>NC_143579.1:42381210-43661210 GCF_048544385.1 Mastigoproctus giganteus | reverse complement strand
AATAGTAATAATAACAATACCTCTTGCTATAGTGTATAGTGGAAAGCTGGAGAAACTAGTGAAGATAGCTTGGCAAATGAAAAGATCAAAGTCAACTACAAAGTATTTATCTTTATTTGAAGCGAGTTCTTTTGCTCAAAACCAACTATTTTAGCAAACTGTAGAAAGCTCAGTTCAAATGGGCAAGTCATCTACAATCAATTTTATAATGGATCGTGGGCGTTGATGAAAATTTATTTCAGCAGCAAAATTGACTTGTGCATTCTTGTCTGTACTACTGCAAAAACATATTTCGGTCTTCGCGCAAACGACTTCAACTTTTTCTGAATAATTTCCGAAAATGATGAAATGTTTCAAAACGACTTCGAATAGTTCGTTCACTGGAATAATGCACCTGGAGAATTGTGATATATATTAAGGATTCTTCATCGGATATGTATTCTTGTTTACATCTTTGAATACATCGATTATGGGATGAAGAAGCAGCCGGATAATTAAACCACCGAAGAGGCATAAGAAGGAGAGGTGCGGCGAGGGAAATTCATATTTATAAAGATAACTTTGTGCTTTAGTCCTTGAAGCAGTAACAGAATAAAAACAGTGCAAAATTTGTCATTTAATCTCATTTCAGAAACTGCATACCTTTATTAATTTGCTGGCCGTTGCTACCCGGTGTGGGAAGGACGGTGATTATACAGTGGCGGACAAAAAAACTGCATCACCTTAAAAAAAAGGTAACATTTGAACGAAATGTATAAGATATTTTTTGATTACAGTCATTTTGTTTGTCGCAAAGCAAAGGCATTGCATCAGATAACGCGTCTATTGCATTAGACAAAAATTGCAAAGTATTGCATCAGCCGTTTGTATATATACGGCGTTGGAAGGGTATACACGCTCATTAGTATCCTGTTTTACGAAGGTGCAGGCATGGTTCCATATGCAGTTGACACTAAGAAAAAAAAAATGTAGCTCATAGAAGAAACCCGGCCTTGGGCGTAGTCACACTTACGGCCTAGATCAGACCCTAAGAGCTTGGCTACGCCCAGGGCTGCGCCAGGCTATATAGCCACCCTAGTGCAAACTTATTTCCGCCTCTACCCCTAACGATCATTTTTCTTATATCAATTTTTTTTGGGGAATTAAAAAAATATTTCCAAAATAATATATGATTTTATTTTTTTAACACAAAATAACATTTATTTTGTAACATTTATTAAGTAAATAACATACACATGAAGTAAATATGTTAAAAATAAAAAACACGAAAATACATTTATTTTGCTTAGGCTGTAGCCAATAAAATAACTATAAACTTAAAATTAATATTAATTGTAATATTAATTTTTATTAACGGAACCGATGAACCAAAACATTGACCACCTACCTAATAAAAGTTTTAAATTTAAAATTCATTATTTGTTAATATGAAATACGACAAAACACATTGTTCGATACATTGAACTTCTAGTCTCCTTAGTCTCTGCTGTCTATTTTAGTGTTTATAGAACATTGGCCTTTACAGCCTCTTAGTCTATGCCGGCCCTTAGTCCTTGACGTTCTGCTGTGGTACCCCACTTGCACCACTGGGTTGGCTCGGCTCTGATTACGCCTTCTTTAAATCGATATTTGAAACGGCTATTCCTTCGTAATCGACTCTGAGATGGCCTCTGGTGTTGAAACAAGTGCAGGAGCTATCCAAAGGCAACTTTCGGAATATGGTCTGCATGCCTATCGGCAAAACAAGAAGCCTTTGTTGACCCAAGAAATGAGGAAGAAGCGACTTGCTTGGGCTAAAACGCATGTATCATGGACTAATGATACATGCGTTTTAGCCGAATCGAAGTTTAACATGCCTCTGATGGGAAGCGATACGTCAGAAGACGAAAATCGGAGGCTAAGAGGTTGGGAATGAATAACAGGCAAACGGGTGGGGTGAATTAAGTTTGTTAACAGAGCGGTGAATGCAGAAACCTACACTGCTATCTTGAGTGCCTGAAACACCACAGAGACGTCCAAAACTGCATTTTTCAACAGGACTCAGCACCTGGCCACATCGCAAAATTGGTAAGTTTTATGATATTTAGATTTAATGAAGAGTGTCTTCTTGTCACAGAATCTTAAGTTTTGTCTCACAAGTTTTCCCTCGTTTTCCTCCCTTAAGGTGCAGTTGTACCTCAGACATGCTAGCATTACAGTGTTGGACTGACCCGGCAACAGCGCAGATTTGAACCCTATTGAATATTGCTGGTACATAATATAATCTAAAATTGCCCAGAAGAAGCAAACAAGTAAGATTCAGCTGCAGGAGAGCATTGTAAGGATGAGGTACCACGAAATTGGGAAACCGTATATCAAGATGTTTAAATCTCTTCCAGATCGTTTCAAGGCCGTATTGCAACTGGAGGAGGAACAACCAAATTTTCAGGATACATAATCCTGTTAAGTTAACTTGTCATTTCAGTTTGTACACGTAAATGTAATGGAATGTATATTTGGTTGTCATGATTGCCATTTGCATGATTTCTCATATTTCCATTAATTACGCATTTTACCTTTTGGGAAGATATTTATGGCAATTAGGTATATCAGGTGGAGTCTTTTTGTTGGATTTCGAACATTTCTGCAACCCACAATGCAGCGCAAAAAAACATTATTTGCAAAATTCACAAGTGATGCAGTTTTTTTTTCTTCACACTGTAACTACTGTACTACCAGCGAAGCGAGGACAGAAGGAGACCAAGGAAAGAACCTTGTGGGACATCACTCTGAGGATTAGATTTACCTCCTCAGATGAGAATTCCAGAGTTATATTAATGTCCATTAATATAAAAGGATTCCTGTTGGCATAGTATGATTCATGTCTGCAAAGGCTCGAATATTCCGCAGAGTGCAAGTTTTGCACCAAGCAGCTGGTGTGGAACTCTGTCAAAGGTTTTGGCTAGTTCCATGTAGGTAAACTTGATTGCCGCAGTCGACCTTTCCAATGAAAAAATTTCAGAGAGAGATGAGGTTTGTCGTCACAGATCTATCAGCTGTGAATGTTTCGAAAATGTATGTGAAAAGGTCTTCAAGATTCCGGGAAAATCTTTGTCAGAGAATTTAGAATGGGCATTAGTGTTCAACTTTTGTTGACTGTAGCACTTAGGAATGGCAAAAGGCAGAGCACTAATGCCCAATTTAAATTAGATTTAGAGGGTTTAGATTGGCCAGATTGGAGAAAGAGCATGACTCTAGAAAACCGAGACATGCTCTTTCTCCAGATCAGTGCAAATATGCTGAAGAATAATGCTGGAATCTGATCATTATTAAAGTGCCCAAAGTGCTGTTGCATCGAAAACTATATAATTTTTGAATATACCTTGGAGTTTCGCAAACAAGTTATAATATATAAATAAATATAAATTATATACATCATTAAATCTATTTAAATTAGATAAAATTTTTATATCAAAATTTATAATGTATGTATAATGGTGTAATACGAACTACGATACACCAGGAGCTACTACTCTAGGCGAAACGTAATGCATCCTTTGACCTATGTCACACGTCAATAAATAAGTGGATAAATTCTTTAATATGCTTGCTTGATAATTTATATAAAAGTTTATACACTCAATGGACAAACAATTATACCGCTCGACAAATTTTACAGAACACATAGAAAATGTGGTAGAGCTTGTGCTGCTTGCAATGAAGTGGGACAAAATTTGGTTTGGTGGTGTACCATAGCAGGCAGCGAGAAACTTTGGACAGATATAAAGGACATTTATAGGGAATGTATAAGAAATAACAAAAAGGTAACATTACAGAAGTCGACAAAATACTCCAAAGTATGATCCCTCCAACAGCTGAACAGGTCTGACAGCAGAGAACAATTGCCCGATATAAGGGTGTCTGAGAGATTCTGTGGCAATAAATCCCATTCTTCCACCAGCGCAGACCTTAGCTCACCAAGTGACCGAGAAGTTGGCTGTCGACATGCAGTAAGACGTTCAAGAGTGTTCCACACATGTTCGATTGGATTTACGTTTCGTGATCGTGCTGGTCACGGCAGTCGTTGGATATCTTCCGATTCAAAATATTCCCTCACTACTTTAGCTTTATGTACAGTGACGTTGTATTGTATGAAAAGAAAATCTGGGCCAATCGCACTCCTAAAAAGTCATACATAGGGTTCTAGGATCTGTTCTCCGTACCTCTGCGCAGTTACGGTATCCATATCAAAAACACGAAGAGGAGTGCGGCGGTTGATCATTATTCCGCTCCACACGATAACACCGCCTCCGCCTTAGGTGTCCCTTTCTCTGATGTTGCAGGGATGGTACCGCGTTTTTCGTTGTCTCCAAATGGAATAACGTCTGGGATCCGTTTGTAGGAAACGGGACTAAGAGAACAGAATTGTACCCCATTTATCATAGCACTAGTTTCGACGAGCTCAGCGGTGGTTTGAGGTTAATGGGAATCAAACCACTGGCTTCCTTGCGTAGAGTCCACTTGAATTGAGCGTCCTTAACGAAGTCTAGTAGGAAATGTTTTCACTTGTGGCCGCAGCAAATTCAAGAGACAGTTGATTATAGGACATCCTAGGGTTCAGCCTTGCTGTTAGAGCCAGAGAGTGGCTGTATTAGTTGACGTAGCCCTCGGACAACCTTGCCTAGTTCTTGTAATGGTTGTTGCCTCTTGAAATTTCTTTCATAGTGTCGAAAGACACTGCGTCATACATTAAGCCTACGTGACTTTCCGCCTGAGACTACAAGTCGTCTAACAGTCCGGCATCTCAAAGAATGAATACTGGAGATGTGACTGTCCCAATGAGGAAACCTAAAAAGGGAATGATGTGTCGCAACCCGTGTTTTCATAGGCATGAAAAATTTGCGGCTCTGTAAGGTGGTAGATCGATTTTTATTGGATACTCGGAATTTGTATGCCAGGATGCCTATTATATCAAGTATTTGCCATCGGCGACACTGTCCACAATAAAATATTCATGATAAACATTTTTGTTTTGTTAACTTTGTCAAGCAGTGTATAAACCTGTATTCAGAATCTAGTAGGACTACCTTTTGCCCGATTACAACTCATACACATTGTGGAATGAATTCCACTAGATGTTTGAGGGAGTCTAGCTCGAGATTTAACAATTGTTCCAGGATATTTGTCAGCTGCTGTATTGTAGTCCTTAGAGAAGTGTTAAGCTCACTGCCATTCCAACATGTACTAGACATTCTCAGTTGGGGTCAAAGTATTCAAAGTATACTTGCAAAGTTATTGGTGGTCCCCAGGGTTTCCCCTATCTCCACCGTATATTAGACGTATGCCAAAAGCCGGCAGAAAAAAAAAAAAAAAAAAAAAAAGGAGAGAAAAAGAGAAAGAAGAAAGGTGTTTAATAAGTGCGTGTGAATGTTGTTTCTGTTGTGTGTGTGCCGGCACCTGGCATTTAGCAGCAGTGAGCCGAGGCAAGAGCCCACATTGCCCGATCCCTGCTCCCGTCCCTAGCCACGAGGAGGCAACCAGGAACTACTATTTGCGAAAAAATAAGGGGAAATCAGAAAGACTGATGACCCAAGAAGGAAGATATATACTAGTTGGAGAATTCAGGAAAATTTTTAAAATAACTCTTAAAGAGGAAAGATAATTTTTGAGAAAGGTCTAAAGAACAAAGTCTAAATTTAAAGAAAATACAGTAATAGCAAGGTTAACACAGAGTAACTAGCCCATAAATACATTTAAGCAAAGTTACCAAGTAATTTTACAACAGGGAAAGATAGCAATTGGGACACTGAAGCGTGAATTTAAGTTTTAACCAAAAGTAATTGTTAAACAAAACCACAAAGAGAGGATTTAGCTATAAAATTAATATTCAGTGTAACCCAAAAGTAAAAACAGTTCTAATTAAATTTTGGTTTCAATAAGTTTCAAACAACTAAAGTCAAAAGCATCAGTGTTAAGCTGGAAAATCAGAATGTTAAGCCTAGAGTAGCCAAGATAATACAGTAGAGCAAGGAAACCTAAGTATGTAGTAAGACAATATATTTAAACTATTATTTTTTCAATATTACCTTAAAAAAAAGCAGCTTAGGTTAAATTAACTATTAAACAGTAACAGGGATTCAAATAGAACCCAATAAGGAAACGAATCAATAAGAATCAAGTAAATCTTACCAGATTCTAAGGAATAAAGTTAGTTTTTGGTTTGTTGGTCAACTGTGCTTTAACAAATTCGGGACACTTAGTGTCCTTGTAGGAATGAGAGGCATCTTTCTTCTTAATCCTGCAGTTTGAACAGGACGGAGGACTATCAAGGGATGGACAATTTGTAATTTGATGTCCAGTTAGGCCACAGTGACCACAGGTAAATGTAGATTGCTTACAAAACTTGAAAGTATGACCATATTGTAGGCACTTGAAACAGCGAGTGGCTATGAAGAAATCTTTGATAGTATGTACTGTCCATTCAAAGTATATCCGTCCACCCAGAACAAGGAAGTGCGATCTGATCCTGGGTGAGACTTCAAGGACCCAATGTTTGTTGTTCTTATTTCTTGCAGCCATCTTAAAACGTTGTTTGATTTCAGTTTTGAATTCATCAATAGGGATCATAGAGTTATCAAAATTTTTGTTATATAGTTCTTCAAAGAAATTTTGTTCAAAAACATCACAACTAATGTCGTAAACAACCATGGTGGGGTTAAGTCTTTTAGGTGAGTCCAAACGAAGGTTCAATTCAGCAATTTTGGAACTTTGCTTCAGGTTTGACAAGTCAGTGGAGGTAGCAGTTTCTATTACGACTCCACAATCACGGGTTTTCTTAATTGATTTTATTCTGACATGCTTCCAATCATCTTTCAAATTAGTGGTTACAGCTGAACACATTTCTTCACTAGTGATCATTTTAGAATTTTCATTAGGTTTTATCAAAACGATGTGCTTAGGAGAAGAACCTGAGGGAATAAGATTTTTGGCTAATTTAGAACTAACAGATTTAGAGGCAGCTTGGACAAAAGTTATTTAAGAGAGATGAGAAGAGGTAGGGATGTCACTTACATTTTGCTTTAGTTTTACGATTTCCATCTCTTTAAGGTTTAAGTTAGCTTCAGTAGTTAACTTATTAAATAGTTCCTTTAGATTAGCAATTTCTAAATCCTTAGAACGCAATAGAACCTCATGAGAGAGTGTTTCATTTTCGTCCTTTAGTTTCATGTTATCCAGTTCTAAAGCATATATCTTAGTCTGATCAATAAGTCGGTTGTTAGATTCTTTTAGTTTATTAATTTCAGTAATTTTGGAATTTAATTCAGTCTTCTAAAAGGTTATCTCTAGCAGATTTTAGTTTAACATTTTCTAGTTCCAAATTAAGAGATTTAGTTTCTGCAAGAAGAACATCATTTGCAGCCTTAAGTTCAAAAATCTCCAAATTTGAAGAATGTTGCTTGGATTCTTCAGAGAGCTTGGCATTTATTTCTCGAAGTTTCAAGTTCTGAAGTTCTTTGTCTAAAGTCCTAGCACTGTCTTCAAGCCAAGTGTTAGAATCCTGATATCTTACAAGTTTTTCATAAATTTTGGCACCATCTAAGGCCAAATTATAACAAGCATCAATAGCTTCAGACCGGAAATGAGTAGCTTCATTTACTAATTTAGGAGTAACAGTATCATCTTTCTCAAAAAGGTTTCGGAAATTTTCTTCTAGTTTCTTCAGAGAACTCACATTACGTATAATGGTTGTCAGTTCGGTACCAATAAAACGATATGTTTTAGGCACTATCATGGACTTAAAATAAAAAAACAGGGTTATCTTTCCTTAGAATATCAACAAGTTCAACAATTGGAATATAATGCTTATCCTTAGGCAACTTAGAAACATCCCCAGAAGCAGGGGTACCTGTTGGGATGTTGGCACTAGGAGCAGGCGTAAGGTTTAAAGGCATTTGGGGAGAGTCGCTGGTAGAACTATGCAAAGGTGAAGAATAAGCCATGATGGAAACACTCGAAATATAGGGTCCAAGCCTAAATATTATAGTTCAAGAGATTGGCGCTAGGGGGCGCTGTAAGGTGGAAGCGCAGGCAAATATTTATGCACACACCAAGTTTGAAGAGGATCCCTCAATTAGGGACAAAGTTATGAGAATTGTAGTATTTGCCAACATATAGCAAATTTTTGCCGGATGAAAAACTGTTTTGAGGTCCAATCAAATAACTTAAGAAGTTACTGTCCGAAGTAGCTGAAATTTTGTGTGGGGGTGTATATCTCTGTAAGGGGTATGTATACTGACTTACAAAAAGTTTCAGTGTACAGGGGCCGAGAAAAAATACGATCTTGTGATCTAGTCACCAGGGGGAGCTGTCACCCAGGTAGGGAGACAGAAGAACTCTTATCTAAGAAAGGGAGCCCAAGATCAAACCGATCGGGCCCCTAGAAGCTGAGTTATTGCACTTTAAAGTTTCTTATAAAAATAGCCCAAAAGAGCCCACTGGGCCTGAAAGTATGCACCATGTGATACTTACCATGGTTGACCAATATTTTTTTGCAAAAGATACATAAATCAGTTATATATATCAAACTACTTAGCTAAGAAAATTAAGATGGCAGATTCAGTAGGGGATAGCCATGATATATTGCACCCAATATTTTACTAGATAGTGTACTTATGGTATGCACTATGATACACTCAGAAGTCGAGATCACCTAGACAACAACAATGGCGGCGCACATTCAATTATATATGGTTGACATGACAACCCATAAGTATGTTGTTATATCCAAGATGGCAGCGCCCAAAATGCAAAGTCCGCCAAAATTTCCCTCCAAAAATTCCTATTGGACGGGAAAATTGAGGAAGACAATATGTCCGCTTAAGAAAAAACAACAACGTAATATAGTGAAGGCAATATCAAAATTCATATTTTTCACTAGGCTAACTAATGACAATAATAAGTAACACTATCAAGTTCCCACTGTCCCAAACAGCCACCCTGAAGTACCAAAAGGTGACAAGTCCTCAAACACCCCTAGATATGGGGGTCAGAAGCCACAACAACAAGAAAATATCTCAATGAAGGAAACTAATGGTAACTGTCAGCCATTTTCCAATGTTAAAATAGTTCAGAATGAACGCTAAAAATGATATTTTGTTTTTCACTTAATATGGTGCTTCTTCTATATTAACAGAAAAGCCAAAAGTATCCTCAAACTCACCAGAACATTCTCTTTCAGGGACACATACTTTCACTTGGCGAGAGGGCCTGAAAACACATAAAACCAGATATATCCAGGAGACTTATTCTCAGGCAACATCACAGGGCAAAAGGCATCCAACTAGTCTCAATTGGGGTCATGGACATGTGGACATGTGTTTTTGTAAGGGGCGGCTCCTAGAACGTTAGTTCAACTTCGCCTCGTATCTCTGTGAAGAACAGTATCACTACAAATGGGCCAGATGTGTGTGACGTAGGTTGGTATGTATTATGTGTGTGTTCTGTTGTTATGTTCTGGCCACTTGGCTACCCAGAAGCATCAGTCACCTGGACAGATGATTCTGGGTACTCGTCCACATCACGGGAAGGTGGGACAGTCCCAGCTAAACACGTACTGTCTCAGTACGAGACTCTGATCCACCTGATGTTGCCAAAAGGTGGGCAGATTCCTCTAGGGGCCCACTCCAGAGGAGAGAGGAAAAAAAAAAAAAAAAAAAGAAAAGAAAATTTAGGTTTTCCCGTGGTGCAAAAAAAAAAAAAATAAATAAATAAATAAAAATAATAATAATAAAAAAAAAAAAAGTATGACAGCAACCCTGAAAAACGCAATAAGGAAAGAGGGAAAAAAATTAGATAAAAAAAAAATAATAAAATATAATCAAATAAAAATGCGATATTACTGTAGAACCCGAAACAACAAAACAAAAATAATATATAAAAAAAAAAAACTGATTGTCGAACGCGAAGAGAAAAGAAGAGATGGGAAGAAAAAGAAAAAAAAGAGAAAGAAAAAGAGAAAGAAAAAGAAAAAAAAAGAGAAAGAAAAAGAAAAAAATAATAATAAATAAAATAAAAAAAAATGGGGGGAGAAAGAGAGAGAGAGAGAGAGAGAGAGAGAGAGAGAGAGATGGTGTTTTCCGTCCTGCACACAGGCCGCAGAAACAAGCTCCACAGCCCGTGTAGCAGGACGAGGGGGGAAGGGAAATACATGATCGGTTTCAGTTCACTGCTGGGTTATCGATGTTTGCCACTGGGGGCCTGTTAATCCTTCGTAGGCGCTTAAAGACTTCAGCTGAGTAGGTTTGCAGTGCAGGTAGGTTGCTAGGGTTCCGTAGGAAGAGCTCTAGATGCTCGCCAGAGATCTGTGTACAGCTGACAAGGTTGTGTCTCAGATCAGCATACGTAATGCACTCGAACAGTACATGCCACCAGTTCTCTTTGGCTCCACAATGGCAGAGATCTGTTGGGTGGAGACCCAGATGGTGTAATTTTTCATTCATGGATCCGTGTCCGGTAATTAGGTATGATGTTTCTAGTGAAGGGGTAAACCAAGACTGTACAGATTTAGTAGCAGTGTACGTTACATCAAGTAGGAACCTTCTTGTGACAATGCCTAGTGTTGAGTTATGCCATCGAGTTTGCCAAATGTTGAAGAGCTCGTAGTAGCAACGGGTCATCTTAGCCTTGGGGTCAGCATCCAGATTAACCTCAATGTCGAGGATCCTTGTTAGGATATTTCTCGTAATTCTGAAGCACAACCCTCGGAAGATGACATATAGATCGAGCGGAAGTGCTCCTGCAATGACCTGAATGGCAGGAGTGGAGACCGTTCTACACACTCGGCAGATTGCCATTAACATTACCTCTGGATGGTTCCAAGCTTGTCTCGCATCTTCACAAGAGTTACCGGATGGAACCAGGCTCCGGCTGCATAGGTCACAACTGGTAATATACTGCGTTGTAATACAACCGCAGGGACCTTTTGGAGAGTCCCCAATCGTTTTTAGAGATGCGTATGATGGTTCCTGAGAATCTTTTCACTTTGTTTCTTAGATTAACAAGATGAGGGAGAAAGCTGAGTTTGTGGTCAATAATCACCCCAAGTACCTTGGTTTCGGTGACGATTGGCAGTTGAGCATTAAACATCTTTACCTGCGGTGGGCGCCTGAGATCCAGTCTGTTCTTGAATAGCATCATTTTAGTTTTTGTTGGGTTGATATGCAACTTATTAAGTGCGGCCCAAGTTGAGAGATCGTCGAGGACCTGGTTTACGTTTTCTTCAATGGCCTTCCGTGAATGCCCTGACACCACCACTGTGAGATCATCAGCGAAGGCCACAATTTTCGCATTCCTGAAGGTGCGGGAGAGTCAGTCTTGGAGGACTATATTCCAAATGAGGAGTCCCGGGAATGACCCTTGGGGACAACCTCGATTTACTGATCTGGTGACTTGCTGGAATTTTGACTTGAGAATAACTGCTCGGTCAGAAAAATAATTTTGGAAGAGGCTGTATAATTGCCGGGGGCAAGCGGCAGTTCGAAGGCATGCCAAGGCACTGTCCCACCAGACGGTGTCGAAGGTTCCCTCGAAGTCTATGAAGATGGCCAATTCGAATTTTTCTTCAGAACTTTCAATATGTAAGACCAAATCGAAAAGAGCTTCTTCACATGACCTTCCACGGGTGAAGCCATACTGGCATGGTGAGACCAAATCATGCATTTGTAGCATGGAGACAAGCCTGAGAGCCATGAGTCGCTCAAGGACCTTACCAAGGTTAGCCAGCAGGGCAATAGGCCGGAAGCTGCGGGGGTCTGTTGGTGGTTTGTGAGGCTTCTTGATGAGGCGAATGGGGGCAAACTTCCATTCTTTTGGGAAGCATCCTTCATCCAAGCATTTATTGAAGAGAAGGAGTAGATGGTGCGGCCGCAGTGTCTGAAAGCGAATGATGAAGATGTATTCTATTAGGTCAAGGCCTGGACACTTTTTGGCATTAATGTTTTTAAGGACTGCTCCCAGTTCTTCTAGTGTGAATGGGTCGGCTTGCTCTTTTGCTATATAATTGCTGTTGGCAGCTCTAATTGCTGAATGTTCTGGGTGATCCTCAGAGATGTCATCAGGTGGAAACAGTTTGTCTAGAATAAGGTTGGCAGAATCCTGCCAACACTTAGTTTCCTGAGCGTCTACTGAAACAGTGTTGAATATTTCTGGGGAGAAGGTTTTCTCTCTCAAGATCTTATATGCCAGGCCCCATGGATTTGTGCGGTTGGTTTCTTTTACGAAATTTGCCCAAGTTTCTCTCTTTCTGGCTGCAGTTGCCTTGGTATACTCATTCTTTTTGGCGATATAATCCCTATGAAGGCGTTCGACATCAGGAGCTGGCCAATCACGGTGTCGCTGGTAGTTGCTGCGCGCAGAGTGGACTGACTTACGAAGGATGGTAAGTTCCCGGGTCCACCATGGGCAGATTGCTGGGCAGAACACCTTCTTCCTTGAAGACCTGTATGAGGCTCTGAGTATGGAGTGCTGGATAAAGGTGGTCAAGTCCTCTGCATTTAGCGAGTCCATCTGTGATGGGTCTGTATTTGCAAAGTCCAGTTCTATGGAGCTGTCATATGCTTCCCAATTGACGTTTCTCGAAGAGAATCTAATGAAGTCAGTTGTTGTTTCTCGGTGGAACCAATTCAAGATGGAATAGTATGGCTCTATGGTCGCCAACAGTCAGCTCCGGAGTTACCTCCCAGCAGCTAACTGACTGACGTAGGTCCTTTGTAGAGAGGATTCAGTCAATATTAGATTCACCAGTGAAGCTAGAGTAAGTAGTGAACTGGCTAGGCTGATTATGGATGATAAGATTTTGGCTGAGGACGAAGTCCTCAAGAAGCTGGCCACGGCCATTGGCAACCGCACTGTGCCAGAAGGGGGATTTTGCATTCAAGTCAGATGCAACTAGGAGTTGTTTGGAGCCAATAAAATTCAGGGCGAATTCCAAAAAGTTTAGTGCTTCATTGATGTTACCTGAGGGAGGGCTGTAGAGTGACATCAGATAGAATGATTGATCTGTACATGTAATCTGGATACAGGTGGAAAACTGATTGCAGAGGCGCTGGACAACCAGGACATCGAGATCCCTATTTATGACTGCTATACATGTTTTAGGGTCCACTGGGACAGGTTGAATGACTCGAGTGTGTATGGAAAAGCCAGTAATTTTAGAGGTTCGATGGGGTTGTATTATTGCAGCATACGGCTCTTGAATCAGAACATCAATTGAATGCTCCTCAGTGGCCTGGCGTATTTCATCCGCAACTGTGCGGGACCTTTGTCCATTTATTTGCATCATTCGCAAGTATTTGGTTTGAGATTGAGATACGGGGGCTCCTCTTAGGCTTTCAGAAAGAGTGGGCAGGACTGGAGCGGGGACACAACCGGTATTTCTTGTTGGTTTAGGCATCAGCGGTCCTTAGTCTTACAAGTTCCAGAGCCCTTTGGTATTCTGGGCATAAAATATCCCGGAGAGAATGTTTATGTGTTCGCCTGTTCCTTTTACAATTCACACAAGAAGGCTCTTCATCACAGTGGGGACATTCTGCTTAGACATGCCCACTCCTGGCACAATGCCCGCAGGATGGAGATTTGTGGGAGCAGCGTTGGGAAGTATGCCCATAGCCCAGACATAGGAAACATCTTGTGACAATTGTAAACGGACGAAACCGGTGTGCGCTGCAACCAAGGAATTATCTATCTGTAGAGAGGACGGTTCTATAAATCCGTGGGGAGAAGCTAATTAATTTGTGTTCTGTAGAGCTGGATTTTGATTTTGTTGCAAACCTAAAAGTGGTCTGAGCCTTTACTTTCTCCCAGGAGAATCCCCGGTCCAGTAGGTTTCTGTGGAACAGATCCTCAAGTAATTCATCGTTGGAACTGTGCTTTGGAACATCGTACACTACTATTGATGGATTTGACTTTTTAGGAGGAGCTATAACCACTCCTGCATTTGTGAGAGTACCACATGTCGCAATACTTGTTAGGTCTTCTTTTGTTGCGGTCTCCAGTAGGACTCCTTTGTTCCTAATGGGTCTCAGGGATTTCACTTTCAGATTCTTATAATCAGCCCTTATAGTGCTTTGCACCAAACCTTTGACGTCATTGCTAGTCTTGAGCTGCGAGGTATCACTTGCTCTCAACAGTAGTAGATGCTGTGGCTTCTTCTCTGGGTGGTGCACATGGAGTGTTTGTATCATGCCATGGGCAAGGGGCCCTTGTCCCGACTTCACTACAGCAGCATAGGAAGTGCTGGGGTCAGTTGGGGTCATGTATGTATGTATCACTTGTCTTGGGCGGCACTGGAACGTTAGTTCATCTCCGCCTCGTTTCACTTTTAAATTAGAGGATTCTGCAGAAATGGCCAGAAGTGAACTGGCTGTTTGGCTACCCGGAATCAGCAGGTCGGAAACGCGCCACCACCACCGCCACGGGAAGGTAGACCAGGGGCAACCAACCGGCGGCAGCAGAAGAGAGGGACGCCAAGAGCCCAACAAAGTACAAGCCAAAAATAGTAAAAAAAAAAAAAAAAAAAAGAACTTATACAACTATACAAAGATTAAATACTGTACAAAAGATAACCTCAGCAGATTGAGGTAAACACAGATGACACTTTGAAATTTCAAAGTATAACAATGAAAGTCCGTTGGGGTCAGATGTGAAGAATTTTTTGGATTCGAAACTCGTGGGGTTTAAAAACATTGTTATACTTAGACCAACAGAGAATTCTGCTTTGGCTTCAAGCCAAGACGTCAGGAATGCGGTGGCAGACGCAATTAAGAAGGATTATAAGAATATGAAAATTAAAAATATTCGTCTCCTGAGGAATAAAAGGGTTTTATTAGAAACCACAAACTCAGAAGATGCAACTAGGATAGGGAATGTTTCAGCTTTAAAGGAGGTTGGTATATCGATCGAGAGGCCTAAAATGTCAGATCCAACAGTGCTTGTATACGGGGTGCCCAAGGAGTTTACAAAGGACGAAATCCTGGAGGATTTATATTATAAAAATTTTAAAGATTATGAATTTACTCAGGATGAGGTAAAAGATGAAGTAACATTCAGATTTAATTCTGGATCTGGAACTAATGCAACTAATTGGGTCATTGGTTTCAGCCCTCGATTATATAAATGCTTGTTTCATAATGAAAGAATTTTCCTTGGATTCGGTTCACACAGGTTTCGGAAATTCACGGTGGTGAACAAGTGTTTTAGATGTCTGGGTTTTGGACATGGTGCACAGTCATGTGCACACAAGACTGTTTCTTGTGGTTACTGTGCTAATGGGGGTCATGTTTTCGCTGAGTGCCCTCACAAGGAGGATCCTCCACAATGTATTAATTGTAAGAGAAGAAACAGAGATTGTAATCACTCCGTAAGGGACATTAAGTGTCCTAAGTACATGAGAGCAGTGGAATTAGCAAACATGCGCATCAATCATGGATAATAACTCCTCTGATTTTACCTCTGGAGCTTTGCAAGGACATAGAGATTTAAAAATTTTGCAAATAAATGGTCAGCGCTGTCGGGCAGTTGCTGATGAAATAAGGGTGATTGCCTTGGAGCATTGTATAGATATTGTTTGTATACAGGAGCCATTTTATTCCTCACAAGTGGGAGGGGCAGCCCATAAGATTATGGGTTTTCCTTCTTCTACTAGAATAGTAGCAGCTGTGGATGTTCCTCCAAAATCCGCTATTGTGATTTTTAATCAAGACCTTGTTGTAACGTCAATCACGGGTTTGTGCTCGGCGTGTATGACAAGCATTATTGTGTCTTCACAAGTTTCTTCTTTCTGCCTGGTGTCACTGTATTGTCCTCCATCGGAAAATATTCAGATAGCGCTTCATAATTTGGAAAATATTTGTTTAAGATATGCATCCCATAATCTCATTGTGACTGCTGATTTTAATGCAAAATCACATTTTTGGCACAGTGGCTATACTGATGTGAGAGGGAATCAATTTGAAGACTTTTTGAATCTTTTTGTTCAAAACCTTCCAAATAAGCCGTTCACCTTTTCAACTGTAAATGGAGAGTCTAATATTGACGTTACTGTGACATCTCTTCGTATGTGCGATTCTATTTTGAATTGGGAAGTCAATTCTGGCTTAGTAAATAGTGATCACCGTGCAATTTCATTTGATCTCTGTTTCGAAGTAAGGGAAAAGAGCTTCGCTAAGAATGATCTGTCTAGATTTTCTATGGACCGTGTTAACTGGATTAATTTTAAAAATTATTTGACTACAGTTTTCGATAGTGATAATTGTGAGATACCTGGAGAGAGTTTAAATGATATGACAGCTTATGAATATGTAAACTACGTACAGTATCATATTTTCCAGGCTTGTGTGCACTCCACAAGGAGAAAAAGGATCATGGAAGAGAAATGTGTTCAACTTACACTGATCATGTTCAAAGTGACCTTTTCAATTGATGACGTCTGATAAAATCAACAGTACCCCACACGATTTGTTTGGGGAATAATCTAAGGCACTTAGATTATTCCCCAAACGGATGTCCACACTTTTAGTAGGATATCATTTAATAATAGAATAGCATCACAGCAATGCAATTAACAATCATTCTAAGAAGAAACATAATAAAAACGGAAATAAATTGAAAAATATTTTTCCACTGTGTCGTCATTTTGATATGTCTCATTGAACTGATGGCCTATAAAAGCAGCTAGTCATTGCACAATGTGTTTTGACGTCCAGGTACCACAACAAGAAAGAAGAAAGAAAAATCTTTAATCATAAAAGTCATTTCTTTATGATGTAATTCTAAATTTAATTTGGTAAATGTGTTGTTGCAATCTGAAAGTTCCGTGCTGAGGATTGCTATGTGTTTCACTATCATCGCTTTAAATTACTGAGTCTCGTGTCACACTTGGGGAGTTTTTCCTCCGGGATTCTCCGGTTTTTTCCACATAGATGCGTGATATAATAACATACTAGGAGAGGAGAGGTGAGGGCTATGAATTCGGTCGGAACTTAGCCAAATAATATTAATTGCATTGAATCTGTGTGCACACAAAGCTTTGAATTTCTTTTGGCGGTCGGAAGGGAATGGAATTTAGCTGTTCTGTCATCTTAGAGGGATGCAGCTGAGGTTCTTTCGCTGTTTTGTAAGAGTAGTGCGTTTCTAAGCTGGGTTATCCGCTATAGAAAAAGGCCCAAGTCCTTGTAATAGATTTGATCTATCTATTTGGGAAGTTGTTGCCACATTTTGCAGTGGTTTTGCACTAAATCGGGGATGAAAGAATTGAGCATTTCTAGTAATAATAATAATACCACTTGCTGTAGTGTACAGTGAAAAGCTAGAGCAAATTGTGGAGATAGCATGGCAAACGGAAAGATCAAAGTCAACTGCAGAGTATTTGTCCTTTTTTGAGGCTAGTTCTTTTGCTCACAACCAACTATTTTATCAAACTGTAAAAAGCTTTAGTTCAACTGAGCAATTCATCCACAATCGATTAAACAACGGATTGTGAATGTTGATGAAAATTTTCATTTCTGCAGCAAAGTTGACTGGTGCATCCTTCTATGTACTACTGCTAAAACATATTTCATTCTTCGTTTTTATGCAAACGATTTCGATTCTTTCATAACCATTTGCAAAAATAATGAAGGTTTAAAACGACTCCGAACAGTTCGTTCATTGTGGAATAGTGTGCATGGGAACTTTGCGATATATTAATTCTTCATCAGATATGTGTTCTTGTTTAACATCTTTGAATACATGGATTATGCGATGGAGGTGCAGCCGGGTAATTAAGCGATCGAAGAGGTATAAAGAAGGAGAGGTGCGGCGAGGGAAATTCATATGCGTATTTATCAGTGGCGCATCAAGGTATCATCGTAAGGGGAGCATGGCAACCAGATTTTTGAGTTTTTTTTAGAAAGCCTGCGTTCTTTTTCTTTAATTTAAATTTTTTTGGTTAAGGAAGGGCATATGCCCTCTTTGAATACGCCTCTGGTATTTATAACGATAAGATATTCGATTTTCAATTTCTGGTCAATTAGAGGAACAGAATAAAAAAGTCTAAAATTTTTCGTTTAGTCTCATTTCAAAAACTGCATAAACATACCGAAATTGTGTCCGAGTACGTTGGAACGTACAATATCCAGTTGCTGTTAATTTGGAGATTCGGAGTGACCTATTAGGATTACCGGAAGACACTCTGAAATATCCATAAATTGAAGCCAGATATAGTTCACTTCGGAGATGCATAGATAAAATAACCTACGTGCTGTTTATAAATGATTAATTGAACACCGGACGAGCTGCAGCACTTCTTAGGGCATTCCAGATGTACTCCACAGGTCGGGGGAAGCAGCCAGGAAAATTCGTATGGATAGTATGCACTTTGATCATACTGTTGACCAGCTGTAGCCTGTAGGGTTGAGTGTTACTCACCAGTACGAATCCAGAGCCCACAGAACAAAATATTGGTCACAGGACCTCATTTCTATACCTGCATACTATCCGGTTCCGCTCCTGATGTGGACGACTTTACGACCAAGGACTAAAGCTACAGCATACTAGCAGTCCTCCACTGTTCTTGTATATAAACAGAATTGTATATACAAAGTTCTTTCAGGTCACACTAGGACCAGAAGAGTCCGGCTGCAGGCTCTACTTGGACTCATCTATGAAGAATGCACCATTTCTGAGTGTGTTCAAATTCTTTTACCCGATTAATGATTAATTTATCGTTTAGCCTTTTCATGAAGTCCATGTACATGAAGATGATTTCGGATGGTCCATGTTTTGCTATTCATTTCGGCTAAAAAAAAAAAAAAAAAAAAAAAAAATGAACGCACGTGACTTAAAATGCAGCTACATATAATCATAAAACAGTTCCAAATACAAAAACTTAGTACTCCACAGGTCCACAGTGCCCATGCCATAAATTGCGAGGGCCATTGATGCTGAGATATACACAGATGAGATATAACCTATCATAATCTTGAGATGTTCAAAACATATATCCAAGTTTAGATTACAGATGTGTTTTCACGTTTCTCTCTTGAAGCAACCAATGAACTATCTCCAAATTTTATTCTTGTAATTTGACTTTCTAATTCTATTATAATAAACAGTAGGAACCGGGATGTGTCATACAAGGCGATGTTATTCTACTTCTTCAGTATCGGCATTCCTGAGCCGTATCTTCACTTTTTGCTGATAGGAGTGAAACCTGGTTCGGTCGTGGCCGACGTGACGCGAGGAACTTTAATGGGCTTTTTTCACTCTGTAGCTGAGTTAGTCTGTCTCAGGCATAGATAGCAAGGTTTTTCCCCCAAAAAACTGAGGTTTTTCGTCCAGCAAAACCGACCATAGAACACACACAATTAAGACATAAGACACTCAGCACGGCAGATGAATTTAATTATTCGGGTGGCCTAAAAATAATAGTTTTGGCCGCATTACGTGACAGAGTACGAGTTGTGCATTTTGAAATGCCTCTTTTTGGATATCACTGTTGTAAGAGGACTGTAGCCCTTGTAAGTAGCAGTGCATATAAACATTATCTTCTCCCCACGGGTTATAGTCAGGGTTTGGATTTTTTTTTTTTTTTTTTGGAGGTAGAAATTTTTATGACCTTTTTTCACAATACGGGTGAGCTAGTCAGTTTCAGTAGAGGTTGCATAGGCCCCCTCCCCCGGAAATTCGGTTTTTGTTTCATCCAGGCAATTCGACTACAGAACACGTACAATTTACAGACGTACTGTAACATGCCTTCGAGAGTAGTTCAAGCACATATAATCACTGTATTCCCCACACTGGGTGGAAAAGGCCAGTCAGGGGCAGGAGGAATTTCTTTTTTCACAACATGGCTGAACTAGTCGGATTCAGGCAAAGGTTGTACGATTTTCTCCAGGAAAGTCTGGTTTTCATCCAGCAAACAGACCACAGGAACACATGTAACTTATATACATACACCGACGAGCCAAAACATGACCAGCAGGTCGTTATGCAAATCAAAGCAACTGCAGGTGAACTGTGGCACATGTGCGGGTCGGGTGTTACTCTTGTTCTTCAGATGGGAAAGCAACGGATTTAAGCGAGTTTGACAAAGGCCAAATTATAACGGCCAGACAACTGGGTCAGAGCATATGTGAAATTGCATGGCTGGTGGGGTGCACACAGTCAGCCATGGTTAGTACCTAACAAAAGTGGTCTGAGGAGGGAAAACTCACGCACCGCCGGTGAGGTGTTCTTTCATTCATTCGTTTATTAATTACACACAATATAGTCTCAACATTATGTACATAAAAGTATATACATGATTTATATACAAGATATATTTACATATAATTATATGCTCTGACAAACATTAAACTCTCTAGTGTGTGTGCAAGTGTGTTCTTATTCAGGGTAGCTCCCAGGCATAAGCCCAAATCTACCTTGAGAACTTGGGAATATGTAGTCTTTACAAAGCAGTCCTGAAAAAGTATGTTAAATTACCTGAGTCTGATTTTACCGTAGCGCAATTCGCACTTGAAATCCCACACCCACTGGAGGTAGTGCAATACCAGTGAGTGCCAGCAATCCCACACCCCGGTTTGCCCATACCAGGGAGCCAGCAGGGAAAAAAAAATAAATAACCACGGCTCATCAATGCTGAAGGTGAGTGAAGGCTCTCCCGGATGGTACGTGGCAACAGAAGGGCGACTGGTGCATCTCGCTGGTAATTGGAATGCTGTTGATGGGAGTACTGTGTCACAACACACAGTACCATGCTGAAAATGGGGCTGCGTAGCCACAGGCTGCTCTGAGTGCCCATGCTAACCACGGTTCACCGACAGCGCCTACAATGGGCACGCGAGCATTGAAACTGGACCTTGAATGATTAGGTTGTCTGGTCTGATAAATCATGTTTCCTGTTGCACCATATGGATGGCCAGGTACATCTGCATCATTTACCTGGGGAAGTGATGGCACCTGGATGCACCGTGGGACAAAAACAAGCCAGTGGCAGCAGTGTCATGCTTTGGGTGATGTTCTGCTGGGATACCCTGGGTCCAGTCATCCATGTAACAGGCACTCTGACGTCTACCACCTATCTAAACATCATTGCTGACCAGGTACACCCTTTCGTGGCAACGGTTCCCCCTCTGGTGATGCTGTCTATCAGCAGGATAATGCTCCATGCCACACTGTCTGGATCATTCAAGACTGGTTCGCAGAACACAAGAAAGACTTGCAGTTATTGCCCTGGAATCCAAAGTCACCAGACATAAATCCCATCGAGCATCCGTGGTTTGTGTTGGAACAGCAACTCCGATCTGCGGCGTCTCAAGCACAGCCCTTACAGGAGTTAAAGGATCTGCTGGTTATGTGTTGGTACTAGATATCACAAGACACATTTAGAAATCTTGTACCACCCATGCCTCACCGGGTACAAGCTGTTTTGGCTGCATGTGGAGGATCAACATCATATTAGGTAGGTGGTCATAATGTTTTGGCTCATCAGTGTATTTATGTATGTATAACATGTTTTGGGTGGCTCCTAGGTGTTAGCCAAACTCCACCTTGAAAATCTGTGTTGTATTAGTTTGTAATTGTGTTAAGTATAAGTGTAGATTTAAGTTTTTGTGTTGTTTCAAGCTTTTTGCAAAAAGGAGGTTGGAAATGACACCTGATCAGCTGTTACCTGGTGCCTTCCCTAGGCTCGTAGATCAGGGCCAGATACTGTTACTTTCTGTACAAACAGGTTGTTCATTGGAGGGAGTGCAATACCAATGGATAAAATTATTCAGGCTGCCCAACCTGGGTAAAAAAAAAAATTAGAACTAGTGGTGGAAATTCTAATCTCATACTTAGAAATTTATAAGTACAGCATTAGTACAGAACACCATTAGTTCTGGTATATTTTCATTTAGGCAAACTCTGCCAAACAATTAAACTTAACTTCTATTTTAAGCAAACCATGACGTTTATGACCGAGGTAACATTTATGTGCAATAACAAAATGAGATAGAACCAAATAAAGTACTTAAATTAATCCTAAAATTATATTCCAAATGTATATCCTAAACTAGGATAACAAATCTAACATTACTAAAATTTTAACATTTCTCTTTCATTATACACTTGAGTAATCATTGAATCATGACCACCCCTATGAAAATTCAATGTGACCCTTTGAGGCACGAGAGTGTGGAAATAGTCGACCTATGTAACACAGATAAGGTGTCAGTGGTTCCATAGGTAGTAAAATTCCGAGTATGATGGGTAAAAGGATTTATCGGACTTTGTAAAGGACAGATTGTGGGTGCTCGACAAACTGGTGCCTCGATTTCCCAAACAACAGAACTGGTGGGGCGTTTGAGAGCCACCATTGTTAAATTGTACCAGGACTGGCATCAAAATGGTCAAACGACCCGACAGCAAAAGGCTGATGTTAGAGGTAAGCACCAGGTCCGATGACTCGTACAGGCTTAGCACTGTTGAAGAGTTGACTACCCAATACAACAGGGGCCAACCTGGAACAATATCTTGCATGACAATGCGTCACACACATATATGGGCTATACCAGCAGACGACCCCTACGGCATCCTCTCCTAACCAAGGTTTATAGGCGTAAAAGACTCGCTCGGTGCAAAGAGCATGCAAGTTGGACATTAAAAGACTGGAAGGTGTGCTGGTCGGATGAGTCACGTTATTTACTCCACACCGTGGATGGTCGTGTACAGATTTGGCATCAACATGATGCTGATCCATCGTGCTTGGTATAAAAAGTGCAGGCCAGTGGAGGCAGTTGTATGGTGTGGGGCATGTTTTACTGGCAGGAACTTGTACCCCTGGTGCATGTGGAACGTATCAGTGGTCTCCGCTATAGTGTATACATGTCCAACGGCACCAGGGGTTTCCCCCATCTCCGTTATCATCGACTGCTTGCTGATTGTGTACACCCCACTATGTTACTTTTTCCCGAATGGTGATGGTGTCTTCCAAAATGACAATGCGCCGAGCCATTGGGCACTTGTGCAGGAATGGTTTGAGGAACAGTTCTGATTTCCAGGATATCGATTGGTCTCCGAACTCCACCAATATCAATCCCATAGAGCACTTGTGGGACACTATGGAAAGGCACATCAGGTGTCTGGATACACCAATCAACCTCCATACCTGCATTGCTGAACACATTACACACAGCTTGGTTAGCCATACAGCCCAAATGCTTCGACATCGTGTTAATCAATGCCACGTCAGATAGCTGCTGTACTGAGGGCAAAAGGAGAACATACAAAGTATTAGGCAGGTGGTCATAATTCAGTGATCACTCAGTATATGTTAACAATAATAAACATAGTGCAATTTGGTTCTACTGTTATCAATAGAACTAAATCTTAGGAATATATATAAATCCTTACAGATCTATATATACTTCTAATAATTTAATGCCTTCAAGCTTATATTACATTTTAGGATTTGGGATAAAAGCTGCCTGATTACAATTCCTATCCAGAATAAATACAAGTAAAATAGTATTTTAACCTCCTTGGTTCAAATTAAGATTAGATCACAGTTTCATTAATTCAATTTTAGTAAGGAGTAAATGGGATTCAACATTCAATTTAATCTTTAAATGTCAACTAAAAACACACTATTTTTAATCTGCCCTTAAAATTTTTAATTCAGCTTATTTTGCATCTGTTTTATAAATTCTAGCTAAAATAAATCACTAGAAGTCAAGAAATACATTTTTAATTTTTGGGCCTACTTAATGTTAGTGTGCAGTGTTAGGGGTCAGGCACTACTTGTGGTTTCCCACGTCTGCACCATATGTACACTGTGAAAAATTACAGTACTACTGTAAATTCTAGAAAATTGTGTTGAATATGTAGTATTATGTTTGGTTCTGTCATGTCCTGGAATTTGGCTGCAGGGCCCCTGGTGAGACCCCACGTCTGCACACATACTGTTAGGAGGTAGCTGGGCTGCACATTATTCTCTGTCTGGTTTCTGCCAGGATCACCTGAGCTTCTTGGACAAAGCTCAGGCGACCCTGGTGGAGACCAAGTTATAAAAAAAAGGGAAAGAAAAGAAGTTAGGAGAAATGTTAAGTGGGGAGTGAACAGTTGGGATTGGGAATGTAGAGAGGAGGCATCCCCAAGATAAGATGGAGATATCTGCATTAGGCAAGCGGTGTGCAGGAAAGGAGGAAGTAAAGTAGACCAAGCAAGGTTGCTCAGTCTTGATTGCCACTTGGCAGGTTATACCAGCTTTGTTGATAGGTCTGTATGAGATGTATGGCTGGAAGGTTGGTCTCAACCTTTCTGTTTCAATTGTTGTTGTTCCAGTAGTAGGAATCTCCTTGTGAAAAGCTCCTGGTAGTATTGCAAGGCCTTGTACTCCTGTTACTGTCCAACAAGTAGTGCTCCTGGTCTTTTGGATTGAAGTTAATTCTGGGAATTAGGATGCAACAAGGGTCCTCGTACAAGAGGCAATCACACATTAGGTGACTGACTCTCCTGCTCTCCACAGTGGCAAAGGAGATCAATAATTCCAAGAGTTGAGAGTTTGGCTCTGATGGATCCATGTCCTGTAAGTATGAAAGTCATGTGCAGGCTGAGGGAGAATCATGGAGGAGACTTGGGATATACTTTGGTAATTTGTGGGATAAATTTCTGAGTGACATCTCCTTTAGTGGAGTTAGCCCATCTGTCTTGCCAGGTCTTTTGTAGATGGAAGTTAAGGCGTTTCTTTTCAGCCTTCAAATTGTTGATGGGATCAAAGGCTAGTTGGGTTTTATTGGCGCATTAGCAACTAAGGCTATAATGTGCCAAAACCTGGTCATAACAAAGTAAAACTTTCAGTGGCCTAATGAATTAGGTCACTAAGTCAAGGTATAAAAACAAGTATAAACTGTAAAAGACAAATATCAATAATAAGGTAGATTTTTTAAATATGAGTAAAAAGGTTTACTGATTTCGGGATCAAAGGTATATTGCATGAAGGTTATCAATGTGCCATTCAATAGGTGGTAGAGGAGCCTGCATCGGATCACCTCCAGGTCCAAAGGGAGGGTGCCTGCCAGCACCTGACTTAAGGATAATGGGACTGTGGAATGAGAATTTAGATTTATTAAATTTTACTAGTTTCTGTATTTTAATATTTTGAAAACTAGCCACCAGGTGGCCAATCAAAACTATCCCAAAAATAAGTTTTCTAGTATCCAAATGCACAATAATAACACTGTTACTAAAGGCAAGCTTGGAATAAACCTCCAAAGTAAGTCCAAAAGAAGCCCAATTATAAGAAGTCTCCATATAACATCCCATACACTTAGATAACCTAAGGAGTTAAACCAATTTATACACTAAGCTTAAGCCACAAAACTTATGTAGCCATAAAATAAGTCTAAATCTTAGACAACCCGAAGGTCTAAACATAAATCTTAAGACCGCCATCATCATCACTGCTCACAAGAAGTGAAAAATAAGCATTGCAATTTACATATATACAATTAACAACTAAGCAACTTGAAGTAGTTAAATAGTAATATGACCCCAAAAATAATGGGTATTGTCTCAAATAGTGTCGTATATACAGGTAGCCCTCGATTTACGTCATAGTTAGGTTCTTTGGGGGGGGGGAGGTTCAAATGGAACCCTTTATATATAATGGAGTAATTCGTAAATCACAGGGTTAGGTTCCGGGCACGAAAAATTTTACCTATCCCTTTGCATCAATTGTTTTATATTATTAGCATTCTTCACAGTTGTAGTAATAGTTGATAGAGGCATATTCATAGCCCTACACACATTAGGGCAGCTTTCACCAGATTCCATCTTCCGAATATTGCACTAGGATTCAATGAACTACTTTTACAAGACATGCTGTCTCTTTATTCTATTAAATTAGAAACTTTACAACATGATTGGAAAAAACTGCACATGGCTATCACTATTATTATTAATAGCACAATTAATAAAAAATGTTAGCATAATAAATTTCCAACACGTGTAAATAGCACGAACAACAACCAACTGAATGCTTCACTGCATGGGCCTTTACCACTCGCAGAGTGGCTACTATGAGGTTTTGGTTTTTTTTAGGAGCATTAGCAATTAAGGCCATATTGCTCTGGGAATATGCGGTGACAGGCTCGAATCCCGGTCTAATCAAGGAGTGTGTCCTACGCACTGCTGCTCCTTCCCACCTGGCTACGGAGGCGCCGCCTACTATGAGGGTGGGAATATTTCTCGTCTCTGATACGGATACACTAATTGGCTCAGATTGTCCTAAATCATATGAACAGTGCATGATATATAGCACAGTATGATGCCAATAAATTGTCTGATGTTTAAACTTTCTTTTTATTAAAAAAAAAAATTGCAAAAATAAATAAATAAAAATGGCATCATGGTTGATGATTGGCGCTATTGCAAATCGGACCAGTGCAAAACGAGGGCTACCTGTATACAACACCTATTTACAGTACTAAAGAAGGCGAGTCTTCTCTTAAAAACTTTGTCTGAGAATATGTGAAATGCCAAAAAGTTTTTGTCACCCTAGATCAAAGTATATAGATTGCCCACCCTTATTGGTTGGCTGCAATGAACTACTGTATTTCCCCATGTATAAGACGCACCTTTTTTCGAAAAATTTGGTCTAAAAACTGGGTGCACTGCATACAGTGGTTGTAGATTTTTTTTACTTGCATTTTGCACTTGTTGTCTTTGCGCTCATTGTTTCGCACTTGTTACCGGTATATTAGGTTACGTTTTCCACGTTCTGCCCAGAAATGGCTCAGAAAAGATTTTCGTACAGTGCTGAATTCAAGTTAAAAGTGATCCAGTTTGCAAAAGTGAATGGAAATCTTGCTGCTGAACGTAAGTTTGGTCCTCCTCCAACTGAGAAAACAATTGGAGACTGGCTACAAGAAGAAGAAACCCTACTGAAAACGCCACGGAAGAAGGTCATGAGAGGCAAGTCAGCAAAATGGCCTGATTTAGAGAGGGAATTGAAGATATGGATTGAAGAGCAAAGGGCAACTGGAATTCCTGTGTCCACAAAGATGGTTCAGCATGAGGCAAGAAGAACTGCTGATGAAAAAGAAGTTACTGATTTCAAAGGAGGACACAATTGGTGCTTCAGGTTCATGAAACGGAATGGACTAAGCATGTGTACACGCACCAGACTTGCTCAAAAGATGCCTGAAAGCTATGAGCAGAAGGTCCTTGAATTTCATCATTTTGTCATTCAATGTCGGAAGACACATCAGTTTGAGTTGGGACAGATTGCAAATATGGACGAAGTCCCCCCTTCAATATGATGTCCCAAGTAACAGAACTGTTGATAAGAAGGGGGTGAAAACTGTAACTGTGAAGACAAGTGGACATGAAAAGAGCCATTATACAGTTGTTCGAGCTTGTTGTGCTGACAGAACCAAGCTGCCTCCTATGCTGATTTTCAAACACAAAACAATGCCAAAAGAAGACATTCCTCGAGGAGTGATTGTCCACGTTCATGACAAGGGTTGGATGGATCAGGATGGGATGAAGATCTGGTTTGAGAAAGTTTGGAGCAGGAGACCAGGTGGACTCTTACGCAAACCTGCCCTATTGGTGCTTGATCAGTTCAGGGCACACATAAAAAACACAAAAGATTGCTGCAGAGCAAAAAACAAAACTTGCCATCATACCTGGAGGCTTGACATCCCAGCTCCAACCACTTGATGTCAGCATTAACAAACCCTTCAAAGCTGCCATGAGAGACGAATGGAACCAATGGATGAAGTCTTCGGGGACAATTTAACACCAGCAGGAAGAGTGAAGAAACCAACTACAGGAGAAGTTTGTACCTGGGTGAAAAGATCCTGGGATAATATTAAGATTGATAAGTTGTCAAGTCATTTAAGAAGTGTGGCATTTCAAATGCCGTAGATGGAACTGAGGACGAGGCAATATATGAAGACAGTGATTCGTCATCAGACACAGATGAGGACAAGCTAATGGATGGGAGTTTTGACAGTGATGAGGAGTTGTATGAATTTTATGATGAATAAAACTTGAGTTCAATAACTTTATGTAATACATTTTTTTTTCAAATTTCCGGCCCCAAAATTAAGGTGCGTCTTATACATGGGGAAATACGGTAATTCATGTCTGAGATCCTCATAAAGTGAGCAAGTAAGCATGACGTCTCCAGTCTTCAATATCACCATAGAAACATACCAGATACATTTCTAGTCCAAATTTACAGAGCCTATCCTTCAATGAATCATGACTTGAAATAAGATACAAAGTAGTCTTTGAGGGATAGAACCGCCCCGTCTTTATTATTAGCTGCAAACAAGGCATCGTCTATAAATTGACAGGTAATGTATCCTGTGTCACTGGCTTGCCATCTGCTTTTCCAAATCATGTTCAATTTCGTCCAAAGATTTTTCTCCTGCTTAAAAGTCCACCGCTTGGTTACTCACAATGTCAAATATTTGCATTGACAGTCCTTTCTTAAGATTAGAAACCACGCCACAGTATGCCACATATAAGTCTAGTGGCATACATCCAGATATGACTTGTAAAGAATTAGTTGATGTCATTCTGCAACATCTATAAGTTGCAGAACGGGAGTTTAAAATGTGAACGAGAGTGAGATTAAAATGTGCAAGTGATGAATTATTGAAATAAATTTCTAGTACGGTGAAAGCTGATGCATCAGAGTGGAACACTTGCATCAGAGATTGCTTAAGCAACAGAAGCACCTATACACTCGAAAGATACATTCAGAAAATGTGACGAGCTCCCAAAACTCAGTGCTGCAAGTTGAAAATATTTACAAGCATATACAATGCAAATATCCACCGGAACTTATTCTAAACTTATCTAGAATAACAGAATACAAATTTACTGCCAGATTACTGAGTTGAAAGTGTTTGAATCTGACTGATGTTAGGAACTGTTATGGTTTTTTCATACCAGTTGTGCTAGTCTTGCATTTTCAGGAAAAATGATTATAGAACCCATATAACTTATTTGGAAACACTGATGCCTCATAACGTACTACTTTGCTCGGGGGCAGGGCAGAATAATGGGCCTTGGGCAAGAATGGATGTCAGCTCGCTATTCAACCAGATTGCTGTGATTATTGTTTTGTTAATCGGAAATACCTTCGATTTCTATTTTTTGTTGCAAAAGTATAGTATTTTAGTTTTGACCAGTCACTATAATATTGCTTCTATGGAAAAAAATGTGTTCAGAATGACTTAATGTGCTTTTATAAACTGTGTAATGTAATAAATGTGATATATCAAAATAGAATAAATCTTCTAAAATTGTTGAATTTTAGAAAATTTCTTCTAAGAAATTCAGGAATAAAAAGCAGGGCCAGTCCTAGAGTTCAGGGGACCATGTGTTGGGTCCCTTGGTGCCCGCTTCACTTCTCTTCCCAGGACTGTCCCTGATAAAAAGTATTTTCCACATAATGTTACAGCAGATTACAGAGAAAATTTTCATTTGATATTTTCTAGGTTTGAAAATTAGAATAGGAAAGTCCTAGAGCACTTCTCCACTAGTGCTGCCACTGGCTTTGACACAAAAACAATGTTAGTGCATGTAGCAATGCATCGCTATTTTTTTTTATAGTGCTTTAAGAGAAAAAGTAATGAGTTTAATTACAGACACTTTATGACAAAAAAAAAAAAACAATACCATTCAAGAACATTTTTTCCGTCATGTGATTTAGTAATGAGTTACTGTAGAAACATCAAAAGGTACTAGTCATTCTAAAGTGCAAGATAAATTTTACTTAGCTGTTTCTAAATAGAAAATTAGGGAAAAAAATGGAGGATGGTTTTTTATGAATATGAGTAATGTATAAACTGCATGTTGGTCGTTTTTTTGAAGCATCAGCAGGTTTCTTAAGTGTACATGAATGGGAAAGCTGATTGATGCAAGTAGCAATGGTAATGGGAAATCCTTGCACTCCAACTCCCATTCTAATGATAAACACTGAAGAAATCCATATTCACCATTAATCAGATGGTGTCGAGATAATGTAAGAATTGATAGCTGGTTTCTCAATGAGGACAGTTGCAAAAGTTCAGGAAATTGTGACAAGAGGCAGTTGTTTGATCCTCGAAATGATGGTCAAGTTGGATAAAAATAAGGAGTCTGCCGCACAGCTTAAGGGACGAGCAGAAGCAATGAAGAGTGTCATCATGTGAAGACTTCATCCAGACTCGTTGAGACAATCCTAATTTCCTCAACTGTATTGCCATTGGAGATGAGTTGGGTGTTTCAGTGTGACCCAGAGATGAAGACAAAGAAACATTGCCAAATTTTAACGTTAAAGCCCAAAACATTTCGTTTACAGAAGTTCGGGATCAAGACTATGCTGTTCATGTTTTTTGACAAACAGAGTGTGATTCATAAGGAATTTGTACCTTAAGGGAAGAGTCAATGCTCTGTTCTATATATAGACTATTGAAGTGCATTTCCCAGGTGAGGTTGCACTTTCGAGAATCCTAATCACAGATGTATGAGCTTAAAAATGTGAGTACTCTCTCCTCTCCTATTGTGGATCAGTAATCTGGCAAGTAAACATCTGTAATAGCCAGGGATACCATGTTCACCAGCTTCAGAACTCCCCACAGAAACAAAATATATGCATATTGGCATAGTATACCAGTGTTCAGTACGGTTTTACTTTTAGTGTTAAACTTACAGTTCCAGGCAGAAAATGATGTAGGCATTGCTTTCCCCATTGTGCTGCAGATGAATTCCATGGAAAAATTTCATTGTAATTCATCTGTAGATGATTAACGATTTCCTCAAAGGAAACAGAAGCAGTTTCTCTTGTTGAAGAGTGAATAGAATATATACAAACTTTCTGAAAAGTTTGTACATATTTGTCTTTTAGCCTTAAAGTTTCACCTATCCATTTGTACACCAAAAGATTATGCTGAAGGAAATGATTTAGATAGGGGTTATCAATTAATTTTCATTGTAGTCCATATCAGAAAACATGAAATTCATTGGTCAAGACCCTGTTTTGGCATAAAATTAATAAAATGTCAAGGAAACATTATAATAACATTTTCATTTCCTTTTATTAACAAACTTATTAATACAGAATGTGAAAGGTGCATTCAATATAACATGATTGATTTTTTAAATGTCATGTATCAAATTTTAACAAATTTTTCATGATAAATCATGACAGTCCAGATGCAGACCATGGTTCAATGATAGGTGAAACCCTGATTTGTGAAGTGGTTCTACTATTTATTCTAAAAGAAAGGGGTCTTGTGACAGCTTAGCACAATACCTCACCATCTTGCTACTTTTGAGAGGTATGCATTCAACTGCTGCAAATGATAGGAGGAATTTCTAAAGTACTCTTCAACTTTAGGTTGTATTTAGTTGATCTCAGGTGGGGTGAGTAGGGACCTAATATAGCCTAATGACTGTGATTTAAGATTGCATGACTGCTAAATACAGTTAATGAATATATTCATTGTCAATTGTCCTCTTACCTAGTGGTTGTACTGGAATAAATAAGTTTTTATTCTGAGTTCATCCCACACAATATGTAAACTGGCCCATACATACACTTCTACAAACAACAACACAGTATGGATATGAGTGGCGAGCTGGTGGTACTTTAAAATAATAATCTGATCTTTCTTTTTCCTAAAAGGAGAAAAGGTTTTAATTTTGATGCCCATCAGGAAGTTCGGGAATATCTCCCCTACCCTCTGACTTTTCTTGTGGGAAATACTGCTAAGTGGATAGTCTAAATTACAAGGATGGTTGGTTAAAATTTCATAGAATGAATGAGGGAAAAAAAAGGAAGCTTTTGAAAGAGTTATTCAAGAGGCACACAGAATTTTTTCCAGCTGTGCTCTAATGATGTCACTTTGGATCTCCACTGCAGAATCACCCTCCAGATACCTGACAGCAGCACAAAGTTTGGATTTCAATGGATATTGAAAGGATGGTCCAAAGAATACAGCTTTCTACTAACTTTATGAAACACTCTTGTATTAAAGAGTTGATCTTTTTCTCTGGGAGAGTTCAAGAAGTCTAATCACTTGTTGGACACATCATATGTATATACCAACAGATAGTATTATGGTCTGTTTTGTCAGTCTGTTCAAACAGTTGGATAAAACCTTAAATTAAGAATATTATCGATGCCAGCAAGTGATGGTGTCAGGGAATAGACAGAAAATAACTGCCCCGCTGAACCATTTAGTAAGTTGAACAGTAGCTTAAAATTTAACAAAATTTTTAATTTTCACTTTAAAGTAAAATTTTTATTTATTTTTACCCATTCCTTGAGAAATTCGGTCATTATGTAGTACTTCTATACACAGAGTGCATATCTGTATTTATTAAAAAGAATTCTTTTTACAACTACATTTACAACAGGTGGAAGACTGACAATACAATCCCTGCCAAGTCTGTACATCATTTTGTATCACCTGAAATCAAAAAAATATAATAAATTATATATTTTTAATGCTCAAAAATGTATTATAATTATTTTGATTAATTCTAATTATGATGTTTAAGTTCTGCATAAATTAACTGCTCAACCCATTTCTACCAAATGGGTTGAGCAGTTAAAATAAATAACTCGTCAATTTTCGCCAAATATGAAATGTGGTTAATCTATTTTAACGTTGCTAAATATGCGAATCAGGTGATTAAAATAGCATTCTGGTTTTTACACTTACTCTGGACAGGTACTGTATTAGAAAATTTCTTCAATTTAGCAATAAAAAATCCATCCATGTTATGAGTATGGGGATATATCCTTTTAGTTTCTTTCAAGGATGAGTGGAAACGATATTCTCGATATCTAAATAAAATAAAAATTTTAGCCACTTCAGACTATTATACATTTTTGTGAAACAGAGGCAAATATAACAATCATGCAACAGAGTGCATATTAAAAATGTTATTTATATAATTTTAAAAAAAAGCAGAAAAGTTTGAAAATTTCAGGATGACAGTAAAGGTGAAATATGAACTAGTACCTTCATTATGCAGAAATACTTAGAGTTAAAATAAGAATGATAGGAACTATCATATTGATAACCCTTCAAACATATGTAGGATATTTGAGATATCATACTAATTTTCAAATGTGTCTAAATCAGATTTTCTGATCAAGCCTGTTCACTTTAATAACTCTCATAGATACTATGAAAAACTAATTCTTGGGGTAGGCAACCATTTGTGTGTGTGTGTGTGTGTGTGTGTGTGTGTGTGTGTGTGTGTGTGTGTGTGTGTGTGTGTGTGTGTGTGTGTGTGTGTGTGTGCTTTTGCTTTGACAGAGGTGACCACTACTCATGTTTAATCTTGCTTATTACCTTTCAGAGAACGTCAATCATTTCTTAGGTAATATACTGCAATACAGACCACCATTTTTCAACATACAGGAAAGATGAAAAGAGAGTTTTTTCCCACAAGGGTCTTGGCCAAAATAATTTATGAAGTTTTTGTGATAGCCTGAAGAACAATTTAAATAAACCCATACATAAGCTTATTTGCATAGGATCTTGTATAAAAACTGTTAAGCAGCAATTGTGCTAATTTGATAATAATTATCTTTTTTTCAATTGAATACTGTGAATGTATAAGCACAAAAAGCAAGCCTGTGATAAACACGTCATAAAAAATGCAATGTCGTTAGCTCAATTAGTGATACATGCAATGCTGTAGTAAATGAAGTTAGAAGTAGAGAGGCCAATGGTCAAATTCTGCATTCTGAGCCCCAAACATATAATTTTATATCTAATGAAAAAATAATTACTAATGGGAAATTATTTTTTCACAAGACAAACAGACCCTTGGCTAATAGCATCAATAATTAAGTCAGTTTAAAAAATCTCCATAAAAATTGTACTATTTTAACTTGGTTACAATGCACAATTGTTTCTGCTATAACATGATAGTTGTATTCTTGTGAGACCATGTGCTATAGAAATTCAGGCAATAAAAATAACACGCCTTATGGAAAAAATAGGATTGGGATAGATCACAAAAAACATTACTCAAAATTGAAACAAATTTAGGAGTCTAATAGTATTTAATAATGAAATATTAATGAAAATATTAATATTAATGAAAATGAAATATAATGAATTATTAATTTAATAATGAAACAATACAGTAAATTTAACACTTACCGTGAAAAAATTTAAAGATAACTTGACGAGAAGGAAAGTTTCAAGGTTTTTGAGTTATGATAACAGGAGCAGATGGTGTCACATCACTTTCAGGTGCAGTTGTGGTTGCAGGGTTAGAAGGAAAAATAGTTAATCATGAAGTGGATGGTTGTGGATGGATCATTGTCTTCTGACTGTTTTAGGGAGGTTGGGTTAAAACAACATATAATTTCTTCTGCTTTGCCATTTTACTTCTTTCACAAAGAAGCTGTTCATGGGGTTCCAAATAAGATCTTATTTCATGAACAGCTATCCTGCTACATTCTGCATTGTAATCAGTCTTCTGTTTGTTTGTTATTTGGTTTTTAGGAGCATTAGCAACTAAGGTCATATTGCTCCGAGAATATGCGGTGGTCATTCTGTGACCTTTCCGCATCCTCTGCATTTGGTGGTGACGGGCTCGAACCCCGGTCTAATCAAGAAGCATGTGTTACGCATTGCTGCTCCTTCCCACCTGGCTACGGAGGCGCCATCAGTCTTCCGAGAGCTGCAATTGCTTCTCAACTTACCTGAGGATGGATGACAAAAGAGAAGTGCAGAGCTCTTCCTGGACTTCATCTCCAGCTTCCACTTCCCCCCTAAGCAATAAGTTGTAGGTCAGCTGTAGAGAGGTCTTCACAATGGATCAGATATCATGAATGAAATCTGATCTGGGAGAAGCTTCGGCTAAACTGCATGCAAGCAGTCCTTAATGACATCACCCCAGGCCTCCACAATGATGTCAATAGCATTCTTATCATTAAAGCTCTTCCAAAATTCAAGAACACTTTCCTTATTTCCCCCTCAGTAGCTGCAATCAACTTCTTAAATGTGTGCCTTAAATAATAAGCTTCAGAACTTGCTATCAAACTTTAGTCCATGGGCTGAAAGAGATGGGTTGTGCTTAGAGGTAGAAATAGAACTTTGATGTTTTCAGTAAGCTCAGCAATAGTGTGAAGATCGCTTGGTGCATTATCTAAAATGAGAAGAATCTTGAAATCCAATTTTTTTCCCTTGCAGTAATTTTTAAAAACATCAACAACAAGGTCATAAAAAAATTGTCCTGTCATCCAATCTCTTTTTCTTGATCTAAAGTAGCCACCTAAGGAAGACTTAAGATATCCTTTCAAGGCTTGTGGGTTGATAGAGTGGTACACCACCACATGCTTAAGCTTTGTCTACACTAGCATTGGCATCTAACATCATAATCATACCATCATTTGCAGCCTTAAAGCCACCTCAAGCTAGTGCTTCAATCTTAGAAATGTAGGCTCTTGATGACATTCATTTCCAGTACAAATCTCTTTCATCAAAATTTAATCTAAGGACTAACCTTCTTCCTGAATCAAATTTTCCACTATGAGGAGGAAATGACTTTGCCACATCATTTTATGTTATGGAAAGAATAGCAGTCCTTAGAATCGGGGACAAGCTTTCTCTTTTATGGTGAGAAAGCTTATCCCAAATTGCTTTTTTCATTTGAACTTCTATCCATACAGTTAAAAGCCACTCTATCTCCTCAACTACCTTTGGTTGTGATCTCACAGATTTGCTAGCACTCAGGCATGTTCCAGCACTAAAGCTTGCTTTAATTGTTTTGGCATTGTCTGTAATGGTACGTAATGTAGAATCCTTTATTCCTGTTGCACGAACAATGTCACATCCTTTCATGTTATGTTCAAAGCACTTTATAACATCTGGCTTCTCTTCAAGTGTTATAGCCTTTTTTATGTTCACCAACAATTTGATCACCAGAATGCTTCCTGTAAACATTCCAGTCACTTTGTCCCCCCACATTAATGCATAACACAGAAAAATTTGCAAAAAAAAAGAATGAAAACTGCAAAGTACATTTCAACAAGCACTTTGCAACAAAGCACGTGAGTCAAATGAGCATATGGTGTCGACACTGAGACTGTTGACATAAATTTGTATTCCTCCGTGCACCGCAAAACTTAGTGTTGGGGATGAAACCACGTAAAAGCCAACATGGCAAAAGTTTACATTTTACAAATGGCATTCATCCATTTATCAATTGTATTATAGCTAATTTGCATTGACAATATGTGAAATAGCAGAGATGTCTGTCTTTGCGTTCTATTTTTTTTTTTTTTTTTTATTAACGGAAAGCCCAAACAAGGAAGGTATCAGTTGCATAGCTGCATAGCTGAAATCACACACTACTGCTCACAAAACATAGCTAACTCATTACTGTCAGCAGGCAATTTATGGGAAGACATTCATTATGAATAAAGTAAGCTTGGACTTTTTTTTTTTTTTTTTTTTTACACACTACTGATTTTGTGAAACCATCATACTGCGTACTGTACCTTGTTAGCCAATCAGTGATGCCAATTCATTTTGGCAACTTCCTCAGTGGTGTCAATAATTCACCTTTACCAAGGTATGAGTAAATTAGACTGTTAATTCAACCATTTCCCAAACTTGCTTCCCAGGACAAAATCCCACTAATTTTCTGCCATCATTCATTACAATTTTCTTCAATTACCTATGCAGTTGCTTTCCCAGCATGTTTTTCTTCAGCAAGATTAGAACAGCACTGCACTGTAACTTCTCCTCCAAACTAAAAATTAACCTCATTGACAAAAACACAGAACACCAAATTTAATGGTTATAATGTCATGAATACTAGTCTCCTCAATGATGCTATAAGAAAGAGTTTGACTGTATTACACAGGTAATAATAGTACATTTTTTTCTTCACTTTATTTTTCTAACTGATATTATAGGAAGTCCTAAAACAGTCTTTGAAAAATGGAAATAGCTATATCATGTTTGTATTTTGTCTATAATGTCAACTGAAATTTTTATAACTAATACTTTATTCATATACTAATATTTATGAGAGAGAAAAAAATAGGCATTCTTTTATGAATTATACACATTGTTCTATCCTTAACAAAGTGCAAGATCCCATTAAAGAGTAAGTTCCTGAGCAGATGCCCAATGTCAAAATTTGGCTCAACTAATACAACATTCAAAACCCTGTTCACAATTTAGTGGGATATTTTCCAAAAAAAAAAAAAAAAAGCATTAACAATCATCTGGTTTGAACAAATTTAATTTGTTAAAAAGGAAACTACTTTATTTAGCAGTCGACAAACACAGGTTATACACTGTTTAGATTGCAGTATAATTGCATGCCTATCCAAATGGTCCTGCATTACTTCTTTAACCAGTGATTCCATTATTTTCCCTGGAACAGATATTAAGCTACCAGGTCAGAAATTACTCATGTAGTCTTTTGATCCCCCTTTATGAACTGGGGATATGTACACTTCTGTGCAGTCCATAGGGACCTCACCTAAATTCAAGGATGCTCTCATAATTATAGCTAAGGGTTTGCTTACTTCCTTAATACTGGATAGATTCCATCTGCCCCAGGTGGATGGAATCTATCATGAGGAATCCCCTTCCCCAAAGAATTCCTCATGTGTGAATGTAGATGCAAAGCCTAGTAGCTTTTCATACTAACAAAGTGGTATGAAAGGCTAATAGGCTTGAAATTCTGATCATCTTCCCTGAATACTTCCAATTTAGAATTTGCTGTTGGTAACATCATCAATTGGTTCCACTGCATACAATTTAAAAACTGTACGAGACCTCTGTACAAAAGCAAAAGCCTTTCCCTTTACCAGTGACAGTAGTTATGTCTTTAATTAAATTCCACATTATTACACTGTGATCGCTGCCACCCAGTAGGTCTTTTACCTGCAGATCCTTAATGTATGAAGAATCACTGCTGATAACCAGATCAAGAGTATTGCTTTCTCTTGTTGCCTCTCTAACATGCTGCTGTAGAAAACAGTTATCCAGGAAATCCACAAGTCTTGCTAGTGTGTGAGTGATCAACCCACAAATTACAGTCAACATCTGGAAAGTTGAAATCCCCCATTATGAGACATTCTGATTTGCTGGCCCACTCTATTTCCCTGTATAGCTGTTTGATATATTCATCACAGTCATTAGGCATATAGCATACTCCTACTCTCAATTTTGTTTTTCCTGTGGTTGCATCACACCAAACTGACTCAACACTGCATTCATCACCCATAGCAACTGGATGCACTGCCTTAGATTTAATATTCTTCTTAACTAAGAGCATAACCTCTCTTGTCCTGTCTGTCCTTCCTGTATACATTATACTCCCCACCAAGTCTCTGCTATTCCTACAATTCCTGAATTCAACAACTTAATCAGTACTTCAAATTCATAAAATTTATTTACAATGCTAGTATAATTTGATGGTGAGTTAATTCGAGTTAATATCTTTGACTTAATTTCAGAATAACGCAATAGTGTTTTGTAATGCATATTTGTAAAGGAACAATTAAAATTACTATGAGCACAAGTCATTGTTACAATTCTTAAAGAATGGAGTCACGAGAAAGAGACTGATTCTCGAAATTAACTTGATGACATAATTTGAATATTTGTCTTCTGATAGAGCAAAACAAGAACACATACTGAAAGTCTGACAAACTGCGAGGTACATGCATACAAGCACACACCCCACAGGTGTAAGAGAAGCAAAATTTTTATTTTTTATAAATCATAACAGATTTTTCCGAATGTCATTTAGAAAACCTACTACAGGCATACCTCGGTTAACGTTACCTCTGATAACGAAGCTTCGATATAACGAAGTCCGCAATTTCAAGCCCCATTTAACATAAAAAAATATTCCAGTTTAATCACCTGAAATCTAAACAAACTGAAGAAATTACGGAAACCTTTGGGGCTTCTCGTGGTTGGTTCGAGAAATTAAAAAAACGGGCCAGGATTCATAGTGTAAAATTAACAGGAGAAGCTGCAAATAAGTTTCCAGAAAAACTAAAGGAAATAATTGAACGTGAAAATTTTCCACCAAATTTGGTGTTCAGTGTTGACGAAAGCGGTTTGTTCTGGAAACAGCTACCAACAAAAAGCTTCATTTCTATTGAAGAAAAATCAGCTGCTGGGTTCAAAGCAGCCAAAGACCGTTTAACGTTACTCTTTGGATCAAATGCCTCTGGCGATTATAAATTAAAATTGTTATTAGTTTACCATTCAGAAAATCCGAGGGCGTTAAAAGGTAACATAAAAATGAATTTACCTGTAATATGGAAAGCAAATAGAAAAGTGTGGGTTACCAAGGAGTTATTTACTGATTGGTTTGTTAACCACTTTTGTCCTGAAGTAAAACGGTATTGTCAAAAAAACAACTTTGAAGAAAAAGCTCTTTTGTTGTTAGACAATGCTACGGGGCATCCTACTGATCTTAACACGTTGGACACATGCATTCCTGTCAAAGTTGTGTTTCTTCCAGCAAACACAACTTCTCTGATTCAACCATTGGATCAGGGAGTAATAGCATCATTTAAAGCTTATTATCTGCGTCGAACATTAAGCAATTTAACTGAACTAGAGGATAAAGAGGAAATGACAGTTAAAACTTTTTGGAAAAACTGCACCATTAAAAACGCAACTGAAAAACATTGATAGTCTTGGAAAGAAGTCACTAAGAAATGCTTAAATGGAGTTTGGCACAAAATATGGCCAGAAGTTGTACTAGAAGAAGAAAATAACATCCAAGAAATTAGAAATGAAGTTATCCAGAGGGCTCAATCAATAGGTTTCGAAAATGTCGATGAAGAGGATGTTAGATATTTATTGAATGCAGAAGATGATGGTTTTTCAGTGGAAGATTTAGAAAACCTTGTTAGCAACGAAGACAAAGATAATGAAGACGAAGTTAAAGAAGTTCCTGCCGAAAAAGTGTTAACAACCAAAGGTTTAATAAGGTGCTTAAATGACATTGAAAACGTTTTAAATTTTTTCAGTGAAAATGATCCTGATTTAGGAAGAAGTTTTATTGTTAAGCAATCAGTGTTAAATACAATAACGCCGTATAGGCAATTGTTAAATGAAAGAGAAAAAAAGCATAAGCAATCAACTTTAGACTCATATTTTAAAATGTGATTTCACTTTGTATGCAAGTTGACTGTTTATTTAATAAAACTTTTCTTTGTTCGAAAAAAAAAGCTTTTCATTTTCTTTACATAGGAACGTATCCCTATTCTGGCCATAGTATTTTTACCTCTAAAAACGAAGTTTCGCTTAATGAATTAATTTCGTGGAACGCATCCTATTCGTTATTCGAGGTATGCCTGTATTTTAATGAAGATTTTTAAACTGAAAAGTACTCTACTTTACACACATACAGAAAAGTCGGTAGAAGAACAGAATAGGATGTCTTAATCCACATTAAAACAACCAACATTAAACTCTAATTCAAATGAGAAGTGAACTGAATATCTGCTAAAACAGTTGATATAAAAGTAAGGCAAACAATCAACATGAAAGAATCACCTGATTTTTAATCAGAGGGTAAAGTCAGTTCATCATCATCCATTTTCAATCCACTGCAGGATGAAGGCCTCTCCAGCAACTTTCCATTTCCTTCGATTTTGTGCAATGGCCATCCATTTACTACCCATGAACTCGTGAATTTCATCTGTTCGTCTCCGTTGTCGTCTTCCAGGTTTACTTCTAGCTCCTTTTGGGTACTATTCTGTTATTTTCTTAGTCCATCTGTCATCATGTCTTTGAGCTGTTTTTTTTTTTTTTATATGAAAACCCCAAATGCGAGAGGTATTAGAACCTGTAGTATCTAGTACAGTGCTTGGGTTGGAGGTTGAGAAGACGAAAGAAAATATTTGTTCACATTAGATTTGAACTTCTGTAGACTAATTTTCAGGAAATACGTATGAAGGAAGGTCATTCCAGAAAACAGCAGCTGAATGAATAAACGAGGAAGATGAAAAGTTGGTCCTGTGAGTTTGAAGTTGGACAGTAAATGGATGTTGGCTGGTGGCAGCACGTGTCCAGACTGCTTTGAAAGAGAGAGCAGGAATTATAGAAGCCAATTCAGAAAAACAGTGCCCATGGAAGTATCTGTAGAAATGGCATGCAGCAGAAAGAGTACATCTATGAGACAGAGATGAGTCATTAATTAACCTAACTGCCCTCTTCTGAATGGAATCTAGAAGCCTGAGAGAGGTTTTGGAGGCACCACCCCAGTGTGGGAACAATATTCCATGGTAGGGTGGATTTGCGATTTGTACAGAGTGAACAACAATTTGGAAGTAAAGTAATGCTGAGAGTGAAAGAGAGAACCAAATTTTTTAGATGCAGAGGAAACAATATTTGTATTATGTTTGTGGCAAGAGAGATTAGAAGTCAGGGTAATCCCCAAAAGAGAATATCATTTTGCCTAGAAATCGAAGTGTCACCAAAGGTAAGCATAGGAGTAGAAGAATCCTTTTTCCGAGATATAAGACAAGACTGAGTTTTAGAAGGATTTAAATCAACTAAGTTGTCTTTGCCCTACTGGAGGATTACCTGGAGATGGGAAGTTAAGGAATTGGTAGCAGATATTCGAGAAGTTGAAGCTAATTGAGTAGGGCAAGTTTTCTCAAAATGGAAAGTCAAATGCAATGTGCTATCATCGGCAAAACTATGAATAGGATTTCCAGTGAATGGAAGAAGGTCATTAATATACAAGAGGAAAAGAGTGGGGGAAAGAACTGAACCTTGGGGGACACCAGCATTAGTGGAGAAGTTAGAAGACAGAGAGCCATCTACCATCATCCCCAGTGAGAAATCAGAGAGAAAACTGGATAACCAATTACAAAAAACAGTTGGCAAACCACAAGCTACCATTAGGACAAGAAGCAAGTTTTCTACTCTTAGCCTGTTCAAAATCTAGTTTGGACTGATTAATAACTACTTTTCAATTGTTGCGAGCTTTGGTGTAGGCAGAAAATGAGACTGAAGAATTGGAAACAAGCCAATTATGATACGTAACATTCTTCTCTTGAACAGCCTTAGGACATTTATTGGAAAACCAAGGTTTAGATGAGATTTTGAAGTGGAGTGTGGAATAAAGGATTCCATTCCTACAAGAATAATTTCACTGACACAATCTGAGCAAACGTTGACATCAGAAGTTTTGAAACAGTAATCCGACCAAGGAAAATAAATCTCGCAGGTCATCCCATTTTGCATTCTTATAATGCCAAATGACACAAGGTTGGGAATAGCCATGAGATAAAGGCTCCATTGGAGAAGAGACAATCATCAAGTTGTAATCTGAGGTGCCTAAAGGACCACTCACTTCGACCATGTATTTAAAAGGGTTGTTTGCGAGAAAAAGATCGAGCGTGCTGGCTGTATGGTTAGGATTATTCAGTATTCTGGTAAGTAACTGAACAATCTGTGCGAGGTCATTAGTAATTGCAAAAGCCTCAGCATCTTGACCAGCTGGGTCTGTGTGACTAGAAAACAGAAACCAGCTGGAGTTGTGAACATTAAAATCACCAAGGAAAATAATCTCACTGTTAGGAAAGTTGGACTGGAGAAAGTCAAGTTGCAAAGAGAGCAAGTCAAAGAGCTCCAAGTGATTAGTGGAGTTGGGAGAATGGTAGAGACGACAGATGAATTTGACACAATGAGGTAGAGAGATTTTAAGCTAGAGAAGATCGAAAAGAGGAGATTCCAAATTACCAAGTCTCAGACAGGGAATATCAGAATGGACATATGCACAAATACCACCGCTGAGGCGAAAAGAATCTGTAAGATGTAAAATCTTACATGGTTAATATTTAAAAAAAAAAAAAAAAAGTGAGATTTATGTAAAATAAAGATTAGGATATGGCAATATGGGGGAGCGAACCTTACAAGTCAAGGGATTAAATTAGACAACGTCTGTACAAGGGGAGCGGTAAGTGGAAAGCTATTAGCAACCTGGGTACACTCGATTCCCAGCTCACACAGACAAACCAAAACAATAGAAGCGCGTAACTACTGCTATTAGCAGAAGGTGGCAAATCTGGTAAACAATAGCGCCGTGGAACATGCTACTGTCAGGACATTTCTTTAATCGTGACATCTGGAGAAGAGAAGATAGTATATACGGAACGAAATGCTGGGAATTAGATTTAAGGCTAGCGGCTGACTTCAAAGGTACTGACAGCCTGAGAAATTTTACAAAGTTCTCAAAATAAGAAGGGATAGAGCACTAAACGGACACCGTGAGAAAGATTAAAATTAGCTCTGAAGATACATACAGCTTGAGAAATTTTAAAGGACGAATAGGAAATAGGGAAAGTTGATAAAATGAATAAGATTGGTTAACTGAAAATTAGAGCGGATTTGACTTATGTAGGCGGTACAGAAATTGAGATGAACAAAAAGTGAGTGAAGAGGGGGAGAGAGGTGAGACCCCGCAGTTGAGCATTAGGTGGATGGTTATGGACATGAGTTAGGCGTCAGATCCCGTAGTTGAGCTGTATGCGGGTGTTTACGAAAATGAGTTAGGGGAAGACAAAGTGAGATTCTTGTGGGTGTTTGGGGAAACGAGTTAAGAATGACAAAGTCGAGATTCTTGTCAGAGTTGTAAAAATGAGTTAGAACAGACAGTTGGGATTTTCGTCGATATAGGTAAAAATGTGTTAGTAACATGTACAGTTGAGAGATCTGTTGTAGTAGAAAATATGTGTCAGTTAACATTTGAGTGTTCCGTCGTGTTGGAAAAATGAGAAGGGTAGTGCCCTGGGAAGTTTTCTTCTGGAAAGAGTTTTAATAGGTGGAGCGGAAAAAGCGAGGGTAGCCCCTATGAGCTTTCTCCTTGTGAAAGGTTTTAATAAGGTGGAGAAAAAAAAGAGCGAAAACTGCAGAATTAGTAGCGCGATGGAGGAGCGAAACTGCAGAATTAGCAGCTCGATGGAGGAGCGAAATCCGCAGAATCAGTAGCTCGTGAAGGAGAGAAAACTCGGAATTAGTAGCTCAATGAGAAGGAAGGAAGCAGTGAATGGAAGGTAGCCGAATAAAGTGGAGGAAGGACGCCAGATCCATGCAGCAAAGAGTTCCTGATAATTATCTATAGCAGTTCCAGGTGAAAGCAGATGAAGGAGAACCTCAGTGAGCCAAAAATGGAAGTTTGAAACCTCCCCGGAAAGGAAAGAAAAAAAGATAATAGTAAGTAATGTAAGTTAACAAGGACTGTTAGGAAACAGTATAGTGATTAATTAAAATGAAAAAGAGTGGTAGCACTAAAAGTAAATTGATAGATAAATTATCTCTGAAGTAAATTATAGATATACAAACAGAGTTTAATTATTTAAAAAAGGCTATTGTAGAATGCAAGATAAACGAAAGATAAGTAATAGATTAGATTGTTGTTGAATGATTATATAATGTGTTAGGAGGATAGTAAAGTTAATATGAGAAGGTTTTATAATGTTTTAAGGATAGATAATTGTATATAGTGATTGTATTGATGAAGAATTGTTGGTCCAACTGAAGACTAATAACAAATAGAGACTTGAGGAAAGTTAAGATTGGTCTTCAGTGTATTGTAACAGAATGGAGAGAACAGAGTATAATGATGAAAATAGCATATTGATTGTTAATATAAGAATAATATATGCAAGGTATCCTATATTTAACTTTGTATGCATATTACATGTTTTTTTATTCAATTGCATATTATGTTGTATATATATATATATATATATATGTAAATAAACTTTGTTGCTTATTAAAATGTGTTGTTTGTTATTCCTGAACACTCAGCCTTTCCGAAGGGAATTATAATTAATTGAGAAGTTCCCTTGAATTTGGAATTCTCCTGTAAAGTAAAGTCAGATGTGTAAGTGGGGAAATTAAAATAAGGTGGACAAACTCATATAAGGGAACAAATAATAATATAAAATACACAAATAATTATAAAAATATATATATCATTATTTTCTTTTTATTTTCCACCCCCCACAAATCACACAGTGAATAATTTTGGCAACTGATGATGAGTTGAATCAACCGATAACTGAGATTCTGTCAGAAAAAGTATATGGAGTTTGGCAGACTGTAAGTGGAAATGGACATGGTTGAGATTAGAACTGAGACCACGTATATTTGTGAAATGAACTAGGAAGTGTTTGGGAGGTTTAGATCTTTTCACAGATAAGCTTACTCTATTAGTTTGACAATTCATGGTGTATTCAATAATAAGAAAAAGTGTGGGGGATATGCTGTATGAAGTGATGAAATTTTTGGATATGGTGTACGCATGGTAAGAATATACCCAGATCCTTGACATAATGTGGCCTCAACAATGCCCCCCTCATACACACTACTCGAACTCCCTCCAGTCACTATCTGGCAGAGTAGTGGTAGCAAGATTATAAATTAGCTGATCAGGGAACTTCTAGAGAGTTACTAATAGGTTCGGTCCGGTGTACTAACTAGCGGCCAGCCTGCAAACACCATTTTAGAGCAGTACCTTCGAAATGTAAGGAAGATTGGATCTCGCCATGATGTCCATCATAACATCAAAAGTCATCAGTCATACTGTATGATGGGAAGGGTTGACCAGAACTTAGCCACCATTTCAAGCCTCCAATAAGCAAAGTGGTGGTATTGCACTGGTTGATGAGAGTCATCTGCCACCTAGTATTGCCTGGTAACACAGAGGGGCAGCATTCCTCCATGTGATGTGGGCACCACACCTCGATCCCTGCTTACGTTGGTTTACACCTGGGTGGTCACCCAGTGTGCTTGTGCTTCTGCATTACTAACAGTCCCACCATCGTGAAGGTGCAAGCAGAGGATTTGACTGTCGCAGACCATCTAGACTTTGCTGAAATTGGGTCCGCTTGATTTGTGTGTTACCCGAATATCAATTCCATCAGTGTTTTAGACTCCCAGGTAGCAAGTACAGCTTGTCTGGCTTATCTGAGAGAATGTCTGCGACAACCTCAAGGACAAGGTGTCCTGCCCAAGACCGTTTTAGATCTTTTAATTAATTGTGATAAGAATGTCCTTTACTTGAGTTTTCTGTCTAATCCATGTGTTTCTCTTCTTATTTAACAGTCTAATTCCTAATATAATTCGTCCATTCTTCACTGTGTAGTTCTCAGCTTCTCTTCCATTCTTTTGGTGAGTGCCCAAGTTTCACTTCCATAAGTCATGGTGGGGAGGATACATTGGCTCATTATTTTACATTTCAGACAAATTGGGATATTGCTCCTCAGTATGTGACTATATTTCCTGAATGCTATCCATCCAAAATAAATTGGCTCATTATTTTACATTTCAAGAATGAATGCTATTTCCTGAATGCTATCCATCCAAAATTTATTCTTCTCTTGACTTCCAGCCATTTATTATTGTTGTTGTTTGGTTTTTAGGAGCATTAGCAACTAAGGCGATATTGCTCCAGAATATGCGGTGGTCATTCCCTGACCTTTCCGCATCCTCCATATTTGGTGGTGACGGGCTCGAACCCCGGTCTAATCAAGAAGCGTGTGGTACTCACTGCTGCTCCTTCCCACCTGGCTACAGAGGCGCCCCATTTATCATTATTACAGCTAATGACTTATCCCAGATAAGTATATGAATCCACCTTTTCAATTACTGCTCCTTCAATGATTATATCCCTTTCTGTGGCATACTTGTTCATCATTACTTTTGTTTTAGTCATATTCATCTTTACGCTGAAATCCTTACTAACTCTGCATAACTGATTAAGATTTTCCCCTAATTCTTTGGGATCATGGCTTATGATCACAATGTCATCTGCAAAGTCAGTTGTTCTATACTAAATACCATTAAGTTCCATGACTTCTGTTTTATAATTTTTAATATCATTTAATGAAACAAATAGTGCAGAGTATAAACAATAAATTAAGTCTAATTCAAAATAAATAATCTAAGGTGCATAATATTTAAATTGTCATTAAACTCATGGAAAAATTCTATGCCACACCTACCTTGTAAGACCATTGGTACCAAACTTTAAACCTGCTGGTACTATTTTAACGTGACGCATTTTTAAAGCATAATCAATAACACATTCATTTTCTTCTGGCTATAATAATAATAAAAAAAAAAAAAAAAAACCCAATAAATAAATAAAAATAAACTAATGGTTTATATTTTCACCTTGAATAAACATTATTTTAAAATTTAAAAAAAAAAAAAAAAAAAAAATCACCTACATATTTTCCTATGGAGACCATTTGAAGGCTGGAAAATGTTACATTTGAATTCTGGGGTCTAGTATTTATGCAATATCACATATACAATATTTCTGTGTTATCCTGTAGTCAAAGAAATATTCTTGAGGTAAATAACAATGCAATAAATCACGAGGAAATAATTTGTTCCTGCAGACAATTACTTTTCCTTTTCTTCATATTTCTAATAGATTTTGTATTTGCAACTAATTTCTGCATTACACATACAAAAACATCTTAAGAATAATGACACCTACAAGTTGTCACAATGTGGGTTTGTGAATGGCAATCTGGTTAATTACTATGAAGTCATAAGGTCATTTCATGTATTTACGATACACGAAACAATGAAAGAGGAACAAATGAGATAGTTTGGGAATGTGAAGCAAAGGGGATTGTATTAGCTAGTAAATAAGACTCTAGTCATGTGACTAGAGCGAAAATTGAAGGAAAGGATTCCCCAAGGGCATATAGATGGAGATTGTGGAAAGGGATAAAACACAACATAAAATTAGATGGCCAGGACAAGAAGAAATGGTATAAGAGGACGAAAAGTTAACTGCCAAACATATGGAACTAAGCTAAGAAAGAAGAAAATATGCTTGGCTCTATGAATTTTGGAAATTTTTTATTTGTCATGAAGTTTTTGGCTTCCAGTTATACACGTACCCATACATCTGTTATATAGCTCTGATATCATGATTTTTACCTTGTTCCTTAAGTTAAAAAAATATTAAGGGGATATAATTTCAACTCCTCAGAAGCCGATAAAAGTGATGGCAACAATTTTGAAGAATTATGTCAAAAAATGAATTTTTAGTTTTTGGAAAATGGCAACAACTTCAGAATAAATGCATTACATTAAACAGGGACTATTTTAAAAAGAACTAGAAAAATCTGGATGTATATTAAGAATGTATAATAAATAAATAACAAAAAAATTATGATCATTGTTTTTCGACCAGCCTTTCAGTGCAGTGAAAAAGAATCAAACAGCTTGATTATTCTGCATAAATTTACATCTTTTATTTGCTTGGAGCTCACATAGCTCAGTCTTTAACAAGTTAGTGACTATCAAGTAAAGAATTATAGGTCTTATTAGAACCAGACCACTTGAATTCAAACTATTCTTAAGTCTCTGCAAGGATTTTGAGACTCCACGGTATATTCCATGAGATTCCATTTTGAAATTCCACAGCATATAAAACCTAAAACATATATAAGACCTGTATCAATTAAACTTACCAGAATTGAACAGGTGGAGTAAACAATATATCCTCCGGTTGATGAATTGGCATTTACACAGTCAATAGCAGCCAGTAGAAGTTCTTTCTGAATATGAGAGCACCTTAAAATATCTTTTTGGTCCTGAAAAATCAAACAGCTAGTTTGTAATTCCATCAGAGCAATACAATTAATGTTGAAAATAAATATTAATTACCCGAGGAAAAAGTTCCACATAAAGATCATTTGAATAAGTAAATTCCAATCATATGGGTTTTTCCTAACTTTTGCAATTCTCTCTCTCTCTCTCTCTCTCTCTCTCTCTCTCTCTCTCTCCTTTACAGCATTTAAAAAATTGACAGTTATTTAAATTAACATTCTACACTCCATCAAAGTACATAAAATTGAGATAATGAGCAAGGCTTGAGAGGAATTTTTTCAATACTGATACTACATCTTCAAATGTTACAGTGTGGAGTGAGTTTCTCTTGAAGAAATAAATGTCCCAGCCCCAACACAAGAATGAAAATAAACTGACACAGCAGTAGTAACAATTAGGGTTATAGCCTCAATCCCAACTTTCAAATCATGCTAATTTGTTTTCTGCAAATAATCACTGTAAAGATTCACATTTCTTAATTTTTATTTTATTTTTATGCATACCAAACTGTTATTAATATGTACTTGGTCATATAAAACCTATGACTTCATTGCTACAAAAGGAAAACCATATTAATGTTCTCTTTCGACTAATGTATTAAAGATCATTATACTGTATTGTTATTGCAGAGTATACTAGAGGTGAATTATAATAACATTTAATATGATTGAATAAGAAGAATATAATACACAACTCAAAATTATGCTCTTCATATTCTTGCTGCAGCATGAATAGTTATGCCTTTTAATAATCACAGAGTCAATGACTGAAAAATTTATGGACAGCTGGAAATATACAAAGGGTACTAGGAAAGTTTTGCAATATGACGCAACAATGAATCATAGGAAGCTGCTTGTTGCTGCATGTTGAGACATGTTCATAAGTGCATAGTAGCCGCCGCGCCAAGTCGATGGGCTCAGTTATTCATTAGTAGTGAGAGTGTAAAGTGCTTGCGATGGCATCGTGGTCACGAAATGAGATAAGGACAGTTTTGCGGTATAATTTCGTGCGTGGTTTAACCATAGACCAGTGCTTAGAAGAAATGACTCTTGCACTAGATGATGATTGTCCACATCGTACAACGATATTCAGGTGGTATAGATAATTCCAAAGGGGAAATTTCACTCTGGAGGATTCTGAGAGGCCGGGAAGGCCACGAACGTCAGTTATGGAGGAAAACGTTACTGCTGTGAGGAAAATGCTTGACGAAAACAGGCGAGTGACATACCAACAGATAGAGGATACTTTGGGCCTAAATGCACCAGCAATTCGTTCGATTCTGCAAGATCATTCGCACGTGAAGAAACTTTGTTCTCTCTGGGTGCCGCATCAACTGACTGAAGAGCAGATGACACGACGTGTGACTTGGTGCCGGGAGATGTTAAAAAAGTTTGATAAGGGACAATCTCGGTATGTGAACAACATCGTGACAGGTGACGAGACTTGGCTGTACTATTACGATCTGCCGACCAAGGCTCAAAACAAAGTTTGGGTCTTTGATGATGACGACACACCCGTAATTGTCAGAAAATCCCGATCTGTAAAGAAGAAAATGATAGCTGTATTTTTCAAATCGAGTGGAATTGTGGAACGTGTCGTTTTGGACACGCAGAAGACAGTCACAGCTAAGTGGTATACTGAACAATGCCTGCCTAAAGTCATTGAATCTATGAAGAACCTGCGGCCAAAGTCAAGAATGGACACCTGGTACCTCCATCACGATAATGCTCCAGCACACCGCGCCAAAGCCTGCACCGAATATTTGACCACGACAGGACTGAAACTTCTCGAGCACCCTCCCTACAGTCCAGACCTTGCTCCCTGCGACTTTGCACTGTTCCCGCATGTGAAAATGAAGCTAAAAGGGAGGGGTTTTCCAGTGATGAGGACCTTCTACGGGCTTGGGACAACGAGTGTGCTTTACTCCCTAGTGAAACTTGGCAGAACTAGTTTAAAGATTGGTTTCGGAGGATGGAGAGGTGTATTGAATGTAGAGGAAATTACTTTGAAAAAATTAAATAAACAAAGCTGTATTGCAAAACTTACCTAGTACCCTTTGTATGGAATGTCTAAATATTTCACCATGAAGTGATTTCATCCTCAATGACCAGAATATCTAGACTTCAGGATCAAAATTATGCAAGGTTTCTCTGTTTATTTTACTAACAAGTCTTCAATATACAGGCAACCCCCATTTGACACGGTACTTTTACAACATGGTTTTGCTCTAACACGATTGATAAATTGCGGCAATCCTCGCACAACACAGTACTTCTACAACAAGGTTTTGCTCTAGCATGGTTTGAGAATTGTGGGAAACCTCACATAACATGGTATTTTTCAGCTTTTGTTCTGGGAAAACCCTGCTATTATTTTGGATGTAATTTCAACTTTGCCATTCCTTTTTGTGAATCCCTGCTGTTGAATCACTAGTCGTTATCGCCTTCGTGATATTTTTCTAAAGCACATTTCTGGAGGTCACTACCATAAAACAATAAAAACAATTTAAAGTTTCCGATTTATCGGTCTTTTCTGTTAGTGTAATCAATTATAAATGTGTAGTAAACTTGATCTTTTTGCATTTGCTATAGTACTGATAGCTGGAATTCTGTGGGTTTTCAAGTTATTAAGGTGAAATGTGTTTCCCCTTCCATGAAATATTCAACCATATAAAAAATATAAATAAATTTTCAGAAGCTCATCACTCCATATCTCATTTGTGCGTATTGTGTTTGTTGCAACTTGTGTGTGCTGTGTTCTTTGTTATTAATTGCTTATCATTTTTACTGTTTTAAATTTTACAACAACAACAAAAAATGTTAGCGAACAGAAATATCAATTAGTTAGTACATATTATGTACCAACTAATTGATATTTCTGTATAGTATGTACATATTACAGTACGCATTAATTAAGCTATGTACATAAGCGTAAATTTATTTTTATTTTCCTAACTAGAAAATATTCTTCTGAGTTTCACGTATCATTTAATTTTAATTGGCAAGGTAATAAAATTAAATTTGTGCTTTATATCTAAGCGGGGGTCCACTGTATTTTGTTGAGAGATCCCTGGGTTTCTGTGCTTGTTTAAGACCATAAAAATTGTGACTTCGAAGCGAGCAGTTTGTGACTTTTAAAGAGAGCAAAAGTTACAGGAAATCTAGATGCTGCAGAAGAGATTGTGCTTAGCAGCGATGAAGAGGAATAAAATCAAATGAATGTACATTATCTGACACATAAGTATCACAGTTTGTAAGGTAAGACGTTTGTTCAGTTATTACTATTTAAGTTACTACTATTATAAAAATAAAGTTAAAATATTAAGTTATTACTACTATAAAAATTAAGTTTCCAATAGTTATAAAAGAATGGTGTTTTTTTGTTAGCTTTTCGAACGTAACCCCCCCCCACTTTGTACTGGTTCTTAGTCCTGTATAACACGGTTTCGCATTACAGAAGATTTTGTAGGAATCAAACTACCGTGTTATACGAAAGTTACCTGTAAATGTATTTTTTTTTAAAAATTACCTTGTTTATTTTGACTGCAGGGTCTTTAGATACAACACCTGTTCCACTGCATGGAGCATCAAGCAGAGCACGATCAAAGTCATTCTTAATCTGAAAATTTTTAATAATTTTAATACTTATATTTCTAAATAATTTGTTAAATTGTTAGTTACAGAATTTATTTACTGAAATATTACTAGACAAAATTTAGCAATGTTATTTGAAATGGCCACTCCTAGCCTTTACGCAGTTTGCAATGTACCAAGCCACTCATTACAGTAAGAATAACATCCAATTAAAATATCAGCTATTGCTTTGACTAATGATCATTTCAAACTATCAATATGAAATATTTTGCACCATGTCCTAGCCCCAATTTTAACCATAATCTATAGTCCAGTGATTTCAGGTTGGGACTTCCAGGAGGTCATTCTTAAAGTATGATGAAATCTGGAACATGGGTGAGAAGTCACGCTGAAAATATCTTAGTCTTACAGGCAGGAGTTGAATCCTGCCAAAGACTAATAGCCTCTGTGAAACATAGTTTGGTTAAGAGGTTTTGCAGCCTTCTTCAAAATGTTAGCAAGGTGCACTTTTACACAAGTTTTAACTGCCTGTTCACAGAAATGCAAGGTTGTAATTACAGTGTACATGTGCTAGCTCCATTAAATCAAATGAAATTTGATCACGTTTCAGCTCTGCTAGGTAGACTTTTTTTAATCACTTAAAATTTATTGTACTCTGATATGCATTTGTTTCAAATTTGTAATGGTGACATTATTTGTGTTAATATCATTAAGTAGTTAATTTTTTCTTACTTGGGTGAGGAATTTATATAAAGCCTGCTGGTGGTCCTTATGGGACAAGCAAACATACGAGCTGTGTCAGTGTTACTGAGTGCAAAAACAGACACACGTATACATAACTGTACATGAATTTTAGGAGTACAGGCATACCTCGGTTAACGTTACCTCTGATAACGAAGTCGGCAATTTCAAGCCCCATTTAACATAAAAAAAATATATTCCAGTTTAATCACCTGAAATCTAAACAAACTGAAGAAATTACGGAAACCTTTGGGGCTTCTCGTGGTTGGTTCGAGAAATTTAAAAAACAGGCCAGGATTCATAGTGTAAAATTAACAGGAGAAGCTGCAAATAAGTTTCCAGAAAAACTAAAGGAAATAATTGAACGTGAAAATTTTCCAAATTTGGTGTTCAATGTTGACGAAAGCGGTTTGTTCTGGAAACGGCTACCAACAAAAAGCTTCATATCTATTGAAGAAAAATCAGCTGCTGGGTTCAAAGCAGCCAAACACCATTTAACGTTACTCTTTGGATCAAATGCCTCTGGCGATTATAAATTAAAATTGTTATTAGTTTACCATTCAGAAAATCCGAGGGCGTTAAAAGGTAACATAAAAATGAATTTACCTGTAATATGGAAAGCAAATAGAAAAGCGTGGGTTACCAAGGAGTTATTTACTGATTGGTTTGTTAACCACTTTTGTCCTGAAGTAAAACGGTATTGTCAAAAAAACAACTTTGAAGAAAAAGCTCTTTTGTTGTTAGACAATGCTCCGGGACATCCTACTGATCTTAACACGTTGGACACATGCATTCCTGTCAAAGTTGTGTTTCTTCCAGCAAACACAACTTCCCTGATTCAACCATTGGATCAGGGAGGAAAAGCATCATTTAAAGCTTATTATCTGCGTCGAACATTAAGCAGTTTAACTGAACTAGAGGATAAAGAGGAAATTACAGTTAAAACTTTTTGGAAAAACTACACCATTAAAAACGCAATTGAAAACATTGATAGTTCTTGGAAAGAAGTCACTAAGAATGCTTAAATGGAGTTTGGCGCAAAATATGGGCAGAAGTTGTACTAGAAGAAGAAAATAACATCCAAGAAATTGGAAATGAAGTTATCCAGAGGGCTCAATCAATAGGTTTCAAAAATGTCGATGAAGAGGATGTTAGAAATTTATTGAATGCAGAAGATAATGGTTTTTCAGTGGAAGATTTAGAAAACCTTGTTAGCAATGAAGACGAAGTTAAAGAAGTTCCTGCCGAAAAAGTGTTAACAACCAAAGATTTAAAAAGGTGCTTAAATGACATTGAAAACGTTTTAAATTTTTTTAGTGAAAATGATCCTGATTTAGGAAGAAGTATTATTGTTAAGCGATCAGTGTTAAATGCAATAACTGCGTATAGGCAATTGTTAAATGAAAGAGAAAAAGAGCATAAACAATCAACTTTAGACTCGTATTTTAAAATGTGATTTCACTTTGTATGTAAGTTGACTGTTTATTTAATAAAACTTTTCTTTGTCCGAAAAAAAAGCTTTTCATTTTCTTTACGTAAGAACGTATCCCTATTCTGGCCATAGTATTTTTACCTCTGAAAACGAAGTTTCGCTTAACGAAGTAATTTCGTGGAACGCATCCTATTCGTTATTCGAGGTATGCCTGTATAGTAAACAAATTTAAAAATTTGAAGTACAGTAAACCCTCGATTTAACGGTTGTTTGTTGTTTGGTTTTTAAGAGCATTAGCAACTAAGGCCATATTGCTCCAGGATATGTGGTGGTCATTCCCTGACCTTTCCGCTATTTGGTGATGATGGGCTCGAACCCCAGTCTAATCAAGAAGCGTGTGCTACACACTGCTACTCCTTCCCACCTGGCTACGGAGGTGCCCGATTTAACGGACTAATAGGGGAGAAGGGGTGTCCGTTAATGCTGAAAGCCCACTAAATCAAATGTAACCTGGGGGGGGGGCATTTTTTTATTGTTCTTAATGTAAAAAAAAAAAAGCTTTAATACAATAAACAGTACTTATATAATATCGGTGTGTAGATACCATAGACAACTCTTAAGGAACTACAAAGTAGTTGTTGTAGGCATTATTTGCTCTTTCTCATATTGTGCTCTGCCTTCACGACGAGTTGCCATGATATTGCACTACCTCGAATAAGTAACGCTTCACTAATACAGAAGACTATTGTTACTTATTCTCAGTGAGTACCACCATCCAGACATGTTTCAAGGCTATTGGCCTATCATCAGTGGGTGGGTCATCATGTCTGCAATACCAGGGTACCTGCCCACCCACTGATGATAGGCCAATAGCCGTGAAACATGTCTGGGTGGTGGTATTCACTGAGAATAATAACAATAGTCTTCTCTATTAGTGAAGCGTTACTCATTCGAGGTAGTGCAATATCATGGCAACTCGTCGTGAAGGCAGAGCACAATATGAGAAAGAGCAAATGATGCCTACAACAACTACTTTGTAGTTTCTTAAGAGTTGTCTATGGTGTATCTACACACCGATATTATATAGATATTAAACTCTTAATGTATTATGCCTTGCGCATTTAGTTATTTTAAATAAACAGTACTGTACAATATAAAATTATGTTGCAATTTGGCCTTTGAGTTACGGATATCAGAAACTGTTTTTTTACGCTGTAAATATCAAAAACGTGCAATTTGAGTTACGGATATCAGAAACTGTTTTTTTACGCTGTAAATATCAAAAACATGTGCAACTGAGACGCCTTGTTCTTATTTCTCAATTAGCTCTAATTTCTGTGACACATTTTAACTTCACATGCTTTCTTTTAACTCCTCTATCACTTGATGCCATTTTAAATTGTAAGGATGGCAAAATTATTTAATAAATAAAGTCACAATTCAGAAATCACAGAAACACTCTGTATACAACCTGACCGCACGATAGCTCGAGGCAGACTGAAACCGAAACAAAGTGAGTTGGTAGACCTGCAGTTTAGTGTCCGGAGTCAGGTTAAGCTCACAAGTCACCGCCTGCTCTTATCTGTAATCTGGGAAAACAGCTATTTGAACACGTTTTCAGAAAGAATAAAAAACAATTTCCTGAATTTGATTATAAAAATAAAAGTAGATAATTATCAAAACAATAATGAAAACAGGTAATTATTATTAATATTTAATTAATGATAACACTGAAGTTTTGTATAACCAAAAAAAAGTAATATGGTCGAGATTAATATGTACAGGCAGTTTCCGCTTTATGAGTTTTTTTCCCTCAAGTATCACCAAAATTGAAAATATGAACATTAATTTCAAAAAATGAATGCTCAACAGTCATAAATACCGCATTTCAAACCACACTCGTAGCTATACAATACAGCGTACCGCCGCTTTACGATATTAATCCGTTCCAGCAGCACCATCGTATCATAAAAATAATGTAACGTGAACCCAATAACACATTGTTTTTTAGTTATTCGTTTCAAGACCTTGGAAGTTGAAATTTTCGCTGCATAACTAAACTACTTATCTCTCTCTCTCTCTAAAAGGTCATTTTTAAGGTCACGAACGTGGTTTGTAAATTGTATTAGTTACCAATTCAAATCATTAAAACGTACTACACTTTCACTGTTATCATATGTTCCGTTATAAGAATCAATTTTGAACAGCTTTATGATATTTTTCTAAAGCACAATTCTGGAGGTCACGACCATAAAACAATATAAACAATTTGCACTTTCCAGTTTACTGGGCTTTTCTGTTTGTGCAAGCAATTATAAATGGGTAGTAAACTCCATGGTATTGCATTTGCAAAAATACCAATAACTGGAATTCTGTGGGTTTTTACGTTATTATGGTCAAATGTGTTCCCCTTCACTGCAGTCTTCAATCATATAAAAAACAAATAAATTTTCAGAATCTTCTCTTCATTCCTTTTTTTTAAGCTTCACAAATCGTGTTAGTTGCAATCTCACTTGTGCGTGTCATGTTAATTAGTTGCAATTTGTGAAAGCCGTTAAAAAATGCTTATGCATACTATCATGAAATTTATAAAGAAAAGGGAAGGGATTATCTTAGAAACAAATGCCTCTTGATGCATTTCTGAAGAAGACAACTCCTTGTGCTTCCAACAAACCAATGAGTGCCGACCCAACAGTGGGTGATCAACGAGTGTGCATTTAGTCGATGATGAAGAATGAACATTCTTTAACATTTGTAAGTCATAAATAATTTCCTTAAATAATAATTTGCTTGATTTTACAGGCTGTTTTCATTTCTTAGGATAAATCAATCGATACATAAACTAATTAGCTAACTACTTTCATTGTTGAGAACGTAACCCCTATTTTAAACATCATGTCTATGGGAAATGTATTCCCGCTTTACAAGTGCACACTAGGAATGAATTAACTCGTAAAGTCGGGAACTACCTGTACATTACTGCAGTGGTCTTAAACTGGCGGCCTGCAGGCCGCATCCCCCCAAAAAAACAATTTTACACAGCCCGCAAATACATTTCAATTATGTATTTGTTGTAAATACGGTGCTTATATTCACTCTCATTTTGCTAAAAAAAAAAAAATTCCGGCCCGTCAGCTGCTTTAGATCATGCATTTGGCCCGCATGCAATTTGAGTTTGAGACTACTGCATTACTGTATTATTATTTGTCCAGTCTGTTAAATCCGAAATCCATTATATTGGGGTCCATTAAATCGAGGGTTTACTGTACTGGTAAAATCATCAAATGCCGACAATGTAGTGTTATTGAAAATATGGCGCTACCTAGATATAAGGGATACAGACTTTAAATATGATGAGTATATGTATAGAAAGGACAGGGGAATTTCTCCTTATACAGTAAAATTATGAGTAAATGCATTTATAAGGAACAATATTCAAAGGAGCAGACATATAACAAATAAAGACTGCCTTGATGACAAATCTGAATGCACAATATGCATGGTAATTTTAAACAGTGGACATGGTAGTTGTTCCGGTTTAAAACTTGAAGGAAGAAAACAAGCAAAATCTCAGAGGTGAACTTACAAATTCTGCTCCTCCACCACGAGATAAATGCTCACTCTACTTTCTTTAACAACCGCCAAACCAACTGTTGAGTCTTGAATTTTTGGGCATCTCCACAGTAGCAGACCTGCTGCTGTAAAATTGCCACTGGAGGCAGGAAATTCATGCAGTGCCTGGATGCAAATGGGAAAAATCTGTCATTCATTACAGAAGGGCATAGACCACCCTTGAGGGTTGATGCAATGCCCTCCATATTAACATAGTACTGACTTCATACAGGAAATATAGATTTTTCAAATCCAATTGATTATTTTTTTAATTGAACATTTTCCAACGAAAGATTAAAGTACTGCCAAGCTTTTCTCACCAATTTTCAAAGTATTTCTGAGAAAAAGAATTGGTACCATTCTATAAAAGTTTTTTCGGATAACTCAATACTGAAAAGGTGATGACATGTATTAAGTGACAAAGCAACCAAGGCTATGACGTTTTGTTACATAAAATGTGACAATTGTATCTGGTTGGGATTTTTGTGTTTTTCTACGCTGAAGTGGTTGATAATTTTACTTGAACTAAAAATAAAATTACAAGATTTTTTTTTATGCACTGTTTCATGAAATAATATTAGTGCTGCTAATGTTAAGAGTGTCTTAAAAAAAGCTTTAGCTTTCCACAGTATTTTTCAAACCCACTTCACTAACTCAAAAAGTGACATACAGTTGGGAATTTTTTTTTTGGATAACAAGACTCATTTGTAATGTTTTTTTGGTCTTATTATATAATATAATGTCAGAATTAAGAATTTAGTCACCTTTGTAAAAGCAAAGTGCTTTATAGCTCCTTCTACCTTCGATAGTAGCTATATCTTCAAATAAATCCCACACTGATATACTGTGATCACTGCTACTTAATGATTTCTTTACCTGAAGTTTCTTAATGCATGAAGAGTTGAGGTGATAATTAAATCAAAAGTATTGCTTTCTCTTATTGCCTCTGTAACATGCTGGTACAGAAAACATTCATCTATTAAATATACTCCTAAGTGAGTGAACAACCCACAAGTTCCAGTCAATATCTGGAAAGTTAAAATCCCTCACTATAAGACATTGTGATATATTGACCTATTCTGTTTGTCTGTGTAGTTGTTTATTATATACTTATCACAGTCATTTGGCCTATAATATACTCTTACTCTCATTTTTGTTTTCCTAGTGCATGTCACACCAAACTGACTCAGCATTGCACTAGCCACCCCATGTCAACAGGGTTCACCGCCTTAGACTATATGTGCTTGTTAACTAGGACATAATCCCCTCCACCTCCTGTGGACTAGAGATGAGCGAATGTATCCCCAATTCATAAAGGAGGATCAAAGGGTGACATGAGTAATTTACAGACACGATGCAGTGACAAAGAAACTGGATGCAAAAAATAATTTTGATATCATATACTTGGATTTCAGGAAACCTTTTGATACTGTTGCATATAAAAGACTGCTATATAAATTGGAGCAGTGCAGCATTAAGGAAAAGTTATTGCTATAGATAAAGGGATGGTTGAGTGGGAGAAGACAGAGAGTGATTATCAAAGGACACTGCTGTTCATGGACCAATGTTATTAGTTGAATCCCACAGGGTTCAATTCTGGGATTGTTGTTTTCTATACTTATTAATGAAGGTATATCATGCTTAATGTCTAAGTTTTAATTAATTTTAACATCATATATTTACTTTACTACTTATCATAGTCATTTGGCCTATAATATACTTATCACAGTCATTTGGCCTATAATATACTTATCACAGTCATTTGGCCTATAATATACTTATCACAGTCATTTGGCCTATAATATACTCTTACTTAAATATACTATAATATACTCTGACTGTATGTGCTTGTTAACTAGGACATAATCCCCTCCACCTCCTGTGGACTAGAGATGAGCGAATGTATCCCCAATTCATAAAGGAGGATCAAAGGGTGACATGAGTAATTTACAGACACGATGCAGTGACAAAGAAACTGGATGCAAAAAATAATTTTGATATCATATACTTGGATTTTGTAATTACATTACATTTTTTTGGGGACAAAACAGAGTGCCCAAATCATTTTTGGAGACACCAGAACATTATGTCAAAATTAAGATGTCGGTTACCCTATGAAAGACCATCTTGAAACCAAAACTGCAGAAAAATACAAGTTGGATACATGAAACCTGATTGTACAGGGGTTCTTCGTATATCTGTTTGGCTACCACACAAGTCATATTAGAGAACAATCACTTACAGCATCTATTATTCCAGCTCTTATCATGTTTAGCACAGACACCATTTATTCAAACCTGTTATTCAATTAAAAGATAATATTACAAAAAACAACAATTACTTAAACAAGACAGAAGAGCCAAAAAAACTTACCTTTGGTAGTTTCCTGCCGTCATGACAGCATACAGCTGTATTTGTCACCCCAAGTCTCTGTAAATTACTAATAAGTGCATCAAGCCTATCTCTGCTGGCATCATTTGCATATATCAGTCCTGTATTTTTCATTATAGCAGCTGTATATACAATGAGGGTAAAACAAACAGTTATTTTAAGGTTTACTTTTTAAGAATTTTTAAATGAAAAATGCAAAAATGTATTGTCAATTTAAAAAAATAAATAAATAAACAAAAAGTTTTTTTTTAACTCACAAAAAGTCATAATACCTGCTCCTTCAGAGGAGTAGGTATTATGATTTTTATATATGGAATGAGCAGGTATTCATTATTTTCATTATTTTCACACCCAATCAGTTTTCTTCAAAGTGACTCTTTAACTAAATGGTAGAAAATAAATTTAAGTTGCCGAATTGACCATTAATCTCTGCACGAAAGCTGGACATCTTTATTCTACATGATGGCTAGGAAAAAAACAGCAAATGAAAATTTGTGTATTTTTAAAAGGCAATATGGTTTTCAGTTGTTTTCATTATTTAAAAAATTCAATAAGGTTAAGTTTTAAATTTTGAGATATTGCTATATCAATATTGAGATTTTGATATATCAAAATTCGGACTTGCAACTCTCAGTATTTCTGTCTATACAAAATTCAATCTTTCACCAGGTGTTTTTTTTTTTGTTGTGGTAGGATCGTGGCTTTCCTTTGCAGACATTCAGCATTACTTAAAATTAAAAGAACTGAAAAATGGCAAAATAAGGAAGATCCACTGAGCTCACCTTATTACACCAGCCAAGTTAGCCAGAAAGTTCAGATTTCTATAGCTTATAAGTTTGTTTACATCTTCCCCATGGATATGAGAAACGGGGTAAAAAAGGGAGACTTGTTAATAGGAAAAGTAAATGTTATATCATATTTCTAATTTATTGTGACATTTAACATTTTTTATTTTTAAGTTTTTTTTTCTTTAAGTTTGACTAAAAACAATAATCATTTTAAGGAAAAACAGAGTTGAAAGAGTTAATAAATGGAAATGCAAACTACACACTTAATTGTGTCCTATTTAATCAGCAATCAGATAGAATGCAGGTTTATATATACAATAAATAAGCGATAACAAATATGACTCATCAAGGCACATTAAACAAGAAATGGTTGCTAACAATGCTAGACTGCCATAAAAGATAATTAATGTTTATGGTACTTAAATTAGTTAACGTGACACCGTTTTCCAGGTGAATTACTATTAGTGATATTCCTTCGTCACTTTTTTGGGAATGATTTTCATCATGTTGCAACCATTACTTATACGTTCATTGCAACACGATGCAAATATGTGGCATGGGTTTTCAGTCCACTTGGAGGGGAACCCACTAGACTTTAAGATATTTTTTCAGCTAACTTCCTACGCTTCTTGCTTAGCTTATTAAGTTGTTGTTTATTTTGGATAAAAAAAATTACTAACCTATCCCAATTTTTGGCATAGGTTAGTAATTTTGTATATCTAGAAATAAATTAAACTTTCCTTCTCTTCCAACTTTCATAATTTTTGTTTTTGTAACTAATTTTCATGACAAATTGTCTACAACTTTCATCTAATTCACTCAGCAATTTGTGAAGATCTTTCTAGCTATTATGTAACAGAATAGTATTACTGACATACAATAATGATCCAATTTTTACACCTTCCATGCTAAATTTTGTCATTAACTTATATTATTTTATTAAATGGTCCTTAAAAATTATAAAAAGAAACAGCAATAAGGTGCAGCTCTGCCTTGCTTTAAGTTTAACCTTAAATTGTTTTTCAAGGGCTATTTTTGCAGAAACTATTACTTACTAATGTATAAATATATATATATATATATAAACTTTTAATATATGGAATGAAGATTTTCTTTAAGTTCCCATGACATTTCTATAATTTTTCTTAATGCAAATTTATCCTTGCATCTTGAAACCCGAGTGCTCTTCCCACAAAGTAACATTCAATACTACTTCTAATCCTTCTCTCTAAGATGCATGCATAGATTTAACCTGATATACTAAGGAATGTAATTCAACATTCAACTTTATTTTCCTTTTTTATAGACTGCTGCAATTAATGCCTTGTGCCAATATTATGGAATTTGTCCTTAAAAAAAAAAAAAAAAAACCTGCTAGCCAATGCAATATAACCACTACAACACTATTTTCTTTCAGTTTTCAGAATTTTAAATCTAATGTCATCTTTGCCTATTACCTTTCTATGATATTTTCCATGGCCTTTTTTATCTCAACAACAAATACGTATCCATAATTTCGTCCAGATTAATCTTCCCTTTTTTTTAGTGATGTCTTCAGCTGCTCTATTTAGCAAATTCATTAAAGTAATTAATTCATCATTCTGAAATAAACTCCTGTTCAGATTTAACTTCACCCTTATCATATTACCTTTTTATGATTTTTCCACACATTGAGTTTTTTTTTAAACTAAATGACAACATTTTTTTTTCCTGCTTGTTTTCCATATCTTCCCAAGTTTTTCTTTAGCAGTTTTATTTGACAAAAATTTCCTATGATATTTTTCTTTCCTTTAACTGCTTCTGTAACTTCTTGGATCAATCTAGGTACTTTGAATTTCTTGTCTTTACAGAACAATATCTCTTCTAACTTCCACTAAAGTTATCTTAAAACTTTTATCATTCTTCATCTAGTCATGCTAGTATCAGAAATGCCATTTAACTTTGCAGAAAGTTTTGCTTAATGACTTTTGAAAAATCTGTGAGTTTTTTTAATTTTTGTCTGTTTTAACATCTTTTTATACATTATTTTCATTATCATTAGGTTTACCCTTCCAAATTACCTTTATCATTATTGTTAGGTTTATCTTTTCATTCTTCCTAAAATAACTCTGTAGATGTAGTTGTAATTTTCTTTTTACTGCTTTTTCTAACATATTATTAAAGAACTTTTCTATTTCATCTTTTTTTTTGAACCTTCACAACTGAGCTATTTGTACAGAAAACTTTTATCACCCAACACTGCATGTTAAGTTATGCCCACGTAACTCCACTGTATAATGCTTCCCAGCCAAATAAGACTTCCAAACTATTTCTAAAAGCTACTACCATACCTTCCTACTTCATATTTCATATTTTTTCATATTTTTAGAATATATTAGTTTATAATTATTATTTAGCTGTATTCATCCTCTTGTATTCATCTTCTTGGCTTCTATTATACTCTTATTACTCTTATTAATCTTATATATCAACCTAGTTCTTTTGCTAATTCTACTTCTTTACCATTTAAGCTTCTAATATTGATATTACCTATCTTGATGGTTTGTTCCAGTAGTATATTTAGCACCATACGTTCTGATTTCCAGACAAGCAAAGCAGGGACCTAGTTAATTTAAGTGATGTTTCAGCCGGTATGTTTCGATTACTTTGTCCTAGAGTAATTTACACACACTTTTTAAAATAACATTAAATTTTTAGAAGAGTTTTGATAAGTATTTTAATAATTTTTAAATGCCTGACCTATGTGTGTAGTTTTTCCTCCAGGTGAAGCACACATATCAAGAATTTGCTCATTTTCCTTGGGAGCCAATGCCATGACAGGAAGGAACGAAGCAGCACCCTGAATTATGTAACACCCAGAAAAGTACTCAGGAGTTGCACCTGATTTAAAAGAAAACAGGAAAAAAAAAACAAAAAAAAACAGATATAAAAGCAATATTATTTAAATGTGATACATGTAACAATTTTTACATACTAGCAACCAAGCCTATTCAAATCAACAGATTTTAATTATTATAACTTCAACTGGATTTCATCAAAGGGGAGGGAAGTCATCATCGAAATGAGATCTAACTGATGAGATGCATATACACATACTACTGTGCTACCAAAATTAATATGAATGTGCATTAATTTTAGATTTTTCCAATTAATGAAAGTAGACAGATTTAAAGGCATGTATAACTAAGAAGACAATATTTTCAAGAGCACATAAAAAATAAAAATAATAAAATAAATTATCTGTTTATACTCCAAGATGGCCACACAGGTTGGTTTTTTTTAAAGGCCATATTGCTCCGGGATATGCGGTGGTCATTCACTGACCTTTCCGCATCCTCCGTATTTGGTGGTGACGGGCTCGAACTCCGGTCTAATCAAGAAGCATGTGCTACGCACTGCTGCTCCTTCCCACCTGGCTCCAGAGGCGCCTTGGCCACACAGGGTCAGAGGAGTTTGTGTGTGTGTGTGTGTGTGTGAGTGAGAGAGAGAGAGAGAGAGAGAGAGAGAGAGAGAGAGAGAGAGAGAGAGAGAGAGAGAGAGAGAGAGAGAGAGAATGGAAGAGCAGCACCATATTTAGCAGTCATGTAGGCTGGAACTATGGTCAATTGAAACGTGTATACTACTCTACCCTCGCATTTGACCATGAGGATAGAGTAGTACACTTGGTTATGGCATTGGATGTTTTCCATTTGCAACCTTAAAAAATGCAGTAATTCCTAATTAAAACTGAACAATTGTAAGAAAAATACAGGGTGTCCATAAATTATTGACCACATTACAAATGATTATTAAGTGCAAACTAAAGATGATATATGAATAACGTTTATATCATTTAAAAGAGCTATTCAAAGAGTTTTATACAGCAGCGGTTCCCAAACTACTGAGATCTACGGACCCTTTCAAAAATCAAAAATCAAAAACAGTTTGCAGACCGCCCCCATACATATATATGTATATATCTTTCAGCATACTTTACACTCAGACACATCCATCCGATGCCTCGGTTATGTAGTGTCACTGATCACTCCACATCATGTTCTGCCACTGCTTTAATGTCCATTTCTCCGGTTCTCTGAACCAGGATAGTTGGCGACGTAAGATGTTGCAGAGACAAAGGCTTGCATGCAGCTTCCCAAGCAGGATAATTCAATTTTTAAAATGTTTTTCAGATGGTTGGTGGTCCTACACTTATCCCTGTTCTGTCCACTGTCTTTTGATTCAGCTTATTATTGAGTGTGTCTTTGATTTTTCGATTCGACTGTCGACATATTTTAGGGATCATTAATGGTTGTCTATCTGACTATCTATTTTATAGAAAATAGATAATCAGAAAAAAATATAAAAAGAAAATTCAAAGTTTTATGTTTAAAACAATTCAACTTTATTCTTTTTTTTTTTTGCATAAATATATAATAATAACTTTATTTATCACCAATTTGCTATACATAGAACGAATAATTTGACCAGTTCCAGGGGGTTTGTTTCACAACCCCCTGGGGTCTATGGACCCCAGTTTGGGAAACGCTGTTATACAGCATTGTGTAGATGTCGCTAGTGTTGATAACAGTTGCGCTTCACAATAACCATTAAAATGGCGACAGTACAATGGAAAGCAATATGTGTATTGGTTTGCCAAGTTTAAATCTGCAGTTACAGTGCAAAGGTGGTACTGCTGGAAATATGAAGGTGAGGTATCTTTAGGCAAGCCCATTAAGCAATGTAAAAACCGTTTAAGGGAACTGGCAGTGTCCTGCATAAGAAGGGTGTAGGTTGGACTGTGGTAAGTGTTGACAATGTTTAATGTATTCATGAAAAATTTATACGCAGTCCAAGGAAATCTATCTGTCATGCTAGCAGAGAACTAAAAATGCCCTGATCGACCATTCACAAGATTTCCTGCCATCATCTGAAACTTTATGCATACAAAATCCAGCTTGTGCAAGCAATGAAATTGGAAAAAATCTGCTACATTGAGAAACATTTTGCTGTGGATATGCTCAATTGGATTAAAAATGACGATGACTTCCTGAATAAAGTTGTCTTTAGTGACAAGTCCACCTGTGCAGTAAGATCAACCGCCACAACTTCAGGACCTGGGGCAGCAAAACTCCTCATGTGTTTAGTGAGCATGAACAGGACTCCCCAAATTTGAATTTGCGGTGCATCTTTTCCCATAACCAGGTGATTGGTCCATTTTAATTCACTGAGACTACTGTAAACAGTAACAATTACTCAGATATGCTAGAGCATTTGTGATTCTGCAGGTGGCAGAACATCAACCAAACATGTTTTGGCAAGATGGCACTCCCCCTCATTGGGCTTTGACTGTGCAACAATTTCTCAGTGAGCATTTTCCAGGATAATGGATTGGATAGGGAAGACCAACTCTCTAGTTCCCTCACTCACCAAATATAACCCCACTGGACTTTTTTCTATGGGGTTACACGAAGGATAGGGTATATCATATGCCCACTGCAAATCTGGATGAGCTTCACAAGTGAATCAAGGCGCCTCCGTAGCCAGGTGGGAAGGAGCAGCAGTGCGTAGCACACACTTCTTGATTAGACCGGGGTTTGAGCCCGTCACCACCAAATACGGAGGATGCGGAAAGGTCAGGGAATGACCACCGCATATCCCGGAGCAATATGGCCTTAGTTGCTAATGCTCCTAAAAACCAACAAAACAAACAAGTGAATCACTGATGCAACTGCTTCCATGACACCTCAAATGCTAGAAAATACTTGGCGCAAAATTGCAAACCATTTGGACATCCTATGTGCTACAAAAGGTGCCCAAGCGGAAACTTATTAACTCTTTGAGTTGTCCTTTCCATTGAAAAATACTATTTGCCAATTTCTTGTAGTTCCTGTTATATAATAATTTGTAATGTGGTCAATAATTTAGGGGCACCCTATATTATGAACCTTTTCTGATATAAAATAAGCAAAATTTGTTAAAACAATATCATGTTTCTCTAATATGATTTAGGATTTTTACTTTAAAGGAACCCAGATTTTGGGGGGAGCAATATATTTCCAAGTAATTGCTTTATTCAAGTAAATACCCTGTAATATTGCTCACAGAATAAGGAGAGTTAGTTTAAGGGAATAAGTGGGATGATTTAACAACCCATAATCCCATACCTTGCCAAAACACTCTTTAATAATAAATGCAGAATGTGGCCAAATTCTCACACAACAGGAACCAGCTCCCTTTATCTCAAACTGAGGCCTTATCCAGTGAACTGTTTTGACCAAATGATCCAAACCTTGTGCAAATTACTTGTCATTCACTGTTTTACCTGGTGGAGCAGAACCCTGTCGAATGATTCCCTTGCCACTTAAGAAACAATCAATATCACTTCCATTTTTTATTTTTAAAGTTGTCTTAGACAGCATGTTGATCGATATTCCACTCTTTGCCTGTTCGTTTGTGAATCATATTGAATCATTTAAAACACCATGACTCATCATCATCAGCCATTTTCAATCCAATGCATGAAGGCCTCTCCAGCAACTTTCCAGTTCCTTCTGTTTTGTGCAATGGCCATCCACTTACTACCCACAAACTCATGAATTTCATCTGTCCATCTCCATCGTTGTCTTCCAGGTTTTCTTCTAGCTCCTCTTGGGTACCATTCTGATATTTTCTTAGTCCGTCTGTCATCATGTCTTCGAGCTGTGTCCTGCCCAAGACCATTTTAGTTCTTTAGTTTTTATAAGAATGTCCTTTACTTCAGTTTGCTGCCTAATCCATGTGTTTCTCTTCTTATCCAACATGACTCATTACCAGTTATAATCAAATTGGGGATCATCATCAACAGCTTGAATAAGCTACTCACAAGCTTTGAGTTTGAGTAGCATTTGATCATTGGTCAAATAGTGTGAAATGTACCTACCATGATCTTCTGCTTAATCAAACCTTCTGTAAGAATTGCACAAATAATTTCTCTGTTAATGTGAAGTTGTTCTTCCATAATTTCAAGAATCATTTCATGATCAGAAGAAATCAATATGAAAACGTTTTGACCATTTCTGTGGTCTGAAGCATTGTTGGGCATCCACAGCACTCACTGTCTTCCAGATTGTTACAGTTATCCTGAAATATTGCAAACCAGCATAAAACAATCAATCAGAAAATCATTACCACACTCGCTTTACCAATCGCAGGTTTCAATTACACTTTCCCCCAACTTGAAACAATAGAGCGGCTATAAGACTGACTTAACAATACGCAAATGACTTTATTGGACAGAAAATGTTTTTTTAGGTCAGCTGCCATGAAACATTGCATCATGGCCCATGTGTGCAATGGAGTTAGTCCTGGAATAACTGTCAAACCTTGTATATACAGTGAAACTTTATAATTTTGTTATTTGCAGGAACCGAGAAAACTGAATACAAAATTGAGGAAAATATAAAAATAAGAACAAGACAATTCTTTTCCAAATAAAGTAAAAATTTAACTGTGCTTATTTATTACTCAACCAAATATAATGATCTATACTCCCATATGTATGTGTGTACTTTGTAGAAGCACATGTTCAAGAGATGATTTGTATGTTTGCAGCATGAAAAACATGGAATACATCATGGAGGGAGGAGTGAACATCCAACATTTCTGCCTGAGACCATCTAATTATATTCCTATACAAATATAGCATACTTCATTGAATAAAATGAAGACATTTCATTTCCATGTCTTCATTCTATGCAGTGAAGTGTGTTACATTTGTGACCATTTACTAGCATATAATAAAAATTCTCTATTTGGATCAACATTGCAAACTATATCCTAAGTGAAATTATATCCTTTAGGAAATCATCCACTTGTCAATTGAATTTGAACAGAAATTCTACATTGTCTCCTTTAAATCTGTGTATTAAAAATAAGTATGATAAGCAATTAAATACTTTGCTTTGTGATAATGAAAAGAGAGGAACAGAACTGAATTTATAAAACTACAGTTTATTGACAGAACCACAGGAAGAAAGCAATTACCGAAAAATGGAACACAGTCACGTGCAAATTGTGAAAAGGTGCAGATATGCCAGTTTTCTGGACACTTGCAAATCACAGGCCATTGACATGATGGATCAATACTGCAGATATTTAACAGTTAGAAAAGTTACCTTCAAGGTACCACACTACATAAAATACTACTGTCAGCAAAACTGTGCAGGCAGCCAAAGGTGTTGGGCATCAAAGTTCTTTATGCAATACAAAATGAAATACAAAAGTGCAAAATTTACACTTTGAATCCCCATTTGAAATGCAATCATAAAGTGCTTTATGACTGCATTATTCCTCCCTCATGACAAAACCTTAGAAAAGAATCGAATAATGCAAAATCAAAGGTATAGAAAGTAAAAACAAATGTAATTTCAAGGAAAATGCAACCCTTTTAGAAGATTTTAGAAAAACCTCCTAAAAAGAGAACCAATTAAAATGTATGTGAAATTACATGGGCAGCTTTTCTACAGTTACTAATGGGATTTAAGTTTATACTTTACCAATTAATGCCATTAAAAAGGTTACATATTATTAATGTCTTGCAAGATATGTTTGAAACTGGAAAAAAAATAATAATAAATAAATAAAAAAAAATATAAAAAAAGGAAAACTATAACCTTATACCATATGTCATATCAAAACTCCATACTTTTAAATTTATTTTTGAGAAATACTTATTATATACAGAAGTATATAATAATCAGAATACATATTATTATATAGATAAGTATATAACAATTTGTATTCTTAGAGAGAAATTTCTGGGCATCACTGCACACCTCATTACTTGTCAGAATTAGGAAGGAAGCACTACACTTCCTGACTGCCTAAAATGAATGAAGAATAATAATTTCCGTATTTTGAGAACAAGAATATTATATATATATATATATATAGCAGCAAGTAATGATAGCCTAATGAATATATCTAATGAATAACTTTTTATATACTACACACACAAAATGAAATTCATGAAATTTAATCAGTTTCAAATCAATAAGTTAAACTAATCAATTAGGAAAGGTTCATTTTACTGAAATACTGCTGCTTCACAACATAAATTATGAGGAAATATCTTACCAAGTGGAACTGGTGAATCATAAACTACAAGGCCAACTTTGCTCCAGTTACCAACAGGATCTAAGTTTATACCTCTACCAATTAATGCCTTTAAAAAAAAATTACATATTATTACTATCTTACAAGAAATGTTTAAAGATATCACAAAAAGAATAATAAATAATAATAACTCTATTTTGCATATGAAAATGGATGATTATTATATACAGTGTTTCTGAACATTATTGCCCAAAGTGAAAACAAGCACCTTGGAAATAATTTTTCTATAGGATGTAATAAAGTTGAGTTATGTTCTGGACCATGCCGGTGAACATTTTTTCTTTCAGATGTGTTTCATATTTATAAGCATTTTTAAACAGAATACAACTATAATAATAAACAAAAACATTTAATATGAGTTATATACACACTGCATGTATTAAATAATAACTGAATTAAATGAGTAGAACATTTAGAACTCTTAGTCTGCTTATAACTTACAATTAGTACGAAGGATGCAATAAAAATTAAGAATAACAAAAAACATATGGGATAAAATCAGAGTACGTATACCACTCCATGATAGCAAAACTTGACTGACTGCTGAACACAAGCTATCTTATGAATGTTCAGATGATCATGTGATAATTACATAATGCAGCTCCAAGCATTTTTAATTGAATACAAAATAGGACGAAAATGAATTTTTATTTATGCAAATATAATATAATATATGAATTTTTCAAAACAATGGCCATTTAAATTTTTTTTCCCTCACCGGTAACTGCAAAAAAAGTTTTTTTTAAGTCCTTTTCTGAAAGTTCCTTGACTGAATTTGTTGTAGCCGCCAAAACTTATGGAAATTTTTTTCTGATTTTTCAGAAATAACCTACAGTTTGATCAGGAAAGTCTAACAATCACTGTCAAAACTCTCTTATAAAAGAGGAAAAGTTAAAACAAAATAGTAATTATTAAGGTTTTCCAATGCAATAGTGTTAACTAAGCAAATTTAATGTCTGTAATAATTTTATTATCAACAAAATCAATACACTAGTTATACTGTTTCATTTTTTCAGTCTCTGAACAATGTTTTAATGAGAGCACATGTTTACTAGTTATCTGTATACATATTAGGTATGTTGGCATATTTTATTTGAGTCACTATCATAGCAGTGAATGATGAAGTGAAAGTCAGACAAGATTAGGCAGTGATATCAAACCTTTAACTACATTTCTTATTATAAATAAAGTGCGGAGGTGATCATTTTTCAATATACAATATTGAAAAAAATCACTAGAATTTTTTTAGAGGAACTGCATTTTATTTAGTTTTATTTCTTAAAAAAAAAACTTTAATGCTAAAAATCTGATGGTTTATTTTAGAAATTAAGTAGAGGACAAAAAATAAACACATCAACATTACAAAATTTAATTTTATTAGTTATTTTATTATTTATGAGGGGGAGGGGAGTTGAAAAGTTTTTAGCCAAATATAGATTGCAAAGGTTTCGTGAAAGGCAATATCGTCAGTCTGTGTCATGTCACTTGTGTGTTCACAGAAAACTTCAGGTTTGTAACTATATTCTTCTCCTTTACAGAGAGCATGCGGAAGTGTGGAAGGTGAATGAAGATGGCACCTGTTGAGAGAATCAAGCACTGTGCAGTCACTGACTGAATACCTTCATTTAAAGGGAATGTTGCCAAAAGAAATTCACAAAGACATGCAGCAAACATCAGGGGAATCTTGTCCTTCATATGTCATGGTAAAAAACTGAGTTGCAAAATTTAAGCATGAATGAGACAGTTTTGGATATGCAACCCATAGTGGAAGGCTTGTTACCATGTCAACATCTGCAAATATGGATGCCATTCATGACCTGATCATGAAAGACTGCATGATCAGGTCATGAATAATACTGGAGCACACTGAGACATCATTCAACATCTTCCGTGAATATTATTATAATTTCACAATATTGTGGTGAATGTTGGAATGAGGGTTTCTTTGAGGTGGGTCCTTAAAGCATTGACTGCAGATCAAAAGTAGGAAATAGTGAGATGTTGCCATGAGATTGTGTAGCATTTTGAAGCTAATGAATTTTTTTTGGGGGTGGTATGTCACTATGGACTAAATATAGGTGCACTACTCGACACTGAAAAAAAAAAAGAGCAATTGAAACAGCGGAAGCATCCCTCTTTTCTTCCTCTTGAAATGTTTCACGTGCAGAAGTCGGCTGGGAAAGTCATGGCATTCGTCTTCTGGGATGCAGAAAGAGTGATCATGGTTGATTTCCAGGAAGGAGGTGCCACTATCAATGCTGAGTCTAACCTACAGAGATGGTTCCGCGAGGACTTTTAAGCTCAAGAGGCTTGTGAAATTGGCCAAAGGAAGTCATCTTGCAAAAAAAAAAAAAAAAAAAAAAAAAAAAAAACAATGTACCAGCACACAGAGCAATTTGTGACTCAGGCAATATGGCATGACTGTGGGTTGCATCCACCCTACTCACCAGATTTGGCTCCACAGACTATTTTCTATTTCTAAAAAGGACTTGAAAGGACAAAAATTCAACAGTGACAATGCTGTGATGGACGCAGTCAATGCATCAACGAGTCAAAATCTACTGAATTTTATTTGAGCAGGTTACAAAGCTAGTGGATCGTGCCAGAAAGTGTGTTGACTTGGGCGACAGACTATGTTAAAAAATAAATGGGTTTGACAACTTTCCAGCATTCCTTCTATGAGAGACTAGAAACTTTTCAATCTCGTGTTGTATTTTCACTAGAAACACGTTTTTATCATATTGAGATTTCCACTGATTTTTTACTTGTTTCTGTATATTTTAAGTTAAGTAATAAGAAAACAATACCCTTTTATCTATATATATATTTATGTTGTTGATAATAATATGTAAATATTTTAAAAGTACAGAAACATTTGCTTTATACAATACACATACCTCAGCTAAATCCCTCCTTCGTATCCTTAGAGTATTTATTCTAATTGTTACAGGTCTTTCCAGCTGATTGGCTTCTAAAGCTTCAATTAACTAATAAGTCAAAAATAACAATCATTAGACATTAATCATTAGTAAGTACAACTTTTTATGATAAAAAAAAAAATTGGTATACTTTAAACATAATAAAAATGTTCCTTTTTTTTATCTAGTAATTTATGATGTTGACTGCATTATTATATGGCATATGCATTTATAAATAATAAATTTCCTGATTATAGTCCAGAATGGCCACAGTGGGTCAGAAGTGTTTACAAGATAGAAAGCCGACCGGGCTAGCCGAGTGGGTAAAGTACCTGCCCGGCAACCCAAAGGTCGCGGGTTCGATTCCCGCCTCGGGCTTGGATCAAAGTACTGCAAAAAAAACCTTGGGAGGTGCAATATGGCCACAGAAGCCGATGCGCCAACAACTACCAAATCAAAAAAAAAAAAAAAAAAAAAAAAACAAGATAGAAAGAATATAACAGCAACATATTTAGTAGTCACACATGAGCTAGAACCATAGTTATCTCAAGTGCATATACTACTACTATACATGAATGGCTGTACCTTCAGTGTTTAACCCTTGGCTGTGGTGGTCTTTAAACTATGGAAAAGACTGTTATAAGCTAGCTATATATAAATTTTTTTTTAGCCAAAGAGCTATTAATTGTTGGGACAACTTATGATTTAGTCTTGTACTTATGTAAATTTAAAAAATTAAATTAAAGTAAATTTAAGAAAATGGTTGGACAGAGATACACAATTGAAATCAAATGAGTTGTTTTTAAGGCTGAGGCTGAATATGATTGGATTTCTTGCATTATTTTACCTGATTTTATTACTAACTATGGAAGCAGAACGCTATGTCTCAGCTACAAAAAAAAAAAAAAAAAAAGAAACACTGAAAAGTGCAAAGATTGAAGGCGCTAGGTTTTTTTTTTTGTTTTTTTTTTTTTGTTAGTTGTTGGCACATCGGCTTCTTTGGCCATAATGCACCTCCCAAAGTTTTTGCATTTTACTCTGATCCAAGCCTGAGGCGGGATTCAAACCCGTAGCCTTTGGGTTGCCAGGCAGGCACTTTACCCACCTGGCTAGCCCGGTCGGCAACACTAGGTGAATGAAGACTGAATAAGAGTCACGTGATTTAAACCTGTTTATATTTTGCTTTGTGCAACAGCAATAAGGTCAAAATATACTAGGCCACATAATAAATTTGTCAAGCACTGCATGTTGAGTGATTTTACCTTAGAATGGCAGAAAAATTTACAAGGCAATAATGTGAAATTTAATAAATTTAAAATTACCGATTAATTGTTTCTGAAAGACAAATATGTTAAACAACATTTGAAATAAAACATGAAACACAGAAATACTGTATTAAGACTTTTTCATAATATATAATGTCAAATTAATAAATTTAAAAAATTTGCATTCCTAATTAAATCTTTCTGATAGGTTATGACATGCGTATGAAGAGAACTTTTAGCCATTTTGTGGCTGTGCTTGCAGCACTGTACACAGTACTCGTTGACAACATGCAAAATTTTTCAAGGCAGTTTTCACTCAGTTCTGAGTTAGATGGATTGAGACTGTGGCAAGGAGGTTACCCTCCAGGATTTTCATCTTCAAAAAAAAAAAAAAAAAACTGACTTCTGTACATAAGCAATATTAAAACAATGACAAATTAGAATTTCCTAGAATGTTTCCACTACTTAAAGAAGCACATCAAGCCATAAAAGCGAGCTCAAATCACAGGTGGAAAACCCAAGGAAGGTTTAAACAAACTACTAAAAAGATGATGATAGATTTAAAAAATATATATCACATTACTATAAATAGTTTTCTCTTACACTGTAGTTGCACCACCTAAATATACAAACTTTATAAAGATGCAAATATGTATTACTTCAGCCGGAGAGAAGAGGTCCATCAGTTTCCCCATTAGAAATTCATTGTAGCTATAATATTCACACAGGTCTTTCTTCAGCTGTTCAATGTATTCTGATCTAGATCTATTAAATATAATGCAGAAAACAAAAATTGGAGTAAATAAAAACAGGAGAAAGAAATAGCACTTTATTTTCTTTAAGTCAGAATAAGATAATTCATTTTCAGATTAAGAAAGTAGGCTTAAGTACTATACTAAATCAGGAGAGAAACATCTATTGCAATACAGTTATACAAGTTCATATCACTGTACATATTAGACATCATATTTCTGGTAGGGAGAATTTTAATGTAATGCAATGAGGTGTACAGTATATATATGAGGATTATTCAATAAAGAATGATCACAGCATACCTTTATTAATCATCCATATTTTGATGGTCCTTTTCAAAGTAGACCCCATTTTATGAAATGCATTTACTCCAATGTTTCTGCCATTCTTCAAAAGCATGGCGGAAGCCATTTTTTGACATGCATTTGAGAATTTCCTCCAATGTCATAACTTCTGATGACTGGAAACATTTTCCTCACAGCTCTGTCTTTAACTTTGGTAAAAAAAAAAAAAAAAAAAAAAATGGCAGGGTGCAAGGTCAGGACTGTAGGGCAGATGGGGAACATATTTGACATTAATGTTGGCTAAGTACTTGATGACAGCATGAGCAATGTGATGTCTTGCATTGCCGCAATGCAGTATCCATGCAGTTGTGGTCATTTGTAATGAATGTGATTCAAAGTGCACAGTACAGTTCTGCAGGTTCCACAGCAGTCATATGACATGGCACAACATGCTAGTTAACCATTCACTGAATGTCAAAAAAAAGAGATGAACATAACCTTTCCTGCAAAAGCCACAACTTTTGCTTTTTTCAGTGCTGGTAATGAAGCAGACTTCCAAACAGAGCTTTGTTGCTTACTCTCGGGTCAATATTATGAAGTCATGTCTCATCTGCTATTATCACCTTGTGCAGAACCTCACCACTTTCAGTAACCATCCTTTGCAGCTCCAGACAAACCTCAATGTGAACTTGCTATTGCTTGGGTGTGAGTAGACTTGGAACCCAACGTGCACAAACACGTGTCACATGCAAATGGTCATGGAGAATACTGTTCATGCTTCTTACTGATATTCTCAACATCTCTGCCAGTTGGTTTACTGTTATACAACAATCTTCTCTCATGATCACAGAAGCAGTGTTTATAATTTTTGTGGTGACAGCAGTGGTTAGAGATCCAGGACCACTGATTTTTGTGATTGAATCACATCTGTCTTTAAAAATTACAAACCACCTGTGAGCTGTGCTATATGAAAGCATAGGTTCACCATAAGCCCCTGTTAACATTTCATATGCTTCAGCTGATGTTTTCTTGAGACAGAAACAAAATATGAGAGTCACATACCTAACGTGTCAAACCTATTGTTATTTAGGCAAAACTGAACAGGCATAAACCTGACTGATTGCCAAGGTCACAAAAGCACACGAATAAACTGCACAGTTGCTATGTGATGCAGCTTGGTTTGATCTTAAATTCCACAGCTCAACTAGAAATAGCAAGCAGTACTGTTGTTCATGAAAAATTATGATCACTCTTTATTGACCAGACCTCATACAACTGAAATTCACACACAATATGTATACCCTTTGCATACATATTTTATATAAAAACTTACACAATGTTATTACTATTCAAAACATTACTATTCCTTACTATTCAAACTTTAAATAGTTGGTAAAAACACCTAATAATCCATATGGAATTAATTCTTAAAGGAAAATAATAATGAATACTTCATCCAGTAATTATAATAAAAAAATTAACCAATGAATTGGAGGAGCTGCCACTTCAAAGCCTATTCCTGGAGGCTTCAAAAACTGATTTCATAAACTTTATATTTTTCAGACTTTTTTAAAACCCAGATAACATATTATTCAGTTTAAGAGTTTATCTATAGACTAGAACAATTGTGCCTATGTCTTATTCAATATGGCAGCACTTAAATTTTTACAGTTATTAATGTTGCCATATTTCACATTTTGCATAAAAAATATTAAATTATTTTATCACTTTTCTGAATTTTTGTGTGGTATTGATAAATTAACAAATTAACTCAAATAGAAGTGTGTGAGTGCTTGCTTTACATTTATGAAGTTCAGAAAATACTCAAATATTGAAATTTATAATCTTTAGATGGTTGCTAATTTCTAGATGCACAGCTGCATCTCATTAAATAAGTGTGAAATGCAGAACTGCTTTAGTTTTCAGAGAAATTTAATTTATTAAAAATAGCAACCTAGTACGAATTTTGATTCTTTTAAAACTTTCTTATTGTTTGTAGGTGAAAGCTCTCTCATATTGCTGTCCTCCATGACATTATACTAGGTTTGTACTTTTCATTCATTTGAAGAAGTCTGGGTCCACATCCTGTTAAAAATCAGGAATTTTTAAAGGCCTCTTAAATTAGCGGTATAGTTAGCCAATATTAAATTGGGAGAAGGGCCTCCACGAGTTGTCAGGTTTTTCAGCCCACACAGCATGAAAACTAACTGCCACCACACATTCATACAGCTATAATATTCAATAAAAAGATCATATTCAGTGTGTATATTTTTTGTGCTCTATGGACCATGGTTTGATAATACCTAATTTAAATACTTTTGAGATAGCTTAATAGATAGCAAAGGTAGCTTGAGGTTGTCAGTTTTTCTGTTAATACCTCTGTTTTGATCATAGAGTCATTATTATTTAATTTCATATCTAGTATTTATAGTAGGGGATTATTTTCTTTCGATTCTAGTTTAAATTTAATCCCAGAACGTCTATTATATAGGTAATGTTTGAATTCATATAATTATTCTTACCCATATTTCATGTCAGGTTTTTCAGCCCACACAGCATGAAAACTAACTGCCACCACACATTCATACAGCTATAATATTCAATAAAAAGATCATATTCAGTGTGTATATTTTTTGTGCTCTATGGACCATGGTTTGATAATACCTAATTTAAATACTTTTGAGATAGCTTAATAGATAGCAAAGGTAGCTTGAGGTTGTCAGTTTTTCTGTTAATACCTCTGTTTTGATCATAGAGTCATTATTATTTAATTTCATATCTAGTATTTATAGTAGGGGATTATTTTCTTTCGATTCTAGTTTAAATTTAATCCCAGAACGTCTATTATATAGGTAATGTTTGAATTCATATAATTATTCTTACCCATATTTCAAAATTGTGAATGCTTCATCAATGAACAACATATACATACGTCAATAAACAGTTTACACAATTTAATACACAAGCACAGTGTGCCAATTAAATAACGAGACTGACGCTACTACAAAAAAAAGAATAACACTAACGGTAAAGTAAGGTTATGTATTTTTGAAGTAATCACCTTCGATGTGTACACACAGTTTACATCTTTTATACAAGTTTTGAAAACACTTCTGGAACTCCTCTTCTGGTACCGCTTTCAGTTGGTCAGTCACTGCAGCTTGGATGTCCTGTATCGTCCCATATTACATTCTTTTCATGGCTGTTTTCATTTTGGGAAACGAAAAAGTAATCTGCGGGAGCCAAATCTGGTGAATTGGGGGTGTTTGAAGACTGGAATTGATTTTTTGCCAAAAATTGCTTGATGTTGACGGCAGAATGTGCGGGTGCAATGTCATGCAACAACAACAACCAATTTTTGGAGTTGAACATTTCGAGACTCACCCAACACATTCAATCTCACAAGCTCTTCAACACCTCCCCATAGAACTTTATCATGACTGTTGTCCCTTGAGGCACAAATTCTCAATGGATAATGCCTTTGATATCGAAGAAAACGATCAACATGGTTTTCACTCGTGATTTTTCTAACCGCACTTTTTTCTGACGAGGAGAGGACAGCGAAAGCCATTCTGAACTCTGACGTTTTGTCTCAGGATCATATTGAAATACCCAACTCTCATCACTGGCAATGATTCTACTCAAAAATGTTGGGTCATTATCAACATATGCCATCAAATCGATGCAACATTATTCTCTTTTCTCGTTGCACAAAACTCAACAAATGCAGTACAAAATGGGAACATTTTGTACTGCATTTGTTGCAGACACTCTGCAACAGATTCCTTATTCCTTCCGATCATCTCAGCAAGCAATCTCATTGAAACTGATCTGTCTTCAGTCACAATTTTTCGAACCTTTGTGACAATCTCCGATGTTACAACAGAGATCAGTCAGCCAGGTCGGGGATCATCCTCTAATGACTCACGTCCTTTACAAAAACGAGAAAACCATTCAAACACTCTTGGTAGAGAAAAACATTCATCAGCATAAACTTTTTTTAAATCATCAAAAGTTTCCGTAGCACTTTTTTACCAATTTACGATAAAATTTGATAACTGCTCTTTGCTCCATTTTCAATTTTCTGACGACATGCACAAAACTACTATTACTCTTTCCGTCATAAATCACAAACTACTGACCGGAGAAGTTTCACTTGCACTCGTTGGAAAGAGCACATTCTAGCGGATCTAATCATGTACTATTTTGGCCTCTTATGTTAATACTAAATGCAGAGCACATGCAGTCTCGTTATTTAATTGGTGCACTGTGTATGCTTTTTTTTTGTTATTTGATTTTTAGGAGCATTAGCAACTAAGGCCATATTGCTCCAGAGATATGCGGTGGTCATTCCCTGACCTTTCAGCATCCTCTGTATTTGGTGGTCACGGGCTCGAACCCCGGTCTAATCAAAAAGCGTGTGCTACGCACTGCTGCTCCTGCTCACCTGGCTACGGACACTGTGTATGCATCAAACTGTGTTTGATAATATACAGTTCAAAGATTACGCTTGTATTGCTTCCTCTAAAAATTGCAATTTCTAATTGGTTATTTAGGAAGGAAGCAAAAGAGCAAACAAATTATGGGAAGTAAGGTCAACTCCAGGCAATGGTTCCTTTATTCCCAAAGCTGACACCATTCTTTGTACCTTACTCTTTCTTCCTTTATATGTCTACAGCTTGTGCACACAAAAGGATCCAGCAGAAGGTTTATAATATTACATATTTATCTTAATTTGGAAAAAAAAAAGGTTTATTTTTTAATGGTAATTCCAAGCACTAAGGGTATTGGAACCTATAGTACTCTGGTACTGTGTATGAGTTGAGAAGACAGGATATACTTGCTGACAAGGGGCTAGAATATCAGTACATTATAATTTTCTGGAAATACAAAGAAGGAAGATTGTTCAAGGAACAGAAGTAGAAGAGAAAATGAGAATTAGTTCAATGAGCTCTATTCTAGCTATGAGCAGAAGATGATAATGTCTGATTGGCTGTGGTCTGTTTTACAAGTCTGTCCTGAATTCAGTATCTTCTAAGTACTTGCATAGCCTTAGAAGCAATCTCTCCTGTTATGTCAAGTAACACGATAATGATGTAGATCAGTAGTTTTCAACCTGAGTGCCATGGCACCACAGGGTGCCACGTAATTTGGGTTTAAGTTACTTAAACTTATTTTTTTTAAAATTTAGATATTTATTTCATTATAAAAAGGTACATCCTTATTACTGTGATCCATAAACCACAATGACAGTATTTACACATGTCAAATGATCATTCTATTTACAATTCCAAAATAAAAAAAATACAAAAAACCTCACATTATAAAAGATAACAGTTTAATTACACACAATATTAAGTTACAATTAACCTCTTGTGCTCCATTGTTGAGTGGGACTCAACAATAAGTTGCTTACATATATTGAAGATATTTGGCTACTTGGAAGAAATCTTTATTTGAATATATCATATTTTCCTGGAAATAAAAACTTTTCAAATTTACTTTGCGGCAACAAGACATAGCACTGCATTGCATGCAGAAGTTAATTTAGAATGGTAGGGTAAGCACACGCTGGAAGTAGCACAGTGCAAAAAAAAAAACTAAAGAAAAACTAATCTTAGAAAAAACTGGTATTACTTTCACTACAATAATATGACTAAAGAGATTATTGAATAATCAGCTGATATGTTTACCTATGTACCATAATGACCCGTCGGCAACACAAATTTCAGTTAGTATAATACCCTTGATAGTAGGAATGGACAAGTTTGTTATGAAGAAAAGAAGACATGAAGATGATTGTAGTGAGTGAAGGCAAAAAAGAAGACAAACATCAAGACAATTATGGTAAAGAAGGAATAATTATAACCGTTCCCTCTTCGAGCAAGTTTGCTATGAAGGTGAAGAAGAAAAATTGTCAGTATTTGGACAATTATTTGGAAAATGAATTTACTTGGGGGATAAAGATAGTCCTAGCCCAAAATGTGCTATTGGTGACATATTGTCCAAAGAAGCAATGGTACCTAGTAAATTAAAGAGATATTTAACTCTAAAACATAGTTATCTGGCTAACAAGCCTAGAATGTACTTTTAGAGACTTTTAAATAACCAAAGAAAACAGTCTGAGTTTTACCAAAATTTCTAATAAAGCTCAAGAGGCCAGCTACTTAGTAGCTCAGTTAATTGCTAAAAATATGAAGCCTTACACAGAAGCAGAGACACTTACTGGAAGCGAAGCAGAAAATGAAGTTAAAAAAATTCCTCTTTCCAATAATACCATTAGCAGACGGATTAGTGATATATGTATTCAAGTATTGTCATGAATACTTGAACTGAAGGATGAGATTCATTCTTTCTTTGCCATTGAAAAGCAAGAATTTTGTATGTTAGTTGCAGATGATAATTGGTATGCCAAATTGTCGTATTTAGTTGATATCTTTGAAACTTTAAACAAAGTTAATTCCAATATGCAAGGCAAAGTTGAAAATATCTTATATTCAACTGACAGAATCAAAGCTCTGAGAGATAAGTTAAGCTTGTGAGTCACCATGGTGAAGGGAAGCAATGTGGATATATTTCCACATGTTGCTACAACTAAGAATAAAGAAATAATACCATTGATTTTTGAGCTTCTTGTAGCACTGGGAAAAAAAGTTCCATACTAATTTACAAACTTACGTATCGAAGACTAAGACTGGTAAAGGAACCCATTTATTGCATTAATTTCAAACCATTCTAAGCTTAGTGTCATAGATCAGGAGGAGTTAACTGAAATACATAACAATAACAGTTTGAAATTAAAACATAAAGAAGTATCTATTAATGAATTCTGGATAGAGATGAAGAATGAATATCCTCATATTGCATTACATCATTGGTAATTTTGTTGCAATTTTCTACATTTTGCCTATGTGAGTTATGATTTTCTGTGCTTACCACTATAAAAACTAACAAGAGAGAAAGACTACAAACAATTGAGGAAGAAATGGGAGTGTCTCACCAACATTTCACCTAATATCAAAAAGATTTGCGAATCACACCAGGCACAAATACAGGTAACCCTTGTATAACACAGTAGTTAGGTTCCTACAAAATGTTGTGTTGTGCGAAACCGTGTTACACATGACTAAGAAAAAATACAAAAGGGAGGTTACATTCCAAAAGCTAACAAAAAGACACCATTCTAGATTTCGTGCATCTTCTGCTCTCTTCAAAAAAAATCTATAATCTGGTTTTGTTTGCTTTTGCTTGATAAATCTTTCTGAATTTCATCGTATGGAACTAAGCATTTTTGAAGCTCCCATTTGAACTTGGTGCTCCTTTCAGTTGAAGAATCTGCATTCAAAAAATAAGATTCTAATTACTCGGCTAACTTTATGCCTTCCCGTATGCTTTTTTAGCGTAAAATTTGGAAGTTTAGAATTTATCTGCACTATCATCCTTTGAATTTATTTGATTTTTCTCTGATGCAATTTCCACCACTTCACCAGCCTCTTTTTCTACTAGAAATTCTTGAATGTCTTAGTAATCATATCTTTTTTATTTTTTTTTTTTTTTTGGAGCATCAGCAACTAAAGCCCTGTTCTTCTGCATATATTGTCTATAAATTGCATTTCCTGAGGTCGATTTTCTGTTTTGCTGGACAAAACACCCAAGTTTCCAGGATAAAAAATCATGCTACCCTCGCCTGACTAACTCAGCCACATTGTGAAAAAGACCCATAAAAATTCTCCCATCATCGTCGTCTTTTCCACCTGGTGTTGGGAGGAGGGCAATTCTATCAACTGTGCTTCCCCTCCAATCAACGTAGCAAGTTCTACTGTTGCACCGATTCAGTTTTCTGCCGGTTCAACCACATTTGACCTGAATGACCTGGCTGTGGCCATACATTTTTCCACATTCATTTAACATTGACGGTTTTACTTCTTCGAGCGATAAAGCTATGATTCTGATGCAGTCCACAATTGAAAAATGTTTCCGTGCCTCCATTACTTCGATAGATTCGGAATAATTTTTTTTCCAAAATCCATCGTAACGATTTTCTGATGTAATGAGTTTTAAAGGTGGATATAATGCCTTGATCTGAATGAAACAAGCTGTCTGAACTGGCTGAATGAAAGAAGTTGTATTAACTTGTACAACTGTGGTGGTAGAAACTTAACTTCAACGTTTGGATGACTTAAATCTTTTGGATGACCAGGTGTGCTGTCCAATAGTAATAAAACTCCGAAATCTAGATTTTTCCACAAGTTCAACAGCACAGAACATAACACGGGGATTTCCCAACAAAATAAAATACAGGGATTTCTAAATTTTTTTTTTTTTTTTTGACTAGCAAGTCAGCAGGGTAGGATCGAAGAGAGCGGAAATTTTGAAAATTGACATCCAACATAAATAGCAGGGTTTTCCACGCACAAAAGCTCAAAAATACCGTAATGTGAGGTTTACCGAAATTCTCTAACTGTGTCAGAGCGAAACCATGTTATATAAGTACCGTGTTGTGAGAGGATTTCTGCAATTTATCAATCATGTTAGAGCGAAACCGTGTTGTAGAAGTACCATGTTATACGAGGGTTGCCTGTATCTCATTGAACAGTTACGTAAACCAAGTGTTTAAATACCTTCCACTGTACGGTACCTTTTTAATTTTGTGGTGATCTGTAATTGATGTTTATTTATCACCTTATACCCAAAAGTTCCCGAAATGTATTTATAAAATATATTAGACACACTGGGTCTTATTTGCCACCATCACCTTCGAAGTAGTCCCCTTGAGAGCATAAACACCAATCCCAGTGCTTCTCCCATGATTTGAATGCATCCCGAAATCCTTCTTCGTCATAGCGTTCAGCACTGCCTGCGATTCAGTTTGGATTTCCTCTATGCTGTCAATCTTCAGCTTGATTTTCATTCCTGGGAAGAGGAAGAAGTTGCAGGGGGCTAAGTCTGGTAAATAAGGGGGTGGGGGTCAATTGTCATGTTGTTGGATGCCAAAAACTGCACCATGGCAAGAGATGTGTGGGTCTGCACGTTGTCGTGATGAAGGATCCAGTTCTTTGTTTGTGCCACTTCTCTGGACGTTTCTTCCTGACAGCTTCCCTTAATCGCCTCAAGACGTCACAGTAGAACTTTACGTTGACTGTCTGGCCAGGAGGGACGAATTTCTTTATGGATAATCCTGTCAACATCCAAAAAACAGATCAGCATGGACTTCACATTGCTCCACATTTGTCGGACTTTCTTCGGTTGGGGCAAAGATTGGCTCTTCCATTGGGATGCTTGTTGCTTCATTTACCCAATTGAGTATATACCCATATACTCAATTCTCGTCACCAGTGACGACTGTAGAAAGGAAGTTTTGATCACTCCTGGCCCATTCTTGAGAATCTCTGCTAACTTCCATGCAATGCTGATTTTGGTCTAAACTCGTTGTTTGTTTGTTATTTGATTTTTAGGAGCATTAGCAACTAAGGCCATATTTCTCCGGGATATGCGGTGGTCATTCCCTGACCTTTCCGCATCCTCCGTATTTGGTGGTGACAGGCTCGAACCCCGGTCTAATCAAAAAAAGCGTGTGCTACGCACTGCTTCCCACCTGGCTACGGAGGCGCCAGTCTTCACTCAGTAACTGTGACACAAACTTGGCCGCAATCCATCTCATGTTCAACTCGTCTGACAAAATCTGCTGACACATGCCGTACAATAGTCCTACAATGCCACAAATGTTGTGGATGGTCTGCCTGTGGTCTTCACGGATCACCACCCAAACTTTTGCAACATTTTCCATGGTGGTGCTCAATGATGGAGACCCAGAGCGATCATTGTTATCATCTGACATTCCAACGTTTTTAACATGGTTAAACCAGTAGTAGGTCTGTGTCTGGCCTAAAGCATTGTCACCAAAAGCTTGTTTCAACTTCTTGTGGATTTCTGCTGCTGTATCGTTAAGAAGGAAACAAAATCTGATGCAAGCACATTGTTCTCTCACATTAGTCATCGCAATAATCACAAACTATGCAAAACACACCAAAGAACTGTGCATAAATATTCACTGACTCTATCCAGCCCAATGCCATGTGGCACACTGATTCACAAAGGATGCACGCAGTGTTATCTAGTGCCACAAGTCTGTACTAGATGTAGTTCCCGTGCAACATTCAAATTTCGGGAACATTTGGGTAGCACCTCATATATAAAGAATACAATTATTATATAAGTATATATAATTTGTATTATGAATTGTAATTTTGTTTATAATCATATTACTATAATAATTATCATATAACGTTTTTTAATATTAGATATATATATATATATATATACACAAAGAGAGAATCGGATCTAACAGGCAGAAAATTGAGTGGGGGGTGCCACAAAATAAAATAAATTATTTAGGGGTGCCATTATTAAAAAAAAAGGTTGAAAACCACTGATGTAGATGCTGATAGTCCATTGAAAGCAAGTGTCAGCAGATGATCGTGTTACCTGGTTAGCAGTGACCTTCCTGACAGTCTACCTAAAATTTACTGCAATCAGGTTTAAGTTGATAGGACAGTTAACACTATTTAGCAATTCATGAGGAATAGTGTGTTGTCCCCAACCTTCTTTGTTTTCTTTTTTCAACCCCCTCCAACATAAATCTATTGCTGATGGCTCTAATGCATAGTATCTTTTTCATTCAAATCTTTATTGCATTGTATTTTATCTTACTTTAATACCTACAGTTACCTCTACACATCTAAGAAATTTTTATTTATTACTTATGCCATCATTTAGCACCTACTGTATATTCTTCAAAGGGCAGCTGCTACTTAATAAAAATACCTATATAGAATAGTATTCTGTATATGCTAGAATGCATTTAAATCCTTTATTGTGCTTATCTATTTATATGAAATCTTAAAAAGAGAAAGATACAACAAATTCAAAAAGTGCAGAGGAAACACACATACATGCCTTCTTCACGACAATTCTTAAAATCTCCTAGTATTCGCACAGTATCTTTTATCCTATACAATATGATTTTCAAGTCGGGCGATTCAGCAGGTTAGTTCTGTTAAGGTTGCAATGCTATAAACTAATAATACAGATAAAAAAAGAGATATACTATTTGCATAAAACAATCAATAATGTAAGTGCTATAGTTTTTTTTTAGCAAATCAACTACTGATAATTTTTTTAGGGTGGCAATTTTAACAATTAGCCATTAAGGTAATCTATTTATTACTCAATAGAGTGACATTTTTCTCCCTCGCCATGAACTAGTATTCTAAACAACTGCATTCTGCTATATTTAATGTATACACTGTCCTTAATTTATATACATATATATCATTCAGTGAAAACATAATACTATATATATATAGTATTATGTTATGCAATGATCTGACTCACTGCATAAAAAATACATTGCCATAAAAATAAAATAGCAAGCAAATGATCACAAAAGGGCAGAGCAATTTACACAACACAGCCAATATATATATATATATATATATATATAAAAGAAATTAACTTAAGGGAATGTAAAATACATTCACTTTGCTATTAGTATGGTTGGTTTTGGTTTTTTTTTTTTTTAGGAGCATTAGCAACTAAGGCCATATTGCTCCAGGATATGCGGTGGTCATTCCCTGACCTTTCCGCATCCTCCGTATTTGGTGGTGAGGGGCCTGAACCCCGGTCTAATCAAGAAGCGTGTGCTATGCACTGCTGCTCCCTCCCACCTGGCTACAGAGGCACCTTGCTATTAGTATACAAAATTTTCTCTTCTTATGTGTTGTGGGGGAACAGAAGGAAGGGGAAAAGATAAATAATGTAAAAAAAGAGAGTAATAAGATAACCCATCTCTTTGTGAGACTTGCTTCATTTATTACCACATAGCTATTCACTTTTTGTTGCAAGTCTCTGCTACAGATATTTCCACAAGCAACATTTATTTGAATTCACAGCTATAATTCTGCCACTGACCAACATCCTTTTGCTGCTCAGTTACAAACACAGTAAACCTACTTTCTTTCTTTCTTGTTATTAGCCTTTAACTTGTGGGTTCCAGAAAAGGGCTTTCAACTAGTGGGTCACTGATTTGCCCTTTTCCCCAATTCCCATTAGCATTTACAAGTTGTTTCTCAAGTGGTTTGATGTAGTCAAGTCAGTGCATGAGTGCAGTAGCACACAGCATTTAAGTTGACCATGGTTAGAGCCCACATGGGTGCTAAATATGGCAATGAATGTAGTCATTGCCAAAATGATTAGATGTAAGCTCCTATGTGGAAACACCAGAGTATAAAAAGAACACCGATTCACAAATATTCTATGAAACTGTAACTACTTGAATTATAACTATATAAAAGGTCCTGTTGTAAAAGCAGAAGTTATGCCACATCTTGAGTACTGCGTAACCACATTTTAGGATGTGGATCTGTTGGAATGAACACAAAGAAGGGCAACAAGGTTAATCAAGGACATAAAAGGGTACTCTTTCCATGAAAGACTTCAATTCTGAAAACTGCAGTGCCCGAAAACTAAGGAAGTGTTTAAGGCTTTAAATGGATTAAGTAAAATAATTGCTGATGGAATTCTTACTCTTTCTTGGACAACACACATGAGGGGGCATAAGCTTAAACTGAAAAAAGGATGGATGAAGGCCAGATTGTGTAAAAATTTGCTTTCAGCTAAAGAGTGACTGATCATTGGAACAAACTACAAACTTCCATCTGGTGTTCTAGAAGTGGGTATTTAAATAAATTTAAGGAATAATTAGACAAATTACTAGAGGGGAACAGACAAATGAGATGGGGGGGATTTTTTTTTTTTTTTTTTGGCTACATAAGCTTGCTACTAATACTACTGTACTTACCTATTTCAGATACCACAGATTATTAATATTTCATGGCTGGGATTATCATTTAAAAATAAAAGTGTCATCAATCTTCTCCCCCCCCCCCCACAGATCAATTTGGATGATATATTTGACCAAATTTAATCTTTGTAATTTCCCCCAACCCAACCAGCTTTGTTTAGCCTTATCCCAAATAAAAAATACTTTATTTTAAAAGAAACCAAAACTTTTAATTTGATTGACTAAAACTTGTTTATATTCTATAAATCATATATCCACTGAATACAAAGGATATTTTTTTTTACTTCTTGACCACTGGGTAGGACATAAGTTTCTGTTTCCATCATATTTGTCTGTATGTCGTCATCATCATCATCTGCCAACCTACTGGAAAGAAATCAGATATTCAATTATACTCTTTATAAGAATATCACATAAAGTGGTATATAAAGAAATATTTATTTATCCAGATTATTTGGAGGAATGATTTCCTTCCACAACACTCTTTATTTAGCCCCCCATCCCAAGTTTTGATTTTGGTTATATTGTACTTTTCCTGGCTATATAATTCCGCATATCTATTTAACTTACCTTACAAATATATAAAGAAATTGGTCACATAGTTGGTGGCATTCCATTTTTATAAAACAGTAATATATAAATATTTATAATTAATATTTTTTCATAGTATCTAGACTGTACTTGGTTTGTGGAGGAGGAGGGAAGAGTGCAGATCAAGTGGTTCAAAGTTACACAGAATTTTCTTTGCATTCCAAACTTTAGAAATTAACAATGTTGTATACAAGGATCACTCAAAAAAGTTATCTATATTAATAATAAAGAAACAACACAGCCTGAGATACACTGAGTTTTTTTCCTAGCCAAATATTACAAAAGACACTGTAATGATTTACAGCATTTCTTCACCAAATGGGCACTTTATGGACTGCCTTATGACAAAAAATCTGTGAAGTTGTGCAGACATAAACAATTCCACAGATTTTTTGGGATGTAAGGCAATTTTCAACAATAAAACTGCCTTACGTAACCGCTCAACTTGTAACCCTTTTTCAACCATTCCTACTGGCCACTGATGAATAATCCGAGAATTGCTAACATATCAGTTTATACTGTTAAATCTTAAATGTGACTGAATAACTAAATTAAACATTTTAGCCATTCAAATTGAATTAAAATTAAAAATTACAAAAAAACTAATATTTTTTAAATTTTTAAATTACAAAATTTGAAATGAATGAAAGTTAATGACATTAAATGTCTTAGTTACTATGCAGCAAAAGTGTTTAATTTTTTAAAGATCATTTATTTGCTGTGATGGTGTATACAGCTGAAACGGTCACAATGCTTTCATAGCCTTTAGCACTGGTTTCATATTTCAATTTAAGGGAGTTAATGGAAGAAGGAAGAAATTCTTGGAATACCTTTCAAAGGGGCCATTCACCTTCCTTCTTATTGAAGTCATAATGAAAAAATTAAAAAAGTTATCACCTTCATGGTATTTTTCTAAAGCACATTCTGGAGGTCACTACCATAAAACAATAAAAACAATTTGCAGTTTTCAGTTTACTGGAATTCAGGAATAGATACTGATTCTGCCCACACCATATGATTTATGACAATTAACACACCCCAAAATAAGTTCTGAAATAAAAATGATTGGTTTTATTGGTATGTCAGCAAATAAGGCTATAGTGCATCTGAAATAAAAAATGAACAATCAAGTTTTCTTCATACCAAAATAACATTAAGCAAGAAAAGTACAAAGAAATCAGTCAGAATATACAGTATGTGAATAATATTCTAAACATGCAGCCTAAAAAACTGACAAACTGCGCACCGTTTGGTTTTCTTTATTATTATTCCAAAATATATATTTTTTATTTTATTAATTGTGTTAATAAAATTAATTAATTTATTTATTAATTGCAAATTAATTGATTTGCAATTAATAAATTGCAAATAAATTGCTTCCTAATTAATTGCAAATTAATTAAGAAGCTAAGCCTGCAAGGCGACCCCCATATAACATGGTACTTCTATAACAGTTTCGCTCTAACATGGTTTGAGAACTGCAGCAATCTTCACACAACACAGTACTTATACAGGGTGATTCACTACCAGTGCGACAAACTTGCAGGAGGCGTAGGGGGCACAAAGACGAATCGAAATCACATAGCATTGCAGGGTCCGAAATGCCTTCGTCATGCGGTAGAGGACGTTGAACGGGAGGTCGCGTGAACAGCGATCCCGCTGGAAGTCAGCATTTGCGAACTGGTTCCTGAGGCAGTAGGATGGACGAGTATTCAAACGTTGAACTGGCCGACATGCACCTCGCGTATGGAGCTGCGAACTGTAACGGGCGCACCGCTCTGCGCTTATACCAGGAACGTTTCCCACACAGGCGTGCTCCTCATCATACAATTTTCGCATGTGTGCACAAAAGGTTACGTGAGACTGGTTGTTTCACAAGAGGTACCATGAATCGAGAGCGAACGATGAGGATGCCAGACAATGAGGAGAATGTCCTACGTCTTGCAGAAGGCAATCCGAGTACGAGTACTCGAGCAATAGGCGAACGATTGGGTATTTCCCAATCCACTGTATGGAGGATACTGTCAACAAACCAAATGAGTTCATACCATCTGCAACGCGTCCAATCATTGGAGCCTGTGGATTATCTACTCCAGAGGACTTTTGCTACTTGGTTTCTTCAACAGAAACGGTTCGCAAATGCTGACTTCCAGCGGGATTGCTGTTCACGCGACCTCCCGTGCAACGTCCTCTACCACATGACGAAGGCATTTCGGACCCTGCAATGCTATGTGATTCCGATTCGTCTTTGTGCCCCCTACACCTCCTGCAAGTTTGTCGCACTGGTAGTGAATCACCTTGTATAACACAGTTTCGCTCTAACACGATTTGAGAATTGCGGGAAATCTCGCTTAACACAGTAAATATGAGCTTTTTTGCTGGGAAAACCCTGCTATTATGTTAGATGTAATTTTCAACATTTCCATTCCTTTTTTGTGAAACCCTGCCGTTGACTAGCTAGTCATCATTACCTTCACGGTATTTTTCTAAAGCACATTTCTGGAGATCACTACCATAAAACAATAAAAACAATTTGCACTTTCCAGTTTATTGGTCTTTTCTGTTAGTGTAATCAATTATAAATGATCTTCTAATCCATTATAAACTCGATCTTCTTGCATTTGTTATAGTACCAACAGCTGGAATTCTGTGGGTTTTCACGTTATTTTGGCAAAACCCCTTCCATGAAATATTCAATCATATAAAAAAAAGTAAAATAAATTTTCAGAAACTCATTACTCCGTATCTCACTTCTGCGTGCTGTGTTCTTTGTTTTGCTTATAATTTTTACTATTTTAAATTTTACAACAACAACAAAAAAAAGTCAGTGAACAGAAATACCAATTAGTTAGTATGCATACATAAATTAAGCTATGTACATAAGCGTAAATTTATTTTTATTTTGTTAACTGGAAAATATTCTTCTGATTTTCACGTTTCATTTAACTTTGTTAATTGGTAAGATAATAAAGTTAAATTTGTGCTTTATATCTAAGTGGGAGTCCACTGTATTTTGTTAAGAGATCCCCGGGTTCTGCGCTACCAAACTTTGCTTGTTTGAGACCATAAAAAATTGTGACTTCGAAGCATACAGATTGTGACTTTTAAAGAGAGCAGAAGGTACACGAAATCTAGATGCTGCAGAAGAGATTGTGCTTAGAAGAGATGAAGAGGAAGAAAATTAAATGAACGTACATTATCTGACATATAATGTATCACAGTTTGTAAGGTAAGACGTTTGTTCAGCTATTACTATTTAAGTTACTACTATTATAAAAATAAAATTAAAATATTAAGTTATTGCTACTATAAAAATTAAGTTTCCGATAGTTATATATATATATATATAAATAAAAGGTGTATTTTTGTTAGCTTTTGGAACGTAACCCAACTTTTTGTTCTGGTTCTTAGTCCCGTATAACATGGTTTCACATTACACGAGATTTTGTAGGAACCAAACTACCATGTTATACAAGGGTTAACTGTATAATAATAACTTCCAAACTACTATACAGGGTGATTCTAAATTATTGTAGGGGTTTCCGTGGCCTATAATTTTCAAACTGGAAACAACAAAATAAAACTGCTTACGGAATATGAAAGTGTAACTCAAAATGTTTTGTTTGGCAATGGTGTACCTGCCACATTGACGTCTGGGAAATATTGACGGCATTACTTCAAAATGGCGACTGTTCAAGAGAAGGCAATGTGCATACTTTGGTTTTTCGAAACAAAGTCCATTATCACAACACAACATCGTTACAGAATTCAGTATGGAAAAGATCCACCTACAGATAATGCTATCCAACATTGGTTAAAGCAATTTCAAGAGACTGGTAGTGTTCTGCACCGAAAAGGAGCGGGAAGACCAAGCACTTCGCAGGAAGATTTTGATCGAATCCACGAAGCGTTTTCTCGAAACCCACAAAAATCAACTAGATGAACTTCTTTGCAGTTAGGTATACCACAAACGACTGTTTGGAGGGTTATTCATAACCGCCTTCACCTCCATGTCTACAAACTGCAGATTGTGAAGGCTTTAAAGCCGAACAATAAACCATGCCGTTTCCAATTTGCCCAAGACATTTAATTAAGTGTCAAACGTCAAAGCTGATGAAAATTACTTTCGGAGATGGAGATTTAGTGATGAAGCAACATTTTACATATCAGGGAGGGTAAATCATCATAACTGAAGAATATGGGGATCAGAAAACCCTCATGCCATTCGAGAATTTGAAAGAGATAGTCCAAAGGTCAAAGTCTGGTGTGCTTTGTCATGTTCATAAGTTTTGGGGTCCTTTTTTTTTTTGCAGAAAAAACAGTGACAGCAGTGACCTATCTGGACATGCTACAGCTGTATCTGTTACCCCAGTTGGAAAATCTTCAACCAAATGTGGTGTTCCAGCAAGATGGCACACCACCACATTGGGCTCTTATTGTCCGAGAATTTCTTGACATGCATTTTTCTGGGTGCTGGTTTGGGTGTGATGGACCGATTCCATCGCCTCCGTGCTCACCCAATCTTAAGCCGTTTTATTTCTTCCTGCGGGGATATGCGAAGGACATTGGGTACAAGCTCTCTGTGACCTCCCTCGATGAACTGAAGCTCAGAATTGTTGCTGCGATCGAAACAGTTACACCGCAAATGCTGGAGAACACTTGGAGGGAAACTAAATATCGCTTGGACATCTTATGTGCCACGAAAGGCACGCATGTTGCGTTGTTTAGCATTCTGCAGTATTGATTCTATAGGTAATAAAACTTTTTGAATTACACTTTCTTATTCCATAAGCAGTTTTATTTTGTTGTTTCCGGTTTGAAAATTATAGGCCACGGAAACCGCAACAATAATTTTGAATCACCCTGTATATTCTAAACAATATACAGTATTCTGTATATTATTTATTATTCTATATATCGAAAATTTACTATTCATATATGAAATTTTTACCTAATTTAAGTTATGTAACTTAAAATTTTTTTATATAATCTTTGTTAACTAAGAGATACAAATGAACCCCCCTCCCAAAGTGGAAGTTAAAATAAGTTTAATAGTAATAACTTTTTCTATACTTACTTTAGTTCCTTATTTTTCTTTTCTAACTTCTTTGAAGCTTTTTCCACTTCCATTAGCTAAATATATAATAATTTATAAAAATTTTCACATTAAAATCTTTCATATATATTTTTAAAATCATGGCAGAACCTCAATAAATTTAAGAAAAAAAAAAAAAAAAGGATTTAGCCCTTTTATCATTTTTCAACTAAATATGGAACCACAGGTAATAAAATGTGCAAATCATCAAGTACTGTAGAAAGATTATGCTATAGTATATTTTTCTCTCCTTAAATCTAATATTATTTGCTAAGATAACTTTGATAAATTTAAAATATGTTATATATCATTATGCTTAAACTTCATGCTGTGAAACTTGAAATACATTGGCTGATAATGAAATGCCAAAGAAGAATCCTAATACCAATTAGAAAGAGTGGTTAAAATTTATATGAAGGTATTTTAATTGCTAATTGTAGATAAACTTAAGAAACAAATTTTTATATTTTACAATATTGTTTGTTTGTTATTTGGTTTTTAGGAGCATTAGCAACTAAGGCCATATTGCTCCGGGAATATGCGGTGGTCATTCCCTGACCTTTCCGCATCCTCCGTATTTGGTGGTGACGGGCTCGAACCCCGGTCTAATCAAGAAGCATGTGCTACACGCTGCTGCTCCTTCCCACCTGGCTACGGAGGTGCCCATATTTTTACAATATAAAAATCTGTTTCATAATACAAAAGAAAGGCTAGAAAACAGGATAACTTATTTAGTTTGAATGTTTGTTAATTTTAACAACAAAACTTTTGGAATTGAAAAAATCATTAAGTAGGATTATAGCTAACAGTTAATATAAACAATAAAGAATGAAACTCATTAGTCAAAGGTGTTGATTAATTTAGCAATTTTTTTTTGGATAATGGATGTTTCTAACAGGATTTGTAATTATTTGCATAAAGGATTTTGAAAATGAAACAATTTATATTAATCAGTCAAGGAAAGGAATTTCATTTTAGTTAAATAACTGACTGATTTAGGCTGAGGTTATAACACATAGAGAGACTAGAAATTTTGTTAAATCACTATTCCTGCGCTGATTCAGTTGAGATGCACTTTCAGTTGAGATGAGTAAAACAAAAATAAACTTTTGTTTTATTTTACTGTAGTGGTCTAGATCTCTGTTGGTGATTTTTCACATAAATTTGGACCTGGTGCCTGTCAGAGGGGGGTGCCGTTAAATTTATATTTTAATTGGCTTTCAAAATTTAATGAATTATTATTCTTATAATTAGATCTTCTAAATTATCTTAGAGATTTTCTGCTGCAATATATTTACTCTTGTTACCTCCTCCTTTCCCTCCCTGTCTGGTTTGATTCTTAAGTTTGATTTCGACTATTTTCGCCCTTGTTTTGCCATGCTGCTGGCATTATTTTATTTTTAACTCTCATTCTAATTTATTTGTATGGTTATATATATATATAAAAGAATAGATAAGTCCGATAAAGTTTGCTCTTTTCCAATCTATAAATATTGTAAATACATATAAATATTTTTATATGTAAGCAATATTCCCCTATTTGGTTTTTTTTTTTTTTTTTTTTTTGTTTGTTTAGGAGCATTAGCAACTAAGGCCATATTGCTCCGGGATATGCGGTGGTCATTCCCTGACCTTTCCGCATCCTCCGTATTTGGTGGTGACGGGCTCAAACCCCAGTCTAATCAAGAAGCGTGTGCTACGCACTGCTGCTCCTTCCCACCTGGCTACGGAGGCGCCCCCCATTTGGTAAAATTTCGTTTATTATACTGGGATTATACAACATCCATATTTCACTAAATATATAGAAGCCATATCACTTGGTCTTCTTTCAATTAATTTTGATCTACATTCATTTTTTAATTTGTTTTACTTAGCAGTCGCTGCTATGGTCAGTACTTTTTGTTTTATGTTTAGTTTATTTTCTGTATATCTTATGACTTTATATCTGTAAAGTACTTTTATTCTAACCACATTTCTACATTATAGATATACAGTAAACCCCCGCTATTCGCGGTATCTGTATTCGCGGTTTCACGTATTCGCGGTCGCTGATTTAATATAAAATGGAATCTTAAAAAATGTGAATTTTAAAGCGCCGTTAACATTTTCCGCCATAAAAAAACATGGGCGTGGCTAAAATTATCTTTCCCTGTCAAAACAGCACTCAGTGGGTGGGGGGAGAGGGGTGACAAAATCGCGAGCGTGGATGTTTCTTGCTAATCCTTGTTCAGTATGTGTTATGCGCTTGTCATGGGTTTTGTCGTTTGCTTTTAATTTATACGCTTATAAATTGAATGAATTTATCAATTTATAAATTGATATGCTTACAAAAGTGATAAATCAACCTTTTGCGGCGTAAAACAGACTTTTTCGAGCGTGTTAACGGAAGAAAGTGACTTTATTGTGGACAAGTTATTATTTGTTATTTGGTTTTTTTTAGGAGCATTAGCAACTAAGGCCATATTGCTCCGGGATATGCGGTGGTCATTCCCTGAATGACCTTTCCGCATCCTCCGTATTTGGTGGTGACGGGCTCGAACCCCGGTCTAATCAAGAAGCGTGTGCTACGCACTGCTGCTCCTTCCCACCTGGCTACGGAGGCGCCTGTGGACAAGTTCTTTCTAACCTGTACAAAAATATGGCTATGAATAACGAGGGAAATGTGAAAAGATCAAAGAAGGTGATGACATTAGCGAATAAAATTGAGTTACTGGACAACATTTCTAATGGTGAAAGTGTCTCCTCAGTGGCAAAACATTATAAAATCAATGAGTCAACGGTACGATCAATCAAAAAATCGGAAGAAAACATCTGCCGTAGTGTCTGTGAAAACGCACTAATTGCTTCAAAAATTTGCTCTGTAACTCGTGACGTTAAATTAGAAAAAATGGAAAAAGCTTTAAATCTGTGGATAGAAGACCGAACTCAAAATAAAATTCCCTTAAGTTCACTCATCATTCGTGAAAAGGCAAAACTCCTTTATCAACACTTTAGCGAAACTGGTGATAGCACTGGCTAGATAAGTTTTTTTGCTAGCAAAGGCGCTGGTTTGAAAGATTTGTTTGAAATTCCTAATAAATATTACATTTAATATTAAATTGTTTCTTATTTTCATTTCGATGCCATATGCTTGCATTTCACTATGTACTGTCTATGTACATAGTCATATTATGAAGGTACATATAATACATACATAGACAAAATTTTAGACTAGTTTTTCTTATATATTTCATACTTTGGAACGGAACCTCTTTATTACTATGGGAGCCATAACTCAGTATTCGTGTTTTCGGTATTCGCAGCATTTCACAGGAACGTAACCCCCGCGAATAGCGGGGGTTTACTGTACTTTCTCTTTTCCAATGCTACTCTTATGTATCTCTGCGCTCTTATTTTTTTAAAAATACGACTACAGAGGTCACTATTTCCATATATATTTCCATTTCTTCACAGCTCTCTATTAAGCATTATGCTGCTATAAATTGCTATATTCTGTAGAGAAGTCAGTAATGTGGTAATGCTTTAGATTCATGTACTCTACTAAATATGTGCACTTTATTTTCCCATCTTCTTCCTTCCTATATGCATTACTTGAAAACTCCAGCTATCATTACTTTTCTCATTATACTTTCAGTTTCTGTTTTGGCAAGTTTTTGGCATATTTTGACTTACATGATTTTTTGCCTGCTTTTTTTCCAAGTGCAATATTTGTGCAGTACAAGCATTTGGTATTAGTCTCCTTATTATACTAACACTTACAAAGCCGGGGGCCCTTACTAAAAGGTTGGGCTTTACAACCCCAGCTAGCCCAATACGTTTAATAACTTTTTCTATACCTTTTACCTTTCTACTTCTATACTTTTCCAGTTGTAAAGCTATTGGTGCAATACAAGGGTGATAAACGTTCCAACTATCCTCATTCTATCGCTATTTCGTTTTTATTTAACTACTCCTTTATCCCTTCCCCATCCTCAATTTAATACCTCACCCCATACCATACGGTTGTTCTAAATAATTTTAATTCTTCTAATTTCTACTAAATCTCTACACTAATATATCTTTCCAAATTTACTTAAAAATCTATATATAATTCAAAACCTTTTTTCCCACTCTGAAAACACTTTATTTTATGTTATTTTAGCTTTATCCTTATTTTATATCATTGACACTGCATTGGGACTGCCTTGTCCATACTGTAAGAGAATGTGCTAATTTTATTCTTTTTTGGCTTCATTTCACCTCTCTTCCACTGTTATGGACAAGTATAGAAACACAGTTCCTAATACACGATCAGGTGTAGTTCCCTGATGAAATACCTGACGATGTATCAACATTTACTTCAGCTGACATCAGATGTTGCATTTTTGCTATCCCTGTTTTTGACCCATTACTAAATGTTTTTGACCTATTACACCCACATCTGATGACAGCTTTAACACATTCTAATTTTTATTTTCTATATTTTTTATTTTATTTGTTTAATCATTCTACTTTACAATTCTGTCACCTCTAATTGGCTTTGCAATTCAGCCCGTAATTGTCTTAATTCATCATTACTTTCAGGATATTAACATTCTTTTGCCTTTTACAAACCTACAATACTTCTTTCTTCTACTATTTTTACCCTTCAGAACTTTGTGTACTTTTCACCTCCATCTATGCAAACTTTATCAGACTTATCTATTCTTAAACACTTATATATACTTTTACATCCTTTACTGCTGCTTTACACATTTTTGTGCATGTCAATACCTTGCTTATTTATTTTATCCATCAACTGAAACTTTGATTTTATTTCATTTAATATATATATGCATGTGTGTATTTTTACAAAGGAACCTTGGCATTTGTCTTATTGTTTGCATGGTCTTAAAATCAATGACAGGGAATTCATTCAAGGAAATTTGAAATGGAACCTGATATTTTAAGGAAACCTAAAGCTACACCCAGAAATATAAAACTGAAATGTTGTAACAGACTGTGAAGCAATGTTGTCACAACAGAAATTATAGCATACTGTTCACTACATTCTAAGCCTTAGTTAAAAATAAACTGCAGTAGCAATAACTACTAAATAATATATACGACCATGGAAACTGCAACAGCTTCCCAAAGCACCATGAATTCCAGTATCAATCACACTCGTGCTATGATGTGAATAGTTTCTTAATAAACTCTATGATGTATGTCCTCCACTGGAAAGTAGCCTAATCAAGAATAACAACTACTGGGAATTTTGTTATACAAACTTGAAAAGTGAGCTGTTTAGTGATAACTGGGAAAATTTTTTCCATGACTGCCAAAGCAGTGGTCATGGGAACAGTTCTCCAAGTTAACTAATATACCTAGCCCACAATTGTGAAATGCAAACACAGCAATATCTGATATTCCAATGTTTCGGTATAATAATGAGAGACATACATTAGAGGTTCCAGGGAAGAATTTTTGTGTGTGTGTGTGTGTGTGTGTGTGTGTGTGTGTGTGTGTGTGTGTGTGTGTGTGTGTGTGTGTGTGTGTGTGTGTGCGTGTGTGTGCGTGTGTGTGCGTGTGTGCGTGCGTGTATTGTTTGTTATATGGTTTTTAGGAGCATTAGCAACTAAGGCCATATTGCTCCAGGGATATGCGGTGGTCATTCCCTGACCTCTCCGCATCCTCCGTATTTGGTGGTTACGGGCTTGAACCTCGGTCTAATCAAGAAGCATGTGCTATGCACTGCTGCTCCTGCCCACCTGGCTATAGAGGTTCTGTGTGTGTGTGTGTGGGGGGGGGTGTAGAGAGTTTGTGATGCAAAGTGACATATGCTAATTAAACTGCAAATCTATGTTGAACAATTTGACCACACATCACGAAATGCATTGCTTCAGAAAGTTTATGGTGAAACAATTTTTCCAACAAAAAATAAAAAAAATATACCTATATATACCAGGTGGTTATAAAATAAGTTTCCCTATTCAGGAGACCCTAGTATCAAAACGGTTAGAGTTAGCACTGTGAAAATCAGTGGGTATGTCATTTAGGGTATGGGGAAGTGATTTGTAAAAGAAAACAATTAATTCAAATTTCTGCCACCAGAGGAAAACGGCGCTGTACATATGTAAATGTTGTCATTTACTTCAAGACATGCTGCTTACACAAATGACATCCTGTTAGATAAAAGCAGAAAGGCCAATGCCACCGTCAATAACCATTACGGCTATTACAAAAAAGGAACATGCTCTTTTAGCAAAACTGTTCTACCAGAATAATAGTAACACACTACGTGAATATCAGAAACTTAAAGGTTTGTGTAGAGGTCTTTTGACGTCAGTGGGGCTTCAAAAACTAATAAAGAAATTTGAAGTGACCAGGGAGTTAGGTGTAATTCCAGGCAGAGGAAGACCACGTATCAGAACAGAGGTAGTGGATGAAGTGGCGATTGCAATGGCCTCCAGGCCAGAATGCGAAACACTACCAGTCAGTAGTGCCAGAGATGTGTCAAGAGACTTGAACCTTCCCTGGTCTACTGTACGTAATGCTTTGAATAATTTTGCGCTGGCTCCTGTACAAGATTCACGTAGTGCACAAACTAAAGTCTTGTGATCAGCAACAATGAATAGACTTTGCTCTACGATTTCTGGCTCGTATGGAACTTGACGATACACGGGCTCGAATGATCTTTTGGTCTGATGAGGCACATTTCGCTCTTCATGGGACTGTAAATGCAGAAAACTGCCGAATATGGGGAACTTCTCGTCCATCAGTATGGTGTGGGTTTACAGCAGAGTTTATAATCAGACCATTTTCCTTTGAAGAGTCTACACCTCGTGGCCCTGTAAGGTGTATGGTAACTAGTGCAAAGTACTGCACTCTTCTAAGAGATCATATTATTCCCGCTCTGCAAGAAAGACAATGCTTGGAGACTGTAGTGTTTATGCAAGATGGTGCTCCCTTTTTTTGTTAGCTGTTGGTGCATCAGTTTCTGTGGCCATAATGCACCTTCCAAGTTTTTTTTTTTTTTTGCACTACTCTGATACAAGCCCGAGGCAGGATTCAAACCTGCGACCTTTGGGTTGCCAGGCAGGCACTTTACCCACCCGGCTAGCCCGGTCAGCACCCTTCCCCTCCGCACACTGGTCGACAAGTGAAGGAATGGCTCAGTTCAACATTCGAAAATGATCACATCATTTCTAGAGACTTTCCGCAGTTCTGTCCAGCCCGATCACCAGACCTCAATCCCTGTGATTTCTGGCTATGAGAATACCTGAAAGACAGAGTTTACCATGGCGGCATACAGGTGCTTATCGATTTGAAAGCAAGCATTAAACGGCATGTAGCCAACAAAATCCAATGAGATGCTACGCGAAACTGTGTCACACACAGTCCTCCATTTTCCGAATGCCATCTCAAGTGAAGGAAAGCACATAAAACAATGCCTGTAGATTTCTAAGTTATGATATTAAAATCTAATCCTAAGTTAAGTAAGTATTCCATCTCATGTTTACAATGATAATTTCTCCCCTGGTGGCAGAAATTTGAACTAATTTTTTTCTCTTTTACAAATCGCTTCCCCAAATGACATGTCCACTGATTTTCACAGAGCTATCTCTAACCGTTTTGATACTAGGGTTTCCTGAATAAGGAAACTTATTTTATAACCCGGTTTTGGTTGATTGATAAAGTTTATTTTATAAATTTTATCAATCAAATCCAAATGAAAATCTATTTATACAGATTCATTTAATAAAAACTGAAGATGCAGTTAAACATACCTCCTCATCACTAGATCCATCCTGTTCGTCTAAGTTTGATGCCTTTCCCTAAAAAAAATTTGCCATAATTTTAAATATATTTGTTATATTACTAAAAATAATTATTAATGAATTAATCTAATACATTTATTACACACAAAAATAATTTTAGACTCATCAATATCAAAACATATATGGTTTCATGAAGATACAATGTAATAATACATTTAGGATAAACTTGGAACCAAAATAAATAAAACTTAAAAATCCTATATATACACCACATCTCACTTGTTCATATTTTCAATGTTTCAGGCAATTTATAGCCAGGCTAACTCAACTCTGTATAACTTTTGGTATTGGGCCTACTGCATTAATCACTGGTAGAAGAAAAACAAGAAACACTTCAAAATAATTATAAACTATTCTTCTATTAGCAAGATATATGGAATCACATTTTGGAACCTTCTTCAGTTTTGCAAAGAAACCAAACAGAAAGTCATTAGCTGTTACAATCATATCAAAACCTTCACCTCTGAGGTGAAACCACAATTGTCAAACTTTTTGATGATACCAAACTTCATTAATATAAATACAGGTAACCCTCATATAACACAGTAGTTAGGTTCCTATAAAATGTTATGTTGTGCGAAACGGTGTTATACAAGACTAAGAAAAAGGCTAACAAAAATACACTATTTCGTTAACAAAACTAACAAAAATACACTATTCTATATTTTGTGTATCTTCTGCTCTTTAAAAAATCATTAATCTGGGTCTGTTTGCTTTTGCTTGATAAATCTTTGTGAATTTCATCGTACGGAACTAAGCATTTTTGAAGCTCCCTTTTCAACTTTGGGGTCCTTTTCATTCAAGAATTTGCATTCAAAAAATAAGATTCTAATTGCTTGGCTAACTTTATGCCTTCCCATATGCTTTTTAGTATAAAATTTGGAAGTTCAGAATTTTCATCTGCACTATGCCATTTCCACGAAATCCGCTTCACCAGTCTTTTTCTACCAGTAAGTCTTGAATGTCTTCAGTAATCATACCTTTTTTGAATTTTTTTAGGAGTATCAGCAACTAAGGCCATGTAGCTCTATGTATATTGTCTATAAATTGCGTATCCTGAGTTTGATTTTCATTTTGATGGACAAAACACCCGAGTTTCCAGAAGGGGGGAAAACCATGCTACTCTTGCCTGAGCCTGACTAACTCAGCTACATTGTAAAAAAGACCCATAAAAATTCTTTCTGTCATCGACATGATTCAAACTCAGGTCTTTCACCCGGTGTTGGGAGGAGAGCAATTCTATCAACTGTGCTACCCACGAAGGCTTCAGCAGTCATATCATCAGACCTTCCCCTCCAACCAACATAGCAAGTTCTACTGTTGCACCGATTCAGTTTTCTGCCAGTTCGACCATATTTCCTGAATGAACTGACTCTGGTCATACATTTTTCCACATGCATTTAACGTTGATGGTTTTACTTCTTTGAGCGATAAACTATGATTCAGATACAGTCCACAAGTGAGAAATGTTTCCATGCCTCCCTTACTTCAATAGATTGGGAATAAATTCTTTCCAAAATCCATTGTAACAATTTTCTGAATGTAATGAATTTTAAAGGTGGATATAATGCCTTGATCTGAATGAAAGAAGTTGTATTAACCTAGTACAACTGTGGTGGTAGATATTTAACTTCAACGTTTGGATGACTTAAATCTTTTGGCTGGCCTGGCGTGCTATCCAATGATAATAAAACTTTGAAATCTAGATTTTTCCACAAGTTCAACAAGCACATGTTCAATAGCACAGAACGTAACACAGGGATTTCCCAACAAAATAAAATACAGGGATTTCAATCATTTTCAACAAAAGCTCAAAAATACTGTGCTATGCAAGGTTTGCCACAATTTTCTAACCGTGTTATATAAGCACCATGTTGTGCGAGAACTGCCGCAATTTACCAATCATGTTAGAGCAAAACCGTGTTATACGGGGGTTGTCTGTATATACATATATTTTTTATTTATACGCTAGGAAAGTCACAAAGAACAACAGAAGTTTTACAACTACAGTGATTTACAGCAGCCACACAGGTGCTCACTGCCAACAATGTACTATGGATTTTTTGTGATGTAATCTCCACTGTTTCTTTGCATATCATGAGATGGCTCTCCCAGTGAAAGGTAATTTCGAATACAATCAGGCTACAATTTTCACCAAGTTCTATTCATATTTGATGTCTTAACTTCCTTCCATACTGCTTCTTCCTTTCATGTGCATTTTGGATCCATTTATTTTTAAATTTTTAAAGCTAACTCAATAAATCAATCAAGTAAACATAGAACAGGTAAAAGGCATGTAGTGTAACTTCTATATAATAAATGACACTTTGATTTGGCTATTATAAACATTAGTTTATAGCCAAATCAAATTATACACAAACTGAATAGCGATGGTAATTTTCAAGCGTCACTAGAATGAAAAGTAATTAGATGAACATGCCTTTAAGCAAGGTATGCTTGTAAATTGTTCACCCTGGCTGCAGCGTATCGGCACCCAGAGTGCCTATCAAGAATTATGGGCATACAAACCTTTTACTTACTGATTTGTATGTTGTGTGGGCTGCAAAACACAACTGATAGGGAAGGGGGGGACCTGCACTCCTCTGCCTGAGACCAGCTAACTAAAGTCCTATTTGAAGAGACCTTTTAAGAATTTCTCCAGTCTCTAAGGTATATGAAACCAGACCTCCCCATATGTGTGAAAGCGACAAACTCACTAAACTGTCATGGAGGATGCTCCAGTACTGCTAACTGCACTTGTTAGCAGCTTCATGCAAATGGAAACATGCTTCATTATTGAATCAGATAATTGAAACAACAACCAGGTTCCGTAACTGCACTGATATCCACTCAAATAAATCCTCTTCTGGCACTGTAATTTCAATATTATGCAAAATTGGTAGAAATGAAATTTATGCCTTTTTTTAGAAACTGTACATATATTCATCAAAAAAAAATTATTTATAGCTGGGAAAATTCCCAACAAATGTAGGCCTGGCCTTGGCTTTCAGAAATAAAGCCAATGGAATTTGCTACGAGCTTCCTACTGACTTTGAGCAGCAACAACCAACAATACCTGCTAAGCTTTCCCTTGCACTGTATAGAGTAACAATCTTACCATTCAATAATTTGTATTGTATTACTTTCTACTGAGGTCTCCACAGCCCAGTGGTCAGGAGCAGGAGCACAGTAGCATACGCTCTAAGTAGACCAGGATTCAAGCTCCTGACTACTAAATACAGTCTATCTGCCAACCCGCACTGGACCAGTGTGGCAGATTATGATCCATTTCCCTCAACATGAATTGTTGAGGAAGCTTCCATCTGGCAGTGGATTGATAATGGCTGCTACTTACCTTTACCCCTTTACCTTCTACTGTAGAAAAGTAACACACACACACACAATAAAAGATAATCAAACATAATCAAATTATAATGACTATACAATAGAGAGCTTTTATAACAAATTAAATTCAGCTTAACATCAAGGCCTATTTGTGGTCAATGCATGTTCTTACTTTTTGAAATAATGAATTTTGAACTTTTTGAAACACCTTGTGTATAGTATTCTGCATCACCAAAAAAAAGTATAATAAAAATAGCCAACCTTTTTGACAGTAGTTTCTTCACCTTCACTTAAGGAAAATTCATCATCCATATCAGATCCTAAAATGTCCATAGCCTAGACATATAATTAAAGCAGTTTAAACAAAGCACATTTTAATATTTATGATATAATTTTATAATTATACACTTGATATGCTAAGATTTAAATTAAATTAATATATAAACAGTAATATGCAAATTCTACCTATACAAAAAGTACTATACCATAATTAAAATAGCTAACCTCTTTCAGTACACCTTTCTTCTCTTCACTTGATGAAAATTCATCCTCTTCATCTGAGCCTAGAATGTCCATGCCCTATATATATAATAACAAATATCTTGAAATAATATTTATTAAGTTTTTATAAGAAAAATTTTAAATTATATACTTGATAAAAAATTAGGTTATTCTGTTACTATCCAATAATATTTTTTTATTTACATTTTGTCAATACTCACCTTCAATTAATGCAAGCATTTTTCATTCAATTTAAACACTTAGTGTGACATTGGAAATATCAACAGTCATGAGAGTCAATATTTTTTATACTGAGTGAGTTTCCAGAACAATATGTGGATAATTCTATTTCATTGTGAAAAAAAAAAAATCCTGAAAGGATTTTACCTATAATTACAGGATAAGCAAACTATAATTAGAGGATAAGCATAATTTACATACTATCCTTAAATGAGTTGTTGCTGCTAATGCTATTTTTCGTAAGATTGCCAATTAAACATATACTGAAAACTTTAAAAATTGTTGGTAAACTTTAATACAGTAGCATTTCTCAACATTAGGTCAATGTACTCCCAGTGGTGTGCAAATTCCTACAGAAAGCATATTTTACATGCGCAAAACTAAAATTTAAATACTGAATTGAAAAATTCAAAATTATTTAAGTTTAAGCAATTTTTCAATTCAAATTCATTTTAAGCATACTAATAAGCCTGGTATACCTAAGCCTAGATCTAAATACAGTGAAACGTCGATTATCCGAACCGCTGCTGCCCTGTCCCCCCAAAATTACAGTATCTACTTTTAGTGCACTGGTTGTTATGCTGAAATATTACTCCTGCCGCTTAATGCATTCGTTTCCGATTATTTATTCGAACATATACACAGTATAGCATAGAAATAGTCTTAATTTGTCATTATAGGAGTTAAAAACCAAATCTTGACTTTAGTTGCGTGGACCCAGAACAGTCTCCCATGACCTTGATGCATCATTGTCTGTTGTATCATTGTAAAATAAAAAAGATGTACAAAAAACAGTCTTACATTGTTTGTGCTACCAGAGAGAGATGAAGAGAGTGTGGTTGAGTTTTCAAAGTAGCTCGATATTAAGGATTGTTACTACATGTTAGCAGATGCCTAGCTCATGTTGTCGGAGGGAAATCTGAAAAAGGCATGGAATAAACTTTGGGGTGCTGCCAAAGAGACTGTCACACATGCAAGATTTGAATGAAGACGTAGGTGAGATTGTAACTTTATTTAAAGGGATTCCCGGATTTTCCAAGTGTGGACAAGATGATGCAGAGGCAGGGTTAAACAAAAATGTTGATAATCCTGGTTATCATATTTTAACCAAAGAAGAAATTGTTGCATTAGTTCCAGATGAAGAATGTGCTGACTTTAACCAAGGTGATTCTGATGATGAAGAGGAGGAAGTGGGCCCACTCACACGGAGGCCTTTATTGTGCTAGAAACTGCAATGGCATGGTGTGAGCAACAGTCTGAATGCAGTTCTACAGTGATACTGCTATTAAAGAGGATGAGACCTTGCCACAAAAAAAAGACAATCACACAGGATCAAAGAAAAATTCTAGATTACATATTTTAAAAAATAAACTTTCTCAAGACTCACTATACTCTTATTTGTGCACAATTACTTGTGTTTGTTAATTTCTGTTTATGTAAAAAAAAAAGTGATTTATAGTTGAAACAATGTAAAACAATTAGGTAACAAATAAACAAACATAATATACCTTGTTTCTTCAAAAAGTTTTGGTTATTATTTACAAACCATTTCCTAAATCAATTATTTTTTATAATATTTTACATTTAAAAATACAGTAATAATAACCTTGCATACAATAATTTAATTGTAGGCCTAATTACACTTTGTTTTGTATAAACTGGGTATTCTCGTGTATGTTTGATTATCTGAACTATTTGATTAACCAAACCAACCATGGTCCCAATTAATTCGGATAATCAACGTTCTACTGTAGTACTGATATGCTTAAAGATCTACAGCTGACTAAAGGTTAATAATGGTTGGGCTAGACGATTCAATCAATCTTTTATAGAAACATCTTTGGATTAAATAATTTACAAGCATTTTACTTTGTAAAATCTTATTTAGAATTGAATTTATATTTCCATATAAATTTTACTAGTTAATTTATTCTTTAAATCCACTTTATACAATAAAAATTGGCTTTTTTCAAGGTCTGTCAGGAATGTAGCCTTCCATTCTAACAGAGAAAGTGAGCTTGTGGGAAAAAAATTATTCAAGTGGAGTGCATTTCACAAATGTGTTATTCACAGTAATAATATAATCATTTGACTACATACTGTATTCATTTGCAAGTGGACAGGCGAGGTAAGCATCGCTTACGGGCGGCAGTTCAAGAGGGTGCCAAAATATTTTTTCGATATTGTTTTTGTGAATTATTTTCGTGGATTCAGTATTCTGCATTTAGGATGGCAAATTATATTTTGCTTACTGGCGGAACAGGAATGCACGATAATTTTTTGGCAGGCAAGGCAGTAAATAACAAGAAATAAAATCATTCTGAAAAGATATATCAATTTAATTTCTCAATGTGATGCTGTTCTGACATTGCTGTACAATATAAGTAAAACGAAAGCCAGTCGTTTGCTGCCAGGCATAAGAAAATCCTGAGAAAACTTGGGATTTACCTGCCTAATGCAAAATTAGCCAGATAAATACCAGAGATAATACGTTTCAGTCCTAAATTTGGAGGTATTATTGTTTGCTTTGGGTATTATTGTATCCCGAGATATTTAATGTACGTATGTTCCAAATAACTTTTAAATCTAAAAACGAGATATCTCGGGACAATCCGTGAAGGGGTTAATTAATGTTATATCAACATTTCATATCAATTATGAACAACCAAGTAATGTCCTTCTCTCAACACAATTTTTTTTGTTTCACTAATATAGCTATATGCAGCCTGAAATAAAAGCAATGTTACATTTAGCTTCTACGTAGAATATAACTTCAAGTGGGGAGATAAAAATAAATATACATACCCACTCAAAAATCATGCTAAACTAACCTTTACTTTAGTACTCTGATCATCATTTTCAAAATCTGTTGATATCAATTTCTTTTTTTTTGGCCTCAACCATTTCTGATTATCATCAGAGAATCCTTTAACACTCTTGGTATTCTTATTCTTGATCATTGATTTTTCTTTTTCTATCAGGAAAAAGATTTAATCACATCAGCTAAATGAAAATTAATCAATTCTGGTTACCTTGATTAAGCAAACTAAGATTGTTTAATCCAGACAGCTTCAGACTTTTCTAATGAAACTGGGCAATTCATTAACCAGCAAAAAATATAAAATCATCTGTAACAGCCAGGGAATGTAATATAACTGGGTTTGGTATTCAACTAATCATATCATACAAAATTTCCTAATAAGAAGTTTAGCTTGGAAGCCTGAATGTTGATAATAGCTTATAAGTAGGTCAGAATTAAAATTCACAAAGCAAATTTCAACACACAAATTAAACCCAAAGACATTTCTTTCCATGTTTGCCACTGCAGACAAAGTATGGAATCCAAAAATGCACTAAATTTACAAAAAATTGTGCAGTGAAAAAGTTATCTGAATGTTGGAACTAGCTTAGAAGTAGACTAAGGTTTAAATTTTCAAAAAAAAAAAAAATAATAATAAATATGCAAATTAAATCCTAAGGCTCTTTTCAAGATTTTAAATTAAAGATAAAATATGAATTTGTCACTGGAACAAAAAATAATCAATGCAGAGGAAGCACATGGAACTCTCCCACCCTCCAAATTGTCTCCATGAAAACTGGATGGCAAAGATTTGTCTCTCATCTTAAGAACTGGCTAGCTACTAGCAAATTAGCATATAGATGGAAAAACAATAGTGGAATGAATGTAATGAGATGATAAAAACAGAGCTAACTCAGGTGCATAAGTTTGATGTTGTTGTAGTGAGATTTATTGGCGCAAGGGCTACTATGGCCAAATTGCACCTGTTACTTTCAAAAGTTCATCAATACATTATAGATGGGTCTAGAAGTGGTTGCATACATTGATCATTTTTAGATAAATAAACAATTCTGATAAATTGGCATCATCTCCAAGTATATGTCTTAGTTGCAGTGGTTTTTGTGAATTTAGTAGAGATCTGAAACATGCAATTCTAGCTGAATGGTAATGTGGACACTCAATGATAATATGCTTCACGGTAAGTGTGGTACTACAATGCAAGCAAAGTGGAGGATCTTCACCTAGCAGTAAAAATAGGTGTGTTAGATGTATATGGCCAATTCGTGCTCTTGCAAGCACAACCTCTTCCTGCCTCTTTAATTGGGAACTGGATCTCCATAGCTGTGAATTCTGCTTTATTTGAAGGAGCTTGTTACCTGTTTGGTGATGCCACAATTCAGACCATATCTCAGTGCATATCTGCCATATGATTGGTTTGTAGTCAGAATATGGAACTGGGATGTAATTGAAGCAAGTAGGGTGTTTTGCTGCTTCATCTGCATGCTCATTTCCTGCAATTCCAACATGGCTGGGTATCCAGCAAAACATGATAGTTTACTTATTTTCCCTGAGGTGATATAACTGAGATCTAATTTGTGGGATAAGGGGATGGAAATTTTGTGATTTATTCCGTAGGGCATTCACAGCACTTAAAGAGTCTGTGTATATTATGATCTGGGTGTTTAGAGGATTGTTAAGGACATTTAAAGCCATTTTGATTGCATACAGTTCAGCAGTAAAAACACTGCATTCAAGTGGTAACTAAACAGAAACAGTGGTTGTAGGACTGGTTACTCCAGCTCCTACGGATAAATCAGTTTTGGAGCCATCTGTATATATTTGGAGACTGCGAGCATTGGCCAATGCATGAGCCGCATGTAACTGTCTAAGATTGTTGTTCGATAAGGAGTGTTTTCCCCACTGAAGAAAATAGTTATTGCAAAGAGGTGTATACATTGCCCATGGTGTTTGTACTGCATCTGAAGCTTGAGATATATTTCCAAGATAGATGCCCCAGACTTCTGTTAACTCTTGTAGCTGGATACCCCTGCAGGTTTATTTTCATTGGGTTTGTTTCTGTATAAGTTTTCCCACTGAGGTTCAAAGAGATATATCCAGATGGGGTGAGAAGGGACTACGTAATTTGGCTGCATAGCTAAAAAGGCCATATTGCTCCGGGAATATGCGGTGGTCATTCCCTGACCTTTCCGCATCCTCCGTATTTGGTGGTGATGGGCTCGAACCCCAGTCTAATCAAAAAGCGTGTGCTATGCACTGCTGCTCCTTCCCACCTGGCTATGGAGGCTCATTGGCATACAAACTTTGTACTGGGGATGTCTTAAAAGCTCCGGAGGCAATCCTGAGAGCACGATGTTGGACTGGACTGAGCCAAGCCAATGCTGTCTTAAGTGCAGAATCATAAACTGGAGCTCCATAGTCCAGACGAGATCTTATTAAGGTTCGATATAGAGGCAGAAGCGTGAAGCAATCGGCTCCCCATGCCATGGAAGAGATAACTTTAAGGATATTCATCTTTTTCATGCACTGTGTCTGTAATTGCCTTATATGCACCTGAAAAGTAAGTTTAGTGTTGGGTACTAGTCCCAAGAACCGGATATTGTTGCTAAGTGGTATTTGTTGGATTCCTAACCTTAGTTCAGGATCTGGATGAAGCTGAAGCTTTTTTGCAAAAGTGGATAGCAGTTGTTTTTGATGCAGAGAGGTGATAGCCATTATGGGATGCCCATGATTGTATTTTATTTATTGAGAGCTGCAATTGACGCTCGACTGAACGCATATTTTGCAAGTGGCAGGATATTGTAAAGTCGTCTGCATATAGATAGGTGTCAACATTAACTGGAATGTTCTCTGTTGCATTGTTTAGCTTAACTGCAAAGAGCATCGCACTAAGAACTGATCCTTATGGGACCCCTTCTTCATTATCAAGTGAGATTCTAGGTACCAAACCAATTGAGCGTGAATCATTTTTTCTAATGTTTTACCAAGGCAACTACTAAGAGATATTGGCCAATAGTTTTGTGGATTTGATTGATCCTTTCCAGGTTTAGCAAAGGCTAGGACTATTGAGTGGCACCAAGAAAGAAGGTAGTAGCCTCCAGAGAATATCCGGTTGAAATATATCAGTAATGAGTTCAGAGCTTTCTTCTTTAGGTGTTTGAGCATGATAGTGTATCCCATCAGACCCTGGTGCACTATTAGCTGATCTATTTAAGGAGCTCTCTAGTTCGAGTAATGTAAAAGGTCGATTATATGGAAGAGATGTCGTTGTATTGAAGGTATGCTTATACTTTTCTGCATTGGCTTTTATCTGTTTAAAGGCCGACTTATATGCGGATGTGGCAGAGATTTCAGAAAAGGATTTGGCCAGGGCGTTTGCAATTTCTATTGGAGAAATCTTTACTCTTCCAACTTATAATAGGTGTTGATTCTGTGTGGGATTTACCATTCAGCTTTTTGATTTTGTTACAGATTTTTCTGCTCTCTGTATTTTTATTAATGGTGGAAGCAAACCGGATCCAAGAATCTTTTTTCGATTTTTTCTGCATGTAACACGCCTTAGCTTTACATTTCTTAAAATTTATCAGGTTGTCAGTTGTTGGGTTCTTGCGAAATAGATTCCATGCTTTATTCTGTTCTTTTTTGGCATCACAGCATGCATGCATGCATCATTCCACCAGACATTGGCATGTCTATGAGGACCAACTCTGGTTTTGGGTATAGAGCAAATTGCAGCTGATTTTATCTGTGTAGCAATGTGGTCAGTAACATCATCTATAAGCTGGCTTTTGATGACTTGATCATCAAAGGAAATTGCATCGGTGAACTTGTTCCAATCTGCCTTGTTAAATTTCCATTTTATGTGGCTGGTTATATGTGAGATTCTATTTGTTTGCAATTTGCAAATGATCACTATTCAGTAGGTTACTTAAAACTAACCACTGAATAAGTGGGAACAGTTTTGGAGAACATATTGATAGATCTACGGCAGTAGATACTCCGGTGGGAAAGTGAATATAAGTGTTGGCACCAGTATTTACTAATGTAAGATTCTGATTATCAAGAACTGTTTCAACGAGTTTTCCTCATTTGTCAATCCCCACATAGGATGGCACCCACTGAAATCTCCTAGCAGAATGAAAGGAGATGGAAGCTGTTTTATAAGATCCTCCAGCTCTTTTACAGTAAATTCTTTGTTTGGGGAGAGGTACACAGAGACTACAGTTAGCATTAAACCCAAAACAATATGTACCGCTACAGCCGCTAATGTGGTCTGTAGAGGGATCTGTTTGGTAGGAACCTTGTTGTCAATAAGTATGGCTACACTTCCTTTTGTTAAGTTAGTACTGCTTCTGTCTTGTTGGCAGATACTATAGTTTTTAATCACTGGAGTCACCTGTGGAGTTACATTAGTTTCTTGCAGGCAGATGATAACTGGACTATGCTGTTTGATTAGATCATAAATATCAAAAATATTGCTTCGTAGACCTCTACAGTTCCATTGTATAATGTTCGGCATTATTTCGGCTTAGAGGTTGTAGATGGTTCTGTCTGTTTTTTGTATCCAGCCTGTTTGAATCAATCTAGTTTCATTCTTTCTTTTTTCTGGAAGGTAGGGTGCCCAATGTCCATGTCATCTTCTGCGTGTAAATCTAAAATGGCCTCTTCTTGCAGGGTGCCAGAATCTATATCCATATTTCCTGAGTATGGTTGGTCTGCAGTGTTTGATGCTGATGCTTTCAATTTTGTAGTTTCTGGCAAAGTATCAGTTGCAGTTGGTGGGACTGTTAGTGGAGTATTGCTAGCGAAAGTTACTTTACATTGTTCTGTAGATGGTGGTTGTGGGGACGAAAGCACTGATCGAGCCCAATCTGCAATTGAAATGGATGGGGATACTGTGACTGCCATTTGTGCATCAGTTGATTGATATTTTTTGGTTGCTGCAGCAGAGGCAACTTTTGGCATGTTGAGCATAATTTGCTTCCTAGCTTCTTAGTAGGTGACCTTTTTTTTCAACTTTGTATTTTTGGATGTTTTTCCCTAATCTACAGAGTTCACATGCTTTTGAATAAGCTTGGATGCTGGCCTTTACAATTTGGGCATTGTGGCATTTCTGCAGTGCAGTCCGTTTGTGAATGAGCTTTGGAGCCGCAGTTCGGGCAGGTGGAGTCCCCTCGACATACTGTTTGTGAGTGTCCAAATTTTTGACATTTGAAACATCTGATTGGATTGGAAAAGTAGAGATATACTCAGCAGTTAAGGTATCTGGCTTTCACACATGATGGTAAGGTTAGTGTACTAAATGTTTGAATAATGTTCCTAGTGGGAACAAGTTCACCATCTTTTTTTTAACATTATTTGTTTAGCTTGAATGACTTTTTGCTCTTGTAATTCTTCTACTATCTCATCTTCAGCAACATTCATCAGATCCCACTCTGCAATTACTCCTTTGGAGCTATTCAATGGGCATGAGAGGTGACCTGTACAGGTATTGAGCCAAAACTTGACAATTTCAGTAGAGTTTGTTTGTTATTTGGTTTTTAGGAGCATTAGCAACTAAGGCCATATTGTTCCGGGGATATGCGATGATCTTTCCCTGACCTTTCCACATCCTCCATATTTGGTGGGCATGGGCTTGAACCCCAGTCTAATCAAGAAGCGTGTGCTACGCACTGCTGCTCCTGCCCACCTAGCTATGGAGGCACCTTCAGTAGAGCCTGAGAATGCTGATGTTTAGTTGTTTCGACTAGTAGATCTCCAGATCGGAGTATTTTCACCATTTGCAGTGAACCAGCCACACTTTCAAAGCATTTCTGAACTAGAAATGGTGAAAGGGCATTCATAGGTTTGGATGAAAGAGAATGTAATACGAGGAATGTTGGATATTCCTGTTCATTTTCATTTTTGCGTAGTCTCTTCGATTGGGATACGTCACGTTCGGTTCCATTAATGTCATGACCCGAGGGTCTGGGCTCAAGTGCTGGGTAGTTGTCGCAATCCATGGTTGCTCCTTTTAGCCCCGGATAACTTTTCCCCCAGGTTACCGGCCCTGCTACATGGAGGCAGGAGCGGTGCCACCGGTGACCAAGCGAGAAGAGATTAGTGGTTAGTGTGTTATGTAGGTTAGTTCAATATACAGGAAGAAGAAAGGTACCTTTCCCTTCTTTTGAAAAGCTTACTTCTTTATTGAGAAGAGCAGAAAAGAATTAACTTAATAAACAGACTTGAAAATTCTCTGAAAACAGCTAATTCTAGAGAAGGCACTTTGAGATTTGCATTGATCACTCGCATGGCACTTGGGGCCACATAAGTTTGAAGTGGTGCAGAAATGCCAACAGGGCTTGGTAATTTATTGGGATTAAGATTTATTCAGGATTCTTTTAATCTCTTTCTGTTGGAAGAGATTAGAAGAATCCTCAAAATAACAGAGGAATTAAGTGGGTTATGTATAGTGCTGGTAGGAGACAATCTGTCAATATTATCAAAGTTTACAGGGAAAAAAAAAAAAAGATGCTTTTAAGTTACCATTATCTTGAGACAAAGATGCAATAGAACTATCAGGATATAAAGAGAAGTAAGGAAGGATGGAAGTTGCAGCCAATGATTAGCAAAGGATCAGAAAGCCCAACTACATTTGAACAAAAGGCAAGCTTCCTATATTGGTTGTTTTAAAATTGAGTTTGGATTTATTAAAAACTATAACTTTTATAATTAACTGTATTGCACTTCCTACCAAACAAGATGCTTGACAGAATCCAAGGACTTGATGCTGACCATCGATTTGCCACCAACACAGCTTATAGATGCTATGTGCTTCTCATGGCAAGCTCCCCAGCTGACTCATCATAACTGTCTGGACTGAGTCATTCAACACTTGCTGCAATGGATCTGGCTCCAGCATCTTCAGCTGTGTGTGAAATACCTACATCTGTCGCAGTCCTCCAGAGGACCATGAAGTCTTCCCCTGATTATATTGTACCCCTTCCCATCATTACAGGATGTTTTATTGTGTCTATTTTTTGTTTTTCTGTGTTTTGCTTATTTACTATTTTTCTACATGTAACATTTTTTCTTTGTAGCATCCATTTACTTTGTACTCCACCTGGAAACTTGCCGTGATGGGAATAAAGATTTATTTATTTATTTATTCATTCTTATCTCAAAAAGCCCCTTATGCACAAATGGCTGTCTGTACATAAGTTTGTTACAATTTTATAGATTTCTTAAGAATATTTCAATCAATTATATAAATTATGTATTTGATCAAGAAAATCAAATATAATTCTGATTTTAGCTCACTGCATACTGGGTAAACAAACTCATATGAGTAACATCTACACAGAGTTCCAACATGACATAAATTAATACATGTATCACTGCTACACATCATGAATTATAAATATCATATTTGAATCTCATGCACATCCAAATAAGAGACATACCCCTTTTTTATTAAAAAAAAATTTAAGCAGCAGTATCTTTTTTAATGAATGTGTACAGTATATTTGAAATTTTCCACCATCAGTTGTGATACTTTATTACTTTCCAATGCTGCTTCTCATTATAATCCATTCTGTGATCATATCCTTCCCACTTTTAATTAAAAATTTCAGAAAAAAAAAAGTGCATGGAGTAAATGAATATTTATGCTATGCTGGGGTGGTGGGACAACTTTATGGGTTACATGACTCTCAGCCATTACATATTACAATAGTGTTTATATATATTTTTATATCCACAAGAATCTTATTCAACAAATAAACAAACCTTTTGGCATCTGTACTTTCTTAATTTCATTTTTTGCTTTTGAAATCACCTGTTTAATTTCTTTCAACTGTAATCTAAAAATATAAAGGGAGAGGAAAAAATAAAAAAAAAAAAAGGGAGTTATTAAGAAAAGTCCCAAAACAGATTCATTGGAATAAAGCTATACTGAACACAAAATAAAAAATATTATACAAGCAGTCCTTGGACTTATGGAAGGTTGCATCTCTAAAAAAGGTGCCATAGATCAAAACAGATTTTCCCCCATATAAACAATGATGCAATACAAGATTAAGTTATCAGCCACAGACTGTTATAAATATAAATATACAAATTTTTATTTGTATATTTATACAAATATAAATACAAATGCACAAATTTTTATAAATATAAATATAAATGCATATTTAAACAACTACCAAATAAATATGAAGTATGTAACAGTATTCCTTAAATACATAAAAAATGTGTATGATTATGTAAATGTATGACAGGTGTGCAATTGGGTTGAGTATATGTAGAATGTATGTTGTTCTAACAGGCCCCCTAATTTGTTCCAGTTGGGGCAATCTATTAGGAAATCCTCCCCTGTCTTGCTGACATCATATCCCTGATCTGAGACATGGCATGGGATATGCTAACTCTTGGTTAATTCTACAACCACAAATCTTTCTCTGTTTTTAACAGTCGCCCCCCCCCCAATGAAGGATGGATTGCTCCCACAAGGGCACCTTCTAGCCCTTTAACTTCCCATTTCCAGGTGGAAAGTTTTTCTATTATCTACCCTTCTTATTTTCATCTGTTTCTCCCCTGTTCCCTTTTTCCCTCTTCAGAGAATTCCCCCCCCCCCTCAGGGCCCTCCCTGGCAAGCTCAGGCATTATCCAAGGTTCACCCCAGCCAGAGACCTTTCTATTCCCTACTACACCTGGTCTACCTCCTTGAGGCAGTAGACAGTCAACATGGGGTCCAATTAGGGAGTCTTGGGGCTAAATGGCCAGAGGAACAACAGACCAATACAATTCAACACTATACTACACATACCAACACTAAAACTCACACTATCTCTGGCCTTTACAGAGTTTGTAGTATGACACAGGGTATACAAACATGAAGTTGGGGGTGACCCTGGTGCCTTGACAATCAACACTACACTATGTTCATTATATCATACCTATCATATTTAATCTGCCAATCCACACCAAGTGGAATGGCATATGAGGAGGGGGAGGAACTGATGAAGGTAAGTTGAATGATAGGAAAACTTTTCACCTGAAAATGGAAAATTAAAGGGCTAGAAAGGACCCCTGTGGAAGGAGTCTATCCTCCACCAAGGGGGGGAGTTTGTAGTATGACACAGGGTCTACAAATGTGAAGTTGGGGGTGACCCTGGTGCCTTGACAATCAACACTACACTATGTTCATTATATCATATCTGCCAACCGGGCTAGCCGGGTGGGTAAAGTGCCTGCCTGGCAACCCAAAGGTCGCGGGTTCGATCCCCGCCTCGGGCTTGGATCAAAGTACTGCAAAAACCTTGGGAGGTGCATTATGGCCACAGAAGCCTATGCGCCAACAACTATCAAAAAAAAAAAAATATATCATACCTATCATATTTAATCTGCCAATCCACACCAAGTGGAATGGCATATGAGGAGGGGAGGAACTGACGAAGATAAGTTGAATGATAGGAAAACTTTCCACCTTAAAATGGAAAGTTAAAGGGCTAGAAAGGACCCCTGTGGAAGGGGACTATCCTCCACCGGGGGGGGGGGGGGATACTGCAACAAGATCTAGAAAAATTGGGTCGATGGGCTGAGAAATAGCAGTTGAAGTTTAACACTGACAAATGCACAGTACTGCACTTGCATAGAAGTAATCCCAGAGTTGTTGTTTGTTAGTTGTTTGTTATTTGGTTTTTAGGAGCATTAGCAACTAAGGCCATATTGCTCCGGGATATGCGGTGGTCATTCTCTGACCTTTCCGCATCCTCCGTATTTGGTGGTGACGGGCTCGAACCCCAGTCTAATCAAGAAGCGTGTGCTATGTACTGCTGCTCCTTCCCACCTGCCTACGGAGGTGCCTAATCCCAGAGTAACTTATCAGCTATGTGGTATTACACTCAGGGAAGTGGAGAACAAAAAGACCTGGGTTGTTATTGTTGTTGTTATTTGGTTTTTAGGAGCATTAGCAACTAAGGCCATATTGCTCCGGGGATATGCGGTGGTCATTCCCTGACCTTTCCGCATCCTCCGTATTTGGTGGTCACAGGCTCAAACCCCGGTCTAATCAAGAAGCGTGTGCTACGCACTGCTGCTCCTGCCTACCTGGCTACGGAGGCACCAAAAAAAGACCTGGGGGAAATTGTGCAGACAGACATGAAATTCTCCGAGCAGTGCAGCTATGCTGCCACGACAGCTCATGGGGTTTTGCCAATGATATACAGAAACTTTACTAGCAGGGATAAGGGATGCTTATCCCTTTATATAAGGATGGTTAGGGTGCATCTTGAGCACTGTATACAAGTCTAGAGGCCTCACTTTAGGAAAGATGTAGATCTGCTGGAATGTGCGCAGAGAAGGGCAACCAGACTGGTGAAGGGAACAAAAGAGTGCACTTACCTAGACTTCAGTTCTGCAAATTGCAGCATCTCAAGACTGAGCACTTTCAGGGCGATCTGATAGAGGTGTTTAAAGCCTTGAATGGATTGACTAAGCTTAATGTTAATGGCATTCTTCCACTTGATGACACTACACACAAGGGGGCATACATCATTTGCCATTACTACTACCAAGCGTTATCACTTTTCTTTTCAATTTTAGTAGCGTAACTGACTTTTTGATACTTTTTTTTTAGAATGCTCTTATGCTCAAATTCTCAGTTATTCAGAGAATTTGAGCAAGAGAGCTAGATATTGCAGACTGGCTGAACATTTATTTTTGAATTTTCCTCCAAAAAGAAATGCCACTAGTGAATGTCAGTAGGCATTCACTTTTCATTGCACTCTTAGTCAAAGAACTCTGATAATCTGCATTAGCCTGCTAACCCCTTTAATGACTTGATTACCAAGTAAAGTAGCAAAGAATTCTTGCTCATGTTAACATTAGAAGGAAAGGTATGAACCACATTAGCCCACTACGCATGAATGGTACATCTACTGATGATCTTGTTCAGGTTACTGAGAAGCTAAATAAATATTTTGCATCTACATTCATCTGCAAAGAAGTTTTTAGGGATGGGAATGCCAGAAGTACACCAAGTTATAACCATGAGTTAAATGATTTTGTGATAACTGAGAGGAAAGTGGAAAAGAAATTGTTAAATCTAAAAGTAAAAAGGCACCTATGGCTGATGGAATCTATCCAATTATATTAAAAGAAGCAGCGAAAGAGGTAAACAAACCTTTAGCCATAATTATGAAAATGAAAACATCCATGAATTCAGGGGAGAGACTTGTGAATTGGGGATGTGCAAATGTCTCCAGAATTCACAAAAAGGGCAGGAGGGAGGGTAATCAAAGTGTGAAGAGAGTAATTACAGATCTATAAACTTGACTTCTGTTCCTTGGAAAATAATTGAGTCACTAATGAAAGAAATAATGCAGGACCACCTAGACAGGAATAAAGCTATTTGGCAATAACAGCATGGATTTGTTAAGAGGTGATTTACTTGAACATTCTAATTGGATACTATGACACAGTAACAAAGAAACTATGCAAAAGAGAAATTCTGACACCATATACTTAGATTTCAGAAAAGCTTTTGATACTGTTTCACATGAGAGACTGCTGTACAAATAGGATATGTGTGGCATTAAGGGCAAGCTACTGTTAAGAATAAAGGGATGGGTGAATGGCAGAAAACAAGAGAATAGTTATCCATGGGCACTGCTCTTCTTTGACTAATGTTATTAATGGAGTCCCTCAGAGTTCAGTGCTGGGTCCATTGTTATTTTCTATATTTATTTTTGATACTGATGATGGCACATCAGGCTTAATGTCTAAGTTTGCAGATGATACAAAGGTTAGTAGGTTCGTGAATGATGGTAATCAGGGTATACTACTCAGCTGCAACAAGACCCAGAAAAATTAAGCAAATGGGCCAAAAAATAGCAACCAAAGTTTAACATTGGCAAATGTAAGGCTCTGCATATGGGTAATGGTAATCCCAGAATAATATATCAACTGCGGTACCACTCTACTACCTTTAGAGTTTCATTCTCTACTACTCTAAAGGTAGTAGAGAATTAAAATGTTGTTATTTGGTTTTTAGGAGCATTAGCAACTAAGGCCATATTGCTCCGGGGATATGTGGTGGTCATTCCCTGACCTTTCCGCATCCTCCGTATTTGGTGGTCACAGGCTTGAACCCCGGTCTAATCAAGAAGCGTGTGCTACGCACTGCAGCTCCTGCTCACCTGGCTACGGAGGCGCCAAAGAGAGAATGAAAAAGACTTGGGAGTAATTGCACAGTCAGACATTAAGTTTTCTGAGCAATGCAGATGGGCTGTTAGAACAGTTCATGGATTTTTTGTCAATGATACACAAGAATTTTGTCAACAGGGATAAGGAGGCAATTATTCCACTGTATAAAGCAATAATAAGGCCACATCTTGAGTACTGCAAATAGGTCTGGAAACTGCATTTTAGGAAGGATATGTATCCATTGGAATGGATGCAGAGAACAGCAATGAGGTTAGTAAGGGGAAACAAAAAGGGTATGGTTAACAAGAAAGTCTGCAATTCTGCAAACTGAAGCATCTGGAAACTAGACACCTATAAGGTGATCTAATTGAGGTGTTTAAGGCCTTGAATGGATTGAGTAAGCTAAATATTGATGACATTCTTACTCTTGTTCAGACAACACACATAAGGGAAATACATTTAAATTGAGAAAGGATGGTTGCAGGACAGATGTGCAGAGATGTTCTTTCAGTCAGAGAGTAGTTGGTTGCTGGAATAAACATCCATCCGGTGTTGTGTAACTGAATAGTTTTCATAATTTAAGGAGGAATTATATAAATTTAATTATTAGACAGTGTATGCAGATGATATGGGAACTGTTTTTTTTTTTTTTTTTTTTTTTGGCTGTTGCTGTATAAACTTGTTTTCTTACATCATTTACCAACACAATCTGCAAAAAATCAATTTCTACTTTGAGACCAATGGCCCGAGGGGATAGCTACGTAAGCAAGTTTGCTGTTGCATTTTTTTTTTTATTTTTTTATTAGCTGGTTGGCATTCACATGACACTGGTAACTTTGCAGCACATTTTCACCCCACTGGACTGATGTCTCTAATCTTCAGTACATAAACTGATAAAAAAAAAAAAAAAAAAAAAACCCTCAGAAGCACTGAGTAACTCCAAAGTGAATGCAGACTTTCCAGTAAGTCAGAGTCTATTTCCAGTGGCCAACACATAGGCATGCTAGATTTCAATCTCTGTGCTCTGATTATGCTGATGTTTTTTTAAGGATTTTCTCGGTGTATTTATTCCTTTTATCATATCAGTGATTTTTTTTTTTTAAATTGTGTATTATGTCTGAACAAATGAATTTTTGTGGGCCAATTTATATATTGTGCAATGTGAGACACTCTCCACCTGAGATTAGCTAACAACAGCCCTGACTGTAGAAGTCTAAGAATACAGATATTTCCAAACAGATGGAAAACCCACTGTACTGTCACAGAAGACAGGAATAAACTGTAATTTGTGCTAAAATGGAGGCAGAGACACCTATCAGATAAAACTATAAAATACACATGGTTTCCAGAAATACAGAAAACTGGAACAGTTGACAGGTTGTATTCTGCATACATTTTTTGATGTTATTCAAACAGCTTGATTAAACTTAACTTTATTTCCAGCACAATTAATACTTCTATTATCTCTAGAACAAAACTTTTATAATACTGAATCTTTAACTGTGAATTAGTACATTCAATAAATAAATTAAAAACTCACTTTTTTTTTGCTCGCCTACTCAATGGTTTTGGATCTGAAACTAAAAACAAAAAGCAGTAAAGAAGTTAGTCAAAGATTGCTATTTAATATTAAAATTATTCAAATCAGTCTAAATATTCAAAACAGAATGCAAGACTTTGTAACCCAAGAGAAAACATATATAAGGAATTTAACAAAATATGGAATTGAATCTGAATGAAGAAAAATTCTTGAAAGCATCCACATAAAAAAAAAAAAAAACAACTCATAAGAAGTATTGTATGAATCTCTATCCTTTTACTGAATACCGGAATGAAATCCTTGCTACTTAGTTACAAAGTAACTTTTAACTGGATAACTTATATTTGAAGATTTCCTGGAGTTCAACTTCTTTAGAAAAGCCTAACCCATGTTGAAGACATAAAATACACATTTCAAATAATGCTTTCCAAAAAAAAAGTAAAACAGATTAATTTGATTTTTTTTTCCAAATATGCAGCAATTTTTGCATCCAGGCCAAGTGTACATTCACCAATGCATCTCAGTGCATTTAATTCAACTGTTTTGTTTCAACTCATTTCTACCATTTTTGCAACATGGCAAAAAAGGAGAATGTTACTGATTCTTAATATTACTTCAATTCAGTTCCTGTTGATCCTCAAATATTTGTACTCCAGAAATATTACTGCATCTTAGGGCCTCTGTTGAAACTAGTTCAACAGTTATTTTATGACTGCATCCTCGTTTTCTCTCACAAATCCATTTTCTGCCTTTTGACACAAACTTGGGCCTGCCTCAAAGGGATCCCACCATTCTTTGTCACACCCTTCCTCTTTTCTATCAAGTCAATCCAACTTTAGATCTTATACTGATGATATTCTTCCGAAGCTACCATTCCTGTTGGTAGTCATTCTTCTCAATATATAGGTGGCTCAATATATACCATAAAATTGAGAGGTTACTATACTGAATTCAATATACAAACTTAAGTTTCCCAAAATTACTTTACAACCTGATAACATATAATAACACAAATTGTTTTATATCAAAACAATGTATTACAGGGCCAACAACTTAGTTGTTGGCCCTATAATAAATATAATAAATATAACAATAAATATAAATATAAATAATAACAATAAATATAAAATTAATACTACTTAAAAGTGTGTCAATTTTTCTGTTTTTCTTTTTCAATAATAACTATAGAGAATAACAGTACAGAAAAAAAATACATATACAATCCTCTTTTGTAGACGTACAGAAATACCTCGCTTAGCAAGACTTAGCAAGCATGGGCTTCTCTATAACATTGTTTTCAATTAAGTTTAAGTTGAAAATTTACTGTACATATCAAAACTCATTCAATAGCCTAGACATGTACTCTACATATATGGTGTGTTGTCATAGCCTAGGTACGTGTGTGTATATATATGCTGTGGTGCCAACTCTATTGTCTCACATACACATGCCAATAGTTCCCCTCAGGCAGTTAGCGACAACGTGCAACAGTGTTCAGTATTCTTAATTCCAACCTGACGAGATAGCTTTTCAAACTTTTCATTTCACAATTTATTTTTTAACCTCTTTAAATATGATCAAAAATATAACCACATCTTGGTTAGAAACCACCATCAACAACATGCGTTCTGTTTGGCAGCATGTTTTGTCCGATTTGGCAAATGATTTCACTGGTTTTGAATCGTAAGTTCAGACAATTACTGAAGACATTGTGAAGATCAGAAACGACTTGGGATTCGAAACTTTGGACACTGCCAATGTACGTGACTGCACTGGCTCACATGCAAATGACTTAGATGATGCACCTCTCCTTGAAATTGACGAGCAAATTGCATATGAAGAGGAGAAAAACAATTCTGAAGTGACACCAAAAGAATTTTCAACAGAAAAATTGGAGTTTTTCAGGGGGTTGACATGGCCTGTCATGTGATTATGAACGGAATCCAAATGTTGAACATAGCATCGAGGTATGCAAATTTTACAAGATTGGATTCAATGCTACAAAGACTTGTATGCTGAGAAAAAGAAGTGACAACTTCACTAGACTTCATTATTGAAATACTTAATTATTTTTTAATGCACACAATGGTTTAGGTGTACCAAATTGAAACTGAAATTTTTTTTAAAATAAAAAGGTAGTATGAGATAACAAATTGAAGGCCGCCGTAGCCTAGTGGTCAGGCGCGTGGGTGCATAAGTACACGTGCCTTGAGTAACTGGGGTTCAAGCCATGACTGCTGAATATGGTGCTGTTTCTTGTATTGTCTCTCTTGTAAACTCCTCTGACCGTTTGGTCGTCCCGGAGTATAAACAGAAAATTTATTTATTATTTAAATTCGCATACCAATACTGTGTTCCTTGGGGAGGGGAAACGCCGATAAATTCCAAACTTATATATATCTCTTGTACAAAAATTAAATAATCATAGAGGCCTTAAATAATCTCATCCTTTACAGTTTCCTTAGTCATTGTATGCTTTAGTCTAATACCCTGATTCAGCTCTCGTATTATATACTTATGTTTGTTGTTTGTACTTGTTATCAAGCAACGATGTCTGCACACTAACCTGTATACTGTCCATATTACATTTCAATCACTACATTATATATAATTCACTTTCAGTCCAGTGTACCCTTGTTATTGTCGTATGATCGTATATCTAAGTTAGCTGACTGATCAATTCTCTGTTCCCGACTTGCTTATGTTAATCCTAACTGGTGGTAGATGTATTCATCATTTTAGTATTCAGTGTTTGGGCCGATCGGCTCAAATAAACTACCCATCGGCTCAAATAAACTGCTCATTTTATACTTTTGACATGTAAGCGATCATAAATTCATTGAACTCCACAGCTCACTTATATACTAATTGCTAATACCTACCCTGCTGAAGGTGTTTTGGTAATTGCAATTCCTGCGTTTTCCGTTTTCTTGCTTTCCTTTTTGAACCCACTCTAGGCTTATCTTTAAAATTTGCTTTTCTTCCCATTGCGTTTTAAATTTAAGTTTCAAATACTGTTTAACCTATTCACCTTCCAAACAAGTAACACGTGTTGTAAAATGAAATTTCCGCCGCTATGTGATGCTGGTGAGCATACGCTACATGCAATATGTAATTTCAGTTTTTTTTTTTTTTTTTTTTTTTTCATTCTGCTTTCTGATAGTTATTTCAGTTGATAGAATGTTTGGCAGAATTAGGTTTATGTCTTTTCCAGTAATTGCAGAGAAAACTATTGCAATGAAGAGTGGACATTTCACATCTGTGAATGTCTATTTTTTTATAGTCGATTTTCAGTTTGTAAGATGAATAACACTGGGGAGGGGAGAGGGAGAAAGTCTCCTCAGGGTCTGTTAGCTGAAGGATGGGCGAAAATATTATTTTGTACTCCGTATCATTTACAATATATTTGCAAATTGTATTTCATTCTCTACTTTAAATGTTTATACTTTGCTGATGAGAATAGGGCTAGAAATTGGTGGCTGGGGTACACAGTCCGTCCAGAACTGCTGTTTCTACTTACTCTGAAAAATAAATAAACTTTCTGTTTATATTCTGGAATGATACCATAGGGTCAGAGCATATAAGATCACACCATATTTAGCAGTCATGCTGTTTTGAACCATGATCAACAAGAAATTGTTGTTGTTGTAGGTTTTAGAAGCATCAGCGACTACGGCTATATTGCTCTGTGTATATTGTCTCTAAATTGCGTGTTTTGTGAGGTCGATTTTTTTGTTTGCTGGACGAAAATCCTGAGTTTCGTGATTAAAAGCTATGCTACTCTCGCCTGAGACCGACTAACTCAGCTATGTTCTGAAAAATGCGCATAAAAATTCCTCCTCTCATCGACGGGACTCGAACTCAGGTCTTTTCCATCCAGTGTGGGGACGATGGTGATCCTACCAACCGTGCTACCGACGAAGGCCAATAAACAAGTACAGGTCACTGTTGAACAAAAGCCGAGAATTAGGGTTGAATTTGAAAGTGTCTGCAATTCTGCCCAGACACAATAGGAGGGAGTATATGATCAGAGCCTTGTCGATCAATTCGGCCCTGGAAAGATTGTGCAAGGCTCAAGGGGTAGAATTTTTTTCAGCCTGGACTGTACTTGTTAACAGGAGAGATTGCTTCTACAGGGATGGGATACACTTAAATAGAAAGGGTACAAGAATATTTGCTGATGCTATCGAGGCAGTGTTAGGTGGGTCGGAAAACTGCTAGCTTGGGGGGGAGACAAAGACCAATAGATTGACAGTAGCCACTGGCAGAGGTGAAAGAGATTCTTGCACTGCTTCTATTAGAATGAGCAGAAGCCTGAAAAACAAGATGCATGGTATTTCAGAGACTGCTGGGAGCCATTGCGGTACAAGTAAACACATGGGTTGTGTTAGGGTAGCTAAGAATAGGAACAGGTGCAGGTATACTTGCGTGTACACCAATGCTAGGAGTTTAGTAAATAAATTTGATGAATTTGAGGTATTGCTCAAAACATCGAAGGCAGATATTGTTGGGATATCAGAGACGTGGTGTCACACAGATATAAGGGATGCAGAACTGCAATTTGGGGAGTACAATGTCTACAGAAAAAAATAAAATAAAAATAAAATTACTATATTAGGGTTACCCGTAAATGAAATTACATTAACCCGTATTCGTGTCTGTAAATTTCGTGTGTTCTCTGGTCGATTTGCCTGTTTTGCTGGACGAAAAAAACCTCAGTTTCTGAGGGAAAAAACCTTGCTATCTACGCCTGAGACCGACTAACTCAGCCACGGAGTGAAAAACCCACTAAAGTTCCTCCCGTCATCGACGGGATTCGAACCCGGGCCTTTTCCACACGGTGTGGGGAGGACGGTGGCGGTACCACTGTGCTACCCACGCAGACTAATGTCTACAGAAAGGATAGACAGAATAGGAAGGGGGGAGGGGTTATGCTATTAGTTAAGAAACACATAAAAACCAAGGAAGTGAAGCCAGTCGACATCGCTGGACAGTGCAGTGTTGAGTCTGTTTGGTGTGACATAAACATTGGGAGATCAAAATTGAGAGTAGGAGTGTGCTATAGGCCTAATGACTCTGATGAGTATAATAAGGAACTGTACAGGGAAATAGAGTGGGCCAGTAAATCAGAGAGTCTTATAATGGGAGATTTTAATTTCCCAGATATTGACTGGAATTTGGGGGCTGGTTACTCACACACTAGCAGGGCTTTTGTGGATTTATTGGATGATTGTTTTCTACATCAGCATGTTCGGGAGGCAACTAGAGGGAGTAATACTCTTGATTTGATTATCAGCAGTGATTCTTCATGCATTAAGAATCTGCAGATAAATGAACCACTAGGTGGCAGTGATCACAGGGTGCTGAAGTGGGATTTACTCAAAGAGGTAACTACCTTTAGGGGTAAAGGGAAGGGTTATTGCTTCCGTAAAGGCGACTACGATGGACCGAGACAGTATTTAAATTCTATACAGTGGGACCAACTGATGATGTTACCAACAGCAAATTCAAAATGGGAAGCATTCAAAGAACTTATCTTGGAAGCTACTAGGCTTTACATACCAACTAAGAAATATTGTTCAAGGTTTAGACCAAAATGGATGTCAGATGAACTAATGAGGCATATGGCAGAGAAGAAAAATGCATGGGATACATACAAATTAACATATGACACAGAAGCCTATGATAGATAAAAGTTGATATGCAACCAAGTTACAAAGGAGGTTAGGCAGGCGAAGGCAGATTACGAGAAATCCTTGGCAAGGGATGCAAAGAAAAACAGCAAAGAGTTCTTTACTTATGTAAACTCTAGAAGGAAGGGGATGAATCAGATTGGTCCACTTGATATTGATGGGTCAACTGTTGATGATCCTGATCAGGTAGCTAACAAACTAAATGAATATTTTGCATCGACATTCACACATGAGGAGTTATTCAGCGAGGGGAATGCCAGAGGTGTATTCAACTCTAGCAGTAAGCTACAGAATCTTGAAATAACTGGGAGTAAAGTGGAGCAGAAACTGTTGAAGATAAACACAAGAAAGGCACCTGGGGTGGATGGGATCTATCCAGTTATATTAAAGGAGGCAGCAAAGGAAGTAAGCAAACCCTTAGCCATAATTATGAGAGCTTCCTTGGACCCAGGGGAGGTACCCATAGACTGGAAATGTGCAAATGTGACCCCAATTCACAAAGGAGGATCAAAGGCTGACACAAGTAATTATAGACCTGTGAGCTTAACCTCTGTTCCAGGAAAATTAATGGAGGCACTGGTTAAAGAAGCACTGCAGGATCATTTAGACAAGACTTCAGTTATAGCTCAGACAGCATGGTTTTGTTAAGGGGAAGTCTTGCCTGACCAACTTGATTGGATACTATGATGCAGTCACAAAAGAACTGGATGCAGGGAATAACTTTGATATTATATACTTGGAACTTAGAAAGGCTTTTGATACTGTTGCACATGGAAGACTGCTACACAAATTGGAGCAGTGTGACATTGGAGACAAATTGCTGCTATGGATAAAGGGGTGGTTGAGGGGGAGAAGACAGAGAGTGGTAATCAATGGACACTGCTCATCGTGGACTGATGTTATTAGTGGAGTCCCTCAGGGCTCAGTGTTGGGTCCATTATTGTTTTCTGTATTTATAAATGATATTGATGATGGTACATCGGGCTTAATGTCCAAGTTTGCAGACGATACAAAGGTTGGCAGGGTTGTCAAGGACACTACTGACACTATGCTGCTGCAACAGGATCTGGAAAGGTTGAGCAGATGGGCTGAGAGGTGGCAAATGAAGTTTAACATTGACAAATGTAAAGTACTACACATGGGAAACAGCAACCCCAGAGCAACGTATCAACTCTGTGGTACTACACTGACAGTGGTAGAGAATGAAAGGGACTTGGGGGTGGTTGTGCAGGCAGATATGAAGTTCTCTGAGCAGTGCAGACGGGCTGCAAGAGTAGCTCATGGAGTATTGTCAATGATATACAGGAATTTTTCCAGCAGGGATAAGGAGGCGATTATTCCATTGTATAAGGCAATGGACAGGCCACACCTAGAGTACTGTATACAGGTCTGGAGGCCTCATTTCAAGAAGGATGTAGAGCTGCTGGAACGAGTACAGAGAAGGGCAACAAGATTAGTGAATGGAACAAAGGGGTGCTCTTACGAAGAAAGGCTTAAGTTTTGCAAATTACAGTGTCTGGAGACTAGGCACCAGCGAGGTGATCTGATAGAGGTGTATAAAGCCTTGAATGGTTTAAGCATGCTCAATGCTGATGGGATTCTTCCTCTAGCTCAGAAAAATCACCTGAGAGGGCATAAATTCAAATTGAGGAAAGACAGATGTAGGATAGACGTGCAGAAATTTGCCTTTAGCCAGCGGGTGGTTGGTTGGTGGAACAGACTTCCATCCCTTGTGGTGGAGGTTGATAGCCTAAATAAGTTTAAGGCTCAGCTGGACAGGTATTTTGAACGAACATAGGGGTGAAGTGGAAGTGGGTTTTTTTTTTTTTTTTGGCTGATGCTGCATAAGCTTGCTTTCTTGCATCAAATGCCTCCACTAATGCTAATGCTAAAAAATAAAATATGAATATTTCAAAAAATTTATAAATAAATTCATACCCAGTTCTTCCTCAGAACAGAATAATCAAGTGCATACTGCTCTGATTCAAATTGGAAAAGGCTCGGATTCGAGTCTCATCAATGACGCAAGGAACTTTTATGGTTTTTTTTTACTATGTGACTGAGTTAGTCGGTCTCAGGCGGGAATAACAAGGACCACCTCACTCGGAAACTACGATTTTTCGTCCAGTAAAACAGGAAAATCGGTCAGAGAAGACATTTTATGGATATTAGGGTTACCCGGATTGTTAATTCCAATATACCCATGTGTATTGTATCTGTAAATTGCGTGTGTTCTCTGGCCGAGTTGCCCATTTTGCTAGCCAAAAAATCCCAGTTTCTGGTGGCGAAAAACTGGCTCTCTACGCCTGAGACCGACTAACTCAGCCACGGAGTGAAAAAAAGCCCATAAAAGTTCCTCGCGTCATCGACGGGCTTCGAAGCCGGACCTTTTCCACCCGGTTTGGGGAGGACGGTGACGATACCACTGTGCTACACGCGCAGGCCCTCCCACAAAGAGAGCAACAAAGCCAAGTTCAACCAAAATATTCTGCCAAGACAAGAGCTGATACAAACAAAAAATGGATTGTGGAATTAATACTACTCGCCTGGCAAGTACTTAAACAACAGTCCGGATCTATATCAAATGGGGAAGTCACCGCTTCAGGGAACATGTGGCCGTCCCTAAATGTTATACCTGGAGCAAATTCGGCCACACTTCCCACATATGCACCCAGATCACCTCCACTTGCGGTCACTGCTCTGAGCAGGGGCATGATTTCACCAACTGCCCGAATAAGACAAAAGAGCCAACCTGTGCAAATTGCAAATCCCTGAAAATTGACCACACCCACTCAATTAGGGACCTGAAATGCACCACGTACATCAAGGCAAAGAGCTTTCACCAAAAAAGAATAGATTATGGGGACACGCCTTAAAAACTACAACTCCACCATGCTAAAAATCTTCCAACAAAACGCACAGAGGGCAGAGCAGTGACAGAACTCTGAAAGAAAGCAGAGGAGGAAAACGTAGACATCTTAATCCTGCAGGATCCCTATACTCACACTAAACATGTTAGGGGCTATCCCACGACTTATAAAGTCATTCATGTGGATGATGATACTCCCATGGGCTGCTGTTGTCATCCGTAATCCTAGCCTCACAATAACTAAACTAAACCACTTCTTACGACCTGGGCTGCATGTGCCCATATCATCAGCCCGCTGAGAACATTTTATGTTGTTGCCTTGTACTGCCGACCGGGTGAAGAAATTACGTTTGCTACCAGCCACCTACAGAGTCTCAAGGATGCACTCCCAAACCAGAGATTTATTGTGGGGGCGGATGTCAATTGTCGCTCACCCACATGGAATAGCGCCTCCCCTGGATTGGCGAGGAACCAGAAATGGCCAACTCCTTCAGGAGTACCCGAGAAACGTTCCATTGGCTGTGCTTAACATGCCAAATCAACTTCCTACTTATTTTAACACTCTGTGGGAAGCGAATAGTGACGTAATCCTTTGTACAAGGAACATCATTGGTTACATCTCCGACTGGACGGTTCAAGACACCTGGACCATGTCTGATCACAGAGTGAATACTTTTCAAATACTTCGATCTCTAATTAGAACGCGAATAATCAAGCAACAGCTAAACAGATTTCAGCAAGATCAGCAAAGCAAATTGGGACCTCTTCAACGAGCTGCTGACTACAGACGCTGGAACCCAGCACCAAAACACTACGCCTCACGTGGATCCGGACGACCTGCAAAGGAAGGTGACCAGAATCATAACCCAGGCTAGCGAAGCAGTCATCAAGAGAGAGACGTTGGCCCTGGTGGCAACGCCATAGTGGACGCCAGAGATACAGGCCTTGAGGAAGGAAGTCATCAGGAAAAGGAAACAATTTCAGAGATCCAGACGATCGTGGCCCCATGTGGAGGTGAAAGCTTTAAGGCAGCTGTATAGAGAAGCAAGGAACCACTACACAAATCTAATCATAGTAAGTAAACTAAAATCCTGGGAACATCTAGTGGATAAGGCAGGGAACGCTGACCCCTGGGGGGCGGTATAAAAAGTCACCACCAACAAACTCCCCAGAGGGGAGGTCATTACCTCTACTCGGTCCCCACAGGGCGTCACAGCCACTAATGGGACGAGTCAATTGAGAACGTCTTAAATGTCATCTTCCAACAACCAGCAAACCCGACAACACCGGATCAACTACAACTCTGCCAAGACAACGACGTCTACCACACGGACCTGACAGAACCACCGTTCACCCTTGAGGAGCTCCAGGCAGCTGCAGCACTTATGAAATGCCATGGTGTGGACCTAATAGAGCCAGAAATAATTAAATGTTCTGTTGAAATAGCGCCAGAACTACTGCTCACTTTATTTAACTGTTGCCTCAAAACCGGCTTCTTCCCACCTTACTGGAGAATAGCAAACCTAAAATTGATTTTTTTGAAGAACCCAACGAAACCACCTGCCAATCCAAACTCCTATCGGCCGATTGCCTTGCTCCCGGTTGCTAGAAAACTATTAGAAAGGATGTTGCCCGTCAGAATTCAAGCGAATTTTAAAGCGAATCTCTCATCGCCAAAGCAATTTGGCTTCAATTAACCATTGACCCCCTTCAGACACTTATAAATGCGGCTACAAGCTCCGACAAGAAGTACTTTCTGGTCATATCAATCGACTTCACAGAGGCGTTCGACACCATGGACACTCGGTGGCCGAGTGTCCTTGCAAGACTGAGAAAAGCATGCGTGCCAAACAACCTGTATAATGTCATCAAAACATATTTATCCAACAGGAAGATAGAAGCAAATGCTTCCTACAGAAAGCTCACCAGACCGGTCTTTAGAGTACCTCCAAGGCTCCATCCTGGGCCACTTCTTTGGAAGCTCATGCTAGACAAATTCCTGTCCCTGGACCTTGGAGCAGTGAGATCTCAGGCTTTTGTAGACGACCCCATTCTTGCTGTGGCGCCGAACTCTCGAATCCAGTTGGGGATAATGGCAAGTAGGGCACTCGCCTTGTTGCAAACTTGGGCTGCGACCCATTTCCTCAGGAATTCACCCAACAAAACTTCATCAATACTGCTCAAAGGAACCCTTGATCACCACAGATTAAAATTGACGGTAAAACTATTAAATTGACCACACAAATTAAATATCTGGAGGTTATCTTGAACCCCCGTCTCTCTTTCCGACCACATCTAATGTACATCAGAGACAAGTTTCGGAAATACTCGGCGATGGTCGCTAGAGTCTTCAGAAGGGACTAAGGGTTTAAACAGACAAACCCTGTCACTTTACTACAAGGCCACCCTTATTGCAATTATAACTTAAATCTCCACCCACGCCCTGCAGGTGATCACGGGTGTCTTGCCTCTTGACCTGGAGGTGATACGCACATGCATGCTACACCAGCTTGGACGAGGAAAGAGCACGACATAGAATGACCACATACAGGGACCCCTCTGGGAATCGATCTGCAGAAAAGAAACGACTACAAAACTACCTCCAATCCGTATGTCAACAACATTGGATGGAGTCCACAAAAGGGGGATAACTCGCGAGTTCATTTCAGACGTACAAACAACGCATCCAAAATCGTCTTACTGGTTCTCCCTGAGATTCTATTGCACTTATTTATTAACAGGACACGGTGCTATACGTAGCAAGCTAACAACACTGGGAATAGCTAACAATCCATTTTGCTCATGTTGATCACAGGAGACCTGGGACTACCTGATGTATGACTGCCAACTCTATGAGGACCTCCGGGGTCTATTCATCACTGAGCTAAAGTTTATCCCTAAAGACAGAGAGCACCACATGCTAGAAAGTGACATCACCTATGCAGCATTCTCCAAATATGCCCAAAGTTTTTTCACAAGAAAGCCGAACCTGCCACAACCACCAAACCCACTTGACTAGACAGCAACCCCGCTACCATGAAAACTACAGTGCAACAAACCCAAGCAGCAATGACTTGTTGCCTGGACAGAGGCATCTGACCACAGTAGGATAGGATGATGCCCTCACGAAAATCAGAGCAAACAAGATTAAGACATTCCTGTCCCAGATGTGATTCAAATTTGGAGGCGACTGACCACAGGATGCAACAAAGCCTGGAAAGATCTCCACTAACCCGACAAGTCTTCATGAAATGTAACAAACTGAAATACGACTTCTGAATGACCAACAGATCCGGCCAGTAAACTCCACTTCCCGGACAAGAGTGATGAAAACGCAAAAAACACTGGGCTTGACTACCACTTGCAAAGACTACAATCAAGACAGCATGGACAGGACCTGAATTTCATGAACGACAACTACCTGATCAGACCTCTGTGGAGGCTAAATGGATACCACTGGACTTGACAATGCAGCTATGTCTTATTGCCTTATTGGCTATCTAAATCGAGCTCCCTGCCTTGATTTACTTTATACTCTTCTCCCCGGTGGGGGGGAGAGACAGAGAACCGTCTCCCCTCCTCCCTGCCACTCCTCCTTTCCTCTGGTGGGGCCTGGGCAGGCCCCACTGACCACTGGGTCGTCTTCTCTATCGTTCCCAGTCTTCAGTCTTCCTCCCCCACTCTACCTGACATCACCTACACAGCATTCTCCAAGAAACAGTTGGAGTATACCAGAGTACTGTACACTCTAAACATCAAAATTGAATCATGCAAAATTGAACCTCGCCCGACTTTTGGCTAGTAATGCTAGCGTTTTTCCCCTTTTTATTTTTTTATTTTATTTTATATTTTATTTAATTAAATTTTATTTTATATTTTATTTAATTAAATTTTATTTTATTTAATTTTATTCAATCATTTTTATTTCATTTTATTTTTTAATTTTTTTTTTTATTATTAATATTATTTTATTTTATTTTTTTTTTTAAGGTCCTAGCCACTGAAATCTCAGGAAACTAGGTGGCAAGATCTGCCAGAGTAAATAATTTCTAAACTACTGGGTACCTGGTCTGCCTCCACATGGCAGAATGTGGCCAACGTGCTACGGTCATTTAGCCACTGGGTCCCATTAGGGGCCCAGTGGCTAAATGACCAGAGCAACAATGGTACACGACACTACACATAATCCTTACACTTTTAAACCTCTGTCATTGACAGTGTTCTGTTTTACACTCATAATGTATACTACACAGAGATGGGGGGGGGGAACCCCATTTCCTTTTGACACTAAACACACTCTACACTCTATAACTTAAACCGGTCTGCGTGGATAGCATAGTGGTATCGTCACTGCCCTCCCCACACCAGGTGCAAAAGGCCCAGGTTCGAATCCCGTCAATGACGCGAGGAACTTTAATGGGCTTTTTTCACTGCGTGGCTGAGTTAGTCGGTCTCAGGTGTAGAGAGTAAGGTTTTTTCCCAGAAACTGGGGTTTTTCGTCCAGCAAATAGACAAATCGACGAAAGAACACACGCAATTAACAGACATAAGACACAGCACGGCAGATGAATTTAATTATTCATGTGGTCTAAATATAATAGGTTTTATTTTTTTATTTTTATAACTTAAACCATCTGCATGGATAGCACAGTGGGATCGTCGCCGTCCTCCCCACACTGGGTGGAAAATACCCAGGTTCGAATCCCGTCGATGACGTGAGGAATTTTCGTGGTCTTTTTTTCACTGAGTGGCTGAGTTAATCGGTCTCAGGCGTGGTTTTTCGTCCGGCAAACAGACAATTTGACTATAAAACACACGCAATTAACAGATATAAGACACAGCATGGCAGATGAATTTAGTTATTCGGGTGGCCTAAATATAATAGTTTGGTTTTTTTTTTTATAACTTAAACCCGAGGATTGCTGGCACCCACTGGTATTGCACTGCCACCAGTGGGTGTGAGATTTGTCCAATCTTAGACAATTCACTTTTATTTTTTTATTTTTTAAATTTATTTATATATATATATATAAATATATATATTTATTTATAAATTTTTTTATTTTATTACTATTTTTTACTTTGTATCTATATATATATTTTTCTTTTTTTTATTATTTTATTTTATTTTACTTTTTTTAATACTGTTTTATTTATTATTTATTTTTTTCTACTCTTATCTATAAATTTTTATCTTAGTTTATTTTTATTTTACTTTCTTTTTTTTTAAATAACTTATTTATTTTATTTTTTTTAAATAACTTATTTATTTTATTTTTTTTAAATTATGATTTTATTTATTTTTTTTTTCTCTATGCTGGTACCTTAAGTTTGAGTAGCTGTGGGTACAGGATTTGCTGACACCCACAGGTATAGCACTACTTTCAGTGGGTGCGGGACTTTGCCTTCTTCAGGGCAGACAAAGATTGTAATGGTCTATCTCCACTTGGCTAAGGACATGTCTAATTGTGCCCCTCCCCTAGTGGTGCAGACAGGCAAGAGCACGCTTTCCAGGAGATCGCCTGCCCTGTGGAAAAGAGGCCAGAAACAACCAAACAACACATAATAATTTTATATGCAAAACGCATAATTATAATATATGCGAAGATAACACTACACTTTTCTGGCCGTTCTACAGAGTTTTGTATCATCACAGAGTAACATGGCGGAGATGAACTTATGTTCCTGGAGCCGCTGTACAGAAGATACTATACATGTCTACATACATAACTTACGCCTCTGCAGTTTGGTTCCACAAAACCACCACTGCAGCCAACAAACGCCTTCTGGACACAATACAAAAAATCATTCTACTTACCGTCACCCGCGCCTGCCACACGGTATGCACCCACACTCTACAGGTCCTGGTGGGGGGCTCTCCCGCTCGAAGTAATCAGAAATGGCATGTTGTACCACCAATCTGCCTGGGCGGGTAGTACAGTGGTATCGTCACCGTCTTCCCCACACCGGGTGGAAAGACCCCGGTTCGAATCTCGTCGATGACGCGAGGAACTTTAATGGGCTTTTTTCACTCTGTGGCCGAGTTAGTCGGGCTGAGGTGTAGATAGCACGGTTTCCCCCGCCCCAGAAACTAGGGTTTTTTCGTCCGGAAAACAGGCAAATTGGCCAGAGAACGCACGCAATTTACAGACAAAATAAATATGGGTAGATGTAATCATTTACAGGGGACCCTAATATCATAATTTGGTTTGTTTTTTTTTTTTTGTACCACCTATCTAAAGAATCCCCACATACCCTCCTGGACTTCACACTTGATCTGGACAACGACCGAAAACTGGAAAAAGCAAGACTCCAAAGACACCTGCGGCAGACATGGCAAACCAGATGGACGGCCTCGACGAAGAGGAAGATCCCTTAAAAGTTCATTCCGACAGCTGACAGATTTAACCCCAACTCCCCGACCTGGTTCACCCAGGACTCCATGCAACGTTCCTCCTCAAGGGCCATGGTGCATTTAACGACAACCTCACCTACTTTGGGATCACCCAGAACCCTCTATGTATCTGTGGAGAAGTAGAGAGTTGGCATCATCTGATATTTGAATGGGAACTCTAAGAAGACATCAGATGCATTCTCATCACAAAAATAACATACCTGCCACGAAACATGTAATCGGACCTACTAGACACGGCAGATGAATATAAAGGCTTTACGAAGTTTGCACAAACACTATTTGCGTGAAGAAAAGGCATCATAGTGGTAAACTCGTCACTGCCGAAAATGATCGTCCGGTTTACGTCCGCTGTTGATTGACCAAATAGGACTCAACACTGGACTACTCTGACTCCAAACGTTACACTGCCCAATGTAGGGGGTAGCACAACGGCCTAGACGACTCAGAATTACCACAAGAATGGACTCCATGGATGGGACAACATTTCCATGTATGACCAAATCTAACCTGACAACTCTTGAATGGGACCGCACAGTCCCAGGAACTGCAACCGGACTTGACCTTCTTGATTTGACTATGACATCTGCAGCTTTGCTCCCAGCGCCATTCTGGCGATCCGTACCGACACACTTGCTCAGTACCTTTATTCCTATTCCTGGGCGGGAGGGAGGGGGGATGAGCCTCTGTCTCCTCCCCTCCGGCAGCCCCTTCTTCATCCGGTGGGCATGAAGAAGGGGCTGCCCCACTGATCTGTCTGAGGTCGCCTTCTCTATAGTCCCCATATTTCTGTCTGCCTCCCCAGGTCATCAGTCCCTCCACTCTTACTAAAACGATAGCATACGCCCTCTAAATTAACACAGCCAAATTACTAGCTTTAAAATTGAAACCTCACTCTTATTAAACCATTCTTAACAAGAGAGTAGTTTAATAAGAGTGAAGTTTGAATTTTACTCTTATTAAACCGTTTCTGCCTAATCAAACTCTAGCGTTTATCCTTTTTTTTTTTTTTTTTTTTTTTTTAGGTCTTTGCCACCGAAATCTTCGGAAACTAGATGGCAGAGCCTGCCTTCTCGTGGAAAAGTGTGCGTAACGATGGATCCCATTAGGGGCCCAAAGGCTAAATGGTCAGAAGATACAACGCACCACGACATTACACTATAGAGCAATACCCATATAGTTTTTAAGATGGGGGAACCCCTGGTGCCGTTAGACCCTAAATACTTTACACTTTACTGCAAAAAGAAGCAGAAAAATTAGGCAGACAGGCTCAGAAGAAGGAGCTGAGGCTTAACATCAATAAATGCAAGATACTACATATGAATAGCAGTAATCCAGAATAACACACGAGTTGGTTGGTACCATAATTAACATGGAGAAGAACGAAAAAGACCAAGCGGTAATTGTACAGTCCGACTTGAAGTTCTCTTCAAAGGAAACGGGCTTCAAGAACCATAAACATTCCTCGCTTCATTGACGGTATTCGAACCCAGCTCTTTTCTACCCAGTGTGGGGAGGACAGTTATTAGTAGTACTAGTAGTAGTGCCAAATAATGCAAGAAAGCAAAGCAAAATTACAAATTACATAGCTTCAGCCACACACACACACACACACACACACACACACACACACACACACACACACACACACACACACACACACACACACACACACACACACATCCGTCGTTAAACTTCTAAGGATTTGTCTAGTTCTTAGAATTTATTCAGACTCTCTCCACTTTCACAACAATAGATGTAAGTCTATTCCAGAAATAAACCATCCGCTGGCTGAAAGAAAACTTCCACACATCTGTCATACACCCATCCTTCCTCAACTTGAATTTATGCTCCCTCTTGTATGTAGTCTTAGCAAGAGAAAGAATGCCATTCACATCCATCTGACTCGAAGCATTCAAGGCTTTAAACATCTAGATCAGATCTCCGCACAGGTGCTTATCTCCAGACGCTGCAATCTGCAGAAACGAAGCCTTTCTCATGTAAGAGAACCTTTTTGTTTCCTTCACCAATCTGGTTGCTCTTCGCTGCATCCATTCCAGGAGATCTACATTCTTCCTAAAGCTAGGTCTCCAGACCTGTATACAGTACTTAAAATGCGGCTAAACCATGACCATGTACAAAGGGATAATCACCTCTCTATCCCTGCTAGCAAAGTAGTATATCATTTACAAAATCCCGTGAGCCGTCATGGTTTTTTTTTTTTTTTTTTTTTTTTTTAGGAGCATTAGCAACTAAGGCTGGCGCCTCCATAGCCAGGTGAACAGGAGCAGCAGTGCGTAGAACAGGCTTCTTGATTAAACCGGGGTCGAGCTCGTGACCACCAAATACGGAGGATGCGGTAAGGTCAGGGAATGATAACCGCATATCCCGGAGCAATATGGCCTTAGTTGCTAATTCTCCTAAAAACCAAATAACAAACAAACAACAACTAAGGCCATATTGCTCCGGGGATATGCGGTGGTCATTCCCTGACCTTACCGCATCCTCTGTATTTGGAGGTCACGGGCTCGACCCCGGTTTAATCAAGAAGCGTGTGTTACGCACTACTGCTCCTGACCACCTGGCTACGGAGGACGCTGAGAGATCATGGCACATGTCTGCACTGTTCAGAAAATTTCATATCTGACTGCACAATCACCCCAAGGTCTTTTTCATTTTCCATTTCCTTGAATGTATTACCACACAGGTCGATAAGTTATTCTGGGATTACTGCTACCCATGGGTGCCGGCAGCATGGTGCAAGGTGCAAGTGCACCACCTTTGGATTTCGAAGTAATACACAATTTTTAATACATGTATTTTCATTAATTTATTGTGATGAAAATTTGGTGAACAAAAGATCTATTCCCACATGCACCACCTTGAAATACATCCTGCCGGCGCCCATGCTGCTACCCGTACGCAGTACCGTGCATTTGTCAATGTTAAACTTTAACGGCCATTTTTCAGCATATCGACCTTGTTGCTGTGAACGGGGACACTTATCGCCATTGTAGTATTCAAAGAGGATTCCAATGTTGAAACATACCTTAAGGCGTCAATGTCCTAAAATGAAAACAAGCTCGTCCTACCTGTATTCAAACGTAAAGTCATATACGTCTTTGATCCTAGAGTTTGGGGATCCGGGTATAAGAATTAACATTGGGATCATCCAGTCTTCTTTGCTGCCTGGACTGAGGGGACATCATTTGTTTGGATTTGTCTCCCTTTTCGTAAGAAGATTTTATTCGTCCGACCAGCACACTTACCAGATTAAAAATTAAGTAAAGCACTACTTTTCAAGTAGTTTTTGTTAAAAATTTTCATTCCTAAAATTGGGAAATCAATGTTTAATTGTATGTTTTGGAAAAATGATCGAAACCTGGATCTGTCCCAAATTCCATGAACCTGATATTCAGAGATGGTAAAATATGTCAGTTAAATTCCACTTTGGAAGTTTTAAACCCTTAATGGAATTGTGTCTAAACTTTATTACTCGAACTTTGCTAAACAGTGCAAGTCCTGTGACAAGTTGATTAGAAAAACAAAATTGTATTACGTCGCTTTATGAGACATAATGACTATTATTATCTTATCATACAAAAATAGGATTATTTAACAGTTTACCTTATACATTCAAGACTACTTCCATTTCCATCAAATTACCAGTTTTAGTAAAGTTTCTTTTAACTGAAATAAACAGAAAAAATGGCTAAATTATCGTACACAGTTATTTTTAGGACAGGAAATGAGCACATAATAGTAATTTAGTGTTTTGTAGCTGATTTGTTTTGCTCTCAAGGCCAACTCAATTATGTTAGCATTCTAATACAAAATTCTCACTTCTTCAAGGCTAATTTTTGTATGTAGTTTGTCACATGTCGAGAATATACTTACAGAAACTGTAGTTTTTCCAGTTTGTTTAGCTAACGTATTCCTTTTTTTTAACTGAAGTGAAAGGTATAAATTCCCTTACCTCTTAATAAAATAAAAAAACCTACCAACATTTTTTAAAATAATTTAAAACGTCGCTACTGTTAAAAGGGATGAACGGCAAAGGCTAAATGCTTTATGTTATTGCCGCCCACCTAGCCTCATGTCTCTTAACTTCTTAAATTGCTCTTAATCGGAAATGACAGTTCAGAGATAAATGAGACAAGTGGCAAGTCATGAAGTGTAGTGCTGTCAGCAGCTATTAGATAAACGTGCTTTCCGCAGGATATGAAGGCATGGAAGAGTTGAGTATCAATAATACGGAAGAAGTGTCAGAGGAGAGGTAAGTTTGATAAATATTCGATTATTTAGACTTTTTTTTATTAAGAGATGTGAGAGAGAGCGAAAGAAAAGAGAAATGTCATCCTAACCGGTAAAGCTAATCAAAATTATAAATGCCTCAATATTAGAAATATAGGAAAATCAGGTGAGAATGGGCTTGGCACACCCAGGGTCCTGAGCTGGATATCATCATTCTTCTCTTTCTTGGTGATTCCCCCCCCCCCCTCTCTCTCTCTCTTTCAGGGTAACTTAGAAAAATTTTTTTTGGCTGGTACAGCAAAAGCCTCAGGCTTCCTTGCACCATATGGCTAATATAATAATAATAATAATAATACAAGGCTTAAAACTAGAATCTAAAATAAACGAATTTCATATGTAAATACGTATCCCACACCTTATTCATTCATTCTTTGTTTTATGCCCTGGTTGTGAAAAATCCACCCTTGGTGGGCTTTTTTACACTGTGGCCGAGTTAATTGGTTTCGGGAAAGAGCTGAAACCCTTCGGCTCTTTCCCGAAATTCGAGCATTTCTTCCCACCCACCGAAAATAGGCCAACCGATCATACAATTCATGCAATTTACAGATGCACTATACTAACACGTCATGACCATAGTTCCCACTTCGTATGAGGATAATATTGCATGTCCTAGATTATGGTTGTTGGAATGGGAGGGACAAGAGGGGGGTACATCTTTTCCTAGATTTTAAATCTACATCACTTATACGTTAATTCATAATTTTGTTACCCTGTAGAATGAGCAAATACTGGCTCTAATAACCCAAGTGCTCTCTTCTCACTCCACCTTCGAGAAAATTTCTGGTAATGTTTATGTCTGATGATCGTCATTAGAAACACCTCTCCAGACATTAATATTAGTTTTAGTACTAGTAGAGGCAAATGATGCATGGAAGCAGCTTATAAAGCACTAGACAAAAAAAAAAAAAAAAACCTTCCCACATTGACTCTCCATTCCAACAATAATTTGTCTAGTTCTTCCTTTAATTTATTCAAACTACCCACTTTCACCACAACAGATGGAAATTTGTTCCAGCAATCAACCACCACCTTCACAAATACCCAAGAAATCTGCACTGAAAACAATTACCATGATCCTGAAATTGCTCTTTTCTGAGCAAGAGATATATTTGAAATTCTCAAAACTGTGATGATAACAATATGAAGTGTCTTAAACTTCAAAGCAACTAAGACCACAAGGCAGTGTCAGTATGTGTCTATAATGACGATATAGTTCAGTCGATTTGCCTGTCTGTTGAAAAAAAAAAAAAAAAACTTGAGGAGTTTCTGGTCGGTGCAATCTCCGATGGAGACCGACTATCCCGGTCATGTTGCAAAAGTGACATATCACATTCGACTGTTTTGTCGAAGTTGAACATAATCCTCAATGGCCAGATTGTGTTTAATGATCCGATGAAGTCCACTTTTATATTCATGGTGCTAGTAATATGCGTGACTGTACTATAGGACTAAAAAATCCACACGCAATTATTGATAAAAGTAAAACATTGCAAATAGAAAACAATATTGTACTGCTTCTCATCGTCTTGTCTTCACGGCTAGCACAGCATTTACGACCGCCGTTTTCCTTAAGGTGGGATTTTTTTTTATCATATTAGGGTTTCCACAGAACATCTGCATCCCTCCATTTATACAATGTCAAAAAATTGCATGTTTTCGCTGGTCGGTTTACCTTTTTTTTTTTTTTTTTTTTTTGTTGTTGAACAAAATATCGGAGTTTCTGAGAGAAAAAAAAAACTTCATATGCTCGTCTGAGATCGACTAACTCAACCGCGCAGTGGAAAAAACCCAATAAAAGTCCTCACCTCATTGACGAGATTCGAACCCCGGCCTTTTCTATCCGGTGTGGGAAGGACGACGAGCAAAACGACTGTGCTATCGCGAGAACAATACCACAGTGAAAAACCACATTGGAGTTTTTTTACTCCGGAAAGACCTTCCAGTGATCTTTGCTTCCGATGGTCGAGTTTTTGACCTCAAGGCCTGGATTTATATTCAGTTTAGAGACAAATATCCTTATCAAAAAGCTCAAAAAAACTTTTCCATCTGGACAAAGGTAGATTTAATAAGATGTCGTAGCACAGATGTTCCAGTGCCATAAGACCGCAGAAACCACCGAATCAATGCAATTACTATTGATCATGGGCTCCTGAGACCTTATATTTAGGAACTCTAGGAATATGTGCCCTGTGCTATCTCAGAAGGCACTAATTTCCATCCTGAGTTAAAAGAAAAAATCTTTATAGAAAATTGCTGTAAGTTGACGATTCAAATCTCGGACCTCTTTTCAGACTACTGATAGTGCGGCAGATCCACTACTGAACAGAGAATTTGTACCAATGATCATATCTAATTCGATACCTTGCCTCAGCACAGTTATTGTCACTTCTGTCCATAACTATCGTTATAGTTATAGACTTCTGTCTATAACGATAGTTATAGACAGAAGTGGCAATTACTATGCTGAGGCAAATTTTAACCGTTTGTCAGCAGTTAACTCATTTTAAATAGCAGTTTCTTGAAAATTAATGGTCTAAGAAATGCAAGTTGACTACTGAAAACAGAGTAAAAGAAATTTCTTAATTAGAAGAACTGTGTGGAATAAGTAAGACCAGGTCAGGTTGTAATTAAAACAAATAAGTCCTCGTTGGATAAACAAATGCATCTAACGCACACGATAGCATGTCATCAGCAGTAATGAAGCAGGCAAACCGAACATAGGTTAAACGCAATTTTCAGACATAGTAAGCTGATACCTCATGGCCATAACTGCCTAAACGTTTAATCTAAACGATTCAAACGCTTAATCTAAACAACAAACGATTGCACTAGAAATGAATTAACAATAAACTGTATAGACGACATGAAGCATTCGTCGAAATTAGAGTCAACAGCCGGCTCAGTAAGGACATGCAATAAGTACTTACCTGTCGAAAACCTAGTAAAAGATGACGCGATCTAAAAGGCAATGTAAAAAGTAATTCAAAATTCAAGTCAAATGTTTTCCTCTGCATTTTCCTGATCATTATTGGAGTAACCGTGCTCTCGCTCAAAGCTAAGGCGATGATATTTCGGCCATGATATAGCCTACAGAACTATAGCTTTTTCTGACGCGCTTTGTGGGGGGTGGAATTAAATTATAAAAATAATGATGATATATATATATTTTTATTTTTATTTTATATTTTTATTTTGTCCCCTTATAATATGAGTGTTGCCCACCTTATTTTAATTTCCCCACTTACACATCTGACTTTACTTTACAGGAGAATTCCAGGTTCAAGGGAACTTCTCAATGATTTATAATTCCTTTCGGACAGGCTGAGTGTTCAAGAATGACAAACAACACACACATTAATATATAACATAACATTTTATTTACGCTTATATACACAATATAAAAAATTAACAACTCTCAAGCACATATTATTATTACTCAAATTTGCCTAAGTATTATCAGTTATATATGGCAATTAAATACATTGGTTTTACACTAGAAAGGTTATTTCTTTATACACAACAAACTTAATATCTTTACAAAAACTGCTATAGCTTCTTCTTCACACATGAACAATAATTACTTAAGAGGATTAGGTCCACCCTTTCTCCACTTTAAATCAAATTCTTACCTTATGTATTGATTTAGGAATTTCACTCTTAACTTCCGTTTTAATTAGTACCCCATTTTGTCTTGGGGAATATAATTTCACAACTTTCTCTAACCAAGACAGATAGTACATTTGACATCAATTTCTGGACTATTGCTGGTCCCAAGTGTTAGCTACATTCATAAGGCTATTTCTTTCTCTGTATTCTCTACCCTTCCCTTCCAAAATATATCGTACCTGTATGTTAAACAATAACTAATAACAAATATCAAATTTCTCTCCTTCGCTTTTCTACATATGTCTAATTATACATTAATCAAAACCCAAAACTATCATCTGACTTATCTCTATATTTATGTATATATTTATATCTTTGTATATCCTTCCCTTAACATCTTTCTAAACGTTATACAAAGGGTACTAGGAAAGTTTTGCAATACAGCTTTGTTTATTTAATTTTTTCAAAATAATTTCCTCTACATTCAATACACCTCTCCATCCTCCGAAACCAATCTTTAAACCAGTTCTGCCAAGTTTCACTAGGGAGTAAAGCACACTCGTTGTCCCAAGCGCGTAGAAGGTCCTCATCACTGGAAAACCGCCTCCCTTTTAGCTTCATTTTCACATGCGGGAACAATGCAAAGTCGCAGGGAGCAAGGGCTGGCCTGTAGGGAGGGTGCTCGAGAAGTTTCAGTCCTGTCGTGGTCAAATATTCGGTGCAGGCTTTGGCGCGGTGAGCTGCAGCATTATCGTGATGGAGGTACCAGGTGTCCATTCTTGACTTTGGCCGCAGGTTCTTCATAGATCCAATGACTTTAGGCAGGCATTGTTCAGTATACCACTTAGCTGTGACTGTCTTCTGCGTGTCCAAAACGACACGTTCCACAATTCCACTCGATTTGAAAAATACAGCTATCATTTTCTTCTTTACAGATCGGGATTTTCTGACAATTACGGGTGTGTCGTCATCATCAAAGACCCAAACTTTGTTTTGAGCCTTTGTCGGCAGATCGTAATAGTACAGCCAAGTCTCGTCACCTGTCACGATGTTGTTCACATACCGAGATTGTTCCTTATCAAACTTTTTTAACATCTCCCGGCACCAAGTCACACGTCGTGTCATCTGCTCTTCAGTCGTCAGTTGATGCGGCACCCAGAGAGAACAAAATTTCTTCACGTGCAAATGATCTTGCAGAATCGAACGAATTGCTGGTGCATTTAGGCCAAAAGTATCCTCTATCTGTTGGTAGGTCACTCGCCTGTTTTCGTCAAGCATTTTCCTCACAGCAGTAACGTTTTCCTCCGTAACTGACGTTCGTGGCCTTCCCGGCCTCTCAGAATCCTCCAGAGTAACCATCCTGCTGCAAGTAACCATCTGACTGAGAATAAACTGTCAACATGAACCGATGCACTTGGTCAGCAACGATGTTTAGGTACGATGTGGCATTCAGACGTGAATCTATGGGTAACAATGGACCCATCGTGTGCCCAGAAAACATTCCCCACACCATAACACTGCCCTCACCACCTTGAACAGAAGTCATCAGACATGACGGGTCCATAGATTCATGTTGTTTTCGTCAAATTCTGAGCCTTCCGTGAACATAATGCACCAGGAATTTCGACTCGTCACACCAAGCAACTGTTTTCCAATCCTTGATAGTCTAGTGCTAGTGTTTCTGTGCTCACAGGAGGCGTGCTCTCTTGTTCTTCATTGATAACAAAGGTACGCAATGTGGCCGTCGGCTGTTGTAACCCATTTGCGACAAAGTGCGACTAGTGGTCCGTTGCGATATTTTGTTCTGGGCACCAAGGTTATATTCTGATGTGATGTGCGACATTGTGGTCCGTCTGTTTGCTTGCACATTCTAGCCATCTTTCTCTGACCTCTCTCATCAACAAGCCATTTTCTTCCAGAGGAGTGCCGTTGAGAGGATATTTTCTGTTCATTGCACCATTCTCGATACATCCTTGAAACTGTGGTGAGTGAAAAGTTCAGGAGAACTGCCGTTTCAGAGATGCTTTGTCCAGTACGTCTTGCACCTGCTACCATGCCATGTTCGACGTCCGTTAGATCACTCCTTTTCTCCATTCTGGCTGCGGTTTGCACGCTTAACTGATACTAAAAAGGTTGTTCTGCTGCAATTATATCCGCAGTTGTGATCATGTGAGTTGCAACGTTGTTGGACAAACCATTTGTGTGCACAGCAGGGGTGTACCTAATAAAGTGACAGCACAGTGTATGTAAATCCGATCCTGAACCCACCCCATCTGCCGACATAACTTCAACACCACAGCTTTTTGTGCAACATTACGCTGTTGCATAATAACAAATCCAATTGTTTTAAAGTAACAAAATTATTTTTCTGATTCTAAACAGAATTTTCGTTCATGAAGTACTCCAACTTTTAAATGGTAACAACAAGAACAGCAATATTTGGCAAGGTAACATTTTTTTGTCAAAATTTTATCGAACACATACATACATTATAATCATTGTTTCCAACATTAGAACATGCAATTAAGTAGATGCCTTCGTGGAGATCTAATTAATTGCAGTTGATAAACTCACCGTCCTCCTCACACCGCGTGGGAAAGACCCGATTTCGAGTCTCGTCGATGACGTGAGGAATTTATGTGCCATACAACGTGGCTCAGTTAGTTGGTCTTAGGCGATGGTAGCATGGGTTTTTCTCCCGTAAACTGGGGTTTTTCTCCAGAAAACAGAAAATCGACGACAGAATACACGCAAATTTCACACAGTACATACAGAACAATATGATCTTAGCCGCTGATGCTCCTAAAACCCTATTACAACAACAAAAACAACAATTAAGTATGAATGTGCTTAAAGCTGTATATGCACTCTAGTTCAGTTCGATCATTGAGCTTCAGTTCTTTGGAATTTACTCCGAGGAATCAGTATATTTTTTTGTAAATTGCGTGTATTCGATTGTTAGCTCAGTTGGTTTTATTATTATTATTATTATTATTATTATTATTGTTATTATTATTTTGCTTAAAAACTATCCAGTCCTCCTCACTGAAATAGTCTAACTCGACCATTGTGTAAAAATATTGTTTGTACGAGAACAGCAAAGATGTGCACTTCGCAACCGCAAGGACTTCATAAAAAGTGAAAGAAGTTAATTCACTGTATGGTACTTCTGATTAACTTTCAAGAACATAGCTATGATGTGAATATTCTGATTCGTTAGTAATAAAAATCTGTTGTAGTAGGATTTTAGGAGCATAGGCGACTAAGCTCCTAAAATATAACCATATTGCTCAGCGTATATTATGTTTAAATTGCATGTATTGTGTAGTAGATTTTCTGTTTGCTGGACGAAAAACCCGAGTTTCCGGGAGAAAAAACCACGCTACGCTCGCCTGAGATCGACTAACTCAGCCACGTTGTGGAAAAGGTCCCATAAAAATTCCTCACGTCATGGACTGGACTAGAAACTCAGGTATTTTCTACTCGGTGTGGGAAAGACGGCGTTTCTACCAACTATACCCACGAGGCCCCTTAGTAAAACGCAAATAAGTGACAAAACTTGATATGTTTATCGTAACTTTCTTATTTGTAAAATAATTTGAGTTCAAAAAGAATCCAAAAATTCGTATAGATTATTGTTATTTATTTATTTTTTCTAAGCAGTCAAACGAATATTGTACAGTAATACTGTATTTTTTTCTCAATAATATGTTTGTTTGATTTTTTTTTATGTGGAAAGTACCACATTTCCCCACATGATGGCGTTTTGGAATTTGCAAATAAACGAAATTACGTAACATACTTTTATTGAGTATTGATGTAAATTTAAGGAAATGATATACGTTGGTTTTGCTTAAATATGAATAAGAAGTTCAAAAATAAGTCAAATATCAAATATATCGTCGATTTGTTTTTAGCTGTTGCAAAAATTAAATAACCTGTATCCGCCATTACGTATATTAAAACATCTCATTATAGGAAGTTGGAGCATCATTCCTGGAAAAGCAATTGTAAATGGATTTTTATAATTGGAATAACTCTTCTGGCGGTTGGTGTGATGACTGTTGCCCTTGCATTTGGTTTTTTATACGGTAAGCATTAGTACAGAAGTTGTATTAGTAACTATAATAGGTTCTGATTTGTTAATTACTGTATTATTGTAATAAAATATAGGGTAATCATATATGTTTGATACTCTCAAGGGACAAAAGGATTAAAACGGGACTGTACAGAATATATAGAACTTCGAAATTAAGTAACAAAAAATTATCCACTGAAAATATCGTATAAAATATTTGATAAACGTTATTTATTATTTTTTCCTACCTCACACAGTACAAGCCTGCCATGTTATATATATATGTTATACAGAGAACAAGGCTACCATGTTATATACATACATACACACATATTCAACATATTCTATTCAGTACCTATTACAATACCATTGTAAATAGGTACTGATCTATAGATTTTTATCAGTCTTCAGTAATATTAAATAACCTTTATATTCAAAATATTGTAAGCCTTCGCTTATACAGACCTTAATTTAACGGACTTCGGAAATAGCGGACAGAAATTAAGATTACTTTTAAACAGAGCTTGAAGTGGAAAAATTTTAAAGGTCATAGTAAAATCCTTTTTAATCAATATGTGTGTGATAATAACTATGCTATGAAGAATCGGAACGTCATTCGGGTGCGCTCAGGTCCATTCCGAGCCATGCTTTTAAAGCAATATCTTAAAATGACTTTAAATCAAGATTGCGGAAATCATCTTTTATTGTGTGAGAATAAGTCATTAGTTTTATAGAAAATTACGGGAGAAAGTTTGCACGCCCTTGACATATTTTTTTTGCACTTTATTATGTAGGCTACAGAAGTCAGTGCAGAACGTGCGATTCATCTGAGTGCATAATTGCAGGTAAGAGAGAAGACAAAACTTTTTTCCCCCTTTTTTTTTTTTTTTAAAGAAATCATTGTACTTGCTCTGATATATATTTTTTTAACTGCTCAGACAAACCATCACTTAAAATTATTTTCACAGTTTTCACAAGAAATTTACAATTATTTCCGTTTAATTCCTTAAAAAGTCCATGTTAGAGAAAATGAAAAAGTGTCCGAATTAACATTTCCTTTAATAAATATAAATTTAAAAAAATATATAGATTACAGAGTTGGCTTTCCCAATAGGTCATGAGGCACGCGCTTTAGTGCCCGCTATTTGAAAGGCTTGACAAGAAAAAAGAAAAAAAGAAAAAAAAAAAACGTTAGAAAGAATAAAATAAATATATATATAAAAAAAAACGTTTAATTAAATAATTTTTATGAGTGAACGAACAGGGTCCCCAAAGAAGGTAGCGCGCAGAGCCATACAGACCATTAATCAGCCTCTGGTAGGTACTAAATTTAAATAAACAAATTTCATCATTCAATTCTTTTTATAAAAATGACCAAAAATTAAGACTTTACTATGAATATTTTGTTTTTGTGGGTTATTTTATTTATTTTTTGCTTCTTATAAATAGAGGCCTACATAGAAGCAGATTAATCCGCTTAAACTAGTTAATATTAAGGGGAAAACCTGGACCGACAATGGTCAATAAAACGCTGATCAAATGTATTTTTACGTTTGTTCAGCGTGTTGAGGTTGATAGGCCATGAAGTTTAAGGGGCAATGGATAAGTATCTTTTAGAAGTCGAAATAGTATGATAAAATGCGGTAGACAGTTTTCTTTTATTTATTTATTTTATATTTTTTATATATAATTTATTTATTTTTTATTTTTTTAATTTATTTTTTAAAATTTTATTTATTTATTTATTATTATTATTATTATTATTATTATTTATTTATTTTTTTTTTTTGAATCATGCAGCAAAATACAGGGTGATTATAAAGTGCTATCCTCGTTTAAAGTAACGCGAAAACGATGGGTCACATCGAAAAACGATTTTTGGATTGTTAATCAGTACATTAATAAAAATCTGAGTACTAAAGAGCATCAAATCAATCTGAGTATCAAATCTTCACGTATCCATCATCATTATTTTCTAATAAGGAATCAAGATATTGAATTCTCCACAGCTGTCCTCAAACTTTCACTAATGTTCACTACCTCCCGACGGATTGAGTTTTCCACATCTGAAAGAGTTTAAGGGAATTTTTTGTAAACATAATGGTTCTTATATCCCATAGCAAAAATTCTGCTGGAATTAGAAGCAGATATATATCGTCGGACGATCTTACAGGTTAGGGATGTGAAAAATGGAGATTGATAATTGGCTCTTCTAAAAAGTTCCCTCATAGGAGCTGTTAGACATAATATGGGGAGAGCACCATCCTGCAAAAATATTGTGCTCCCATGTAACTCACGTTCATTAATCTAAGGTAATTTTGATTCGTAAATAGATAAGATGTCGTATGCTGTTAATTGTGCATGTCTCAAAATCACCTGCATTGTTAATGTTTTCAAAGAAAAAGAGACCAGTAATAGAGTGTGTTATAAACCTTTAACTACATGGCAATCATTCTTTTTTCGAAGTCGGTCAGATCACGTCCCTTGTCCATGTTGATCAAGTAGGGATCGCATGCCACGAACCTGCAGTATCATATTTACCGGGTCTCACCCTTACACGTGTTCCACCAGGCTAGGAGGAACGGCCTGCTTTTGACTGGACAGTGTATAAATGTTTTCTAACAATTATACGAGAGGCGTTTGAAGAGTTCGTGACCTGAGTATGAAGGGTTTAATTGAAGACGCTGGTAACATGTTACTGTTCGACATAGTCTCCTTTGAATTCAATACACTTTGCCATGGATGATGCAATGTGTTGATTCCAGTTGCGAAGAAAGTTTTCTCTTGGGCTTCCAGTAATGCAGCAATGACGTCATTGTCGGTTTGGGACAATGGATGCCATCTAGGTATTTTTTCAAATTAGGAAAGAGGTGAAAGTACGATGGAGCTAGATATTGTGAATATGGAGGAATGGTCCAAGATTTAAAAGCCGCACTCATGTGGTGTGGACTCGAAAATGACAGATTTGTGAGTAGGTGCATTTGTTCTGCTGGAACAAGCCACCTCTGCTGAGTTTTCCTTGGAGTTTGTCTTAAATGTTTCCACGCAAATGCCTCACAAGATCTGTGTAATATGCCCTAGTAACACTCCATCAGCATCCCATAAAACTGTTATCTTGTCAGGAGAAGGAATTGACTTGGCTTTCTTTGGATGAGGAGAACAGCTTTGTTTCCACTGTTTGGACTACTCTTTTGTCTCTGGCTGAAAGTGATGGACCCACATCTCATCCATGGCTACAAACCATGCAAAAATGGATCTGCTTGAAAACGATGCAAATGTTCACTTGACTTGACAACTCTTGTGTGTTTTTGATCTGCTCAACAACTTTGGGACTCATTGTGCTGATACCGTTTGCATAGTGTAAACTAAAGTAAATTTTTTTGGGTCAAACGGCACCAGGGGTTTTCCCCATCTCCGCGTAGTATACATTGTCGAGTGATACAGTACACTGTAAAGGGCGCCACCGTAGCCAAGTAGGCAGGAGCAGCAGTGCATAGCACACGCTTCTTGATTAGACTGGGGTTCGAGCCCGTGAGCCACCAAATACGGAGGATGCGGAAAGGTCAGGGAATGGCCATCGCATTCCCCGAAGCAATATGGCCTTAGTTGCTAATGCTCCTAAAAACCAAACAACAACAACAATACTGTAAAAGCCAGAGATTTAAAAGTGTGTGGATCTTGTATATGTGTAATGTTTTGTACTGTTGTTCATCTGCCCTCTTAGCCGTTGGGACCCCAATGGGACCCACCGTTACCGTTGTCCACACTTGGCCTCGTTGAGGCAGACCAAGTACACCCAGTATAGTTATATTTACTCTGGCAGGCCCTGCCACCTAATTTCCTGAGATTTCAGTGGCTAGGACCTAAAAAAAAAAATTTTTTTTTTACTATATTTTATGCTGAAATAGGGTAGGCCGAATGGTAATAGGGTTGTTGCATGGTTGACTTAAGTTTTTGAGTGTGGGTTTGGAAAATTTTGGTTACATTAGACGTGGTCGCAAAGTTAGAGAGAGAGAGAGTGGGGAGACTGAAGACTGGGGGGAGTAAGACAGAGGTGAGGTCAATAGAGAAGGCGACCCCAGATGGTCAGTGAGGCATGCCCATGGCCCACCAGATGGAAGAAAATGGGGTGGCAAGGAGGGGAGGGGAGAAGACAATTGACTTCTCCCCCCACCGAGGAAGTAGGAAAAAAGTACCGTGCAAGAGTGCACTGGTATGGGGAGGCCAATGGCCTTTGCAGCAATAGCCATGTCCAGTGAGTTTGCTTCAGAGGTCACAGTCGCTGGTGTCTGGTTCAGATGTGTAGAGTCAAGTCTGACTTGGTGATCACTGGTGTCTTCCGCTGCAGAGGGATCTCAAGACAGGTGAGCAGTGGTCTGCATCAGTTCCGTGTCCGTTCCTAGTCCTGTTGCAAAAGGTCCTTAGTGTGGTTAGTTCAATCTTTCCGTTTGAATGTTTCTGTTCAATTAGGTTGAGTTGTTTCATTCAGTTACTGGCTTTAGTTGTGATGAATAGCAATGTGTCCTCCGCCTAGAAAACACCTCTTGCGCAAACTTCGTGAAGGCCAGGAACTCCTCCCTCGAGTCTAGAAGGCGATGTTCCAGTCCTGCTGGTAGATATGTGAGTCCCGTCATAAGTCGACAGCAAAGGTCCTCGTAATGGTCTCAGCTATACATAATGTTGGACCGTGTTTCTGTCTCTTCACATGTGCAGAGGGGGTCTTCCGTTATTCGAAAATAAGTTAACTTGGCGTTGAAGGCACCATGGCCCATCAAGAGAAACGTTGTAAATAGACTTGGGTGGAACCAAAAGGGGGCTCTAGGATACACTCGTCCAACTGTAGGCAGGAACTTCCTGGTAATTTCCCCTTTTTGTAGAAGCAGACCACCTTTCCTGCCATGCCTGCTGCACATGATTCTCAAGCTGGTCCTGTCTTCTCTTCGGTTCCCTGCTACGTTGATAGTGTATTCCCCCAGCGTGTAGGGTAATCCTTTGGTCAGGTAGTACGTCATTCCGCAGCATATAACGTCTAGGTCGAGGGGCAGGACTTGGAGGGTATGCGTACTAACAGTACGGCAGGCACGGGTGATGACCAAGAGAATTGAGCGTTGTATGGTGTCCAAGATCTTTTTGTTAACCACCTTTGTGGCTCTATGGAACGAAACGGGGGAAAGTTACGTAATCGCCGGTGTGAAGAAGGCTTTATAGTACAGTGTTAGCGTACGTTTTTTGAGTCCCCAGTCCTTTCTTGTTATTCTGGCTATTAATCCAGCATATCTTCTTATTTTTTCTCTCAAGTATTTGAGATGAGGGTAGAAGGACAGCTTGATGTCTATAATGATACCTAGATACTTCAGTTCAGCGACTAGTTTGATTGTGTGGCTATGGATTTTAATTTGTGGTGGTCTTCTTAAATTTAGGTTGCCTTTCAACAGTATAGATTTAGTTTTTGTAGTTGATATTTTTAAGAAGTAGACAGTGGTCCAGTCTTGAAGGAGTTTAAGTGCTTGGTTTGCTTTGACTTCCATTTGTGCTCGGCTTTCAGCAGCGACTGTCAGTATTAGATCGTCTGCGAAGACTTGGGAGTTTACTTCCCCCAGGTCCAGGGCCAGGAATTCGTCTAGGATCATATTTCAGAGCAGTGGCCTTATAACTGAACCCTGGGGGCAGCCCCTGTAGAGCGATCTGGTCAACTTATTATATGGTGCTATTACCTGGATTTCTCTGTTGGTTAAGTAGGATTCCATAACTTTGTACAAATTCATAGGTGTGTTTGCCCTCCTCAGTCTAGCTAGGACGCTCGGCCACCAAATGGCGTCGAACGCCCCAGCGAAATCCACTGAGATGGCAAGGAAATATTTTTTGTCACATCCCGCTGCCGCCCTCAAAAGGCCACTGAGGGCTTCGATGGTCGAAGGTCCTTGATTGAATCGGTATTGTGTTGGCATGCTTAGTCCAGCTGTTTCGTAGTGGTGAGTTATTCTTTTACATAACAGCCTTTCGAATAGCTTACTTGCCACTGGGAGCAACGCAATTGGCCGATAAGAGTCCGGTTGTTCTGGAGGCTTTGAAGGATTCTTGAATATGAGCTTCACGGTTGCAAGTTTCCAGTCGGCTGGGTAAGTTCCTGCTTTTAGGCATGCGTTGTATAATCTAAGGAACAGTTCCGGGGTGGTGTCTATTACCTTTTCTATAATTTCCGGCTCCAGAAGATCTGGGGCGGGACATTTTCTATTCCTTATGAGGGCCGCAGCGGTATGCAATTCTTTTGTATATTTATCGATGATATTGATGAAGGTATATCAGGCTTAATGTCGAAGTTTTCAGATGTAGGGTTGGCAGGGTTGTTAATGACAGTAATGGCAGTGTGCTACTACAACAGGATCTAGATAATTTGGGCAAATGGGCTAAGAAGTGGCAACTGAAGTTTAACCTTGACAAATGCAAAGTACTGCATATGGGTAGAAGTAACCCCAGAGAAACGTACCAACTGTGTGGTACTACACTTAAGGTGGTAGAAAATGAAAAAGACCTGGGAGTAATTATGTAGTCAGATATGAAGTTTTCTGAGCAATGCAGACAGGCTGCCACGGCAGGTCATGGGGTTTTGTCAATGATATATAGGAATTTTGCTAGCAGAGAGAAGGAGGTGATTGTCCCTCTGTATAAGGCAATGGTCAGGCCACGCCTTGAGTACTGCGTACAGGTCTGGAGGCCTCATTTTAGAAAGGATGTAGATTTACTTGAGCGTGTACAGAGAAGGGCAACAAGATTGGTGAGGGGAATGAAGGGATCCTCTTACCAAGAAAGGCTTAAGTTCTGCAAATTGCAGTGGCTGGAGACTAGGCACCTGCGCGGTGATCTGATTGAGGTGTATAAGGCCTTGAATGGGTTGAGCATGCTGAATTCTGATGGAATCCTTCCACTTGTTCAGATTACGAACCTAAGGGGGCATAAATTCAAATTAAGAAAGGACAGATGTAAAATAGATGTGCGGAAATTTGCCTTTAGCCAGCGGGTGGCTAATTGCTGGAACAAACTTTCATCTGTCGTTGTGGAAGTTAATAGGTTGAATAAATTTAAGGAGGAACTGGACAGGCATTTGGAGGGAATGGTGTGATTTTTTTTTTTTTTTTTTTTGGCTGATGCCGCATAAGCTCAAACACTTGCTTTCTTGCATCACATGCCACTGCTACTACTACTACGCCGTTTGCATAGGTATAGGTATAGGGATGAATCTTCTGGTCACTGCACCTTTTTCTGTGTTGCTCCATCTCCTCTGCCAAATCTGGATGAGGTGGTCGGTGATTCTTCTCTTCTCATAGTTGCGGTCATTAGTGATGTCAGTGGTGAGGTCATACATCGTATCCGATGTGTTTCTGGCAAGATGGTAGAGCAGACCACAGCGGGTGGCTTCGAGATCCAGGGGTAGAACTCCTACCAGGACTTGGAGGGCAGCCGTGCTGGTCGTTCTAGTTGCTCTCGACATGGTAAGGAGGATGGTCCTCTGAATGGTTTCCAGGATCCGTTTATTCACTTCTAGTTCCGCCCTCGCGTACCAGACAGGGGAGCCATGTGTGATTGCAGGGATGAAGAGAGCTTTGTAGTACAAAGACAGGGTAGTACGTCTGAGTCCCCAGTCCCTGCGAGTGACTCTAGCGAGGAGGGCCGTGTATCTTCTTATGTTTTGTTTAATATATTCTAGGTGTGGCTTGAAATTTAATTTTCTGTCCAAGATTATTCCTAGGTATTTAATCTGTTCGCACAGCTTAACTGTTTTGTTCTCAATCTTAATTTGTGGTGTTCCCCTTAAGTCTAGCATACCTTTTAGCAGCACCGAATTTGTCTTGTCGGGTGCTACTTTGAGCAAGTGTAGCTTCGTCCAATCTAGCAGCTTTTGCAGGGCATCATTTGCTTGGATTTCTAAGGAGGATCTGCTGTCAGCCTCGATGGTCAAGATCAAGTCATCTGCATAGGCCTGGGCCTCCACACCACCCAGATCCATGGCGAGGAATTCGTCCAGGACAAAGTTCCACAGGAGCGGCCCCAGGACAGAACCCTGGGGGCAGCCCCTGCGGACTGGGCGACTGAGGCATTTATATGGTGTGGTAACTTGCACTGCTCTATCAGCCAGGTAATCCTTCATGCAATAATAAAGATTCAATGGAAGGTTGGCAGCTCTGAGTCTCGCCAAGACGCTCGGCCACCAGAGGGTGTCGAACGCCCCAGCGAAATCCACTGCGATGACGAGGAAGTATTTCCTTTTACAATGGGCGACTCTAGAGAGGAGGTTCTGTATTGCTTCGATAGTGGATTTGCCAGGAGTAAATCCGTATTGCTTTGTCATGTTAGGATTTGCTTCATCATAATGCCTTGTGATTCTTGTATGTAGCAGCCGTTCGAATATTTTACTGAGGGTTGGTAGCAGGGCTATGGGTCTGTAGGAACTAGGTGTCTCTGGTGGCTTTGTTGGGTTTTTTAGGATCAGTTTTAAATTTGCTTTTTTCCACTGTAGTGGAAATTTACCTGCTTCCAGGCAGCAATTGAATAGTTTTAGCAGTAATTCAGGTATATGTTCCGTTGCTTATTTTGCCATCTCCGGTTCAATTAGGTCCAGTCCAGGGCATTTCTTATTTTTCGCGCGGCTTGCTGCATCCTGAATTTCTTCTAAGGTGAAGGGGGGTTCTATTTGGTCATTATTATAGGAATTGTTTGCTTGGCAGATAGCCTGCTGCTCATCTGTTAGTGTTGTTGGCAGCTCCTGAAGGATGTTGTCCAGGATGTTCCCAATCGACTCCTCCCAGGTTATGGTTAAATTTCCTTGTGCTGTTTTGGTGGCTGTCACGACTTCCCCCTGGGGAGTTTGTGAGTGGTAATTTTGTAAACCACCCCCCAGGGGTTGCTGTTTCCTGACCCTTGTACCAACCTCTCCCATGATTCTCTTTTATTTTTCTTTATCTGTTCAGTATAACAATTTCTAGCGATTCTATATTGGTTCCTGAGTTCAGTGACTTCTTGTTGCGGCCAATTCCTCCTAGCCCTCTGAAATTGTTTCCTTCTGTGTTGTACTATTTTCCTCATTCGTGTGAGCTCTGGAGTCCACCAGGGCGTGGCCCCTGCAATGGGGATTCTTCTCTTCATGGCTTTCTCTGCTGCTTCTGTTATTATTTTTGTTAAATCCTTCTGGAGTCGTTCCGGGTTTTCGCTCCCGCATTCCTGCTCCCTCAGTGTGTGCAGGTATTGCTGGCCTTTGTGCGTAGAGTCACTCGGAAGGTGTCCCAGTTTGCCTTGCTTAGGGCGAATCTATTTAGCATGTGCCTGTCGGCAGCTGTTCTTGTCAAGTTCCTTTCTAATGTGAAGGTTATTGTACTATGGTCCGAGGTCGTCCAGGCATTTCTAACCGTCCAATTTGTGATGTGGGTGTCTGTGTTTCTTGTGGCTAATGTTATGTCAATCTCTGCTTCCCATAAGGTGTTGCAGAAGGTCGGGAGGCAGAAGGGTTGGTTTTTAACAACAAATATGGAGTTGGCCAGGTGCTCCTCGAGCCTTTGCCCATTTGTTGAGCCTCTTCTTTCAGGCGTGGTACTGTGCCAGAGGGGGGGATCTGCAGTTGACGTCTGCCCCCACTATTATCTTGTGTCCGCTTAGTGCAGTTTGAAGATTCTCCAGGTATGTTATCGCATAGTCGATTTCTGCCCCTGGCCTGCAGTATAGAGCAACCACATAAAGACTTCCCAGAGAGGTGACAAGGTGGGCACATGCTGCCCATGGTGTGCAGAATTGTGGGATTTTTGTGACCGTGATATGGGGGTTCCTGATTATCACAGTTGCCCATGGGGCTTCATCTGTGTAGTGCACAATTTTGTATTTAATAGGATACCCCCGTACTTGCTTTTGGTGCGTGTACGGTTCCAATATTATGAGGATGTCAGCATTTTCATCGTCAGCTTTTAGTCGGACTTGCTCCGCCACCGCTCTGGCACGCTGTGCATTGAGCTGGTGGAATGTGAGAACGCTGGAGTTGAATTGTTTATGGTGTGTGCCCATAATCTATTCTCTGTTGGTAGGAACTCTTGATTTTTTGGTATGTCGGACACCCAGTATCGCGGATGGAGTGTGAGTGCTCCAGTTTCAGACTCTTACAGTTTGCGCAGGTTGGTGCGTCGGTTTTGTTGGGGCAGGTATTGTACTCATGCCCTTTGCCAGAGCAGTGGCCGCAGGTCGGCTCTCTTTGTGTGCAAGTATGAGTAGTGTGGCCATATCTGCAGCAGCGAAAGCACTTGGGAATGGATATATGTTCCCTGTATCTCAGGCTGCCCCATTCTATATATATTCTGTTTTGGGTGCTTACCTTAAGAGGTTCTCGTTATGCCGTTTGCATAACGAGAACCTCTGTTATTATGTGTTACTTACGTTCAGATGAGATACTCAAGACGCTAGCAATGTACAAACGTCACTCGTCGATCGCCCATCACCAGATCATGCACACTATCAACAACTTTGGAGTGATGGATGTTGCAGGTCTACTGTCCACTTAACTATGTAATAGAAAGGGGTATCCTCCAAATGTTGCTATCATATCCTCATGAATTTCCTTTGGCGTTAGTCCCCTTTTCCGAAATATTGGATGACTGCAGGTTTACTGATTTTGTCCATCTTTCCTCATTCACACAACTTTACTGACTTCTGGACTGTAATTGAAAAAAAAAAAAAAAAAAAAAACGAGAAAAATTGAAACTGCATGAAACTTGGTGAGGAATATTTGAAATGTTATACATAAATACAGAAATATTTAAATACCGCTATCCTTTCATTCTCAGGCCACGAACTTTTCCAACGCTCCTCGCATTTGCGTATAGTCCTTGTAAAAATTCTAATACACATTAAGGTTTTTTTTTTGTTGTTTTTTTTATCCACATTCATGATTAAAACACCATTAGATATCTGACAGTTTTCTTATTCTTATTTTTCTTGACTAATATTTGTATAACTTCTTTCATAATCTAGCATCATCACTTATACAAACTATGGACACCACAGTTGATCCTTGTGAAGATTTTCATCAATTCGTTTGTGGCCAGACCGAAAAGAATTATCTGACTAAATTACAACATCGCTCTCCCCTGCAAAAATCCGACGAACAGATACTGGCTTCCTTAAAAGGTACGTAATTATACCATTCATAGACTCCCAAGATTACTCCCTCAAGGTTGTTCCAAAAGCATGTGCTTGCATGTTCCGTTTCTGAGTTATATGTAAGCAGAACTCAGAGGCGGATTTAACGGCTGGCGCGCGCCCTGGGCCCCGACCTCTGAAGGGCCCATGCAAAACCCCAAAAAATTAGTTGAACATATTAGTTCAACTAATATGTTCAACTATTAGTTCAAAACTTTGTGATTATTATTATGCTATTATTAATTATATTATACATATATTATATTCAAATTTTATTGGAAATAAAACATTAATAGTACATAATATTTTTTACTTATTTAAAAAAATGGTTAACATGTATTTTTATTTTCCCTGTCTCTCTCTTGTTTTTTAAGAGGCCCAATATTTTCTTCTGCGCCCGGGGCCTCAACCGACCTTAATCAGCTCCTGGCAGAACTACTCTGCTCGACAAAATTAACAGAACATATGTAGCTATTCTATGTAACTCGTGCAACCTGCGATGAAGCGGAACAAAATGTGATATGGTGGTGTACCATAGAATAACTATGAAATGAGGAGATAGCGAAAAACTTCGAGTAGGTAGGTAAGGGATATTTATAGGGGTTGTATAAGAATTACCAAAAAGGTCACATTACAGAAGTCGATACCAGATGCTCGAAAATATGGCCACATGACACCACTACGGCATGTGATCCCCTCCAACGGCTGAATAGGCCTGACAGCAGTGAACTATGCTTGGTATAGGGGTATCTATAAGATTCTGTGACAACAAATCCTATTCATCTATTAGAGCAGACCTTAGCCCATCAAGTGACTGAGGAGTTGGCAGTGCGTAACATGCAATGCGACGCCCAAGGACGTCCCACACATGTTTAGATTTAAGACTGGTGATCGTGCTGGCCATGTCAGTCGTTGGATATCTTCAGTTTCAAGATATTCCTCCATCACTTGAGCTCTATGTGCAATGATGTGCATGAAAAGAAAATCTGATCCAACCCCACCCCTAAAAAGTCGCAAATAGGAGTCGAGGATCTGTTCTCAGTACCTCTGCACAGTTACAGTATGCCTATCAAAACATGAGGGGTGCGGCAGTTGATCATTATTCCGCTCCACACAAGAATACTGCTTCCATCGTGTGTCCCTTTCTCTAATGTTGGAAGGATGGTACCGCATTTTTCATTGTTTCCAGATGAAATAACGCCTAGAATATGTAGAATAAAACGGGATTCATCAGCGAACAACTGTATCCCATTTTGTTAGGGCTCAAAGTCACGTGTTCATGGCACCAGTTTCTACGAGCTCTGCGATGGTTTCAGGTTAATGGGATATAAACCATTGGTTTCCTTGTGTACAGTCCACTTGAGTTGAGCCTTCTTAACACAGTACGGGTGGAAATATTACTACCTGTGGCCACAGCTACCGCAAGAGATAGTTGATGACAGGATATCGTAGGGTTCCGTCTTGCTGTTAGAGCTAGATTGCAGTCTGTTGTGGTTGACGTAGACCTCGGGCGACCTTGGCCTGCTCTTGTAATGGTTCCCGTTTCCTGAAACTGCTTCCGTGGTGCCAAGATGACACTGTGTGATACATTAAGTGAATGTGCCATCTCCGTCTGTAACTACCCAGCTTCAAGTCATCCAACGCCTGCCATCTCACAAAGAATCATCTAAGTGATGATGACTTGCCATCTCTGGAGATGTGGCTATTCTATTGAGCAAGCCAAAAACGGGAATGAAGTGATATAGTCGCAACCTGCGCTTTTATGGCATGAATAATTTGCATAATGTGCGGTTCTGTAAGGTGGTAGATCGATTTCTATTGGATATTTGGAATTTGCATGCCAGGATGCCTAAAATATTAAATATTCGTCTTAGGTGACACTTTTCACAGTAAAATATTTATGAAAAACATTTTGTTTTGTTCTGTTTGATTCATTTTTAGTTAAGATGGTCTGCGCCTTCTGCAGATGTCGCCACATCGCTCTAACCTATCAGTCCTCCCCATTCCATACAAAAAAATGAGCTTTTTGTCATAGTTGCTCTTTGAGAATTCATTAACCTATCTTCCTAGCGCTTACATATTATTGCTATTATAGCCTTGGAAAATTCTGCAATCTGCATACGTCTTGCTAATAGTAGTCTGAGCTTTTCGCTCACCAACAAGCAAAGTCCTCTGTGGAAATAGATTTGTATATTACTCGTGTAACCTGTCTCTACGTCAGAATTTGGATTCTGACTGTTGTTTTCATCCATTCAGTCGCAGCCGACTTTCGGAGACTTTATGGGCGAGCTGCCTCCATGTTGTCCAGTCTTCAACAACTTCAACAAGTCCTTAATGGTCATGCCAGTGTCGCTCTTGATGGTGTTGATCCAGCGTGTTCTCCTTGTTCCACTGACCTTTCCTAGCATTATCGATTTTTCCAATGAACTGGATCGCATTAAGTGACCGAAATACGTCAATCGTACACTGGTGATCTTGGTTTCCCGTGATGTTTCTGAGATTCTTGAGCTTGTTCATAAAGTTTTCCAGTGAAAAATACTGGAATAGGTCACCATGATCATCATGGATGGGGACTATGCTAATAGTATTTGAGGTTTGAAGGTTGACGGCACTAAGTTGTGATTTCATGATTTGAATATATTTATTTTGAACCTTCAATGAAATGAATACAGTTTCAAATATTTTAGCAAGGCAGTGTATGTGATTATTATAAAATAGTATTCTTATTCTAATTATTTTATGTTGTCAGGTCTTCTTGAAAAGGAAAATTCTGTGAATGAGAGTGAAGCAGTGGTCAAGACAAGGCTTTGGTTTAGCACCTGTATGAACAAAAGTAAATATTTATATTTCGAATTTTTATACTGAGATTATCTTAATTATTATAAAGGCTAAATTAAATTCACATTCAGCTCTTAATTGCTGATAACAATCAAATTAGTATGAATTTAATTCAATGTCATTCTAACTCATTTTCGCTGTATCAAATCAATTTGTTAGTAGCGGTTTTGGGTGAGTCACGAGTAACGAAACATGTTTTACTGTAAATAACAACAGTATTTTAAATATATAATTTAATTAATGCCAGCACCATAGAAAGGGCGCGCATAAACTTAATAAAACAAAAATAAATTACATCTATTCAATATGGCTGCCATTTTGGTCTAAACAAAATTGTAGTCTTCGTGGGTAGTATGGTTATAATCACGGACCTCCCCAAACCGGATGGAAAAGGCCTGGGTTCGAATCCCATTAATGACGCGAGGAACTTTTATGGTTTTTTGCACTTATTGGCTGGGTTAGTCGGACTCGGGAGGATAGCAAATCCCGCCCCAGGAACTCGTGCTTTTCATCCAGAAAAACAGGCAAACCGATCAGGAACACATGCAATTTACTGACATAATCTACAATAGATGAAGTAATTCTGGTATGGCCCTATTATGAAATATACGTATACAAGATGAGTCATAAGTCGCTTTACCATTGTTTTTTTTTAATCAGTCTGTGGTTTTAAACCTGCTAGAAAAAATAATAATAAATTATACATCCGACTAACCTAGCCACGAAGTGAAAAAAGCCTATAAAAGTTTGTCGTGTAACTGATGGGATTCGAACCCAGACCTTTTCCATCCGGGTTGGGGAGGACGATTATTATAACCATTGTTCCACTCACGAAGATTACAATTCTGATAAGACTAAAATGGCGGCCATATTGAGCAGATGTAAAAAATATTAATAATAAATGACTAAAAAAAATTTAACTATTTAATTTTACGTCTGTTTAATCAAAATGTCTGCGCTTGTAGCACAGTGGTATCTTCACTGTCCTCCTCCTCCCACCGGGTGGAAAAGGCCCAGGTTCGAATCCCGTCAATGACACGAGGAACTTTAATGGGCTATTTTCACTCCGTGGCTGAGTTAATCGGTCTGAGACGTAAATACCACCACTTTGCTTATTGGAGGCTTGAAGCGAAACCCATGTTTAGTCTCTAGGGCAAAGTTTCCGGCATCCCCCCCCCCCATACTTCTCCTTCAACCCATGCATGGTACTAAGTACTATAGGTTTTGATACCTTTCGTGTTTAGGGTTTTCATAAAAAAAAAAAAAAATATAGCAAGGTTTTTCCCCCAGAAGCTGGGGATTTTTTCGTCCAGCAATTAGGCAAATCGACCAGAGAACACACGCAATTGACAGACACAATTACGGGTTTATGTAATCAATTACGGGGAACTCTAATATAATAATTTCTTTAATCAAAACATATTAGGCCTTCCTTGTGCCTAGAAACAAGAAGTAAATCTATATGAAAAACTTTCAAACATAATTATCCATCATCTACCATACATTTTTCTGTAATTATTGTTTTCATTATCCCAATGGAATTAGGTTTCCAGGCATAGACCCTATCTTTTAAATGTTCCCACAAAAAATAATCAGTGGGCGTTAAATCTGGAGATCGCACAGGCGACTCAATTGGGACGAGTCTTCCGATCAATCTGTTTGGGAATGTTCATCCAGAAATCTTGTCATCATTAAGGAATAATGGACAAGTGCACCATCCTGCATGAAGTACAAATCTTTTAGAGCAATTTTCGGCCAAACAAAATCCTTGAGCATTGCAAAATGACTCTTACCGTCAACATTTCCACTAACACGGGCCTGAGCTGGATATCATCATTCTTCTCTTTCTTGGTGATTCCCTTCTACCTTTGACTCTCTCTCTCTTTCAGGAGGGTAACTCAGAAAAAATTTTTGGCTGGTGCAACATGAGCCACAGGCTTCCTTGCACCACCTAATAATAATAATAATAAAGTGATAATTTCATATTATTATTCTGATGATAAAATTGTATCATATATCATATTGATGTATTATTTTATATTTCAGGAGTTCTGATGACTGAATTTGTTTAACATGTTTCATTTCAGCAGGAGAAGAAGATGCATACGTAATACGTTCGTTAAAAAAGTTACTTGGAAAAGCACGTGTCGCAGACTGGCCAATTCTGGATCCTCACTGGAACAGGAACGACATAGACTTTGAGCGTCGATTAGCTGTGCTGATTAGTCTTAAAGTGTCGCCTTTCTTTGATATCAAAGTGGACAGCAAGGTTCATTCCATGTTTCCAGGTGTTCTTTCGGTATATAACTTCTCATGTTCGTTTGTTATTAAATTGCATCCTATTTAGATAGTTAAATTTGAATATGTGGTACTAGATAAAGCCTGGAAAGTTTGTGTTATTCCGTGTATTGAAACGTATAGAAAGCGGAAACTAGCACACAGAACATTTCAGAGGGTGAGTTGGTTGGTTGGTTGGTTGGTTGGTTGGTTGGTTTGGTTTGGTTTGGTTGGTTATTGTAGGGTTTTAGGCGCGTCAGCAATTTAGGCCATATTGCTTGATTTACTGTTTGCTGAACGAAATATCCGAGTTTCCAGGAGGTGGTTGTTGTTGGGTCGCAGGTTGTAAATTGCTTGTGTTCTGAGGTCAATTTTCTGTTGCTGTACGAAAAACTCAAGTTTCCGAGAGAAAAAACTATGCTACCCTCGCCTCAGACCGACTAACTTAGCCAAGTTGTGAGAAAGACCCATAAAAATTCCTTCTGTTATTGAGAGGATTTTAACTCAGGTCTTTTCCATCCTGCGTGGGTAGGACGGCGATCCTACTAACTGTACTACCCACGAAGGCTTTCCAGGGAAAAAAACCATGCTACCTTCGCCCGAGACCCACTAAATAAGCCACTTTCGGAAAAACGCCCATAAAAATTCGTCGCTTCATTGACAGGATTCGATTCAGGTCTTTTCTGTCCCGTGTGGGGAGGATGCTGATTATACCAGTTGTTCTAACCATGACGGCATTTCTTTAGAATGTTGGCTCTTTATAGGCTACTCACCAACTGATATTTTTAAAAATTAGCAGAAATTTTTCAGATACATGTATATGATTTGATCATATCAGTGGCTGTTTTATTATTATTGTTTTATTTTATTTTAAAGCAGCATACATCACAGAGCCAGAGTTGCCTTACACTAGAGTGCACATAACAAGTGAATATTGTATTTAATTTTTCCCTCATCGAAAATGTATTAACACCTTTTGGATACAAAAAAGGGCCGGGTTCTTCAAGCCACTTTATCATTTAAGCAACAACTTCATCATCTCTAAAATTTGGCCAAAAATTGCTGCTTCCAAATGATCGTGAAGATATAAATTCGAACGAGCGGCATTAGAACTCGCGAAAAAAAAACAGTTTTGTGATTTTTCCCTCTGGTTCACAGTGGTGTATCTACATTTCATCATTGGTAACAATCCGTTAAAGGAAGGCCTTATAATTCGCCTGTAATATCACAAAAAGTTACTAGTTGGGCTGCAAGCGCACTTGTCTAGATGAGAGCAAAAGCAAGCGTTCGAGAAAGGAAAGCAGAGTTTAAGATAAAACATTAAGTTAAAAGGGAAAGATATAGAAGGGACATCAGAAGATATCCCAAAGCAGAAATGAAGCAAAGGAAACCTAAAGCAGGAGGATCCTAAAGAAGGGTTGGGCGGTAGAATTGCTTGGGGGAAAGGCAGAAAGTGCAGAAGAAGGTAGTTGAAATTTGTGTGACGTGAAGCAGCCACTAGGAGGAGAGTCCCACATGAGAAGCAGGTTGTTGACAGTAGCAATCCGACAGCTGGGAAGATCTGGGAGTTAGCATAGAAGAGTCAATAGAGGAAGAGAAAATAATCTTCAGGGAATTGCTCCACCTGTAGATCTGGAATCCCATGCTGGCAGAGCAGCCAGAAAAAGAAAACAAGATAGAAGGGGACAGCTAGAGACAGCCATCTGATGGATATGCCATTTAGCAGAGCTCTTTGGGTCAGTAAGTATTGCCTCTAACCAGGAAGGTTAGAGGCAATCTGATGCCGGGTGGAAGGAGAGCCCCATAGCATCAGTGTAAATGGTCCAGGCCAGCTGGACTTAGATTACTTGTGCTGATGCTGTGTGCGCATTTCAGTGTGAGAATGGGCAGGACGAAAGATTTGAGTGACTCTGAGCATAGCAGACGCGCTGACATGAGCATGTCGGAAATTGCAACCCTGCTGGGGGTTTTCATGTATCACTATGTCTCGAGCGTATAGCTGGAAGCAATTTGGTTATTAGTCCAATAACTAAATTACTTACAGCTAATGGCAAATCTGTGGTTGGAAACAACACGTTGATGAGAAAGGCCAACTTAGTCAAACCAGACTTGTACACGGTGACAGAAATGCTACAATCACTCAACAACTCAATACAAGAGTGATAACCAAAGAGACATTTGAGAAGGCATGTTTCATTTTATTTTGTCACAAGTGTATCGCGGCCGACGACTAAACAGGGTGCCACTACTGCCAGCAAAAGAGAAGGTATGGTTAGAGTGGGTCCAGGAACACCAACATTGGACAGTGGAGGATTGGAAAAGCATTTTCTGGTCTGACGAATCTCGGTTCCTCTTGTTTCACCTTGATGGCAAGATCAGAATATGTCAAAAACAGCACGATTCCATGGACCCATCTTGCCCGTACTAGGTGTCAACAGTGCAGGCTGGTATTGGTGTAATGGGGTGGGGAGTGTTTTCATGGTAAAAAGTGAGCCCTTTCAGCAACATTGGAGCAACATTTGAATGCTACAGATTATAGTGGACGTAGTGTGTTTATTAGGCAGTTCCTGTGGTTCCCACAAATTCGGTTAAGTGTTCTAGGATGATGCACACCTTTACAAAACCAGTCGGTGTGGGTTATGGAAGTAGTGTGTTCATGTTATTCAACTGGTCACTTAGTTGCCGGGATGCATGAGGACCAGGAAGGGACCTCTCGTTATCTGCCTACAGCACGAAAAGAGACCAGATATGGTTACGAGAAACTCTTATTGGATCACAAGTGCTTTGGCCAGAATAAGAAAAAGGTTGTCCGGGAACGGAGTGGATAGCATTGAAAAGTTAAGAGCAGAGAAAACAGAAAGGGTAAATGGAAAAGGAAAGCATATCCCAGGGGAGAGAGGAACAGGAACCTAAAGCAGGTATGGGTCTCTTAAAAGGGTGGGACAGGGGATGATCGACTCAAGGCCATAGAAACAGATAAAGATATGAAGGAGTGAGAGTCAAGGTTTGTCACAACAGCACATATCTTGTTATAGGTTATCTAGAAATTGTTTCCTACAAGGTGCATTCCTTCATAGCTGCAGTTCATCAGGCTGAATGGGTTCTTCCACCATGATGCACCTTCGGACAAGGCCAGAGTTGTCTAGAATTGGTTCCAGGGACAAAATTCAGCTTACTGCAGTGGCCTTCCCAGTCAACAGATTCCCATTCCAGTTCAGCAATTGTGGGAATAGGTGGAACGAACTCTTCGGAGTAGGGATATTCAATCATTCAATTTTCAACAACTGTGGGAAGAAATTTAGTCAACATGGAGCAGTATCCCTGTGTTTCACTTTCGACATCTCATTGAGTCCATGCAAGGACGAATCCAACCAGTCTGGGAATTAGAGGGGAAAATAGTGGACAAGTGGCACTGTCCCTCGTATGGCTACCACAAGGAAAGGGCAAGACCATCGAGCCTAACCAAGTAAGTGTCCAACCAGTCATTAAACTGTTAATAATGATGCCACGGAAGACTTGGCACCATCACTGGATAGCCCTGATATTGAAATGATGATGTCAGGTTCTCTTTTTACAGCTACAAGCTGAATTGAATTGCGACTCATCAGATAAGACTACAAAGTAATTTCCAAAGTAGCAAACTAGTAATACCAGTAACAATTAGCTCTCCAGTGTGCAGGCGCGTACAATGGCATATACGGGGTGCATGTTTGGTTTTGGAGGCTTTTTCATCCAGTGGTCCTCCCTTTTCCATACTCTGATTTGTGTGTAAATTCAAACAGGGTAGAGACCACTGGTGGTCTTTTGACATCAAATCCGCTCTCATTAAGTCTTCATAGTACTATTTTGCTAGAAACTTATTCCCTAACCCCTTAGACAGCCGTAATGAAGTCATCTTCCATTGTTGAAGATACAGATTCCAATCTCTTGGCAATGACTGCCATCTCTTGAAATTATTTCCAAAGACATCACCTTTATCGACACATTCAGCCAGCTCCCGCTTTAGACTGAGAATATCCTATTTAAAATTTTTCTCCAACCCTCCTTTATAAGAAATTTTCTAATCCATGATGTCTTGCCATTTTCTTGTGAAATCACAGTAGTATCTTTTGCGAAAATGATATCCGTTGGCTGATAGTCTCCACTTTTCTTTGGATTTTAGTAATTGGAATTTGCAATGCATATAGATCTGTTTCGATTTGATATTCTGAATTCGTAATTTGCATGTAAAATTATACATATTTATGTATTTCATCTTCTGTCTAATATAATAATTAAAATTGTATTAAATACTTGTTGAAATTGTGATTTGAAAACTGTAATTGAAAGCACAGTAATTAAAAATTAAAATTTACTGTTGTATAGCAATGGAATGACAAAACGTTATTTGCAGTTGGAACCAGGAGGAACTGTTCTGGACAGAGTTTTTTATCTGTCGAATGATCGGTATCATGCCCATATTCTTCAAATTTATCGAGATTTCATGGCTGAAGCACTACGACGTTTGAAAGTACCAGAAGAAACGGCACGAAGGGATATAAACGATATGATTGCACTTGAAACTCGGCTTGCAAGCGTAATTCAAGTGAGTCTTTATGTATTTGTAATATCAGTAGCAATAATTAAATTTCTTTAAAACAAATTTTTTTCTAAATAAATTATATTAATGTGAATTCGGTTCGCCATTTTAATTCTTATAATGGTAATTCATTAAAATAATGAAATCTTTGCAGTGTATCTCACATCTCGTTTACTGGGAACTGCCAGTGGTTGAGCTGGCTATGGTATGCGTAAGTAAATGTGGGTATGCCCATTGCGAGATCGACCCCGTACGCTTCCAAAATATCTACGGTCCTTTCTTAACTGTTGTTTCGATATATATCAGCTGCAATAAACGACGTACTATGATGTTAGTAACTCCTCTAACCCCTTAGGTAGTATTGGAATGTAAAGGGAATTTTTTTAAAACTTAAACATAAGTAATTCCAGACGACAAAGCAACCATAATTGATCGATGGTGATGACGATTTTATGAAATGCATCAAGTTCTCAGACGTGAATTTCTTTTTGAAAATGCAAAGAGGTGTGTGTGGCAGAAAATCTTCATACTTTAGAAAATGCAGATGATAAATCCCAACGAACCGGAATGTACATTGTTTATATGTTTCTTCTTTCTGGTGTCCACTCTTCTATGTGAGGTAGACTGCAAATTTCAGCAATTTTCCGGAGATGAAGAATGAACTCGGTATCCGAGCTTGAAGGACTACAGTCTGATTTCTTTTTTGTGAATACAGTAACAGTAGAACACTGCCGTAATGGAAATTTTCGGATGCATGCTTCTCTTTATCATTGCGTCTTAGAGCAGGGGATCCGTGATGTTCTGATCACAAATGCTTCTCAAAGCAAAGGGCTTCTCTGTTTGTGCTTAGATATTGATATAATTTGTTCACATTTTTTAACACCTCGTTTCCCGTTTTTTGATTTTTAATTACCGTAATCAGCCCACAATAGATTCGTCTTTGTGGGTAGTCTAAACAATAAATTCTGCATGTCTCGAGATTTTCAACCGATCGCACATGACCTTTAACAACTATGGTATCTCGGCCATCAGACCCCTGATTCTTTGCTCCCTCCGCGGTGGAAGATCTGGCGGTTTAGTGGTTTGACCACTACACTAGAAGTAAGAAAAATAAAATCTGCTTGATATTTACAGTATTAAGAATAAAAACAGTGGTAATAAATATGAAGAATCTGAAAGATTATTTCTAAATTTAAGAAGTGAAAAAGAGTTGGTAGATTCCATCAAAAGTTAAATTTAAACAAGAAAAGGCGGTTTTTGATTTTTGGGAAGAAGAAGTCGACAGCGTCTTTTACCTCCAATGAGTACAGAAATAATTTTGGCGTCGACAGAGTGTGACATATGCCAAAGACCTTGCCAAAACTGGTTACACCAGTAAGAAAGGTGTTTCTATTTGGCTTTGACATATCCTTTTTTTCTTCGATTACGAGAAGGCCATCCCCAGCGCTTCCCTAACTGCATTGCTGTCCCCCAACCGTTTGGTTTTAGTAGGCGAACAATTGAAAATGTAATCGTTTGCAGTGACAGATCACTGCAGTTATTGGGATCTAAAATTGTCGATCCACTAGACTAATGCTGCATATATATATATATATATTTTTTTTTTTTATTTTTTTTCAATTCAATTCACGTTTTTTTTTTTTTTTCCTTCTTCTTTCCATACAAATTGTATGGAAACAAAAAATAATAATTGCCCGATTTCTGTTTGTCCGATTTTAATGAAATTTGGTTGTTTGACTCTACAAATATTTTTAATAGCTCAAATACAAAATTTCACGAAAATCCGACCACTGAGAGAGTCCCTCTTACATGCGGACGGACGGATCGGGTGAAGACAGTAAGTGCTAAGCGTGTGTATGCAAACGTGCCTAAAAAACTTCCCAGGAGTTACTTTTCATAGATAAAATAGATTTCGGAAATGCGCTTAATTTTAAAAAGTTAAAATTAATCGAATGTAGAATTACGATAATGTGAAACTTTGAGTAGAATTAAAATTCAAATAATGAAATATTTCCAATAATAATAATTATCGACGTTAAAAATTGTGTCCATAAACGATCTGCACGATTTCATTCATGGGCGCATTCGGCTTGGGAGAGGGGGAAAATCAAAAGGTGTGGACGGGCATACTATTTTATAAAAATGATTTCTTATGATCTTTAAACACATTAAAATGAAATACAGATTTTTTTTTTTTTTTTTGGCTAAGTGGGCCTCAAACACCTGTTCTTCGGACAGTAGTTAGATCAACTAGCCCGTTTACCGTCAATTACGAAGTCTAACTTTTGGTGCCACCTCAATCGGGGATCCAAGAAACTGTCCCTATAGACTCATGCAGAGAGGCGGCCCTAGTTGAATATAGTGCATTGCATACGTTGCTTTATAATTGTAATTTATAATTTATGCAATTTATAACTATAATCTGTAATTGTAATTTGTAATCTTTAATTTTCTGTAATGCAATCCTTATCCTCAATAAACTTTTTTCTTAATTTGATTCATTTCACTTTTGCTGGTAATTGCTTGAAATTAAAAAAAAAAAAAAAAAAAAAAAAAAAAAGACATCCAAATAAATGCAAACAACGCACGTTGATCATTACGTTACATTACACTAATCAGATAAATTGTTCTTTCGGTGCTCAGTCTGCTTGAATCTAGTAAAAAATAAATAAATTTAAGGTCATTAGTTTTTGGGTTTTCTTTCTATTCAGTAAAAAGGAACTTGATATTTCTTTAAAAAAGTATCAAAATTAATAAAATAAATGAAGTAATGAAGTAAATAAATGAAGTAATCTTCTTTTGTTGTTATTGTTTTTTTTGTTTTTTTTCCCCCCATAAAGTATAGTATATTTTGTTTTAAGCACACGTTTCAATGCCAAGTGTAATGTCTTGAGTAAACTATTCCCAGAGATCACCGCGCGCTTCGGCATCAACTCAGACTTGTAAGCCATGGAGCAGGGCAGTATTCTTATTATTATTATTATTATTAGCTATATGGTGCAAGGAAGCCTGAGGCTTTTGCTGCACCAGCAAAAAAAAAAAAAAAAAAAAGAAGAAATTCCCGATTTATCCAGAGAGATAGTCAGAAATAGAAGAGAACCTTTTTTTTTTTTTGATTTGGTAGTTGTTGGCGCATCGGCTTCTGTGGCCATATTGCACCTCCCAAGGTTTTTGCAGTACTTTGATCCAAGCCCGAGGCGGGAATCGAACCCGCGACCTTTGGGTTGTCGGGCAGGTACTTTACCCACTCGGTTAGCCCGGTCGGCAGAAGAGAATCAATCACCAAGAAAGAAGAATGATGATATCCAGCTTAGGACCATGGGTATGCCACGCCCATACTCACCAGATGTGAGCCCCTGGGGTTATATTATAATTATTAGCCATATAGTGCAAGGAAGCCTGAGGCTTATGCTGCACCAGCCAAAATTTTTTTTCCGAGAGAGAGAGAGAGAGAGGAATGATGATATCCAGCTCAAGACCCTGAGTGTGTGCCAAGCCCATTTGCCAGATGTGAGCCCCTGATGTTAATATACGGTATATTTTGGTCGAATTCATTTATAACGAGCACGGTTATAATGAGAGTTCGGCTATTGCGAGCAAACAGAAGACTTGATTAGAAATAATGCATTTTATGAGCAACATTTCACGGTTAAAGCGATCACAGTAATTAAGAGTTTCACGAGTTACGTCGCATTTTAGGGCAAAAGTCTCAAGTTGCGTAGTGAGTTAACATGCTTACAAGTTAGTGCAGATGCATCAGATCTGCTCGCAGCTAACTACTAAATAGTTATCTGGTTGGTTTGATTTTTTTTTTTTTTTTTTTTAGGAGCATTAGCAACTAAGGCCATATTGCTCCCGGAATATGCGGTGGTCATTCCCTGACCTTTCCGCATTCTCCGTATTTGGTGACGGGCTCGAACCCCGGTCTAATCAAGAAGCGTGTGCTACGCACTGTTGCTCCTTCCCACCTGGCTACGGAGGCGCTAAATAGTTATAAGATTGGCATCATTATGTATATCTCATATTGTGAATACCTCACTACGAGTTGCCATGATATTGCACTACCTCGAATAAGTAACTCTTCACCATATGAGAAAACTATTGTTAGTTATTCTCAGCGGATGCCGCCACCCAGACGGCACCGTTTCGGAACTGATTGGCTCCTCTTCGGTGGGTGGACAGGCAACCTGGTGTTGCAATGATGGCAAGGCAGTTGTAAAATATAACGTCGCATTTTAGGGCAAATTACGTCGGTTGTGAATTACGTCGCATTTTAGGGCAAAAGCCTCAAGTTGCATAGTGAGTTAACATGCTAACAAGATAGTGCAAATGCGTCAGATCTGCTCCCTAACTTGTAAGCATGTTAACTTACTATGTAACCTGAGGCTATTGCCCTAAAATGCGACGTAATTCAAATTACTACACACCATCAGGCATCTCTCATATTGTGGGGTTATACTTTGCAACTGCCTTGCCATCATTGCAACACCAGGGTTCCTGCCCATCCACCAAAGAAGAGCCAATCAGCTCCGAAACGGTGACGTCTGGGTGGTAGCATCCGCTGAGATTAACTAACAATAGTTTTCTCCTGTGGTGAAGAGTTACTTATTCGAGGTAGTGCAATATCATGGCAACTCGTTGTGAAGGTATTCACAATATGAGATACACATAATGATGCCAATCTTATAACTATTTAGTAGTTAGCTGCGAGCAGATCTGATGCATTTGCATTAACTTGTAAGCGAGTTTCACCCGTATAACAAGCAAATCTGTACGCCATTACAACGAGCAGTAGCCACACTGCCGTTGTTATTGGATTTTAGGAGCATCGGCTACTTAGGCCATGTTGCCCCCTGTACATTGTCTGTAAATTGCGTGTGTTCAGAGATCGATTTTCGGTTTGCTGGACGAAAAACTAGAGTTTCCGAGGAAAAACCTTGCTACCCTCGCCTAAGACCGACTTACTCAGCCACGTTATGAAAAAGACCCATAAAAATACCTCCCGTGGGATTCGAACTCAGGTCTTTTCCACCCCTGTATGGGGAGGACGGCGATCCTACCAACTGTGCTACCCACAAGAGCCCAAATTGCTATATGAGGAACTAAGATCTATTATTGCCTTGCCCGTTTGTGACATTTCACCGGAAAAAATTACTAGTGCTCTCTAAAAAAAAAAAAAAAAAAAACCATCATTGTTAAAAGGTTAGGTAAGTGCGATAAAAAGTGATCTGGATACGACTCTTTTGAGTTGGTTTACAATGAACCAACTGTGAGTAGCCCTCTACTGAAACTACAAACTGAAAATTGGTTTATCAACTTGGATATGCAGATTTTTTTTTTACAATAACGGTGGCTTGACAAATTAAAAAATAATAATAATATTGTTTATGGTAAGATAAATAGCGAATCTGGCGGTGTGAACGAAGAAATGAGTTTGTTATTTTGGTTTTTTTTTTTTTTTTTTTTTAGGAGCATTAGCAACTAAGGCCATAGTGCTCCTAGAATATGCTGTTGTTATTTGGTTTTTAGGAGCATTAGCAACTAAGGCCATATTGCTCCGGGATATGCGGTGGTCATTCCCTGAATGACCTTTCCGCATCCTCCGTATTTGGTGGTGACGGGCTCGAACCCCGGTCTAATCAAGAAGCGTGTGCTAGAATATGCGGTGGTCATTCCCTGACCTTTCCGCATCCTCCGTATTTGGTGGAAGAAATGAGTAATGACTGGATTGAAAATGTGTGGCCAGATATAAAAAAAAGGTTTCTGTGAAAGTGACATTTTTAATGAATTGTGTTTTATAGATTGCTCCCCCCCTACATGACCCACAAGGTTAAAGGTGAAAAGTGCACATGTGGAAAATTATCCAAAGAGCAACTGGCTGTTCTGATTCGTTAAACTGTGAGTGGAACTGAAAAAGAAAACTCATAGTAATAGGCAAGTCCAAGATGTTTTAAAAACATTAGAAATCTTCCAGTGATATACCGAGCTAACAAATGGATTTTTCAAATCCATTTTTGAAAAAGTACTTAACTGGGACAAAGAGTTTAGAAAAAAGGAAAGTTTTGCTGATTTTAGACAATAGAAGTCGATGAAGACACTGAAGAAACTGATGACAATATTCCATTAAAAATATAAAGAAACATAACTTGGATACTGGGTTGGCATGTATGGACGATTACGAGACCGTGGACGTTACATCTCATTCTTCTAATTTAACACATCGAGCTTGTATTTTTACCACCTAATTCAACTTCTATTTTCCAGCCTATGAATCAAAGTGTTATTAGAAGCTTTAAATGTCATTTTAGAAAACTTTTCTATATGGAAACTATAGAATGCATTGAAAGAAAAGAAAAATTTCGAATTTAAGTTCTTCATGCCATCCGATTCATGAGCTAGGCATGGGATAAGGTCACATCACAGATGATCAAAATCATCTGTGATGTGACCTTGTCATGAATCGTGTAATATGACCTTATGCTCATGAATCGTGTAATAAGGCAGGAGTAAGCCCATGAAAGTCGATGGAGGCACTGAGGAAAATTATGACAATATACCATTAACAATGTGATTGAAGAAACATAACTTAGACACTAGATTGGCATGTGTGGACGATTACGAGACCATGGACAACAACCTCGTGACTGCCGAAATGCCGACAGATGAGGACATTCTCGAAGCTAAAGGCTTTCGAAGACGACAGCGAGGAAGAAGACGGTGATGAGTATCCAGTAAATGTAGTGTCGAGCGCAGAGGCACAAATTGCTTAAAAGCTCTTTCATTGTTTTATGAATCCAATACCATCGATCCTGAATTTCGATTCTATCTCAGTAAAATGAAAGATGAAAGACATTGCACATAAATTTCACCTTAAAAGAAATTCGAAACAAACGACATTGGAAAATTTCTTTAAATAAAGAAACAATTCATTATATCAAGACTTTGTTAATAATGAAATTATTTTTCTTGTGAATTATTTATATAGTGCATAAATATATTGAATAAATTGTTAATCGTGTAATCAAGAGCTGTGGTTATTCATTGTTGTTTTTATTCCTTTTCCACAAGTACTGTACTGTATACAGTATATCCATATGCGTGAAAAGTGTGATGTATAAGTACTACGAATGATAATAATAATAAATAAATAAGTAAATAAAAATAACGAATAACATTATTTACACACATGTTAGTTTGATTTTGAAATCAAAAATAAATTTTTAGAAATAAACGAAATGCAAATATGCAATTTGTGTACAATTTTTTTCATCACAGCGAGAGCTGGATGAAAAAAATTGAGTGGCGACTCCACTTTCACACGCCTTCCCTAGTTAATGTATTCACAGAAAAAAATAAATGAAGAAAGAAAATAAAATAAATAAACCTGAATATTAAAAATAAAACAAAAATTGTAATTTCTCCTCCGTAAAAAAAGGCCTGGATTTCATGTTTTTTCTACTTGCTAATATTTAGTCTAGAATGCGATAAATATACTAAATTAAATTAATTAGTAAGCAACAGGGTGCTAATTATGAAGGCTTTTCTGAAGTGCTCACTTCCTTTTGATTTGGTATGCCCTATTTTCTCATTCACTGTGTTTTGTCACTAAAAAGAAAGCATGTAAACATCACGCGGAAGTGAGACACTGGCTGGTTATTGAGGGCAAATATATTACCACACATGGTAATATGTCTGCTGTAGTCTTATCATGGTGGTTTACTCTCCCTCCCTTGACGTTATCCGTGTTACATTTCCGTTAATTGTGTGTATGCAGAAGTGTCGAGAACGAGGGGGGGAGGGGAAGATGTGCTTCTTTGTTACCGGACATTGTAGTGGAGGAGGTCTTGAACTGGTGTCCGGGCGCCTTACCCGGAAAGGCTGTTGTTATCTACAAGAGCCATTCTGGCTTCAACACCTTTGCGCAGGAGCGGATTAAGGTCGGTTGAGGCCCCGGGCGTAGAAGAAAATATTGGACCCCTTAAAAAAAAGAGAGAGACAGGGAAAATAAAAATACATGTTAACCATTTTTTTAAATAAATAAAAAATATTATGTACTATTAATGTTTTATTTCCAATAAAATTTGAATACATATATATATATATATATATATATATATATATATGTATAATGTAATTAATAATAGCATAATAATAATAATCACAAAGTTTTGAACTAATATGTTCAACTAATTTGTTGGGGTTTTGCGTGGGCCTTTCAGAAGTCGGGGGTCTAGGGTGCGCGCCCGTCGTTAAATCCGCCTCTGCCTTTGCGGGGATGTTAAGTTGGCTTTTTCTGTCTGTAAGATGAAGAGGCCCAACTGAGTCCAACTAACTAGTAAAGAAGTGGTTCGAAGTTCCTCTGGTATACGAAGCCAAATCAAACCCGGGTAAAGATTCAATATCGGGTACGGCCACCAAAAATGGCGGCGATGAGAGGAAGGGGTAAAGCAGTGATTGACGGGTTGTGACTCCACCCACTCACTGCGTTCCCCCTCCTCTCCTCGCCCGGCGGATGCGAAGTGACACGCAGATGGCACGTAGCACAGCAACGAATGTGGCGGCTGAAAACAAAGAATAAACCCGATAATCAGAAAAATACAAATACCAAAATACACGTTTCTACGGTTTCGCGAAATGTCACGTGACATTTGAATAAGTCTGATTGAGCTAAAAAGAAGATGAAAAAGGAAAGGGGAAAAGGTAACTTAAACCGAAATTTCGCTAAAAGGAAAGGCAAATAAACTGAACAATTTAAAAAACTAACCCTTTTCTCGACCGCAGGTAATACAGCACAACGTAAAATTCGACAGGGAATTGCAAAAAAGACTATTTCACAAACATCAATTAACCACGAAGAAACACCACGAAATTGAAAATTGCGCAATAAAAATTGGTTAAACCCAGAACAAAAAATTAGAATTTTATTTTGTAGTTCGCCTTTACTACCTTTAAAAAACTAACCCTTTAAACTAAAATTAAAAAACTAACCCTTTTCTCGACCGCAAGTAATACAGCACAACGTAAAATTCGACCGGGAATTGCAAAAAAGACTATTTCACAAACATCAATTAACCACGAAGAAACACCACGAAATTGAAAATTGCGCAATAAAAATAGGTTAAACACAGAACAAAAAAATTAGAATACATACCGAAAACAAAGGAATACGGCAGAAGCACTTAGGAATTACTAATCAGTGATTAGTAATAAGAAGGCTCAGAAGAGGAGGAAAGTGGCCATGTCACTTTCATCAGTCGACATTTAAAAATTAATTTAATTTTTTTTTTGGGGGGGGCTCTGCCCCCAGACCCCCGTTTGAGCGGATTTTCGGGTCGCTCTGATGCTACTTTTATTTTTTTTTTGCACATTGAAATTCGGATAAGTGATTTTTTTAAATTACGAATGTAATTAGGAATTACTAATCAGCCAATGAGAAGGCTCAGAAGAGGAGGAAAGTGGCCACGTCACTTTCCTCAGTCGACATTCCGAAATTACTTTATTTTTCAGAAAAAAAATTAATTTAATTTTTTTTTTTTTTTTCTGGGGGCTCTGCCCCCAGACCCCCGTCTATGTGGGGGCTCCTGCCCCCACACCCCCGGATTTTTTAACTTTACCTTTAATTTACGAATGAAATTAAGACCGATTATTATACTGCAACCACGTGACATCAAAACACGTGCGGCACAAGATGACACACACAACTAACACGGCGCGGCACAAGGTGACACGCACTGCGTGTCAGTGTGATCGTCTAGACGTAATTGACTCCGCCCACTGGGTGGAGCCGGCTGCCTTCATTCACTTCATTCTCATTGGCTGTACCCGCTACTGAATATTGACCCAAACCCGGAAATTTATAAATGGCTAAGTCATTATACTGCCACAAGAGCTTGTTCAAGGTTAAAAACATTAATTTTACTTTTTTTTTTTTTTTTTTTTTTCATTTTCACTCGTTAGCAGTGCCGGGTTAAGGTAGAGGCTAGCACGGCACTTTCCTGGGGTGCCATTCTTTGAGGGGTGCAAAAAACGGAAGAACAACCAGGCAAATATATATATATACGCAGAAATACCTTGGTCTGGCACTGCTCGTTAGCGTTACAGTTCTTAGATCCAGGGAACATCGTAAAGGGGAGCATGGCGACCAGGTTTTTGATATACAGCAGGCTCTCGATTTACTGGGATCGGATTAACCGGGAAAGTTCAAGACTCCAAATTAAAAAAAAAAATCAACTATAAATCATAAAATTCAAGTAATAACTAAATACGTATAAATAGATGTTTTGCAAGTCGTAAATAAGCGACAAGAAGGGGCGTTATAAGTCGCCACTGGAAGATAATGTACCTATTATCTTGCAACCCCCGCCGTCTTTACAGCCGCCGCTCAAAAAAAAAAAAAAAAAAGAGAAGAAATGTTTAGTTTGTTTTAGTGCGTCGCGTCGATTCTTGTGTTCCGTTGCACCGCAACAAGACAAATTTTGTTTCGTTGTTTATGTCTGGATATGTCGAAATTTTTTTTTATAGTAAATGCATATTTTTTAGAAATTGCGAAAATGATGGGTAAACACAAAAGAGTTGCGCTTTCAGTTAAACAAAAACTTTAAATTATTCAAAAGTTTGCATCCGTTAAATCTCTAAAGAAGCATTATAATGTTGGTGACCAAACCATATACGACATTGTAAAAAATAAAGGGAAGTTATTAGATATAAAATGGACATCATAAAAAACAAAAGGAAGCTATTCGATTTAATATGGACATCATAAAAAAACAAAAGGAAGCTATTAGATTTAAAATGGACATCGTAAAAAATAATGGGAAGCATCGTATTGGATACGCGAGTAGTGCGTGGTAAGTTTTTGTTTTCTTGTATACTTTTTACGTAGGTTGCTGAACATTTTTCGATACAGTAAGTCCCCGACTTACTGTATCGAACTTCAGACTTACGTCAATTTTTACGAACACAACTTCGGACTTATGTAAATTTTTTTTCACCCTTTTTTTTTTTTTTTTAGGATTGTAAAATTTAAAATAAACAAAAAATATAATAATAAGCAATCAGTAACGACGATCACGGCACGGCACACAAATTGCACAAGTGAGATACCGAGTAACAAGCAAAAAATTAGAAAAGAAGAGAAGATTCTTAAATTTTTTCACCATAATAACATAGATATAAGCAAATAAACATGGTTTCAGGGCCTTCAATGAAGCTCCCTTGGATAGTGAAGAAGATGCTCTTTTCCTTTTGTGAGGATAAAAATCTATAATTTGCAGTGGTGAGCTATAGTGGGCTCACGAGAGCCCATTGTTGAGACGATCATTTATTTTACAAATGGAATCCTGGATGCAATTATTGAGTGTCCAGAGCCAAAAGTACGGTGGAGTGAGCGGGCCCATTCCCAGTATTTTAATGGCGCAATCGATCAGCTGTGTATTTTAAAATTGCTTCATTTTTGATTTAACAGTCGGACCTCTGTTTAACCAACTTCTTTATACCGAATTTTTTTTAAATTCATCTTGGTAATTACATTTAAAACATAGTAGTTTCTGTTGAACGAAGAAAATTTCCATGTAACGAACGGATTAGGAGAAACAACTTTGTATGCATTGTTCTCACCTCTGGCCTTTAGATAATTAGAAAGTACAAATTAAGGATGAAAGGGATTACTGTTTCGCAATGTTAGTGGTGTCTGTAAAACTTATGCAGTCGCATAATGAGAAGTTGCGCTAGTCAATACGCTTTCCATAGCCAGTCAGAGGATTAAGAAGATTCCCGACATGGATAATAGTCTCTGGTCAAGCTGTGTTGTGGTTCCCGTTTACTCTGACAAACAGGCGTGTTTTTCGGAGAAGTGAGTTATCCACGCCTTCCAGCAGATTTCTCCTGTCTAAGTCACATGGATATTCAGCTACTGTGACCATGTAGGTCATAGTAGCTGAATATCCATGTGATTCCGACATTTTGCACAATATTCGAAGAACTAGTGACAGTAGCAATGTAGAGTGGGGATTGAGGCAACCAAGATATGTATTATATAAACTTTATGAAGATGAAGTATTGGCAGATTTTGAAATTTTGTCAAGGCTTTCACTGTGTAGAAAATGTTCTAAAATATAATGGCATAGGGGCAATAATTAAAAAAAAAAAAAAAAAAAAACTGTATGCATTATATCACCAATCTCCAAAAAACCAGCGCGAATTAAAGATGATTGCTAAAGAACTTGATGTGGAAACTATAAAGATCAATCATGTGTTCAGGCTATGATGAGCAGCTTGTAGCTTGCAGATGGTAATTGTGGGTTAAAGATCCTTCATTGTGCAAAAATTTTGAATCAGAAGTTAAATATTTCGGATTATTAAATCAACTTTTAAATCTAGAATTTCTTAACCATTTAGCACTAATGATCGACATCCTGCAGGAGCTCGCTTACCTTTCAGAAGCTTTACGGATTCATTATGGTAAAAGCAGATAAATTAATTATTCAACTATCAATGCTATTGCTAATTTGAAAAATTCTGAAGGAAATTATGAAGCTAAAATTGATAGCATGTTGAAGTGGAAAGAATTCGAAGGAATTAAAATCGAAAATAAGAACAGTAAAATTATCTCGTGACAAGTTATTAAATGCACTGTTTTATCCTTAATGGATAAGTTATTAATGCAATAGAGTGATTTTAAATTAAATAAAGAAAATAATGATGCCATTGAAAGAAATTTTAAACATATGCTACTGGAAATCGTGGAATATGAAAGAACTTTTGTCTTGGTGGCAAGACGGTGAAAACTGAATAAGAAATTTATTTTCTGTTAAAATATGAAATAAAAATTAATGATTTTAGAGATTTTGTCGAAGACGGTTTATCTTTAAGATCGAGTGAAATTCCTTTTTTAATTAAGAAAGCAGAAATATCTTTAAAACCATTGCGATTAGCAGTGCTGAAGCTGAGTGAGCTTTCAGCGTAATGAATAATATTGTGTGAATAAATGAATGAATAATGTTGATAATTAAACACATTGCAGATTATGATTGACCATACATCTAAATAAAAAATGATTGCTTCAATTTGATCCGGATCATTATGTCAGATCACTCCTCTGTAATAATAGCTCAGCTGGTGAGCAAAGAAGAAGATCAAAAACAAATATTAATAAAGAAGTAAATTGCATATGGCAATTTTTAGAATAAATTTTTCTTGAATATTTGTGTAATAATTTTTTTCATGTAATCTGTGATTTTTGTGCACCTTTTCTAGAACAGTTTGTTTTTATGTAATATTTGTTTTTATATTCTGGAATGTTCTGTGATAATTCATTATTTGTGATATGGGATATATTTTCATGTTATTTTTTATTCGCAATATTAAAATTTTATCATGAAAAAAAATGTATCCATTATATTTCCCTAGTTGTAAAAAAAAAAATAATAAAGTTGCATGTCTGCCGAGCACGCATGGTAGATGGTTTTATGTGAAACATCCTTCGCGTTTCTTTTAGATATTTTGATTTGTATATATTGATTACGAAATAAAAGAGCTTTTGTATTGTAAATATTTTATTGATCATTCCCAAATTTCCATAATTTCTGGAAGACAATATACAATAGCTTTATGATAACTAAAGTAAGAGACGTATACTTGCTACTGCAATGTATCTAAATGTCTCTACACCTAACAACGTATCTAATTATCGGGGCACCTAACAACAGAATGTATGTTAGGTGTCCCGAACAGCTGCGTATGCAAAAATGTGAGACGAAATAAGAAACTGTTGACAAATCTTTGTATTGTTGCAGTCATATGACAAATGCTTGCAATAGTTACTACTGCAGTAGTAACTGCAGGAAGTATGATTGTGATGTCATACTATTCAAAAATTCCAAAAAGTTAGAACTTGAGATATTGTACTGATCACAAAAAATGTGGCACGTTCTCTAATCATACTACTAGTGAGTGCTCCACACAGACTAGTGGTCTGAGCGTGGGAAGCACCTCTGGCAGATGCCACGGATGATGTCACTTCCGTGACCGATCAGATTTACTCGGTAGGTACTCCCCCAAAGATGTTTCACATCAAAAATTTGGCAAAAGTGCGAGCCCATTGTTAAAATACAGTAAACCCCCGCTATTCGCGGTATCTGTATTCGTGGTTTCGTGTATTCGCAGTCGCTGGTTTAATATAAAATGAAACCTAAAAAAATATGAATTTTAAAGTGCCGTGAACATTTTCCGCCATAAAAAAACATGGGCATGGCTAAAATTATCTTTCCCGGTCAAAACATTTTGTCACCCCTCTCCCCCACTTCAGTGGGTGGGGAGAGGGGTGACAAAATCGCGAGCGTGGATGTTTCTCGCTAATCCTTATTCAGTATGTGTTATGCGCTTGTCATGGAAGGTTTCATCGTTTGCTTTTAATTTATATGCTTATAAATTGAATAAATTTATCAATTTATAAATTGATATGCTTACAAAAGTGAAAAACTACCGTTTTGCAGTGTGTTAGTGTAAACAGACTTTTTTGAGTGTATTAACGGTAGAAAGTGACTTTATTGTAAACAAGTTCTTTCTAACCCGTACAAAAATATGGCTACGAATAACAAGGGAATTGTGAAAAGATCAAAGAAGGTGATGAGATTAGCGAGTAAAATTCAGTTATTAGACAAAATTTCTAATGGTGAAAGTGTCTCCGTGGCAAAACATTATAAAATCAATGAGTCAACGGTATGATCAATCAAAAAATCGGAAGAAAAAATCCGCCGTAGTGTCCGTGAAAACGCGCTAATTGTTTCAAAAATCTGCTCTGTAACTCGTGATGTTAAATTAGAAAAAATGGAAAAAGCTTTAAATCTGTGGATAGAAGACCGAACTCAAAATAAAATTCCGTTAAGTTCACTCATCATTCGTGAAAAGGCAAAACTCCTTTATCAACGCTTTAGCGAAACAGGTGATAGCACTGGAGGGATAAGTTTTTTAGCTAGCAAAGGCGCTGGGTTGAAAGATTTCTTTGAAATTTCCAATTAATATTACATTTAATATTGAATTGTTTCTTATTTTCATTTCGATACCTTATGCTTGCATTTCACTATGTACTGTCTATGTACATAGTCATATAATGAAAGTACATATAATACATACAAAGACAAAATTTTAGACTAGTTTTTCTTATATATTTCATACTTTGGAACGGAACCCCTTTATTACTATGGGAGCCATAACTCAGTATTCGTGGCATTTCTCAGGAACGTAACCCCCGCGAATAGTGGGGGTTTACTGTATTCACAGGTCATCACTGAATTACTGTATATATTTTGGGGCTTCTTCACATGTTTTGGTTTAAGACCTTATTATGCCTAAATCTGACCCTGATTTTACTGACCCTACCTCCAACAAAGACTAACTTGGGCACATTTTAAAAATTCTTTAGTAGTTTCTGCCAGCAGTGGCAAGAATAAATACTCTATCTGGTCTGGCAATCAGAATTAAACTAAAATTTTTCCAAAGGGCAAAGCAAAGTCTCTATAATGTTACAGATGACAAAGTATAAAAGGAAGTGTTAAGAAGGGATCTGTGAAAAACATATTAGTTGAACTAGGGGCAGCCAGTTGAAAAGAGATTGCACATGCAATTCTTCTAGGTATAACTTTTTCTGAGTTCTCTTATGATGGTGATCATTAAAAAAACTTTAAATATGTTTGTAGACTCATCAAGAAGATGGAATTGTCCTTGGGAACTTTGAGGAGAGCCAGAAACACAACCTTTTTACCTTGTCACAGTTGCACCATGCCATGCCTGAGGTAAAGCACAAATCAGATATTTTAGTAATATTGCAAGCAGACAGATGCTATAATTCTAAAAATATTAAATGTTAAGATTAAAATACATTTACAAATAATTACGCAGTGCAGTTTATTGTATTTTTGGGTTTTTTATTATACTGATCTAATAAGAAGCTACAATAGTGAACAGAAGTGTTCCAAAACCTAACAAAACTTTGACATCTTCATGTAAGTCTTTACAACAGAAACTGTTACAGCATAACACAATATTTGGATATCAAAACAATAGTATATTTTATGTATTGGGAAAAACATTTTTTATATCTTCTTGACTTTAGAAATTATAGCAAAGGTCTGGTACCCTGGATTATTAAGGTCATATAAGTTATCAGAAGACTGTTGTAGTGTATATCTAATTGGTTGAAGGCACTGTTATGTATAATAAAGAATATGACAGTGACACAACAAATCAGACTGCCTGATAAGAAGACAAAAAGTTTTCTGGAGTTATTCTGCTTTTGTTTTTGATATTTTGTTCTCCTGCATTTCTCTTTTTTTTTTTTTTTTTTTTTTGTGCTTTCTAAATTGTGAATTATGTAATAAAATTTTTAGCCTAATAAAAGAAAACTCTATTTATTGTAATATGTTTAGAGGCATTCTGGTTGTAAAAATTAAAATCTCTTGTATCTTTGTGTGCTCTGATATTTTAACTGGCTATAAGAGTTAAAGCGGTGGCTATAGTTAGTTGTTGCTTTCCTTTTTTTTTTTTTTTTTTTTTTCTTTTATAAGTGAAAAATCTTCAGTCTGTGTAATTTTTTTTATTTTTGTTGTCTGTCTTGTCTACATATTCAATCAGCATCTATTTCAAAACTGATTTTAAAGTACAAACATCAAACTGCATTTATCAAAATAATTTGATGTCCTTGATGCCTCCTGACATGTTGACTGCTGTGTGGAAAACGAACAGATCTTGTGTATAAAAAAGATAATAAACTAAATTTCTCTGCTATTTTTATTTTTTGTCTGGTCAACTTGTTATGTGTCCAAATTGAAATTTCAACTAATTTAAAAATAAAATATAACATTTGAAGTAGAATAATGTGAGATAAATTTTGAAAAGTTTATGGCTTTATGACATTAGAGGCATTGAGAATGCTAACACAAGCTCCAGCCTGGCTTAGGGCAAAACAGAGTTTTATAATTTTTAAATAATAGGCCCTTTACATTAAATATGAGTCCAGAAAGCTCTCTCTCTCACTTTCCATCTCTATATCTATATATATATTTTTTATTTTTTTATTATTTTTTTTTCTGAAACTCGCAGCACAGTTGTTTTAGGTCAGGTTAGGGAAATTTTCCAAATTATTTTTCATGGAATAATTATAATTTTTTTTTTTTTTAATTTATAGTACAGAAGCCATTTCAAGACATTTCGTAATTGGAAGGTACTGAACTTAATATTATGTGTTTGAGCTTAGGTTAGAGAAATTTGCTAAATATTAAATATTATTAAATTAATGTTAATTATTATTAAATTAAATTAAATTAAAATATTATTAAATTAAATTGATGACAACATTCTATGTTTGGAATTATACTAATTTGGAATTATAATAATCAGTATACTAATTATACAAATTATACTAATTTGATGATTGATTTTTAACATATTATTCTAGTAGAGTGTGAAGCTGAACAGTACTGGCTGTACTATGTTTTTGCACACTGCTCTCTCTCTCTCTCTCTCTCTCTATATATATATATATATATATATATATAGAGAGAGAGAGAGAGAGCACTGCATATATATATATATATATATATATATGCAGTGCTCTTGAGATTGAACTGATAGCTACATCATAATTTCTTTCTGGATGTTGCCCAACTCTTCAAGTCAGAAATCACCAAAACATTGAAGATGTACCTCTAAATATTTAAATACCATACGTGAATTAGGTATTCTTCTGGATTTTGACAATGGGCATAGTTTAGATGCCCTTCTACAGTTGGGCGCCTCCATAGCTAGGTGGGCAGGAGCAGCAGTGCGTAGCACACACTTCTTGATTAGACCGGGGTTCGAGCCCATGACTACCAAACACGGAGGATGCGGAAAGGTCAGCGAATGACCACCGCATATCCCCGGAGCAATATGGCCTTAGTTGCTAATGCTCCTAAATACCAAATAACAAACTTCTACAGTTGCTTCTGCACTAGGTTAACTATCTATCACAGAGAGTTAGTGGAGCTAACTGTACTAGGCAAACCTCGTCTGAAGAGTCTACAGCTTTCAGAATGTGGAAGATTACTATAGCAATACGAGGGTAAATTTCTTGACTCTCAGTGATGAGGTGAACATGGCTGTTAAAAGTGATCCCTCTTGTTGTATTCCAACCTTCATCTTTAAATAGTGAAAGCAGAAACATCTTTTAGATCTGTAGCTAGAGCAGTAATTTTGTTATGCAGTTTTCCTTTAATTTACACAATTCATTCTTGGAGAATAACCTTTGAAAGAACTTCATAAATGTCCATGCTGTAGTTGAGTAGTCAGTTTGAAAGCACAGTTACTTGCACTGCTTGTTTGAATTTATATGATGCCACAAATGGCAAAATGCTTATAAATAGCTTTAGTTGTAAATTTCTGTATCTGCTGAAATATAAACAGAACATATATTTTATTTATTTAAAAGGTTGCTGGCTAAAAATCTGTTGAGTGATAAGCGGTAGCAATGTTTGCATTACTAATGAGGATGTCATCACCTGATTGGCAGATAACACTGGTCAGCAAAAAAAAAATTTTTTTTTTCACTCCCTGTTAAAATTCAGTGTGATTCTTGTAGATTTGAAGGTGCAGAAGGTGGTTTCAAATATGGCAACCATATTGCTGTAACACCCACCAATTTTAAGAGAGAAGGGATTAAAATCAAAAAGTTTCTAGTAAAAAAGATTTCATATATTTTAAGAAAATGTTATATACAGTACGTATTGAACAATAGGTCTATTAACCTTATTCTATTTACAAAAATGTTTACCTGATTACAAAACACTTATTTTGTCATTTTTTTGCCTTTATAATCATCCATTGGTGTCTCCCATACGAGATTCCAACGTTAGTCTGCCAACATATTTGGACTCCATTTTCCCCTGGTATCTTTTTTCTTTTTAGAAATATCTTGGCGAAACCTTTCACCATGCTCATTGGCACTTCCAAGTTTTCAAGAAAAAAAATCTAAATGGAAGTGTAGGAAATGAAGCTTTAATGACAGTTCTTGGTTTTTCGTCATTAATCTACGATATTTTAAAACTGAGGGTGATGACAACTTTTTAAGCACATATCTGAGTTTTTAAACATATTTCTATGTAAATTTGTCGAAATTATTTCAGGGAGGAATTTGATGCTGATCAGTGTAATTTAAGGTGTAAGATGCTTAAAATCTTCTGTGATATAAGAATAAATTTGTAATGCATTTAACACTTTTCAGTATTAAATTCATTCCAAAACTATATGAATATGAAAGTATAAGAATCATAACACATTGACCATTTACAGTATTTCATTATTACAAAATACTGTAAATATCAGATACTATAAATATTGTAAACATCAAATACTAAATACAAAATATTGTATATTTTGTAAATATTGTATGTTGTAAATTGTATATTGCATATTGTATAAATACTAAATATTGCATATTAGATACTGTAAATATTATTAAACACATCTAATATTTACAGTATTTCATTAATTTTTGGTAAAATTTAATACTGAAAAGTTTATTTCAGATTACTACTGAAGTCATTTGCAGAAGTATTTCTGGATTATGGTTAAAAATCTATGCCTTTCCATAGATATTAAGCTCAGGATACATTTGCCCCAAGTATACTAAATAAAAACTTTTAACTATTCCAAAAATTAAAAACAGGACATGAATGGAAAATGATTTGAAGCAATTCAAAAAATTCAATCAAAATCAAAGCAATTCAAAAAATTCAATCAAAATCAAAGCAATTCAAAAAATCAATTAGCATTAGCATTAGTAGAGGCATATGATGCAAGAAAGCAAGCTTATGCAGCATCAGCCAAAAAAAAAAAAAAAAACCCTTCCACTTCACCCCTCCTTTCGTTCGAAATACCTGTCCAGCTGAGCCTTAAATTTATTTAGGCTATCAAACACAGTGAACTACCTAAAAGCATTCACAAAAGATTTCTAAAAATATTTTGTTTAGTGACAAGCATGACAAACCAAGTATGCAGTCGAAGAAGGTGATTATGCTGAAGATTATTAACAATGTAAATATTTATCATTGAATAAAATTAACATTTTGCAACGTTCACTGAACTCCTTGATAAAACCTTGTATAGTCCAATTGATTTTGCTAAATCAACATTGGTGATATTTTCCTTAACAAATAAGAATTATACATACTAAGAAAACAAAACCTTTGTTTTCAATACAGAGTTATGGTCTATTTATCGCTTATAGTTGAAAACAGGTTGCAACAAATTCCATATCAATAAAATCATATAGCTTTCGTCTTCCAATGTGCAGTATCAAACCATGATAGTGTTTACTATTCTTTTGTTTAGGGATGAATTTAGGAGAGAAGGAGATTAAGGTGAACAATCACTGAAATTTGGAAATTGGACTTTCTTGCTTTTGTTACAGTTATGTGCAATGAATTCATTTGATTCTGAATCTTCCCCCAAAACTAAAAGTTGCTGTTTTAGTTATAAACCTGATTAAATATATACAGTATAAATCAAAGGTCAGGATAAATCAACCAACTTTGGTTATCTTGAAGGACAGTTTCTTTAATAATCATAAATGAAAATGCTATCCTGATGTGCGTCTGTATAATTATATTGAGTAGATTTACAAAATACAATAGAAACGTGGAACTCCATAATCTATATTTCTTTGACAATAGGTCTAGTAATACTGATAAGAAAAATGAGATTCTTGTTGTGTAAATACTCTAATTCAAGTAAAATTATTTATTATTTATTAAAAACATGTTACATGACATTTGTGCAACCCCTATAACATTTTAGCTAGCTACCCTATCTCCTTGCATTATCTAATATATGAATAGCCTTTAAAATATATGTATGCTTATATCAGATTTATGCTAAAGTTGCTATGAAGATTTGTAGCAATTAGTCTCATCGAGTCTTTATATCTTTTTTGTTCTTGCAGGTGAACTGGGTTCTTTTAATTGAATATATATGTAATAACATAAACATCACAAGCACAGTCGACATGCTGTTTGTACAAAATGTGCCATATATGAGTTCTGTTGTTCTTCTCCTTGAGACAGCACCACGAAGGTATTTGTCATTGATATTATCACAGTGCATTAATAGGTTTAGTGTAACTGTAATACTGAAATAATATAAAATTGTTATAGAAGATATTTTTGATATTTTGAATACCCATGTGAAATGCTATGTTTTTTACCAGCATGCTTCATGCATTTTTTATGTACTTTGACATGCTGAGATAGGTTGCATCCTTTGGATTAGCAAGTCACCACATTGCTATGCCATCTGAACAGTTTTTGGGGAAAGGGATCCATTTTTACTTAGGGAAGGTTTCTTATCTTCTTCTTCAGGTTCCGTGTTCAATTTGAACATTGATGACCAACATTTTCTATCCTATCATATTTTCCAAATATAATAATAATAATAATTATTATTATTGTTATTATTATTATTATTATTATTATTATTATTTCTCCCTGATGGGGGGGTTCCACCCTGTGAAGGGTACTGGTACCAAGTGCACAGGGTGGTTGTTATGTCTAATGTTACTGTTGGTCGAGAAACTCTCTGACTGTCCTAGATTTAGGATTGCGACTTTTTGGAGTTCCTTGTGTTTTCTCTGGGAGACCTATTGCTGCTAGGCTGTTACGTAGAGTCTTTGGCACCATACCAGTGGTCAACATGATGATCAGGATGGTTGTTACTTGTTGCTTATGCCACATCTCTTTGATCTCCCGTCTTAGGTCCATGTACTTCCTTGCAAGAGGTTTTCTAGAGATTGCCAGCATTGGGCACTGCTATGGCGATCAGATAAGTAGCCTTTTCCTTCTTGTTGACAAGGGTTATTTCCAGTCTGTTGTGCAGGATTGTCTTGTCTGCATTATTATGAAGTGAATCTGCACATTTGGATTCTGAACAGTCTTTTACATGACTGCTGATGGGTTAATACCAAATTCAAAACATTTCAGGCCAAATATGACAAAAAAGGTCCAGTTGACAAATAGTTTATATCAATAAATGAGATAGACTGTTGCCTTCTTTTAATTGTTGTTGTTATTTGGTTTTTAGGAGCATTAGCAACTAAGGCCATATTTCTCCGGGAATATGTGGTGGTCATTCCCTGACCTTGCAGCATCCTCCATATTTGGTGGTCACGGGCTTGAGCCCTGGTTTAATCAAGAAGCGTGTGCGATGCACTGCTGCTCTTGCTCACCTGGCTATGGAGGCGCCCTTCTTTTAATTGAAACACCCTGTGTGTGTGTCCTTGCATGTGTGAGAGAGAGAGAGAGAGAGAGAGAGAGAGAGAGAGAGAGAGAGAGAGAGAGAGAGATATCACTTATTGCTTTATTGCTAAATAAAATACATAAAGCAAGGGCAACCCTGGTATATTAACACAATGACTTACAGATGAAAAATCATTTATAATATAAATTATATCATCTATAATATTATCATTTATAATATAAATTATATCATCTATAATATTATAATATTATTATTTATAATATAAAATATATCATCTATAATATTATAATATTATCTAAATTTATATTAACATTTATAATATAAATTATATTATAAATTTATAAAATATCATTTATAAAATACTCTTATAAATTCAAAAGACATCTTCACCATGGGATCAGTTGACACAAAACAGATGGTTGTATCTAGTTCAAGCATAGCTCCCAGGGGCCAACCTAAGACAGCATTCTCTTCTTTAAGCCAAACTGTAGAGTCAGTTGTGAACTGCACAAGTCAGGTGCCCCAAGTATCCAATAGAATAAGAGCTGCACTGAAGAAGCAGTTGGCACTCTTCTTATTCTTCAAGGTCACCAAACATAAGGAGGTTTTACTATGCAGGGATTGCTAAATTTTACTATGGCAATTCTTCATGGATTAATACTGTCATCCAGTTCAGACAATAAGTTAAGAACAGATTTCACTGTTCAATAGTCTCAAATTGCTCTGGCCAAAAGACGTCCAAAACGATTAAGAGATGACCTTGAGGGGACAATGAGCAGCTTTAGATTTGCAGAAAGCTAATTAATATTCATTATTTGTGATAATTAATACAGTGAATATTAATTTACCTTCTTAATGTCAGCATTCTTAGCTAATGCATATTATGATTGGCTGATCTGTTTGATTATCAAACTCTCTGATGTATGTCTCTCATTAGTTGACCTTAATAATACTGATAGCTACTATTAATCAATTTGTATGTATTATAAACTTGAAAAGTGAGCTTTTTTTTTTTTTTTTAACTTAGTATTTCATACTTACCTGCTTTTCCATGTCATGATTGACTTTTATTCCTGTTTGTAGAGTATTCAGAAATGAAAATTGTTGGAAAAAATTTCCAAAGCATCTTATTTCCTAGTATCAGCTAAACTCACATCATGATATGGTTGAATGATTTGTTGATAATGAAACTCTGGGAAGTACTTTCTCATTTTGCATTCCTAATCATGACTATTAGCTATTGTAATTCAAATTACATATCATATAAGTTTGAAAAGCAAGCAGATTTAGTTTTTTTAACTTAAGGCTTAGTTGTGATACTTGTGCAAATTTTTTCCGAGAGTCTTTCATTTCTGAATACTCTACATACATTTAGAAGCCTTTCTCGGTCTATGCCTGAACGTGTGGGGCTCACGTCTAGAGAGTATGGGCTTGGCACACCCAGGGTCCTAAGCTGGATATTGTCATTCTTCTCTTTCTTGGTGATCCACCTTCTACTCTTGTTCTCTCTCTCTCTCTCTCTCTCTTAGGGTAACTCAGAAATTTTTTTTGGCTGGTGCAGCAAAAGCCTCAGGCTTCCTTGTATCATATGGCTAATAATAATAATAATAATAATAATAATAATTCCTTAGACTGTTGGTCATAATTTATCTTGGTCTTTGCTTCTGACTGCAGGCTTTTTTGATTCCACTGCACAGCAAATTACAACCAACAACCCAATGGAATGCCCAGCATTTGGGGACAAGAATTAAACTTTTAAAGTTTATTGTGCAATTAACTTTCATCCCTATATGCAGAGTATCTTCCTGTTGCTCAAGATTCTGGTTTGGTCAGTAAAACTTATAAGCTTGCAACTGAGAAACACATGCGTAATGAAGTTGTGAAAATGATTACTGGCATTATGATCTAGGCCTGAAGTTAGAAAATAAATGCTCACCTTTCAAATTTATATGATGTGCAGTTGAAACTAGTCATATTTAATACGAATAACATTCAAAGAACAAAAATTAAGCTAAATCAGACTCTGGCTGAATTTGTGAAATACAGTATGTTATATCCTTGTTAGAATGTGCAATGAGATTGGTATCTAAAGGATTAGTATCTAAAGCCATGTTGCACTGTGTGTATCATGTTTGTACAAGTGTGTATGCTCACAGACTAATTTGCACATTGGCCAGGCTGAAAATCCCAGAAAAGCTCACAGGAAAAAAATTGTACTCCCACCTGAGATCAGCTAATTACAGCCCCCATTCAAGAGGTCTTTAATGTAGCTTTGCTTTGATTTTTTAAAGAATATTAGCCAACAATACTTGTGATATTTGCATTCAAGTAGCTCATTGAATAAATATCTAAGTATTTAATAATTTATAAGTACAATTTGTTTTCACTATTTTTTTCAATTAATATACTGTCAAAATCTTTAAAATTTTAGCTAATTATACATTTGGATATCAGTTAAATATTTGGATATCAGTCATGACAAAATTAATTACTGTTTTTTTATGAATAATTAAAATTTTTTAATATAGTTAAATAATTTTCCAAATCGTGTGACTTATTTGAAGATTGAATAATTTTTAGTCTGTCTTGACAAAATATTTTATCCATTTTAGGACACTGGCTAATTACTTAATGTGGAGATTTTTATATCAGTACATGTATCACATGAATTACTCTTTTCGTCGTCTTTTTACTGATTTTACATCAAAAGCTTTTGGTGTACATGCACAATGCAATAATCAGTGGATGGAATGTGCTAACTTAGTGAGGAAAAATGTAAAGTTGGTAGCAGTGACCCTGTATGCTCAGCATGAAATCTCCAAGAACATGGAAAAGCAGGTAGGTACGAAATTACAAAACTCACAAATCCATTTTTCAGGTTTATTTGATGAGTTTTATAAAATATAAACATTACAAATCATAATACTTCATATGATGACTGTGGTATTGCTGCTTATTTTTATTATTAATATTTTTTGTAGATCCTAATGATGTATCACAATATTAAGGCTGTATTTGAAAAGAAACTTCTGCAAACCCACTGGAAGAGTAATGCCATAAAAGAAGAATGCTTGAAGAAAGTTAGTTTGACAAGTTTCTTTTTTAATGCTTTAAATCTCTATTTTCATATCAAATAAAAAGCACCCTATGTTTTTTTTTTTAAGGATTTTGTTTGAAAATTTTAGGATCCACTTTTTGACATTTTTAAACAGGCAGTCCAGTCAGTGAAAGACAGGTTTGAGTTTATCGTAGAGCACAACAATCAATTCCAATATGGATTTAGAAATTCTGCATACAGATGGTGATTAGAATTTATGAGTTTATCATAAAGCATAACAATCAATTCCAATATGGATTTAGAAATTCTGTGTACAGATGGTGATCAGAATGTCATCTCTGTCATCAATTTATATGAAGAATTAAAATATTTGTGAAACCATTTTGAAGGTGGATATTCTCACCAAAAACCTTGTAATTCATGTGCTCATACAGTTTGACAACATCATTAGAAAATCTCTTCATGGTGCAGAGAATTCTTGTAATATTTCCAGTATTACTGGATAGTGTTGAAGGAAGCTTTTATTTCAAAGATGAAGTTAATCAAAACCTACCTGCATTCCCTGATGACACAAGAGTGATTGAATTGGTTGGCATTCAATCTTATCAATGGAAACATGCTATCTCCAAGGATTTTTTACAGAAATGATCCAAAGATTTGTATTTATTAAGGATCAAAAAGTTAACCTTTGAAGCAGAAAATTTAATGAGTATGTAATGATTAATCATACATGTTAATTAAATCAAAATTAATAAATTATGTCTTTTATTTTAAGATTTTAGTAAACTGCACTGAATGAAATGAAAAGGTTTTTCAGTGCAAAAAGAAAAAATTGTGTTTGAACTGAAAAACCTTTATAAGCTTATGAATGGGATGGAGGCACAGGCAACAAAGCAAAGTTGGCTCTGGTACCACAACCCTTTGAGCTGGTTCTGCCTCCCCCCCACACCCAATTTTGAAACTACAAACTCCTGAAATCCAATTTTTATCACCTAATGCACGAGTATAAAGCAGGCCAAGAAGTATATCCAGTCAGTAGTGTAGGAAACCAAAGGGCATCAGAAAGGCATCGATGAGAGGCCACATCAGTTCCATGCCAAGTTATTTTGACATCCAAGGCTAGTTGACAAAATGGCATCCCTAGATGATGTCACGTCAGGATGAGAGCAGAAGGCAGGGTAAAAATTAATTTTCATGCGTATTTTCAGAGGGCAATTCAAGCCTGCGTGCTTCATCAGCACATGCTCCAATACATAGCAGTTTGCAATTCACGCATTGTGTACGTTCTACGATACCAAATAAATTAGAAGTTATAAATAATGTGTGTATAGTGTTTTTGTGCTTGCTATATAAACAGGTAATCATGAATATTGTGATTTATAATTTAAATAAAACAACAAAAGCCATATTAATTTTAGACATACCACCAAAGGAAAAATGCGGACAACAGTACCATGTAGAAGGAAAAAAATAAAATTAAAAAATACATTCAGCTAGTTTACAAAACTGGCTTACAACAAGCCACTCTAAATCTGAAAGTGACAACAAAACGAACATAATTCGAATGAGGATGAAACAAATGATGATGCCACTGAAATGAAAGTTCAAGAAAAAGCAGAGCCAGACCAAGGTATTTCCATGCCCTGGGCAGGAAGGTTTTTCGGCACCTCTTACTAAGGATATATATTTCTTGCCTCGTTGTTCTTCTGTTTTAGGCACCACTTAAAGAATGGTGCCTCAGGCAAGGGCCCTTAATCTGGCACTGAGAAAAAGCCCAAACAGTTGAAGTTATTTTAAAAGAATTCAAAAGTATGGAGAATAATGAACAACAGTTGGCATAAGAAAATTAAGGGCAGTAATAATATTAATACGGAACATGCAGGTCTGAATTTTAATTATCCAACCACATGGAACTTTTAATATCCATAAAAACAGATCTCTTATATAGTACAACATGGTCCTGAACATAGTGTTAAGTACGTATCCTGTCACTAATGGTTGATGTTTCTCTGTTTCGTGGAAATGCAAAATTGAGGGTATTGAAAAAAAAAAAAAAAAATGAGAGTAAATGGTAATTTTATTGCAAAAACAAAGATGTAATATATTGTTTTCCATGCCTCTTATTTGTATTTGACACAAATAATGTTCCATTTTGCAGCTCAAATGGATTTAAAGACTGGAAACATCTAAATTCAAAGTTTTGTTTCGTGAGAATTTGTTACAACACAAACAATTTCACAAAATCGAAATTATTAGAAAAGTCTTCAAAAAGGTGGACTAATTGACAACGTTGCACAAGCAGCACTAAGAAGTGAAATTATGAAAGTGGGAATAAACAAATTTTCTAAATTTCTAAATTAGATTTCTAAAAATTTTTATTATTGTTTTAAAATAACAGTTAATTTATAAATACATACATATTAAGAAATGATTTTTTTTTTCATACGTATATGATGCACACAATATTACTACATTTAAGAATTATTTTGCAAAATATTTGGCTATCTTTTGTTGTACACTGGATTTTAGTGTACATGGATCATTAAAAAAAAACGTTTGTATATGTTTTAACATATAAGTTCAGGAACATTTCCTTCACATTGAAGGCCTCAATGAAGTTTCAGAAGCTGCCAACATTTCATGTTTAGTAGGTTTAATATCTTCATTGCCCTCATATTCTTCCTCTTGTCATTGATATTGTCACTGGTTCTTAAATTTGAATTTTTTTTTTTTTTTTAAACTATCCAGAATGTTGGAGTCACTCGGATATTCAGTTACTGTAGGGTTACCAGATCTAGAATTCAAAGGCTAGGGCAAAATAGGAAAAAACTAGGACATTTTTAGTTTTAAAAATGAGGACAAGATGAGGACATTTTAAAAAATTATATTTATTACTAAAAATTACAATACACATTTATCATTACTGCCAATAATTTTCGGTAAGTTTGGATTACAAAGTAATTATAAAATGTTTTACAATCCATTTTCAAATTATAAGTAACCAACAAAATACTATTCACAGCATTTGATTCCGGGGGCTCACATCTGGTGAGTATGGGCTTGGCACACCCAGGGTCCTGAGCTGGATATCATCATTCTTCTCTTTCTTGGTGATTCCCTTCTATTTTTCTTGATCTCTCTCTCTCTCTCTCAGGGTAATTCGGGATTTTTTTTTTTTTGGCTGGTGCAGCATAAGCCTCAGGCTTCCTTGCGCCATATAGCTAATAATAATAATAATAATAATAATTTTATTTCTAATATTGCTTCATTGATTGCTAATTAATGAAAATACATGCTCTATATTCCTGTTGTGGGCAAAATTAGAAAATGTATATTGAGCAACTTTTAAAAGCTTGGAGCATACCTCAGAACTCTTGCATTGATTAAAATATTCAACCCACTTTCTATTGGCTAATGTGTTTTCCCAATTATCATCTTTCTTTTCTCAGAAACAAATTCCTTAAAATTCATAAATTGGCCAAATAAGAATTAATAAAAAATCAGAGCTACAGGGCTCAATAACTTCCACAATTTTAGTATATTAAAAAGTAAGAGGTGGTAGATGACTTTCATTGACCGGTGAAATACCACCACTTTGCTTATTGGAGGCTTGAAGTGGTGAAACCCATGTTTAGTCTCTAGAGCAAAGTTTCCGGTATCCCCCCCCCCATATTTCTCCTTCAACCCATGCACGGTACTAAGTACTATAGGTTTTGATACCTTTCGTGTTTGGGGTTTTCATAAAAAAAAAAAAAAAAAAAAAAAAAAGAGATTACCGCAATCTTTTTCGTGGAATGCTTCCAGTCAATTCTCTCTCATATGTGACGAATAAAATAAGATGAAAAAATTGGAAAAAAATGAATTAATGAATTCCTACACTCATAGAGATACGACCAAATCCGATGCGCAACGGAACCAAAAGCCGAGAGCCCCAACCCGATCCCGAAACACAACAAACCACCGCAGCAAGACTATGAGTGCAAGAAGACATTGTGTCATAATAAATAGTTAAAACTGGTTCTGATAATAAATAATTAAAATCACTGGTTAAAAACACTATTAAAATCGCAATTAAAAAGATTAAAAACTATTTAAAATTAAACGGATTAAAAGTTATGACTTGGATGAATACTCAAATTAAATGAAATGCACAGCTGTTTCCCTTCCTTAAACAGACCACGCTTTTCGATTGATCGCCGTGTTCACAGAATGGGAATATCACGAAGTGTTTGTGTGTGTATTTGACTCTGAAATATACAGAGATTATTTATATTGGCACATGCATAAAAAATACCAAAAATCCGAAATTAGATAAGACCATCGCACATTGATAGAATTTTCATGTAGTTTCATTTCAAGCGTTTCCGCGATCAATAATTTAATGTAATTGTGTTGTATATTTAAAATTACCGCTTCATTGAATAGGAATATGGAACCATCATTGATTGCATGAAAGGCCAGTTCCGACGGAAGCAGCATGTTGCTTGACACATAACTCTAACGTGTAACGAGTGGAACCCTTGTACGATGAATCACACTGACTACACAAAATTTTGTACACAAGATCATTTACCTGTGCCGAGCAAGAAGGAAGAATTGCGTGATTTTTTTTATATATTATGGAGTTTCTGCATGGGCTTGGCTATTATTTTGAATTCAGTATTTCTAAAGAGTTTATTAAGCTGCCTGTACCATTGTTCAACATACGGTATGGAAATAAAATGTGTTTTATTGGTGTTATTAATGGGTATCATATTTACTGTTTTCTTTTTAGCCTGTAACCTGATTTGATTTATAATGGAGTGAGGATAGCCTTTATTTAAAAATCTATCGGTTAGTGTAACAATTTCTGAGTGTAAGGTGGGTTCAGACGTGGAATATTTGTAACCGTTGAGAAACTGGTTGAATATAATAGATCTCTTATACGTGAATGGATGATAACTTTGGTAATGCAGGTACATCCCCGAATTGGTGGGTTTTCGGTAAATGCTAACTTGGATTTTTTGCATGTCATGTGTGAGGGTGAAATTTAAGAAGTTTAGGGCTTTTGTTTCTACCTGTTCCTCCTCCAGTGTATAATGTAGTCTCATGTGAATATTATTAAGTACCCGTAGAATGTCTTGAGTGGTGTTTTGATCTGTTATGACAAGTATATCATCAATATATCTCCCATAGCAAGTAATGCAGGGAAGAAACAGTGTTAAATGAATATCCTCGATATTGGCAAGATTGATTTCCGCTATAAGACCACTCAGGTTCAAACCCATTGGTAAACCGAAAACCAGAGTCAAATACACACACAAACACTTCGTGATATTCCCATTCTGTGAACACAGCAATCAACCGAAAAGTGTGGTCTGCTTAAGGAAGGGAAACAGCTTTTAGAAATTAAAAGTCGTAACTTTTAACAGAAATTAAAAGTCGTAACTTTTAATCCGTTTAATTTTAAATAGTTTTAATCTTTTTAATTGTGATTTTAACCAGTGATTTTAATTATTTATTATCGGAACCAGTTTTAACTATTTATTATGACACAATGTCTTCTCGCACTCATGGTCTTGCTGCGGTGGTTTGATGTGTTTCAGGATTGGGTTGGGACTCTCGGCTTTTGGTTCTGTTGCGCATTGGATTTGGTCGTATCTCTATGAGTTTAGGAATTCATTAATTCGTTTTTTTCCAATTTTTTCATCTTATTTTATTTGTCACATATGAGAGAGAATTGACTGGAAGCATTCCACGGAAAAGATTGAGGTAATCTCTTACTTTTTAATATAAATTGGTCAAATAATTTATCATAGATTTTTACTCCTTTTTCATAAAAAAAATCCAAAGCACTGTATATTATCCTATTTTGGAACATATTTTAATTCCATGAAACCACCAAAAACTGTTTCCAATTTTTTGTCAAAGGTTTCTGATCTCGTTGGAATGCCATTGAGTTCGAGAGAGATGCTTAGTAGTGAAGTCATAATTTGATTTGTTTAATTTTGAGATAATACAGTCCACTTAATGCAACTGGCACATTGTTTTTATTTATTCTGTTGTATTGAATGAAGGTGCAATGCACAGAATATTTAATGAAAATTCATTTTATGATGAGATGATTTTTTTAAATTACAAAATACTAGGACACAAGTGTAAAATCTGCAAAGATGTCCGAGGATGCCCTAAAAATGAGGATGTCTGGTAACCCTAAACTACTGTGACCATATAAACAGAAATAGGGGAAATTTATGGCAAAGCGTGGATGATTCACTTCCACAAAACCACAGATGACCACTTGTCGGTGTAAAGGAAACCACTCTCTTCTAAATCTCTAACAGGGTGCTTACAGTAGAAGGTTTACCAGAGCTTATTGTCCAAATATGAAATACACCCTGATCTGCCCACTGGCTGTGGATACATAGAAAGTAGTTGACCAGCTCAACTTCTCAATATGTGAGACAGGTACCACAAAGTTGCAGATGGTAATCTCTTTAGCTCTTAATTCATGCTGTTATTGTTATTATTTTGGTTTTTAGGAGCATTAGCAACTAAGGCCATATTGCTCCAGGTATATGCGGTGATCATTCCCTGACCTTTCCACATTCTCTGTATTTGGTGGTCACGGGCTCGAACCCCATCTTAATCAAGAAGCGTGTGCTACGCACTGCTGCCCCTGCCCACTATGGAGGTGCCTTTAATTCATGCTGAGCAATAGCACTATTGCCTAAATTGCTTGAAGGCCAGAGGTATGAACAATGTGTACCCAGTTAAGTCTCTCGTAATCCATTCGTTATATGGAAAATTTTCTTTGCTCTACAGAAACTATTTTAAATGTAATTACCAAGGGGAATTCAAAAAAATTTGCTATAAAAAAGTTTGTTAAACTGAGGTCTGACTGTACTTATTATTATTTATTATGATTTTACCAATTATCGAAAAAAGGTGCATAGCCACGAATTTGCTGAGGGCACCAAAATTCTAGTTACACCCATTTCTTCTAATGAAATTTCCCGTTATTATTCTGTATATCATTCATTGTATCAATATAAAAGATGAAATACACTTATCAGAAATAGAATAAGATGTACTTGGAATATCTCATTGCATTTTTTTGAGGAATCTTCCTAAAGTGGGAATGTTTGCAGATATTTTATCCTGTTTGTTCTGCCCCTGACTATTTTCTGAGAGGCTGATGGGGTACATACAAAAGTTCCTCAGGGCTCTGATTTAATGATTTCAAATTTCAGCTGAACTATCATTTTCAGAGGACTGACTACTACTTGGAAGTTGGTTACTATCAGACTCCATAAAAAGAAAATTATTTTCAGATAGAACAGAATTAGTTTGGGCACATTTGAATAATTTTCAGATAATTTCTACAGGTGTCATAGGTTGTATAAGCCCATGATCTGACTCCACTTTTTTACAACACCTAATAAGAAAAGAAAATTAGCATAAATTTACTGATGTAGTTATGCACTGAATAATATATTTACATGTCTGGGCTGTTTGCTTTCACTAACAGTTTGAAAATGGAAGAAGGTTATCAAATTGTAGCAGTGTGCTTAATGATTTTCTAATAACTGAGAGCAAAGTGGAGGAGAAATTGTTGAAGTTAAACATAAGAAAGGCACCTGGGGTGGATGGGATCTATCCAGTTATTTTAAAGGAGGCGGCAAAGCAACTAAGCAAACCCTTAGCCATAATTATGAGAGCATCCTTGGACTCAGGGGACGTTCCCACGGACTGGAGATGTGCAAATGTGTCCCCAATTCACAAAGGTGGATCGAAGGGTGACACGAGTAATTACAGACCAGTTAGTTTAACTTCTGTTCCGGGTAAAATAATGGAGTCACTGGTTAAAGATGCATTGCAGGATCATCTAGACAAGACTGCAGCAATAATTCAAACACAGCATGGGTTTGTTAAGGGAAAGTCTTGTCTGACAAATTTGATTGGTTATTATGATGTGGTCACAAAGGAACTGGATGCAAAAAATAATTTTGATATCGTATACTTGGATTTCAGGAAAGCTTTTGACACTGTTGCGCATGGAAGACTACTGTACAAATTGGAGCAGAATGGTATTAAGGGTAAGTTGCTACAATGGATAAAAGGATGGTTAAGTGGGAGAAGACAGAGGGTGGTAATCAATGGGTGCTGCTCTTCGTGGACTAATGTTATTAGTGGAGTCCCACAGGGTTCGGTGTTGGGTCCACTGTTGTTTTGTGTATTTATCAATGATATTGATGAAGGTATATCAGGCTTAATGTCGAAGTTTGCAGATGACACAAAGGTTGGCAGGGTTGTTAATGACAGTAATGGCAGTGTGCTACTGCAACAGGATCTAGATAATTTGGGCAGATGGGCTAAGAAGTGGCAACTGAAGTTCAACTTTGACAAATGCAAAGTACTGCATATGGGTAGAAGTAACCCCAGAGAAACTTACCAACTGTGTGGTACTACACTTAAGGTGGTAGAAAATGAAAAAGACCTGGGAGTAATTGTGCAGTCAGATATGAAGTTTTCTGAGCAGTGCAGACAGGCTGCTAGGGCGGGTTATGGGTTTTGTCAATGATATATAGGAATTTTGCTAGCAGGGAAAAGGAGGTGATTGTCCCTCTGTATAAGGCAATGGTCAGGCCACGCCTTGAGTACTGCGTACAGGTCTGGAGGCCTCATTTTAGGAAGGATGTAGATTTGCTTGAGTGTGTACAGAGAAGAGCAACACGATTGGTGAGGGGAATGAAGGGATTCTCTTACCAAGAGAGGCTTAAGTTCTGCAAATTGCAGTGGCTGGAGACTAGGCACCTACGCGGTGATCTGATTGAGGTCTATAAGGCCTTGAATGGGTTGAGCATGCTGAATTCTGATGGGATCCTTCCACTTGTTCAGATAACGAACCTACGGGGACATAAGTTCAAATTAAGAAAGGACAGATGTAGAATAGATGTGCGGAAATTTGCCTTTAGCCAGCAGGTGGTTAATTGCTGGAACAAACTTCCATCTGTCGTTGTGGAAGTTGATAGGTTAAATAAATTTAAGGAGGAACTGGACAGGCATTTGGAGGGAATGGTGTGATTTTTTTTTTTTTGGCTGATGCTGCATAAGCTCCTACACTTGCTTTCTTGCATCATGTGCCACTACTCCTACTACTACTACTAAATGCAAATGCATGGAAATTGTACTTCATAAAGCAATGGAAACATTGCTTTATGACCTAATGAAAACATTTCAAAAAGGGTCACTTTAGGCAAATACTGTATGTTACATTAAAATTGACTGTAGTTGTAATTATAAGTACAGTATAATACTATGTACAATTTTCTTTATTTTTTAAAACAAGTAAAAATATTTTTAAAAAATGTATGTATAGGGGGATGTATTTTAGAAAAAGGCACAAATCCATAGAAAATTATATATTAAAAAAGTTATGCTAATTTAAAAATGTTCACTGGCCAGGTTGACTGCTGCCTTACTTCTAGTGTTAATACCTCTCTTGCTATATAGCTATTCCAGTGTATAAATAGAAATTTTTCTTAGTTTTGAATGATTCCATCAATGAAAATGGAAAACAGGAACCCTTATTCTCTACGTACTAAATGTAGAAGCATCTCAGTACTTAAAACATTTTCCCAAATGAGTATAGAATATTCTTGGAGAACAATAATATTTTCAGAATACTCTCAGGAATTAAATATTATGTAAAAAGCATATATTGACTAAAATAGGCCTGACGTAGCCCAGTGGTCAGGAGCGAGAGTGCATAGCACGTGTTCCTTGAGTGGACCGGGGTTCAAGCCCGTGACTACTAAATACGATAAATATTTGTATTGACGATTTATTGTAAATTCTACTGACTTGGTTGTCGTGCCGGAGTATAAACATAAAATTTATTTATTTATTTGTGTAAAGCTGTCAAGTATTTTGTGATGCCAAGACACTTAACTCCATGTAAATGTAAGCTTAAATTGTTAGTTTAATGTGAACAAATTCTGATTATACAAAAGAGCAAAAAAGAAATTAACATTAAACAGCACAAAAGCTGCATGGTGTAACCAAAACAGTCAGAATCAGTGTGCAAATGAATCCAAAGATTGGGTTTAAGACATTATCAAAAAAAGTTGCTCAGTAGCTGAGTGCAGGATTAACTTCTGTGTACTCATAATTCCAATACATGATAACAACTGAATCTACAACAACTTTATTTTCCAAAATTTGTCTTTTATGATGAAAGATTACTTTGTAAAATACTTTACTAATTTTTTGCAAATTGTTCTTTTTAGAATATTCTTCAGAAGATTATTTATCCTTCAGCATTATTTATCATTAGACTGAAGTACTTTATAATTTGATATAAAATGAGTTGCAAAAGACAGTCAGCAAAACTTTAAAAATATTTAAATTGAAGTAATTTGTATTTTATTATTCAAGAAATTTTCGTTATGTAAAATTGCATGCTGATAATTGTAGGCAAACGATTTACTTCATAGCCAGGCATGGGGGAGAAACCCCCCCCCATAGATATACTATATTGAATTAACTACATATGGCAACATATAATAGAAAATAGCTTTTTTGTTCATTTTAGTTCTGATGTCAGCATTTTGGAGATGGCACCTAGATATTTTTATAATAGGATTCATCACCAGAGAAAATGATTAGTTTAGTATATCATAAGAATTTTTATAAATTCCCTTGTGATCAATATATTTAATGATATATTCTGATATACAGTTTTTTGTAGGTAAGGAGAATGAAATCAGACCTCAATTATTTGAAGTTGATCCCTGAATATGATGAACTAGATGAGTATTATTCAAAAGTAAGTATTTTTATATCTTCTTACTTTATAAGATAAGAATTATTAAAAATTGTTACTGATTATAAATTGTATCTTTTGCAGAAAATGTTACAACATTCAAGAAATAGTGAGAGTCAGAAGTTCTCAGGGTGCTGTAATATCCCTAGGCAGTTACTCATAATTCTTTGAATTACAAATGATTTATTGTTTCTATTGCTGTAATATTGGTACCAGTAAAAACCTTATTTTTACTTTAATGGGATGCCCAACACTTTTCATAGAAAGTCCATTCATTTTGGAGCTTATTAACAAATTTTATAATATTAAGTTCATGTAGTCAAGAGCTACTCAGTATTGGTGTTAGTAGTGGTAATAACGCATGCTTATACAGCTTCAGCCAAAAAAAATGCCCTTCCGCATCCCTGTCCATTCTCTAATGATTTGACTAGTTCTTTTTTTCAATTTATTCAAATTACCCACTTTCACAACACCAGATGGAAATTTGTTCCACAATCAGTTTGTTACAGTGTTGTCCTATTTTTGCATTTTTTTCATTATGGTTTGTTACATTGGAGTTGTAATTGTAACAACTCCTGATTGAGGGAGAGGCATTTCCTCTGGATAATAGGTTGCATATAATATTTGTTTTACCTCATCATGGTGTATAGGCATTTTCCTATTACATATAAATGGAGATGTGCATTCACATTTCCAGAGTAGTGTGAAAGTGGGGAGCAAAAAACTTTCAGGAGTGGCATCCAAAATAAATGGGGTAAAGGTAATTGTTTTAATGTAGTATAGCTATGCTTATCATAGGACTTTGTTTCCTAAGTTCCAACTGTTGTTGTCGAAGTTGATAGCTTAAATAAATTCAAGGAAGAACTGGACAAACTTTTGGAGCAAATGGATGGGTGAAATGGGAAGGTTTTTTTTTGCTGTTGCTATATAAGCTTGCTTTCTTGCATCATATGCCTCTACTAATACTAATGCTAAGTCCAGTATATGGTCATATTGTTATAAATTTTATATGTTTAATTTGGCCATAATTTGCTACATGTTATTAAGTTAAGCATCAAATGTAAGCTTTAAAATTCAGCATCTAAATTTAGCAGTGATATTAATCATATATATTTTGTATCATTAGATCAGGAGAACAGAAATGTATATGCATTACATATTTTGTTCACTATCCCCAGGGGGGGTCACATCTTGTGAGTATGGGCTTAGCATACCCAGGGTCCTGAGCTGGATATCATTCTTCTCGGCCCCGAGTGCCAAGCGATATTAGTGACCACAGCGCCTTTTCATAGTGATTATCTGATACGCTTTACTGTAAATACGTTTCTCCTGAGTTTCGCAAGTCCGTTAACTCTTGAGCATTATAATTAAATAGATCTTTCAATTTATATAACCCAGAAAGGTAAGCACCTTTCTTTAACCCCCTTTTTTATTTTTTCGTTAATACTAACCTTTTCTTCGCTTGGGTCACTAGGCGGCACCGCTCTTGCCTCCACGTGGCAGGGCTGGTAACCTGGGAGAAAAAGGTAATCTCCCGGGGCCAAAAAGAGCATGTCATGAGTAAATCAAACTCGGACTTACCTGTGCTGCCAGATGCACCCCAGTCAACAAAAAAGAAAGATAGTTCTATTGCTGGAACTTCAAAACGGCAGAAAACTGACTCTGACATCTATCCTACTCCAACTTTCCTGATCATGCACTCAACTGGTGAAAATGCAATTGGCAAAATCTCGCCATTTAGGGTACAGAAAGAATTAGAAAGCAGAGCTGGAACTCCTAAGTCTGTAAAAAGACTTAGGTCAGGAGATATTCTGATCGAGACCTCTAATAGTAAACACTCAGAGCGACTCTTGAATATTAATCTCTTTGCTGGAATACCAGTTACTGTGACACCCCACAGATCACTGAACACCTCTAAAGGAGTGATCTCTGATTGGGATTTAATAGATGTATCCGAAGAGGAGATGCTTGAAGAACTTAAAGAAGAAGGCGTTATACAGGTCAAGAGAATTTCCACCAGAAAAGAAGGAGTTCTGACTCCTACACGTAATCTCATTTTGACCTTTAATACACCACATCGCCCAACATCCATCAAGGCTGGATATCTGGTCTGTAATGTCAGACCTTATATTCCAAATCCCCTACGGTGTTTCCAATGCCAGAAGTACGGACATTCCCAGACAGCTTGCCAGGGAACTCCTGCTTGTGCAAAGTGCGGGTCAGTTGAACACAACTGCGAAGCCTGTACTGCACCCCAACCGATATGCCCAAACTGCAAAAAAGATCATCCCGCTTATGCTAGAACATGTGAACGCTGGAAAACTGAGAAACTTATTCAGATTTATAAAACCAATCATAACGTGTCCTATCAAGAAGCTAAGCTAAATATCTCACCACCAAACCTTGCAAATAGATCTACGTATGCTCAAATCACCAAAAAATTCCAATCAACCGCATCGCAAACTGAACTAACAGTACCCCCAAAAGAGTCTTTCTCGAACTATGTAAAAACACTGTTCAATGCATCTCAAACTCAGGCAGTCAATACGCCTGTTTCTATACCAATCGAAAATCTCCACTCCCCGGATGAAGGGCACAAAGAAAAACAAATCGTAACTTCTGCTCACCAACAGGAAATGGATACTAAGGAAATACCCACAGATGACCCCGTCCTACACATTTTTGTAGAAGAAGAAATGGAAACAGAAAGGCCCTACTTTCGAAAGAAAGATAAAAACAAGAGTGAAAAACAGAGAACCTCAGCACCAAGAAAATGCTCGGAAAGTCTAACTAGAGATAAACAATGAACACAATAATTCAGTGGAATTGTCGTGGTTTCCGTGCCAATATTAATGACCTGTACGACCTTACCTATAAATATACACCAATATGTCTCTGCCTCCAAGAGACATATTTTAAACCTCAAGACACACCAAAACTGTCTCATTACAATATCTTTAGAAAAGATAGAACCGATCAAAATACTGCACATGGTGGTGTAGCTGTTATAACAAACCCTTATGTTCCTGTCAAACAGGTCTTACTGAACTCTCCCCTCGAGGCAATAGCGGTCCATGTAGCTGCTGACATCCATATTACAATCTGCTCCTTATATATTCCACCAAGCTTTTCCATCCAACAAAATGATCTAAACAACCTCATAGCTCAATTCCCCACACCTTTCCTCATTCTGGGAGACTTAAATGGTCATCACACACTATGGGGTAACAACAATATCGACCAAAGAGGAAAACTAATTGAAAAATGTTTAGATGATAACAACCTTCTCCTTCTAAATGACGGCTCACCTACCTATGTTCACCTTCCTTCTGGAACATATACTGCAATAGACCTGTCTATCTATTCTGCAACTTTGTATCCTACTCTAAAGTGGACGGCAAACAATGATCCACTGCATAGTGACCACTTTCCCATTACAATTGAATTACTAAATAAACCCTCTTATCATCTTACTAGAATTCCTCGGTGGCTAATTGATAAAGCAGACTGGGAGATTTATAAAAAATTAGCTAAACTGGACCCTGAAATTATACAAAAATCCCCAACCAGGGAAGCGGTTGAGTATGTCACAAAAACCATACTACGCGCAGCAGGACAAGCTATACCAAAATCCTCCTCAAAATTACCTGAACACCCAAAAATATGGTGGAATGACGAATGCCGTGCAGCAAAAAGAGACCAAAATAAAGCTTGGAATACTTTTAGGCGCTATCCAACCACCGCTAATCTCATTCAGTTTAAACGCGTTAGAGCAAGAGCCAGGTATGTTAGACGCAGTAATAAAAAGGCCGCTTGGATTCGCTTCACTTCAACCATCAATCAAGCAACTCCCACACATAAAATTTGGAAAACAATCAGGAAAATGAGTGGTAAATATCAAACGACACCTCAGCCTATCATGGAATGGAGAGGGCAGAACATTTCTGACCCTACCCAAATTGCCAATATACTAGGAGAAACTTTTGCCAAAACATCAGCAACAGAAAGTTACATACCAGCCTTCAGAAGATTCAAAGCAAATTCAGAAAAAGAAAAGTTAAACTTTTCTTCAAAAGCAGAAGAAGAATATAACTTACCATTCACTATCCACGAACTACATAGAGCCTTGTCAACATCTAGGCGTAGCGCTGTAGGACCGGATAATATCCATTATTCGATGATACAGGAACTAAGTGCTAAATCACTGCAGTCACTTCTTGATCTCTTCAATAGGCTCTACCGGGAAGACACATTCCCTGAACAATGGCACCACGCTACAGTCCTTGCATTCCTTAAACCAGGAAAAGACCCAACAAACCCTACTAGCTATAGACCCATTGCCTTGACCAGTTGCCTTTGCAAAATTCTGGAAAAGATGGTGAACCGTCGACTGATATGGTACCTGGAAAATTTCAATCTCTTACATTCTGCACAATTCGGCATTCGACAAAACAGATCAACACTAGATATACTAGTAAAACTAGAGAATTCCATTCGGAATGCATTCCTTAGATCGGAACACCATGTAATGGTTTGCTTTGACATCAGCAAGGCCTACGATTCCACGTGGAAGTATGGAATACTCCGCGAATTACACCGCCATGGACTTCGGGGCCATCTTCCGATTTTCATACGCAACTTCCTAGACAAGCGAACTTTCCAAGTTCGATTTAAAACTTCACTGTCGGAACTATTTTTTCAAGAAAAAGGAGTTCCCCAGGGCTCTGTACTTAGTGCTACACTCTTTATAATTGCAATAAACACCATTGCTGAACAACTTCCAAACACTATCGATAAGGCACTGTTCGTAGATGACCTTAGTATTTCTTGCCATGCGAAAAACATGAATACGATCGAGAGACAGTTACAAGGAGCAATAAATAAGATCAGTACATGGGCACAAACCAATGGTTTTCAGCTTTGTTCTCAAAAAACGTTGTGCATCCATTTTTGCCGACAACGTAAATTGCACCCACACCCGGAACTACAACTGAAGGGACAACCAATAGCAGTTCAACCCAGCATACGATTCTCAGGAATCACCTTAGATCATAAACTTACATTCCTGGAACATATTAAAAGACTAAGAACATCCTGCCAACAAAAATTAAATATTATCCGGGTTCTCTCAGCAACAAAGTGGGGAGCTGATCGCCTTACCTTATTACGGCTATACAGATCTTTAATAAGATCAAAACTTGACTATGGGGCACCAGTGTATAGCTCAGCAAGGCCTAGTGTCCTTCGCTGGCTTGATCCTCTCCATCATAGTGCAATACGCATTGCTCTAGGAGCATATCGCACGTCTCCAATACATAGTCTATATGCCGAAGCTCACGAACCCCCTCTCTCTATCAGAAGGCAACAACTTATATTACGCTATGCATATAAAATAAGATCTATGCCTGAACACCCAAATTGGGAATTACTTTTCACCCCCCAACACAGCAGGTTATACCATAACCGCCCTACTGCTAACCGACCATTAGGTATAAGAATAAGACATCTTCTAGAAGAACTTAATCTGAGTTTTGATAATATCTCAAATACCCCTCCACTATTCCTTGCTCCGTGGAGCATTACTCCACCTTTATGTGATAAATACCTTAATAAATGGTATAAATCTGCACTACATAAAGAAAATTTTTTGCAATTGTACCTTGCAGTGGTGGAGCAGTTTCCAAACTTTGTTGTAGTTCATACAGATGGGTCAAAGAATGACACCCACGTTGGAATTGCCGCAGTTTTCCCGAACATAACATTGGCCTACAAACTGCCATATGAGTTCAGTATATTTTCTGCCGAACTATTGGCAATTCAGGTTGCACTGAAGCATATCGAGACCTCCAATATTGAAAACAGCATAATTTTCTCTGATTCTCTAAGTGCACTTCAAGCCCTTGAAAACACCATGAACATCACCCACCCAGTCGTAAAAGAAATAACAAACTCTTTATATACCTTATCTGAGCTTGGAAGAACCATACATTTCTGTTGGGTCCCAGGACATATGGGAATTCCTGGAAATGAATTAGCGGACAATGCCGCAAAAGCAGCCGACTTACCACCTGATGTACAGTGGAGAGTTCCACATCAAGATTATAGACGAATAATACATGAAAAATGCATGTACCAGTGGCAATCAACGTGGCAAAACCAACTTGAAAATAAGCTTCGAAGTATCAAGCCAAATCTTGAGCAATGGCCTTCAAGTCTCAGTGCAATTCGACAACAGGAGGTAATACTAGCTCGTCTCCGTATAGGTCACACTAATATTACTCATGGTTACCTTTTAAGAGGGGAGATTCACCCCCAGTGTGATCACTGTAAAACAGTGCTTTCAGTGAAACATATCCTTGTGGAATGCACAAAATTTGCAATAGAACGCCAGAATCACTTCAATCCAGCCTCAACTGAAGAACCACTAACGCTTAGTTCACTTTTGGGCAATAAAACAGATGTCTCAAAGATTTTTAACTTTCTCAAGTCAATCAATGTATACCACCTCCTTTAGCTAGTCAACAATCAGTTTCCTGACTGTCGATCCTTAAAGAAATAGCATAAATACTAACCTATGTATGGCGCATTATGGCCATAGACGCCCATGCGCCAAAAAAATCCCCAAACAAACAAACAAACAAACAATCATTCTTCTCTTTTTTGATGATTCCCTTCTACTTCTCTCTTTTTCTCTCTCTCTCTTAGGGTAACTCAGAAATTTTTATTGGCTGGTGCAGCATAAGCCTCAGGCTTCCTTGCGCTATGTGGCTAGTAATAATAATAATAATAATTTCATTTGAAAATTGATCCTTTCAAAGCCCCTGGTAAGCGAAGATTAAAGTTTATGTGAATGAATAATGGTACGAATTCTTATTTGCTTGTTTTGTGATTTCATATTTGTTTTCGTGTTCATTATTTTTAATAACTTTCGCAGGCTAAACACAGCATATAATCAGGTAACAACAGCCGATTAAGGTTAATATGCAATGGTGGGTTTTATTTTATTTGATATCAGTCAGGCTACATTAGAACTAAAAGTTTATAATATAATAAGCTTGTGTTGCATTAATTAGGCTCCATTAGAACAAAATACTTTCTAATATAATAACTGTATATATATAAAAATATGTAAGGACATGTTCCTTGTGGTGTATGAAGAGATACTTTTTGAAATATTCCTTCATGCACCACATGGCAATTCATATCGGATTTATTTTTCACTGTTTCATCTGGGAATTGTCGTTAGAAGTCACCTGCTGTATGATAAGGGATCAGCAAATCCCTAAACTGGTCATCACCTTCTATTCTGTAGTGTCTCAAGCAAAATAGCAGAATAACCTATAATGTTGCCATTCAATTGAAAGTAGGGCAATACCTAGGCTACTTGTTAAAGTGGTGCAGTTTGTTCTGCTTGCTATGAAATGTAAGGCCATAGCATTCTTCTGTGCAATTTAAACTGTGTAGACCAAAAAATAATAATAATAAGTAAAATAGAAGTATTAGATGTACAGTACTTTTCACAAGGGCACAAAAACTTTATGAGAATTATTCTTCATTCTGGTGAAACTAAAACAGTTTTAATACTGTCAATTTTTAAATCATGATTATTATGCTATTAGTATCCTATCCTGTACAACTCATTGGCTTGTTATATTAGCAAAGCATCTGTTCTGTTAATGTATTGATTAATATAATAGCTCTAGGAATGATTCAGAAAAAAAAAAAAAAAAAAACCTCTGCTTACTTTCATTTACCAGTTCAGTTTTGAGCTAGTAAACAAAAGCAGTATAAATAGTCAGTTTAAGATATATGCAGTACAAGAGACAGCATTCAGGAATTACATCTGTTTTGATCTCGTCTCGTCGGGCTAGCCGAGTGGGTAAAGTACCTGCCCGGCAACCCAAGGTCGTGGGTTCGATTCCCGCCTCGGGCTTGGATCAAAGTACTGCAAAAACCTTGGGAGGTGCAATATGGCCATAGAAGTCGATGCGCCAACAACTACCAAATAAAAAAAAAAAAAAAAAAAACAGATCTCGTCTCGTAATTTACTCATTTTTTTTTTTTTTAATTTTTTTGGCATTTTAGAAATTTGTCTCTGATATTTGTCTTCCATTTAAATATCTGAATATTTTATATAATTAGTCATATCTGCTATTTATGTCATATTTTATGTTTTAGTTAGAAGTCATGGAAGACACTTTCTTAAACAATCTCCTGAGATATGAAAAGTTTGAATTCTATAAGCAGCTGGAACCTGTTATTTATCTTTTGGGAAATTCTACCAGGTATTATTTTTTCCCCCTTAAAGCTATTATTTTTTCACAGGGTTAATTCAGAACATGGATATTTGTTAATATACAGAATTCTGAAGCAAGCAGAATCTGAATTCGAATTCTTAATATATCATATATTATTTAAATGAAAGTTTCTTCTTTTTAATTTAAATTTATTTACAATTGATATCTTAAAAATAGCACTCACAAAATAGCAGCTCAACAGAAATATGATTTAGAAAATCAAATTTAAAAGTTTATACTTTAGAGAATAAAAGTCACATTATTTAGATAAACCTTGATTGAATTTTTTCAGATTTCATATTTTTAATAATTACTTTAAATCATATTCATTTATGTGAGAATTAAACATTTAGGGAAAAATGTTTTAACTAAATTTTAATGGAAGCTGGATTAAAAAAAAATCCAGATTTCAAATCCCAGTATTTTTGGATGAAATATCATGTAGCTTAAAAAAATAATAACGAAAAAAAGTTTAAGAATAGCAGAAATTTAAAATAAGATTCAAGTTATAATATTTGAAGTGTCCCATTGATTTCAATGTATTTTGCTGCTAGTTTAACACTTTCACTGCTGGAATACAAACTTCATTCAAAATGAACTGCAAGTGTTGTGCCTTAGAACAAATATGCATCCATTCAATTGTGGTCAATAAATGAGTGCCATAAAAGGGAAAGGCACAGGAAATGAATAACTGGTCGATATCAGCACACTGATTGAACCATGGGCTATTTTGCATTACTGGAATTTTCTTAGTGTCAATCACATTGTCTAGAGCAGTAGTTTTCAACCGGGGTGCTGCAACAACATCCCAGGGGTGCCATGTAATTTGTGTTTAAGTTACTTAAACTTATTTTTTTTTAATTTATATATTTATTTCATTATAAAAAAGGTCCATCCTTATCTTACTTATGTAAGTTAGGATTTTCTGTGCTTACCATTATAAAACTAGCAAGAGGGAAAGACTACAAACAATTGAGGCAGAAATGAGAGTATGTCTCTCAAATATTCCACCTGATTTGCCTTTAACCAATGGGTGGTTGATTGCTGGAACAAACTTCCATCTGTCATTGTAGAAGTTGACAGCTTAAATAAATTCAAGGCGGAACTAGACAAATATTTGGAGTGAATGGATTGGTAAAATGGGAAGAGGTTTTTTTTTTTTTTTGGCTGATGCTGTATAAGCTTGCTTTTTTGCATCATATGCCTCTACTAATGCTAATACTAATATCAAAAAAGATATGTGAATCACACCAGTCACAAATATCACATTGAAAACTTAGTGTTAAATACCTTCCATTGTATGGTATCTTTTTAATTTTGTGGTGATCTATATAAAGAATAAAATTATTATATAAGTATATACGAAATTTTTAGAAATCTTCAAGTACCGTGTTAACAGACTAGAAAAGAATAGCGAAAGCTTAAAAAGTGGTACTCACCTTGAAATTAATCTGCAATGGTTTACTTAGGTAGCGTGGTTAATGTTTAAGTTGAATTGTTAAATTAAAAAATTAAAAGGGAGGGAAGTAGGTAAAAGTTAACTGAGTTAAATGGGCGCAAGGAAACAGAAGTGTACACATCCAATCCTTAGTTGTCATCGGAATAAAAGAAAGAAGAATAATTAAAAACTATTTAAGTGAATCTGGTGAAGCCAATAGTCTTTACGAGGACTTTTGTTAGTTAAAGAACATCTTCAGTTGGCAATGTGTGGGGAGAGAACGCGCATGGTATTTTAAGAATAAAAATTATACTCTTGTGATGCCTTTTTTGACATGTGGGAACTTTAATCTCGAGAGGTTCCAAATTGGGGAAAGATTGAAGGGGAGTTTAGAATTTAGAATTTTGAGGTTAGAGTGGTGCTTGTACCATTCGATAACTAGAGCTTCATATTGAAGTATTCTGTAGCTGGATTTTAGTTTAATGATGGAAATGGCAGAATCGATGAGCGGGTTGTGGTTGTGAGTCTGGGCATGAGTTGTAAGTTCTGTGACAGATTGGTTAGACATGAGACTATGGAAATGGTAGTATGCACGGGTGTTGGATGTTTTTGATGAGCCAAATTTGGTAGTGGTACTTCCGATATAACATGTGTTGCAGTTTGGTTGACAATTAATGAGGTATATAATATTATTAAGGTCGTTTGTAGAATATTTGTATGTGTCTTTACAGGTGCTGAAAAAGGATCCTAATTTGTTGTAGGTGGAAAAAACAAGGGAGATATCAGTGTTGTTAAATAGGCGTCGGAACTGTCCTCCTAGTTCATTGTGGTAAGGGAGGACTATGCGGATGTTAGTTTTATTTTTGTCTTTGGTTGGGATGTTAGATTTAATTTTATTTTTAGCGTTAAGGATTGTATTTAAAATGAGTTGGTGGGGGTAACCTCTGGATATAAATTTGTCGGTAATATACTGTATTTCATTGTGAAGGTCGGTGGGTGAGGAACTGTACTTTAGTGCATTGTGAATTTGGTTATATAAAACTGCCTTTTTAGTGTTTAGAGGGTGATGAGAAGCAAAATGTAAGTATTTACCGGTGTTTGTATTTTTCCTGAAAATTTTCGTATTTAATTTTGTGCCTGTTATATAGATAGTGAGATTAAGGAAATTTATCTGATTGTTCTGTCCAACTTCAAGGGTGAATTTAAGTCGATCACCACTGTTAACCTCTCTTCCAGATCTTTTACACCCGCTGAACTTTCTGGCCTGGAATATGGCTTTAATTTTTTCCATCAAAAATCAACATTACCCTATAAAAGACTGCATTGTTGAACTCCAGTTCAAACTCGAACATCATCCCGATAAATGGCGTCTAATGCACCAAACAAATAGTATTATTAATACCAAACTTTCTTCCTGCTCTAATATAAAAAAACAACAGCTTATGGATTTACACAAACTCAGTAAAACTTCCAACGTTATTATTCAAAAAGCCGATAAAGGTGACATGATTGTTATAATAGATAAAGATACCTACACCGAAAAATTAGAATCCATCTTAGCAGACCCAAACACATACATAAATGTAAATAACCATAACTTCGTAAGACTCAAAAATAAACTTGACATAATTCTCAGGAAACTCAGGCAAAATAAGGAAATCAACCTTTCCACACTACAGCAAATTGGAATCCGCAATAACATCCTCCCCCACATGTTTGGGATTATCAAGTTACACAAAGCAGACCACCCTTTAAGACCAATTGTATCATATAACAATTCAGCTTTCGCTAATTTATCCTCCTTCCTGGTCAAAATTATAACCCCCCCTTACTAAATTTTCCACATTCAAGATCAATAACACCAATCAAGCTTTTAAAAAAATTAATAATATCACAATATCCGATACAAACATCCTAGCTTCCTATGACGTTACTTCTCTTTACACAAATGTCCATATTCCATTTACTTTACAAGTCTTACGCAAGTTCTTAGAAACAGACAATACCTTAACAAAACGTACCTCCCTTTCTATAGACCATATCCTTGAACTCACCACCCTTCTATTAGAAGCAAGATTTTTTAGATTCAACGAAAAAATTTTCCAACAAATATATGGCTTACCAATGGGACTAGGGATTTCGGCCCCATTGTCCGAAATCTACCTAGCCGCCATTGAAAGCCAAATTCTACACCCCTTTCCCCCTGAACTAAAATTATACATGCGCTATGCCGACGACATTCTTGTAGTAGGCAACAGATCCATTATTAATAACCTCTTTGTAAAACTTAACTCTGTACATGATAGACTTAAATTCACCCTTGAAATTGGACAGAACAATCAGATAAATTTCCTTAATCTCACTATCTATATAACAGGCACAAAATTAAATACGAAAATTTTCAGGAAAAATACAAACACCGGTAAATACTTACATTTTGCTTCTCATCACCCTCTAAACACTAAAAAGGCAGTTTTATATAACCAAATTCACAATGCACTAAAGTACAGTTCCTCACCCACCGACCTTCACAATGAAATACAGTATATTACCGACAAATTTATATCCAGAGGTTACCCCCACCAACTCATTTTAAATACAATCCTTAACGCTAAAAATAAAATTAAATCTAACATCCCAACCAAAGACAAAAATAAAACTAACATCCGCATAGTCCTCCCTTACCACAATGAACTAGCAGGACAGTTCCGACGCCGATTTAACAACACTGATATCTCCCTTGTTTTTTCCACCTACAACAAATTAGGATCCTTTTTCAGCACCTGTAAAGACACATACAAATATTCTACAAACGACCTTAATAATATTATATACCTCATTAATTGTCAACCAAACTGCAACACATGTTATATCGGAAGTACCACTACCAAATTTGGCTCATCAAAAACATCCAACACCCGCGCATACTACCATTTCCATAGTCTCACGTCTAACCAATCTGTCACAGAACTTACAACTCATGCCCAGACTCACAACCACAACCCGCTCATCGATTCTGCCATTTCCATCATTAAACTAAAATCCAGCTACAGAATACTTCAATATGAAGCTCTAGTTATCGAATGGTACAAGCACCACTCTAACCTCAAAATTCTAAATTCTAAACTCCCCTTCAATCATTCCCCAATTTGGAACCTCTCGAGATTAAAGTTCCCACATGTCAAAAAAGGCATCACGAGAATATAATTTTTATTCTTAAAATACCATGTGCGTTCTCTCCCCACACATTGCCAACTGAAGACGTTCTTTAACTAACGAAAGTCCTCGTAAAGACTATTGGCTTCACCGGATTCACTTACATAGTTTTTAATTATTCTTCTTTCTTTTATTCTGATGACAACCAAGGATTGGATGTGTACACTTCTGTTTCCTTGCGCCCATTTAACTCAGTCAACTTTTACCTACTTCCCTCCCTTTTAATTTTTCAATTTAACAATTCAACTTAAACATTAACCACGCTACCTAAGTAAACCATTGCAGATTAATTTCAAGATGAGTACCGCTTTTTAAGCTTTCGCTATTCTTTTCTAGTATATAAGTATATATAATTTGTATTATGAATTGTAATTTTGTTTATAATTATATTATTATAATAACTGTCATATTGACTGCATTAGCTTAGTATAGTATTGTATAGTCAAGTATAGTATAGTAAATTAAATCAGTTAAATTTATTAACCTTATTAATTTTCATTGTTAATTAAATAAATCGTATTTAAATGGAAATCATGCTCCAGACTAGAGCAGCAAAGCAACATGCACAGTGTAGCAGAAGTGCTGTGGCTCGTTGGAAAACCTAAGGAGGAGGTTCTCCAACGCATCACAGCCTAAACAAATGTGCAACTTGTGATATGTTTGCAGAACTTTCTGGGCCGGGACATGATATTGCCAAGGGGGATGCCTATGTGTGTGCTCTATGTAAGCAGTGTGAAAAAGCTAGGTGCCAACTCAGCATTGTTATAGGACTTTATGAAAGTTTGAAGGATACATGCCCTAAAAGGACTTGTATTGGGGGACCCATCAAGCTCTCAACTGCCCACATCAATGCTAGAGCTTGCACTTGATCATCTGGCAATACAGCGGCAACCATCAGGGCAGAATGCACTGGTCCCACAGGAGTTGATGATTATTATTATTATTATTATTATTAGCCATATGGTACAAGGAAGCCTGAGGCTTATGCTGCACCAGCCAAAAAAAAAAAAAAAAAAAATCCTGAGTTACCCGCTGAGAAAGAAAGAAGAGAGAGGAGGAGAGAGAGAGAGAGAGAGAGAGAGAGAGAGAGAGAGAGAGAGAGAGAGAGAGAGAGAGAGAGAGAGAGAGAGAGAGAGAGAGAGTACAAAGGAATCACCAAGAAAGAGAAGAATGATGATATCCAGCTCAGGACCCTGGGTTTGCCAAGCCCATACTCACCAGATGTGAGCCCCCGGGGAAGATGTTGTAGATCAGCAGATATCATTTTTTAAGGGCACAAAGGGTGATATTGTTGTACACGTCAGCACTAATGACATTAAGAGTAGGAGATCTATGGACTTACTTAACAAGTGCAGGTCAATATTGAAAAAAAGTCATGAGTTAAGGTTAAAGTGTCTGCAATTCTCACCAGACATGATAGGAGGGACTATATGATGAGAGCCTTGTCAATCAGTTCGGCCCTGGAGAGATTGTGCAAGGCTCATAGGTAGAATATTTCTCAGCATGGTCAGTGCTTGTTAACAGGAGAGATTGTTTCTACAGGGATTTGCTACACTTAAATAGAAAGGGTGCAAGAATATTTGCTGATGCTATCGAGGCAGTGTTAGGTGGGTTGGAAAACTGCTAACTTTGGGGGGGGGGATTCACAGACTAATAGATTAACGGTAGCCACAGGCAGAGGTGAAAATGATTCTTGCACTGCTTCTATTGGAATGAGCAGCAGCCAGCAAAGTGAGGTATTAGGGATTTCAAGGGCTGCTGGGAATCAACATGGAACAAATAAATACATGGGTTGTGTTAGGTAACTAAGAGTAAGAATAGGTGTATGTATACTTGCATGCACACTAATGCTAGGAGTATAGTAAATAAATTTGATGAATTTGAAGTGCTGGTCAAGACATCAAAAGCAGATACTGTTGGGATATCAGAGACGTGGTGCCACACAGATGTAAGCAGTGCAGAATTGGAATTTGGGGAGTACAATGTGTACATAAAGGATAGACAGGACAGGAAGGAAGAAGGGGTTATGCTGTTAGTTAAGAAACACATAAAAGCTAAGGAAGTGTATCCAGTTGACATTGGTGGACAATTAAAAGTTGAGTCAGTGTGGTGTGACATAAGCACTGGGAAAGGGTAGTAGTAGTGGCATGTGATGCAAGAAAGCAAGTGTATGAGCTTATACAGCAACAGCCAAAAGAAAAAAAAAAAAAAACACACCATTCCCTCCAAATGCCTGTCCAGTTCTTCCTTAAATTTATTTAACCTATCAACTTTCACAACGACAGATGGAAGTTTGTTCCAGCAATTAACCACCCGCTGGCTAAAGGCAAATTTCCGCACATGTATTTTATATCTGTCTTTTCTTAATTTGAATTTATGCCCCCTCAGTTCATAATCTGAACAAGTGGAAGGATCCCATTAGAATTCAGCGTGCTCAACCCATTCAAGGGTAAATGAGAGTAGGTATGTATGATGCAAGAAAGCAAGGTTATGCAGCATCAGCCAAAAAAAAAAAAAACCACTCCCATTTCACCCCTCTGTTCGTTCGAAATACCTGTCCAGCTGAGCCTTAAATTTATTTAGGCTATCAACTTCCACAACAAGGGAAGGGATGGAAGTCTGTTCCACCAACCAACTACCCGCTGGCTAAAGGCAAATTTCCGCACATCTATCCTACATCTGTCTTTACTCAATTTGAATTTATGCGCTCTCAGGTGATTATTCTGAGCAAGAGGAAGAATCCCATCAGCATTGAGCGAGCATGCTCAAACCATTCAAGGCATTATACACCTCTATCAGATCACCACGCCGGTGCCTAGTCTCCAGACACTGTAATTTGCAAAACTTCAGCCTTTCTTTGTAAGACCAACCCTTTGTTCCATTCACTAATCTTGTTGCCCTTTTCTGTACTCGTTCCAGCAGCTCTACATCCTTCTTGAAATGAGGCCTCCAGACCTGCATACAGTACTCAAGGTGTGGCCTGACCATTGCCTTATACAAGGAAATAATCACCTCCTTATCCCTGCTAGAAAAATTCCTGTATATCATTGACAAGACACCATGAGCTACTCTTGCAGCCCATCTGCACTGCTCAGAGAACTTCATATCTGCCTGCAAAATTACCCCGAGATCTTTTTCATTCTCTACCACTGTCAGTGTAGTACCAAAGAGTTGATACGTTGCTCTGGGGTTACTGTTTCCCATATGTAGTACTTTTCATTTGTCAATGTTAAAGCTCATTTGCCACCTCTCAGTCCATCTGCTCAACCTTTTCAGATCCTGTTGCAGCAGCACAGCATCAGTAGTGTCCTTAACAACCCTGCCAACCTTTGTATCATGTGCAAACTTGGACTTTAAGCTTGATATATCAGTATCATTTATAAATATGGAAAACAACAATGGACCCAACACTGAACCCTGAGGAACTCCACTAATAACATTAGTCCACAATGAGCAGTGTCCATTGATTACCACTCTCTGTCTTCTCCCCCTCAACCACCCCTTTATCCATAGCAGCAATTTGTCTCCAATGCCACACTGCTCCAATTTGTGCAACAGTCTTCCATGTGCAACAGTATCAAAAGCCTTTCTCAGATCCAAATATATAATATCAAAGTTATTCCCTGCATCCAGTTCTTTTCTGCATCCATTCAAATTGGTCAGGCAAGACTTTCCCTTAACAAAACCATGCTGTGTCTGAGCTATAACTGAAGTCTTGTCTAGATGATCCTGCAGCACTTCTTTAACCAGTGCCTTCATTAATTTTCCTGGAATAGAAGTTAAACTCACAGGTCTATAATTACTTGTGTCAGCCTTTGATCCTCCTTTGTGAATTGGAGTCACATTTACACATCTCCAGTCTATGGGTACCTCCCCTGAGTCCAAAGAAGCTGTCATAATTATGGCTATGGGTTTGCTTACTTCCTTTGCTGCCTCCTTTAATATAACTGGATAGATCCCATCCACTCCAGGTGCCTTTTTTATATTTATCCTCAACAATTACTCCTCCACTTTCCTCTCAGTTATTACAAAATCATCTAGCTCACTGCCAGAGTTTACTTCACCTATGGCATTCCACTTCTTGAATAACTCCTCATGTGTGAATGTAGATGCAAAATACTCGTTTAGTTTGTTAGCCACCTGAGAAGGATCCTCAACTGTTGAACCATCAATATCCATTGGACCAATCTGATTCATACCTTTCCTTCTACAGTTTACATAGGTAAAGAACTCTTTTCTGTTTTTCTTTGCATCCTTTGCCAAGTATATCTCATAATCTGCCTTTGCCTGCCTAATCTCCTTTGTGACTTAGTTACTGACCACCTTATATCTATCATAGGCTTCCATGTCACCCATTAATTTATATGTATCCCATGCATTTTTCTTCTCTGCCATATGTTCATCTGACATCCATTTAGGCCTAAACTTTGAACAATATTTCTTAGTTGGTATGTAAAGCCTAGTAGCTTCCAAGATAAGTTCTTTGAATGCTTCCCATTTTGAATTTGCTGTTGGTAACATCATCAGTTGGTCTCACTGTATAGAATTTTAAGTACTGTCTCAGGCCATCATAGTCGCCTTTACAAAAGCAAAAACCCTTCCCTTTACCCCTGAAGATAGTTACCTCTTTGAGTAAATCCCCCTTCAGCACACTGTGATCACTGCCACCTAGTGGTTTCTTTATCTGCAGATTCTTAATGAATGAAGAATCACTACTGATAATCAGATCAAGACTGTTACTCCCTCTATTACTCCCAACAATCATCCAATAAATCCACAAAAGCCTTGCTTGCGTGTGAGTGACCAATCCACAAATTCCAGTCAATATCTGGGAAATTAAAATCCCCCATTATAAGACTCTCTGATTTACCGGCCCACTATTTCCCTGCACAGTTTCTTATTATACGCATTAGAGTCATTAGGCCTATAGCACACTCCTACTCTCAATTTTGATCTCCCAATGTTTATATCACACCAAACTGACTCGACACTGCACTGTCCAGCGATGTCGACTGGCTTAACTTCCTTGGATTTTGTGCGTTTCTTAACTAATAGCATAACCCCTCCTCCCTTCCTGGCCTGTCTATCCTTTCTGTACACATTTTACTCCCCAAATTCCAGTTCTGCATTCCTTATATCTGTGTGACACCACACAGATATAATTATAAGACTAATGAATCTGATGAGTATAATGAGCAGTTTTGCAGAAAAATAGAGTGAGCCAGTAAATCAGATTGTGTTATAATGGGAGATTTTAACTTCCCAGATATTGACTGGAACTTGTGGGTTGGTCAATCGCACACTAGCAAGACTTTTGTGAATTTATTGGATGATTGTTTTTTTCAGCAACATGTCCGAGAGGCAACCAGAGGAGGTAATACTCTTGATGTGATTATCAGCAGTGATTCATCATGCGTTAAAAATCTGCAGATAAAGGAACCACTAGGTAGCAGTGATCACAGTGTACTGATGCAGGATTTACTTAAAGACGTAACTACCATCATGGTTAAGAGCAAGAATTTTTGCTTTCATAAATATGACTACGGTGGTCTCAGAGAGTTTTTAAATTCTATACAGTGGAATCAACTGATGATGTTTCCAATGATGAATTCTAAATGGGAGGGCTTCAGGGAATTAATCTTAGAGGGTACTAGGCTTTTCATACCAACTAAGAAATACTGTTCAAGGTTTAGGCCTAAATGGATATCAGATGAATTAATGTGGCTTGTAATGCATATAAATTATCAGGTGACACAGAAGCCTATGGCAGATATAAGCTAGTCTGTAATCAAGTCACAAAGGAGATTAGGCAAGCTAAGGCAGATTGTGAGAAATCTTTGGAAAAGGATGCAAAGAAAAACAGCAAAGAGTTCTTTACTTATGTAAACTCTAAAATGAAAGTGATGAATCAGATTGGTCCACTTAATGTAGATGGTTTGACTATTGATGATTATGCTCAGGTAGCTGATAAATTGAATGGGTATTTTGCATCTACATTCACACATGAAGAGTTATTCAAGGAGGGGAATACCAGATGTTTACAAATTCTAACAGGGAGCTACATATTTTTGTAATAACTGAGAGCAAAGTGGTGGAAGCTAATATAGCCTCCAAGAATTATTCTTCACAGATAAAAAATATATACAAAATAAAAATAAAAATAAATAAAATAATATAATATAAAAAAGATTAAAAGTTACACTAAGTGCACATAAAAAGGAACCAAATATAAGCAGCAGTGAACATATTAAACAATACAAGGATATCTTAAAGCATAAAAAAAGACACATCAAAATTTATCCAAGCTCTAGAAGCTTAGCATAAAATAGGTTTCTTAATGGGTTCAAGCAATCTTCCACATTTACCATCATGAGTTTGCTTGATATTTTACTTTGAATGAAGATTAGCATTAGCATTAGTAGAGGCATATGATGCAAGAAAGTAAGCTTACAATAACAGAATACAAAATGCCAGTGATGTGTGAATAAACATATGAATGAATGAACACAAAATCAGTGCATAAAACTGGTTCAAGCATGGGTAGCTAAGTAAAACTTTAACTTGAAAAAAAAAATTCTAGCTAAATTAACTTTAATATGTAAAGATTTTTTATGAGGAATGAATATTTGATCTGCACAGTTAAATACCAGGGGAACTTGAGGTGAAACTAAGGTTGAAAGGTCAGAAAAGAACTATAACTTTCCATGTCAATATTTACCAAAAATTTAGTTATGTGTTAGCAGATTTTCAATTTTTAATAAAAAAATTTATTATTTTTTTGCCAGTGTTAGTATTTATTTGACAGTATATAGCATGCCCTTTATCCAGCCACGTATCCAAAAAAAAAAAAGTAGTGACATATAAGAAATGCATGAAACACAGTTTGGTTGAAAAAGGCAAATTTCGACTTCACCTAATTTGATTTTCTTTCATTTCCTATATATTTTATAATTTAAAAATTTTTTATTTCTGCATGAAAAAATAGTTTATTCCATCAAAGCAATTTTTGAAAATTTAATAATAACTAAAAGTAAATGTATTCAAAAATTAAACCTAATTACTCTTAAGTAAGATTCGAAATGTAAACTTTATTTTAAGTATGATAAAAATTGTACATTTGAATAACGATATGAATGAATATATAAAGTTTTCTTAGTGATTTTAATTGGTTCAAGCATGGGCAGCTAAGTAAAACTTCTACTTAAAAAAATTTTAAATTGAAGCGTTATAATTTCATTTAATCCTATGGCAGATTAATATATTTGTGAAAAATATCATCAAAATAGCAATTTCAGGCTTAAAAGTTCCATTGCATTTCTTTGAGTATACATAAATATTCTTGAAGAAAATTTCAAGAACAATTATGTGCTCTTTAGACATTGATTAAAATAATTATAATTATTTTCCCTTCTAAATTTGCGATGAATGCACAAATCATTTATTTTTTTAAATATTGCAGTCAGAAGTTGGCAGGATCACTCCTAATGTCTTCACACAGAATATGGTTTAATAATTCTCTGTGTAAGTTGAGTTTTTATACCCTTTGTTTACTTATTATTTTATTTAAACTGCATTACTTCTTCAAACAGTTATGAAGAATTCAATTAGAAAGAATAGGGTTTAGAAAAGATTCCTCATTTGACAAAAATGATGCATTCCTTAAAAGTCATTCATTAAGCAAAAATTCATTTCATGAGAATGAATTTCCTATTAATTAAAAGGTAGTAATTAAGGATATGGTTACTTGAGACAGTGCATATATATAAACAATTGTAAAGGAAAATAAATATATAGTACACATCTGTATATATGTAATTATTGTAATGAATAATAATTTTAAATGAGATAAATTAAAACAAACAGTATAAAAGAAAATAAAATTATAATTCATTTACTAGATGAAGTTGATAGCTAAAGTTCTGATGCCAAAATGAGGAGCCATTGGATCCCCTGGTTTGAAGAAAGTATCTAATGATATTAGTATTAGTATTAATAGTGGCGAATGATGCAAGAAATTAAGCTTATACAGCATCAGCCAAAAAAAAAAAAAAAAAACCTCCCAGTTCTCCTATCTATTCTCTCCAGTAGTCTGTCTAGTTCTTCCTTGAATTTATTCAAACTATCTGTTTCGACAAAAATGGATTTGATTGATGTAGGAATCTATATCAATCGAATCCGTTTTTGAATTGAATTTTCAAAGATGACCCGAATATGGAACAGTCTTGACACAAGCTAAAAAGTTGAAGACTATCAATGAAGAGAGTCTTCAACTTTTTAGCTTGTGTCAAGACTGTTCCATATTCGGGTCATCTTTGAAAATTCAATTCAAAAATGGATACAGAGGTCATGGAAAAGGAAAGTATTTGAGACAAAAATTCTCCCTTGTCAATATTAGTATTAGTATTAGTAACGGCCGTATGGTGCAAGAAAGCCTATGGCTTATGCTGCACCAGCCAAAAAAAAAAAAAAAAAAAAAATCCGAACAAAACAATGATAAAAACAAAAATTAAATAAATAAATAAATAATAATAATTAATAAATAAATAAAAATAATAAAATGAAATTAAAAATTAAATAAAAAGGAAATTAATCCTATCATCCTATGCGCTTCCCTTACCCGAAAGTACTATCCAGATGACCTTTGAATTTCCCCAAACTGTCGGCCTCTACCACCCATGAAGGCAACTTATTCCAGTAATTTATAACTCGCTGGCTAAAATAAAACTTCCTGCAGTCCAATCTAAACATTTCCCCGCGTAACTTGAATTTATGTCCCCTAGTTCTAGCATAATTTATAATCTTGAAAATTTTGTCCTCATTCATTTTACTGATGCCTCTCAGAGCCTTAAACACCTCAATCAAATCTCCCCTAAGGTGTCTAGTTTCCAAACTCTGCAACCCACATATTCGAAGTCTTTCTTCATACGGACGCCCTTTTGCCGATCTCACCAGGCGAGTTACCCTTCTTTGCACCCTTTCAAGAAGCTCGATGTCTTTCTTTAGGTGCGGTCTCCATACTTGAACACAGTATTCCAAGTGTGGTCTAACATAGGCCTTATATAATGGGATTATCACGTCCCTATCTCTACTTGCAAAAGTTCGATAGATCATCGATAGGACACCATGGGCCTTCCTTGCAACCTGTTTACAATGCTCAGAGAATTTCATGTCTGACCGTATCGTAACACCCAAGTCCCTTTCCTCCAGTACTGGGTTTAGTTGAACTCCACCAAGTGAATAAGTTATTTTGGGATTACTGTTTCCCAGGTGTAATACCTTACACTTTGTTGGATTAAAGCACAGCTGCCATTTTTCTGACCATTCTTGAAGTCTATCTAGGTCTCTCTGAAGAAGCTCAGCTTGACAGTGATCATTAACTACTCTACCAATTTTAACATCATCTGCAAATTTAGACATCACACCCTCTATCCCTTCATCAATGTCGTTTATGAAAATTAAAAACAACAGTGGTCCTAATACTAATCCTTGGGGAACCCCACTTCTTACATCAACCCAATCTGAGGAATAGCCATTTATCACAACCCTCTGCCTCCTGCCCTGAAGCCATCCTTCTATCCATCTAAGGATTTTTCCAGTGATTCCAACCTGTTCCAGCTTATAAAGCAACCGCTCATGTGGGACTGAGTCAAAAGCTTTGCTGAAATCTAAATAAACAATGTCGAAATTATTCCCTAAATCCAGCTCGTGAGTGACCCTTTCGAAATAGCGAACCAGATTTGTTAAACATGATTTTCCCTTTACAAAACCATGCTGAGTATCCTTGAGAATTTCAATTCGATCCAAATGATCCTGAATTCCACCCTTGATCAATGCCTCCATGATTTTCCCTACTACTGAAGTCAGACTGACAGGTCGATAATTTCCCACTTCACTTTTAGAGCCACCCTTATGTATGGGAGATACATTTGCACTTTTCCAATCCAAGGGAATCTCCCCAGAGTCTAGTGATGCTCGCATATAAGAGTATTCTTCAATGAAAACAATAATGCTTTTTTTTTTGTTACCATTGGCAATGACAGATCTTATTAGCCTTGTTATCCTTTGATTTTTTGACAGTGTATAGCATGCCCAAGAATTCAGGGTATCAACTATAGGAAGGGTTGGAAAATTATGTACTGCTTGGCATGCTTTTGTTGTAGCAAAAATTCACTGCATATATGGAAAAAGAGGTACTAACTACTCCACAGATGAGTCTAAACTTAAGAATTTGCTCTGAAATTAGTGTTTTTTTAAATAAAACAATTACAGCAATGTTTATTTCTGTACACGTGTAGCAACTAACAAAGTTGTTGTTGTTTGTTATTTTGGTTTTTAGGAGCATTAGCAACTAAGGCCATATTGCCTTAGTTGAGAGGTGGCAAATGAAGTTTAACATTGACAAATGTAAAGTACTACACATGGGAAACAGCAACCCCAGAGCAACATATCAACTCTGTAGTACTACACTGACAGTGGTAGAGAATGAAAGGGACTTGGGGGTGGTTGTGCAGGCAGATATGAAGTTCTCTGAGCAGTGCAGACGGGCTGCAAGAGTAGCTCATGGAGTATTGTCAATGATATACAGGAATTTTTCCAGTAGGGATAAGGAGGTGATTATTCCATTGTATAAGGCAATGGTCAGGCCACACCTAGAGTACTGTATAGAGGTCTGGAGGAGGCCTCATTTCAAGAAGGATGTAGAGCTGCTGGAACGAGTACAGAGAAGGGCAACAAGATTAGTGAATGGAACAAAGGGGTGCTCTTACGAAGAAAGGCTTAAGTTTTGCAAATTACAGTGTCTGGAGACTAGGCACCAGCGAGGTGATCTGATAGAGGTGTATAAAGCCTTGAATGGTTTAAGCATGCTCAATGCTGATGGGATTCTTCCTCTAGCTCAGAAAAATCACCTGAGAGGGCATAAATTCAAATTGAGGAAAGACAGATGTAGGATAGACGTGCGGAAATTTGCCTTTAGCCAGCGGGTGGTTGGTTGGTGGAACAGACTTCCATCCCTTGTCGTGGAGGTTGATAGCCTAAATAAGTTTAAGGCTCAGCTGGACAGGTATTTTGAACGAACAGAGGGGTGAAGTGGAAGTGGGGTTTTTTTTTTTTTTTTTTTTTTTTTGGCTGATGCTGCATAAGCTTGCTTTCTTGCATCAAATGCCTCTACTAATGCTAATGCTCCGGGATATGCGGTGGTTATTCCGTGACCTTTCCGTATCCTCCATATTTGGTGGTGACAGGCTCGAACCCCGGTCTAATCAAGAAGCGTGTGCTACGCACTGCTGCTCCTTCCCAACTGGCTATGGAGGCGCCCACTAACAAAGTGTAGCTATTAAATATAGCAGTTCTTAAAATGACAGCATGAGTTTCAGTTGTTTGGATGGGAATTTTTCAGGCCACCTACTATTTTGATCATAGTAAATCAGTTTATAAGGTAAGCTAATGCACATTTTATTTTTATTATAGTGTATTATGTCTGTACAGGTATGTGTGCATGGGTTGATTTGCATTTTTTGTGGGCTGATAATCCCAGAATAACATGTGGATAAAATACTACTCCTTCTGCCCCATAAAATTTTAATTTTATGGGGCAGAAGAATTAAAATTAAACAAAAAAAGGAAAAAAGAATAGATGAAAAAAAAAAAGGAGATAAATAAAAAGAAAAAAGAGAAGGAAAAAGAAGTGTTTTTTAAGTTAAAGGGCTCCTGTGAAACCCGAAACAATGACTTTTTTTACATATGTTTAGAAAATATGATTAGCATTTTATTAATAAGTACAAAGGGTGCAAACAAAAATAATGTTTTTATTATTATTATTATTTTATTTATTTTTATTTTTTTTTAAATCATAATATGAGAAGCAAAGTCTGTATAATTTATAAAGGTGTGGAAATTTTGGCCATTGTCTAGGTAATTATCTCAAGGCCAGTTTTTACACATCCCTTGAAATATCAAAAGAAATTAATTTCACACACATGTATACCCCACTTTAGGTATGGGCCAGACATAAGGCAGGGTATACCTATATGAAAATTAATTACTTTCATCTGGCTCTCGCTGTATGGCCGAGCAACCCTTCTTGCCCTGCCGAATGCAATACACATTGCTATAAAGTTGTATTTTTAATGTTTGTGTGTTTTTATATGAATAATTATGTTCCCTATGTGTAAGTAAGTAAAATTTATATTATTCTTCATTTTATTTATTGAGTTGGAGCTGGAACATGGCACAAACCCAAGGGCATAACTATGCCAATGCAACTGCATTGGAACTGAGCTTGAAAGAGGCCCCACAAAATTTAGAAGACAGATTCATTTCTCAAGACAATTCACGATTTTAATTCATAAACGAACAAGTTTTTTAAATGAAATGTAACACATTCTTATTGACCCAGTGACTGGCCACCACCCGAGTATTGTTTAGACTGATTCCAAACTTATAGAAATATTAGTAAATAAAAGATAGTCATGAAATATTCAGCAACACTAGTGTCAAATATTAAATATACAGGTAACTCTCCTATAACACGGTAGTTAGGTTCCTATAAAATGTCATGTTGTGCGAAATCGTGTTATACGGGACTAAGAAAAAATACGAAAAGGGGAGTTACGTTCCAAAAGTTAACAAAAATACACTATTTCGTTAATAAAAGGTTAACAAAACTAACAAAAATAAACCATTCTAGATTTCGTGCATCTTCTGCTCTCTTTAAGAATCTGCATTCAAAAAATAAGATTCTAATTGCTTGGCTAAGTTTACGCCTTCCCCTATGCTTTTTAGTTTAAAATTTGGAAGCTTAGCATTTGTGCTATCATCCTCTGAATTGATTTGGTTTTACCTCTGATGGCATTTCCACCAAATCCATTTCGCCAGCCTCTTTTTTCTACTAGCAATTCTTCAGTAATCATATCTTTTTTTTTATTTTTATTCTATTTTTTTAGGAGCATTGCCGACTAAGGCCATATTACTCTGTATATTGTCTATAAATTGTGTGTATTCTGAAGTCAATTTTCTGTTTTTCTGGATGAAAAACCATGCTACCCTCACCTGAGCCCGACTAACTCAGCCACATTGTGAAAAAGACCCATAAAAATTCCTCCCATCATCAATGGGATTCCGACTTGGGTCTTTTCCACCTGATGTGGGGGGGTAATTCTGTCAACAGTGCTACCTACGAGGGCTTCAGTGGTCATATCATCAAACCTTCCCCTTTTACGGACGTAGCAAGTTCTACAATTGCACCGATTCTGTTTTCTGCCGGTTCGACCATATTTCCGAATGAACTGATTCCAGCCATACATTTTTCCACACACATTTAACGTTTTTTGTTGACATAAAACTGTCGACAAAAGACAGAAATAAAACTGTCAGTTTTATTTCTTTCAGCAGTATAAAGATATGATTCTGATACAGTCCACAATTGAGAAATGTTTCCATGTCTCCATTACTTCAATAGATTGGGAATCAATTTTTTTCCAAAATTCATTGTAACGATTTTCTGAAGTAATGAGTTTTAAAGGTGGATATAATATGCCTCGATCTAATGGCTGAATGAAAGAAGTTGTATTAACCTAAGTACAACTGTGGCAGTAGCAACAAAACTTCAACATTTGGATGACTTAAATCTTTTGGATGGCATGGTGTGCTATCAATAGTAATAAAACTTTGAAATCTAGATTTTTCTATAAGTTCAATAGCACAGAACGTAACATGGGAATTTCCCAACAAAATAAAATACAGGGATTTCTCACTAATTGTGTTTGATTAGTGAGTCAACAGCAGATTCAAAAAGAGTGGAAATGTTGAAAAATTACATCCAACATAATAGCAGGGTTTCCCCTGCACAAAAGCTCAAAAATACCCTGTTATGTGAGGTTTGCCGAAATTCTCTAACCGTGTTATATAAATACCAGTGTACTGGGAGGGACCCTTCCCATAATTAGCGTTTATCCTGTGATGTTCAGAGAGGGAATAAGTAATGACCAGGCAGAGTAAAGTGTCTACTTCAGTCACTATAAAGCATTGAGTTTCGTTAAGTTTATGGTTTTGAGGTTTTCATTTGCCATTTTCACAACAACATTGTATCCTAGTCAATTGCTAAGTTTCTATACAGCCAACAAGACCCGGACTTTGTTACTGGCCATGAATAATACATTTTATATGTAGTGTATCTGTTCTGTTTTTATTTGTGGTGGGAAAATTTGTTGCAAAGTTAACTGAAGAAAGAGAGTGAGAAATGAAACAAAACAATTCAGCCAATCACAGAGCTTTTCATTTGCTTTATTGGCAGAAAAAGTTCTGCAGCTCTTATCAAGCATCAGGTACCATTCTGCGATTCTACATTTTCAAGTGCAGTGATTCTACATTTTTAAGTTTCTTAGAACATTAAAAAATTTACTCATTACCACCATTTTTTTTCCAACTTGTGATAGAAAGGCTGAAGATGTAAGTAAATTTATTATTCCAGTTTTCATTAGTTTCTAGTTTTCATTCACAAATTGTGGATTCGTAATTTGTAAATGTGGACCATTCACAAATTATGAATGATCCACGATCCAGTTTTGATACTAATACAGTATATGTTACTCATTGCTGTAGATTTATTTATTTATTTATTTATTTTACTATTCTTTGCATTCTGTTGCAATTTGACAGAATTTTTTTTTATGTGAACCCCAAACACGAGAGGTATTAGAACCTATAGTACTTAGTACCGTGCTTGGGTTTGAGGTTAAGAAGACGAAAGAAGATATTTGTTGACATTGGACTTGAACTTCTGTAGATTGTAATTTTCAGGAAATACGTATGAAGGAAGGTTGTTCCAGAAAACGGCTGTTGAATGAATAAATGAGGATGAAGAAAAGTTGGTTCTGTGGGTTTGAAGTTGGACAGTAAATGGATGTTGGCAAGTGGCGGCACGTGTTCGGACTGTTTTGAAAGAGAGAGCAGGAATTATAGAAGCCAATTCAGAAGAACAGTGCCCATGGAAGTATCTGTAGAAGAGGCATGCAGCGGAAACAGTGCATCTATGAGAAAGCGAGTGGAGAGACTCTGTTAGAGATGAATCATTAATTAACCTAACTGCCCTCTTCTGAATGGAATCAAGAAGCCTGAGAGAGGTTTTGGGGGCACCACACCAGATGTGGGAACAATATTCCACGGCAGGGTGGATTTGCGATTTATACAGAGTGAGCAGCTGTTTGGAAGAAAAGTAACGCCGAGAGCGAAAGAGAAAACCAAGTTTTTTAGATGCAGAGGAAGCAATATTTGTAATGTGCTTGTGCCAAGAGAGATTAGAAGTCAGGGTAATCCCCAAAAGAGATATATCATTTTGCCTAGAAATCGGAGTGTCACTAAAGATAAGCATAGGAGTAGAAGAATCCTTTTTGCGAGATACAAGACAAGACTGAGTTTTAGAAGGGTTGAAATCAACTAAGTTGTCTTTGCCCCACTGGAGAATTACCTGAAGATCGGCATTTAAGGAATTGGTAGCAGATTTTCGAGAAATTGAAGCTGATTGAGCAGGACAAGGTTTCTCAAAATGTAAAGTTGAATGCAATGTGCTATCATCGGCAAAACTATGGATAGGATTTCCAGTCAATGGAAGAAGGTCATTGATATACAAGAGGAAAAGAGTGGGGGAAAGAACTGAACCTTGGGGGACACCGGCATTAGTGGAGAAGTTAGAAGACAGAGAGCCACCTACCATCACAATCAGTGAGCGATCAGAGAGAAAACTGGATAACCAATTACTAAAAACAGTTGGCAAGCCATAAGATAGAAGTTTGTTTAGAAGACCTTTATGCCAAACACGATCGAAAGCCTTTGAGATGTCAAGAGCAACTACTTGTGTTTCACCGAACCTTTCCATTGAAGTAGTCCATAAATGGGTAACATAAGCCAGAATATCACCAGTAGATCGACACTGACGGAATCCATACTGGTGATCGTTGATCAGACGGAAGGTTTCTAGGTAGTTTAAGAGTTGGCGGTTAATTGATTTCTCCATTACTTTAGAAAGAGTAGAAGTAATTGCAACGGGACGATAATTGGATGGGAGAGATTTGGCACCCTTTTTAGGAACTGGCTGGATATGAGCAAATTTCCAAGCAGAAGGAAAAACACCTTTGGAATAAGAAAGTGAAAAAAGGCGGCAAAGAATAGGAGTAAGTTCAGGAGCACAGGTTTTGAGAACAAGTGGAGAAATACCTTCAGGACCTGGAGCTTTCTTATCATCAAGATTCATCAAAATCCTTCTGATATCCTTTTGACGGAAGACCACAGGAGGCATTGAATGGAGCGTGTTGGAAATGGTGGGAGGTGTTTTACCAAGATCATTAATACATGAGCTGGAAGAAAAATGGGATGCTAGCAGGTCAGCTTTATCCTTGGCTGAAGTGGCAACAGAACCATCTGGTTTGGACAGAGGTGGGAGCAGAGATGGGCAAAAGTTGCGGCCAATAGCTTTGGCAAGAGACCAGAATGCTCGGCTACCATTAGGGCAAGAAGCAAGTTTTCTACTCTTAGCCTGTTCAAACTCTAGTTTGGACTGATTAATAACTGCTTTACAATTGTTGCGAGCTTTGGTGTAGGCAGAAAATGAAACTGAAGAATTAGAAACAAGCCAATTACGATATGCAACATTCTTCTCTTGGACAGCCTTAGCACATTTATTGGAAAACCAAGGTTTAGATAAAGGATGAGATTTTAAAGTGGAATGTGGGATAAGGGATTCCATTCCTGCAAGAATAATTTCACTGACACGATCTGAGCAAACGTTGACATCAGAAGTTTTGAAACAGTAATCCGACCAAGGAAAAGAAGAAAAGAAGTCTCGCAGGTCATCCCATTTTGCATTCTTGTAATGCCAAACAACACGTGGTTGGGAATAGCCATGAGATAAAGGTTCCATTGGAGAAGAGTTGCAATTTGTTTCTAGTTTCTAGTTTTCATTCACAAATTGTGGATTCATAATTTGTAAATGTGGACCATTCACAAATTATGAATGATCCACGATCCAGTTTTGATACTAATACAGTATATGTTACTCATTGCTGTAGATTTATTTATTTATTTATTTATTTATTTTACTATTCTTTGCATTCTGTTGCAATTTGACAGAATGATTTGATTTAATTACTCTGGTGTCAGTAATTTTTTTTTTATTATTGAACATTTGTTGAAGGATCATTTACAGATCAGAGAAAGATATATGAATTTCAAAAAGCTATTTTTATTGTACGCACTTTTTTTTTTTTTTTTTTTGCACTTACTGAACAATGAATGTGCACCTCTGAATAGAGAAGTATGCATTGATTTGCTTCGTGTGCAATGCAATGCCAACTTTTAGTGATTCTGTAATAAGTGATTTTATTATTAAATGTAAGTGAATTTATTATTCCAGTTTTCATAAGTTTACATTATGGACCATTCACAAATTACGAATGGTCCATGATGTTGGCAATCGCCAAATGTTGTATAGTTTGTAATAAGAATAATAATAATAATAAATTATTATTATTATTCATATGGTGGATAATAATAATAATAATAATAACCAGCCAAAAAAAATTCCCGAGTTATCCTGAGAGAGAGAGAGAGAGAGAGAGAGAGAGAGAGAGAGAGAGAGAGAGAGAGAGAGAGAGAGAGAGAGAGAGAGAGAATCAGAAGTAGAAAGGAATCACCAAGAAAGAGAAGAATGATGATATGCAGCTCAGGATCCTTGATGTGCCAAGACCATACTCACCAGATGTGAGGCCCTGGGGTTAATATGTTACTCATTGCTGTAGATTTATTTTATTTATTTATTTTTTATCTATTCTTTGTCTGCGCAGGTAGCGCAGTAGTATTGCCACCATCCTTTCCTCACACTGGGTGGAAAAGGCCTGAGTTCGAATCTCGTCGATGGCACGAGGAACTTTAATGGGCTTTTTTCACTCCATGGCTGAGTTAGTCAGTCTCAGGCGTAGATTGCAAGGTATTTTCCCCAAACTGGGGTTTTTTGTCTAGCAACAACACCTTTTCCACCTGGTGTGAGGAAAGGATGGTGACGATGCCCACTGTGCTACCCACGCAGACTATAATCAGCTTCTGGAGCCCCTGAGTCTGCGCAGGTAGCACAGTGGTATCATCACTGTCCTCCCCACACCGGGTGGAAAAGGCCCAGGTTCAAATTCTGCCGATGATGCAAGGAAATTTAATGGGGGTTTTTTCACTCTGTGGCTGAGTCAGTCAGTCTCAGGTATAGATTGCAAGGTATTTTCCACAAACTGGGGTTTTTCGGCCAGCAAAAACAGGCAAATCGACCAGAAAACACATGCAATTTACAGACAAAAAACACATGGGTAGATGTAATCAATTACGGAAGAACTTAATAAAATATATATTTTTTCTGGAATCCCTGTAAGAATGATGTCCCGGGCATCTGCCCTTAATCCGGCACTGATCAGGAACAAACGTCCTGGACAATTAGTCCTGGACGTCTCCAATGGAACATTTTGGGTCCCGTTAGGAGCCCAGCAGCTAAATGACCAAAGGAACCACACATATACAAAATCCATATACCTTTAAACTTCTGGCATTAACAGTGTTCTGTTTCACATCCACAATGTATACTATGCAGAGATGGGGGGAACCCTTGGTGCTGTTTTACACTAAACAGACTACATTCTACACTCTACTCTCCAATACACCAGTCGGTGTGTATGAACAGTTCATAAAATTTATCAATGTAAAGAGCAGTACCGGAGAAAATTTATACAATGTGCTGAAACAGGAATTTGAAATATTAGAATTAGACATAACTAATATCGGAGGGCAAGGTTATGACAGTGCAGCTAATATGAAAGGAAATGATTCAGGTGTTCAGGCAGGACTTTTACAGGAAATTTCAAGGACATTTTTTACACCATGTGCTTGCCACCATCCTTTCCTCACACTGGGTGGAAAAGGCCTGAGTTCGAATCCCGTCGATGGCACGAGGAACTTTAATGGGCTTTTACAATCTAGTTCTAGGGGGTGCATCCATAGCCAGGAGCAGCAGTGTGTAGTCACACGCTTCTTGATCAGACTGGGGTTCGAGTCCGTGACCACCAAATACGAAGGATGCAGAAAGGTCAGGGAATGACCACTGCATATCCCCAGAGCAATATGGCCTTAGTTGCTAATGCTCCTAAAAACCAAATAAGTTCTAGGTGGCCAGAACCTATCCTGATGCAATGACCTTTATACAAATAATTTAATTAAAACATATCTAAGGTCGATAATGCTTCAAGAGAGACTCACCAGCTTTGCTGTTGTATCCACTGAAAGAGAAGAAGCAAAGAATTTAAATGTTGAGAAAGTCTTCAAAGGTTTTACTGATAAATGGGCAAGAAAAATATCCTTCTGATTAGTTTTGTTTATATTATCAAAATTTCTGGTCAATTGTTAACAAATTGTAATAATATAAAAATAATAAACAATTATTAATAGTTTTAGTTTTTCATTATTTCAAAATATTGAGGGATTGATATTGAATTTTTCAAGGGGCCCCACCAGCATGTTCTAATTGGGCCCCGCATTTGCGAAGGCCGGCACTGCAGTCTCCAGTAGGATTAGAACTTGGAACTCCCCTGAGTGACAAGTAGTGAACTCACTATGCTATCACAGAAGACAGTAGCATGAGTTGCAACCTACTAGGCTTCATTGAAAAAAAAACATGCTTAGAAGGTATCGTGAGTGATTAGTATATATGTATGACTAAAGATTCTTTAACAAAATGAGATTTAGAATTATGCAAATATACAGTGAGATGAGTCAAGCTGATTTTTAGATTTAAGCAATCAGTGTTTCGTAAAAAATTGTATTTATCAGTTTTATTGTTAATTATATTGTTAATGAAATGAGCAGCAGCTTGGAAAATTCAGACTGCTGGGAGTCATTGGGGTACAAGTAAACACATGGGTTGTGTGTTAGGGTAGCTAAGAAAAAGAACAGGTGCATGTATACTTGCATGTACACCAATGCTAGGAGTTTGGTAAATAAATTTGATGAATTTCAGATATTGCTCAAAGCTTCAAAGGCAGATATTGTTGGGATATCAGAGACGTGGTGTCACACAGGTATAAGTAATGCAGAACTGGAATTTGGGGAGTACAACGTCTACAGAAAGGATAGACAGGATAGAAAGGGAGAAGGGGTTATGCTATTAGTTAAGAAACACATAAAATCCAAGGAAGTGAAACCAGTCGACATCGCTGGACAGTGCAGTGTCGAGTCAGTTTGGTGTGACATAAGCATTGGGAGATCAAAATTGAGAGTAGGAGTGTGCTGTAGGCCTAATTACTCTGATGAGTATAATAAGAAACTGTACAGGGAAATAGAGTGGGCCAGTAAATCAGAGAGTCTTATAATGGGGGATTTTAATTTCCCAGATATTGACTGGAATTTGTGGGTTGGTCACTCACACACTAGCAAGGCTTTTGTGGATTTGTTGGATGATTGTTTTCTAAATCAGCATGTTTGGGAGGCAACTAGAGGGAGCAATACTCTTGATTTGATTATCAGTAGTGATTCTTCATGCATTAAGAATCTGCAGATACAGGAACCACTAGGTGGCAGTGATCACAGTGTGCTGAAGTGGGATTTACTCAAGGAGGTAACTACCATCAGGGGTAAAGGGAAGCGTTATTGCTTTCGTAAAGGTGACTATGATGGTCTGAGACAGTATTTAAATTCTATACAGTGGGACCAACTGATGATGTTACCAACAGCAAACTCAAAATGGGAAGCATTCAAAGAACTTATCTTGGAAGCTACTGGATTTACATACCAACTAAGAAATATTGTTCAAGGTTCAGGCCTAAATGGATGTCAGATGAACTAATGAGACATATGGCAAAGAAGAAAAATGCATGGGATACATATAAATTAACATGTGACACAGAAGCCTATGACATATATAAATTGATCTGTAACCAAGTTACAAAGGATGTTAGGCAGGCGAAGGCAGGTTACGAGAAATCTTTGGCAAGGGATGCACAGAAAAACAGCAAGGAGTTCTTTACTTATGTAAACTCTAGAAGGAAGGGGATGAATCAGATTGGTCCACTTGATATCGATGGTTCAACTGTCCATGATCCTGCTCAGGTAGCTAAAAAACTAAATTAATATTTTGCATCTACATTCACACATGAGGAGTTATTCAGGAAGGGGAATGCCATAGATGAAGTAAACTCTGGTAGTGAGCTAGATGATCTTGTAATAATTGAGAGTAAAGTGGAGGAGAAATTGTTGAAGATAAATACAAGAAAGGCACCTGGGGTGGATGGGATCTATCCAGTTATATTAAAGGAGGCAGTAAAGGAAGTAAGCAATCCGTTAGCCATAATTATGAGAGCTTCCTTGGACTCGGGGGAGGTACTCACAGACTGGAGATGTGCAAATGTAACCCCAATTCACAAAGGAGGATCAAAGGCTGATACACGTAATTATAGACCTATGAGTTTAACTTCTGTTCCAGGAAAATTAATGGAAGCATTAATTTTCCTGGAACATTAATTTAAATTAATGGAAGCATTAACTTGTCAAAATAATGACAAGAAATCAGTTATAGCTCAGACACAGCATGGTTTTGTTAAGGGAAGGTCTTGCCTGACCAATTTTATTGGATACTATGATGTAGTCACAAAAGAATTGGATGCAGGGAATAACTTTGATATTATATATTTGGATCTTAGAAAGGCTTTTGATACTGTTGCACATGGAAGACTGCTGCACAAATTGGAGTAGTGTGGCATTGGTGGCAAATTGTTGCTATGGATAAAGGGATGGTTGAGTGGCAGAAGACAGAGAGTGGTAATTAATGGACACTGCTCATCGTAGACTAATGTTATTAGTGGAGTCCCTCAGGGTTCAGTGTTGGGTCCATTGTTGTTTTCTGTATTTATAAATAATATTGATGATGGTATATCAAGCTTAATGTCCAAGTTTGCAGACGATACAAAGGTTGGCAGGGTTGTTAACGACGCTACTGATTTTATGTTGCTAAAACAGGATCTGGAAAGGTTGAGCAGATGGGCTGAGAGGTGGCAAATGAAGTTTAACATTGACAAACGTAAAGTACTACACTGACAGTGGTAGAGAATGAAAAGGACCTGGGGGTAATTGTGCAGGCAGATATGAAGTTCTCTGAGCAGTGCAGATGGGCTGCAAGAGTAGCTCATGGTGTCTTATCAATGATATACAGGAATTTTTCTAGCAGGGATAGGGAGGTGATTATTCCCTTGTATAAGGCAATGGTCAGGCCGCACCTTGAGTACTGTATACAGGTCTGGAGGCCTCATTTCAAGAAGGATGTAGAGCTGCTGGAACGAGTACAGAGAAGGGCAACAAGGTTAGTGAACGGAACGAAGGAAGGCATAAGTTTTGCAAAGGTGCCTAGGTGCCCTTCGCCGGTGCCTAGTCTGGAGACTAGGCACCGGCGAGGTGATCTGATAGAGGTGTATAAAGCCTTGAATGGCTTGAGCATGCTCAATGCTGATGGGATACTGCCTCTTGCTCAGAATAATCACCTGAGAGGGCATAAATTCAAATTGAGGAAAGACAGATGTAGGATAGATGTGTAGAAATTTGCCTTTAGCCAACGGGTAGTTAGTTGGTGGAACAGACTTCCATCCCTTGTTGTGGAAGTTGATAGCCTAAATAAATTTAAGGCTCAGCTGGACAGGTATTTCGAATGAACGGAGGGGTGAAGTGGAAGGGTTTTTTTTTTTTTGGCCGATGCTGCATAAGCTTGCTTTCTTGCATCATATGTCTCTACTAATGCTAATATATGGATATCTATTATAATAAAAAAAAAAATTACTACCATATGTGCAATTCACATTTTTATTCTTCATTCAAATCCAGACTGTGAATATAAATTTAAGTGAGGAGAAAATTTAACCTTTTACTTTTAACATCATCATTTTAAATTTTATCATAATTTATTTAATGCTGTATATATATTTTATGTTATATAATATAATTATAGCTATTATCAACTGTGCTAGAAATAATTCTGTTAATGTATTTTTATTTCATTTAATTATTTTATGTTAAATGGCATATATTTAATATATTTTTGTTATATATATATATATATTTGTTTTTTATTATTATTTAAGCCTATTTGATTATTGCTTCTTTATCACTTGCTACGTTAATGCTATTGTCATATGGCAATTTGACATTATATGTGCTTGACATATTACTGGTTAATTGAATAAATATTTGCTATATTACTGGTTAATTGATTAAATCGCTTCGGTTTGGTCGATTTTTTTCATTTTCTAGTATTTATCTACTATCTGTATGGGTATTTAGGTGTATCAGGAACAGGAGATCCAGTTAGCCTGTGCAGTCTAAAGACCCCCAGGAAGAAGTTAGACTGCACAGGCTAACTGGATCTCCTATTCCCGATACACCTAAATACCCATACAGATAGTAGATAAATACCAGAAAATGGAAAAATCGACCAAACCGAAGCAATTTAATCAATTAACCAGTATATATATATATATACAGGGTGTCTCAAAAATACACAGCATAACTTCAGGAAAGAGTTCCTCTTATGTAGACAAAAATATTTTATATCAACATAGTTCCGGAAATGCTTGGTTCCCGAGTTATTAACCAGAATGTCTTATCTCCCGCAGGAGATTTCCTTCATCACAAGGTACTGACAGAGTCTGGTGGTTTTTCATTCCGACCATGTACTCAAATCACGAGCAAGCAGATATGCACTTTATGTACAGTTTGGCGGACGGCAATGCTCTGGAGACTCGTCGTTTGTACCACGAAAGGTTCCCAGAATAAAGATCTCCAGACAGGAAAACATTTGAAGGTATCTATTGCCACCTTTGTAAACATGGGACCTTTACACCTCGTGCTGCTAACAGAGGACGACCAAGATCTACGACTCCTGAATTAGAGGAGGAGATTTTGGATGTTGTGCATGTCACTCCTGGAATCAGCACATGCAGAATAGCAATGCAACTGGCTGTTCAACATTTGACTATTTGGAGAGTGTTTCAAGAACAACTGTATCCTTACCATCTGCAACAGGTACAGGCCTTGTCACCAGAAGATTAACATGCTAGGAATTTGATGAGTCCACGAGACGTCAATGTGAGACTTGTATTCAGGCAGAAGGTGGCCATTTTGAACAATTACTATAAGGTGATGTGAACAGTTAAGTGTCATAGACAGACCTTCAAAACGCGGAAACCAAGCATTCCGGTACAATGTTGACATAAAATATTTTTGTCTACATATGCAGAACTCATTCCTGAAGTTATGCTGGGTATTTTTGAGACAACCTGTATATACAGTATATTATATAGTTTAATATATAGAATGTCCCAAAAGTCACTATCTATTAGGCTAAATAAGGTGAATTTCAAAAAAAATTGTTTTAATGGCGATATTATACGTATATTTGAGTCTGGAAAGAAAAAATAATAATTAATAAATTATGAAAAATTGTATAATCATGTCATTTTGACATTTTTATGAAATTCATCTTATTTAGCCAAATAGACAGTTACTTTTTGGGACATTCTGCATTTTTATTAAATGGCATATTTTATTTCCTAACTAAATTTTAAATTTTAGTTTTACCAGTGCAGTTTTTACAGCCCCCTTTCTATAGTGGAAGGCAATGCAAGTAAGTTATCAATTATTTCTATATTAATTCTTAATTTATTCTCTGTTGCTCTTTATCCCCTCCCCATCTTAATGCACAAACAGTACGATATAAATTATTTCTAATTTTTCTCATTTAGATTCAACAACTATGGAATGTTGGGCAGTCTAATAAGTCATGACATAGCCTGTGGTAAGTAGAAGTTCTACTGCATATGAAATAAACCTTGAAAAGTAAAATTATGTAATACAATTAATCAGCTATGGAAATTGGTGAAATAATGAGTACTTCAACCTGCGTAAAGTGTAATCTACCTTTAATTTCTTAAAAAATTACAGATTATTCTCAGAAATTTCATGGTAGTTCCTGTACCACTTCTTCAGTGAATTCCTGTAATGCTGTTCTTATGACACCATCAGCCTCACATACCAAGTTATTCCTTTTGGCATTAGGTGTTGGTTTATGCAGGGCTATAAGGAAGCTAGTTGTTCCTTTGTCCTGGTCAGTTTCGAGTCGGCTTTTTGTGCCTTAAGAGTTCTCGGATAGTTCTGTTTCTGTATGTGGATCTTACATATTCTTTTAGTGGCATGTGCACAGGTATATCAAGAAATGGAAATTGGTGAAATAATGAGCACTTCAATCTGCATGGAGTGTAATCTTCTTTTACTTTCTTAAAGAATTATAGATTATTCTCAGATATTTTGTGGTGGTTCGTGTATACCACTTCTTCAGTAAATTCTTGTAATGCTGTCCTTGTGACACCATCAGCCAAACATACCAACTTGGTATGTGATGCTGGATGTCATAAGGACAGCATTACAGGAATTCACTGAAGAAGTAGAACAGGAAGTACCACAAAACATGTCAGATAATCTGTAATTCTTTTAAGAAATTAAAGGTAGATTGCACTCCATGTAGACTGAAGTGCTCATTATTTCACCAATTTCTATTTCTTGATATACCTGTGCACCATACCATTAAAAAAAAATAGATTTTAATTAGGTATATAATATTTATTGTTCTTGTTGTTAATTTGTTAACGAGTTCCTTGTGGCATTGAGTACTTTGGTCATAGTGTGCCAAATTCATGTGGTCTTACATTAATATTTATTGTGTATTATGTCTGTACAAGTGTGTTCATAGCCCAATCTGCAGGCTGAAAATTAGGATTGACTCATGGAAGGAAATGCTATTCCCTCTACCTGAGATCACCAATAAATAGCAGCCCCAGTAGAGGCCTTTAGAAATTCCTCCAGTCTTTAATGGAATTCAGACCTACACTTCTCTGAGTCACAAATGGCAAGCCCACTATACCATTATGGAGGATGTGTTTGCTATTCATTAATTTTTTACATAAGTAACTGGCAATCAGTAGATACCATTATGGTAATCCTTAACACCTCTCACTACAGTGAATGATAGGATTTATTTTGACAGATGAATTTTAGAGAACCTTGTATAGAGGTTTTTATTCCACAGTTTTCATTTCTTTATTACAAACTTGTAAATACTGATGTTACAATTTGTATGACATTAATTATTTCAAATACGACCAATAATTCTGAGCAAGTAAGAAGCAAGAAGTATTATTTTTAAGTTTTTGGCATGTGCCACTGCTGTGCTTCTCCCATCCATATTTTCAGTTAGAAAAGAAAAGTGGTTCATGGTTTGTGCCAATTGGCATTAATAGCACACTACCAGGAAAATTTATTTTTAGTCATGCTAAGTATGCAAAAACACATGTTGGCGATAATAGAAAAAAATATTAAATTTTTTTTTTTGTTGAAAGTAGAAACACTGGTTGAAAGTCATTCAAGCAGAACTTCAGATTTTAAATACTTTTAAATACAAAAATAAATACTATTTATTTTTGTGAGCAGCATTAATTAATCATATTGGCCTTTCTATATGTTATTGCTTTCAAAAGTGATGGTCAATAATTTAAAGGTGAACTGCACAGCCTACAATATGCAAAAAAAGCCTGGTAAACATGAGTCCTTAAGTGAATCGTTTTCGAGATATTGCACATTTCTAGTTGGGATCCACCACTGACTTGTTTGTTTAGGTTAGATTATGCCCATTCTCTCCCTTTCCCCTCTCTCAATGCACTGAGACATAGCAGGCATACTATTACTTCTCAAAGGATAGTCAAAATGGAAAGAGGTTACAGCAACGAAGTATGCGGACATGCACTTCATGTATGGTAAAGCCAACAGCAGTGCACTCGAGGCTGCACGTTTGTACCAAGAAGCATTTCCCCACCAAAGGCAGCCCAACAGGCACACATTTATCAGGATACATCAACGCTTTAGAGAACACAGGCACATCGTACATGGAGCATGAGCAGGTAGGCCAAGAAGCATAACACCTGACGTTGAGGAAAGGGTGTTAGAAAGAATAGAACAAAATCCAGGAATTTTCACAAGGAGGATTACTCTGCAAGAGCATGTACTGAATCATACCAGTGTGTGGCGAATTTTACATTGCCAATTACTGTACCCCTACGTGTACAAGGTCTCAGCAATACAGACTATCCTCCCAGAGTGAACTTCTGCCAGTGGATGCAACAGCAGTGTGTCCTGAACCCCCAATTTTTAAACAACATTTTGTTCACTGACGAAGCTGGGTTTACTCATGATAGTATTTTTATTTTTCATAACTGTCACATTCTTCCAACGAAAATTCTAATGCAATTCATGAGTCATGACATCAGCAACGTTTCTCGTTGAATGTCTGGGAAGGACTATTAGGAGACCGTCTAATTGGACCAAACTTTCTGCCAAACAGGCTAACAGGAGAGCTGTACCTTCAGTTTCTGCAAAATGTTCTTCCAGACCTCCTTGACGATGATAATGTTCCACTTCAGCAATACCAGAACATGTGGTTTATGCATGATGGTGCACCGGCACATTTTGCTCGAGTTGTACCTAGAAGGTATGGCCAACGGTGGATAGGTAGAAGTGGGCCTGTAATGTGGCCTCCCAGTTGTTGTTGTGCTTGGATTTTTCTGGTGCATAGGCTACTTAGGCCATATTGCACCTATCATAGTAGGTAATACTAATTTTATTGGCTTCTATGGAAGCAGTTAGAAACTGTTATATAAACCTATTTGTTTCAGAATGAAGAAAACTTTTTGCCTATGATATGGCTAAGTGACAATTCCTGTAAGTTTGAGAGAGAAGTGATTGAAATTAGATGGGAATTGTTATATAAGGTGCATTCCAGGAGTATGTGTTTTATTGTGAGTGGCCTGTGGCAATGTGAACACTGTGAAGGGTCATTACCTGATAACAGGAATAGATGGGTCAAATGAGTGTGGCCTATTCGGGTTCTGGCCAGGACAATCCCTTCTTGTCTGTTTGTGTGGAAATTGGAGGCCCATAATTGTGGAACAGGTTTAATTTCAAGGAGTTTGTTATGAATATGTGTTTGCCACTGTAGTGTCCAACGTTCCTTTCATATATTTCGTATATGCATTTTGTAATCACTAAATGGGACCAGAAAATTCGTTGGTGATGTGCTGGATGGATGCTTGGCAGCATCATCTGCAATTGTATTTCCTGGTATTCCAGTATGGCCGGGGATCCAGCACAAGACAACCTTCTGTGGCCTCCCAGATCACCAGACTTAAATCCTATGGATTTTTGTATCTGGGGTCATGTAAAAAGCTTGGTGTACACTTCTGACATTAACACAGTTGAGGAATTGCAGTGTTAGGTTTAAGGAGCCTTTCAGCAAATCAGAAATGATCCAGGAATGCCTGAGAGGATTTGCAACTCAATACAGAGAAGACTACAAAGCCACGTACAGATACAAGGACAGCATTTTGAACACCTTTTGTAACATCCTGTACTAGCATTAGCAAAGGCACATGATACAAGAGAGCAAGCTTATATAGCATCAGCGAAAAAAAAAAAAAAAAAAAGAAACCCTTATTTCACCCATCCATTCACTCCAAATGTTTGTCAAGTTCTGCCTTGAATCTATTTAAGCTATCAACTTCCATGACGACAGATGGAAGTTTGTTCCAGCAATCAACCACCCGCTGGCTAAAGGCAAATTTCTGCACATCTATCCTACAACCGTCTTTCCTCATTTTGAATGTATGCCCTCTCAGGCGAATATTCTGAACAATCATTCAAACCATTCAAGGCTTTATACACCTCAATCAGATCACCTTGCAGGTGCCTAGTCAACAGACACTGTAATTTGCAAAACTTAAGCCTTTCTTCGTAAGAGCAACCCTTTGTTCCATTCACTAATCTTGTTGCCCTTCTCTGTACTCGTTCCAACAGCTCTACATCCTTCTTAAAATGAGGCCTCCAGACCTGTATGCAGTACTCAAGGTGTGGCCTGACCATTGCCTTATACAAGGGGATAATCACCTCCTTATCCCTGCTAGAAAAATTGCTGTATATCATTGACAAGACCCCATGAACTACTCTTGCAGACTGTCTGCACTGCTCAGAAAACTTCATATCTGCCTGCACAATTACCCCCAGGTCCTTTTCATTCTCTACCACTGTCAGTGTAGTACCACAGAGTTGATACATTACTCTGGGGTTACTGCTTCCCATATGTAGTTTGTTTGTTATTTGGTTTTTAGGAGCATTAGCAACTAAGGCCATATTGCTCCGGGGATATGCGGTGGTCATTCCCTGACCTTTCCGCATCCGGTGGTGACAGGCTCAAACCCTGGTCTAATCAAGAAGCATGTGCTACGCACTGCTGATCCTTCCCACATAGGCTACGGAGATGCCCCATATGTAGTACTTTACATTTGTCAATGTTAAACTTCATTTGCCACCTCTGAGCCCATCTGCTCAACTTTTCTAGATCACGTTGCAGCAGCAGCGCACTGTCATTAGTGTCATTAACAACTCTGCCAACCTTTGTATCATCTGCAAACTTGGACATTAAGCCTGATATACCATCATCAACATCATCATCATTTATAAATACAGAAAACAACAATGGACCCAACACTGAACCCTGAGGGACTCCACTAATAACATTAGTCCATAAAGAGCAGTGTCCATTGATTACCACTCTCTGTCTTCTCCCACTCAACCATCCCTTTGGAGGCGCGTCCATAGCCAGGTGGGCAGGAGCAGCAGTGCGTAGCACACGCTTCTGGGATTAGACCGGGGTTCGAGCCCATCACCACCAAATACGGAGGATGCGGAAAGGTCAGGGAATGACCACCGCATATCCCAGAGCAATATGGCCTTAGTTGCTAATGCTCTTAAAAACCAAATAACAAACAAACAAACAAACCATCCCTTTATCTATAGCAGTAATTTGCCTCCAATGCCACACTGCTCCAATTTTTTCAGCAGTCTTCCATGTGCAACAGTATTAAAGGCCTTTCTAAGATCCAAATATATGATATCAAAGTTATTCTTTGCATCCAGTTCCTTTGTGACTACATCATAGTATCCAATCAAATTGGTCAGACAAGACTTCCCCTTAACAAATTCATGCTGTGTCCAAGCTATAACTGAAGTCTTATCTAGATGATCCTGCAATGTTTCTTTAATCAGTGCCTCCATTAATTGCCCTGGAACAGAAGTTAAACTAACAGGTCTGTAATTACCTGTGTCTCCCTTTGATCCTTCTTTGTGGATTGGGGTCACATTTGCACAACTCCAGTCCATGAGTACCTCCCCTGAGTTCAGGGAAGCTCTCATAATTATGGCCAAGGGTTTGCTTACTTCCTTTGTCGCCTCCTTTAATATAACTGGATAGATTCCAGGTGCTTTCTTATGTTTATCTTCAACAATTTCTCCTCCACTTTACTCTCAGTTATTACAAGATTTTCAGCAAGCTTACTGCCAGAGTTTAATACACCTCTGGCATTCTCCTCCTTGAATAACTCCTGATGTGTGAATGTAGATGCAAAATATTCATTTAGTTTGTTAGCTATCTGAGTAGGATCATTAACAGTTGAACCATCGATATCAAGTGGACCAATCTGATTCATCCCCTTCCTTCTAGAGTTTGCATAAGTAAAGAAATCTTTGCTGTTTTTCTTTGTATCCTTTGCCAAAGATTTCTCATAATCTGCCTTCGCCCGCCTAACCTCCTTTGTGACTTGGTTACAGACCAACTTATATCTATCATAGGCTTCTGTGTCACCTGTTATTTTATATGTATCCCATGCATTTTTCTTCTCTGTCACATGTCTAATTAGTTCATCTTGAACAATATTTCTTAGTTGGTATGAAAAGCCTAATAACATGTAACATCTGTAAAATTCTGTGGTGTTGAAACCAAAAATTAAAAATGTATTATCTTATGTTTAATAAAACCACCCTTAGGAAAGGATTCACAGCTTTTTGCTAAACTAGTGCTCCCATTGTCAGTGGCGGATCTTAACAGAAAATGTGCATTATCTCGAAATAGTTCATTTGTGGCCCGATGCTCACTGGGACTTTTTTGCTTATTTAATTTGTACTTTTCAACTTTAAATTATTGACCATCAATTTTGAAACATCCCATATATATATTTTAGGACTTTTTTGCCTAATGAAAAGATTCTGGAATATAAAAATTTTCAGCAAGATGATAATATCTCTATATACATATTGTGCCAGAAATTTGCTTTAACAACCATTAAGGTTCAATTCACTGGCCGAATCGAATCTGTTCACATATTTAATCATTCTGTTGGATAGCAAATGAACAGAAGAATACTTATCACTTATTAATGAAATTTCTGGAAAGTGACTTTAAGAGTAAATAAATAAATTGCCAACAATAAATGTTTTTATGTGTATGAATATTTCTGTCCTAACTATTTCTATCCTAACATAAATAAGATAAATGGAAATTGATGAATACCTGCATAAATATTTGTTTGGGTTTTTTTTTGACAGAAATATGAACCATGGCAACAGAAAATACATACCAAGAACTAGCAAATTTTGACAATGGTATGAGGAGAAATTCCATATACAGGATCCAGTGACTTAGAGTTTCTTATTTTTATACTTGTTTTGTTATATTTGTGGTGTCTGTTGTAGTCCATGGTCCCAGTTTGTCATCCCACACATTTAAAAAAGCATTTACACAGTTGCCAAATTACTTAAGTTGTTCAAGTCTGTATATGGAACATCTGGTTAATGCAGGTATTCTCTTTGGCTGGTGATTGAAAATTGCCAGTGCAGTGTGTTCCTTTAATGTTTCCAAACATTATCTAGCATAAACAGGAAAAGTCAGACACTGCTTGCTCAGCGATGGGAAAATCAGACACCATAATCATTACTTTTGACCAGTGGCCAAGGGGGATACCCTACATATAATAAAAATTAATTATGTAGAGAAACTTAAAGAACACCTAAAATGCTATATGTGAAGTCCATTGGTATAAAATTAGTAATTGTAGTATCTGACTTTCTCATTGCCAAGTGAACACAGTATCTGATTTATCATTACTACTAGAGCTGTTAGAAGCATTAAGCTAAATGTAACCACTACTATTTGGTAAGAAAGATGCATAAAATTTATTGCAGTTTCTGAAGCAGTTCCTTGATCAAAATGAAATGGTATATCTGATTGCCTCACAAGTTCATCTGGAGTAAATAATTGGACTGACAGGTTCATTCATTGTCTCCATGAATAGAATAACATGCCATAGTTGAGTGACAGGTCCATTTTGGTAATTGAGCATATAGTGGGAAAGCTAGTTATGAATATTGTATATAGTTAGATATTATTGTCATAACAAATTGTCAATGGCCAATACTATATAATTTAACACAGTGCTAAAATATTACAGTATTTTTAGAACATGTGAATAAAGCAAATAATAATTTATTAATTTGGAAGAAAGATTCTGGTATACTGTTTTGATGTGTTCTAGCAGCAAACTGGATTTGTATTAATTCATATTCAAAATTAAATATGAATATGTTGGTTTTCGGGCAGTGCCACAAGTTTAGAAAGTATTACTTAATTAAAGTTTCAGATGCGCTTGACAGAGCTAAACTTACCCTGTAAAACAAACATGCAGTTTTAAAAGGCAAGTTTAGTTCTATCAAGTATATCTAAAATTTTCATTAAGCATTGCACTGTAAAACCTCCAACTACAACAACAACAACAACTTTCATTAAGAATTCAGACTTCTCAAAGTTGGGAGGTATCATAAAATATATTAATTGAAAGAAAAAATCAAAATCAAACTATAAAATCACACATGATCACTAAAGATTTCAAGAAAAACATTGCCTCTTTATCAACATAATAACTAAACTAGCATTCTTATATGCACACATAACTCTAAAGTGTACTGATCCTTAGTGGGGGGGGTAATACCTCACTAGGCATTTGCCTAGAGGATGTCTGTGCTCTAAAAATAATGTCTCTAGCTGAGGTGCTGAAGTTCTGGCCCTGCTGTTCCCCACTGAGTGAATGGTATCTCACTGTGACATCACAAATCATGCATTACTTTGAGTAATGTATGATTTGTGATGTCATATGATTGCATATGGAAGCCTTTAAATTTGAATTATTGCATTTGGCAGCCTATCCTGTTAATAGTCACCTCATTGCAGTGCTGTTGTCTTCATTAATGGACATTTACATATGCCATTATGCTGTGTTATGCTTTTCTAAATAAATAAGCCTATTGATTTTTCAACAATTGTAGTAACTGAAGGAATAATTTGGTGATCAGATTTTCAGAAATGTTCTGCAACTGTGGATTTCTCACAGTTTCAAGTCCATACACCTAAGGCATGCTTTTTCAATGTGTTTTTCAGTCTTCTGTTGTCCTTTTCCCATGCTCTGATGCAAAGATTTTTTTTTTCCATAGAAATATACTTTACAAGAAGGGAAACTGGTACAAATGAGGAGGATGATACTGATAACCATATTGCATGCCTAGAGAACCAGTACTTAACAAAAAACTGGACAGATTTTAATCAGGAGGTAAGTATTCCTCTATCACATTCCTTAATTTCTTGACTCTAGCCATGGTGCAGTGATAAAAATGTTTGAAGTTTTGTTTATAGTTTCAGGTTACTGGTATTAATTTGAACTTGATGGCCAATGCTTTGGGCAGAGTACACTGTGTTGTGTTTAACAGAAAATCAAGTAGCTTTTACCACTTATAGTACCTCATTAAAAAAAAAGAAAAATTCAAAAATTCCATTATGAGAAATTTTGCCCTACTCCATAATTTCAGGAGAATTAACATGAATCATAATGTTACATAGACTTCCCACATCACAGAAGCAGCAACTACAGTGCTTAATCTTTCCACTGAGGAAGAATTTTGCTTCACCAGTCCAGAGAATTAATTCCAAAAAGTTAAGTATGTTTCTGTTGCTCCAGAAATGTTATGCAAAACTGATTGCATCTGTCTCTGGCAAACCTATTTAATGTGTCTAGCAGAACTGGTCATGTGTCTATTTAAACACTAGGTTTTGAAGCCCAGTGGGTTGTCATTCTTAATAGTGATCTTCAACTGATTTGCATTTAATGATTCAATTTTCTGATAGACTTGTTTGAGTTTTGTACAAGACTTTCTACAATCACTTGCCTGTTTTTTGGTATTGTGACCTCAGGATGAACACTGCTGGTACTTTTCTAATTTTTCAGTTATACCTTTCATGGTTTCAGATTGAGTCAGTGGCTTTCCCCATAATTTTTCTAAGCTCTTCTCTTCTGTGAAAAAATTTCTTCTTATGCATAAAATAATTTCACAACACTTATTTGCCCCTCCTGAGACAAATGAAAAGATCCATCATGTGCAAGAAAGAAATGAAATGCATGTTAATGATGAGGTGACAGTGCCTCATTGAGCAGTTTTATAGGTAATTGTACCTTACTCTTTATGTAGATCAGATTACTTTATACCCAGATGCCTTCAATATTCATATAATACCTATTTTTGTAAAAAAAATCTGAAACTAGGAGTTTAATATTATTGCTTTGTACTTTTTCCAGCAGATGTGTTCAGGTTCATTCACATCATTCATTCATATCATTCACATTCACCTTGAAATTAATTTAGTAAAGATGCAGGCATTGAACTAATCTGATAACAGTATGCTTCTCTGAGAAGAATATAATGCAGAATAGTGAAAAAAAAATAATGATACAGACTCATACTATTATCAAAATGCAAATTACAAACTTTTATACATGTCAAGCTGTGACTTATACCATTACTGTATACAATGGATTGATCACTTCTCTGTCCACTGACAGTACCTATATATCATCAGTAGAACATCATGAGCTGCCTGGTATGATGTTATTCAATGTAGAAAGAACTTTATTTCAGATTGCATGAGGTATGTTCATAAGCAATACAGCAGTGACATAATATTACTGGCTTGATAAATTGATTCCTGCAACTCAGTTTTATGAACCAAATAAAACAAATCCAATGAAACAGAATTTTAGCAGCACATGCATTTGACTAATTGGGTCTGGTCCTGGGGTAATGTTGTACATGGATATGGGTATGCACATTGTGAGATCAAGCCAGTATGCTACCACAAAAAATGTGTGGCCAACTATTAATTATTGTGCTGGTATATTGGTTGGAATAAATAGTTATAATGAAGATGTAAACTCAGACCCTGGCTATACTGAGTACAAATAGAAATTTATTTTATTTTAAATATAAATTCTAGAGAAAACATAATTTTTTTTTTTTTTTTCAATTGAACATTCTATCCTAAAGCTATGTGTTTGAAGCATGGTCAGAACATAAAGGTAATATTTTGAGTTCTAAACGTTAAGGTAATATTTTGAGTATAACAGAAAGAGTACTTTACTCATATCATACATCAATTGGTTGTTGATTTCTTACTTGTTGTAGTCAAGGTCACGAGGTGTCAGTATGCATTGCATCTATAACATGTGTGCATTTATATTAGGTTGGTGTGCCTGTTTTGTATGATGAAAACTCAAGTATGAAAGGCGCCTCCGTAGCCAGGTGGGCAGGAGCAGCAATGCGTAGCACACGCTTCTTGATTAGACCGGGGTTCGAGCCTGTGACCACCAAATACGGAGGATGCGGAAAGGTCAGGGAATGGCCACCGCATATCCCCGGAGCAATATGGCCTTAGTTGCTAATGCTCCTAAAAACCAAATAACAAACAAACATCAAGTATGAAAAACCAGCAACCCTTGTCAAAGACCAATCAACTTTGCGAGAGTGTGAAAAAAGCCCATACAAGTTACTCCCATATGAAAGATGCCTTAAGTTGTCAACATAATCCATAGTAAAATTCTTTCTGATGCCTACCGAACATTAAAATCACTTATATAAAATACAGAATATAATCAAAGAAAAAATAAAATTCTAAAAGTATAAATAAAAAAAAATTTCTGTTATATTCTGAGATGGCCGCATAAGATCAGAGCAGTTTACAAGACAGATAATACAAGAACATAAATGTATTTAGCAGTCACATGAACTAGATGTAGGTACTACTGTACCTTATATTTGGCCACTCTGCTGCGATAGCCTTTCAAAAATATAAATTTTCAGTTTGTACTCAGATGGTCATAGCATCCAAGGAGTTTACAAAATAGAGAGAATACAAGAACAATAATATCGCCACATTTTCCAGTCATGTGGACTAGAACCAGTCAACTGGAATGTATTTACTACTGTACCCCAGCATTTGACCAGTCATCTGCTGAGTATGTATGATCATAAAATATATTAAAACATATTGATATATATGTTGCTTTAAGTTCAGCCATACGTTCAACTATTGCCATCTTGAGTATATAACTGCAAGTGTATGAAAGAGTTATAGGAATCCCAGAAATGAAAAGGCCAATTAAAAATGCAACGCCCCAAAAAAAGATCATACTGTGGAAGGAAAAATAAGTAAAGCTGAGGTGAAATGAGCCAAAAATTAATTATTTGCCATTATTAATGCCTGTTGCTCCTTATCCTCACTTTCTCCCTCCCTTTCCATCAGTGGTCTGCATGTATCATAACAGTCACTAAAATTGTGTGAAATGTATTAACTTCATTTATGTTAAAAAGAGGTCCATTGTACTGAATATGAATAGCCTCCACCCATCAATGGTATTGGATATTAGAGGAGCTATCTATAATCTGATATACCCAGAGATCAATTATGTAACTTTCTACCGGAAGTGCTCTGCATTCACAGAATTAGCAAGTTTGGTTCTCTGGCATGATATTTTATTTTATTTACCTTTGAGACATTTCTTAGTCTCCTTGATATAATTTGCCCCATAATTCAGGCAGCAGATTCTGTAAACCACCCTGCTGCATTTCAATTTAGGTATTGATGCTTTAATGGTGGGATAAATACTGTTGAGCTTATGTCCTGGAAGCTGCATGCAGAAAATGTGACATGTATAATATTCTGGATAAAACATCTGATTAGCTAGGATAGTAGGGCAAATTAATGTGATTATATGATGCGGTTTGTATCTCCCATTCTGATTATTATGATATTCAGTTGCCAGACTTTCATAATAGTCTAATATGTGTGGGGAAAAATTATAATGGCCAAAATCACTTGGAACCCTGCAAAGTTCCCATGTTCTGTCATGGATGTTACTACAATGTGTCTAGGCCCGACACAAGCACTATATTATTTTTATATGTTTGAGCATGGAAAGAGACATGATTATTATATTGTCTGGCTCATATTGATTTCTGAAAAATGGAAGCAACCAACTTTGTGCTGCCCTCCATGCTTGTACATCCTTACATCAATTATACTTGTGCATTAGGAATGATAGATTCTGGTTCCACTTCACTTTATATTGTGGAATTGATAAAGGGATACAGAAATTGATACTATAGGAAGGCATACTCATGGCACCTGTAATGAAAATGTCAATATATAGTGGAGGCCACACAGGCACATCTGTGTGGCTTCCATAATGTCTGCAACAGTAAGCCTGTTTCTAAATTTCAAGGTGGTACCATTCTCTTAGGGTCATATAGACACATTGTATAGTGTGTTTTACAGGAATATGTGTATACAAAAATACATAAAAAAAAACAAGGAAATCATTATCATTAATAATTAAGCTTCAAACAGGTATGTAGCAATAAATGTATGTAATCATAGATATATGTATCGTTATATACACTATATTACCAAAAGTAGCTAAACATCCTGGGATTTGGGAAAAATGAACCATAGCTACCATCTAAGTGTCAGGAATAGCTATAAAAGCAACTGCATTCATGCTAGAAGCAGGTAAACAAAATACATGGGTTGAGATATTGAGCCTAGTGACTTCCATTAGGACATCATCATGGGAAGCCATATTAACAGTCAATCTGTTTGTGCTATTACAGCAAAGCTGAACCACTCCAGATTAAAAGTGGATGATGTAATCATCAAATGGAAATGATGTGGTGCTTACTACAGCTGGGAAATGTTCAGGTGGACTGCAGAAATTGATAGAAAGAAAGTGCCCAGATGAGTGGCACATCATAGATTCCATCAGTCCTTATTGAATACTGTCAATCAACAGTTCAGGGAGGTCACATGAACTGATATTAGTGCAAGGACAATATGTAGAGAGATGCATGGCATCAGATTTTATTGGAAGAGCTGCAGTGCATGCACAAATCAAACATTGTAACATGCAGTGCATAACATAAATTTCCTGATTCACAACCCATTATAATTGGTTCCTGGAAGGGGCTCACATCTGGTGAGTATGGGCTTGGCACGCCCAGGGTCCTGAGCTGGATATCATCATTCTTCTCTGTCTTGGTGATTCCCTTCTACATCTCTCTCTCTCTGTCAGGGTAACTCGGGGATTTTTTTTTTTTTTTTTTTTTTTGGCTGGTGCAGCATAAGCCTCGGGCTTCCTTGCACCATACAGCTAATAATAATAATAATAATAATAATGTCATTAAAATGTGTTATTGAGTAATGAATTGTGATTTTTGATCTGATGACTATGACTGTGTTTGGCTGATGTTCATACACATTGACCTTCATGTCAGTGGACTGCTGTGGCAGCACTATAGGCAAGGATCCCTTCTGTTTCAGAATAAAAATACACCATGTCACATTGCAAAGGGCATCTCCGTAGCCAGGTGGGAAGGAGCAGCAGTGTGTAGCACATGCTTCTTGATTAGACTGGGGTTCGAGCCCGTCACCACCAAATACGGAGGATGCGGAAAGGTCAGGGAATGACCACCGCATATCCCGGAGCAATATGGCCTTAGTTGCTAATGCTCCTAAAAAAAAAAAAAAAAACCCAAATAAAAAATATTGCAAAGCAAGTGACTTCATTTAACGACAAGGGCATGCAAAAGTTTCATTGGTCGACCCAGAGCCTCAAATGCCTTTAGAATGTTGGCCTTGGACCAGACCAACGTGCCTGCAACCAGTAGCTGAATTGACTGCTGTACTGAAGAAGATTATCTAAAAATTGGTTCAGAATCTATCTACCTTTCTCTTATCAAAAATAGGTTTAGAGTCTAATGATGCATTTGTATAGGCTGAAGTATGTAATTAAACCTAAAGGTGGCCTGATATTATTAAATATTGTATCAATGAAGGGTCCTTTGAAACATGCTGGTGTCTGGTTACTTTTGGCAACATAGTACATATTGCATTTATATGTACTGAAGAAATATGTAATTGGTTCATGAGACAGTTTATCTTGAGTGAATCATTGAATTTCATGATTTAAATATCATTAGTTATAATGATATTTAAATATTTTTAACTTTAAATTGAAAATAATTGTTAAAATATTAACATGTTTTGATTGACTTTGTTCTTAAACAAATTAGTTATCTTCGTTTATTCTTTTAATCCTAGTTATTTTCAAATGTGACCAATTCAGTATGCAACATTCTAGGTGTGGATCAAGCCTACCTGGTAAGTATTGTAACCATCTCCTTCCTGGAACTTATCTCTCTTTTACTTACCTGGTCATCTAAACTCTAAAACTAAAATGTTATTATGTATAAATGTACACATTGATAAAATGATTGTACTTAAGGTTTGAATTATCAGTGTGGGTTGGCATTCCTTCTTTACACACTGGTCTTCTTGAGAAGAAATTGAAGAAAGAAACTAAATACAATATAAATATAATGCTGAGTATTAGTAGATAATTCATTCATTAACTAAGAAAAACACTATTTTAATTATATTTCACTATGTTTAACCAGTGAATAATAGTGATTTGTGTAATTTAACAAACTATTTTCAAATGTATGCAATAAACACACAACTTCTGTTATATTAAATAGTTGAAGTTTATATTCAAGTACATTAGAAAAACAGTATGCACTGTGCAAGGTATCCATGTTTTCCATATAAGAAATGTAACCTTTTATGTGCTTGTAAAAAGATGGAACACAGAACATCATTTCTTCATATAAATATATCACAAAATGAGCAGAGTCATTTTATCACTTATCTGCTATTCTGTTTAGGTTGATAAAAAAATGTTATTTATTAAATGCCAATATAAGCAATCCAATTTAGTACCAAACATTTAGTTTAAAAGTGTATCCTAAAATTTTTTTAACTGCTCATTATGTTTACCCACAACCATTGTTGTGAGTAGAGAAATGATTTTTTTCTATTGTAATCAACAAACATCTCTCCCCCCCTGCTTTCCCTCATATTGGGTGGCTAATTCTAATATGGGCATTATGGATATTTTGTCTGTACAAGTATATATTCATAGGCCAATTTAAGTGTTGTGTGGGCTAAAAATTGCAGAAAACCCTACTCCTTCTGTCTGAGATTGGCTAACTGCAGCCCCAATTGAAGAGGCTTATAAGAATTCTTCCAATTATGGGATTTGAATCCAACATCTCCAATTGAGTTATGAATTGTTAAACTGTTATATTACCATAGATGCCTTTTCAATAATTTTATATTTTTGAGTTGCTGCTATCATTCAAAAAAATAACAGAAAAGCCTTCCTTGATATTCTGGGTAGACTTTTTGTCAATCATATTTGCTACAGTTCCCAGGCTTTCTGTAACTGGGAATTGTGGCAAATGTGATTGACAAAATGCAGGATCAACCTATAACTTTTTTTTTTTTTTTTTTGGCTGATGCTGCATAAGCTTGCTTTCTTGCATCGTATGCCCCTACTAATGCTAACTTTAGCAACGTTATAACCACAGTGTTTTCAGGAATCCATGCTCTCCTTTCTTCAGAATGTATATGAGTGCTCCATTGTAGGTGTCCTTATATACAGTATGCTATACTGTATGTTATGGTTGATTGTGAAATATTAGTCTTGGATCCAAGATTGCTAGATATGCATATATGAATCTGTTGGGCAATCTCTTTTAAGCCCTGAGGATTTTGTGGAAACATTTCCATTAGCATGTTTCAAGATGAGGAAATTCAGACCATTCTCTATACAACAAGATGTGCTCTTCATGCAGTCTTCCACTCTCCTGTGCCATCACAATTGCGATATTATCTTGTACATAAATTTTCAAGTTTCACATACACTGTAAAGTGATAAGATATTGTATAGGGTTTCTTTTGGGACTATAATATATTTGTTATGTATTTTGAATATTCTGGCCACTTGTTTGGAGACAGGATGGAATGGGATTATTGTGGGTCTCATTGGTTGTTGCATGTTTGTATTGCACCGATTGCATTTCACATACAGTATGATACAGTTGGGGAAGTCATGAAGGAATTTTAATTTTTTTGGCTATGCTATTTTAACTATTTCCCAGAACATTTTTTTCCTGAAAATGTGCCATAACAGATCGACTTTTTTTATTTTACAGATTAAAAGTATGCATCATGTGTATACTCATTGTATAGTTTTTTGTGTTTTTTATAAATTTTTTAGTATAAAATACATGCGAGTAATTAATGCATTTGGGCTATCCCGAGTTATCTCACGTATGCCAAAAAGTGTGGAAATTACAGAATTTTTTAATAAATTAGCACTTGTGCTAAAAGAAAGGAATAGAAAAACACAAAAAAAAAATGCAAACTTACTTTATTCCCTGAAAGACAATTTGAATTCCATAAAAAAATGGCATTTCATGAAAAACAAACAGTAATTTTACTTGGTGTAGTAGGTCTTGAAGCAAGGAATGATGCAAAGACCAATTTCACATATTTCGCACATGTAGTGTGTTTCCTTTCAAATTTTCTTGCCATCTCTGTTCCGCTTTTTGGAGCATACCCAACAAGTTCTAGTTGGAAACTACTTCTCAGTTAGTGGAATATCAATGGGGTAATGGCCTGGTGAATAGCGAGTTGGGTGGCATGTTGAGGACGGTCTTCCCTTTCTAACTGCTGGAATTTGTGGGTGATATTTCTTGATAATTTCATCAATCAGGTCCAATCTGAAATTCAAGGTTGAAATAAATTTTTGGCCATGTGAAATCGTGGCTTTATACAGTAGAAATGAATTCCACACAGCTAAGTCCATTAGGTGAAAGAAAACCTTACTTGTAACATTTTTTAATCCGTTTTCTTGGCAGGGGATAGTTCGCCAAATGGTGGTCAACTTTATCTACACCTCCCATGGAAAAGTTATAGTCACAAACTGCTTTGGGTCTCTTCACTACTCCTGTTCGAGTTTCTATTTCTTCCCGAAAAGGATTATGGACCATAGATAACAACACTACATCTTTTTTATCTTTCCAATGTAAGGCCATGACTTTCCCTCTTTGAAAAGCAGCAACCTCTTGCCTTTTCAGCTTTTCCTTCTTCAGCATTTCGGGAATTTCCTTTCTGTTTAGTCTCACTGTACCATAAACATCAGTTTTCTTTGTGATGAGAATATCAGCTAATTGGGGACTGATATAATAATTGTCCACTATGAGGCAATATCCTTTTCCTAACAGAGGCTTTATGAGAGTCAAAACCACTTGCATAGACATTGGAAGACCAATAAAGTCTGGATCCATTTCTGTGCCTTTTCCTACATATATTATGAAAGTCCAAACATAGCCACTTTCCGATTCACACAGCATATAATACTTTATGCCAAACCTTGAGCGCTTCAATGGCATGTACTGCACCCAACTGAGTCTTCCTTTGTACAGCATCAAGCTTTCATCTATTGTTATGTCTCTTTTTGGAACATAGAGACTTCTAAATTTATTTTCTAAGAAGCAATAGACATCATAAATCTTGTTTAGTTTTGGATTTGGGTGCATATTTGCATCATACAACTCATTATCTGAGAAATGAAAATACTGTTTTATCTTTTTATAATGCCTAAGAGCCATCGTAGTTCCAAACACTGGTGTCTCAAGTAATGGCTTTTTTGACCAGTGCATATATTCTTCAGGCTTTCTCACAATACCTTGCAGCATTTTCAGAGCAAAAAAATACTCTCAATTCAGCATGCATCACTGGAGTCCAACTAGAATCACGAGCACCACTTTGTTCTGCAAATTTATTAGTCTCAGAGCACACTAGATTGATTAGTTCTTCATCAAAAAATAAAGCAAAAAAGTCTATGGGAGTCATTTCATCTGTATTGCTTTCAATGCACAAACCTGGCTGAGCAGAAAATGGAAATCTTGAAAATGGCGGGGGGGGGGGAAGGTCTTCACTGCAGTCAATTTTGCACCACTCTCTAGCATCTAAAACACTGACGTCACCATCTTCTTCATCTGAATCAAAACCTGAAAAAGAATCTTCAGCACCGGATTCACCAGAAGGTTCCAATTCACTATATGAATCATCACTAATCTCTTCTTCATTACTCATTATAAAAATAAATTTAAAAAAATCAAGGGGAAACGCACAAGCAATAATTGTGAATTAGCTATATTCTGACACACAGCCACTGGCAAGTGGATAGGCGAGATAAGCATCGCTTACAGCTGGCAGCTGAAGAGGGCGCCGAAATATTTTTAGATATTGTTTTCTGATTCGTAACCGCTTGTCAATATTCAGCATTTATTTTATTTTGATTACTGGCAGCACGTAAGAATGTGAGCTATTAAATTGCTGTACAATAAAAGTAAAGTTAAAGTCAATCATCTACTGCCAGGCATAATAAAATCCCGAGAAATGTCGGGATTTATCTGGCTAATGCAAAATTAGCCAGATAAATGCCCGAGAAAATAGGTTTCAGTCCTAAATTTGGAGGTATTATTGTTTGCTTTTATCCCGAGATATTTCATGTATGTTCCAAATAACTTTTAAACCTAAAAATGAGATATCTCAGGATAATCCTTAATCCGTGAAGGGGTTAATGGTTGAAATATCTGTTAAGGCTGTAACTGTGACTTTTTTTGCTGACCTACAGTCACCATCACAGATACACCACCATTAATTATAGATGTGAGTTTGTTAAGGGCATCTTTACAGTTTCCTGTTCCATGTTTCAACTTCCAACAGGTTTAATCTTTCAAAGAGGCACCATGTTTCTTCAATCCTTCTTCTAGACCTTCCTACTACTGTTGATGCTGACAGACCCTCTCTCCTGTTGGTGTGGGACCAAACTGGCAGATCCCAGGGTTTCCTGAAATGGGATCATTGCAGACTCTGACCTCCTTGTGGGTGGAACCTTTGTGGACCCTGTCTCTTCAACAGTGGGATCTCCCTCCAGGGCTGTGATTAACTTTCTGACTCTGGACCTTGTGTCCAGAGCAGGATCTTCCAGTCCAAATGATCATCTCCTCTATAACTGGAGTGTCACTTGGGGTGGAAGGAATCTATCCAGTTATATTAAGGGAGGAATCAAAGGAGGTAAGCAAACCCTTACCTAATTATGAGGGCATCCTTGGAATCAGAGGAGGTCCCTATGGACTAGAGATGTGTAAAATATGGTGTCAAGATGTGGATCAAAAGGTGTCATGAGTAATTACTAATCTGATGTCTGCTCCTGGGAAAATAATGGAGTCACTGGTTAAAGAAGTAATGCAGAATCATCTAGACAGTAATGCATTTATATTGCAGTCACAATATGAATTTATTAAGGGGCAGTCTTTTCTGACCAAACTGGTTGGATACTATGATCCAGTGACCAAGGAACTGAATACAAAAAATAATTTTGATATCATATACTTGTATTTCAGGAAAGCTTTTGATACTGTTGAACATAAAAAAATTGCTATAAAAACTGGGCAATGTGGCATTATGGGCAAGTTATTGCTATGGAGTAAAGGGATGGTTGAGTGGGAGAAGACAGAGTGATTATCAATAGACACCACTCTTTGTGACTAATGTTATTAGTGGAGTCCCAGGGTTCTCTGCTGAGCCCATTCTTGTGTTCAACATTTATTAATGATATTGATAAGAATATAGCGAAGGTAAAGAAAGCCAACACAAGAACAACAAGAAACGTCGGATAACTTAGTTTCCCAATACGGCACTCTAGTGCTGCTCGCTCGGTAAACAGATGGTAGGTGTTATCAGTCTGGAGCAAAGTCGAGAATGATATATTGATTGACAGGTAGGCATGGCAAATGATGTGCTGATTGGTACGCAAACACAATACACGATAACATCGGTTTAGTATCACTTTAGTAGCACTCAGAATAATCCCAGATTAACATACCAACTGTTTGGTACTACACCCAGGGAAGTGGAAAATGAAAAAGACATGGTGGTAATTGTGCAGTCAAATATGAAATTCTCTGAGCAGTGTAGACAGACTGCCAAGACAGCTTATGGGGTTTTATCAATGATATACAGAAACAATGCTAATAGGGATAAGGAGGTGATTACACCCTAGAACGAGACCATGGTTGGGCCACATCTTGAGTACTGTATACAGGTCTGTAGGCCTCACTTTAGGAAGGATGTAGATCTGCTGGAATGGGTGCAGAGAAGGGCAATCAGATTGGTGAAGGAAACAAAAGGGTGCTCTTACCAAAAAAGGCTTCAGTTCTGCAAATTGAAGCATCTGGAGCATTTTTTTTTTTTTTTTTTTGGTTGATACTTTATGGGGAGATCTGACTGAGGTGTTTAAGGTCTTGAATGCATTTAGTAAGCTAATAGTTGATGGCATTCTTCCTCCTCCTGAGACTACACACAAGGCATAAACCCAAGTTGAGGAAGGATAGGTGCAGGATAGATGTGCAAAAGTTTTTTTTCAGCCTGCAGATGGTTGATTGTTGGAATCTACAACAAACCATCCACTCCCAAACAATAGATGAACAAATTTCCATTGTTTGGGAGTGGATGGTTTGAATAAATTCAAGGAAGAACTAGACACAATTCTTATGTATTGATGGGTGATGTGCTTAGGTGTTTTTTTTTTTTTTGGTTGATACTTTATAAGCTTGCTTTCTTGCATCATTTGCCACTACTAATACTAACTGTCCTCATAATCTTCTGTATTCCTAATTCAATGGTATGCCCCTATTCCTTCTACATCTGTTTACCCTATACTCTCACTACTCTTACTATCCCCATTTCACTTTCTTGATTTTTAACAAGGGCTAGCTGCCTGCACTTCAGAACATGAGTGTAGTCTAATATGAGCTTTAAAAAGATGCCCCGTCTCCTATTGGCAGGGACAGGTACCAGAAAGCAGCCTTCCAGGTGATTGCTGCTTCCTTGTAACGAAGTGGCCAGTCTCAACAATACTCCAAACAAAACATAACACTACTACACATACATTAAACCAACACTCCTCACATGACTTGGCTCTTGGCAGCATCACAGGAGAACAGTAGTCATGGTGGAAATTCTGGGAACTGCAACCACATTAGACACATGAAACACTTGCCAAACGGCTCTGGGAATAAATAATGATCACCTATCAGGTTCTAGGTGAATGGTAATATTGTCCTTTGTCTCAACTTGCTTGGCTATATTACAAAGGGACTTACTCACAATGCCCTTTGGAATACCTTATCTGCTCTTTGGAAGGACTGTAGAACTTTTCCTCATTCCATTCTGCTACTGACTTCCCACTCCTGTAACTTCTGTTCTCTTATATCCTCAAAATGAGTGAACAGTCATCTGCCTTCCATGTGATCTCTAGATTGGGACAATGTAGACAGCCGTGAATGTCCAAAAATGGTGGAGAAGATTGTATAACTTGATGTAAGAAAAACCAGTCTTTTCTAAGTCACTGGATCTAGATTTAATATAGGTGACTTCAAGAATAATTGGCAGCAGCTATTGGGCATCCTAGAATAATCTGAACATGCTTTCTTGGGACTTTCATATATGCATATGAAAATACTTTTTTTTTTTTTTTTTTTGTTTTTCATATTGCTTATACTAAAACTGTTAATTTAGCCAGAGAGCATATTTAAAAAAAAAAAAACACAAAGGACGTATTCTTGCAAAAATATTAATTATTCCTATAAAAAATTGTCTTGTATCTCATAAACTATATGCAATTCATATTTCAAATTATTGCAGGCTTATGAAACCCTTGTTAAAGAACATGGAGAGGAAGTTAAACTTCCAGGACTGGACTACAGTACTCGAGAACTGTTTTTCATTTATTATGGCCAGGTAAAAGCTGAGTACTACTTTGCATTGTCATTTATGTTAATTCTTCATTTAATTTCTTTAGTTACAATTGTTGGTAAAGGATAGAGTGATTTTCTCCAGGTTTGCAGATGCCCTTCATTTTTAGATGTCTGCAAATAAAAAGCATCTGCATGTAATTTTCTACATATTTCTACCAAGTAGAATCTCCCTTGCTACCACTCATGTTTGTAGAGGTAAACATGAGTGGTAACAAGCTCATGGGATGAGTCAACAAGTGTCAAAAAAAACCAAAAAAAAACATGAAAATAAAATAATACAAAATTATTCCTCAAATTTGTTTATCATTTTCACTTTCTAAATTTCTCCATATGAGTTGTTAAATTCAAACATATTTTCCAGGGCCAACACCCAGCCCACCTTTCTTATTTGGGCTGTAATTAGTATTCAAAATCCCAGCAACAGAGAAAAAATTATAAGGAGGAATTCTAGCAAACAGTGTCTTAAAGGGGCTGCACAAATTGATGTTTTTCTCAGACTGGAAAATACCTCAAGCTGTCACTGCATTTTTCCTTGACAATATCACGATGTTATGATGAACTATGCTTATATACAAGGGGGGGGTATCAAAACGTTTGTACCCTTACCTAGAAATAATAGCCCTAGAAAGGTGAAACTTCACAGGAACTTTAATCCTTTTCTATGTACTCTCCATGTATAGTAACACATTTCTCCCCTCTGTGGATCAGTTGTTTAATGCCTTTATTGTAGAAGCCTGCACTTTTTGCCTGAAACCACAATTCCACTTCATTGATGACTTCCTGAGATGAATCAAGGCGGCATCCACACAATGGTTTCTTCATTTCTCGAAAAAAGAAGTCTGATGGTGCTAGGTCAGGAGAAAAGGGTGGGGTGCTGCAAGTAGTTCGAAGCCACACTGGGCAACAAAAGTTGGTGGTGGCAATGGCTGTGTGAGCCGGTGCATTGTCTGACAGAAGACGGACACCTTTGGTTAACATTCCATTCCTTTTCACCTTCAAAGCACTGCGTAACATTTTTAAAAAATTTCTGTAGTATTCTCAGTTAAGTGCGAAACCACGAGGTAGGTAATCTGTCAGGATAACCCCTTTTCTGTCGTAAAACATGGACAACATCACCTTCTTCGCAGATGGTGTGGTCTTTGCCTTTCTGGGAGGAGGTGTGCTTCCATTGCTTTGACATGTTTTTAGTCTCCAGATCATACTAGTACTACAGCGTTTGTCATTTGTCACCAACTGATCAAAAACGTTCTCGGCTCAGGTAAAGAAAGCCTGGACAAGAAGTATGCAAAAGTTTGATGAAATTTACCGGTAAAAGTACTTTGCCGTAACAGCATTTGTATTGTTGCTCACTTGGTAAACAGACGGTGGGTGTTATTGGTCTGGAGTAGAAGTTGAATCTCACGGGAGCATGAAACCCTCCCAAAGTGGAGGGGGTAACATGACCTTTTTTCTTTAGAATCACTAATTGAATCACGAACAGAGTCATACTAGAAGTTCTCACGTCGTAAAAAATGTTCATAACATAGTTTCACCGGTAAACATTTTCGAAGTTTGCCGTGCTTCTCGTGTGGGCTTTCTTTGCCTTTTTTTTTTACTTAATAAACAATTTATCCACTAGTCCACCAGTGATTCTAAAGAAAAAAAGGTCAGGTTACCTCCTCCACTTTGGGAGGGTTTCAATCTCCCGTGGGATTCAATTTCTACTCCTCGATAACACCCACTGTATGTTTACTGAGCGAGCAACAATACAAATGCCGTTACGGCAAAGTACTTTTACCGGTAAATTTCATCAAATTCTTGCATGCTTCTCGTAGAGACTTTCTTTACCTTCACCAAGTTCTCAACATCTGCATTACACAAATCCAACAGGGGGGGGGGGAACCTGTGCGGAGTCTTGCATGGTCCTCACCTGTCAGTCGCGTTTCCCCAAGACTTCAATCGCTTCTCCAGGAAGAAGTCGGGTTCACTTCTCCCACCCTTATCATTCACAACAACTGCAAAAACTCAAATAGACAACGTTTTTGTTAGTTCCTCAATTTTAGACCAGGCTGGGGTACTAGAAACTTTTTTTTAAATTTACCATAAAGCTCTCTATTTGAGATATTACACTAAAGACCATTCGTGACTACGGACCCTTCATCCTGAGTGCCCGGCACTCAGTAGTTGACCAATTTATTTACTTATTTTTTTTTTATATACTTGAATAATAAATTTATGCTTAATAAACTGTGTTAATACACTAAATTTGTTGTTCTTATTCCAAAAACATTACTGCTAAAGTAACATTATCAGGGAAAAAAAAATTTAGTGTACTTTTCGTATCCTTTTAATTTTCAATTTTTCCTAATAGCAAAGAATGAGTACCGGCACCTATTTTTTTTTACAAAAAAAGCACTGCAAATACTGGGTGTCTCCGTAGCCAGGTGGGAAGGAGCACATGCTTCTTCATTAGACCGGGGTTCGAACCCGTCACCACCAAATACGGAGAATGCAGAAAGGTCAGGGAATGACCATCACATATTCCCGGAGCAATATGGCCTTAGTTGCTAATGCTCCTAAAATCCAAATAACAACAACTGCAAATACTTAATTAGACTAACAAGTATTTCATTTCATGATATAGTGTATGATTAATTTTAAAGGAAAAGTCCAAAATGTTAATCATTTTTGTGAAGATTTTCAAAATTTATGCTCATTAAGTTCAAATATTGAAAAACTACCATAGTGATTATCACTTTTTACTAACAGTTCATTTTTCAGTTTAGCAAAAATTTTGGTAATAATAATTGTATATTTCTAAAAACATCGGTGTTAATAAATTATTGCTCTCTTGGTAACTTATTATCACTAATGTGTTCCTTCCTATTACTTTCTTGATGAAGTTATTCAGAGAGGGTTGCTAGCTATTCTTCATTTGGGAGAATAGTCCTCCTTTTGGTCACATTGACCTCCCAAATAAAGAATTATCTTAATTTTTTTTTTTATAATTTGCTATGTTAAAATAACATATGTCCTCAAATGAGTCTGCTGTACAGTTTTTTAGTTATCAATTTTGTATGAAAGTTGCAGCCTCTAATCTGTGCAACTGCTCACTTGTTAGATTAAGGATTTTCTCTTTTTTAATTTTAGTATCACCATTTAAAATTACAATTTTCCTTCTGTCATTCAAAATATGGATATAAATATGGAACAGAAAGCTTAGTTAACTTCAGTTATATTTTATCTTCCACAAAAAAGCAAATTCACCTTCAATAAATCACACATATCAAAATTATTATATTTTACAAGATTATATATTTTTTACAATATTATGATCATGACAAGATTATATTTTTTACTTAGATTAACTTTAACTTCTAACCTTTCATAAATATCATTTTCTGCATATCCAGAAAATTTGACTTTAGTCTTTTGCAGGATTTTTATTCTGAGCAACTGTTAACTTTGGTCTACTCTTAATTCATAGATGCTCCTGGGACCTTATAAAAATCCATGATTTTATGCAAAAAAAGAAGTAATCATAAAAAAATGACTTCATCACAAACTCACTCCTGATCACACATTGGCTTCTGCATATGCATTTCTAGAGATATTTCCATGGGCACTATTCTTTTGAATATTCCATGTGTTATTCCATCTCTTTCTTTGAAACCAGCCTAATATGTGCATGACCTGGCCCATCAGATGCTGTTCAGCAGAAAACTTACTGAGAGCTAACTTTTCTTTCTTTTCATTTATTTTATATACTTCTGTTTTTTTTTTTACACAACCTTCATCCTCTCTCTCTCTCTTTGTGTGTGTGTGTTTCCTGAAAATGAAACTTAGATATACATATAACACATTGGGCACATCATATGAAAATTTAAGGATATTCTAAGAAATAAGCTTGATATATTGTCAATTTCATTAAGATGGGTTCTGAAACTTCTGAATGTTGACCACAAGTAAAGTGCTCACAAACATACATGTGAAACGAAACAGTCAAAGCAGTTGAAAATGTGACAGTTCTCCTTCAAAGAGGTTTAGAAGAACCAAATCAGCTGGAAAGCATTGGCTTCTGAGATGGCAAGGTGGCACAATAATAATGGGCATATTTGAAAAAGGGTATGATATCACAAGAGAGCATGGTTCTAACTGATAAGAAATTTTCTTTGAAAAATAAAACTCAAAGGATATGGAATGCTTTCCAAAGGAGTTTTATCAGGACAATAATCTTTCTCACAAGGCAAACATTGCCACACAACGACTGTGGCTTTGAATTGTTATTCCCTCCCCCTTATTTTGTAGGTTTTGCACTTTCAGACTTCTGTTAATTTAGATTAATAAAAAATTACCTGAAAAAATAATCTGAGAATGATGAATGTTGTCAAATTCTGATTAGAGAGGTGCAGCCTTCTTCAAGAGGAGTGTTTCCATTTACAATGAGTTTCCTCAGCCTACAAGTTATTTTTTGGTAGGAATTTTTTCCCACCATAAGGTGCAGTTCAAGGTGTCTTGGTCAGTTAAACCTTGGGCTGTCATGCACTCCTCTACTCCATCCATCCATGTCTTCCCCTTCTCGTTTTTCCTGTAGGTATCCATTCCAGGATATCCTTTGGATATCTGGTTTCTTGCATCCATTTTACATGTCCATACCATGTAAAATGGATGCTTTTATAATGCTTTTCTTTGATAGTATCAATAATATTCTTTTTTCACTTCCATTTTCTCTCTTATGTCTGCTGCCTTCTACACAGACAAAAGTTAGTAGTTCTGAAAGATTACTATGAAAAGTGTACTGATAATAGAGGAGATTATGTAGAAAAAATACATTAATTTTCTTCTTAAAAAATAAATATTAATTTTATGCTACTTTTTCATAGTTAAGCCACAAACTTAATTTTTCATCACTCTAGTTATTGACATTAGAGGGTATATGTGAGAATTTCTAATATGAATGAGAATTTATTATTAATAGTTTATTAAGAAATGCAAAAATGAAAAACAGTTATGGTTACATCACTGGGTTGAGGAGTAACCATTATCTACAGACAGGCATGGCAAGACTAGTTTAATCAGTACTGAGCATCATGTCTTAAAGGAAAGTGGCAAGTTCTTTTGCACCGTATTACTAAACGTTTCTGACAAATGAAAACAAACTGGGTAATATTTTTTCCAAGATGACACTTTTTTAGATTTTTTTTGTGGTGTGAAAAACTACTAATACAGATTACTGTTTAAGTTACTGAAAGTTAAGCTAAAGCTGGCAATATTATTAAAATGTAGAGGCCAACAATCCAAAGGTATCCATTGCTACCAGGGCAGTACTAGGCCTTGTGCAGCCATAGCAACAGTGAATACCTTCAGGCAAGGATCTCAAATGAGAGGTGCTACTTCCCCTGCCATAATCTGGATTTTGCACCTTCTGATTTATTTGGATTAAGGGAGGAGTTCTATGATGGTAAAATATTTCAAAATAAAAATAATGAAGTCACAATTCTGTTTTTGACACCAACAAATCTTTGAAAATGACATACAGAAGTAAGCAGAAGATAAAGAGGGAGACTATTTTGAGTGTTTGTATTTATTGATAAATAGTGCAAAGTCAATAAAATATTATAAAACAATTCTCATTTATGTTTAAACCACCTTCGTATATGCAGTGAAACCTCTCTAAAGCAGACATTACTGGGTCAGAAGAAAAGTGTCCAGAAAAGTAGTTTCAATAATTAGTTACAGAAAAATGAAATTTTCTGTAACTAGTCTTACTCTCAGAGTTTTTTATTGATTATAATTACATATTTGCGTTTCAGTTAATTAACTTTTGGTAAAAATCAACATAAATGCTTTATTTAGAGCATTTCACTTTGGCGATTTCATTTTCGCTATGGGTAATTACATCACTTACTATCACTTACTAGTTTTAGTCTGCATTCGGTATTTTTGCTTACATATTCTTTTAATGTAATAGGATACCTCTCCCCCCTTTTTTTAATGGGCCAAAACCCCTCCCTTTTTAAATTTCTGCATATGGCCTTGCTACAAACAGCAAGAAATTTTGCTTTGTAAAAAATTAACACACAGTGCAATGCACAGAAAAATTTTGACCAAATTCCCAAGGGGGGGGGGGGAATCCAAAGAAACTTCAATAAAATATTTGTATTTAGCTACCTTAAATGAATGCCACTTCTTACTGCCAGGTGAAAGCAGTATTTGTCGGCATGGGAAAATTGTCATTCTCCTTCAGTCAAAAAGCTGGACAGCATCTAAAGCATTTATTAAAGTAATATCAAGCATCACATGGTATTTTTTATTGAAGTATAGTATATTCATGAACACAGAAAATCCCCCATGGGCTTTGTTAAAAATTACGTATGTGGTCCATTGGTAGAATGCTGATTTCTTCTTTATTTAAAAAAAAAATTATTACTACTGTATTCCCAACACTTTTTCAGCACTCTCAGTTTGGAAATTTTATTGCCTTGCTAAATGATATGTGCTAATGGAACTGCATCAGACAGTACAAATAAGTTTGTAAACATTCCTTAGCAACAGTGGTGGGCATATATTCACAACTTATTATCCCATCTCCTCCTTGGGTAATCCATGGCCATCACAAGTCTGATTAGTATTACTGTAATGACCTTGACCTTCACTTGCCTTCATTGAAACTTCATCAGCCTACATGTGTCATTTACCCTTCAGGCATCTTGTCCAGGAAGGTTGAAAATATGAAAAGGACTCAAGTGTGTGTATCCATATTAGAGTCGGCGCCTCCGTAGCCAGGTGGGAAGGAGCAACAGTGCATAGCACACGCTTCTTGATAAGACCTGGGTTCGAGCCCGTCACCACCAAATACGGAGGATGCGGAAAGGTCAGGGAATGACCACTGCATATTCCCGGAGCAATATGGCCTTAGTTGCTAATGCTCCTAAAAACCAAAAACAACAACAACAACAACCATATTAGAGTGCTCATTTTGGAGAGGTCATCTAACATGTAATTTCTAATACTTTTGGCAGAACCCAAGCCTGAGTGTTCACAAGAGGTGTCCCTTTTAGAGAGGTGTCTTTTAAGAGAGGTTACACTGTATATACACAAAAAAAGCTAGTTATAATTCATCATGGTTAATACTGTATATAATATGAGTCCACCATGGTTATCTTCAAAAAAAAATTTTATTTTCCAGATGATGTGTGGTGATACAGCTAATGATAACTTTCAAAATGAAAACATCCCAGATGTTAGAAAATATAGGTAAGGTGTTGTTGATAGATGTTGCATAGCGTATAGGTAATGTAAAACTTGTCAAAAGAAAAATAAAGCACTTCAACCTATGTTAGATTATCTCTTTATTTCTAGTTGGAAATTACGTATAGATGAGAACCAGACTTTTTTTATGGTATATTCTTACCACTTCATTAGTAATTGCTGTAGTTGCTATTTCACAGTAACATAGATCAGAAAGGCAAAGGTTTGACTTATCTATAGAACAAAATATCCCCCCCCCCACTTCCCACCTCCAAGTTGCAACTGATAGATAAATTCAGAATAAAGCATTGCAGGAGTTTGAATTTCTTTATTTAGACATCCAGGGCAGTCCATAAATTTCATATCAATCTTTTCAAATTGAAAAGTAATTGGGAAACTTTTCTTTTCATTGATATAAAAACTGTTATTCTTTGTGCAGCCATTTTGCATAATCCATGTAACCTGATAGCCCATCTACACTTAGCATCTACACATAGCACTTGAATGGGTTGAGCACGCTAAATTCTGATGGGATCCTTCCACTTGTTCAGATTACGAACCTAAGGGGACATAAATTCAAATTAAGAAAAGACAGATGTAGAATAGATGTGCGGAAATTTGCCTTTAGCCAGCGGGTGGTTAACTGCTGGAACAAACTTCCATCTGTCGTTGTGGAAGTTGATAGGTTGAATAAATTTAAGGAGGAACTGGACAGGAATTTGGAGGGAATGGTGTGTTTTTTTTTTTTTTTGTTTTTTTTTGGGCTGATCAACCAATCTACACTTTGATATATAGAAGCTTTGTCAGTAGAGACAGAAGTGATTATTTCATTGTATCAAGCAATGGGATAGGCCACACTTTGAGACTGTACAGTATTATAAATCACATTAAGGGAGTATGCAGATCTTAAAGAAAGGATAAAATAAGGGCAAAAATTTAGCTGTGGATACAAATTGGAACCCAAAAGCATTCTTTCTTATAGGAGAAATTTAACTTGTTGGCAGTCACATGAAGTTGAATGAAAGATACTGCTAACTTGGAGAGTAATTTTCATCCTGTGGTAAATGAGTGAACAAAATGGTTTTTAAGTAAAGAAGAGTGAAATAGAAAAAAGCATTTCCATGCTTCTTGCTCAGCCAAGTAGTCAAACATGAAAGTAAAGTAATGCACATGGATTTGAGTAGACTGGTGTAACAATATCACCTTTTGTGCCCTTAAAAGATATCTGCTCTACAACGTCATCTACTTTTGCCCCTGGTAAACATCCTGATCCTATTCCATTTATCCTTCGTGGACGTATTTCCCATTTCCCTGACAGTTGAGTCACTGACAATAATCACCTCCTCTGAGACCTGTACATTCTTCCTTGGAGATTGCATATTCTGCTTTGGAGATGAAGATGTACAAATTAAAAGAAAAATTTTAAAAAGTAGTATCTGCCGGACCTCATATTGCTTAATTTATTTAATTCAATCTCTCAATAGTTTTAAATTTTATGAAATAACTAAAAATGAGGCAAGGTCAGTCTTAAAGGTAAGGGAATTCAGCATGTCTCTGTTTTCTTTTATTGACCAAGACACAATTATTATTATAGCCATATGGTGCAAGGAAGCCTAAGGTTTATGCTGCACCAGCCAAAAAAAAAAAAAAAAAAAAAAATTCCCTGAGAGAGAGAGAGAGAGTGAGAGAGTGTGTGTATCAGAAGTAAAAAGGAATCGCCAGGAAAGAGAAGAATGATGATATCCAGCTCAGGACCCTGGGTTTGCCAAGCCCATAGTCACCAAATGTGAACCACTGGGGTTAACTCGGCTTGCATCTGATCTTTGTGGGGGGAGACCAAAAGCAACTTTTGTTACAGCTTTTTTTTAAAAAGTTTATCTAACCAAATTACAGGTAACTCCTGCTTAACACATTAGGTGCATTCTTCACAACTCTGTGTTAAGCAGAAATCCACATTTTCTGGGGTACTATGTTTTTGAAAAATGCTATTTTTATATTTATATTAAATTTTGAAGTAAAAATATTATTAACACTACATTTTTATTTAGAGAAACAATAAAATTACAAAAACAATATGACAGAAAGCATTATACGCTGTATATATATTTTGTTCAAAAATATGTACCATATAAACATATATAACATTTATGGGATTTTTTTTTTTGTTATCACGCAAAATTTGGCTGCAGCATTCAAATGACTGGTCACAATCCTCTTTCACAGCACTTACTTGTGCAATGTCATTGTCATTCTCCAACAAATTCATGTACTGACTGTGTAGCAGAAGTGTCCTTCAGTGACTTTGATAGTTAAAATCCTCCGAGAAGTAAACTCAGGTTCTTGTGATTTCTCAAAAATAACATTTAGGTCTACCTCTTGCAGCTCATAATTGGTAGGGAACTCACTGTGGGTGGTTAGCAATTCCTCTACTTCGTTTGCACTGACTCCCTCATCACTCCTTGCTACAGCTGCCATGTGGTTGATGTCTCCGATTGCATTGGGTAGATAATCTTCAAACCCAGGGGAGTTCTGTGACTTGTGGGTACAGTCTCTGCTCAGTACCCTTCATAAAGATGGGGAGACTTCATTTTGGACCTCATTGATGTTATGAATTACCTTCATTATGTGGAAATTTTCTGCCAGTCCCATGTTTTGTCTATACTGCACACTGGTAACACTTTAATGATGAAACTATAGAAATTTTAATGTAAGATTTCCCTCACATTTAAGTAAATGTCAATCTTAAATGTAAGAGAAATCTGTAGTAAGGCCAATCTTAAACATAAGGGATTTTTATTATTACTTGATTAAATTTATCATTACAGGTTCAGGTGATATTTATTCTTTGAATGATTTGCATCCAAATGCAATGCTAGCTGAATTTTCATACTATAAGTTCAATTTCCCATGAATGAGAATATTTTGAACTGCAGCTGAAAATTTTGAATGTAATATAAAATATTTAAGAATAATTTTATTTTAAAAATCCTTATCAGCCTGATACATTCATTAATTGTCTTGCAGGTTAAATAGGATTCTGGCCAATTCTGAGTATTTCTGGGAAGCATTTAAGTGTCCAACAGAAAGTTCAATGAAGATGATGAAAAACAGCAAAGTGTGGAGATGACAAGAAATTCCTTAATGGAAGATGTAAAATAAAATTCACATTCCCTGCTTACTTACATCTAACAAAGTTGGTGCTGTTTATACTAGAGTACTTTAACTTGGTTGTGCCTGTGTGTTGGTGTTATGATTGCTGCAGCTGAAAATTTTGAATGTAATATAAAATATTTAAGAATAATTTTATTTTAAAAATCCTTATCAGCCTGATACATTCATTAATTGTCTTGCAGGTTAAATAGGATTCTGGCCAATTCTGAGTATTTCTGGGAAGCATTTAAGTGTCCAACAGAAAGTTCAATGAAGATGATGAAAAACAGCAAAGTGTGGAGATGACAAGAAATTCCTTAATGGAAGATGTAAAATAAAATTCACATTCCCTGCTTACTTACATCTAACAAAGTTGGTGCTGTTTATACTAGAGTACTTTAACTTGGTTGTGCCTGTGTGTTGGTGTTATGATTGCTGCAATAAATGACATTATGATTTTAAAAAAGAAAATAAATGCTTTTTATTTTCTTTTTTAAAAAGAAAATCATTATATGGAAATAGTTTCATTTTAAAATTTAAATTAATTCTAAAAGACTACTTTAGGATTTCATCACAGCAATTACTTTGTGTGTCATACCTAAATGCAACCATTTTTAAAAGAATACACTTAGTAGTCACTGTTATCAGTTCTTATAGATAATACATTACAGTTTATTGGTAATCAAAAGATAGTTACTTTAATCAAAATAATTTTTTTAAAATCTTTGGTAATTTAATCAGATTTTACTTATTTTGACCACTTAACTATAAACAAGGAAAAGACAAATTTTTGTGACCAAAACACGTGGAGATTGGTCTTTTAAGATTTAGCATATATATCAAATCTAGTTAAGCAGAAACCTTGATTTTCACGATGTGGGAGAATTTTCATTTTTGTTATTCATCCAAATTTACACAAATATATATAATATATTTTATGTATTGTTAAATCTCTTGGCAGTGAAATATAATATATTTAGGTTAACACTTTTTCAGTAAATAGGTTCTAGCATTCTTTTTAAATATTGACTGATTCTTAATTAATATTTAATCAATGTGGGGTGCAATAGTAATGATGCTGTATTGCAAATTTAGTTTGCTCTCTTCATGAGTTTACTTCATATTAAAATGATGCCTTAGTGCACTTACCCAATATGTATTAGTAAATTCCCACAGTCAGAGGCCTTAAAAAAAGGACATAAATGCATTATGTCAATGTGGGTGTTGCAATGCATATAAAATACTGTAATGCAGGAGTTTTGCAAAAAAAATAAAATAAAATAAAAGAAAGAAAGTATCACATAATGTATGATATGTATTCAGTATTTGGCTTTTAGCCGTTCTGCTTACTGTTATTTATAAGTGCAAACCTTAATAATTTCAAGAAGAATACAAGATATTGATTAGTTGGTTGTTGCAGGATTTCAGGCACATCAGCAACTTAGGCTATTATGCCAATAGAAGATGTGATAACCAGGTTAATGGTGCTGAACTTAAGACATTTAATTGATAACTCATTCAAACTAAGCCTCTTCTGATGCTATGCTTTGTTCTGTATGCTAATAGCAGCTGATAAATTCAGCTCTTCAGTTATTGTTGTTAAATTTTTACATTTACATTTTTTTTATATCAGTTTTAATTTTTCTGTTGAAAGAACTCTCTAAGGTTGGGAACACAATATATATTAGTTCTGTCATGCACTAAGCACACTATTCAAAATTTCTTTAATATTGGTAAAATGCTATTCACATATGGTTTAAACAGCGTTAAATATATTAAAATATAAATATCATAAACAGTAGCGCTGCATTCCTATGTGCTGCCAGTAAGCAAAATAAAATTTGCCTCCCTAAATGCTGAATACCAATAAGCGTTAACCAATCAGAAAACAATATCGAAAAATTTCAGCGCCCTCTTGAACTATCGCCTGTAAGCGATGCTTACCTCGCCTATCCACTTGCGGCGGCCCTGATCATAAATATAAAAATGCTATAAAATATGACAGTTTTGATAAATGAATATAGTCTTCTTCAGCCATATTAACTTATGTCTGGCAATTCATTTAAATAACTTATGTGAAGTGGGATTAGTGCACCTTGCATTACCATGTGATTGACATAACATTATCATACTCTGGTGTCATATCCAGAGTTTATCCAATTCCCCCCCCTTCTTCCATTGGATACTGTCACAATGCAATACTAGAGATTCCTATCAAATGTGTTTAGTAGAAAGGGCGCCACATAAACTTCCATGACCGGCAATGTTGACACTAGCTAGAGGCAATACACATACAATGCGAAAAATAATTGATAAACAGAGACGGGTATTTGTGTACATCCTTGTCTTTGAGTCTCTATTATTACATTGTGACAGTATCTGACAATGACAAAAAAAAAGGGGGGGGGAAGAAGTAGATCAATAGGTATGACAGATTACGATAATGAAGATGATGTTATGTCAGTTGCATGCTACTGCAAAGTACATGAGCAATCCCACGTAATGTAGGTTATTTAAGTGAACTGCTACACACTTAAATAAGACTACATTTGTCAAAAGCTACCATATTTTATTGCAGTTCTCTTTTAGTATTTTAACTGTATAGAGCTTTTATCTTATTTTACTTACATAACTATATGTGAATAGTGTTCTACTGATATCAAAGGAATTTTGAATACAGCATGGTTGATATATGACAGAATTAATTTGCAAGTTTTAATGATTTTCAAATATTTAAATATGTATCATTTTAATAAAGAAAATCCAGGATCAGATAAAAAGAGATTGATTCTAATGAAAGGGAAATTGATCTCTCAAACTGCCGCCATGAGTTGTCCTGTGTTGCACTATTATTAAGTAACATCTCTTTAAAAAGAGAAGTATAAATATAATCCCCCCATGCAGCTATTTTGATGCTTGTTGGCCCTTCATCAGTACAGCATCTGACAACCTGATGACAATTTAACTTGCTAAATGAGAGTTACCAAAAGTTGTGAATAGTAAATGTTCAAAAATGAGCTAATAAAATACTCTAAACCTGTCTGTAAATGATGCAGTTTAGCTATAGCAGGATTTACATCCATATTTTTATAGCACATGCAGAAAACAAGAGATGCTAAGTCTAAGAAAGGCAATTATCTCCAAAACTGTAAAGCTATCACGAGTTGTCCTGTGGTGCACAACTAATAAGTAACATTTCTCTGTAAAAAACTTTGTAACTTTGTTCCAGGGAAAATAATGGAGTTACTGCTTAAAGAAGCACTGCAGGATCATCTAGACACGACACTGCAGTTATAGTTCAGACACTGCGTGGGTTTGTTAAGGAGAAGTCTTATCTGACAAATTTAATTGGATACTATGATGTGATCACAAAGGAACTGGATGCAAAAAATAATTTTTATATCATATTCTTGGATTTTAGGAAAGCTTTTGATACTGTTGCACATGGAAGACTACTGTACAAATTGGAGCAATATGGCATTAGGGGCAAGCTGCTGCTATGGTTAAGGGATGGTTGAGTGGGAGAAGACAGAGAGTGGTAATCAATGGACACTGCTTTTCGTGGACTAATGTTGTTAGTGGAGTACCCCCCTCCAGGGTTCGGTGTTGTACCCATTGTTGTTTTGTATATTTATCAGTGATATTGATCAAAGTATATCAAGGCTTAATGTCCAAGTTTTCAGATGATACAAAGGTTGGCGGGGTTGTTAATGACAGTAATGGCAGTGTGCTACTGCAGTAGGATCTAGAAAAGTTGGGCAGATGGGCTGAGAAGTGACAACTGAAGTTTAACATTGACAAATGTAAAGTATTGCATATGGGTAGAAGTAATCCTAGAGAAACGTACCAACTGTGTGGTACTAAACTCAAGGTGGTAGAGAATAAAAAAGACTATGGGGATAATTGTGCAGTCAGATATCAAGTTTTCTGAGCAGTGCAGACAGGCTGCCAGAGCAGGTCATGGGGTTTGTCAATGATATACAGGAATTTTGCTAATAGTGATAAGGAGGCGATTATTATCCCTTTGTATAAGATGATGGACAGGCCATGCTTTTAGTACTGCGTACAAGTCTGGGGGTCTCGTATTAGGAAGGATGTAATGTTGCTAGAACAAGTACAGAGAAGGGCGATAAGGTTGTTGAGGAGAACAAAGGGGGTGCTCTTACCAAGAAAGGCTTAAGTTCTGCAAATTGCAGCATCTGGATATTAGGCACCTGCAAGGTGATCTTATTAAAATGTATAAGGCCTTGAATGGGTTGAGCAGGCTTAGTGCTGATGGGATTCTTCCTCTTGCTCACATTACGAATCTGAGGGGGACATAAATTTAAATTGAGGAATGACAGTTGTAGAATAGATGTGTGGAAATTTGCTTTTAGCCAGCGGATAGTTGATTGCTAGAACAAACTTCCATCTGTCGTGGAAGTTGACAGCTTACATAAATTCAAGAAAAAAGAAGTGGACAAACTTGTAGGGGGAATGGATGTGTGATATGGGATTTTTATTTTTTTTTTGGCTGATGGGCTTGCTTTCTTGCATCATATGCCACTGCTAATGCTAAAAAGAGATTCTGGGTGGACATTTTTGTGCTCGTTGGCACCTCATCAATACATCATCTGACAAACCAAGTGACAGTTAGGTTACTATATTTCAAATGTGATCCCCTGTGCAGGATCACATTACATTTTCTCTTGATAAAGTGGCAAACTCACATACTGAATTGTCATATGCACTAATTGGTTTTACAACAAATTTTCATACACAAACTGTCACATACACAATTGTCTGTATATCAAATTGTCTTACACTGAACTGATGTGGACTCGAAGAATGCTTATGTCTATTTGATGAAATGATCCTCATTCAGTCATTTTTTTAATAGTCTTACAAGTAGCAAGATAAACGATATGGTACAAAGCAGAATCCTGATTTATTATTTAATTTATTACTGTTATATATAATTTTTATAATAATTTCAGTCTCCTCTAATTATGATAAACTAATTGTAGTTTTATTTGGAAAATGTCCTGGTCAGTTTCAGAATCAGATTTTTCTAAAAATTAACAGAAATGCATATCCATATCAGAATAATAATATCATAATCAGTTATACAAGCTAATACAAATAGGTGCTCTGTATTTTTTTGGACTATTCATGAAGTTACTCAAATGACTGTTATATGTAAATAAACAAAAAGATGAAGCTAAACTGTATAAATTTTCTTTTATAATAATAAATATATTTTGATTCAATTTTAATCTTTCAGAATAAATAACAATTCAGAATTGGTATGGTTTTAATATACATTAAGATTAAATTTTTTTTGTGTTAATAATTGTGCTCTGTAATAAATTGTAAATTAATAAATTCATATGAGCAGGAACTGCATCATTTGTAGAGAATCAAGAAAATTTGAAACTATGAAATATTACTGGTTTACTGTTATGAAAGTGTCAATTTTATCATTGTAATTAACTTGATAAAACTATAAAGTTATGTAATAATTTACTTTTTGTATTCTATTAACAAAATGCACTTTATAATTGAATATCAGGTTAACGAATTTCCAAAAGGGATATAATCAACAGTTTGGAGGATGAGCCTTTTGTTACATCCTTGATATCTTATCAAAAGAATGAAAAGCATAAACACATTACTCAAAAAAAATTAAAAAAAATAATAATAGTAAATGAATAATGATAAAATGTCAATACAATACTTTATAATACTATGATGTGTTTAGTGATAGGATTAATTAATATATAACTTCATGCAAAGGAAAATAACTACGAATTTGTTCAGTGATTTGAAACAAGGTCTGTTTATTATTTATTTCATCATGGCTTACTATATCCTAATAGAAGCTATGCATTTATGGTGCAGCATCTTTCAGTTTTAAATCTAAATTGAATTGCTCCATCCCAATTATGTATACCAAATAGTACATGTTATTACATTGCCTCTTGTATCCATTATGGTTCTTTCTGCTGTAATCTACTGCTCTTTCAAATAGAGAACTGTACTACCCACTTTTCTAATGAAATATCAAATCAAAAATATGCAAGGACAAGTGGACTCTCAACAAGTAAGTTTCCCCTTCAGATGTAGTAGATGAGCTGCTCAAACAAAAATTAAAATAAATATTTTCAGCATGAATATTAATTTTTCTAATTATTTGTTAAATAATATTAAAGTGGACAAAACTGATAATTATTGGACTACAAACTGGTATGGATTTTAAGACAAATTCTGTAGTTTGGTGAAATTAAATGGGAGAGTTTCTTCTGAAATCAAAAACAGCTCTTGGGCTAGTCTATTATTGGCAAATTTATGTTCCTAATTAAATTCTAGCTATGACTTTTGAATATCTACTTTAGCTGTAATCTGTCTAATTTAGTGTATGAAATTAAGTTGCGGTTTATATGTAGCCAATACATAAGGAGCAAATCTGCTTGCCATGGGCTTCAAATTTGCCTTTACATATTCCCAGTAATTGGAATATAATAGTAAAATAAGTAATTAGGATTTTCTCCTTTCAGGAAAATTGGGCTGCTGCCTACGTTGCAACTATAGCAGCAACTTGTTCTCTATCCCAAAATTATTTTATTATCCTAGCAGAGAAATGTTAATGCTACCAGTATAATTTAAGACAGTTGATTGTGGTAAACAGTTATATATATATACTGTATATAACAGGATCATAATTTCACTTTTCCATAAATATGTCTAAGTTTGAGAAAGGTGTAACCATTACCATTTTTACTTAAAATTAAAAAAACAAAAAAAAAAAAAAAAAAAAACAAATTGAAATTTAAATGAGTATATATAACATCACATATCACCATCAGTTAATGTGCTAGTAACATGTTCAAAATAAATAATTTAGTGGTTTGTGGTTGTACATATACATACAAATTAATTCAGTTTAGTCTCTAGTTTGTCTTGTAGATATAAATGACGGCAGTCTCTATTATATTCTATACAAACACACACACAAAAAAAAATCAAAATGCACAGTAAATAAGTCATTTACAAGATTTAACACTGTTCACTTTAGTCTGTTTTACTGTGTTCTCAGAGGATGCCATCTTATCACTGTACCTGAAACCACATCCAACTTTAACTACATTATCAAACGCAAGCACATTAGTAATCACCACAGAACACATTTTTTCTCTGGATTCATTGGACTACCTGCTGGACACTGGAAGGCCTTTGAAAATTCCTCGGAGTTGGCAAGAACTCCATTAACTCTGCGAAATAAAGTATAATTTATAAAAAAAAAAGTAGTTTACCTCTGCAGAATGGTACAATTTAATTAAAACTAATTAAATTTAAAATTTGTAAGTTGCAATCATTCTAAACTGCTACTATTCCTCCATCCATATCAATAAAAATGCTACACGAATCTCTGTTATTGGGAGATTAATATGCTGACAATATTACATTGAATATTACACTCAGTAGGTTATCACATTCAGTATTATGCTCAGTATATTATTATATTCAGTATTACACTCGGTAGATTATTACATTCAGTAAATGCTACAGTATATTAACAAAACATTTTAACAAATTAGGACATTCCTAAGTCATTTGGACATGAAACTGAACCCGCCATGTGCTTTACTGACATTAACTTCCATAAAGACACAATATTATGTTTGAAGTGCAGTCATAATGCATATTCAGCATATTATGACTGAACTAAATAAGTTGTTTGGCTCTAACTTGGAAAAATAACTCAGCAATACATTTTTGACCCTCTCAGAGATCATTTTTATCCCTCCCCATTTTCTTTAATCTTCCATAGTTTATCTACTTTGTAAAAGAATAAGAGAAGTTTACCTCAATATGGTACGTAGAACACTTCCGTATGATACTCTCCAGAAATTAAAATGAAAACAATTAAAAAATCTAAAATCTTACATTACAGTAAGAAATAATTAATAATAATTAAAAATCAAATGAACACAATTAAAAATTAACTCAAAATTAATTTAATGAAAAAATTGGAAAACGATTTTCCTTCCTGAAGCTGACAATGCTTTTCGACCGTATGTCGTGATAACAGGAATGAAAATTACCGAATAGGGGTGAGCATGGAACTTAAATAGGGATTATTTGTCTTCGCACGTGCACATAAAGGACGAGTCGGAAATTAGATATGGCCAGTGAACATTAACATAATTCTCATGTAATTTAATTTCGACAGTTTCTGCAATTAAGTCTCGTATAATTACGTTGGACACTAAGTATTTTGGCCTTGTTAAATAAAAAAGTATGTTTTTCATTAACAGCATGAAAGGCTAATTCTGATGCTGCTGAATGAGAAGCACGAACTGAGGCCATGTTGATTAACACAAAAATTCAGAGGAAACCACGTAGAACCCTGATAAGACGAGTCGCAATCACTGCAAGAAATGTATACTAGGAATGTATCATTTACTTGTGTTGCGAACGAGGAAAGGACTGAGCGATTGTTCAATATAGTGTGTAATTTCTGTATTGGCCTGGCTACAATTTTAAATTCGGTATCTTTAAAGAATCTGTTAAGTTGTTTGTGCCACTGTTCAATATATGGGACAGAAATAAAGTATTTTTTGATATTACTATTGTTGGTTTAAGACTCGTCTTATCAGGGTTCTACGTGGTTTCCTCTGAATTTTCATAATCAACACGCGGCCTCAGTTCGTGCTTCTCGTTCAGCAGTGTCAGAATTAGCCTTTCATGCTGTTAATGAAAAACATACTTTTTTATTTAACGAGGCCAAAATACTTAGTGTCCAACTTAATTATAGGAGACTATTAATTGCAGACACCGTCAAAATTAAATTACATGAGAATTCTGTTAACATTTGCCGCCATATCTAATCTCTGACTCATGGTCCTTTACGCACATGCGCAAAGACAAATAATCCCTGTTTAAGTTCTAAGCTCACCCCTATTCGGTAATTTTCATTCCTGTGATCATGACATACGGTCGAAAAGCATTGTCAGCTTCAGGAAGAAAAATCATTTTGCAATTATTTTGTTAAATTAATTTTTTAAATTAATTTTTAATTGCATTAAACTGATTTTTAATTATGTTCATTTGATTTTTAATTATTTCTTACTGTAATGTAAGATTTTCTATTTTTTAATTGTTTTTGTTTCAATTTCTGGAGGGTATCATATTGAGGTAAACTTCTCTTATTCTTTTATTGATATCAATGTAGAATGTATTGAGCATTATAGCTCTGGTTCATACTATCAAATAGTCTATCTACATAGCTGTAATTTGAAATAACTTTCAAGAGATGGGTACAAACCACCATGCATAGTTACACTGTTTATTTACCATATTATCTAGGCTTATCAGATGTTTTCTTGACACACCACATTCACTGCATGCAACTTCCTGAACATAAGCTTAATAGCATTCATTCCACTGTAAAAACATATCCATATCTGAATTAAAACACAGAGTAATTGTTTATAAAATACAGTGTCTGGATGTGGGGTGAATTACATCAGTGAGGCCAAGAGGTGCCTTAAAGATAGACTAAACACCATGCCAGAGCAATACAATGTGGCAAATTTCATTTTCCGACTTTGCGGTTATGCATCTCTTGTGGAAAGAGGGCCACAATATTGAGCCCTTCATGTACCAGACTAGACAGTGCCTCCAATAACCAAACACCAGTGGTTGGAAGCTAGTCATATTCAACAAAAAACAGACCTTGCATAAACAGAAATGAAGGTAGTATTTTCATCCGGGCATAGTTTGTATAACACATGCTAATCACTGATCGGGTATGATGGAGGGGGGAAACAAACATTATTAACAGTGGATAATCTGTTCTGTTCATTTCTGTGTGGGAAAAGAGGAAGGCAACATGCTGCTAGTGAATGCTTCTACTGTATCTTATAATTTAATAAGTCTTTTTAAATTTTGTATATTTATGTATATCCAGTTTTACTTGCACATAGTTTTATGATTTTATTGTTTATGTTTTTGTCATATTCAGTCTTTTATTATTTTTATATTACTTCATATTAAAATTTGTGTCTGTCTAGTCAGTAACAAGAAGAATTTTATTATGAAGTAGCATTACACTTTTCTTTTAGAGAAGCACTACTTATTCATAGTGTAGCATTAGGGACTTGTGATGTTAGTCTCACAATCTGAAGTTCAGTGCCTTTGAAAAGATTTGTTTTTTTCAAATTTTACCTTCTGTATAAAAAAAAAATGGATGCAAGTCCAGTTACAGAAATAATTTATCCTTATATGCTCACTTATGTTGGCATATCACACAATATTCTGTGCCCTTTTCACAGCACATTGTGCATGTAAATGTTGAACTCACAATAAATATATTTCTCAATGAGAAATTATAAAGTTTGCTCAGAAAGTAGTGGTAACATGACTGTTACAAAAAAGAGCATCATTTACAAGTATTATTAATGGGCTCGAAACCTGGTCTAATCAAAAAGCGTGTGCTACGCACTGCTGCTCCTGCCCACCTGGCTACGGAGGCACTGGGAAGTCCTTAAGCACTCCTTCAAGCCACTGTACATAAGTCTTGTGATTTTTATTTGTACAAGATGAAGGTGTCATCAGAAAGCATCAGAGTACAATGCTTTCCAACAACATACAACACATTGTGAGCAGTTGATTACTCCTCTACTCTTTAACAAAACCAGGCTGCTGATACTATCAGACACCACTAACATGTTTGGGACTGAGCTGTACAGAGGGCTAGAGATTAATCTAAGAGAATGTAACTGTTAAATGCTTGTAAATAAAGCTTCACTATTTTATTTTATTTTTTTGTAATTGTAATAATAGCCATGTTCTCATTGTCTTTTGAACAAACCTGATACTATTATTACTGAAATAATATTAGTCCATTCTGATGTTGTATTACAAATAAACAACACTTCTCATAAATGCAAAATGAGTAAATTTGTTGCATATTATCTAAGAGATTGAGCCTACCTTAAGGACTTTTATGTTCTATTTTTTGATAAAAAGGCAAACACACTTGTATTGACTTATGCTCTGCATTATATACACTGAAATTGTCATGTGACAATATTCCTGGCTTCCACAAGTTTGGTGACAGTAGCTACCAAATGGCAGTTGGAGGGGGAGACTGCATTATGAATAAATAGCAGTTATACTGTATGCATCATTATGCAAAGTCCTGCTTATTTTTAATGGAATTTTGGGACAACTCATCGCAATAGCAATGCAAGAAGAGAATAGCCTTCTTTGAAAACTTTTCTATGAGGTTTTGCAATAAATAACAAACTCACTTTGGACTTACATCATAATGATATTTTTTATTGAACTTTTAGTGAGAAATAGTCGTTACATACCTAATTTTTTAAAGTTAATTTACATTAATACAAGGAAGTAATAAAATATTTTTTACACTACAAGACAAATGCATGTTAGTTTATGAATTTACCTGTATTTAGAAGGTGTTGTCAAAATAGAGGTATCAGAATCTCCTACATATTCCATGTAACCATCTTTATTCCTAAGCTCACACCGCATCTGAAAAAAATTACACATACCTGAGAAATACAATATTTCAAAAAATGTTTATGCAGATGCACCTCAAGCTCTCAAGTCTATGAGAGCTTGAAGTGTAGGGTATCTACCCTACATCTCAAAGAAATTATGAGGGGCCTGTCAAGCTCTCAGCTGCCCAACTCAACGCCAGAGCTCACTCCTGGACATCAGGCAACACAGCGGCAATCTCCGAGGCAGAATGCGCTGGTCCCACGGGAGTTAGTTATTGTTGATGACTATTGTCAGGGAGATGGGGAATATATCGTGTAAAAAGGATAGATGGAATAGGACCAAGGTATGTCTGCCAGGGGCAAAACTTGATGACGTAGAGCAGATATCATCTTTTAAGGGCACAAAGGGTGATACTGTTGTACACGTTGGCACCAGTGACATTAAGAGTAGGAGATCTGCAGATTTACTTAACAAGTACAGGTCAATGTTGCAAAAAAGCCGTGAGTTAGGGTTAAATTTGAAAGTTTCTGCAATTCTGCCCAGACACGATAGGAGAGAGTACATGATGAGAGCCTTGTCAATCAATTCGGCCCTGGAGGAAATGTGCAAGGCTCAAGGGGTAGGAATTTTTTTCAGCCTGGTCTGTGCTTGTTAACAGGAGAGACTGCTTCCAAAGGGATGGGATACACTTAAATAGAAAGGGTGCAAGAATATTTACTGATGCTATATGTGGGTCGGAAAACTGCTAGCTTGGGGGGATTCACAGACAAAGGTTAAAAGTAGCCGCAGGCAGAGGTAAAGGTGATTCTTGCACTACTTCTATTAGAATAAGCAGCAGCCTGGAGCGAAGGGTGCTGGAGGTTTCAGGGACTGATGGCAGTCATCGTGAAACAGGTGGGTATATGGGATATGTTAGGGTAACTAAGAATAAGTATAGGTGCATGTATACCAATGCTAGAAGTATAGTAAATAAATTTGATGAATTTGAAGTGTTGGTCAAAACATCAAAGGCAGATATTGTTGGGATAGCAGAGATGTGGTGTCACACAGATATTAGGAATGCAGAATTGGAATTTGGGGAGTATAATGTGTAGAGAAAGGATAGACAGGATAGGATGGGAGGAGGTGTTATGCTGTTAATTAAGAAAAACATAAAATCAAAAGAAGCATCCAGTTGATATAGATGGACAGTGCACTGTTGAGTCAGTTTGGTGTGACATAAGCACTGTGAAAGCAAAAATAAGAGTAGGAGTGTGTTATAGGCCTAATGACTCGAATGAGTACAATGAACAATTGTACAGAGAAATAGAGTGGGCTAGTAAATCAGAATGTCTTCTAATGGAGGATTTTAACTTCCCAGATATTGACTGGAACTTGTGGGTTGGGCACTCACACACTAGTCAGACTTTTGTGGATTTATTGGATGATTGTTTTCTGCAGCAGCATGTTCGAGAGGCAACCAGAGAGGGTAATACTCTTGATCTGGTAATCATCAGTGATCATTCGTGTATTAAGAATTTGCAGATAACGGAACCACTAGGTGGCAGTGATCACAATGTACTGATGTGGGATTTACTTAAAGATATACAGTGAAACTTCTAACGGACACCTGTCGTTAACGGACATCTCTCTACAACGGACATTTTCAAATTCCCCAACTCACCTCCATTGGTTTTAACTTGTTTGCAGCTTCTGTCTAGCGGACATTCTCTGTAACGAACGCGGACAGGCAATCTGCACTGTTTCATTTAGATTAGCACTTAATTTGATCTCCCCATAACGGACAGCGGGCGAGCTCACGGCCCTTTTTCTAGGCACGTTTCTTCCACGTATTGCCTTAATCGTGTGTTTATTTTCTATTTCCAATTCTCTGAATTTTATCAAGGTTTACGTCGCGATTCTAAACCCTTTTTCAAGAATTTTAAGGCACGTGTAAAACTTCTGATGAATTCGGTGTGTGCAGGGGGGAATATGGTCGGCCTTTCGTCTTTTGAGTTTCAGTTTTCAGTTTTGTTCAGTGTCGTGTGAAGTGCACAATGTCTTCTCGTAAACATTTAACTTTAAAAGATAAAGTCAAACTCATTAATACGTATGATCGGCAAAAAATAGTGTTCGCAATCTTGCTGCAAAATTCAAAATCGGGAAGACGCAGGTAAGCGACATCCTAAAGAAAAAAAAAATGAACTGCTCAAACAATTTTGGCAACACGGAAATGATCAGGTTCAAAAATCATTCCCGAAAATTGTTGGACTTCAAATTTGTCGCGCACGTGCTGAAAAAATTCCCATTAATGGGCCTATTATTAGGGAAAAGGCTTTGGAGGTTGTGAAATCTATGGGAGTAAATGAGTTCAAAGCTTCTGTGGGATGGCTAGACAAGTTCAAAACTCGGCATAAAATTTCTTGGAAAACTGTAAGTGGTGAAGGTGGATCTGTTGATACTGGGGTTGTAACAGAGTGGACCGTCAAATTGGAAGATTTATGTCGTGATTTTGAAGCTAAGGATATTTACAACTGTGACGAAACAGGGTTGTTTTTTTAAAGCTCTTCCTGAAAAAACAATGAGTCTTAAAAACGAAAAGTGCCAGGGCGGGAAAATTTCTAAGGAACGCTTGACTGTACTATTGTGTACAAATATGCTGGGAGACTTTGAACAACCTCTTGTTATAGGAAAATCACAAAATCCTTGTTGTTTCAAGGGCATAAAGTTGAATCTTTTGGATGTTGACTGGAAGTCTAATAAAAAAGCGTGGATGACACGAGATATCATGAGCGAATGGATAAGTCACTTTAACCAAAACATGATTCGTCAAAACAGAAAAATTATTCTTTTCATGGATAATGCTGCATCTCACCCGCACATTGAATTGTCCAACATTCAAATCATTTTCTACCACCAAACATCTGCTGAGTGTCAGCCCTTGGATCAAGGGATAATAAAAAAATTTAAACTTCACTACAGAAAACGTGTTTTAAGACATCTCACTGCAAACATGAACGATGTAACATGTGCGAGTGACCTTGCAAAGAAAATCAGCATCCTAGATGCGATTCAATGGATTTCCTCTTCAGTAAACGCAATTAGAAAACAAACTGTCGCGAACTGTTTTGTAAAGTCTGGCTTCTCAAACGCAAAAATTGAAGTTGTGAACAGCAATGTGGAGCACCAAGAAGAACAAGAACTTCAACATCTATTGATAATGTACGATACTTCCACTGCAAGTGACCCGGCTACAAAGATATAGACTCAAACCTCACACAGAAGATGGTGCTCTAGATATCAACGACATTATCATCGATATTTTTCAAGAAGTTCCTCATGAAGATGAAGAAATGGAAGGAGGTCATTCTGTCGAAGAACATATTAACGACGAACCACCGATGAAAATAGAAGAAGCGCTCATACAAATCAATCGTTTAAAAATGTTTTTCGCCGCTGAAGAAGATACTGAAGGACTTTCAATGGTTTCTTCACTCCAAACAAATGTTGAAAACAAAATTATCAGATGGAAGAAGGTGCAGAATAAAATAAGTGATTACTGTATGTATTTTTCTTAAGATAAAGTCATAATATGCATAGCACAATTGTATGTATATTATTTACAAAAATATTGTGTAAAATCTGTATATATTTTAATTTAATTTTACATTAAACGTTTAACGATTTTTCTTTCTTTCTTTTTTTTTTTCTCCTTCAGACTTCTTGTTAGCAGACACTTCTCTCTAACGGACACATTTTCGTTCCCCATGGCTGTCCGTTAAAGGGAAGTTTCACTGTAATTACCATCAGGGATAAAGGAAAGGGTTTTTGCTTCCGTAAAGGTGACTACAGTGGTCTCAGACAGTTTTTAAATTCCGTAGTGGGATGAACTAATGATGTTACCAACAGCAAATTCTAAGTGGGAAGCATTCAAGGAATTAATCGTGGAAGCTACTAAAAGTTTGATACCTATTAAGAAATATTGTTCAAGGTTTAGGCCTAAATAGTTGTCAAATGAACTAATGAGACTCGTGGCAGAGAAGAAAAATGCATGGGATGCATATAAATTATCAGGCAACTCAGAAGCCTATGGCAGATATAAGCTAGTCTGTAATCAAGTCACAAAGGAGGTTAGGCAGGCGAAGGGAGATTACAAGAAATCTTTGGCAAAGGATGCTAAGAAAAACAGCAAGGATTTCTTTACTTATATAAACTCTAAAAGGAAGGGGACGAATCTGATTGGTCCACTTGATATCGATGGTTCGACTGTTGATGATCCTGCTCAGATAGTAAACAAACTGAATGAGTATTTTGCATCTACATTCACACATGAGGAGTTATTAAGGGAGGAAAATGCCAGAAGTTTATTGAACTGTAACACGGTTCTTAATGATTTTCTAATAACTGAGAGCAAAGTGGAGGAGAAATTGTTGAAGTTAAACATAAGAAAGGCACCTGGGGTGGATGGGATCTATCCACTTATATTAGAGTAGGCAGCAAAGGAAGTAAGCAAGCCCTTAGCCATAATTATGAGAGCATCCTTGGATTCAGGGGAGGTCCCCACAGACTGGAGATGTGAAAATGTATCCCCAATTCACAAGGGGGGTGATCGAAGGGTGACACGAGTAATTACAGACCAATTAGTTTAACTTCTGTTCTGGGTAAAATAATGGAGTCACTGGTTAAAGATGCATTGCAGGATCATCTAGACAAGACTGCAGCAATAATTCAGACACAGCATGGGTTTGTTAAGGGAAAGTCTTGTCTGACAAATTTGATTGGTTATTATGACGTGGTCACAGAGGAACTGGATACAAAAATAATTTTGATATCATATACTTGGATTTCAGGAAAGCTTTTGACACTGTTGCATATGGAAGACTACTGTACAAATTGGAGCAGAATTGTATTAAGGGTAAGTTTCTATAATGGATGAAAGGATGGTTGAGTGGGAGAAGACTGAGGGTGGTAATCAATGGGTGCTGCTCTTCATGAACTAATGTTATTAGTGGAGTCCCACAGGGTTCGGTGTTGGTCCACTGTTGTTTTGTATATTTATCAATGATATTGATGAAGGTATAGGATTAGTGTCAAAGTTTGCAGATGATACAAAGGTTGGCAGGGTTGTTAATGACAGTAATGGCAGTGTGCTTCTGCAACAGGATCTAGAATATTTGGGCAGATGGGCTGAGAAGTGGCAACTGAAGTTTAACATTGACAAATGCAGAATACTGCATATGGGTAGAAGTAACCCCAGAGAAACGTACCAACTGTGTGGTACTACACTTAAGGTGGTAGAAAATGAAAAAGACCTGGGAGTAATTGTGCAGTCAGATATGAAGTTTTCTGAGCAATGCAGACAGGTTGCCAGGGCAGGTCATGGGGTTTTGTCAATGATATATAGAAATTTTGCTAGCAGGGAAAAGGAGGTGATTGTTCCTCTGTATAAGGCAATGGTTAGGCCACACCTTGAGTACTGCGTACAGGTCTGGAGGCCTCATTTTAGGAAGGATGTAGATTTGCTTGAGCGTGTACAGAGAAGGGCAACAAGATTGGTGAGGGGAATGAAGGGATCCTCTTACCAAGAGAGAGGCTTAAGTTCTGCAAATTGCAATGGCTGGAGACTAGGCACCTGCGCAGTGATCTGATTGAGGTGTATAAGGCCTTGGATGGGTTAACACGCTGAATTCTGATGGGATTCTTCCACTTGTTCAGATTACGAACCTAAGGGGGCATAAATTCAAATTGAGAAAAGACAGATGTAGAATAGATGTGTGGAAATTTGTCTTTAGCCAGCAGGTGGTTAATTGCTGGAACAACTTCCATCTGTCATTGTGGAAGTTGATAGGTTAAATAAATTTAAGGAGGAACTGGACAAACATTTAGAGGGAATGGTTGTGTAATTTTTTTTTTTTTTGGCTTATCCTGCATAAGCTCATAACACTTGCTTTCTTGCATCACATGCCACTACTTCTGCTATTACTACTACTACTACTGTCTTGGCACTTGGTACCTATTTGGAAAGATCTAGATTTGAGTCCCATCTTCAACTGTAGGGATTTCTAATAGCCTTTTCACTCAGGTTTGAATTAGCCAGTATCCAGTGGAGGTGCAGGGTTTTTCCTTGTGAGTTATTGTGGAGTTTTTTTTCTGCAACAGGCACTGGCCCCAAACACTTACAGCTATAGACCTGAACACACAGGCCTGGAAGGCAAGAAAATACCACTGCAGTAGCATATATAAAATATTTGAAATTAAAATCTTGCCTTTGAGTGGAACATTCATAAACAAGATTTTTTTTATTATTATTCTGTAACATTTTAATCTTTCTTTTCATCAGTTTATATTTATACCATATATAGTCATTTTCTTTTTGCCCTATAAGAATGTGCCATCTCTTCCTAAACTGAAAATAATCTTGTATAGAAATTCATTTCTATGATACAGAAATGAATTTCGTGTTGCTGATCAAACTGTGCTTGCTGCTCTCTGAGAAGTTGTAAATAAATGATGGGGAAATACCTATTAAAAGAAAAACAACCGGAAAGTCAGTAGCTAATTCTACAAATGTCTTGTTAAGTTTTGATACTGCATTCATGAAACTGGTATTCCGTGGTTTGCTGGAAAAGGACTGTCAGCTGTCCCAGTTTTCAGAAGAAGGTTTTTACATACTAATGTTTTTTTTGTTTTGTTTTTTTTTTGAGTAATCCTAAACTAAAAAAGTTGTTGAAATCTAGAGCTCTAATATATTGTTTTAGGTTATAATTTCAGGAAATGCATACAGAGGAAGGTTGCTCCAAAGAACAAAAGCAGAAGTGAATGAGTGAGGAAGAAGAAAAGTTATTTCAGTGATTTTGAAGATGAATGGTGAATGGACTTCAGCTAATTACTGTACACATTCTAACTTGTTTAAAAGCTCATTGTCCATGGGGAAAAGACAGATGGCAAACTAACAGTGAATGGAGTACATTTGCAAGATAGGGAGTACATTTGCCTGATGCTCAATTCTTTTTTAAATAAAGTTAAGGATTTTAGAAGGACTGAGACACTTCCACAGACATAGGAACAATATTCCATAGCTTTTGGTTTTGTGTACAGAATTGTTATTTATTTAAATAACATCCAAGCTGTTATTTAAATAAACATTAAACAAAATTATATAATACAAAGGAAAGAAATTAAATTAACCAGCAAGAACTAACACTCACCCAGAAGTGCTTTCCCTAGGAATTTTCCAGTTGGATATTCTATATAAGTTCAGTATTTCTCCATTACGCTCTTGAAGTATTGTACTCTTACAGCCAGCTTCAGCTCTCAGGGTCATAGTGTTATAAGTACCCTTACAACACATCCTATACTTAAAGTACTACTTTGCAAATTACTGAATATCTGAATAGGTTGATTTGAAGAAGCACAAGGATCAAGAATGAAGAAGTACAAAATTTAAAAAAAAAAAAAACTGTTAAAGGGAATTTTATAACGTCAGAAGAGCTAGTGAATACCTTCAATAATTATTAATGGAAAGAATTTAGATTAAAAAACATAGAACAAATAATAAAAGGAGAAAATTTAGGAGCTTAGATAGGCAAAATCATTAAAAATCTTGGATAGAGATAAGGATATCTCATTTAAGTGGTGTCAGTTAAGAATAGACCTGGTATATTGAAATTTAAGGTTTATAAAAAAAATTATTTTAATAAGTATACTGAAATTCTGGAATTTTTATTTTAAGGCAACCAAAACTTGAATTTGCAGAAACTATAAACAGTTATGGTTAATTTGGGTGAAGTATTTCAGATGGCACTAGCTGTTATCCTGTCTCTCCATTGAATACTGAATAAAAAAAAAAATAATAATGCTTACAATTATCCTTAACAGAATTAAGATGGGCATGGTTGTTGTTGTTGTTTTGGTTTTTAGGAGCATTAGCAACTAAGGCCATATTGCTCTGGGATATGCGGTGGTCATTCCCTGACCTTTCCGTATCGTCCGTATTTGGTGGTGACGGGCTCGAACCCCGGTCTAATCAAGAAGCATGTGATACGCACTACTGCTCCTTCCCACCTGGCTACAGAGGCGCTGTTAAGATGGGCATGGATCATGTTATTAATTTAAATTGTAGCCTTCTAATCAGTTCAATATTTGGTGGTGAAAAAATTCTGTTATGCAAAGGAAAGAGAAATAACAGCACTTATTTAGATCAATATTGAAAAAGCTGTGGTACAAAAACAAGTGTAAACACATATTTTTTTAATTATTCTACCTTAAAGTTGATTTCTTACCTGTCCATGATAAATGAAGAACAGCTGATCATTCGTGAAGCTAATACCTGGCAAGCTGGCATCTGGACCAAACTCCTTATTGTACTGTTGATAAGCCTACAGTGGGAAAAAAAAAAAACATAAATCCTTCACAGGATATCACACATACAAACACCAAATTTATTTTTGTGTCAGAACATTTATGTGAGATTTAACAACGAAGTATAAATGAGACTGTTTTCACCATTGCTTCTACGATGTAATTTGGTAATCTGCAGAGAAATGTGCATTGCATCCTCCAATTTTGAAAGGCATTTTGAAAAGCTCCAATTTTTGCCTGCCGAAACTATCTTATTCTTTTGCCAACTTTGCACATTTGAAAAGTATGAAAATCTGTAAAATAACTAAATATGAACCAAGCATAAATTCACAAAATATTTATAAAATAATTTTATCTGCCAATGGCCCTGTTTCTTCAGGAACAACAGGGCTTCAGTTACTGAACAGATGGACATAACATAATACTTAAAATAAACCCTAAACCTTGCCAGTTGTTGTTATTTGGTTTTTAGGAGCATTAGCAACTAAGGCTATATTGCTCTGGGGATATGCAGTGGTCATTCCCTGACCTTTCCGCATCCTCCGTATTTGGTGGTCACGGGCTCGAACCCTGGTCTAATCAAGAAACGTGCTACGCACTGCTGCTCCTGCCCACCCGGCTATGGAGGCACCTAAACCTTGCCCAGTGGGCTACAATAACCACAACTGCAAAATGCCAAACTGGGATGAAAATCCAGTATCAAAAGAAGGAAAGTTTTGAAATAAACTACTGTACCCTTAAGATAGTACTTTCTTGATGGAAATTTTAATTGGAAATACTGGAATGACAAAATTTTGTCAGAATGATCTATTTGTGAAATAAGTAAAAAATATATAAAATTTAAAAAATGAACCAGTAATCACAGAATATGAAACCTTGATACTGCATGGCAAACACTCTGAAAATAATTCATAAATTGGAACAAAAATAAAATTCAATTCTATGTAGTGAGGCTAGGGACAGTGGCTGAAACAAGAGTACACACTTTGAAAGTTACTGGTGCTATTCCATTTAATGATGGCGCCTCCGTAGCCAGGTGGGAAGGAGCAGCAGTGCGTAGCACACGCTTCTTGATTAGACCGGGGTTCGATCCCGTCACCACCAAATACAGAGGATGCGGAAAGGTCAGGGAATGACCACCGCATATCCCGGAGCAATATGGCCTTAGTTGCTAATGCTCCTAAAAACCAAATAACAAACAAACAAACAAACATCCATTTAATGCTAAATAAGTTATCGTAAAAAAAAAAAAAGAGGCTGTAATTGTGGGGTCTTGGAATTACTGATATGTTCTTTTTGTTTGGCTCCTAATGAGATGAGACCCCCAATAGTGGACAGAATTCTACTTTATAAATACAGTATTTTAATCATGAATTTAAATTTGAATTTTTTTTTTTTTTTTTCAGTTTTATTTTATAAATTCTGATGACTCTTCAAAGGCACATAGCTGACAGAAGAGAAAAGGTAGACTCAACAGCAGATAGGACTCTTCATTAGTGCTTTCTTAAATTCTGTTCAAAATTGAGGGTGTGCTGTGTTAAAAAGCGATTTGTATAACCCTTGTGTTGACCTTCAACTTTATATTTTAAAAACCAAGTTTGTGGGAATGAGTTTATGCTAGAGCAAGACTTTCTGACTAGTTTAAAGCCTTTTTAAAAAGACAGGGTGGGTATAAGTGATAATGAATGCACAAAATGTACATTCAGCATCTTGCAAAACCAACAAAAAAATTTGATGGGGGGGAGAGAGAGAGATTGATGGTTTAAACAGGCGGCTAACATTACATTTAAATGCCCACAAGTTAAATTTAGCCACAGAAGCAAAGTTCATTTTCATAAAATATTAGAATATGCAAAGAGTTTTGCAAAAACTTTTATATTATGTGTCCCTCCATTTGAGGCTTTTTTCTAATATTCGTATAAATCATGAAATAGTGTGTGTGTGTGTGTGTGTGTGTGTGTGTGTGTGTGTGTGTGTGTGTGTGTGTGTGTGTGTGTGTGTGTGTGTGTGTGTGGGGCATTGTTAAAGAACTGTAAAGGATTGCTTTTGAAGTACATAATGGACAGCATCTGAGCTTTGCTCATTGCTGTAAGGTTTCACAAAGTGTTCCAAAAAGAAAATAGTAATTCCAAGAACTTTTTATATTACATCTAATACTGATACTCAAGACATATTTTCAAAAAAAAAAAAAAAAAATTTCTGCCATGGAGGTTCCATGAATTTTTATCCTAGAGAAAAACCATCAAAGAGCAAGAGACAAGTTTCTATTCCTGGAATTTTCAAAATCACATTTAGTTTTATTAATAATTTGTAACTATAAGGTTTCAAAATTGTTTGAAAGGGAACAAACATGCAGGAATTAAAATCAACTCACATAACACTGCTTCCAAATATCATTCCTTATATGATATTTCTTATATAATGACTACAAAAATAATTTCTTTCTATTTCAATGCAGAGCAGTGCTACATGGGTAGAACATAATTCCTGCATAACTGTTCTCTTTGCTTGAGCAGTTTGAAATATTTTTATGTGCAACACAGTGCTGTGTTGTGTTCTATTGTTGCTGCTGTGCTCATCTTAAATGACATTCAGATTTCAAAATTATATATCTCTATTAGAACTCACCCTGATTTCCTCTGCATCAAAAATGCTGTTTTCTTTTTCACTCTTGGCATTAGTTTTCTTCTCAATGACGACTCTGTACAAATCTCAAATCCATCCAACCATGCATTGTTCACACATCTGGGTAGTGTTCCTAAAACCTTACTCAGGCTTTTTGACTCCAATCAAAAGGCAGTGAGCCAGGTTAATTAATGACCCATCTCTCACAGAGTCTCTCTACTCTGTCTCATAGATGTTCTGTTTCTGATGTATGCTTTTTATATAGATACTTCCATGGGCACTGTGCTTCTGAATTGGTATCTGTAATTCCCCAGCAGTTAGCATCCATTCACTCTCCAACTCCAAACTCACAGAATCAACTTTTCATCTTCCTTATTCATCTCTTCTACTTTTGTTTTCTGGAACAATCTTCTTTCACATGTATTTCCTTAAAATTACAATCTACAGAAAATCAAGTCTAATGTCAACAAGTATCTTCTGTCTTTTCAACCCACAACACATATATGGTTTGATTTGATTTAATTTGATTTTGGTTTTTATGGTGCAAGGGCAACTAAGGCCATGATGCGCCAAGTACACCATACATGCATTAAGTACTATAATTTCTAATACCTTTCATGTTTGGGGTTTTCATAAAAAAAAAAAGAAAAAAAACATCTTAGAAGAGCATTCCCCTCCTGTCTCTTCGTGTGATAGCTAAATTCTGTCAGTGCAGAAGTTTGCTTATCCAATTATTATTATAAACATTATACTCTGGCATGGCCACCAGCTCAGGAGAATTTACATTTTAAAAATGAATACAATCATTAACTGTATTTAGCAGTCATACAAGCTTGAATTGCAGTCCACTCAAAGTCAAGCAAGAGAGTGCATCTGCACTTGACCATTTTAGCTATATTTGACCAATTATGACAGTTCATTGGTATTTCTGGAAATATTGTATTTCTCAGGGTTTCTATGTGACCTGGAAAGTCATGAACCTACCAACCAACTGAGGACATTCCTTCTGGAAATGTCCACTTTCTACCACTTTGCTCATTTCCTGTTTTACTATGTAGGAATTTTCCTTTCATTCACTTTTTTTTTCTTTTTTTTTTTTTTTTTGCACTTTTTGAGGTTTCCTAAGACTTTGTGGTCATGCCACAGTGGAGGCAAGACTGACTCCTTGCTGGTATAGTAACCTCAAGTGTGTCTATTACTCATTCTAGAGACATTTTCAGTAAATTTCCTTCAAGAAAAAGTTTTTTTTTTTTTATCTTTAGTTGAATCTTTCAGTGGATTACTGCCAGCTTCAGTAGGCAGTGTTCGGGCCAGTGTCAATTTTCTTCTTTTCCAAAGTTTGTTCTCCCCTCTCATTCCAACGGGACTTTTCTATAGGAAATTTGATATTCAGTAGTATTTTTCCTGTTGTATCTTACCTTGAAATGTCTAGTTCCATTTCTATACTAGGTTATATTTTTAAATTTTTTGTATATTTTATCCATTTAATTTAATTTAATTTATATTTTTCATGAATTATCCATTCTGATAGTTCCGGTTCTGATTAATTTTCATTAGAGGATACCATATGGAGGTGATCTTTAGAAAATTTCTGCCAAAAAAGAAATTTTATCTTCAGTCTTCACTGAGTAAAATATGTACTGTGTTGTCTTGCACAGCACAGCAATGGACTACAGCCTTTCAACTCAGCCCTTTTGCAGGTTTAGAGGTTATTGAAATGCTATATCCCTTGGTTGTACTGGGTGGTGGAAGTGCCTTATGGTTCTTTACAAAGTGGGGGAAGAATTGGATGAAGTCCTTTTTTCCATCATTTTTTAATATATGAGTAATTATATTCAATCATTTATCTTTTGGTATATTAGTTTACAAATCCAAAAGACTCAAAAGTACATGTTGCAAAGGAAACAAGTTGTCTCAGCAAGCATTGTGTACTTTGGTATGATTTTGAAAATCATTTCTTTCTATTTCAATACAGAGCAGTGTTTTGTGGGTATACATAAGATTTAGTGTAAGCAGAAAATGAAGCTGGAGATTTTCATAAAGGTTAGTTATATAGTATGAATCAGAGCTGTACTACTCAATATGTTCTACGTTGATAATAATATTAGTAAAATAATAAGAGAAGTTTACCTCAATATAGTGCGTAGAACACTTCTGTATGATACCCTCCAGAAATTAAAACAGAAAAAACGACAACTTACCGGTACATTAGAGTAAAATATAAATAATTAAATAATCAATTTAACACAATTCAAATCAATTTAAAAACAATTCAAAATCAAATTAATGCAATTAAAAGAATCTAACGAAAATATTCAAAACGATTTTCCTCCCTGAAGCTGAAGCCTCAGTTCGTGCTTCTCGTTCAGCAGCGTCAGAATTAGCCTTTCGTGCCATTAACGAAAAACATACTTTTTTATTTAATGAAGCCAAAATACTTAACATTCAACGTAATTATACGCGACTATTAATTGCAGAAACCGTTGAAATTAAATTACACAAAAATTCGGTTAATGTTCGGCGGCCATATTTGATCTCCGACGCGCATGTGCGAAGACAAATAATCTCTATTTAAGTATCAGGTTTAACCCGATTCGGTAATTTTCATTCCTGTGATCACGACATACGGTCGAAAAATATTGTCAGCTTCAGGAAGGAAAATCATTTTGAATATTTTCGTTAGATTCTTTTAATTGCGTTAATTTGATTTTTAATTGTTTTGAATTGATTTGAATTGTGTTAAATTGATTATTTAATTATTTATATTTTACTCTAATGTACCGGTAAGTTGTCGTTTTTTCCGTTTTAATTTCTGGAGGGTATCATACGGAAGTGTTCTACGCACTATATTGAGGTAAACTTCTCTTATTATTTTACTAATATTATTATCAACGTAGAACATATTGAGTAGTACAGCTCTGATTCATACTATCTAATTAATTTTTAAACTCTTTTTGACTATTTCATTCACTTCCTGTCTCTCCAGCAGTAAACAATCGATACACACAACTATGGGATATTTTTTGAATGGCTTGGTACAAAATTACATTAAATCTACACTAAGGTACTCGGCCCAAAGTTACCATATTTCTTTTCTAAAGTATTGCCTTCAAAACAACATCGTTCCGAAGTTTGCCAGGGTGAATTTAAATCAAAAAATTTCAGGCATAAAACAACTAACACTGGCGACATCGTGTAATATTGTTAAGCTTGCCTTAAAATTTCGATATTCGAATAAACAAAAATACCTTTCTCAGGTTAGGAAGCTTCGCGATAAATTAAAAAATTATCTACATCCGAACGATTGGTCAGTATTGAAGACCTCCATAGATTTACGAAGGGAAGCACAGGCCTCAGAAATAAAAAACAGACACGTTAATAAGTTACAAACATTATCGGATAGGTCAAGACACGTTCATGCGAATTCTAACACATTGTCGCTGGCTTACGACCAAGTTCATACGAGTTGGGTGACATCACCCCCACAGACACACAACGTGTTACCACAGAATATGTCAGCTAGTTCACGAACACCCCCTTGCCAGTTATCCAACGAACCGACATATCAACAGGTTACAAATCTTTCCTCGTGTACATTATCACAGGACCAGATTTCGCTTTTATCCAAAAGGACTAAATTATAATCTACCACCTCGAAAACTGCCTAAAAAACAATGCATAATTGATATTGAATTTGGACTTCGTAATGTTCCACAAAAAGATGTATTTATTCAACAAGTTAACCAAGTAGTGAATAACATAAAAGAAACGAGACTTCCTAAATTGAATACACATGACAGTTCAGCTTTACGAGAACTTCGGGGAAATAAGGACATTATTATACAGAGGGCAGATAAAGGAGATACAGTGGTAATACTTGATAAACATGATTATATTAATAAATTAGATTCAGTTGTGTCAGATACCTCCACTTATCGTGAAGTAGACCCGGCACTGTTTACCAATTTGGTCAATCAATACAATAAAACGTTAGCCACGTATCGAAAAACCGACTACATTACTATGGTTCAGTTAAAGGAATTGAAGTCCAGAACATACAATATTCCTGCACTTTTCAGTCAGGTAAAATTACACAAGACTGGGTTTCCTATTCGACCTATTGTTTCCTACAGGAACTCGGCATTTTCATCCTTAGCCACACATATATATAACATTATAAAACCCTTTAGACAAGTAATACAATTTGGGATTAAGAACTACGATACATTATTTAATAAGCTTAAAGACTGTAGACTCGGCGACAATGACAATTTATTCTCACTAGATGTTACCTCATTATATATGAATGTAAACGTTGAATACACATTAGATATTATTTGGGATATGTTAAATAAAAACTCGACACCGATTAATTATACAAAGCTACCTATTAAGGAAATTTTTCACTTAATTAAACTGTTAGTTGAGGCTAACTACATCACCTTTTGAGACAAGGTATACAAACAAATTTTTGGATTACCAATGGGTTTGAGCCTGAGTGGCTTAACATCAGAGATCTATCTCTCAACGATTGAGCAGATACATTTGACACCTTTTCGAACTCGTATCACATACTATGGGAGGTATTTAGATGATGTTCTAGTTATTACCGATAGTAATACTATCCAAGACATTTTACATTCGTTTAATAATATTCATTCTAGACTCAAATTTACATTGGAAAGGGAGGATACAGATACTAAGTCATTAAACTTTCTAAATTTCACGCTTACCCGGGACTCGAATAAAATACAATTTAGCATCTATCGAAAACCCACAAACACCGGTATGCTTCTACATTATAATAGCTATCACCCGTTCACCTACAAAAGATCGATTATCTTTAATCAATTTCTTAATGCCTATAAATATTCAACAACGGAATCTGCTTTAGACTCAGAAATACAAATATTAACTAGCAGATTCTTAAACAGGGGTTATTCCATTACCACAATAAACCGAATTAGGATACAAGCTAAGGATAGGATACAAAATACTACACCAATCAACAATAGTAACATCAAAAAATACTTTATTTCTGTCCCATATGTTGAACAGTGGCACAAACAGCTTAACAGATTCTTTAAAGATACCGAATTTAAAATTGTAGCTAGGCCAATACAGAAGTTACACACTATACCGAACAATCGCTCGGTTCTTTCAGCGTTCGCAACACAAATTAATGATCTGGTATACATTTCTTGCGGTGATTGCGACTAGTCTTATCAGGGTTCGACCCGATTTTCTCTTAATATTCGTGTAAATCAACATGAAGCCTCAGTTCGTGCTTCTCGCTCAGCAGCGTCAGAATTAGCCTTTCATGCCATTAACGAAAAACATACTTTTTTATTTAATGAAGCCAAAATACTTAACGTTCAACGTAATTATACGCGACTATTAATTGCAGAAACCGTTGAAATTAAATTACACAAAAATTCGGTTAATGTTCGGCGGCCATATTTGATCTCCGATGCGTGGACCTTTACGCGCATGTGCAAAGATAATTAATCTCTATTTAAGTATCAGGTTTAACCCGATTCGGTAATTTTCATTCCTGTGATCACGACATACAGTCGAAAAGAATTGTCAGCTTCAGGAAGGAAAATCGTTTTGAATATTTTCGTTAGATTCTTTTAATTGCGTTAATTTGATTTTTAATTGTTTTAAATTGATTATTTAATTATTTATATTTTACTCTAATGTACCGGTAAGTTGTCGATTTTTTCGTTTTTTCCGTTTTAATTTCTGGAGGGTATCATACGGAAGTGTTCTATGCACTATATTGAGGTAAACTTCTCTTATTATTTTACTAATAAAGGTTAGTTGTGATATACTTTATTCTTTTCTTGAACATATTATATTTTGCTGACATTCATAAAAGAAGTTTGTGTAAATATAAAAGAGTATAATTCTGTGTTCATATTTATTTCAGAATCTTAGTTTAAGATAAGTGTAATAACATTCTCTTCTCCAGAGGGCTCCCACAAGGGGGCGTTCTCTCTGCCGCCCTCTTCGCCACATCTTTAGAACCCTTCCTATCAAATTGTACTAATTTTACCACCTACGCAGATGATATTAAGTTCTTCATCATCACAAAATGCCCCAAGTCTCTCCAGTCTATTACCGTGAGCTCTAACCGACAGCTACATGAACTGGAAAACTACCTTCATGCGATTGGACTATCCATTAATAAAGAGAAAACTGCACAACTCTCTATCACCAAGAAGAAAAATACCAACGATGTGAACATCATTATAGCGAACTCTCCAGTTAATAAAGTCACCCAACATAAAGATTTGGGTATCATCTGGGACAAAGACCTCACCTTCTTGCCTCACTTTAATGCCACTCGAACGAAAACATATTCGGCTTTATGGGCAGTAAAACAAGAGATCTCAAACTTCCATAACCCGGACCTTATCATCAAATACATTCTTCGTTGCATATTCCCAATTCCATTATATGCCTCGACTATATGGTCCTCAGCACCCTCATCATACCAAGCCAGGTTCCTCTCCCTGGAATTCTGGATCTTGAAATGGCTAAATAGGGTTGCCGGGCTAACACCTACAATCTCAAAATCTGTTCTGGTCACCAATCTTAATACGCTTCCTTGGAGGTATCTCATCATCTCTAGGAACCTTCTTACCTTCTCTCAGCTTCTATCCAGAAAACTGAAGTCACCCGATATTTGGGATATCATCGCCAGACCGTCCGACAGGAGAAGATGCCAGTCCAACACCTCCCCATACAGATCAAAGCTGCGTAGCATGTCCTCCCTGGACAACATGTTTCCACACAACTCCTTCCAGATATTTAATAGATTAGCCATAGACGTTGAGAAACTTTGCAAGGACAGAACATACAGAGCTTCCATTCTTGCAGACATGTATTCCTTAGTCATGTTCTAGGTGGACTCTCTGTGATGCTGCACTATCCACGCTCCGATGTATCCGTATGCACTTTTATTTGTTGTAACTTTATGTTTTTGTATTTGTTGTAACTTTATGTTTTTGTATCTTCACCAGTGGCTGTTTAAGGCCGTATATTGTATCTGGTTCTGTATACAACGTATTTGTCTATATTTTATGTTTTATCTCTGTATGTAACTCACGTCCTCTAGCTGCATAGCTGTAAAGGGACATTTCTTCGGAAAATAAATTGATATTAATAATAATAATAAAATAATAAATAAACTATCTTTAAGTAAATCCTAACCAAAAGCTCCTAGTAAACTTTCAATCTTACCCTGAAAGCTTGATGAAGTCCTCCATTATCAGCAATGTTTTCATGGAGAGTTTTTTCACCATCAACCTAAAATATTAACATAGCAGAATCAAGTCAGAAACTTAAATTTTCATGGAAAAATGGTTTAGGTAATATATACAATAGTAAAATACCATCATTAAGACCTATATTGAGAATTCGACCATAAAGGACATTATTTAATGTATCATCAATTTAGTAGCATTAAATATAAAGAAATTAGTAATGAATGAACTATGTAATATTTTTTTGTTAAAAAAAAGTACCAGAAACTATAGTGGCAATATAATTATTTTTGTACATTTTCTGAAACTATGAAACCTTGGTTTAGACTTTACTGTAATTTATTAATAATGTTTTTTCGATCCATTTTGCTTTTACTTTTTGATGACATATTTTGTCAGCTGCACTGAGGAAACTAATACCATGAATAATCAGTCTGTCTGGATCTTAACTCCTGAATCCCTTCCTTCCTTTACCATTTTTAATTCAACTTCGCCAAGTATATAAGTTATTTTGGTGTTGTTATTTTTCATGTGTACAACATTGCATTTTTTGGCACTAAAACATATCTGCCACTTAATTTGATCATAAATGAAATCTATACAGGTCATCCTGAAGGAATGCTGTTTGGTGCTGGTCATTAACCACTTTCCCAATCTTCACATAATCTGCAAATTTTTATATTGCGACTTGTACTCTTCATCAATGCTGTTTAAGAATATCATCCAATGTCACTCATCAGTCACATTGCTTACTTATCTATAACTCAAAATTCCATTCAAGAATAGTTTAAATTTTGGTTTATCTATTAAAAATTCAACATATACAATAACTGATACCATATATAAAATTTAAAATTTTTCCATCCAAATGAAATATCAGACTGTTCAATCTCTTTCAACTGGAAATTATAAAATTTCTACCCCTTCAGTTTCAAATTAACGAGGCTTTCCCCACAGTAAAATTATTTAATATATATTTTAATGCACTTAAAAAATTAAATTAAGCACAAAAATTAAGATTCATTACATTCTCTCCAACCAAATCAACAGGATATCTGGCATACTGATCCACAAAACATCTGGCTCTATTCCAGAATCGAACTTCAGCATCTGGGTCATCTGGCCATAATTTCTTTGCATTTCCAGCTTTATCATACTGCAATCCTACAAAGGAGAAAAGCATCATTCCATATAAACCATTTTCATCACTAATATCCCATTTGTAATTAGAAGTGCAAAAATGCAATACATATACAAAGTAATAAGTCCACTATTAATATTACAGAGACACTACAGTATTTTATTAAAACTGACATAAAAATAAAAGCATTAACTGATAGGTGACAAAAAGTTTTTGATTTTTGAATATACTCGTAGCTGCATCTGAAAGGCAAGTCATACCAAAAATGCTGTCCACATTTAGAATTAATGTATTAGTAGTGGCAAATGATGCAATTAAGCAAGCTTATACATCAGCCAGAAAAAAAAAAAAAAAAAAAAAAAAAAATGCTGTCCACCTGATCTGGCCATTCCTCCCCCCTCCCCAATAATTTGCCTAATTCTTCCTTAAATTTATTCAAACTATCTATCCACTTCCGCAACACCAAATTCTAGCAATCAGTTACTCTGGCTGAAAGCAAATTTTTGCACATCTATCCTGCAGCCATCCTTTTGCAATTTATATCCCCTTATGCACGGCTTAGAAAGAGAAAGGATGCTATCAATATTTAGGTCACTCAATCCATTTAGAGCCGTAAATACTTCAATCAGGTCTCCTTGTAATGCCTGGTTTTCAAGTACTGCAGTTTGCAGAACTAAAGTCTTTTGTGGTAAAAGTACCCTTTTATGTCCTTGATTAATCTGGTTGCTGTTCTCTGAACCCATTCCAATAGATCCACATCCTTTTTAAAATGAGGCTTCCAGACCTGTATGCAATACTCAAGGTGCAGCCTAACCATTGCCAGTGGGATAATCACCTACTTGTCACCACTGGTAAAATCCCTATATATCATTAACAAAACCCCATGAGCTGTCCCAGTAGCCTGGCTGCACTGCTCAGAGAATTTCAGATATGACTGTATAATTACTTCTAGAATCTCTTTCATTCTCTGCTGCCTTGCTAGTGGTATTACCTAATTGATGTGTTATTATTGTATGATATTGCTGCTGCCCACATGCAGTACCATGCATTTATCAACGTTAAATCTCATTTGCCACTTCTCGGCCCATGTGCCTAAGTTTTCTATATCTTGCTGCAGCAACATACCTTGATTCTGTCATTAACATGTTGAATGCTGACTACGAGTTAATTTGTATTTGGCGATCTGGCCCGCCCAGGACGCCAGCTATGAGTTAACTTGGACTGGTATGACTTGCCTTTCAGGCGCAGCTGCAAGTATATTCGTAGCAAGTATGTGCAACTGATGGACAGTTTGCTTCTGGGATAACAATGAAAAATCAACCACGGTGTCAGAAAACAGAATTTATTCACGCAAAGATCTAGCTTCTCTTAGCGCACTAAACAGTAATAGCGTGTTCTGCGGCGTTTTTTATTTCTCGTACATACTCGACACGGCTTAGTTGAGCGTGGTTTTTTTTCAGTTTGTAGTATACCCAACTGAAATTCTAAATAATGAATTTTATGTTCGGACCTAATCTTCTTTGAACATTTAGAATTTTTTCTCCAATCAAAGATTCAAATGTAACTTTTCTGTCAAGTTACGGGTTCAACCAAAAAGTGTCCATCAGTTGCACATATTTGCTACGAATATACTCGTAGCCGCGAAGAATTTTCTATTACATACGCCAACTACGAGATAATTCCCGAGGCTTTTTTTTACAACAAAAGCTTTTTTTATGAGTTTTGGTGATGAATATATATTACAATTTGGGTTTTGAATAATTTAACATGCCTAACTCAAATTGGCGTTGGAGACCAGTTTACCCAAATAAGCCTTGGTAGTCAATGTGTTAATCTGCCTGCCAACCTTTGTAATCATTTGCAAACTTAGACAATAAGCTTTATGTGCCCTCATCAGTATCATTAATAAATATTGAAAACAACACTGGGCCCAGCACTGGACCTTGAGGGAGGACTCCACTAATAACATTAGTCCAAGAAGAGCAGTGGTAACTTATAACCACCATCTGTCTTTTGCTACTCTACCATCCCTTTATCCATAGCAGTAACTTGCCCCTAATGCCATACTGCTCCAATTTTTATAGCAGTCTTTCATGTAGACACAGTATCAAGCCTTTATGAAATGTAAATGTCAAAATTATTTTTTTGACATCACATACATCCAGTTGCTTTGTTATTGCATCAAATCAGATTGGATGATTTCATGCAGTATCTGAATTGCTAATCAGATTGGTTAGACAAGATTTCTCTAAACAAATCCAACTGTGATTTCCCTATAACTCCATTCCTGTCAAGATAATCCTGCAATACTTCTTTAGCCACTGACTCCATTATTTTCCCTTGAACAGAAGTCAAGCTTATAGATCTGTAATTACTCACTTTGTCCTTTGATTCCCTCTTTGTGAATAGGAAGGATATTTGCACATCTCCAATCTAGGGGGACAGCATTTTTTTTTTTTTTTGGCTGATGTATAAGCTTGCTTAATTGCATCATTTTCCACTACTAATACACTAATTCTAAATGTCATTGCTCATCTTTAGTAATATATACAGAAAAGATGAAAACCTGTGAGGATCATATGCAGTTCAGTTTCCATTCATTCTTAAAAATCTACAATGATAAAAGTGTGTATGTCAGTGCGACAGCTCAAAACATTATAAAATTTAGAAACATAAAACTGCTAGGGGTGTCACCTTATTGTTATTTTTTAATTTGATGGTTTAAATTCTGGGTTATTAAAATTTCTCATTTCTAATTGATACCATTATGAGAAAATTTATCTGCAAGATTTACAACAAGAAAAATGGTCAATAACAGACACATGAAATATTACACTTGTCATAACCAAGCAAGTACTAATTTAGCTGAATATGTATATTACTGTTAAAAATCCCTACCTATAGTGTCAAATCCATGAGTTATTTCATGACTTATCACAGTTCCAAGTTTTCCATAGTTTAAATAGCTGAAAAAGATGCAAAGTAATAAACATCCCCAATGATAATTATCTGTGCAAAAAAAAAAGGAAAAGCTTACATAAACTTTGAAGAAAAAGAATACTTTTATTTGAATTTGACTGATAAAGAAATGCAAAAAATTTCTAAACTTATATTAAAAAAATATACTACTTATTTCAGTGTTTGTGGGAAGTACTGTTCAAACAGTTCATACAACAATACACTTACCTGGGTTGTGAAGGATCAAACATAGGATAGCGAAGAAGACCCATTGGTAGTACTGCAAAATAAATATCACTAATGTTACTAATTCAACATTATATGAAAATGTCAAATACTCTTGAAAATCAACTGAAATTTATATAAAATTAACACTGTTTTTCCTGAAAAATGGATACTAACAGCAGAATGTAATGGAGTAGTCCTAAAAATTGAAATTCTTGAGCTACTTACTAAGGGTATTCCTTGTTGCAAAATAATATGCTCCAACTTGTAAAGGACCTCTATACATGCTAATGGGAAAAGCAAAAAGTTTATGAAATTAAATTTCCAGCATATGAAAAAAAAAGTGTAATCTACTTACAATAAAAACACTGCAAGAATTTATATTTCAATCTTTAATAGTATTTAAATACTTTACACTATCCAATTAATGCTGTGTAATTAAAAATAAAAAAGTATAAGAATTCAACCAGCTGCTAACTTATATTTCATAGAACAGTTCAAGAAAAAATTGATAAATACAAATTACATTCTTAGTTTTAGAAAAAATTAACAAAAAATTTAATTTTCATGCTTGTTTATTATTTTTCTGAATGGCATAACTAATTACCTTTAAATACTATACATTATCAATGTGCTGCTAATGCCTCTTTAACACTTGCCAATAAAGAACATAGTAAAATCTTTAAAAGACTTCAGTGTAATATCAGAATGGCTAGAGATAACTCCATATATTTAAATATCAGAAAACATAATTTATAATTTTTAAACTTGTGATTCACTATGAAACCTTTATAGATTCATTCTACATCTCAAGTTATGATTATTCTATATCTCAAGATTAACCATAAAAGCTATTCATCAAATTATGTCTTTCACTTTAAATGTAGCTTACATTTTATACATATAAAATTTACCTTTCAATATCTCCATAATGTTCATCTTTTGGCTGTGTAAGTTTCTGAAGTTCATTATACACCAAGAATCTACTCAATTTCATCATATTCCGCAAAAGGCTGTCATTAGAAATGTCTAGCTGGGGAAAAACAGAACATAATAGTTGTACTAGTATTATATACAAATATTTTCATGTGTAATACCAATATGTATGGACCAGCCCTCTCTCCAACCCTCCAAATTTGGTGTTCAAAAGGGTGCTTCATTTTAATAGAACATAAAATGTTTATTGTATTACACTTCTTTTCATAAGTTTAGTGTTGCCATGCTCAATTTATAAAAATAATGTTCATTCTATATCTCATGATTTTAACAGATCTAATGATGATTTGGCTGAATGAAATTCTGTTGCCCTTTTCTAAACTGGGGGCAATAAAACTTTACACTACTAAAAACAAAAATTCTAGTTCTTGAAAGAACTTATCACTGCCAATGCTGTATCTCCACTACTCCACTATGAAGATCAGCTGCTAACTTACAGAAGATAAATTTTTGCCTTTCTTCATAACTGACTTCTGCTATCTTTAGCTGTTTTAATTATCATTGTCATCAATACAAGGGTGGTAAATCATGATTCAATCAAGCAGATGGTACTACCAATTTAGGTTTGATCTGCCAACAGAAAGGTAAATAGGGGAAGTTTCTTGTAAATTTAACAGCTGTATTGTTAATGGGCTTCTTGACTGGGTACTTTTTCTTAGGTGCCATAATTGGTAAAAACAAATTTATTTAATAGAGATAGTGTCCAGTTGAACAGAAGAAATGCAAGTCTTGCTGTTTTTTTCGGTCTTGCACTTTTCGCGATGGATTATGGCTTTCATGAGTCTCTTTCTTTTTTTAATAAGCCCAAAGTCCCTGTCACAGGCCATGAAATGCTCCAAAACAAGATAATTCATTTCAATAATATCAAAAATTGTTTTTGCCATTAGGTAAGATAGTCTGTAATCAAGTCACAAAGGAGGTTAGGCAAGCAAAGGCAGATTATGAGAAATCTTTGCCAAAGGATGCAAAGAAAAACAGTAGACTTCATTACTTATGTAAACTCTAGAAGGAAGGGGATGAAACAGATTGGTCCACTTGATATCGACGGTCCGATTGTTGATGATTCTGCTCAGTTAGCTGACAAACTGTATGACTATTTTGCATCTACATTCACACATAAGGAATTCTGTAGGAAAGTGGACACCAGAAGCTTATCAAACTCTAATAGGAAGTTCAATTATTTTGCAATAACTGAGAGCAAAGTGGAGGAGAAATTGCTGAAGTTAAACATAAGGAAGACACCTGGGGTGGATAGGATCTTTAGAGTTATATTAAAGGAGACAGTAAAGGAAGTAATCAGGCCTTTATCTAGGATTAGGAGGGCATCATTGGACTCATGGGAGGTTGCCACGGACTGGAGATGTGCAAACGTATCCCCAATTCACAAAGGGGGATCAAAAGGTGACAAGAGTAATTACAGACCTGTTAGTTTAACTTCTGTTCCAGGGAAAATAATGGAGTCACTGGATAAAGAAGCACTGCAAGATCATCTAGACAAGAATGCAGTTATAGCTAAGACAAAACATGAGTTTGTTAAGAGGAAGTCTAGTCTGACCAATTTAATTGGATACTACGATGTGGTCACAAAGGAACTGGATGTAAAAAATAATTTTGATATCATATACTTGGATTTTAGGAAAGCTTTTGATACTGTTCATGTGAAAGACTACTGTAGACGTTGGAGCAGTATGGCATTAAGGGCAAGTTGCTACAATGGATAAAAGGATGGTTGACTGGGAGAAGACAGAGTGGTAATCAATAGACACTGCTCTTCAAGGATTAATTTATTAGTGAAGTTCCCCAGGGGTCCGTGTTGGGCACATTGTTGTTTTCTGTATTTATCAATGATACTGATGAAGGTATATCATTCTTAATGTTCAAGTTTGCAGGCAATATGACAGTTGGTAGGTTTGTAATGACAGTAAGGATGGTACGCTACTGCAACAGGATTTGGAAAAGTTGAGCAGATGGGCTGAGAGTGGAAACTTCAGTTTCCACTCTCAGCCCAGCTGCTCAACTTTTGACAAATGCAAAGTACTGCATATGGGTAGCATCATCCCCCAGAGTAACATACCAACTGTGTGATACTACACTTAGGGTGGAAAATGAAAAAGACCTAGGGGTATTTGTGCAGTCAGACATGAAGTTTTCTGAGCAGTGCAGAAAGGCAGCAAGAGCAACTAACTCATGGGGTCTTGTCAATGATACATATAACTTTTGCTAACAGGGATAAGGAGGTGATTATCCCCTTGTATAAAGTAATGATCAGGCCACACCTTGAGTACTGCATACAGGTCTGGAGACCTATTTTAGGAAAGCTGTTGAGCTACTAGAACAAGTGCAGAGAAGGGCAACAAGATTAGTGAGTGGACCAAAGGGTTGCTGTTTCCAGGATAGCATTATCATAGGCATATGATGCAAGAAACTAAGCTTATACAGCATCAACCAAAAAAAAAATAAAATCCTATTTCACACATTCGTTTGCTTTAAAAGTTTGTCCAGTTCTTCCTTGAATTTATTTAAGCTATCAACTTCCACGACAGATGGAAGTTTGTTCCAGCAGTCAATTACCCACTAGCTAAAGGCAAATTTCTGTTCTCTGTTCTACAACTGTCTTTCTTAATTTGAATTCATGCCCCCTCCAGTTTGTAATCTGAGCAAGAGGAAGAATGCCATCATCATCCTGCTCAAACCATTCAAGGCCTTATACACTTCAATCAGATCATCTCGAAGGTGCCTAGTCTCTAGACACGGCAATTTGCAGAACTTTAGCCTTTCTTGGTAAGAGGACCCCTTCATTCCCCTTACCAATCTCTATGGGGTTATTGCTACCCATATGCAGTACTTTGCATTTGTCAATGTTAAACTTCAGTTGCCACTTCTCAGCCCATCTGCCCAGCTTTTGTAGATCCTGTTGCAGAAGCATGCTGTCATTATTGTAATTAACAACCCTGCCAACCTTTGTATCATTTGCAAACTTGGACATTAAGCCTGATATATCTTCATCAATATCATTGATAAATGCAGAAAACAACAATGGGCCCAACATGGACCCCTGGGGAACTCCACTAATAACATTAGTCCTTGAAGAGCAGTGTCCATTAATTACCACTCTCTGTCTTCTCCCTCTCAACCATCCTTTTATCCATTGCAACTTGCCCTTAATGCCATACTGCTCCAATTTGTACAGCAGTCTTCCATGTGAAACAGTATTAAAAGCTTTCTGAAATTCAAATATATGATATCAAAATTATTTTTTTGCATACAGTTTCTTTGTGACCACATCATAGTATCCAATCAAATCGGTCAGACAAGACTTCCCCTTAACAAACCCATGCTGTGTCTGAATTATTACTGCAGTCTTGTCTAGACAGCCAACAAGTGATAGGCTTAAGTTCTGCAAATTCAGTGTCTGGAGACGAGGCACCTGCGAGGTAATCCGATTGAGGTGTATAAGGCCTTGAATGGTTTGAGCAAGCTCAGTGCTGATGCGATTCTTCCTCTTAATCAGATTCTGCACTTGAGGGAGCATAAATTCAAATTTAGGAAAGACAGTTGTAGATGTGTGGAAATTTTCCTTTAGCCAGCGGGTTGTTGATTGCTGGAACAAATTTCCATCAGTCATTGTGGAAGTTGAAAGCTTAAATAAATTCAAGGTTGAACTAGACAAAACTTTTGGATTGAAGGGCTGGGTGAAATGGGAAGAGTTTTTTTTTTTTTTTGGCTGATACTATATAAGTAAATGCTAAGTAAATCATAGTGAAGAGTAGCATTTGGTTTTTATTTTGGACCACACACAGTTTTTGGCCCATACAACAACATGTCTAGTGTTAGTTATTTTTGAAGTCTTTACCTTGAAAAAGCATGATGTGATTTCATTTCCCCCCTGCTCAGAGTTACCCTCATGCCATATACATATGTGGTTGTTATTATTTGTCGAGCCGTGTATGCGGAGATTGTAGCAAGACAACTGGTGTGAGTAATACATTCTGGAATTTGTAACTATAGGAACAAACAGTACTTGCTGCCTGTCCATAGCACAGACAGCAGTTATGCTACCAGGCAACTGACAATCAATGGTATCATTTTTTATTATGATCTGAGCCTTTTCTTCTTTTTGTTGGTGTACCCGCAGTTCATTATTAGCTTGTTGTTTGATACCAGGAACTGAAACAGCTTTCATTGCAGTATTGATCTTATCACAATGGTTACAAGTGTCTAATTAAGGTCTTCCAAATGCTAGATTAGGAAGTCTTTCTTCAAAACACTTCCATAATATTTAAGTGTAATTTGACTCCATGAATATTTTTCTTTAAATACTCATTACATTCTATTAATATTTAGGTCAGGACTCAGGTACTCTTTTTTTTTTTTATTGAATATGACTTATTTCATGTGGAACTGATGTTATGTGACAAGAAACTAGATTTCTGTCATCACTAGTAAACTTAAATTTATATGCATTACACTCTGGTTTTCTTCCCCTTTCATCTGTGTACAGCAGTAATTCCACTCTTTTCTTTTTTTTCCTGAACAGTCTGTAGGTGCCAAGCAATCAAAGCAAAATGTCTTATTGTAAACTTGAACATGCTCACTGTTACCATTGGGAACAGTATAACAAAATGTTTACCTTTGACTGCCAGTCAGGTCATTGTAGGTTCCATGACACTGCCTACCTATTTTTATGAGTTTAAGCCAATCCATAATATATGTTCCTTATTCTTTGTCAGTTAAGTTAGAAAACTGAAGAAAAAGAGTGTATACTCCTTGGAGAGATTCTTTCAGGCATATTTACACTTGCAGGAAACTTCTTCTGATGAGGTTTTTTCTGAGGGATTTGTTTCTTTGAAGAAGTTGTGTACAGCTTACCAGCTTGTCATCTAGTTGGCCAATCTTTTCTTTGTTGTGTCCTGTTTTTCCTTACAGGTTCAGGAGACAAAGTAGGTATGGAAGTGATGTTAGGCACGATGACAAAGGAATAGAAATACAATTTTCCAAACTATGCCCTACTGAGGGAAACACAAACAATTATATTTGTGCATTTTACTAGATGATACAGTGAATGAAAAATTACAAGTCCTAATTTATTTTAGTTTCCAGTTAGCTTTATTATTAAGTGACCAGATATCATTTTTCCCAGTTTTTTTTTTTTTTTTTTCTTTGCCCCAGAATTCTATACAAAAATCTTGCATATCCTCTCCCACAGCTTCCCAACATCCTTTTAACGCTTGTTATTTTTTAACAGCCTCTCACACTGGTTTCATTATTATTTCTTTCTGTCAATCAAAATGCATAAACAAACATAATTATTAATTTATAAAATAATCATGGTAAAAATATATAATTTCTCTTATGTAAAAGAACCTGCTACATACCCTTGCATAAAAACTTTCTACATGTTCAGTTTCAAGCAGATATCTAGGGTATCCAATCTCTTCTCTCACAGCAGCTAGCTAAAATAAAAAACTGAAGTGATAACTATATAGCAATGTCAATAAATTATCTTTACTAATAGAGATTACTGATTAAGGAGTAAAAGAAATGATAAATAACTTCAGCAAACCTTAATATTCTTTTGATATAAAGAAATAATATGTAAAACATGAAAATTTATCAATTTTCATATCTGTGCCCAAATAATGTGACTTGCAATTATTTCACAAAACAGTCAAGCTTAACAAAATAAGCAAACAAGCAAAGCAACATCACAAAGATATATAGTATAAAATAATTTTAATCACTGACAAAATGACTTATTTTTAAACAAGTTTTTGAAATTTTTTTTATAAATCAATTACATTTAACAGAATATGGTTACTTCATTTGCTAATTTTTTTTTGGACAGAAGTTACTGCATCTTGAATTGCATGCATTATGTAGAAAGCTTTTTGTAAAAAATAATAATGATGATGTATTAAATATTGACCAAGAGGATGGAATCAGCATTTAGTCTCCTAAACTCATCGAGAGAGAGAGAGAGAGAGAGAGAGAGAGAGAGAGAGCATTGTGCTGACAGTGGAGAATGACTAAACTTACAACTAGACTGAACGGCTTAAAGACACCTTTAAGCCCTTCAGCATAATGAGAAGAAAGCATTATATTCCCCCTCCCCAAGAGATGGAGCCTGAATGTGAAATATTCCAACCAATTCTTTGTGCAAAGCATGCAAGATATTCTTTAAAATGGATGACACCTGACATTTTTTAAAGTACAGTCAATCTGAAAGGTATTATATTTAATATTAAATATGGGATATGCAATCACAACATCAAAAACATTCAATTCGCTGCACTTATTACTTGTTTAGTAGGTGAAATTTATTTTGTGAAAGGATGGAATTTCCATAGTGGAATGTCTGTTGACGAAATCCCAAAGATTTCATCAACAGACCAAAAAAAAAAAAATTCAGACTAAATTCAGGCCTTATCTAATTGAAAGTTATCTGAGGATGTAATCCTAAAAGAGAATTCTGGAACAACGTAATAAGCAATTAATCAGTTTAGTGAACTGAATGTATTAGATTTCTGGTTCCACATCCCTTATTTTGGATTTCATAAATATAATTTCAAAATTGCTAAAAAAATTCTGCTACAAGCAAATATGCAAATAATGTCACAGTACCAATAACTTTTAAAAAGATGACACTGATAACATCATAAAATTAACCAAATAAGATATGTTTTGTTTTTAATCAAAAAGCAATTACAGAAATAGTCTCCAAAAAGCACTTGGGAAATCATGTGGAAATTAATTTGCTGATGAATTTCAGAAATACTGAAAAAAATAAAGAATTTCTGAAATTTTTTGAATAAACTAAAGTAATTCTAATGTAAATATGATGCAAATTGTCAAAAATAACAAATTTTAGGTATTTATTGAACAAATTTAAATATAATATTTATTCTTTATGTTTAAGAGATAAAATATCATTGCAAGAATGGTTAATTCTCTACCTAGTTAAAAATTATGTTACTATTTTATGTTGCAAAATATCTCATTTAAATTGAAAATAATTAGTGAAATATTAAATACTATTTGCACTGAGATTTTCTTCTCAGAGATATATGTAATAGTAAGGAACAATCCATTAAATGAAAAATAAACACAAAAGGAAACAAAAGCATCCTATACTGTATTCACATCAACTATTTTTAATGCTTAATATTTATAGTTATAGTATTTTTTCACAAAAAATTGAGATTTTCTAGACATTCTTGTTATTTTGAAAACTGCCTTTGCAGATTTCAAGGGATGAATTTGATTTAAATGAATATTATAAATGCCATATGAGTAGAATATACTTAACATACTGTTTGAATACACATATATCCTCCATGACAATATAGTGGTTTCTATTTGTGCTCTGGAATGACCACACATGGTCAAAGGGTTTACAAGCCAGACAATATAAGAACATCACTGTATTTTTGTTCATGGGAATTCAAATATGAAGTGAGGGAATTCTATACTTGTACTAACTACTCAGCTATCGTTCTGCCAAAATGACTGAACATGTTATGCCATAATAGCCAAGGACTTGCAACAACTCCAAACCCATTCATTTGGAAAGGTGTAGGTTCAAATCCCATTGGAGACTGGAGCAATTCTTAAAGGCCTCTTCCATCAGTAGTTAGCTGATTTCAGACATAGAGAGTAAGGTTTTTCCCTGTGAGTTATTTTGAATTCTTTAGCCGACAACGAGAAAATCAGCCCTTTATACATCTGTACACAACATGGCCTAAGATATGTTGATGTGCTATAAAATCAACACAGACACACAAGAATTCATAAGCAGAACAGTTACCTTTTCTGTAAGTAGTTCAGTAAAATTCTGATCCATCCATTCACTTGATGATAGAATATCCATGAAGGCATCTTTTAGTGATGTGATCATATTTCGTACCTATAAACAAATCAATATTCATATTTAAAAAATAACTCAATATAAATATTCAGTTAGTCTTTACAATCTAGTACCCCTTCCAATTGATCATTGCAAGTAGCAGTGATTGATATGCCTAGTGCGCAATGGTTAGTCTTAGGCTGTTTATCACACTGTCCCCCCTGCCGCTGTTTTAAAATCGGAACTCATTTTCCAATTTTTCTACACGGGCTAGGCATGTCATAACTGCTACTCACAATGATCAATCGAAAGGGGTACCAGATTGTAAAGACTAACCAAAGATTCAATTCAAAATATCATTTCAAAACAGAAAAATCAATTCAAAAGAAACATTTCAAAATATGAAAGTGCTAAAATCACAGATTAAATGTAAAACCAAACAAAATTGATCACTTTAGCATTCATTTTATTTCTCATAAACTCCACAATCTTTTATATTTTTAATGCTGAACTGTACTACTGAGCCATTATTGGTGAAAAAAAAAAATATGGTAATGTTCTGAAAAAACTTATATTATTTTTTTCTTAGTTGTGGTTTATTTTTTCATGTAACTATTTGCCAGTTATCTTTAAAATCAGAAATCAGGATAAACTTTTATTTTTAACCAGCACTACAGATATATGTGCATATAAAAAGAGAAAGAAAGAAAGAAAGAAAGAAAGAAAGAAAGAAAGAAAGAAACTTACTTCTTGCTCTGTACTTTCACTAAAGACACTATGAGCATACATTGAAGCAACTGCAGTACTCAGCCATGAGTCTACAAGATTCACACATCCTTTCCAGCGAGCATTATATATTTTTATTTTAGGGTGCTGAAGCTCTGGTGTTTGTAGCGTGTAATCATGATAGATTTGGCGAAAAGGAGTATTCATAAAGGTCATATATCCAAGGACAAATTTCCATGATAAATAGTTAGCCAGGGTCCTACAAGAAAGAAATATCAGTTAGAAGGAAATTCAAAATCTAATATGAGAACAAACACAGTAACTCCTAATAATAACAAATCCTGATGAATGAAAAGTTCTAACAGCTGATCTGAAATGATAATTAATCCAAATATAAAAAAATGCTGAAAACATAGTCCCATTTTGTCAGCATTATAAACATCCAGTAAAGGATAATCACTTATGATATGATCACAGTTTGAAATTCACTTATTAGTAATAGCTGCATTGGTTCCACCTGATACATTATTTAGAGCTTTACTGTATATATACTGTGCCAATCTTTGAATTGCTACAATCAGCCAGTTTCTGATTCAAAGTTTCTGCATCTTGAGGCTAACCTGGAATCATACCTTTTGTTTATAGAATTAGTCCACTCATGGTGGACTAATTTTGAGAATGTTCAAATTTTGCCTCAAAATTTGAACATTCTCAAAATTTAATTATTGTTGATAAGAAAATAACTACTATTGATAAGAAGCTATTTATTGTTGATAAAAAGGTAGATGGAATTCTATTTCTTTTGCTTTGTTTTCTGGCCTCTTTTGCATTTTGTGATTATTTCTGCATTTTTTTGCCAAACTTAGAACTTTACATTTTTGAGACGTTAAATATTTGAGAGAACTATATCACAAAATAAGATTACTATGAAAACTGTTTTTGGATCATGCTTATGCAATTCAGCTAACATTCAGTTTTGGTTCTTTTTTCTTCTTTTCTTTTATAAAAACTTTCTGGTGGTCCCTGTATTAGTATACAGTATCACATAATTTTTTTTCTCCCACTGTCAGCACTTGTCTATAGAGTGAAGTGGATAAGCAGCATTAGAAATTTTTTATACAGCATGTTGGAAAAAATATGTATCAATGTCCTATGATAACAGCAGATTAATATATATGCAGGAAAGGGTTAATATGCAAAGGTCCCCAAAACTTCTTTGCTATAGCCATACATATAATGTCATTTCCAACGTTCATTAAAGGTGTTCCTTTAAACATATTTTAAACTGAAACTAATTCATTATACCTCTAAATTTGCTATAAATGAAGCCATGATAAATAAATAAGTATTACAGTCAACTGTACACTGTAAATATACCACTCACAGCAATTAACATTAACAGAGGCATATGTTACAAGAAAGCAAGCTTATGCAGCATTAGCAAAAAAAAACTGCTCCCATTTTACCCGTACATTTGTTCCAAATACCTGTACAGCTTAGCCTTAAATTTACTTAGGCTATCAACTTCCACAACAAAGGATGGACGTCTGTTCCATCAACCAACCACCCACTGGCTAAAGGCAAACTTCCGCACATCTATCCTACAACTGTCTTTCCTCAATTTGAATTTATGCCCTCTCAGGTGATTATTCTGAGCAAGAGGAAGAATCCCACCAGCATTGAACGAGCATGCTCAAACCATTCAAAGCTTTATACACCTCAATCAGATCACCTCGCAGGTGCCTAGTCTCCAGACACTGTAATTTGCAAAACTTAAGCCTTTCTTCGTAAGAGCAACCCTTGGTTCCATTCACTAATCTTGTTGCCCTTCTCTGTACTCGTTCCAACAGCTCTACATCCTTCTTAAAATGAGGCCTCCAGGCCTGTATACAGTACTCAAGGTGTGGCCTGACCATTGCCTTATACAAGGGAATAATCACCTCCTTATCCCTGCTAGAAAAATTCCTGTATATCATTGACAAGACACCATGAGCTACTCTTGCAGCCCATCTGCACTGCTCAGAGAACTTCATATCTGCCTGCACAATTACCTCCAGGTCCTTTTCATTCTCTACCACTGTCAGTGTAGTAACACAGAGTTGATACGTTACTCTGGGGTTACTGCTTCCCATATGTAGTACTTTACATTTGTCAATGTTAAACTTCATTTGCCACCTCTCAGCCAATCTGCTCAATTTTTCTAGATCCTGTTGCAGCAGAATACTGTCATTAGTGTCCTTAACAACCCTGCCACCCTTTGTATATTCTGAAAACTTGGATATTAAGCTTGATATACCATCATCAATATAATTTATAAATACAGAAAACAACAATGGACCCAACACTGAACCCTGAAGGACTCCACTAATAACATTAGTCCACGATCAGCAGTGTCCATTGATTACCACTCTCTGTCTTCTCCCACTCAACCATCCCTTTATCCATAGCAGCAATTTGCCTCCAATGCCGCACTGCTCCAATTTGTACAGCAGTCTTTAAAAGTATCAAAAGCCTTTCTAAGATCCAAATATATGACAAAGTTATTCCCTGCATCCAGTTTCCTGCATCCTTTGTGACCACATCATAGTATCCAATCAAATTGGTCAGGCAAGACTTACCCTTAACAAAACACCATGCTGTGTCCGAGCTATAACTGATCCTGCAGTGCTTCTTTAACAAGTGCCTCCATTACTTTTCCTGGAACAGAAGCTAAACTAACAGGTCTATAATTACTTGTGTCGCCCATTGAGCCTCCTTTGTGAAGTGGGGTCACATTTGCACATCTCCAGTCCATGGGCCTCCCCTGAGTCCAAAGAAGCTCTTATAATTATGGTTAAGGGTTTGCTTACTTCCTTTCCTTTGTCAGAGACTTTAATATATCTGGATAGATCCCATTCACCCAGGAATGGCTTTTTTATGTTTATCTTCAACAATTTCTCCTCCACTTTCCTCTCAGTTATTACAAAATCATCTAGCTCACTGCCAGAGTTTAATTCACCTCTGGAATTCCCCTCCCTGAATAACTCCTCATGTGTGAATGGAGATGCAAAATACTCATTTTGTTTGTTAGCCACCTGAGCAGGATCATCAACAGTTGAACCATCAATATCCAGTGGACCAATCTGATTCATTCCTTTCCTTCTACAGTTTACATAGGTAAAGAACTCTTTGCTGTTTTTCTTTGCATCCTTTGCCAAAGATTTCTCAAAATCTGCCTTTGCCTGCCTAATCTCCTTTGTGACTTGGTTACAGACCAACTTATATCTATCATAGGCTTTCATGTCACCCAATAATTTATATGTATTCCATGCATTTTTCTTCTCTGCCATATGTCTCATTAGTTCATCTGATGTCCATTTCCACTTGCAGTCTGCCAAATCCCATGTACTTTTTCTTACAGAATCTCAGTTATCAGTTGATTCAACTACTGCTCAACTCAGTTGCCCAAATTATTCGCTGTATGATTCTTTTCACCTCAAAGGTGGTACTTGTGCATATGTCCGTTCCGATATTCCTTGTCAGAGACTTGGTAATTTAGAATCTCCTCATTTCGATCTTCTCTGCCTTAAAATCTCTCTGCCTCATTCTGTCAAATTCATCTGTTGTCTCTACTGTTCCCCCTACTCCACTAATCACTTGGAACTCTTTGACGTCCTCTCTTTGCAACTTAACTTTCGCCAGTCCAACTTTCATAACAGTGAGGTATGGTGATTTTAATGTTCACAACTCCAGCTGGCTTCTGTTTTCTAGTCACACTGACCCAGCTGGTCGAGATGCTGAGGCTTTTGCAATTACTAATGACCTTGCACGGATTGTTCATTTACCTACAAGAATATCGAAAAATCCTAACCATACTTGATCCTTGAGGTTGTCACAGACATTCTCTCAGATATGCCAGACAAGCTGTTCTTGCTACCTGGGAGTCTAAAATGCTGATGGAACTGATATTCGGGTGACACTCAAGTCAAAGTGGACCCAACTTCCGCGAAGTCCGGACGGTCTATGACAGCCAAATCCTCTGCTTGCACCTTCACGATGGTGGGACTGTTAGTAATCCTGGGTATAACCTTCATGCATAAGTACATGGTGGGTGATCACCCAGGTGTGAACCAACGTAAGCAGGGGTCGAGGTGTGGCGCCCACACTACATGGAGGAACGCCGCCCCTCTATGTTACCAGGCAGTACTAGGTGGTAGATGACTCATCAACCGGTGAAATACCACCACTTTGCTTATTGGAGACTTGAAGTGGTGGAACCCATGTTTAGTCTCTAGAGCTAAGTTCCGGCCAACCCTTCCCTATCTCTTCCATCATGCAGTATGATTGATGATTTTTGAGGTTATGATGAATGTCGTGGCGAGATCCAATATTCCTTACATTTCGAGGGTACAGCTCTAAAACGGTGTTCGCAGGCCGGCCGCTAGTTAGTACACCGGACTGAACCTATTGGTAACTCTCTAGGAAGCTTCCGGATCAGCTAGTGTATAATCTTGCTACCTCTACTCTGCCAGATAGTGACTGGAGGGAGTCCGAGTAGTGTGTATGCGGGGAGCATTGTCGAGGCCACGTTATGTCAAGGATCTGGGTATATTCTTACCACATGTAAGCCATATCAAAAAATTTCATTACTTCATACAGCATGTCCCACCCACTTTTTCTTACTATTGAATACACCATGAATTGTCAAAATAATAGAGCAAGCTTATCTGCGAAAAGATCTAAACCTCCCAAGGACTTCCTAATTCATTTCACAAATATACGTGGTCTCAATTCTAATCTCAATGATGTCCATTTCCACTTGCAGTCTTCCAAACCCCAGGTACTTTTTCTGACTGAATCTCAGTTATCAGTTGATTCAACTACTTCTCATCTCAGATGTCCAAATTATTTGCTGTATGATTCCTTTCGACTCAAAGGTGGTACTTGTGCATATGTCCGTTCTGATATTCCCTGTCAGAGACTTGGCAATTTGGAATCTCCTCTCTTTGATCTTCTCTGGCTTAAAATCTCTCTACCTCATTGTGTAAAATTCATCTGTTGTCTCTACCGTTCTCCCAACTCTACTAATCACTTGGAGCTCTTTGACTTCCTCTCTTTGCAACTTGACTTTCTCCAGTCCAACTTTCCTAACAGTGAGGTAATTTTCCTTGGTGATTTTAACGTTCACAACTCCAGCTGGCTTCCGTTTTCTAGTCACACCGACCCAGCAGGTCGAGATGTTGAGGCTTTTGCAATTACTAATGACCTAGCACAGATTGTTCATTTACCTACAAGAATACAGGACAATCCTAATCATACAGCCAATACGCTTGATCTTTTTCTCACAAACAACCCTTCTAAGTACAAGGTTGAAGTGAGAGGTCCTTTAGGCACTTCAGATCACAACTTGGTGATTGTCTCTTCTCCAATGGAACCTTTATCTCATGGCTATTCCCAACCTCGTATTGTTCGGCATTACAAGAATGCAAAATGGGATGACCTGCGAGACTTCTTTTCTTCTTTTCCTTGGTCTGATTACTGTTTCAAAACTTCTGATGTCAACGTTTGCTCAGATCGTGTCAGTGAAATTATTCTTGCAGGAATGGAATCCTTTATCCCACAATCCACTTTAAAATCTCGTCCTTTATCTAAACCTTGATTTTCCAATAAATGTGCTAAGGCTGTCCAAGAGAAGAACGTTGCATATCGTAATTGGCTTGTTTCTAATTCTTCAGTTTCATTTTCTGCCTACACCAAAGCTCGCAACAATTGTAAAGCAGTTATTAATTAGTCCAAACTAGAGTTTGAACAGGCTAAGAGTAGAAAACTTGCTTCTTGCCCTAATGGTAGCCGAGCATTCTGGTCTCTTGCCAAAGCAATTGGCCGCAACTTTTGCCCATCTCTGCTCCCACCTCTGTCCAAACCAGATGGTTCTGTTGTCACTTCAGCCAAGGATAAAGCTGACCTGCTAGCATCCCATTTTTTTCGAGCTCATGTATTAATGATCTTGGTAAAACACCTCCCACCATTCCTAACACGCTCCATTCAATGCCTCCTGTGGTCTTCCGTCAAAAGGATATCAGAAGGATTTTGATGAATCTTGATGCTAAGAAAGCTCCAGGTCCTGAAGGTATTTCTCCACTTGTTCTCAAAACCTGTGCTCCTGAACTTACTCCTATTCTTTGCCGCCTTTTTTCACTTTCTTATTCCAAAGGTGTTTTCCCTTCTGCTTGGAAATTTGCTCATATCCAGCCAGTTCCTAAAAAGGGTGACAAATCTCTCCCATCCAATTATCGTCCCATTGCAATTACTTCTACTCTTTCTAAAGTAATGGAGAAATCAATTAACCGCCAACTCTTAAACTACCTAGAAACCTTCTGTCTGATCAACGATCACCAGTATGGATTCCGTCAGTGTCGATCCACTGGTGATATTCTGGCTTATGTTACCCATTTATGGACTAATTCAATGGAAAGGTTCGGTGAAACACAAGTAGTTGCTCTTGACATCTCAAAGGCTTTTGATCGTGTTTGGCATAAAGGTCTTCTAAACAAGCTTCCATCTTATGGTTTGCCAACTGTTTTTAGTAATTGGTTATCCAGTTTTCTCTCTGATCGCTCACTGAGGGTGATGGTAGATGGCTCTCTGTCTTCTAACTTCTCCACTAATGCCGGTGTCCCCCAAGGTTCAGTTCTTTCCCCCACTCTTTTCCTCTTGTATATCAATGACCTTCTTCCATTGACTGGAAATCCTATCCATAGTTTTGCCGATGATAGCACATTGCATTCAACTTTCCATTTTGAGAAACTTTGTCCAGCTCAATCAGCTTCAACTTCTCAAAAATCTGCTGCCAATTCCTTAAATGCCGATCTTCAGGTAATTCTCCAGTGGGGCAAAGACAACTTAGTTGATTTCAACCCTTCTAAAACTCAATCTTGTCTTATATCTCGCAAAAAGGATTCTTCTGCTCCTATGCTTATCTTTAGTGACACTCCGATTTCTAGGCAAAATGATATATCTCTTTTGGGGATTACCCTGACTTCTAATCTCTCTTGGCACAAGCACATTACAAATATTGCTTCCTCTGCATCTAAAAAACTTGGTTTTCTCTTTCGCTCTCGGCGTTACTTTTCTCCCAAACAGCTGCTCACTCTGTATAAATCGCAAATCCGCCCTGCCATGGAATATTGTTCCCACATCTGGGGTGGTGCCCCCAAAACCTCTCTCAGGCTTCTTGATTCCATTCAGAAGAGGGCAGTTAGGTTAATTAATGATTCATCTCTAACAGAGTCTCTCCACTCGCTTTCTCATAGACGCACTGTTTCTGCTGCATGCCTCTTCTACAGATACTTCCATGGGCACTGTTCTTCTGAATTGGCTTCTATAATTCCCACTCTCTCTTTCAAAACAGTCCGAACACGTGCCGCCACCAGTCAACATCCATTTACTGTCCAACTTCAAACCCACAGAACCAACTTTTCATCTTCCTCATTTATTCATTCAACTGCTGTTTTCTGGAACAACCTTCCTTCATACGTATTTCCTGAAAATTACAATCTACAGAAGTTCAAGTCCAATATCAACAAATATCTTCTTTCGTCTTCTCAACCTCCAACCCAAGCATGGTACTAAGTACTATAGGTTATAATACCTCTCGTGTTTGGGGGTTCTCATAAAAAAAAAAAAAAAAAAAAAATACAGCCAGCCAACATGCTTGATCTTTTTCTCACAAACAACCCTTCTAAGTACACGGTCGAAGTGAGAGGTCCTTTAGGCGCCTCAGATCACAAGTTGGTGATTGTCTCTTCTCCAATGGAGCCTTTATCATATGGCTATTCCCAACCTCGTATTGTTTGGCATTACAAGAATGCAAAATTGGATTACCTGCGAGATTTCGTTTCTTCTTTTCCTTGGTCGGTGGAGCAATATGGCCTTAGTTGCTAATGCTCCTAAAAACCAAACAAACAAACAATCCTTGGTCGGATTACTGTTTCAAAACTTCTGATGTCAACATTTGCTCAGATCGTGTCAGTGAAATTATTCTTGCAGGAATGGAATCCTTTATCCCACAATCCACTTTAAAATCTTGTGCTTTATCTAAACCTTGGTTTTCCAATAAATGTGCTAAGGCTATGCAACATTATTCAAGAGAAGAATGTTGCATATCATAATTGGCTTGTTTCTAATTCTCCAGTTTCATTTTTTGCCTACACCAAAGCTCATAACAATTTTAAAGCAGTTATTAATCAGTCAAAACTAGAGTTTGAACAGACTAAAAGTAGAAAACTTGCTTCTTGCCCTAATAGTAGCCAAGAATTCTGGTCTCTTGCTAAAGCTTTTGGCCGCAACTTTTGCCCATCTCTGCTCCCACCTCTGTCCAAACCAGATTGTTCTGTTGTCACTTCAGCCAAGGATAAAGCTGACCTGCTAGCATCCCATTTTTCTTCCAACTCATGTATTAATGATCTTGGTAAAACACCTTCCACCATTCCCAACATGCTCCGTTCAATGCCTCCTGTGGTCTTCCATCAAAAGGATGTCAGAAGGATTTTGATGAGTCTTGATGCTAAGAAAGTTCTAGGTCCCGATGGTATTTCTCCACTTGTTCTCAAAACCTGTGCTCCTGAACTTACTCCTGTTCCAAATTTCCTTCTGCTTGGAAATTTGTCATATGCCAGTTCTAAAAAGGGTGACACCCTCCCATCTAATTATCATCCCATTACAATTACTTCTACTCTTTCTAAAGTAATGGAGAAAACAATTAACCGCCAACTCTTAAACTACCTAGAAACTTTCCGTCTGATCAATGATCGCCAGTATGGATTTTGTCAGTGTCGATCTACTGGTGATAATCTGGCTTATGTTACCCATTTATGGATTAATTCAATGGAAAAGTTCGGTGAAACACAAGCAGTTGCTCTTGACATCTCAAAGGCTTTCGATTGTGTTTGGCATAAAGGTCTTCTAAACAAGCTTCCATCTTATGGTTTGCCAACTTTTTGTAATTGGTCATCCAGTTTTCTCTCTGCTTGCTCACTGAAGGTGATGGTAGATGGCTCTCTGTTTTCAAACTTCTCCACTAATGCCAGTGTCCCCCAAGGTTCAGTTCTTTTCCCCAGTCTTTTCCCCTTGTATATTAATGACCTTCTTCCATTGATTAGAAATCCTATCCATAGTTTTGCCGATGATAGCACATTGCATTCCACTTTCCATTTTGAGAAACCTCCCTGCTCAATCAACTTCAACTTCTCGAATATCCACTAACAATTCCTTAAATGCCGATCTCCAGGTAATTCTCCAGTGGGGCAAAGACAACTTAGTTGATTTCAATCCTTCTAAAACTCAGTCTTGTCTTATATCTCGCAAAAAGGATTCTTCTGCTCCTATGCTTATCTTTGGTGACACTCCGATTTCTAGGCAAAATGATATATCTCTTTTGGGGATTACCCTGACTTCTAATCTCTCTTGGCACAAGCACATTACAAATACTGCTTCCTCTGCATCTAAGAAACTTGGTTTTCTCTTTCGCTCTCGGCGTTACTTTTCTTCCAAACAGCTGTTCACTCTGTATAAATCGAAAATCCGTCCTACCATGGAATACTGTTCACGCATCTGGGGTGGTGCCCCCAAAACCTCTCTCACGCTTCTTGATTCCGTTCAGAAGAGGGCAGTTAGGACTGCCATTTGAATACAGTCTCTCCACTCGCTGTCTCATAGATGTATTGTTTCTGCTGCATGCCTCTTCTACAGGTATTTCCATGGGCACTGTTCTTCTGAATTGGCTTCTATAATTCCCGCTCTCACTTTCAAAACTGTCCCAACACATGCCACCAACGTCCATTTACTGTCCAACTTCAAACTCACTTAACCAACTTTTCATCTTTTCTCATTTATTCATTCAACTGCCGTTTTCTGGAACAACCTTCCTTCATATGTATTTCCTGAAAATTACAGTCTACAGAAGTTTAAGTCCAATGTCAACAAACATCTTCTTTCGTCTTCTCAATCTCCAACCCAAGCAAGGTACTAAGTACTATAGGTTCTAATATCTCTTGTGTTTGGGGTTTATATAAAAAAAATAAAAAATAAAAAAAATCTGACATCCATTTAGGCCTAAACCTTGAACAATATTTCTTAGTTGGTATGTAAAGCCTAGTAGCTTCCAAGATAAATTCTTTGAATGCTTCCCATTTTGAATTTGCTGTTCTGTTGGTAACATCATCAGTTTGTCCCACCGTATAGAATTTAAATACTGTCTCAGACGACCGTAGTCACCTTTATGAAAGCAAAAACCCTTCCCTTTACTCCTGATGGTAGTTACCTCTTTGAGTAAATCCCACTTCAGCACACTGTGATCACTGCCACCTAGTGGTTCCTTTTTCTGCAGATTCTTAATGCATGAAGAATCACTACTGATAATCAGATCAAAAGTATTACTCCCTCTAGTTGCCTCCTGAACATGCTGATGTAGAAAACAATCATCCAATAAATCCACAAAAGCCTTGCTAGTGTGCGAGTAATTAGAGAGGTATCTTGAAATGGAGCCTGTTTTGGAAGAAAATTAATATTGTTTTTCCTCAAACATTATGCTAATCTTCAGGTTTTCAAATAAAAAATTGAATTTTTAAAACCAGAGAACATTCTAATAAAAAAATAAATGAATGCGGAGATAAACAAAAATTGCATAACCAGTAGCAAGTCATGAAAGTCAATTTAGAGAGAGTGTGTGGGTATTCTGTCACTACACACACACACTCTCTCTCTCTCTCATCAGGTTATCAAGCAGAAGTGGTTCTTTATCACTTCTTACTGAGAGCCTTCTCCAGCTGCTTGAGTAACGTAGTTAGTTACCAGTTGAGCAGCAATAGGTCTCCCCAGTAAGCAGGTAAAGAGTATTTTAAAAAACTTAATTAATAAAAAATTTCAATGACAAGCAGCCTTATGTGGATTTGTTATAAGCCTTTAATAGCTGGATGAATCAGCAATGGAAATTTATAAATAAAAATATAAAAAAGAAATAGTTGTTGCAATGACAGGTGATATTTTAGTTTTATAGTGTTTATAGTATTACTGACTAAGAATAAATATGAGAAGCATTATTATGTCTGTCCATTAAACATCATACGTTTATGTTACAAATGATTTTAAATTTTTTTAAAAAACATTAACTGCCATTTGAATACAATAATTAAGTTTTTAGTATACAGTCAGTTCTGCTATAACATGGTATATGTGTTCCTAAAAATCTCCGCATTATGGTATTCGCACATTAAAAACAACAGGGCTTATAGGAAAAATAGGGATAGGAACAGAGTACTCAAAAAAATGTTCAATGTAGTAAGTAAAACACTAAAAAAAGTTAGAAACCCATTAAAATTTTCTAACACAAATTTAAACATCTTAAATTTCTAAAAAATAAATAATTTTACAGGAAATATATACATACTAATTGATATTTCTGTTCACTGACATTTTTTTTTTTTTTTGGATTGTAAAATTTAAAACAGTAAAAAAGATAAGCAATCAATAACAATGAACACGGCATGCACAAATTTCACAAGTGAGATACAGAGTAACAAGTTTATGAAGCTTAAAAAATAGGAATGAAGAGAAGATTCTGAAAATTTATATTTATGTTTTTTATATGATTGCAGATTTCGTGCAAGGGGAAACATATTTCACTATAATAATGTAAAAACCCACAGAATTTCAGCTATCAGTATTATTGTAAGTGCAATAAGATCGAGTTTACTACCCATTTTATAACTAGATTGCACTAACAGAAATGTGCTCCTCCGCTCACACTAACCTGCCTCACGAAATTTCTGTTCGAACAGAAAAATGTGATCTCCTGAAAATGTGAGTCGGCCTACAACATCATGTGTTATCTTGTGAATACAGCGAATGACAACAGTGTCTCTGACCAATAGAACTACAGTAAATGGGAAATATAGCTCTCACACATTTGACATATTTTAAGCTTCATAAACTTGTACGAATTGCTGGGCAGGTTGCTGTTACGTTCAGCTTGGTGCCGGGTTTTGCGTTTACCTGGTGTTACTCGCAGATGAAATCACGTATAAGCCAACGTGAAAATCATGTCATATTTGCATTGTTCCCTAATATATCAGTCACATTGGAGCAAATTCATGTTGCAAAAATGTGCATTAAGCAGAACTAACTGTACTTACAAATGAATAATATCCAGTTGATGCAATATAAGGTTCAAAGGGTTGGGTTATGAAAATCAGCCTGTAATTTTATTTATTTTTTTATTTAGGTTTAGAAAAAATAAAATTATAAAAATGAAAGAAAATAAAATAAAACACTATCATTTGTAACATATGACATACGAAAAATATGACATTTTATTTTTCATGTGCTGAGAACTGTAATGACAAAAAAAATCTTTCAATGGTAAAAATTCATAAATGGTCATGTTATAAATGTTTAAAAATGTGGGTGATTATCATCTTCATGCACTCAAGTTACTAAACAGAACACAAATAATAAAAGTGAAATGGATCCTTTTAGAGATTTTCCTTTTGAATGCAATGACAGATGCTACAAGCCCAAGATTCTGCAAGGAAACAGAGAATGTGTCTTATATTTCTTGCAGAATCTTGGTATACATAGGTTAGTAGGTAGGCATAATAGAAATAAGCAAATTAAAGAACTAAAATATGATTCAGGCTTTGTGCCATAGTATAATTATTAAGTCTTAATTCAAATAAATGAAATTAGCAGAATAAATTAGTAAAATTTTTATTTCCCCTTTTTCAACATTAAAAACCGAGAAACTGATGTTCTTAAATTTTTCAATTGTAAATCTTTTACATCAAAATCTATCCCTTTAAAACTTTCCAAATTAAAAGCAGAATGCATAAATCATATAAATCATACAAAAAACAATTTAGTTATATTTTTAGCCCATGTTGAGATTTTAAGCTGTTAATTTGAAAAAAATCAGTGAGAAACAATTTCACATTTCAGTTGAAATAAAAAAAAAAAAAAAGGGTCTCTTACCTTGCAGGAGTATTAGTGAGAAGGATTCCAAGTTTGCGCAGATATCTCTCACAATGTACCATAACAGGAAGTTCAGCAATGTCAATCTGTAGTCCTAGATTCCGGAAAATATATGTCATGAGCTTAGTCCATTTTATCTGAAGGGGGAATATGAAACTTCCATGAGCTCATCCCACATTATTTGACTTATTTCACATTATTTAAAAAATTTTAATATGCATTTGATTAGACATAGCTATTTAATGTCCTCTAATTAAAAATACATCTGAATTTAATAAACTGAAGCTTCCAGAAAGGAAAATACCTCTATTCTGAATCTAAAAAGCATAAAAAGTGACTGATTATATAGGTGTTTATCATATTAATGGTAAGAAAATCTAATGTAACATTTAGAGCTAGTGCAATCATGAATGAGAAAAGATATACAGATTAAATGTCTACTTAATTCTGTCTTTTTTTTTTTTTTTTTTTTAATAAAAACTCCAAACATGAAAGCTTTAGAACCTATACTACTTAGTACTAAGGAAGAAGAAAAGTTGTTTTTATGAGTTTTAAGTTTGAAAATAAAAGGATGCTGACTCATTAAGGCATGAGATCGGACTGGTTTGGAAGAGAGAGAGGGAGAATTATAGAAACCAGTGCAACAAAAACATCATCTATGAGACAGAGAGTGGAGAGACTTTGCACATGGGTCATTAATTAACCTGACTGCTCTCTTTTGAAGAATGGAATCTAGAAGCATTGAAGGAATTGGTAGTGGATTTCGAGAAGTTGAAGCTGCTTTTGCAGGGTTGGTTGGTTGCTGGAACAGACTTCCATCTTTTGTTGTTCAAAATCTTTCTGACATCCTTTTTACGGAAGAGGCATTGAACAGAGTGTACTGGGAATGATTGAAGGTGGTTTAACAAGATCATCAATACATGAGTTAGAAGAAAAGTACGAAGAAAAGCTGAACTAGCAGTTCAGCTTTATCTTTGGCTGAAATGGCAGTAGAACCATTGATTGACAGAGGTGGAAATAGAGATAGGAAAAAGTTGCAGCCAATAGCTTTGGCAAGAGACAGAATGCTTGACTACCATTAGGACAAGAAGAAAGTTTTCTACTCTTAGCCTGTTCAAAATATATAGGAATTTTGCTAGCAGGGACAGGGAGGTGATTATCACATGTACAAGGCAATGGTCAGGCCACACTTAGAGTACTGTGTACAGGTCTGGAGGCCTCATTTTAGGAAGGATGTAGAGTTGTTAGAATGAGTACAAAGAAGGGCAACAAGATTGGTGAGGGGAACAAAGGGGTGCTCTTACCAAGAAAGGCTTAAGTTCTGCAAATTGTAGTTCCTGGAGAGTAGGCACCTGCGAGGTGATCTGATTGAGGTGTATAAGATCTTGACTGGGTTGAGCAAGCTGAATGCTGATGGAATTCTTCCTCTTGCTCAGATTAGGAACCTGAGGGGACATAGACTCAAATTGAGAAAAGAATGTTGGAATAGATGTGCAGAAATCTGCCTTTAGCCAAGGGGGTGGTTGATTGGTGGAACAGACTTCCATCTTTTGTTGTGGAAGTAGTTGATAGCCTAAATAAATTTAAGGCTGACCTGGATAGGTCAGCCTTAAATTTATTTGGAATGAATGGAGGGGTGAAATGGGAGGGGTTTTTTTTTTTTTTTTGGCTGATGCTGCATTAAGCTTGCTTTCTTGCATCGTATGCCTCTGCTAATGCTAAAATCTAGTTTGAACTTATTAATAACTGCTTTACAACTATTGCAAGCTTTGGTGTAGGCAGAAAATGAAGCTGGAATTTGGATAGAAACCAGTTGCAATATGCAACATTCTTATCTTGAACAACATTAGTACACTTATTGGAAAAACCAAGAATTAGATAAAGGATGAGATTTTAAGGTGGAGTGAGGAATAAAGGATTTAATACCTACAAGAATAATTTCACTGACACAATCTGAGCAAATGTTGACATAAAGACTTGGAACAGTAATCCAACCAAGGAAAAGAAGAAAAGAAATTTCGCAGATCATCCCATTTGGCATTCTTGTAATGCCAAACAACATGAGGTTGAGAATGGCCATGAGAGAAAGGCTCTATTAGAGAACTGACCATCACCAACTTGTGATCTGAAGTACCAAGAGGACCAATCACCTCGATTGTGTACTTAGAAGTGTTGTTTGTGAGAAAACATTCAAGTGTGTTAGCTGTGCGGTTAGGATTTTCTGGTATTCTGGTAGGTAAATGAACAACCTGTACAGTCATTAGTAACTGCAAAAGTCTCAGCATCTTGACCAGCTGGTCCGTGTGACTAGAAAAATGGAAGCCAGCTGGAGTTATGAACATTAAAATCTTCCAGGAAAATTACCTCACTGTTAAGAAAGTTGGACTGGAGAAAGTCACGTTGTCAAGTTATTAATGGACTTGAGAGAACGATAGAGGCAACAGATGAATTTGAAAGAAAGAAGATCGAAAAGAGGAGATTCCAAATTAGTAAGTCTCTGACAGAGAATATCAAAGCACACATATGCATGAGTACCACCTTTCAAGTGAAAGGAATCATACATTGAATAATTTGGACAACTGAGATGGGCAGTGGTTGAATCAACTGATAATTGGGATTCTGTCAGAAAGAGTACATGGGGTTTGGCAGACTGTAAGTAGAAATGGACATCATTGAGATTGGAACTGAGATCAAGTATATTTGTGAAACAAATGAGGAAGTGTTTAGGAGATTTAGATCTTTCACAGTTAAGTTTGTTCTATTAGTTTAACAATTCATGATGTATTCAGTAGTAAGAAAAGGTGGGGGGAACATTCTGTATGAAGTAATGAAATTCTTGGATATGGCGTACACATAGCAAGAATGTAACCAGCTACTTGACATAACATAGCATCAACAACGCCCCGCATACACACTACTTGGATTCCCTCCAGTCACTATCTGGCAGAGTAGAGGCAGAGAGATTATACACTAGCTGATCCAGAAGCCTTCTAGAGAGTTACCAATAGGTTTGGTCTAGTGGACTATCCAGCGGCTGACCTGGAAACACCATTTTAGAGCTGTATCCTCAAAATGTAAGGAAGACTGGATCTTGCCAGGCTGTCCATCATAACCTCAAAAGACATCAATCATACTGCTTGATGAAAGACACAGAGGGTGTTGCCGGAGCTTTGCTCTAGAGACTAAACACTTCACCTCCAATAAGCAAAGTGGTGGTACTGCATCGGTTGATGAGAGTCAACTGGTGCAGTACCACTAGGGGCTGCATTCTTCTGTGTGGTGTGGGCACCACACCTCAACCCTTATTTACGTTGATTCTCACCTGGGTTGTCACCTACAGTATACTAGGAGCTGTATTCCAGGACTTATACACATGGGGATTTATACCCAGGGTTACTAACAGTCCCACCATCTTGACAGTGCAAGCAGAGGATTCACTTAATAGGCCAACCAAACTTTGCCAAAATTATGTCCGTTTGACTGTGTGTGTCATCTGAATATCTGTTCCATCAGTGTTTTAGACTCACAGGTAGCAAGCCCAGCTTGACATACCTGAGAGAATGTCTGTGATAGCCTCAAGGACATCTTGACAGTATTATTTACTGTCTTCCACCACTGCTGTACAATGTTTCTAACAGTTGACTTGGATTGAGCCATTTTTTCTACCACCTGCCAGAGGGACACACCCATAATGTAGAAATCTAGAAATAATATAAAACTCAATGGGAAGGGGGGATCTTTTCCTTATCTTATGCTGCTTGTAAACTATCTTCTAAGTTGTTGTTGTTGTTTTGTTTTTAGGAGCATTAGCAACTAAGGCCATATTGCTCCAGGAATATGCAGTGGTCATTCCACTGACCTTTCCGCATCATCCGTATTTGGTGGTGACGGGCTCGAACCCCGGTCTAATCAAGAAGCGTGTGCTACGCACTGCTGCTCCTTCCCACCTGGCTACAGAGGCGCTCATCTTCTAAGTCTGCTGTCCTCTTACATAGCTCTTGAAACCAGTGATGCCACCTGGCTACATGTGACCTCTGGAATTAGCCAGATTTCAAACTTGATATATCCTAATATACATTGGAGAATATTGCAAATATATAAATAAATAAGAAACTTTCAACTTTATTTAACTATAGGCCATCAATTCCTTCATTGATAACTGCATCTTTAGACAGTAAAATTTAGCTTGGACAAAATATGTAGTAACTATTTTCTGACCAATAGACTGGATCTGGTGATAACTCAAGCACTTCAATCACACTGTCTCTTAGTAATAACTCCCTACATATGAGACTACTTCAAAATACTGAATCAAAAGTCCAATCTTTAACAGTACTGAAAATCTCAGTATGACTCATCATTCAATTTTGTGTGGGACTCCATCCGAGTTGGCAACAGATTGGGGGCGGGGGCTAGAAGGTTCATTGAGTGGTTTCTTGAACATTTTTAAGATGTCTTACCAAAACGATATACTGTACTTCAGATAAAAGATAAAAGTATTTTATTTTTATCTGAAGGTATCAGATAAAAATAAAATACTGAACTCTTTATGAAAATGAAGGATGCTGAGTATATTAACAGCAAAAAAAAGTAGTAGTAAAAGCCTGCAGTTTGCACTTTTGCTGCAGTTTGAGGATTGGGAATCAGAATGAAAACAATATGATACACTTTGCCAAGGAACATTTCTGCTGATAAATTTTAGTAATAAATAAAAAAAAAATAATAGAAAAGCTGAACTCTATATCAATGCAAGGATCCATATCCAGAATTTACAAAAGGAGGTGGTACTCAACAGTTTTTTATGCACTGCTGTTTCTGATCTCACTGTGTCACTGTTTTTTTCCTCATTTCTCACTTTCCTTCACCTAACTTATCTTAATGAAGCTGTTACATTTGGTTAATTTAAAATGAGATAAGTTAATACACTTTTTATTAATATTTGTAAAAGAATAAGAGAAGTTTACCTCAATAGGATACATAGAACACTTCCGTATGATACTCTCCAGAAATTAAAACTAAAACAATTAAAAAACTTACATTACAGTAAAAGATAATTAAAAATCATCATCATCATGACTTGGTCCGGCTTAGGTCTTTTAAGACCTGTTCTGTTGCAGCTCTTGGAGGTGGTCTTGATCTCGCCATCGTTGTCTTGGTCGACCAACATCTCTTTTGCCTGTAGATTTGTAGTTAAAGGCTACTTTTGGGATCCGGTCTGGGTTCATTCTTTCTATGTGGCTGATCCATTTTTCCTGATACCGTTTTTTGTCATTTACTATGTTATCTACTTTTAATTTCTTGCGGATATCTAAATTTCTTTGGTGGTCTAGTCTTGTAAAGCCTAATAATGGTCTTAAACATCTCATTTGTGCTGCTTCTAGTTTGTGTGCATATTTCTTATTTATGACCCAATCTCACAGCTGTAGAAGAGGGCTGTTTTGAAGTGATGTTGTGCAGTCGTAATTTTGTTTCAGTTGTCATTTGTTTTCCGAAGTGGCGTTTAATCGTTCCATTCATTTTATTATATTTTTGTAGTTTAGTGTGGATGCCTTTCCCTTCATTTGATATTAAATTTCCCAAATAGGTGAAGTCAGATATTTGTTCTATTATTTTATCATCAATAACAATTTTGACTCTTTGTATGTTTTTTCCACATAATCCCATTGATTTTGTTTTTGAGGTAGAGATTTTCATCTCGTACTTTTTACCTATTTTAAATAGGCAATTAAACCAATTTAAATTTAAAATCAATTAATTGATTTTTAATTGACCTTAATTAAAAATAAATTTTTAATTTAACGCAAAAATTAAGTAAAAAATCAATTTAACAAAAAAATTGCAAAACGATTTTCTTTCCTGAAGCTGACAATGCTTTTCGACCATATGTCATGATCACATGAATGAAAATTCATTTTTAATTGATTTTTAGTTATTTTTTACTGTAATGTAAGTTCTTTGATTTTTTAATTGTTTTCGTTTTAATTTCTGGAGAGTATCATGCAGAAGTGTTCTACGTATCATATTGAGGTAAACTTCTCTTATTCTTTTACAAATATTGATATCAACATAGAACGTATTGAGCATTAGAGCTTTGGTTCATACTAACTTTTTATTAATGTATTATTTCTAATTTACAGTTAAAATAAGATAATGTGCTCACTTTGCAGCATAATTTTGCAAGAAACTAACAAATTCTGTTAATTGCAGTTTGCCACACACGCATCACACCATCAAATTCTAAATGCAGAACACACTCTTAGAAACAGAATAAGATATTAAATATCTGAAAAGTAACAGTTAGTTAGTGTATAATTACAAAGGACCAGATAGTGCATAATAGTATAGATAGTTAAACCAGTTCAAATACCTGTGGTATTGTTTTCTCCAATTCTGACAAGGTGCTTCGATAAGACACAAGGTCACTCGGATGAGAGTCATTGCCTTCAAAGTATACACATTTCTGAGAAACCTGGGAATTACACAGTTTATTAAAAATTTGCTACTATTTACTGCTAGAACCAAAAAAATAAAAAAGATGCTTCAATTTAAATTGCATATATTTTTTACTATACAAGGTGGTCAAAGTAACTTAAATGTAAAATATATATAAATTTTTGATGTAAACATATTACATACACATATATATATATACAAGAAAATATAACATATACATGTATATGTTATATGTAAACATATTAGATAGTATGAATCAGAGCTGTAATACTCAATATGTTCTACGTTGATAATAATATTAGTAAATTAAGGTATTAGTATATTGAGGTAAACTCCTCTTATTAATTTACTAATGTAAACATATTACATATACATACAAGAATATGAATAGCCAAGTTTCATTGTGTAACCACAGTTTATATGACTACAAATACTGCTCAAAATATTATTCCTCTGAATCAATAATGACTCTGATTTGAGCAATGAAATTTACGAACATCAGAGAAATGTAATCTCAAGAAACATTCATTATATAGCTTTATCAGATTATAATAATATTGCTAAGCAAACTAATTTAAAAATAGTAATAATTTTAGCTGTCTGTTATACCGCCTTCTCTTAGAGAGAACTTGTGAAAAAAGGTGTTCATTCAAGAAATAGCTTTAATACTCTGTCACTTATTAATGTGCCTTAAACTGATATAAATAAAAAATATATTTGTTAAATAAACGATATGATAAGAAATATCAACTGATTTCATATATATGCTTATTTAAAATATATATATAAATATATAAAGATGATGACATAAAGATTACTTATATTAAAATGACTAATGTAGGGAATTACAGTGGGGCCCCAACATCTGATGGTAATTCGTTCCACAAAACCCATTGTATGTTGAAAATATTGTAAGTTGAAACCAATAATACATTGATTCCCTGTGATTCACTCCCAAACAATGCATAAAATAGGCATTTCTTATATTCACTCCCCAACAATGCATAAAATAGGCATTTCTCATTTTTACATTAAAAATGAGTGCTTTATAAAGATTATTTAATAAATAGTTGTAAAACATCTTAAAATAAAAAAACAAACAATAAATTAGCATTTACCTTAGACCTGAAGCGCACAGCTGATGAAATCAATGGTGGCATAGTGGTGGTGTGACAATCAAGCGTCAAGTGTCTTTTCAGTCTTTTGTCGCTAATGGCAAAGAAACTATCCAAAGTGGACTATTTTTGACAACTTTTTTGTAGTTTCTTGAAGTAAGAAATTACTTTGTCTTCCATTTTGCCCATCATGAGCTCAGTGTTTTCAATGTTGGGGTGTTTTTTTACCACTTCTTTTAAATGCTCCCAACAAGAAATGACAGTCTTCAACTCTTCAGGTGACACTTTTTGGGTGTCTTTTTCTTCCTCTTCAGTGTCACTCTCCATAATTTTCTCCAACTCTTGTAGCTCCTCTATTGTTAGCTCAAGCTCGTGACATCAATAAGGTCCTCCACATCCTCTTTGCCAACCTCCAGACCCATTGATTTACAAGAGTGATAATATTATTTGTCAAGGCACCATCATCTTCAAATCTGTCAACATTACTGATAATTAAAGGCCAGATGTTTTTCCAGGCTGAATTTAAGCACCTTGTGGAAATATCATTCCAAGAACTTACAATCAGCCTCTCACAGTCCAGCATGTTGAACTTAGATCTCCAAAAATCTTTGAAGGTGACAGCATTTTCATCAGAGGTTGCTGCAAAGCAACTTGCAAACATTTTCATGGTGTAGATTTTCTTAAAGTTTGCAATCACTTGCTGGTCCATTGGTTGAAAAAGAGGAGTGGTGTTGGGTGGCAAATATTTGACTTGAACAAAGTAAAATTGTGCCCTAAGAGATTGAACAAGTTTGGGATCATGGCCTGGTGCATTATCCAGCAGGAGCAGTGCCTTCACGGGAAGTTATTTTTCTCAAGCTAACTCTTCACTGAAGGACAGAAAACTTCAAGCTCCCATTCACTGAAGACATATCCTGTAACCCAGGCCTTGTTACTATGCCAAAAGGCTTCTGCTTAAAATTTCAAGAGGCATTAGCACCCAACAAGAGAGTAAGCCTATGTTTCATAGGCTTATGCCCAGGTAAACTAGCCTCATCCTTAGTGATGTACATTCTCCTGGGCATTCGCTTCCAGAAGAGGTCAGTTTTAAAAACTCTCCTGATCAACAAACTGAATTTCAATTTTATAGAAATTTTAACAAATTCAATTTTAAAGGTCTCAGCTGCTTTTTTTTTTTTTTTTTTTTTAATCAGCACTGGATGCCTCTCCATGCCTTTCAACACTTTTGATATTCACCCTTCTTTTGAAGTGCTCGAACCAGCCTGTGCAGGTTTTAAAGTCTTCAAAGTGCACAGCACTGCCACTGGTTGATGGAGCTTTAAGTTTCAGATCATCATAGATCTGAAACAATCATACGAGTGATGTTCCTTGCGCCATGCGTTGAACAATAACGTTGTTGAATGATAACAAAGACTAATTGGTTGAGAATAATTGTACGAGTGATGTTCTGTACACCACGTGTCTGAAAATTTCCATCCATGTATCGTTCCAACTATACTGGAAAGTCATCGGTACCTGCAAATACCATCGGTCCTTAAAATAAGAGATCATATGGAAGGTATATTATTGGTTCCTGAGAATATCGGATGTCGATGTCATCATAAGTCGAGGCCCCACTGTATATAATAAAATCAGTTTATTACACAGCCAGATAATAACAGATACAAATGAGAATCTTATTGTTCACAAGAAAGCTAGGTTGGCCTAAGCTACTAATATGGAATTTAACTAGTCTGATTTGGGTAGGATATGAAGCTTTAAGGCCATAAGGCATCAGTATACTCTTTCTATAAATTGCATATATTCTAGGTTGGTTTTCAGGCAATGGAGAGAAACCTGTTTTTCTGGAAGGAAACAAACTCAACAATTCCATCTGAGACAGGCTAATTATGTTACTAAGTTAAAAAAAAAAAAAAAAACACCTTTAAAGAGAAGTTCTCTTATCTGCAATGAAAATCAAGCCCCACACTTTTTCCAATTGGGCAGTGCAATGAAATACAGTCAGTCCTCGTATAACACGTGTTTACATTACACGAATTCGATCATACACAATTTATAAATAGGGGAACAATATCTTATATAACACGACCGAATTCGCTTATGCACGATTCGCCTTTGTGTTTACAAGAAATGGCAGTTGAACGCAAAACGATAGGAATGAAGAGAAGATTCTGAAAATGTATTTGTTTTTTATATCAGTGAAAGAGAAACACATTTCACCATAATAACATAAAAACCAACACAATTCGCTATAGGTATAATCGCAAATACAATTAGATCGAGTTTACTACCAGTTTATAACAGATTCCATTAGCAGAAAGGCAACTGGAAATTGTTTTTATTGTTTTATGGTAGTAACCCCTAGAAATGTGCTTTAGTAAAATGTGAGGTGTTAATAGTGTATCTCCGCCTTTATGGTGTTTATTCAGTTGCTACATGCGCGCAGCTTTGTTTATGCGTATCAAGCGTGCCTCCTTTTTGTAATTGTGCTTTATTCCCTAAAAATGAGTAAAATACTTAAAAGGTGTGAAAAGGAAGCGTCCTGGTGAAGACACTGCAGATTCAGAGAGAAAAAGAAAAGCAATTATCGATAAACAGAGGCGGACTGGGTCAAAAATTCTTACCCGGGAAAATTTGTAGTGGCCTCATACTATGGCTTATGGCCAAAATCACACCGGCCTCCAGCCCACCGGGGTTTCCCCGGTAAGGCTTATGGCCAGTCCGCCTCTGTCGATAGAGAAAAATATGAAATTGTGAAACGCTTTGAGCAAAATGAAAGACCATGTGATATTGCACGTGCTACAGACCTAAATGAGGCAACGCTGGGAATTACAAAGAATGCAGAGAAAATAAAAAAAACTTTCATAGCAGGAACAACTCAAAGTGTAATTAAAATCCATTAGATTAAGACACAAAGAATTGGAAGAGATGGAACGGCTGTCATCTGTTTGGATAGAAAATCAAATAAAAAACAAGTTTGCTTACGATAGAAGCAAAAGCATTAGCAATATTTTATTACGTAATATTTGTAATAAAATACATAAGTATTTTATGTATCATAATAAAATACTTTTGTATTAAAATACATAAGTATTTTATTACGATTATTTATTGTGTTTGGTAATGTTTTGGTTACAAATGTGTGTTCAATCTTGGGTGGTCGGCACCTAACCCTATTTTTCCCATAGGGCCTGTTGTTTATATTGCACGATTTTGCATTGCACAAGGGTTTCTAGGAACTCAACTATCGTGCTATACGAGGACTGACTGTACATGGTATCATTACAGAAAACTAGCATACCTGAAAGGTTATATTTTCTGCAACAGGGTGTTCAATATTAACAAGTAGAGTTAAGGACTAGTTCTAATTGTTTCTAGATCATATACAAGGTGTAGTCAGTGGTGAGCTATAGTGGGCTCGAGAGTCCCCATTGTTATTTTTTTTTGAAAATTTGAGAGCCCATTGTTGAAACAATCATTTATTTTACAAATGAAATCCTGAATGCAATTATTGAGTATCCAGAGCCGAAACTACAGTGGGGCGAATGGGGGCCCATCCCCAGCATTTTAATGGCGAAATCAATCAATTATGTATTCTAAAATTGCTTCATTTTTGATTTAATTACAGTCGGACCTCTGTTTAACCAACTTCTTTATAGGGAATTTTTTTTGAATTCCTCTTGGTAATTACATTTAAAATGGTTTAAATTGAATGAAGAAAATTTCCGTGTAATGAACAGATTAGGAGAGACAACTTTGTATGCATTGTTCTTACCTCTGGCCTTTAGACGCAAGTTAAGTAATTAGAAAGTGCAATGCAGTCACATACCAAGAAGTCGCACTAGTCAATATGCTTTCCATAGCCAGTCAGAGGATTAAGAAGATTCTGACACGGATAATAGCCCCCGGTCAACCTACCTGTGTTGTGGTTCCCCTTTACTCCGTAAAATGGGCATATGTTTTTCGGAGAAGTGAGTGATCCACGCCTTCCAGTAAATTTCTCCATCTATGTTTACATGGTCACAGTAGCTGAATATCCGAGTGATTCTGACATTTTGCATAGTATTCAAAGGACTAGTGAAAGTAGCAACGTAGCAGGGGGGGGGGATTGAGGCAACTAAGATATTATATAAACTTTATGAAGTTGAAATGTTGACAGATTTTGAAACTTCATCAAGGCTTTCACTGTGTAGAAAATGTTCTAAACTTTAATGGCATACAGGCAATAATAATAAAAAAAAAAAAAAAACTATGCATATCACCAATCTCCAAAAAAACAGTGCAAATTAAAGATAATTGCTAAAGAACTTGATGTGGAAACTATAAAGATCGGTCATGTGTTCAGGTCACGATGTAGCTTGTGGATGGATTGCGAGTTGGAGGAATTATCCCGCTTTGTGCAAACATTTTGAATCAGAAGTTAAATAAGATTCTGGATTATTAAATCTACTTTTAATCTGGAATTTCGTAACCATTTAGCATTAATGATTGACATCCTGCAGGAGGTCTCTTACCTTTCAGAAGCTTTACAGATTCACTATGGTAAAAGCAGATAAATTAATTATTCGAACTATCGATGCTATTGCTAATTTGAAAAATTCTGAAGGAAATTATGAAGCTAAAATTGAGAGCATGTTGCAGTGGAAAGAATTTGAAGTAAGAACACATTAAAAAATTACCTCGTGACAAGTTATTAAATGCATTGTTTTATCTTTAAAGGAAAAGTTATTAATGAACAGAGAGTGACTTTAAATTAAATAAAGAAAATAATGATACTATTGAAAGAAATTTTAAACATATGCAACCGGAAATCGTGGAATATGAAAGAACTTTCATCTTAGTGGCAAGATGGTAAAAACCAAATAAGAAATTTGTTTGTTTTCTGATAAAATATGAAATAAAAATGAATGATTTTAGAGATTTTGTCAAAGACAGTTTATCTTTAAAATCGAGTGAAATTCCCTTTTCAGTTAAGAAAGCCAGAAATATCTTTGAAACCACTGCAATTAGCACTGCTGAAGCTGAGCAAGCTTCAGCATAATGAATACTATTGAGTGAATGAATGAATAATGTTGACAATTAAACACGTTGCAGATTATGATGATCATACATCTAAATGGAAAACCATTGCTTCAGTTTGATCCAGATCGTTATGTCAAATCATTCCTCTTTAATCATTGCTCAACTATTGAGCAAAGTAGAAGATTGACAACAAATATTAATAAAGAAGTAAATTGCATACGGCAATTTAGAATAAATTTTTCTTGAATATTTGTGTAATAATTTTTTTTCATGTAATCTGCAATTTTGTGTACTTTTTCTAGAAAGTTTGTTTTTATATTGTAGAATGTTTTGTGATATCGGAAATATTTCATGTTATTTTTTATTCGCAATATTAAAATATTTTATCATGGAAAAAAAATGTATCCATTATATTTCCCTAAGTGTTAAAAAAAAGATGAATAAAAAAGTTGCGCATGTGCCGAGCACACGCAACTTTTTCACAAAACAATTTTTTTGAAATATCCTTCGCGTTTATTTTAGGTATTTCGATTTGTATATATTGATTACAAAATAAAAGAGCTTTTTTATTCTAAATATTTTATTGATCATTCACAAATTTACATAATTTCTGGAAGACAAGATACAATGGATTTATGATAACTGAAGTAAGAGATGTATACTTGTGATTGTAACGTATATAAATATCTCTGGAAAACAGCATTGATTGAAGTACCAATCTTTGTAGTTGAAGCGACATACACAGCTGTTAAAGGCACCTAACAATGGAATGTAAAGAAAATGCGAGACGAAAAAAATAAATTGTTGACAAATATTTGTATTGTCACAGTCATATGACAAATACTTGTATTGTTGCAATCATATGATAAATACTTCTATTGTTGCAATCATACTTACTGCGGTAGTAACTGCAGGAAGTATGATTGTGATGTCATACTATTCAAGAATTCTAAAAAGTTAGAACTCCAGACACTATTGTATCCAGTTATCATGGAGAGGCATGACGACCAGGTTTTTAAGTTTTTTTTTTAGATAGACCTTGGAACATTTTACACATTCACTAAAAGCATGGTTAAGGGGGTAATAAGGCCCATCTGTCCACCCCCTGAATCTGCCCCTGACTTGAGATATCATACCACTCACTCTAATCACACTACTAGTAGTGCGAGCGTGGGAAGCGCCTCTGGTGGAATCCGTGGATGACATCACTTCCGTGACCAATCAAATTTACTGGGTAGAAAGTCGGAAAAACTGCAAGCTCATCGTTAAAATATTCACAGCTCACCACTGGGTGTAGCTATTAAATAATGAGACTGTTGCAATAAAATAAATATAATGAAATATTTTGTACCTTACAAATTATTCCCTTCAAAATTGCCTTGGACTTGCACACACTATTCCCTACATTCCTTCCAAGCACAAAAACATTTCTGGAAGTCATCTTCTGTAAGCACTTTTAACACTTCAGTCATTGTTTTCTGAATGTTTTCAATGGACTGAAAATGGGTTCTTTTAAGCACACATTTCAGTTTAAGGAAAAGAAAAAAAGTCACAAGGGGCTAGATCTGGTGAGTAGGGTGCATGTTCACACATAGGAATTTGTTTTTTGGCCAGAAACTGGCAACAGAGAGTGTATAGTGTGCTAGAGCATCCAATCATCCTTCCACAATTCAGGTCTTTTCCTTAAAATTTTGTCATGCAACCATATCAGAACTTCAATGTTATATGTTTGATTGACAGTCTAATTTGGAAGTATTGGTGGAATGTATTCTGCCATATTCATCCAGAATGTGCAGATAATAAAAGAACCACTAGGTAGCAGTGATCACAGTGTATTGATCTGGGATTTACTTAAAGGTGTAACTACCATCAAATGTAAAGGCAGGGGTTTTTGCTTTTGTAAACGTGATCAAGGTGGTCCCAGACAGTTTTTAAATTCTATACAGTGGGACCTGATGATGTTACCATCAGCATTCAAGGAATTAATCATAGAAGGTACTGGGCTTTTCATACCAACTAAGAAATACTCTTCAAGGTATAGCCTAAACGGACATTAGATGAACTGATGAAACTAGGTGGTAGAGAGGAAATGTACACGGGATGCATATAAATTATTGGATGACACAAAAGCTTATGGTAGATATCAAGTCACAAAGGCGGTTAAGGCAAGCCAAGTCAGATTACGAGATCTCTTTGGCATATGATGCAAAGAAAAGCAGCAAAGACTCCTTTACTTATGGAAACTCTAGAAGGATGGGGATGAATCAGATTGGTTCACTTGATATTGATGGTTTGACTGTAAATGATCGTGCTCGGGTAGCTGACAAACTGAATGAGTATTTTGCATCTACATTCGCACAGATGGAATTCTGTAGGGAAGTGGAGGCCAGAAGTTTATCAAACTCTAACAGAGAGCTAAATGATTTTGTAAAAACTGAGAGAAAAGTGGAAGAGAAATTGTTGAAGCTAAACATAAAAAAGGCACTGGGATGGATGAGACCTATCCAATTATATTAAGGTAGGCAGTAAAGGAGGCAAACAATTCCTTAGCCATAATTATGATAGCATCTTCAGATTCAGGGGAAGTCCCTGCAGACTGGAGATGTGTGAATACATCCACAATTCACACAGGGGGAACAAATGGTGACAGGAGTAATTACACACCTGTTATTTTAAGGGAAAAATCTTGATTTGTCAAACAAGATTTTCCCTTAACAAACTTCAATTAAACCTGGTTACTATGATGTGGTCACAAAGTAGCTGGATGCAAAAAATAATTTTGATATCATATACTTGGATTTCAGGAAAGCTTTTAATATTGTTGCACAGAGACTGCTGTACAAACTGGAGCAGTGTGGCATTAAGGGCAAGTTGCTGCTATGAGTAAAGGGATGGTCTAGTGGAAGAAGACAGAGTGGTTATCAGTGGGCACTACTGATTGTGGACCAATGTTTTCAGTGGAGTCTCCCAGAGTTTAGTGCTGGGCTCATTGTTGTTTTCTATATTTATCAATGATACTGACGATGGCATATCAGGCTTAATGTTCAAGTTGACCAATGATACAAAGGTTGGTAGGGTGGTTAATGACAATATGCTACTGCAACAGGATCTACAAAAGTTAGGCAGATGGGCTAAGAAATGGCAACTGAAGTTTAACATTGATAAATGCAAAGTACTGCATATGGGCAGCAGTAACTGCAGTGTAACATACCAACTGTGTAGTACTACATTCAGAGTAATGGAAAATGAAAAAGACCTAGGGGTAATTGTGCAATCAGATATGAAGTTCTCTGAGCAATGGAGACAGTTTGCCAGGCCATCTCATGGGATTTTGTCAATGATATACAGGAATGTTGCTAGCAGAAATAAGGAGATGATTATCCCATTATATAAGGTAGGGTCAGGCCACATCTTCAATACTGCATACAGGTCTGGAGGCCTCATTTTAGGAAGAATGGGGAGCTGCTGGAATGAGTACAGAGAAGGGCAATGAGATTGGTGAGGGAAACAAACAGGCCTGACATAGCAGAGTGGTCAGGAGTGTGAGTGTAGTAGCATGCACTCTTTGAATGGATCAGGGTTCAAGCCCATGACTACTAAATACAATTAACGTTTGTATTGGTGATTTACTGTAAATTCCACTGACCTCATGGTCATGCCAGAGTATAAACAAGATTTTTAAAGGGGTACTCTTACCAAGATATGCTTCAGTTCTGCAAATTTCACCATCTGGAGACCAGGCACCTGCGAGGTGATCTGATTGAGGTGTTTAAGGCTTTGAATGGATTGAGCAAGCTCAATACTGATGGGATTCTTCTTCTTCTTCAAACCACATACACACATGAGGGACCACAAATTAAAATTGAGGAAGGATAGTTGCAGAATAAATGTGCAGAAGTTTTTAGTCAGCAGGTGGTTGATTGCTGGAACAAATTTCCTTCTGTTGTGGAAATTTATAGTTTAAATAAATTCAAGGAAGAAATAGACAAACTATTGGAGGGAATGAATATGTGAAATAAGAGGTGCAGGTTTTTTTTTTCTGGTTAATGCTGTATGAACTTGCTTTCTTGCATCACTTGCCCATTGCTAATGCTAATAATAATTCCTTTAATATCGAAGAAAACAAGAATCATGCTTTTTATTTTTGATTTTTACAATCTCGCTTTTTTTTTACCTGGGTTATTGTTTTATTTTCTATTGCACTGACTGGATTATATTGGAACAGCCAACTTTCATTGCAAGTAATTACAGTACTAGGGGTAATTGTGCAGCCAGATATGAAGTTCTCTGAGCAATGAAGACAGGCTGCCAGGCCATGCAGCTGTGTCTTTGTTTCACAGGTGGAACTTGGTGTGTAGTGGCTATGTGTGCAAGCTTGTATTTAATATTATTGGTCACTGGATCTTCAGTTTTTTAAAACATTTTCACAAACTTGGAGTCTTCTCATTCTTTGATCTGCATTCAAAATTTTTGGTACAATCTTAGCATACACTTTTCTTGTGCCTAAATTTTCAGTTAAAATTTGTCTAACTGTTTCTTTGTCCATACTGAGTTCTGATGCAACCATTGTAATGCTTAAATGACAAATCACTTCTAATCAATGTTCTTACCTGGTCCACATTTTCATCAGTTTTTGTGGGTACCAGATGGCCTGTTCATTTATCGCCTTTCACATTCTCTCTTCCTTCTAAAAATCTTTTATGCCAATCAAACATGTGAGCTCTTGACATAGTATATTCCCCATACTTGATGTAACAACTGATAACTTTCAATTGGTGTTTTCTTTAGTTTTGTTAAAAGGCTGATAATTTATCATTTAGTTCTTTTGTCTGTCATTTTTTTCTGCAAACTTGAAAAACAAGGTAATGAAAACCCGTCTCACTGAAAAGCAAATGAGCATGTTGGAACATGACTTGGCAGATAACTAAGAAAAGGTTCAAGGTTAACTGCTGTGTCTTTTACAGGTAGCGCTTTGTGTGTAGTGGCTGCATGTGCAGTCTTCGTATTTAATAGCCACACCTTGTATTACCTACAGAATATGGACCAGATTTATACTGTAGAAAACTCAGAATAGGCAAATAATAATTTTTAAAAATCTAATCAAACAAATCTAGACAAATAATAATTTTAAAAAATCTAAAAAACATCTTTAAAAAAAATCTAATATATTTCCTTTAAAAAAATATATCTCTTACCCATTCTCCCTCCTTTTCAAGGATGGAGAAGGTTTTTGAGAGGGACAATCATCATTACATATCTCCAAATCTCTCACTATTGGGTTTATTGTCACAACAGTAAGCCATGTGCATGCTCAAGTACATGCCATTCACAAAAAGTCATAAATACATTACATCAAATTACATGTATTAGCTCTTAAACAAAACAGAAAATATATCTTTTAACTTAAATCTCAAAACAAACTGAAAAACCATTTTATTACACTAGATAGTGTGATTATTTATTAGATTAAGACAATCTGACAAAAATCTCTGGTAAACACTAATGTCTGTGACGATTACTAGTGGAATGAAAACTAATAATAAGAATCAAATTTTTTTTTGCTTGTTCCTTGGGTTTCCTCTGGTGGTCTGACTATTAGCATTAGCATAGATGCACGAAAGCAAGCTTATACAGCATCAGCCAAAAAAAAAAAAAAAAAAAACCCTTCCCATTTCACCCATCCATTCACTCCAAATGTTTGTCTGGTTCTGAACTTGTTGTTGTTGACCTCCACTGTGACAGATGGAAGTTTGTTCCAACAATCAACCACCCACTTGCTAAAGGCAAATTTCCACACATCAATTCTACAACTGTCTTTCCTCAATTTGAGTTTATGCCCCCTCAAGTGCTTAATCTGAGCAAGAGGAAGAACCATCAGCATTGAGCTTGCTCAAACCATTCAAGGCCTTAAACACCTTGATCAGATCACCTTGCAGGTGCCTAGTCTCCAGACTGCAATTTGCATAACTTACGCTTTCTTGGTAACAGCAACCTTTGTTCCATTCACCAATCTCATTACCCTTCTCTGTACTTGTTCCAGCAGCTATACATCCTTCCTAAAATGAGGCCTCCAGACCTGTATACAGTACTCAAGGCGTGGCCCGACCATTGCCTTATACAAGGGGATAATCACCTCCTTATCCCTGCTAGCAAAATTTCTGCATATCATTGACAAGACACCATGGGTTACCTTGCAGCCTCAGGCTTGGATCAGAGTAGAAAATGCAAAAACCTTGGGAGCTGCAATATGGCCACAGAAGCCAATGCACCAACAACTAACAAAAAAAAAAACCTCTTGCAGCAGGTCTGCACTGCTCAGAAAACTTCATATCTGACTGCACAACTACCCCCAGATCTTTTTCATACTAACTATACTTCATACTATACTATTTTTCATACTAGCTCTACTGACTATCAGATTATAGATGCTTAGGTACATAACTTATCATGTCAGACATACTGAATCTGTTTTAAAATTAAAGGTTCCTTTTAAAGGAGAGAATCTGGTGTGAATAACTCTACCAAAAGGCTACTGTCATTCATACCAGATAACTAAGTTTTTATCTATTTAACTGAAAAGAACAGCATGGATAAATTAAATTAAATGATGTTATAAAGAGTACATATACTTAACAAAGGAGAAAAAAATATATTTTTTCATTTACTACCTGAAAACAAAGACAGAACTCACACAAGAAGAAATTATCAGAAAAACCAAAAAACATGATAAGATAATAATTCACTCTTAAGAACTTTGGTGATGTAGCCTTAAAAGCAAACAAGAAAAAAAAATATATATATATTGGACTAATAAAATAATACTACACACTGAAAGGCTGTTTTTTTTTTTTTTTTTTTTTTAACTATTTCCTTTAAGTGCTCAGTCAAGCTCATTGATGAGAATTTTCCAGAAATATATCAAGAATATTACTTTTCAAAATTGTGCTTGTTCACAAACTACTACAATGTCATGAAGCATACAGTATACAGAACTAGATGGAATGCTGTGAATTTTGTTTTGAGAGAGAGAGAAAAAAAAATTCTGTACAACTCTTTTTTCATTTGTGAGCTGATTTGCATTTGTGTGAGCTGAAAAACCTCAGAATAACTCAGGGGCTAAAAAATCCTATTCTATGGTTGAAATCAGCTAACTACAGTCATGATAGATACGGTCTTCAAGAATTTCTCCACTTTATGATGAGATTTGAACCCAGGTCTCTCCAAGTGAATGGCAAGAAGCTACAGCACTATAATATAACAAAGGAAAGAGATAAAGAAAGAAAGGAAGAGAGAGAGATGCCACAAAAAATAATCAGAAAATTGTAAGCTGAGGTATCTAGAGGACAGCCAATATATATATACCAGAAAATGGAGGCCAACTAGAGTTAGGAACATTAAAGTCAACAAGGAAATTATTTTACTATCAGAAAAGTTCTGAATGATCTGTGAGTTGTGAGAGCAAGAGCAGGAAATGAATTTTATAGAGTCATTTCCTGTAAAATTCATCTTATATGAAATGATTCTGCAAAATTCAGATTTTGAGAAAAATCTGGTAAAAACTGATTTAGAAGCTGTCCTTGAAATGAGAAGAATATATTAAGTCTTACCGTGTTTCTTGTAATAACCTCAAAAGATTACTCACACACTACTTAGTAAAAGAAATGGAGGAAAAGAAATGAAGGTTAGCCCTAATATTTAATGGCAAAAAAAAAAAAGAAAAAAAAGAGTACATTTTGACAAGAAGAAAGATAGAAATCAATGAGTTGTATAATATAAAACATTTAAGCTGTTTCATAACAGAGAATATTTTCTACATCATGGAATGAGGACACAAGAATTCTTCCAAAAAATAAAATAAAACATATGTATGTATTTATTAAAACAGTTTGTCACATAAGAAATGTGTAACCAGAAAAATAAGATATGATGTCTGCATGAGCTGAATTTTTACTGTTTTAATAAATATTTACATATATTTAGGCAACTTTTTAAAAAAAGACTTCCTAAATTTATATTTAAAATGCTAAAATGCCAATAGAAGTTGTTGTGATGCCAAGAAAACTTCTATAAGAATACAATAAAATATTTTATTAACTGGTGAAACACTGTTCAAACTACTAATTGCCAGCCATTACCTATGCCTATTACAAACAATTATGAACAAAGTACTGACCTTGTTGCACGCACTGTGAGTCATATGATGACAGCAGCAACAGCAGAAGACAAGGTCAGTCTGCACAGGACAAAAGGACTAGAGGGAAACCAAGAAAAAAATAAAAGGAAGAATTAGAGCATCATGATAAGTTTTACACATTCTTATAAACTTCTAAGCTCTTGCTTAGAACGTATTAGTTATAATAAATTAAATAGCAATTTGATTAATAATGCATCTATCTTCTTCAATTAAATAATAAAATACTTTAAATAATGAAATACTTAATAATATTTCTTAGTTATAAAATGAATAAAAGGTCAATAGAACCAACTAGCCTTGTTTTATACTTATAATACAAGGTGAAAAACGACATAAACAAGACACATTACTTACTTACTACAAAAAGTGAATTATATCTTTAATTTCCAGTAATCTGAGTACAAGGTTTTGTGAATATTTAAAATAAATAACAATGCTAGAGAACAATAAATCAACTTCTTCTCAACTAGTTCAAATTTAATTAACTATCTGCTGGCAACTATTCTTATTTGTTTAACCCAAACTGGGCATGTGTATTTTCATACACCAAAAAAAAATATTTATTAGCATTAGTAGAGGCATATGAGGCAAGAAAGAAAACTTATGCAGAATCAGCCAAAAAAAAAAAAAAAACCCTCCCATTTCACCCCTCCATTCACTCCAAATGCCTGTCCAGCTCAGCCTTAAATTTATTTAGGGCTCAGAACTCAGAACACAGAAATTATTAATGGGCAAACACAATTAGCCAAACTTCAAAATTCTTGTTGGCCTGCATAATTAGTATACTAGGAAAACTGACCATTGCGGCAGTACAATCACTTGGTTTCCTCAATCTCCAGAAGAAGCCACCTAATCCTTTAATATATAACTATGTCAAGAGCTGAGTGTATGAAAAGGAAGTTCGTGTTTTATAGGAAATGAAAAATTGGATAGATCCTGACATAGTGGAGTCAGGTAACAGCCATGGCATTCTGTGAACAGTGCACAATGAAGTATATCAATATATTGATACCACAACAGCTTGAACAATATAAACATCTGATTACAGTAGTAATATTCTGTATTTGATTTTTAATGAATATTTAAGAATTCAAATTGTATGATTATTTTGCAAGCATCCTACACTACTATTTCAGTAGGTAAACATATTTTTGTTCATTTGAAATCCTAAACTTTTTAAACAATGAGAATTTTAATTTTTCTAAGTAGTTTAATTTTTATAATTATGTATTATGAATAGGAAATTCACGATGCGTGAGAGCTGATCAAGAGTAATGAGACCAGTGCAGATCTTCAATAAATCACACCTTTTGTAAAATAATAAGAGAAGTTTATCTCAATATAGATCACACCATACTGGGAGGTGCTTCAATGAATATCACCTGATATGTTACTGCATAACTAGACAAGTTTATAGCATACTCCATTTTTCAGTTATTTACTGACAAAATTTGGAGTGTTTTTATGATGCCTCATGTTTGGATGTAATCATTTTATATTAATAAAGTTTTTATGAACAGTCATGGTCTGCACTAATTTATTATTGATACACATTTAACCACATCCAAGAATACAGAACAAAAATGATACTAACTGAAGCTTATCAGTTAATGCAACTAGTATTTGGAGGTGCAACAATAAGCTGTATACATAAGTTTTGAGTGATTCCATTGTTTTAAAGTGTATGAATGCAACAAAAGCAACATGTATTCTGGACACCTTTCAACCAGTAGAGATAATAAATTAGTAGCTGAAATGTGTAATTTAATAATAAATAAATTTTCAGTTTATACTCTGGGAAGGCCACACAGAATCTGAGGAGTTTAAAAAATAGAGAGAGTACAAGAACAGCACCATATTTAGCAGTCAATCATATTTAACCACAATCAACTCAAATACACATATTACTGTGCCCTTGCATTTTACTATTTGACTATGGTGGCCTATTAATTGTGAAATAACAGAAGGTTAATTATTTGCAAAATGGCTAAAAAGATATGCATTTTTTAAGGCACATATCAGGCCATTTTAATTAAAGATTTGGGAATGAAATATGTCATAGTCAAGTTCATTCCATGATTGCTGGAAGAGCTGCAAAAACAAAATCACTCATATCTAAGTTCTGACTTAAATGTGCAGAAACTAATAAAAACTTCTCAAAAATATTATAAAAAGTGATGAAACACGGTTCTGTCACTTAAAAATCTTCAAAACTTAAAATCTTCAAAAGATTTTAATAAAAGTCTGATAGTTTTCAACACTGGCAGTAATGATGGTTTGTTTGTTATTTGGTTTTTAGGAGCATTAGCAACTAAGGCCATGTTGCTCCTGGGATATGCAGTGGTCATTCCCTGACCTTTCCGCATCCTCCGTATTTGGTGGTCACAGGCTCGAACCCCGTCTAATCAAGAAGCGTGTGCTACACACTGCTGCTCCTGCCCACCTGGCTACGGAGGCACCTCAGTAATGATGGAATAAGTGTATACAATCTGAAGGAGCCTATTTTGAAGAGAATTAATATAACTTAGTTTTAACAGATACAATCTTGATACTTTTATTCAGCCCTTCTATATTAGACTATGATTTTAACATTAAAACTTTGATTAATACTTACACTGCTGACAGTGGAAAATTGAAGTTCAAAACCAATCATATCAAACACATCTCGCTGGATCCTTTCTTCGGGGATTCCTAACAGCCTTAGAGTTTCAATTAACAGTTTATGATAAGCTTCAAACAATCGTTCATGTGACGGATTGGGATTATTTGCATCCAGTGTTCTCAGTAATGAGGCAGCTGGATACAGCTAGAAGATAAAAGGAAATGTTCTGTGAAATTACTTAGGAATGAAATATGATATGAAAATAAATATTTTTTGTGATAAAGGGTGACTGCATAAAAATAAGAACCTGCTATCAAAACCTACTATAACTTCACTGTTTTTAAAGTAAAACATCAGTTTTTTTTTTGCTTTATAGTATGTTCAGTGGCATTTTACATCAGGTCATTTTTCAGATCTGCATATACACTTGCATTCTATATATACTCTAACAATCACACAGTAACATTGTCTACTGATTTCCAAATAAAATGCACTGTGGAAAATATACCTGTTCTTTACGGCCCACCTCCATAAAAAAAAAAAAATCACACTGATACAAATCAGAACTTCTGGATGGCTGACTATTTTGTTACTGCTCTCCTTACAATCCATCTTTGTACAAAGTGTCTCCAACCAGTCCCAAACACCAGTTTGGAAATGGCGTGTACATGGAGGACAGAAGAGAATCACCTTGCATAAAAATTTCCCGCACATCATTCCACTGCTGTACTTGTAAATATCTCAAGCATGCTTAATTGTTTCCATCCATTCTATTATGAAGGAGGTATGGACCAATGAGTTATGGTGCTATCATTCCTTACCAAACAGTCACTTTTGGACAATTTTTGCAAGCATTCCATGTAACCCTTGGATCACTTTGTGATCAATAATGGTTGTTATACCTGTTTACAGAACCACCAGTATAAAACATTGCCTCATCTGATCAAATATTTTCTAACAAATTATCTCTCTTCAAGCCACTACAGGAAATGTTCATAAAACTCCATTCTCCTAATGCAGGATGCAACTCCTGTACATGGTGAGGTTTGTATGGTTTCCATTTCAAGTTATTCTTAAGAAGTCACTGAACAATCCTGAAATTTAACCGACCCTCTCTTGTCCCCTGGCTGATCAATTTCTGTAGTCTCATCATAAACATCTAACCCCCCCCCACACACATACACAGACAGACAAGCTATGTTTTCTTGTGTTCTCTATGATGTTAGTCTGCCACAATGCTCCACATCCTGGAAAGAATCACTTTTGAAGGAGTTTCTGATGGTAGTTTTTCATTTACTTTGGGTTCAAGGATTGCATGTCTTCCTCTTTTGTTCCTCCACCACCAAACTGCCACTACTGATCCCTAAACTGCTTACTGTGAAGCTACTGATATACAGGAATTTTGCTAGCAGGGATAAGGAGCTGATTATCCTCTTGTATAAGGCAATGGTCCAGGCCACACTTTGAGTACCGCAAACAGGTCTGGAGGCCTTATTTCAGGAAAGATGAGGAGTGCTGGAATGAGTACAGAGAAGGACAATGAGATTGGTGAGGGGGAACAAGGGGTTGCTCTTACCAAGAAAGGCTTAAGTTCTGCAAAGTGCAGCATCTGGAAACTGGGAACCTGCAAGGTGATCTGATCAAGGTGTATATGGTCTTGAATGGTTTGAGCAAGCTCAATGTTGATGGGATTCTTCCTCTTGCTCAGTCTGAAGGGACATAAATTCAAATTGCGGAAAGACAGTTGCAGAATAGATGTGCAGAAATTTGCATTTAGCTAGTGGGTGGTGGTTGTTTGCTAGAACAAACTTCCATCTGTCATTGTGAAAGTTGATAGCTCAAATAAATTCAAGAAAGAACTGGACAAACGTTTGGAGCGAATGGATGAGTGAAATGGGAAGGGGTTTTTTTTCTCTTTTTTTTTGGCTGATGCTGTATAAGCTTGCTTTTTTGCATCATATGCCTCTACTAATACTAATGCTATTTTAGCTCTTTCTTAATGTTCAATTTCTCGGCCATGGAAGTTTAGTCTGAAAAAAGAAATGTACAATAAAATTTTATTAAATATGAAAAAAAGCAAAAAAAATAAGCAATGCTTTATCTTAAAAACAAAAAAATCATAGAAAAATTTTTGGAAAGGTACTTGTAGCTCACCCTATATTTTAGAATAAATGTTTGTAAACAACTATGAACAATGAACAACAAACTACTAAAAAAAATAATAAAACATACAAAAGTTGTAAATTGCACATATCAGAGGAAACAAGACAAAGATTAGTTATAATCTCTTAATATAACAGAGTGATAATTAAAAAAAATAATAAAATAAAATAAATAAATATATATATATATATATATATCTCAAAGCTTCTTTAGTTGAAGTAACACATCTTTAAATATCTGCATTGTTAAATTCTCATATGGAAAGATTAAATTAATCTTCATTTGTTAATTAATTTAATTAATTAACCAATAAAAAACTAGGTAATTGTTAAAAAGACACCAATTATTACAATAAATCTTTTCACTTATGGTACTGTATCATGGTTACTTGCTATGATACAGTAACTAGAATCTTTTGAGGCTGTATTAGTATACATAGTATACCAATACAGCCTCTTGATTAGTATACATAGTACCAAAGATCATGTTGATCAGCTATAAGAATAAACTTATCCATACTGAAATCCAGCAAATTAATTAATCATTTTACATGTCAAGCCATTATATTATTTCAATTTAAAAATCTTTGGGTTTTGATTATTCATAATTTGGATGGCATCTTTTACGATTATATTAGCTAAAAAGAAAGGACTCAGAGTTTTCCAGTATTTAAACAGGAGACAAGCTGTAGCCTGGAATAAAGTTGACATGGATTCTTGACAATACAATTTGCAAAACGTTTAAAGTATTAATACAATCTAAAAAAAATTCTATATAAAATTTTATATAGAATGTTCTTAGATAGTCAGAAAAATTCCAATAACCTAACTTATAAATTATTATCCAAGGTGGAAAGTTTGGCAAAGTCAAAAGTCAAAGGCAGAACTGGATGGTCAATTTTTGTGATGGAAAAATATCAATGATTGGGGAAGATATATTTTTTAAAATCCTCCTTTCTTTCATTTTCTGGCCATTCTAATACTTTAATGGTTTTAGCTGTGCTTCTTTTATTTTTTACTAAGTTTGTTGTTTTAAAAATCATAGGCATAAAAATGATTTTGCATAAGGACGAACGAGTCAGTCGTACCAGGGAGTTCAAGAGGTCTGTAACTGATGACATGAAAAAGCAGAATTTTTCACATTTACTAAATAAAAACTGTTGAGAATGTTACTTTCATTTTTGTTAACTCTTTTATGTTTTGCAACTTGTGCAAAGATATTTTGAGATCACTGTCATTATAGGCAAGTAAAAAAAAAAAAAAGGAGCAAGTGAATATCTGCATTGCTGCTATAATTCTCACTGGTTCTGGGGTATTGCTAGATTTATGGAATTTGTGTCAGGAAATTGACCTTAAAATTTAAATTCAATGATCCTTCTAACTGGTATAACAATTATAGGTAAGATTGACTTATTTCTCATATGAATAAAATATCAAATAATATTCATACTTACATTAAGCATGTAGCCAGGAGAGAAAGAAGAATCAGAATACATGTGGAAAAATGTTGGGACATGATGAACAAACAGCATGGCCAGCCGCCATTCCACATTGATTACTCGTTTGTTCCAAGAGGCATCAAGTACAGGCCAATCACCCACCCCTTTTTCTGAAAGAAAATGGCGAAGTACCCTCACAGAATCATCCTCTAAACTATCTGGGGAAAAAGAAAAGTAGTGTACAACTAAATTTACAATCAAGGACTTTTAACTATATTAACATGGTCTCAAACAAAAGGTTTCATAAGTTATTTTAATACAAAAGAAATATATTAGCATTAGTAGAGGCCTATGATGCAAGAAAGCAAGCTTATGCAGCATCAGCCAAAAAAAAAAAAAAAAAAATACACCCCCATTTCACCCCTTCGTTCGTTTGAAATACCTGTCCAGCTGAGCCTTAAGTTTATTTAGGCTATCAACTTCCACAACAAGGTATGGAAGTCTGTTCCACCAACCAACTACCCACTGGCTAAAGCCAAATTTCCGCACATCTATCCTACATCTGTCTTTCCTCAATTTGAATTTATGCCCTCTCAGGTGATTGTTCTGAGCAAGAGGAAGAATCCCATCAGCATTGGGCATGTTCAAACCATTCAAGGCTTTATACACCTCTACCAGATCACCTTGCCGGCGCCTAGTCTCCAGACACTGTAATTTGCAAAACTTAAGCCTTTCTTCGTAAGAGCAACCCTTTGTTCCATTCACTAATCTTGTTGCCCTTCTCTATACTCATTCCAGCAGCTCTACATCCTTCTTCAAATGAGGCCTCCAGACCTGTATACAGTACTCAAGGTGTGGCCTGATACAAGGGAATAATCACCTCCTTATCCCTGCTAGAAAAATTCCTGTATATCATTGACAAGACACCATGAGCTACTCTTGCAGCCCATCTGCACTGCTCAGAGAACTTCATATCTGCCTGCACAATTATCTCCAGGTTCTTTTCATTCTCTACCACTGTCAGTGTAGTACCACAGAGTTGGTACAATACTCTGATGTTACTGTTTCCCATATGTAGTACTTTATATTTGTCAATGTTAAACTTCATTTGCCACCTCTCAGCCCATCTGCTTAACCTTTCCAGATCCTGTTGCAGCAGCATAGCCTCAGTAGTGTCCTTAACAACCCTGCCAACCTTTGTATCACCTGAAAACTTGGACATTAAGCTTGATATACCATCATCAGTATCATTTATAAATACAGAAAACAACAATAGACCCAACACTGAACCCTGAGGGACTCCACTAATAACATTAGTCAACGATGAGCAGTGTCCATTGATTACCACTCTGTCTTCTCCCCCTCAACCATCCCTTTATCCATAGCAGCAATTTTCCTCCAATGCCACACTGCTCCAATTTGTACAGCAGTCTTCCATGTGCAACAGTATCAAAATCCTTTCTAAGATCCAAATATATAATATCAAAGTTATTCCTTGCACCCAATTCTTTTGTGACTGCATCATAGCATCCAATCAAATTGGTCAGGCAAGACATTCCCTTAAAAAAACCATGCTGTGTCCGAGCTATAACTGAAGTCTTGTCTAGATGATCCTGCAGTACTTCTTTAACCAGTGCCTCCATTAATTTTCTGGAACAGAAGTTAAACTCACAGGTCTATAATTACTTGTGCCAGTCTTTGATCCTCCTTTGTGAATTGGGGTCACATTTGCACATCTCCAGTCTACGTGTACCTCCCCTAAGTCCAAAGAAGCTCTCATAATTATGGCTAAGGGTTTGCTTACTTCCTTTGCTGCCACCTTTAATATAACTGGATAGATCCCATCCACCCCTGGTGCCTTTTTTATGTTTATCCTCAACAATTTCTCCTCCACTTTCCTCTCAGTTATTATAAAATCATCTAGCTCACTGCCAGAGTTTACTTCATCTCTGGCATTCCCCTTCCTGAATAACTCCTCATGTGTGAATGTAGATGCAAAATACTCGTTTAGTTTGTTAGCCACCTGACCAGGATCATCAACAGTTGAACCATCAATATCCAGTGGACCAATCTGATTCATCCCTTTCCTTCTAGAGTTTACATAGGAAAAGAACTCTTTTCTGTTTTTCTTTGCATCCTTTGCCAAGGATTTCTCATAATCTGCCTTTGCCTGCCTAATCTCCTTTGTGACTTGGTTACAGACCAGCTTATATCTATCATAGGCTTCCATATCACCCATTAATTTATATTTATCCCATGCATTTTTCTTCTCTACCATATGTCTCATTAGTTTATCTGACATCCATTTAGGCCTAAACCTTGAACAATATTTCTTAGTTGATATGTAAAGCCTAGCAGCTTCCAAGGTAAGTTCTTTGAATGCTTCCCATTTTGAATTTGCTGTTGGTAACATCATCAGTTGGTCCCACTGTATAGAATTTAAATACTGTCTCAGTCCATCGTAGTCGCCTTTACAAAAGCAAAAACCCTTCCATTTACCCCTGAAGATAGTTACCTCTTTGAGTAAATCCCCCTTCAGCACACTGTGATCACTGCCACCTAGTGGTTCCTTTATCTGCAGATTCTTAATGCATGAAGAATCACTACTGATAATCAGATCAAGAGTATTACTCCCTCTAGTTGCCTCCTGAACATGCTGATGTAGAAAACAATCATCCAATAAATCCACAAAAGCCTTGCTAGTGTGTGAGTGACCAACCCAAAAATTCCAGTCAATATCTGGGAAATTAAATCCCCCATTATAAGACTCTCTGATTTACTGGCCCACTCTATTTCCCTGTACAGTTTCTTATTATACTCATCAGAGTCATTAGGCCTATAGCACAGTCCTACTCTCAATTTTGATCTCCCAATGCTTATGTCACACCAAACTGACTCGACACTGCACTGTTCAATGATGTCGACTGGCTTCACTTCCTTGGATTTTGTGTTTCTTAACTAATAGCATAACCCCTTCTCCCTTCCTATCCTGTCTATCCTTTCTGTACACATTGTACTCCCCAAATTCCAGTTCTGCATTCCTTATATCTGTGTGACTCCATGTCTGTGATATCCCAACAATATCTGACTTTGATATTTTAAGCAATACCTCAAATTCATCAAATTTATTTACCAAACTCCTAGCATTGGTATACACGCAAGTATACATGCACCTGTTCCTATTCTTAGCTACCCTAACACAACCCATGTGTTCACTTGTACTGCAATGACTCCCAGCAGTCTCTAAAGTACCCTGCATCTTGTTTTTTAGGCTGCTGCTCATTACAATAAACTCTAAAAGGAAAGGGATGAATCTGATTGGTCCACTTGATATCGATGGTTTGACTGTTGATGATCCTGCTCAGATAGCAAACAAACTGAATGAGTATTTTGCATCTACATTCACACATGAGGAGTTATTAAGGTTTGATTATGGCAGAAGGTTATCAAATTGTAGCAGGGTGCTTAATGATTTTGTAATAACTGAGAGCAAATTGGAGGAGAAATTGTTGAAGTTAAACATAAAAAAGGCACCTGGGGTGGATGGAATCTATCCAGTTATATTAAAGGAGACGGCAAAGCAACTAAGCAAACCCTTAGCCATAATTATCAGAGCATACTTGGACTCGGGGGAAGTCCCCATGGATTGGAGATGTGCAAATGTATACCCAATTCACAGAGGGGGATCAAAGGGTGACACAAGTAATTACAGACCAGTTAGTTTTACTTCTGTTCCGGGTAAAATAATGGAATCGCTGGTTAAAGATGCATTGCAGGATCATCTAGACAAGACTGCAGCAATAATTCAGACACAGCATGGGTTTTTAAGGGAAAGTCTTGTCTTACAAATTTGATAGGATATTATGATGTGGTTACAAAGGAACTGGATGCAAAAAATAATTTTGATATCATATATTTGGATTTCAGGAAAGCTTTTGACACTGTTGTGCATGGAAGACTATTGTATAAATTGGAGCAGAATGGTATTAAGGGTAAGTTGCTACAATGGATAAAAGGATGGTTCAGTGGGAGAAGACAGAGGGTGGTAATTAATGGGTGCTGCTCTTCGTGGACTAATGTTATTAGTGGAGTCCCACAGGGTTCGGTGTTGGGTCCTCTGTTGTTTTGTATATTTATCAATGATATTGATGAAGGTATATCAGGCTTAGTGTCGAAGTTTGCAGATGATACAAAGGTTGGCAGGGTTGTTAATGACAGTAATGGCAGTGTGCTACTTCAACAGGATCTAGATAATTTTGGCAGATGGGCTAAGAAGTGGCAACTGAAGTTCAACCTTGACAAATGCAAAGTACTGCATATGGGTAGAAGTAACCCCAGAGAAACGTACCAACTGTGTGGTACTACACTTAAGGTGGTAGAAAATGAAAAAGACCTGGGAGTAATTGTGCAGTCAGATATGAAGTTTTCTGAGCAATGCAGACAGGCTGCCAGGGCAGGTCATGGGGTTTTGTCAATGATATATAGGAATTTTGCTACCAGGGAAAAGGAGGTGATCATCCCTCTGTATAAGGCAATGGTTAGGCCATGCCTTGAGTACTGCGTACAGGTCTGGAAGCCTCATTTTAGGAAGGATGTCGATTTCCTTGAGCGTGTATAGAAAAGGGCAACAAGATTGGTGAGGGGAATGAAGGGATCTTCTTACCAAGAGAGGCTTAAGTTCTGCAAATTGCAGTGGCTGGGGACTAGGCACCTGCGCGGTGATCTGATTGAGGTATATAAGGCCTTGAATGGGTTGAGCACGCTGAATTCTGATGGGATCCTTCCACTTATTCAGATTACGAACCTAAGGGGGCATAAATTCAAATTAAGAAAAGACAGATGTAATGTAGAATAGATGTGGGGAAATTTGCCTTTAGCCAGCGGGTGGTTAATTGCTGGAACAAACTTCCATCTGTCGTTGTGGAAGTTGATAGGTTAAATAAATTTAAGGAGGAACTGGACAGGCATTTGGAGGGAATGGTGTGGTTTTTTTTTTGCTGACGCTGCATAAGCTCATACACTTGCTTTCTTGCATCACATGCCACTACTACTACTACTACAATAGAAGCAGTGCAAGAATCAAATGTGCCCATAAGCACAATACTGCTGAAAGTGAATTCACATCATGTTCTTATACAGGATTATTACAAAGCAGTTTAAGAATTTCGTATGCTGATAGCAATGTTGTAGATAAAATGAATGGGTATAGGGTGGTATGAAAATGTAGCTACAATAATGAAGATTTTTTTTAATATTAGCAATTGTGTTTGTCCCCACAAAAGGCACTATAATAGCATTAACAAAATAGTGGATTTTGCTGGTGCCAAAAAAAGTGCAGTGTGTCTTTTGGTTTGAGGAAACAAAGTCAGCAACAACAGCTCAGAGATGAATTCACATTCATCTTAAAAAGTATCCTCCCAACAGAAATTCAATGTATAAAAAGGCACAGAAATTTCAGAATACGGGATGTTGTGTTGAGCCCAAGAAAATCAACAACATGTGCAAATCATTAACTGGGTCTGCCACAACCAACTGTTTGCAAAATGCTACACACATGTTTGTAGCTGACGCCTTACCACTATCGAGTGGTGCAAGCAATCACAAATGAAGACAAAGCAAAGTGTACAATTTCTGTGTGGAAATGCAGGCAAGGCTAGATGATGAAAACTTGCTTAAACATGTTGTTTCCAGTGATGAATCCATATTTCATTTGGTTATTACCTGCATTCATGAGCACCCAAATGGCAGAGGCCCTTAGCATCAAACAGCTATTCACGAGATAGGACCCAATTCCTCTGTAAAGATGAAGACAAGCATTATTTCTGAACTCAACTTCTGAGACCACTGTAGTTGGAAAATCACTGTCCCAAGTCTTAGATGCAATCCTGTCTTGATGCTTATCCCCAGAGTGAGACTATTGGATAGATTTTCGTCCATACAAATGATGGAATTCATACCACTTTCTACCTTTGTAAAATTGCTATGGACAAAAGGTACAAAAAAAAAAAAAAAAAAAAAACTCCTGAGGAGTTCTGCCATCAACCCCATTTGAAAATTAAGTGTTCAACCTGTACAGTCTTTCTGTGATGTTAGGCTATAATTTTACCATTCATGACTATGAGCTACTGCTGCCACTCACCCAAGGATGATTTGCCTGATAGTAGCAGTAGTAATGGCAAATGAAACAAGAAAGCAAGCTTATATAGCATAAGCTAAAAAAAAAAAAAAAAAAAGCCACCCAAGAATTTGTCTAGTTCTCCCGTGAATTTATTCAACCTATCCATTCCACAATGACAGATGGAAGCCTGTTCCAACAATCAACCACCTACTAGCTGAAGGCAAACTTCTGCTCATATATCCTGCAACCATCCTTTCTCAACTTGAATTTACACCCCCCCCATGCATGAAGTCTCAGCTGGTTGGAGAATACCATTAACATTCAACTTCCTCAATCCATTCAAAGCTTTAAACACCTCAATCAGATCTCCCCTGCAGGTTCCTGGACTCGAGATGCTGCAATTTGCGGAACTGATGACTTTCTAGGTAAGAGCATCCTTTTGTTCCCTTCACCAGTCAAGTTCCCTTCTCTGCACTCATTCCAGCAGATCTATATCCTTTCTACAGTGAGGCCTCCAGACCTGTACACAGTACTCCAGATGCAGCCTAATTATGGCCTATGGCCTTATACAAAGGGATAACCACCTCCTTATCCCTGATAACAAAGTTTCTGTATATCATTGACAAAACCCCATGAGGATGATCTGAAGAAACAAAACTTCCCTACAGAATTCCATCTGTGTGAATGTAGATGCAAAATACTTATTCAGTTTGTCAGCTACCTGAGCAGAATCATCAACAGTCAAACCATCGATATCAAGTGGACCAATCTGGTTTATCCCTTTCCTTCTAGATTTTACATAAGTAAAAAAGTCTTTGCTATTTTTCTTTGCATCCTCTGCTAAAGAATTCTTGTAATCTACTGTTGCTTTCCTGACCTCCTTTGTGACTTGATTACAGACTAGCCTATATCTACCATAGGCTTCTGTATCACCTGATAATTTGTATGCATCCCATGCATTTTTATTCTCTGCTGTCAGTCTCATTAGTTCATCTGACTTCCATTTAGGCCTAAACCTTAAACAGTATTTCTTAGTTGGTATGAAAAGCCTAGTAGCTTCCAAGATTAATTCCTTGAATGCTTTCCATTTAGAATTTGCTGTTGGTAATGTCATCAATTAGTCCCATCATATAGAATTTAGAAACTGTCTGAGACCACTGTAGTCACCTTTATGAAAGCAAAAAAACCTTCCCTTTATCCCTGAAGGTAGTTACATCTTCAAGTAAATCCCACATCAACACGCTGTGGTCACTTCCACCAAGTGGTTCCTTTATCTGCAGATTTTTAATGCAGGAATAATCACTGCTGACAATCAGATCAAGAGCATTACTCCTTCTGGTTGCCTCTCAAACATGCTGATGTAGAAAACAATCATCCAATAAATCAACAAAAGTCTGGCTAGAGTGGAAATGGCCAATCCACAAATTCCAGCCAATATGTGGGAAGTTAAAATCCCCCATTACAAGACATTCTGATTTACTGGCCCATTCTATTTCTCTGTACAGTTGTTCATTGTTCTCATCAGAGTCATTAGGCCTATAATACACTCCTACCCTTATTTTTTACTTTCCCAGTGCTTATGTCATACCAAACTGACTCAACATTGCACTGTCCATCCATGTCAACTGGATGCACTGCCATAGATTTTATGTGTTTCTTAACCAACAGCATAATCCTTCCTCCCTTCCTATCCTGTCTGTCCTCTTTGTACACATTGCAATCCCCAAATTCAAAGCACTGCAGCCATTCAAAAATTCAATGCAAGCGTTCATGAAGCACTGCAGATTTCTGGTGGTGCCATGAGTTGTGTGAACATTAGAGAATTCTGTCATACCTTTAGACACCTTAAGAGACAATTTTGTGCTATTAAAATCCATTCCCACAGTATATTCTACCTCCAACAACCTTCACAACAGAGGTACTACCCTGTGACCAGCAGTGTATAAGATTGTTGCTACACTCTGGCTTTGTCGTCTACACAAAAAGAGTACAACCTGATATGTAATATACTTGACAGACCTGTAAATACACAATTACAAAAAACTGAAATATTTTTTGTTGTTGGTAGTAAAGTGTTAGACTGTTTCACAGAGAGTTTAAACAAAATAGTTGCTGTTGTTAAAAATGTTCAAAAATGATTTTTTTTTTTTCATATAATTCTGCCTCCATATTTGGATTTTTTCATTTAAAAAAGTGTCAGAAATTATCTAATAATACAAAAATTAACTGTAATGCAATAGCTTAATTTTTGTGGTTTTAACTGGATTTGATTTACAATTTGAAATATATCACTCTTACCACTATTCATACAGGTTTCATAAAGCATTTTAGCTTTAGCTGTGGAATCACTATCTGTAGGTTTCCTGGGTGTCTCCAGCATGCCTGGTTAGTTAAAAAAAATTTCATTATCTGAAAAATTCTCACACTGAAACTCAGTACAAAAATATCAATAATAAGTTTTAATTAAAGGAATGAATTTTTTAAAAAAAATTATAAATAAAATCAAAACTCTGAACCAAAAAGATGAGAAATTAATTGATTTGCAGTTTTTCATCTGCTGATTTTTGTTTCAAACCTTCCACAATCTGTAAATAATATATAATAGCATTTACAGCATATAACAGCATATTTTATTTGGCCAGTCATCAGAAAATAGGGTTGGCTGGCTAACTATTAATATCAATAGCAATTGAAAATTGTTATAGTAGTAAAAAGCAAGCTTGTATAGTCTCAGCCAAAAAAAAAAAAAAAAAAACACCAAGGTTTACCCATATGTATCCTCCAAGAATTTGTCTAGTTCTTCCTTGAATTTATACAACTCATCCACTTCCACAATGACAGATGGAAGCCTGTTCCAACAATCAACCACCCACTGGCTGAAAGCAAACTTCTGCACATCTATCCTGCAACCAACCTTCCTCAACTTGAATTTATGCCCCCTCATGTGTAATCTCAGCAAGTGGAAGAATATTATTAACATTCAGCTTACCCAATCCATTCAAAGCTTTAAACACATCAATCAGAGATCTCCACAGGTGCCTAGTCTCAAGATGCTGCAATCTGCAGAACTGAAGCCTTTCTAGGTAAGAACACCCCTCCCCCCCTTTGTCAATCTGCTTCCCCTTCTCTGCATCCATTCAGCAGTTCTACATCCTTTCTAAAGTGAGACCTCCAGACCTGTATACTGTACCCAAGATGCAGCCTAACCATGGCCTTATACAAACGGATAACCACCTCCTTATCCCTGATAGAAAAGTTTCTGTATATCATTGACAAAACCCCATGAGGCTGTCCTGGCCGCATTTCTGCACTGCTCAGAGAATTTCATGTCTGACTGCACAAATACCCAAGTATTTTTCATTCTCCACTACACTGAATAGTACCACACAGTTGATAAGTTACTCTGGGGTTACAGCTACCCATATGCAGTACCTTGCATTTGTCAATGTTAAACTTCAACTGCCATTTCTCAGCCGAAGACAGATGGAAAGTATTTATTTTGAAGGAAGCACACATTTTCAAATCAGGTTACACTGCAAAATTTTTGAATAAAAAAAAAAGTAGTGAATTTTTCATAATAAATAATATAGAGTCAAAAAGCCAAACCTAATTTTTTAAGCAACTGAAAAATATCTTATTCGGTAGGTGTGAATAATCAAAAATTTATTTGCTGATTTTCAGAATATAATAATGATTCCCTCTTAATATAGATTTTTTCAGAAATTTTCTCCTCTGCTTCTTCAATGCACTACTGCCTGTAGCATTGCACCCTCATAATCACCAGTCTAAGAGCAAAACTCTTTCTTGATTGGTAATTATGAAGATGCAACAGTAAAGGCAGTACACTAAAGAGATAGAGAAAAATGTTTACACAAGACATCTGCACAAATAAAAATCAGTATTTTATTTTAAAAGTGACAAATAAATTACTGATTTATTGCCCACACAGGATACAGCACTTCTTCAATTACTAAAAATTTCTTGGACCTGTGCATTATGCTATGCAAATACCTCACTTATTTATTTTAAGAAAGAGAGAGACAGAGAGCATTAAAGTTGATTAACTACCTTTCTAATAACATTCTGAAACAAGACTATACTTAGAAATATTGTTTACATGTTTTATACAAAACCTATTATAATTATATTAGCTGACAATATTTCTTTAAATGATGTCAACCAAGGATTCATGTTTTTGAATGCCTCAACTTCAGTTTATCAAACTCTAACAGGGAGCTAAATAATTTTGTGATAACTGAGAAGAAAGTGAAAGAGAAACTGTTCAAGCTAAACACAAAAAAAAAAAGGCACTTGAGCTGGGTAAGATTTATCCAGTTATATTAAGGTAGAGAGAAAAGGAGATATACAAACCCTTAACTATAATTATGAGAACATCATTGGAGTCAAGGGAAGTCTTTGGGGACTGGAGATGTGTAAATGTATCCCAAATTCACAAAGAAATTATAGACCTGCTAGCTTAATTTCTGTGTCAGGGAAAATAATGGAGTCACAGGTTAAAGAAGTAATGCAGGGCCAAATAGAGAGACGTGCAGTTATACTGCAGTCATAGCAAGCATTTATTAAGAGGTGATATCTTGTCTGTCTTATAATGGGGGATTTTAATTTCCCAGATATTGACTGGAATTTGTGGGTTGGTCACTCACACACTAGCAAGGCTTTTGTGGATTTATTGGATGATTGTTTTCTACATCAGCATGTTCGGGAGGCAACTAGAGGGAGTAATACTCTTGATCTGATTATCAGTAGTGATTCTTCATGCATTAAGAATCTGCACATAAAGGAACCACTGGGTGGCAGTGATCACATTGTGCTGAAGTGGGATTTACTCAAAGAGGTAACTACCATCAGGGGTGAAGGGAAGGGTTTTTGCTTTCATAAAGGAGACTATGATGGTCTGAGACAGTATTTAAATTCTATACAGTGGGACCAACTGATGATGTTACCAACAGCAAATGCAAAATGGGAAGCATTCAAAGAACTTATCTTGGAAGCTACTAGGCATTACATACCAACTAAAAAATATTGTTCAAGGTTTAAGCCTAAATGGATGTCAGATGAACTAATGAGACATATGGCAGAGAAGAAAAATGCATGGGATACATATAAATTAACATGTGACACAGAAGCCTATGATCGATATAAGCTTATCTGCAACCAAGTTACAAAGGAGGTTAGGCAGGTGAAGGCAGATTACGAGAAATCGTTGGCAAAGGATGCAAAGAAAAACAGCAAAGAGTTCTTTACTTATGTAAACTCTAGAAGGAAGGGGATGAATCAGATTGGTCCACTTGATATCGATGGTTCAACTGTTGATGATCCTGCTCAGATAGCTAACAAATTAAATTAATATTTTGCATCGACATTCACACATGAGGAGTTATTCAGGGAGGGGAATGCCAGAGGTGTATTCAACTCTGGCAGTAAGCTAGATAATCTTGTAATAATTGAGAGTAACGTGGAGGAGAAATTGTTGAAGATAAATACAAGAAAGGCACCTGGGGTGGATGGGATCTATCCAGTTATATTAAAGGAGGCAGCAAAGGAAGTAAGCAAACCCTTAGCCATAATTATGAGAGCTTCCTTGGACTCAGGGGAAGTACCCATAGACTGGAGATGTGCAAATGTTACCCCAATTCACAAAGGAGGATCAAAGGCTTACACAAGTAATTATAGACCTGTGAGTTTAACTTCTGTTCCAGAAAAATTAATGGAGGCACCGGTTAAAGAAGCACTGCAGGATCATCTAGACAAAACTTCAGTTATAGCTCGGACACCACACGGTTTTTTTAAGGGAAAGGCTTGCCTGACCAATTTGATTGGATACTATGATGCAGTCACAAAAGAACTGGATGCAGGGAATAACTTTGATATTATATATTTGGATCTTGGAAAGGCTTTTGATACTGTTGCACATGGAAAACTGCTGCACAAATTGGAGCAGTGTGGCATTAGAGGCAAATTGCTGCTATAGAAAAAGGAATGGTTGAATGGGAGAAGACAGAGAGGGGTAATCAATGGACACTGCTCATCGTGGACTAATGTTATTAGTGGAGTCCCTCAGGGTTCAGTGTTGGGTCCATTATTGTTTTCCGCATTTATAAATGATACTGTTGATGGTATATCAAGCTTAATGTCCAAGTTTGCAGATGATACAAAGATTGGCAGGGTTGTTAAGGACACTACTGACACTATGCTGCTGCAACAGGATCTGGAAAGGTTGAGCAGATGGGCTGAGAGGTGGCAAATGAAGTTTAACATTGACAAATGTAAAGTACTACATATGGAAAACAGCAACCCCAGAGCAACATATCAACTCTGCAGTACTACACTGACAGTGGTAGAGAATGAAAAGGACCTGGGGGTAATTGTGCAGGCAGATATGAAGTTCTCTGAGCAGTGCAGATGGGCTGCAAGAGTAGCTCATGGTGTCTTGTCAATGATATACAGGAATTTTTCTAACAGGGATAAGGAGATGATTATTCCCTTGTATAATGCAATGGTCAGGCCACACCTTGAGTACTGTATACAAGTCTGGAAGCCTTATTTCCAGAAGGATGTAGAGCTGCTGGAACAAGTACAGAGAAGGGCAACAAGATTAGTGAATGGAACAAAGGGTTGCTCTTACGAAGAAAGGCTTACGTTTTGCAAATTACGGTGTCTGGAGACTAGGCACCGGCAATGTGATCTGATAGAAGTGTATAAAGCCTTGAATGGTTTAAGCATGCTCAATGCCGATGGGGTTCTTCCACTTGCTCAGAATAATCATCTTCTGAGAAGGCATAAATTCAGATTGAGGAAAGACAGATGTAGGATAGAAGTGCGGAAATTTGCCTTTAGCCAGTGGGTATTTTGTTGGTGGAACAGACTTCCATCCCTTGTTGTGGAAGTTGATAGCCTAAATAAATTTAAGGCTCAGCTGGACAGGTATTTCGAACGAACGGAGGGGTGAAATGGAAGTTTTTTTTTTTTTTTTTGGCTGATGCTGCATAAGCTCACTCTCTTGCATCATATGCCTCTACTAATGCTAATCTGATTGGATACTATGAAGCAGTAACAAAGGAATTGGATGTAAAAAATTATTCTGATGCAATTAAAGGCGGCAGCAAAGGAAGTAAGCAAACCCTTAGCCATAATTATGAGAGCTTCCTTGGACTCAGGGGAGGTACCCATAGACTGGAGATGTGCAAATGTGACCCCAATTCACAAAGGAGGATCAAAGGCTGACACTAGTAATTATAGACCTGTGAGTTTAACTTCTGTTCCATGTACTCAATTTCAGAAAAGCTTTTTAATACTGCTGCACATATGGGGTACTTTAAAAAAGTTGACGGAATTTTACTATAAAAGGTTTATTCAGCGAAAAGTTGGGCTTAATAATCTAATCACCTTTAAAGTACCTTTCTTCTGCATACACACACTTGCTCCATCAGTATTCACAAGCTTTGAAACGTTCTCAAAAATCATGTTTTTTTTTGTTTTTTTTTGGCACACATAGGGCCACTTAGGCATTTTCTTTGATGTTATTCACTGTAAGGGATAACAAGGCAAGGCAAGGAAGGTCAAGGCAAGTTCCTACTTGCCTTGCCCTTCCTTGGTAAATTTTCTTGCTTAAGTTTGGATTTGTTAATAATTTGATTACAATTTTTGAACTTTAGTGTAGTATATATCCAAATCTTAAAAAAATGATGATGCATATTTGGATATAAGACAGTTATGATATGTTATATTCTTATATTGAACAAGCTTAGTATATTTTCTGGAAAACCGTTGTTTCAATAAAGGATAAATGACTTATTTCTAAGATTTCATTTCTACTAGAATAATTTCGTTAACAAAAATAGGCAAATATTACAAGAGGTTTATAAAACTAGCCAAACCAAGAAAAGATGAACAGAAATCACGCTGATAGTCCAATTTTGTCTTTCTTTTAATTCCAAATGACATAAGGTTGAGAATGGCCAATGGGTCACAGATTTCATTATTAAAAAGCTCATTGCTAAGTTATGAGTTGAGACACCTAGAGGACAACCAACATTAACTATCTAGTTTGAAGGACTGTTCATAAGGATTGTTGTTTGTTGTTTGTTTATAGGCTTTACAGTGTTCACAAAGAAAGGATCAAAAGCATTAGGTGTGTGGTTAGAATTGTCTGATATTCTAGCAGGTATAAGAACAAGTTGTGCAAGTTCATTAGTAACAGAAAAAGCCTCCTATGAGCTAGGTCTATACAACTAGAAAACTGAAGCCATCTGGAACTGTGAACACTGAAATCACCAATAAAAATTATTTCACTATTTGGAAAGTTAGATTAAGTATGAGGGGTGTTTGAAAAGTTCATGGCCTGAGTATAATGGTTCATTTCAGGAATCTCTTAAAATGTTACTTTTCAACGTAGTCCCCTTTGGAGCCAATGCACTTTTGCAACTGATGCTGTAATGCATTAATTACAGCTGCAAAGAAAGTTTTCTCTTGGGGCTCCAAGTTTTCTCTTGGATCCCCAAGAGAAATGCATCCACTGCAACAAAGACATCACTGTTGGTGGGAAAATGGATGCCAGCTACGTATTTTTTCAAATTAGGAAATAGATGAAGGTCCAATGGTGTTAGATCTGTAAGCATGGGGATGGTCCAAGATTTCAAAGCTGCACACTCATGCAGTGCAGCCATGGTAATGCCAGACTGTGAGCTGGCATGTTGTCCTGGTGGAACAAGACTCCTTTGCTGAGTTTTCCTCTGTGTCGTCTTTGATGTTTTCATGAAAATGCCTCACAAAGTAGGTGCCTCCGTAGCCAAGTGGGCAGGAGCAGCAGTACATAGCACATGCTTCTTGATTAGACCGGGGTTTGAGCCCATGACCACCAAATACAGAGGATGCAGAAAGGTCAGGGAATGACCACCGCATATCTCCAGAGCAATATTGCCTTAGTTGCTAATGCTCCTAAAAAAAAAAAACAACAGCCTCACAAAGTCTGTGTAATATGCCCCTGTGATTGTCTGGCCTTTCTGAAGGTAATCCACTAGCAACGCTCCATTAGAATCCCAAAAAATTTATGCCATCACCTTGGCTTTCTTTGTAGGGGGGGGAGAATAGCTTTATTTCAAATGTTTGGGCTACTCCTTTGTCTCAGGCTGAAAGTGATGGGCTCACATCTCATCCATGGTCACAAACCTTGCAAGGAAATTTGCTGGATCTGCTTGAAAATTATGCAAATGTTCGCTTGACTTGAAAACCCTTGTGTTTTTGATCTGCTGTCAACAACTTTGGGAATCATCATGTTGAAACCTTTTTTCATAGTGCGAACCTCTGTTAATATATGTGGTAGGCAGATTTGGATGAGATGCCCAGGATACTGGCACTGTATCAAACTGTTACTTGTCGATTACTCATCACCAGATCACACACACACTGTCAAAAAATTTTGAAGTGATTGACATTGGGTCTTCCACAGTGTAGTTCATCTTCCAGGCTCTCCCTCCCTCATTTAAATTCCAGTCTTGTTTAAATTCTTAACTATGGAATAGGAAGGAACATCCTCCCTCAATGTTATAGCCATTTCACCATGAATTGCCTTTGGCATTAATCCCTCTTCTCCCAAATATTGGATGGCTGCATGGTGATTAATTTTGTCTATCTTTCCTCATTCACACAGCTTTGTTGACTGCAGGATCTGTAATTAAAAAAAAGACATGAAAAACTGAAACTGCATAAAACTCAGTGGGTTACTATTTGAAGTGTTATACATTAAGTATAGGAATTTTTAACACTGTGTCACTAACCTTTCAAACTTAGGCCACAAACTTTTCAAACCCACCTCCCATAAAATTGAGTTTCCAAGAAAGTTGAAATGTTCTAAGTAGTTTGTTGATTTGGGAGAACAACAAAGGAATCTATCTGTGTCAGAATATGGTTAAGACGTTTTGAGCAAGAAGAGACCAAAAAGAGGAGACAATATACTGGGAATTCTTTAACTGGTATACAAGGGCAGTCATATAACTATCTGTATCCTCGCACTTTAAAGGTGATACTTGTATCACCTTTACAGTGCAAGGAATCATAGGGTGAACAATTAGTCCAAATAAGATTAATGATAGTTAAGGCAATCTATAAATGAGATTCTATCAGAAAAAGGTAAATAGAATTTAACAGATTATAAATGCAAATGGAAATCATAAGATTAGAACTGAGCCCATGTATATTAGTGAAATGAATTAAGAAGTTCTGGGAAGGATAATTTCTTTTAACAAATAAGTTTGTTCAATTAGTTTGACTATTTGTGATGCAGTGAGTGGATGAGGTAAATGTTTGGTGTGTGGGGAACATACTGTATGAAGTGATGGAATTAGATATGCCACACCCACACACAGTGTTGAATCCAAAGTGCTTGCACCAGGGGGGGAAATGTAAACTTGGGGGGGTACATGTAGAAAATGTGTATATTTTTTATTATTAATAAATATTTACATCTGCATATGTTACAAACAAACAAATCTGTATATTTATAAATGTTATAATAAGAGAATATGAGAAAACAAAATAGGAAACAAAAGGAAATATTTATTATTTAACATCTATATACTATTTAAATTCCACAAAGTCAGTTCACAAAAACCACATTACTGACAATAATCACAGTTTAATAATATGAAAATCACCGATTAAAATTCCCAAAAAAAACATACAAATTATAATCAAACATGCAAGTATTATAATAATCTTATTATTCTTTTTTGCTTTTTCTTTGGATATGTATCAATCACTTCATTTATTAATTTTTTTTAGATAACTCATTCGGACCTTTTAAGCTTATCTCCATGCAATCTTGCAATATTACAGTACAGATACATATATAATAAAAGATTATAAAATGTATTATTTATAGGCTGTGACCAAAACCATCTTGTTTGCGGTATACATAGGAAGAATTAGCCACAAGTAGACTCTTGCTGTGAAAAAAAACAAAGGGAATCTAAAAACCATAAAGCGAAACTGCTGACAACTGAAATAATGGCTGAAGTAGACTCCTCTCTCTGCCTAGACATCATTTAGCCCCTCCCCTGAAAGGCGTGGGACACATATACAAACAAAGAATTAGTAGAAAGTAGACTGTTTGTGTGAAACACTATCAAGAGATGGTTTGCGTAAAAATAAAGGGAACCTGAAAACCATAAAACGAAAATGCCAACACTTGAAATATTAGTTACAATTTGTGCAGCCAGAAATATTACCCATTTAATTATTTTGAAAATTTTGTGTCTTTTGAATCTTAGTGATTTTTTTCACTGTGTGCCACCTAACGAGTAGCACACTTAGTTGATGTGAATTTTTGTGTTGTGTTTATTTGACATAAATTTATTGAATTCGTATTTTATAATTACAACATTGTGTAAACTGATAATATGGCCCCTAAAGAGCACAGTAAGAAGAAAATTTCTATTAAAATTAAACAAAAAATGTAGCTAAAATTTCAATGTCCAAGATATTTGAACAAATATTAAAGTAAAAAGAAGCCAAGGCAGTAACCTACTAATATGTAATACTCAAATTCTTTCTGGGTTTTATGTCCTCAGAGTTTTATGTCCTTTTTTAAAAAAAAAATGAGCAAAGTGATCATTAAGATATAAACATAGAAGAGAAAAGTATTACAAAAGACAACTGATGAATGTACAAAGGTGGGAAGAGGATTGGGTGAAGATGTAGATAGGTGTTAACTAGATGTAAGACATTAGAAGAGGAGAACAGATGCATTTAAAACAAGGTGAAAATAAAGAAATAAAATATCTACGTACGATTAATTGTCACAAGTACATCATCCTCCATGATTTGAATAAGAGAGAGCACATTATGTCCTTCAGGCAGGGTATTCTTCTGTAGAAAGCTACCACAAACAAACTGATAAAAGTCTTTGCAAGGATGCACGTTCCTATCTAAATTATCTAAAATTTGGCCAGCTAACAGAAAATAAAAAACATAAATAATATTTACATTAGTTTTCTTTAAAAATATATAAAATATAACTGCTTCTCTACATTAGTCCTTTGAATACTGGAATTGCTAGCAAGTTTATAGAAAAAAAAGATACAATAATTAAAAAAAAAAAAAAAAAATTGTTGATCACAATAAATTATTGGTAACAAGTACTACCTAATTCTGATACTGCATTTCTACTTCCTGCAGAAATTAAGTTTTGTTCTCATTCTATGCAGTCATTTTTTTTTTTTTTTTTTTTTTTTAATACTTAAAAAAAGCTCCAAGTAGTTTTCTGAAAGTAAAACTAAAAGCCATTCGGTATAACTCCACATTATTATTAAAAACAAAAGTTCATATTTATAACTTTGGGGGGCATAAAGCAAGAGGAGTATTAAGAAATTCATTGCATGACAGTCAATACAGCATTTAGTTAACAATGGAAAGAATACTTTTTGTTGAATCATGCAAATTCAAACACTTAATGCACTTTTCAAAAAGCACACCATCACTGTATTTTTTAATTTTTGTGACATTTTCATCTACATTTCCTGTTAATGTTACTGCATACCAAAAGATAATTTCATTAGCATACCATAATAAGATCAGTTTATTGAAGAGTATCACTACCCATGTGAAGCTTAAAGAAAATACTGAAATACTGTTCTGACAGACGTGAAACATCATCATCATTATTAGCCATATGGTGCAAGGAGACCTGAGGCTTATGCTGCACCAGCCAAAAAAATTCCCCGAGTTACCGAGAGAGAGAGAGTCAGAAGTAGAATAGAAAGGAATCGCCAAGAAAAAGAAGAATGATGATATCCAGCTCAGGACCCTGGGTTTGCTAAGCCCATACTCACCAGATGTGAGCCCCTGGGGTTAGATATGTGAATCATGACTACTTCATCAACTTGAGAAGTTCCCTGAACATTCTTGTTGCAATTTCTCAAGCATCATCAAGTCCCACAGAAAAAGGTCTAATTGGATGAGATTCACTCATAAGTGAATACAAATAAGAATAGAGTGACTCAGACAAAAGTGAATAGCCCTCGCCTTGGAGTCAAAGGATCACAGAAAGCCCAGCAGCAGGGAGGAAACGAGAAGAGTGGAGTGGAATGGAACTCTGGTTGATATGGTGGGCAATAGTATAAGTGATGTAAGATTAAATGGTGTGGTGAAAATACCGTAGTATCCATCTGAAAGATCAAGAACATTATGGAAAACAAACGGTTAAAATAATAAGAGATAAGCCAATCAAAATAAATGGAGATTTATTGCTTATAAAAACTGAGGTTATTACTAGAAATTGAATCAGAAATAAATAACTATCAGGTAGCTCAGGTTTGATAAACTGGAAATAAACAGCTATTGGAACACATATATAAAAATATTACTGGAATGCTTAAATGCTATTTTTAAAAATTAAAATTACCAGAATGTAGAAGTTATGATTAAGAAACTACCAAAATGCTATTCTGGTCTAATCCAAACACTGGGAAAACAAAAGGATTAACAATGAAAAGGAAAAAAGACAAAAAGGAAAACATAAAGCTCATGAGAATATGGAAAATGTGCACGAGACCAGATTTGGGAAGGAAGATGCACAACAAAAAAGGAATTGTTGATCTTGAGGAAATCTAGATATATGCTGTCAAAAAGAGGAAAATTCATCAATAGGCTTGCATAATATTATTATTATGAAAAGTAAACAAATATATATTTATAGTTGTATACAAGTATATTTATAAAACATATAGTAAGCAGTACAGAAATGAGAGTAGTGACTAAGATTTAAGTCTTGGGTTGGAAGGAGTGCACAAGTCAAGAGATTAATAGTTAGTAGGAGGGAAGGTAATAACTCTGAATAGTTACCTCAACTACAAAGGTACCATATCCCATTACTGTTAATAGGAAGAAAAACAACAAGTGGCTCAAGGTCACATAATTAGCTTCCCCCTCTGTACTAATGGAAAGGAAGACCTTGCAAGTGATCTTCAGTTGCCTGTTGCTTTTCTCCCTCCCATAGTAAGCATTAAATTACTTAATTTTTAACATACCTTACCTGCTTTTAGGCAAGCATTTGTAGTACAGATAGCATTTTTCCCTTTGGTGACTTCTGTGTTTTCTGAAAACAGAAAGGGAGTGTTTTTTACAATCCTTACATTTTCATTGGTAGATATTATTCGTTTAAATTCAAATAGAGAATTCTGAAGATATATAAAACTTTAGGTAAAATTTTAAGAAATAATAATCAGAAGCTAGGTTTTTGTGCCCTTGGCAAATTTGTGGCTACGTGCCTTTTTTCGATAATTGGTAAAATCATAATAAATAATAAGTACAGTCAGGCTTCTGTTTTGCGAATTTTTTTGAATCCCCCTTGGGAATTATATTTAAAATAGTTTCCATAGAATGAAGAGAATTTTCCATAACGAATGGATTACTAGAGCCTTAACTGGGTACTCACTGTTCGCACCTCTGGCCTGAAAACAATTTAGGCAATAGTGCTGTTGCTTAGCATGAATTAAGAGCTAAAGAGATTACCATCTTAAACTTAGTGGTACCCTTAAAACCTATCCAATCAACTACCTATTCCGCATACCGAGAAGTCAAGCTGGTCAACTACTTTTTGTGTATTCTTAGCCAGTGAGCAGAGCAAGGTGTATTCAACATTCAGACAGATTTTGGTTGACCCTCTTACTGTAAGCACCCTATAAGAGATTTATGACAGAGCGGTTTCCTTTAACCCAACAACTGGTTATCTGTTGTTTTGCAGAAGTGAATTTCCCCTACTTCTTTTTACATGGTCACAGTAGTTGAATATCCGAGTGACTCCGACATTTTGGACACTTTAAAAAAAAAAAAATTTCAAATTTAAGGACTAGTTGAAAGAACTAGGGACAATATCAATGACAAGAGGGCAATGAAGATATTAGACCTTCTAAACATGAAATGTTGGCAGTTTCTGAAACTTCGTTGCGGCCTTCAGTATGAAAAAAACTGTTCCTGAACATATACGTATTTTAGTGTTAAAACAAATACGAACATTTTTTAATGATCGATGCAAGTTAAAATACAGTGTACAACAAAAGATAGCAAAATAATGATTCTTAAGTGTAGTAATATTGTGCATATCATGTACTATGAAAAAAGTTGTTTCTGTAGGTAAAAAACCGCTTATCTACATATTAATAAATTGCTTTTAAATGTTAGAAAATTTATTTATTTTATCTTTTCAACAATTATTTTTAATTGTTGAAAAGGTCATATTTCTTTATATCGAAATTTCTGTTTAATTAACGAATTTTTTCAAATGAACAATCAATTTCGTTATATAGAAATCCGATATTTTTATCATTGTTTTATTGAGTTGAAACAAACAATATAATTGGTTATGTGTATACATATATAATGTAAAACAAATAAACTTCTCTTATTTAATAACAAAATTTTAAAAAAAATACAGAAGAAACACTTCTGTATTTAATATATAAAATCACAGATTTATATGGATAGGTACATAAAGTTATTATATAGGGATGTAAAATTATTAAATTGTATCAAAGCTTAATTTTTCTTGCTTTAGTGTTAGCAAAATTTGTGATAATTTCATCGAAGTCTATTTTGCTAGCAAGTTCATGTTCAATTGAAAGGAGACATAGATATGATGTGCATTCTTGTCCTGACGTCGCTCTCAAATAATTCTTAACAAGTTTTAACTTGCTAAAACTCCTTCCGGCAGTGGCTACTGTTGTTGGCATTGTAAGGAATATTTTAGGAGCTTTTTCAATATTTGGATAGGTTTCTTGTAACTCCCATTTAGCCAATACATTTAAAATATCTAAGTGATATATTGTATGAGAATTTTTTTTTTCTAATATTTCAATTAGTTGGTGTTTAATTTAAAGAATTTGATTTCAATTTTAAATTGGTCCTGATTAATTTCAAGGTATTTTTCTAACAATAAAATAGCTTTAGTTTCTAAATCCTCACTTTTCAATGAATGGAACGCTTTGCAGTCAAAAAATTAGCCTTCTACTATGTTTTTTAGAGATTCAAATTTTTCATTTAACAGCATTATAATACAATCAATTATTTAAAAACAATAAATTTTTTATTCCATCGAAGTTCAACGATTCATCTTCAGCATGCACATGCTGAAGATGAATCGTTGAACCTTTCTTTTTTTTTTTCGTTTTGCTTTCCTCTTTTCAACTGGTTTTTGGTTTCAATTGAGAAAATTTTTGCAAGTTTCCTCAATTTCAGTAAAAATATTATAAATTTCGTCAGTTAGCCTCGAGTGTCAAAATAGCTTGGCCCAGAACTGATGTGGCCTGTCAGTGATGCCCTTCTGATAGTGGCACCCTTGGCACCTGCCCCAATGCCAAGGCATTCCTACACTATTGATAATAATAAAGAAAGGTCTAATCATATAACATATTTATTTTTCATATTTTACTAATTCATTTTTGGGCTGAAATATGATATTAGTACTGGCAACATTATGCAGGTACAGAACCAGTAAAAAAAAAAAAAACAATAAAAAATTATCCACTTCATTTTTCTCATTCTTTCCAACAGCTTTTCCAAATCACCTTTAAATTTATTCAAACAATCCACTTTAAAGCTTCACACACTTCAAGTAAGTCACCACACAGATGCCTATTTCCCAGAGACTGCACTTTACAGAACCCTAGACTTTCTTGGTAAGAATATCCTGTTGTTCACACTGGGTGGAAGTTTATTCTACCTTTTTTGGATGAATGCAAATTTCAGCATGTCCATGTGCACCCATCCTTTTTCAATTTATGTTGCCTTGTGTATGCCACCTCAGAAAGATGCCATCAGCATTTAGTTTACTTAACCCTTTTAAAGCTTCACACACCAAGTAAGTCACCACACAGATGCATATTTTCCAGAGACTGCACTTTACAGAACCCTAATCTTTCTTGGTAAGAATATCCTGTTGTTCCCCCAACTAATCTTGTTGCTCTTCTCTTCCAGATATGGCCTAACCATTGCCTTTTACAACAGGATAACTATCTTCTTGTCCCTAATGGCAAAATTCCTTGTAACACTGACAGAACTGGGCTGATCTAGCAGCCCATTTGCACTGTCTGAGAATTTCATGTTGGACTGTACAATTAATCCTAGATCTTTTTCAGATTCTGCTACTTTGAATTTGTTACAGCCCAAATGGTATGTCATTCTGGGATTACTGTTATTCAAATGCAGTGCTTTGCATTTGATCAATGTTAAACAACAATCATTTTTCAGCTCATCTGCTTAATAGTATTAGTAATAGTACTGGCAATATGATTTGAGGTTTATAGCACCATAAAAAAAAAAAAAAAAAAAACTTCAACTTCATTTCCCCATAAACACCAAGTGGAAGTTTATTCCAAAAACAGATTGCTCTTTGATTCATAATAACTGCAATGTAATATGCCAGCTGTATAACTGAAACTATTAAAATAGAAATAATATTATAATATAAGACCTGATCAAATTAAAATCATAAAATAAAATACTCTGATTGTACAATAAAAGCATTAAAATAATAAAATATAAAGAATATCAATTACACTATACAGAATAAAAGCAATTAAAACTGTTGTTTTTATCACTTTTATTCTGTATAGTGTAATTGTTATCCTTTATATTTTATTTTCATATTTTATTATTTTACTGCTTTTATCGTACAATCAATGTATTTTATTTTATCATTTTAATTTGATCAGGTTTTATATTATATTATTTCTGTTTTAATAAAGTTTCAGTTATATGGTTGGTGTATTACACTGTAGTTATTATGAATCAGAACTTTTCCAACCCCAGAGGCCTATTTGAAGAGTGCTCTTTGGCTGAATGCAAATTTATACACATCTGTTCTGCAGCCATTCTTTTCCAATTTAAATTTATGTCTCCTTGTGTATTTTCTCAGAAAAGTAAAGATGAAGCCTTATACAATTTAATGATGTCATCCCAAAAAAAAAAAAAAAACCTTCCCACATCACCTGCCCATCCCCTCCAAAAATTTCTCTAGTTCTTCCTTGAATTTATTCAAACTACCCACTTCCACAACACCAGATGGACGTTTGTTCCAACAATCAATCACCTGCTGCCTGAAAGCAAATTCAAATACATCCATCCTAAAATGAGGCCTCCAGACCTGCATGCAGTACTCAGGATTTGGCCTAACCATTGCCTTGTACAATGGGATAATCACCTCTTTATCCCTGCTAGCAAAATTTATAGAACTCTAGTCTTTCTCAGTAAGAATATCCTCTGATGCCTTCCTTTTGATGAGCAATAAGATTTTGTTGCTCATCTCTGTGCCCTTTCCAACAGATTGGTGTCCTTTCTAAAATGAGGTTACCAAACAGGTATTCAAAGTGATTATAATGGGATAATCACTTGTTTGTCCCTGTTAGCATTAGCATAGGCATATGATGCAAGAAAGCAAGCTTATGCAGCATCAGCCAAAAAAAAAAAAACAAAACACTTCCATTTCACCCCTCTGTTCGTTTGAAATACTTGTGCAGCTGAGCCTTAAATTTATTTAGGCTATCAACTTCCACAACAAGGGATGGAAGTCTGTTCCACCAACCAACTACCCACTGGCTAAAGGCAAAGGCTGTTAACAAAGTTCCTATAATTTATCTACATCTTCTTGGAGTAATATATGCTGATTACTATCATTAACCACTCTGCTCACATTTGTATCATCAGCAGACTGAATATGTACCAAAAGCAATACTTCTGGCAACACACATATACAACTGTTTCTTTCAAATTAAACAAGCCTCTGACTCTGGGATCCAAGTATGAAAGTATAAATATATTGCTCACCTCCGGAAGAATGGAAATAAGGAAGTTGTAGGTACGAAAGAGCCTATAATAAATACAAACATCTACCACATAAACAAGATGACTGGGGGCCTATGGCTACATTGTCACTGAGCTAAATGTCTTGAAAAGCATAACTGAATGATAAACAACTGCCTAATCTAAGTATTTATAACTGAATAATATACACTACCTAGCCAGTTTATTAGGTCCTTGAGCTAACAGCATGTTAGACTGCCATTAGCCCAACTCACTGCTACAATGTTGCATGGTATAGGGTCAACAAGGAGTTGACTCCATCCCACAGGTTTTCAATTAGATTGAGATCCAAGCATTGGACTGGTCGGAGCAAATGCTTAAAGTCTTGTTCATGTTCCTCGTACACTCTTTAATGCATTTGATGGTGGATGGTTTCATTGTCGCCTTGAAACTACCTCTATACACAAGAATAAATAAGAAACATTGCCAGGTGTACTTCATCCACAATAATGTTCAGCTATGCTCTAAAATTCACAGTACCCTCAGGTGAGGTCAGGGGACAGGTCTATGACAAGATGGCATGCCTCACTCTATTACACCTCCTCCAGCAACCTGTACATCAGTACACAACAGAATGGCTCCAGTTGCTCTTATAGGTTTCTGCCTATGAGTGCCCTTCCAGTGGTGTTTCAAAGCATAAATTAGGACTCATTATGGCACCGATGCAACAGTATTTTCCAGCTGTTGTCTGAAATCAGTAGTTTCCATGGTTTCCTACTTCTGTAATGCATTCTTTCTAGTATCCTTTGCATGGTACGTGTGATTGTCCTACAATAAATGCAGAGATTAACCATTACAGCAAATACACTTGATAATATGCTCCTGACATTCAGCAGAAGTGAATAGATGCAGTTAAGAAATATGAATAATTAATTAATCTCTATAAATATCTTTTCTTTGTTGCAAAAGTAAACAATATTTTAGCAAATTTTTCTCTTTTTTTTAAAAATTTCGATGTGTTAAAATGTATGCAATTTTGATAAGTAAACTCAGCCACTTAGCAAATTGTTTCCCAGTTTACCAAAAACCCCACTCCACATCTCCCCCTCAGGGTTTGGGGGACACCAATTCCATAGTTCAACTAGGGAGCCAACTGCACAGTTCACATAGAATGTTAGTTGCTGGCAGTGAATCTAGGACAGCTCCCGCCAAGAGTCATACCTCTTTAGGAGACCATGAGATCCTATACATTTCCCATCACACTGAACTCATGGGAGTCAGATTACATGGCTTTATAGTACTTTCTTGCACATGCTTCATACCTTGTGACTGCTTTGATTTACAAATTTTTGCTTATACTGTTACACATAGTTGAAACATCCATGGTCTTAATAAAGTAAGTAGCCTGGTAATGTGGGTTGAAAGTGTCAAACAGATATGTCTATGCTTTCATTCTTCCAAGTGGGACAATTTTGATGCTGAGAATTATACTAATGGCACTGTAAATCTAATTTGACTACTAAAAATGAACACTTACTCTTATTAAAAGCAGTGAGCAGAATTAAGGCTGTACAAGCAGCAAATACCACAGCTGAAGAAGTCATAGTACTATGAGAAAGACCTTTGCAAGACTGCGTATTATCCCCTCAGCACCTAAAATAGAAATAATTTAAACATAAGGATTGATAATCATAATAATAGGTAGGGCATGAAAATATTGATTATAAAAATAAAGAGACTATTGATTGTAATTTCAGTTCAGAAAGGCATTAATTATTGTCACAGGAATAATGTTTTTTTTTAAGTATTATATACAAATTATATCCAAACAGCGACTGTGACACTCCTGACAATCAATATCACTTCAATGACATTAATTGCCAGGTTGTCATTTAATTGCTGCCAGGATCATCAAGAGGAGGTAGGCAAAAGCAGGTCAACTAACCCAGGTTAGTACAATGTGATGGGACCTAAACTACTCTGGGAAAAAGTGGGACAGTTCAGTGAGGCTGTTCTCCTCCAGGGCCAGTTCATAAAGAGGATGTGCAGATGGTCCTACTCATGGAGCATCTTGACACTTGTTAATCACTACATTCATTTCCATGGGAGATGCCAATTTACTTAATGTACCAAAAGGCATTCGTATTGCAATTTTGATTCCTCAAATTTTTGTAGTTTCTTATTATTTTGCATTTTATCTTGACCTCTATTATGTGACTTTCAGAAGAAAGACAAGTTTTTAGTGCCTATGAAACACCTGCAGAAAAAAAATAATAATAAATGACCTTAGAAGTAAAATGAGACAGAATTAGGTGTTTTGAAGTCGATAAATATTCCTCCAGCATTTGCAAAGGTCCACTTTCCTCCAAAATGACAAGAGTCAGTAGAGCTTTTAAAAATAAGAAAAATTCAAAAACTGGAGTTTCTTACTGCTCAATTAAGCAGAATCACGATTTTGGAAGTCCAACGGTTGTTTATTCTAACCAACAAGAACAACCATTGCTAAGCTAATTATGAACATGAGACAATTTACAAAACCATATAACTAGCACATTGTAGTGTCGGTTATGTAGTACTGTATCTGTAAATGGTTGGTTTAACTGTGTTCTGGTAAAAATCCTGGAGTTTCCAAGAGGAAAATGCCATTCAGTCCTTAAAAAAAATACAAACTCATAAAATTTCTTCCAGTTCTAAAAGGATATGAAGTATTTCTTAACCAGTTACAGATGGAAATCAAACTAAGAACCTTTCCACGTGGTGTGGGAAGTAATAAACAATAGTGTTATCCATTGTGCTATTCTGAGGGTAGGTGATTAGATATGGGAGTAGATTATTCTATAATACAAAAAAAGTATTGACTGAAAGGAAGGTATCCCATTATTTTCTGCCATAGTCATAAAAGGAGCTCTGCTAGGTGAACTAAGTTACACTTAAATTTGCATATCTTTTTTATATTTAACTGCCTTTTTGGGTGTTCTTCATGCACTTTATTATCTGGTCACATCTGTTAATGCACTACACATTATCCAGTCACATCTATTAACAGATGACGATCTTCTCTCAGTTGCAAATGAGATAAGATTGTCAAGACATTCCTGAGAGATGTCAGTACCAGGCGGCAGGTAAATGGAATAATTAGGAGAAACCCTAAAGTGACATGAATTGCAATCACTTCCAAAGTAGTAGTAAGAAAAATTTGCAAAATGGGAGTATGATCACCCACACCAATAATGACTCCTCCACATGTAGGACCATCTCTATCCTCTTTATGAGTGATTACACAGTTCTCAAGGGTTCAGCTCTCCATTTTCATTAGATATAGTGTCCTGTAGAAAGATGAGAACTGGCTCAAGCTTAAAAAACAGGAGAGACATGATCATCATCAAAGTTCTGAAGTCAGCGAAAATTCCACCAAATAATCTTTGCCATTAGGTTTGGAGAATCTACCATTTAGCTTTCTATGAACAAATGGCTTTTACATCCATTTGTGTTGTGGCGGTTCATTGGTGGCATTCACGGATTTAGCATGGGTTGAGCACGCTGAATTCTGATGGTATCCTTCCACTTGTTCAGATTACGAACCTAAGGGGGCATAAATTCAAATTAAGAAAGGACAGATGTAGAAAAGATGTGTGGAAATTTGCCTTTAGCCAGCGGGTGGTTAATTGCTGGAACAAACTTCCATCTGTCGTTGTGGAAGTTGATAGGTTGAATAAATTTAAGGAGGAACTGGACAGGCATTTGGAGGGAATGGTGTGATTTTTTTTTTTTTTTTTGGCTGATGCTGCATAAGCTCATACATTTGCTTTCTTGCATCACATGCCACTACTACTACTACTATTTCCTTTACCATTTTGCTTTTGTTTTTATAAAAGTGGAGTAGCAGGAGCCACTGAAATTGGAATAACTGCTTACCGAGTTTTTTATACTGGCTTCTGAGAACTCAGTATATAGTGTTCAACGGGACTAAAGACTCTTTAGTTGGAATGGTCATTTCAGTCTGTTTCAAAGCCTTCAGAGCATAGATAGGCTTCTTGCTAGTTATTCTTTTTACTGCTTGTCTTGCTTCTTGATATGAGATGTTAAACCCCGATTTATAGCTCTAGATTTCCCAGAAGAGGAACCTTTCTTTTCCACTGCTGGCATGCTCGGGAGCATGCCAATGACCCTCCCTGACAGATGACACAGTTTGGTTTCTTGGTCAAACATGTCCTGTTCTCACAGACTTTGGCACCACATTGAGCAGAGAAGAGCTCCATAACAGGCCATGTGTGAATGTTCATATTTCTGATATTTAAAACAGACTGGGTTTGGTATGCATGTATGGTTGTACTGTGCAAAGAAGATAACCAGCTGTGATGGAGTTAAGTGACACTGGAGAGTTAAAGGCAAGGATGAGGGTTCTGGTTAGAACTAGATTTCCATCCCTGTGCACAAATATTCTTTCGGCTGCCATTACTTCCTAGGATTTTAGTTCAGAGCTGATTTCCTCCTCCGGACATGTGAAGGAGATGATACTCTGAGAAGACACGTAATGAATTGTTTTGCATGGTGTTACAGTTGATATTCTTTCAATAGCAACTGTGTGGAGAAGCTGCTCTGGATGCATTTTTGTTTCAATTAAGAGCTCTCCAGAACAAAGTCTCCTAACTGACTTGGGGAAACCTGCTAAAAATATAAATTCCTTAATGTGGAGGATCTGCTGACGAGGCTACTAGAGGCGGTCGTGTTCAAAGCCGCTAAGTGGATTTTTCTTATTTATTGATTTGAAATTATTGTTTTTCTAAAACTTTTGATTTAAATTTAGTAGTATAACATTATTTTGTGATTTTCTGATTAATTTGGTGTATTTATTCTTTACTCGGCCTTGTAATTGCATAAAAGTATCGGTAAAGGTTTCCACGTGTTTCAACTCCGCTACCGTTCGTAATTTTCCCGCCTTTGTGATACGATAGTTATATACCGTACTAGATAGCGTTAGTTGAACTTCGTTAGCAGTTAAATTGTATGTTTAAATAAATACATATAACGACTTAGATTACAAACGTAATATAATTAATTATATTTAACATAATTAATAACATAACATAATTAATTAATAAAATCATGACTCAGACCAGAGCAGCAAAGCAAAAGGCTCAAACTAATGGAAGTGCTGTGGCTCAGAGCAGAACTGAGGGGGGCAGTTGTCCTCTGACTCACAGCCTTATAAAATGCACTGTTTGCTTGATGTTTGCAGAGCAATCGGGTACGGGACATGATACTGCCAAGGGGGATGTCTTTGTGTGTGCGCGCGATGCAAGGAGTGTATCGATATCAGGCAACAACTCGGCGTTCTTGTGGGCCTATATGAGAGCTTGAAGGACAGGGTGGATGCCCTCAAAGAAACTAAATTGAGGGGCCCATCAAGCTCTCAGCTGCCCACATCAACGCCAGAGCTTGCACTTGGGCATCGCGTGACACAGAGACAACCCCCAAGGCAGAATGCGCTGGTCACGAAGGAACTAGTAGTTGTTGGTGACTCTATTGTCAGGGAAACGGGGAACATACTTTGTAAAAAAGATAGGTGGAACAGGACCAGGGTATGTCTGACAGGGGCAAAGGTTGATGACGTTGTAGAGCGAATATCATCTTTTAAGGGCACAAAAGGTGATATAGTTGTACACGTTGGCACTAATAATATTAAGAGTAGGAGACCGCCAGAATTACTTAACAAGTACAGGTCACTGTTGAACAAAAGCCGAGAATTAGGGTTGAATTTGAAAGTGTCTGCAATTGTGCCCAGACACGATAGGAGGGAGTATATGATGAGAGCCTTGTCGATCAATTCGGCCCTGGAAAGATTGTGCAAGGCTCAAGGGGTAGAATTTTTTTCAGCCTGGACTGTACTTGTTAACAGGAGAGATTGCTTCTACAGGGATGGGATACACTTAAATAGAAAGGGTGCAAGAATATTTGCTGATGCTATCGAGGCAGTGTTAGGTGGGTCGGAAAACTGCTAGCTTGGGGGAGAGACAAAGACCAATAGATTGACAGTAGCCACTGGCAGAGGTGAAAGAGATTCTTGCACTGCTTCTATTAGAATGAGCAGAAGCCTGAAAAACAAGATGCAAGGTGGATGGGATCTATCCAGTTATATTAAAGGAGGCAGCAAATGAAGTAAGCAAACACTTAGCCATAATTATGAGAGCTTCCTTGGAAAGGAAGCTCTCATAATTCTTCCCAATTCACAAAGGAGGATCAAAGGCTGACACAAGTAATTATAGACCTGTGAGCTTAACTTCTGTTCCAGGAAAATTAATGGAGGCACTGGTTAAAGTGCCTCCATTGGAAGGCACTGGAAGCACTGCAGGATGATTTAGACAAGACTTCAGTTATAGCTCAGACACAGCATGGTTTTGTTAAGGGGAAGTCTTGCCTGACCAACTTGATTGGATACTATGATGCAGTCACAAAAGAACTGGATGCAGGGAATAACTTTGATATTATATACTTGGATCTTAGAAAGGCTTTTGATACTGTTGCACATGGAAGACTGCTACACAAATTGGAGCAGTGTGACATTGGAGGCAAATTGCTGCTATGGATAAAGGGGTGGTTGAGGGGGAGAAGACAGAGAGTGGTAATCAATGGACACTGCTCATCGTGGACTAATGTTATTAGTGGAGTCCCTCAGGGCTCAGTGTTGGGTCCATTATTGTTTTCTGTATTTATAAATGATATTGATGATGGTATATCAAGCTTAATGTCCAAGTTTGCAGATGATACAAAGGTTGGCAGGGTTGTCAAGGACACTACTGACACTATGCTGCTGCAACAGGATCTGGAAAGGTTGAGCAGATGGGCTGAGAGGTGGCAAATGAAGTTTAACATTGACAAATGTAAAGTACTACACATGGGAAACAGCAACCCCAGAGCAACGTATCAACTCTGTGGTACTACACTGACAGTGGTAGAGAATGAAAGGGACTTGGGGGTGGTTGTGCAGGCAGATATGAAGTTCTCTGAGTAGTGCAGACGGGCTGCAAGAGTAGCTCATGGAGTATTGTCAATGATATACAGGAATTTTTCCAGCAGGGATAAGGAGGTGATTATTCCATTGTATAAGGCAATGGTCAGGCCACACCTAGAGTACTGTATACAGGTCTCGAGGCCTCATTTCAAGAAGGATGTAGAGCTGCTGGAACGAGTACAGGGAAGGGCAACAAGATTAGTGAATGGAACAATGGGGTGCTCTTACGAAGAAAGGCTTAAGTTTTGCAGATTACAGTGTCTGGAGACTAGGCACCAGTGAGGTGATCTGATTGAGGTGTATAAAGCCTTGAATGGTTTAAGCATGCTCAATGCTGATGGGATTCTTCCTCTAGCTCAGAAAAATCACCTGAGAGGGCATAAATTTAAATTGAGGAAAGACAGATGTAGGATAGACGTGCGGAAATTTGCCTTTAGCCAGCGGGTGGTTGGTTGGTGGAACAGACTTCCATCCCTTGTGGTGGAGGTTGATAGCCTAAATAAGTTTAAGGCTCAGCTGGACAGGTATTTTGAATGAACAGAGGGGTGAAGTGGAAGTGGGTTTTTTTTTTTTTTTTTTTGGCTGATGCTGCATAAGCTTGCTTTCTTGCATCAAATGCCTCTACTAATGCTAATGTTTACATTTAACGTTATCTTTTGAATGCTTCTTGAAAAAAAGTTTATAAGCGCATCGAGATTCTTTAGGGAAAAAAAGATTGTTCTGTTAAATAAAACTAGTTAATTAATGTACACAATGCATTACATTTCAGGCATATTAGTAAATACAGTAAAACCTGGATAAGAAATTCCCACATAAGAAGTTTTCTCCTATACTAGGTTTGGTTTCTTAATTCCCAATTTCAACTCTGTATACTGTAATGTATTATATTATTTTCCAGTGTAAGAAGTTTCCCAGGTAAAAGCTTTTCCCACAAAAAAAGTAGTGATAAAGAATACAAGGTGCATTATTATAGTGATGTTATACCACTTAATGTTTTTTAATATAGAAATTATTTATTTTTATATTAAAAAAATATAAAACAATATAAACATTTTGGTAATTGTGAAAGTTTGTATATAGCATCATTTTATTTTGTGTAAATCACCAAAGTAGGTGAAATGGCACTGTTTTTTACATCTCATATTGTGAATGTCTTCACAACGAGTTGCCCTGATATTGCACTACCTTCAGTAAGCAACGCTTCCCCACTGGAGAAGATTAATGTTGCTTATTCTCAGTGGATACCACCACCACCACCACCCAGGGGTGGTGGTCTCTGCCAAGAATCCAACAGTGAAGTGTTGCCTATTCGAGAATCTACTGTCAAAGGTAGTTCAATATCGGGGCAACTCGTCGTGAAGGCACTCACAACATGAGATATAACAAAAAAGATTCCATTTCACCTATTTCAGTGATTTACTATAAACTAAAATGATGCTATGCACTAAATTGTTCGATTAGTGAATTTTTCATAGTCTGAGGCTTTTAGCCCTAAAACCTTTTTAGTCAAAACATTTTGATATAATGGAAGGTACATTTTACGTAATAGAAGTTGTAAAATTTCCCTTAAAATGTTTCTTCTGACATGTGGCAATTGTTATCACTGATATCCATAACTGGATACGTTGACCACATTAAGCATTAAGTTGTGAATTACTTAGTGGATCGTTGCTCTGTCTTACTGTAATTGGGACCATTTAAGGTATATGTTGGAACTCCAAAGGAGCTCATTCTTCCAACTTGGAAATGAGTTTAATGAAAAGAATGTTAAGCAATTAGAAATCCTCAGTTTAAAAATGTTTCCCATAGGCAGAGTAAAATATTTATAAATTCTGAAATACTACTTAAAAGTCATCTTTAACTTATGTATGTGTATCTTTTCATTTTTATTTGTGTAGTTAATATTTTATACCCTTTGGTCATTTTCCTTTCTAAGACGTTTTCCCTCGTAAAAAGCTCTAAACATCCATTCCCTTAGAAAACTTTTTATCCAGATTCTGCTGCAGTAACAATTCATTGTTTATAACGACAAAAAAAAATATAATAATTTTATGAATAAACTGAGAACATTTTGTTTCTGTGCATCCACCATACTCATTCATAATTCTCATCAGTGCATAGCAACAAACAGTATTCAATGCGTCAGCTACAATACACAATTTATGGATAGCCTATGTATACAATGACTATGTATTTAGTGCATTACATTTCAGGTGCATTAGCAAATAGTAATAAATCATAACTTATAGCAAAAAAAAAAGTAAAAAAGCACAAAGTACAGACTTTTATGTGCAATAAAAGTGTTTAAATTCTGTGTATCCACCCATTCATTCTTCTAATCAGCACCCAGCGACAAACATAATACTGTATCCAGTTCCACAGCTACAATATGCGATATATGTATAGCTAAAGTGACCAGACATCTCGGATTAGGCGGGACAGTCCTGGATTTCAGTCGTTTGCCCCACATTGCAAACTATCCCGGGTTGGACGTGTAGCCTCCGTACTTAGCATAGGTATATGATGCGAGAAAGCAAGCTTATGCAACATCAGATAAAAAAACACGCTCCCATTTCACCCCTCTGTTAGTTCCAAGTACCTATCCAGCTCAGCCTTAAATTTATTTAGGCTATCAACTTCCACAACAAAGGATGGAAGTGGAAGTTTATTCCACCAACCAACGACCCGATGGCTAAAGGCAAACTTCCGCACATCTATCCTACATCTGTCTTTCCTCAATTTGAATTTATGTCCTCTCAGGTGATTATTCTGAGCAAGAGTAACAATTCCATCAGCATTGAGCATGCTCAAACCATTCAAGGCTTTATACACCTCAATCAGATCACCTCGCAGGTGCCTAGTCTCCAGACACTGTAATTTGCAAAATTTAAGCCTTTCTTCGTAAGAGCAACCCTTTGTTCCATTCACTAATCTTGTTGCCCTTCTCTGTACTCGTTCCAACAGCTCTACATCCTTCTTAAAATGAGGCCTCCAGACCTGTACACAGTGCTCAAGGTGTGGCCTGATCATTGCCTTATATAAGGGGATAATCACCTCCTTATCCCTGCTAGAAAAATTCTTGTATATCATTGACAAGACACTATGAGCTACTCTTGCAGACCGTCTGTACTGCTCAGAAAACTTTATATCTACCTGCACAATTACCCTCAGATCCTTTTTGTTCTCTACCACTGTCAGTGTAGTACCACAGAGTTGATACATCACTCTGGGGAATTACGTTAAATACTTAATGACAAACATAATTGCATTATGCTTTTCAGGAACAAATGGTACAACAGAAAGAGTTTTTTCAACAGTAAATAAGCTGTGAATATCAACAAAAACACAGCCGACCGTAGAAACACTGAAAGCAATACTCCAAGTTAAGTGCAATTTTGCTTATTCTTGTGAAGAATTTTACAAAGAAATAGCAAATAAGGAAGAGTTATTAAGAAAAATTCATTCAGCAGAAAAATATATTTAATTATATTATTTCATTTCGCTTGTTTTTATTATTAAACGAAGTATGTATTTTTATTATTTCTCAAAAAAACCTAACCTTTTTTTTGCTAAACAAAAATGAAAATCATTAAAAACTTGACCACTCTAATAAGTGTTTTTTTTTTTTTTCCTTTTAATTACAATTATTTTTCTCAGTTCACAGCCTTCACGCAACCCTCTGTTCATTACATAGTGTAACATGAGGGGTGCCATATACTAAATTTCAGCCTATCTGGGAAAAAAAAAAACATATACATATATATATCTACGGTTTTTTTTTTTTTAAGACATTTGATATTTTATAAGTTTAGGTCAAAGAAGTCAATATATTTAATTTAAATTTTGTATGTGAATATTTTTTATATATAAAATTTTTTTTTAAAAATATGTGTATATTGTTTCTAGGGGGGTTAAAAATCCCCCCTTGATGTCCCGCATTGGAATGCTAAGGATCTGGTCCCTTTATGTATATCCCATGTGATATATTTGAAAAAAAAAAAAATAATAATAATAATAATAATAATAAAAAAAATAATTCTATTCGTCTCAGTTTAATGAAATTTGGGAGGGCTAAACAAATCTTTCTAAAATAACTAAATATACACCGATCAGCCTAAACATTATGACCACCTACCTAATATGATGTTAGTCCTCCACATGCAGCCAAAACAGCTTGTACCCGGCGATGCATGGATGCTACAAGATTTCTAAATGTGTCTTGTGGTATCTGGTACCAACACATAACCAGCAGATCCTTTAACTCCTGTAAGGTCCGTGGTTGAGACGCCGCAGATCAGAGTTTCTGTTCCAACACAAACCACAGATGCTTGATGGGATTGATGTCTGGGGAATTTGGAGGCTAGGGCAATACTTCAAGTTCCATGAACTGATCTCAAGCAATCCGGATGGTGTGGCATGGTGCATTAACCTACTGAAAGACGGCACCACCAGAGGGGAAGACCACTGCCATGAAAGGGCATACCTGGTCAGCAATGATGTTTAGGCAGATGGTAGATGTAAGAGTGCCCGGCACATGGATGACTGGACCCAGGGTATCCCAGCAGAACATTGCCCAAAGCATAACACCGCCGCCACTGGCTTGTTTGCATCCAGGTTCCATCACTTCCCCAGGTAACCAACGCACACATACTCAACCGTCCACATGATGCAACAGGACATGATTCATCGGACCAGATGACCTTCCAATCACTCCAGGTCCAGTTTTGATGCTCACATGCCCATTGTAGGCACTGTTGCTGGTGAACCACGGTTAACATGGGCACTCTGAGTGGCCTGCAGCTACCAGCCCCATTTTCAGCAGGGTTTGACGTACTGTGTGTTGTGTCTCGTGGTATCTGGTACAACGCATTACTCCCATCACGAGCGAGTTGTGCCACAGTTGTCCTTCTGTTGCCACGTGCCATCTAGAAGAGCCTTCGCTCACCTCGAGCATCGATGAGCTGTGGTCATCCAACAACACCTTGCCAGCAGTTTGTGGGTTTTCCCTCCTCAGACCACTTTCGGTAGGTACTAACCACGGCTGACAGTGAGCACCCCACCAGCCATGCTGTTTTGGATAACGCTCAACCCAGTTGTCTGGCGATTACAATTTGGCCTTTGTCAAACTCGCTTAAGTCTACTGCCTTTCCCATCTGAAGAACAAGAGTAACACTGATTAATGGAGCTCAGTATCAGGTGTTTTTTATACTGTGTCCCTTTTATACCAGTATCAGGTGTTTTTTATACCCGCAAACGCACCGTAGTTCGCCTGCAGTTGCTTCGATTTGCATAGCTCGCTGGTCATAATGTTTTGGCTCATCGGTGCATAATTTTATAAAAGCCATCCACTAAGATTTGAAAGTTACATGCAGACTGATAGGCATGGTGAATACGATAGGTGCTATGCATATATGCTAACGCACTTAAAAAGAAATAATAACTGCCAGATTTCAATGAATTTTAGAAAGGCTCAAAAAATCGTCCTAAAAGAACCAAATATTCAATTTCACAAAAATCCATCAACTGTTGAATTACTACATATGGTCTGATTGACAAAGTCATAATAATTGCCAGAAAGCCATTTGTCCAATTTCAGTTCAGGACGACTAAACAAGTCTTTCTATATGAGCTAAATATAGACTTTCATGAAAATTCATCCAGTTCAAGTCGACTTGATAAACATATTAGCATATATGCATAATGTACCTGTTGTCTCCACCATGTTAACCTGTCTGTTGACATGTAATAACTCTGCTTCTACTGGTTGGATTTTCACAATATTTTTTATTTGGGACTTTTAAAAATATTTGTGGAGCCTTTCAAAATTTCATTAAAATCGGACCAATAGAAATCCGGAAATTACTTTTTTTCCCCCTGCCCGCATTATTATTATCATTATTAGCTATATGGTGCAAGGAAGCCTGAGGCTTATGCCGCACAGCCAAAGCCAAAAAAAAATTCCAGAGTTACCTTGAGAGAGAAAAATATCCAGCTCAGAACCCTAGGTGTGCCAAAGCCCATACACGCCAGATGTGAGCCCCTGGGGTTAAATGTAATAACTGGGCTCCTAGTGAATGGATTTTTATGAAATTTTATATTTCTGCCTTCTAGAAAGATTTGTCGGGGAAGGGAAACTATCCCAAATTTCATACAATTCGGCAACAGAAATACAACATTGGTATTTCTCCGTCCGTCTGCACGTAATAACTCGACTCCGGGGGGTGGATTTTCATGAAGTTTTTTATTTCGCTTTGGTAGAACGATTTGTCGATTCTTCTCAAATTTCGTTAAAATCGGCCTAATATAAATCTGGCAATTATTTTTTTATGCATATCATATAGACCATCTATACAACGCATATATTTTTGCTGAAGTACTGGGTATTGTGTTTATTGCTGGTTAAACGAAAATTTCCCGGTTAACGCACTTTTTTTTGCTATTACTCATGAATTACTACTATTCGCTAACGGGCCTGACATGTAACGCACTGTATATAAACTAACTTTTTACAAGCAGATGGACAGACAAAGAAATAATAACTGCCGGATTTCTCTTGGGTAGCAAGTTAAATCTTTTTAAACGAGCCAAATGTAAAATTTTATGAAAATCTATCCACTATGAGTCGAGGTATTACATACGGGCGAAGAACGGACATGGCATTGCCCATTGAGTACCCTAGTTGGTTTTGGGCATAGTGAAGACAACAGCTTTATACATACTAACGCGCCTAAACAAGGGGGCAATCCGAATTAGTGAGATTTTTATTGTATATGAAATCGTATTCGCAGAAGGGGCTCATACGTTTCAAATCGTTAGCTTTTAGAAGCATCAATAGGTGACAATGCAATTATATAACGTAAAGCCAAATTTTCTGTGGGCTTTACCCCCATCGTAGGTACACCTACAGTTTGTTGTCATCGTTGGGCTTTGGTCACTTTGCCGTGAAATGTTTAGCACGAGTTTCAAGTATATATTAGCGCCGATAATAGCTCGGATTTATTATTATTTAAGATTGGTGGGGGTGGCGGAGTTAAGCTTTTATTATGTAATATCGGATGCCAAAATTAATAAAAGCGTTATGTAAAACGTGAATAGTTTCTTATCCAACACCACTGATCTGCCAAAGAAAAGCAAAAATGGTAAGGGATATAATATACAGGGTGTTTAGAAATTATTCACCTGATTTTGGACCCCGATTAAAATTTTATTGTAATAGGTATCGTAAGTTTGCTGCACTTATAAATCAACTCAAAGAATTCGTTATCACACAACCGTACTATCAGTAAACATCCACATGGGCACCTTTCATAGCACGTAGAATGTCAAGACAGTAGCTGATTTCATTCCAAGTGTTTTGAAGCATCTCTTGAGAAATGGAAGTCAGTGCTCGGGGCCATCCTGGCCAATCTATCGCTTAGAAAATCGCTCATATGCGAGCTCTAGTGTGATGGTGCCCCCTCTTGATGATAAAACAGATGTGGCTGCATATCTTCCAGCTGAGGTGCAATATACAATTCGCGCACATCTCGGTAATTTGCGGAGTTGTATTTTCGTGAAAGAAAAATATCCCCAATCACCTGGCTGAAGGTGAGTGCGCACCACCCGTTTATCTTGGGGCCATCATGCTCGTGTCCACGAAGAGTGGGGTTCAGATAGTTATGTGACAAATGTCAGATGAAACGATATTCCACCAGACAGGTGGAATGCCGTTTCATCACTGTAAACGACATTTTCCAGAAAGTACTCATCTTCGTCTATATGGTTGAGAAAGCGAACGGCGAATTCCTCTGGTTGTGGTTTGTCGTGAAGCTTAATTTCTTGAACTATTTGCACTCTGTAAGCTTGAAGTTTCAATCTTTTGCGAACAACCCTGTGCACTGCTCGCTGTATTTGCAGCTGCAAGCTTGACAGGTGGATAGTTTATTATTATTAGTAGTAGTAGCAGCATATAAATGCAAGAAAGCAAGCTTCTAAAGCAGCCAGGAAAAAATGAAAAAAAACTCCCACATCATCTGTACACTCCTCCAAAAATCTGTCTAGTTCTTCTTTCAATTTATGCAAACTGCCCACTTCCACAACACCAGATGGAAGTTTATACCAACAAATAACCACCCACTGGCTGAAGGAAAACATTCACACATTTTTCCTGCAACCATCATTCCTCAATCTGAATTCATGAGTGTAGTTTGAGGAAGAATGCCATCAGCAATGAACTTCCTCAATCCATTCAAACCTTAAACACCTCCGTGACATCACCCCGCAGGCATCTAGTCTTCAGACGCTGCAATTTGTAGAACTGAGGCCTGTCTTGGTAAAACACCCTTTCGTTTCCTTCAATCTCACTGTGCTTTCTGGCAGATATTCATTCTCTATGAAATGTAGCTTCCAGACCAGTATGCAATACTCATGATGCGGCCTAACCATTGCCTTATACAACTGGTTAATCGCTTCCCTGCCCCTAATAGCAAAGTTCCTGTATATCATTGACAAAAGCCCATAAGCTGTCCTGGCAGGCTTCTGCATTGCTCAGAGAACTTCATATATGACTGCACAATTACTCCTAGGCTTTTTTCATTTTCCACTTCCCTGAGTGTAAGACTTTTGTAAGACTTCGGGTAAACATTCCCAGAATTTCCAAAACCTGTAAATACTCTTGGCCTATCCAATCCTTTCTGGTACGGCATACGGCAGGTTTCTTGAAAAAGTGTTTCAACCATCGCCTCACTGAATGTTCCATAGGTGGATCTTTCTGAAATTCCAATTGAAAACGTCTCAAATGCACATGCTTTCTCCTGAACTGTCGCAATGCTTGCTGGGATCAGGGCTGCCAACTGCTTGAGAAAAAATTCATTCAGTTGCACTGATAACTGCAGCAAACTATTTTAAGATAACCTATTCCTATTGCAATAAAACTTTAATCGATTGTATAATTTATAGATACCCTGTATATCCACTGACAGGATATTTTTCAGGATCGTTATGGAACTTCCCTCTAAAAACCTTAAGTTAGCAAAATTTATACATCTGAAATATAATAATAATGCAGCAATTCGAAGAACTGAAACCTTTCTAGAGTATCCTTTTGTTTCCTTCACTAATCTCGTTGCCCTTCTCTGCACCCGATTCAAACAAAGTAAAAAAAGAAATACACCAATTAAAAATAAAGTATCAAATGTTTCCACGTCCTTGAATAATATAAGATTTTGACACTTAAAACCACCATTACAATTGATTGTTAAATATTGTACCATTAAATGCACACATAATAATATGCACATATTAGGCTTAGTATTTTGTGCGCATCGAAATATCATCGAGAAGATACATGCCATACTACAAAAGTACATAAAATACATAACTTATTGAGAAAGTATTTTGCATACACAACATTCATAATATATTGGTTAAAGGTAAAACTAATACAATCCTTGTGATATATATACAGGGGTTTATTTATTATGCAAATATTTCTTAAGAATAACAAAACTGTCAGGAAATTGTTTATACAGAGTTTATAAAACAGGAAATTCTGCATTCATTTATTTCCGTTTCTGTTATTTTCTTTGTTTTCATTGTGTCCTCCATTTTAAAATTTTTGTCATTTATAGTACATCTCGCAATGAACAAAACATGTACAAAGTTTCAAATTTAGACGTATATTTATTTCGTAATTTGGCGAGGATTTATTCGTAAATTTTTTTTCTCAATTATTAAAAATAATTGAGAGAAAAAATATAATGGGGTGATTTGAAATTCAGTGTAGAAAGATTCCAATACATTTGGATATTTTTCATCTATACCTGACCTTCCAATAAGTTATAAAGATGCCTACCTTTTACCTCTAATTTTCTTCCTCTCTCCTGTATTTTTCTCTGAAAACGTAAATCGCACTCATTTCTTTTCCCATTGTATCTCAGTGGTATTTTCTTTTTTGTAATTCCGACTTTCTTGCTGAAGTTTCTTCAACACCTAACACACAATTTGAGTTTGCAGACATTTCACACAACATAGATTTCCTGTTATATTAGGTATTTTTTAAGCACACAACAGAAGTGCTAGAAAATTATTCCAGCTACCTAAATATAGTGAGCTTTCCAAATAAATATTGGATGATAAAAGATGCACATACACGATGTTCCGAAGCTCTTTTACTGCCATCATTCCAATCAGGAAGCTTTCAAGGTTTGTGTTCAACCACTTCCTGCTATAGTTAACTGGGAAAGAACGCGTGAACTTTTACTACCTCGAGTGTAATTAACGATGGCTAACATCACTTAGTAGACTCACTTTGGCAATATCTAAAGTGTTACGTGTTGTGACTTTGGAATTTACTAAGAATAAGTTAAATATATAATTATATTTACTGAGCATAGACGGATTTGGCAGTCAAGAAGGGCACCAGGGAAATGTTTTGTGGGGTCCTCAGCTTTTTTTTTCTTTAAACAAATATTGATAGCGGAGGTTAGGATCGCCAAACCCATGCGATTGGCAAAATCGCAAACGGCAACGTAATGGTAAAAGGAGGGTTATGTTTGACGTCAAGTTGGCAACTAGAGAAAAGCAATATTTAAACAATATAAATAAGAAAAATTGCTGATGAAAATTATATGCATAAAATACACTGCTCGACAAAATTACCAGAACTAAATGTTTTTCATGAATATTTTATTGTGAACAGCATCGCCGAAGACGAATATTTGATATAACAGGCATCTTGGCACGCAAATTCCGAGTATCCAATAGAAATCGATCTACCACATTACAGAGCTGCACATTATGAAAATTATTTATGCATATAAAAACACGGGTTGGGACCATACCACTTCATTCCCGTTTTAAGGCTTACTCAGTGGGATAAATAAATTCCAGTACTCAGGATGGCAAGTCATCGTCGTGTAGGGATGACCCTTTGAGATGGCAAGCCGTTGGACGACTTAAAGTCGGGCAGAAGGAGGGGCACGTCCGCTTAATGTGTCACTCAGTGTCGTCTCGGAACTATCGAAGCAATTTCAGGAGATAGGAACCATTGTAAGGAGCGCTAACCAAGGATGCTCGAACGCTACGTCAACCAGAACACGACATCGCTATAGAGCTGAAGTAGTGGAGGAATATTTTGAAACTGAAGATATGTCTAATGACTGCCGTGGCTAGCACGATCAGCAGACTTAAATCCGATCAAACTGGTGGAAGAAAGGGGTTTGCTCCCACAGAATCTTATAGACACCCTTATATCGAGCGTGGTTCACCGCTGTCACGAGTGTTTAGCCGTTGGAAGGGATCATACGCCATACTGATGTCATGTGACCATATTTTCGAGCATCTTATATCGACTTCTGTAATATGACCATGACCTTTTTTGGTAATTCTTATACAACACTATAAATGTCCCTTATGCCTGCCCAATGTTTATCGCTGTCTTCTCATTTCATCGTTATTCTATGGTACACCACCGTACCAAATTTCTTCGGCTTCATCGCAAGCTGCACGAGTTACAGCACGTTTTCTGTCTTCCTCTAATTTTGTCGAGCAGTGTATACAAGTGTTTGATGGTAAAAAAATTATCAAATATGAGGCTTGATAGGCTGGGATATAACTACGGCGATTTATTGATATAAGAGCTCTACTAATTTCTGTGTAGAGGAGGTAGAAATTGGCTTCAATAATTCTGCCTGAAAGATGCTTATTTCTGTTTTTAATTTATTTAGAAACAGAAGATTAAATGGAATGCTCGTTAATGAAATAATTTATTTTTAATAATCAAAATGTATGTGACATTATCGATGCTCGTAACGAACCGGAACTACATCCGGTGCGCACCGGTCCGTTTCGAGCCTGATTTACATGACCCTGCAATAAGATAATTGAACAGCTTCGGGATTTTCAGCTCTCGTAACAAATCATAATGTAAACACGCACTTGTAGACACAAATAATATCATCCAGTGCACTGTATCCATAATAATTGATACACCAAAATTCTCAAAAGGGAGAACAACCATATTTATATCCTTTCCCCCCACAAATGTAAGAATAATTAAAGATACGAAGCTTAAAATTCATCCAGTTACTGTATATAAAAAAAAAAAAAAGTAAAGTGCAGCCATTATCAACCATCCAGTTGAGGAGGCTTCCATCCACTGCAGGATGGAAGCCTCCTCAACAATTCATGCTGAGGGAAATGGACCATAATCTGCCACGCTGGTCTAGTGCGGGTTGGCAGATCGACCGTATTCAGCAGACAGGGGCTTGAACCGCGGTCTACTCAAAGAGCGTGTGCTACTGCACTCCCGTTCCTGCCCACTCGGCTACGGAGGCCTGTTACTGTACATACAGCGTGACGTCTTAAACATTTAAGGTGTCATGCTGCTTATAATAGAGAGGTAGTTCAACCAGACAATTTCTTGGTGTCTCAATCCAACCACTCTTAGTGGAGAGACATTTCAGTAGGTGGTTGGCTAAAATATCTGCTAAACAGCGGCGATAGCATAATCTATTTCTTTAAAAAGATATTTTAATGCGTAACAATTGGAAAGTATGGTATCAACATCTATTTTTTTTCTCAACATACATTCCCTTGATGTGAACGTGTTTCAGTTTTATAGGAACGAAGTATTAAGGAATCAAGCTAAGCTGATGTGGATATAATCACCGTCCTCACACAGGGTGGAAAATGCCCGGACTCAAATCCCGTTAATACCGCGAGGAATTCTGATGGACTTCCCCCCCCCCTTTCTGAGTTAGACAGTCTGAAGCAAGAGTTGCACGGTTTTTTTATCCCAGAAACGCGAACTTTTAGTCTCCAGTAACAGGCAAGTCGAATACAAAATATATGCAATTTTCAAACACTATATACTGTCGCCTCATAGCCTTAATTGCTTTGACGTTTAACACACAATCATTCTCAGTGACTAAAGTGATTATGTTGAAAGCGCCTGCAAGAACTGGCACAGGATGTGGCTCAAATAATTTAAAATCTCGAAACTGGATTGCATAATGAAATTGTGGAACTCTTTCCGGAAATGGAATTTTATGCAATGCGTTATCATACATTATCACACATAGGATAACAAGATTTTCAGAGATGAAAATCGGAACAAACGAATTTTCATGATGAAAAAAATCAGAAAAAAAACGCACTCTGAAAAATAAAAATTAGGACAATTTCGGGGCTCATTTATAAACGACAGGGCGATGTACTTTTTACTGCAGAACTTTTCTTGGGTACAGGGGGGTAGCTACCGTATGGCAAGAGTAGGCAAAGCCTAGGGCCCCTACTTCACCAGGGCCCATAGACAGATGGAAGTAGTTGCCACCCCTACTACACTAGGGCCTATAGGCAGATGCAACATGTAATGAAAATATTTTTCTCACTGAGCTCCTCAACAATGTTATACATCTAGAATAAGGAAGGAATTCTTATATCTTATGGCCAAAACATAACAAACCCAGGCGGCGGCAGTCTTTATTTTGCTTTTACAAATGCAACTTTTATAGTGATCAGACACCCGTTCGGTTACTGTATATGTATGCGTGATATCCTATGGTGTTCGGGATTCCCCACTTGACAGGGGCCGGGGACAGGCCCACCGTATACGAACATTTAGCCATATACGGTGGTCAAAAGTTGTTAGTTGATTAATTTCAATTCAAGTTTGTTCAAGTTCAAATCATTATCAAAACAGCAATCGACATACAAAAATGTATTTGTTTATTATTGCTATTTGTATTTAAAATATAAAGTTTAAAATTAAATTAATAAAAATTTTAGTTAAAATTGAATGAAAAGGGAAAGAATGGAGCCCAAAAAAGAACAACGGAGAAAGCAAAAGAACAAGCAGTCAATAAATTAGATAATTTTTTTTACAAAACACAATAATGAATTATGTCCAGAAGAAGGTAAAGAAAAGACCAGAATGGTACTAGAACGGTTATTTCGTATAACGCTTATGTTGGCTAAAAATTCTTTAGCATATTACGGTCATCGGGAAGGATTTTCGGAAGATTACAACGGCAATTTTTTTTTTTTTTTTTTTTTTATCGCAATTCCGATTACTTTCCTACTATGATGACGTAATGAAACAAATTATTAATAAGCCACCTGGTTCGGTCACTTATTTAAGCCCCACTGTCCAAAATGACTTAATAGAATGTTTAGATACCAAATTAACAAAAGAAAAGTGTTACACTCAAAATTAATTCAGCACCATTTTATTCACTAATTTTGGATACTACTCAAGTTCTCACAAAAAAAGATCAATTAAGTGTTATTGTATGACATGTTCACATAATTCCAGACGAAAATAAAAAATCCAAAGATTTTGAAATTTGTGAAACGTTTTTAGGATTCCATGACATGAATGATCATTCAGCAGAAATGATGACGGATAATATAATGAAAATATTACACTACACACTAAATATTCCCATTGAAAAATGTTATAGTCAGGGATATGATGGGGCTAATGCCACGAGTGGGGTTTATAATGGTGCGCACTCACTCATTAAAAGGATCCAATCAAATATAGAGTACATTCATTGTGCAAGTCACAATTTAAATTTAGTTATTAATGATAGTGTAAATTGTTGTAATAACGTTTCATCATTTTTCGACATTCTTCAAATTTTGTATAATTTTTTTTGGAAATAAAGTGTAAAGTGTGTTTAGGGTCAAGCGGCACCAGGGGTTTCCCCCATCTCCGCGTAGTTTACATTGTGGGTGAACCAGTTGACTGGAAAAGCCAGAGATTTAAAAGTGTATGGACTTTCTATATATTTGATGTCTTGTACCGTTGTTCATCTGGCCATTTAGCCGCCAGACCCCGACTGAGGCCCGACGTTGTCCCACTTTAGCCCCGTGGAGGCAGACCAGGTACTCACTAGTATATAGTTCACTCTGGCAGGTCCTGCCACCTAATTTCCTGAGATTTCAGTGGCTAGGACCTTAAAAAAAAAAAAAAAAAAAAATCGCGTAGGCGTCGCGGGGAGCGCTAGAAGTCCAAAATGTTGGGCAAAATTAATTTAGATTGGTGATTTTAGATTGTGTGGGGCATGTTTACGTTGCTATCAGATAGAGTGGGGTGAAGACTGAAGACTGGGGGGCAAATAGACAGAAATATGGAGCCGAAAGGGAAGGCAACTCCAGTTTACAGTGGGGCATGCCCATGCCCCACCAGAGGGAAGAAATAGGGTGGCAGGGTGGGGAGGGGACAGTTTACTGTCCCCTCCCCCACCTGCCAGGAAGAGGTGAGACAGTGAGCCAGACAAGAGAGCTGGCTCAGGTTGCCAATGTGGCCTGTGTGCATGGGTGGGAGCAAACCAGACTGCAGGGTGAGGTCCGCACCATCCAGAAAAACTTGAGGCCCAGCAGAGGCGATCCAATGTTGGTTTGGCTGAACAGGTTGTGCAAAATGTCACAGTTGGGAGTCATTCATGGGACTGTTGTCCCGTCCGGTAGTCAATGTTCTGGGAAATGGAGTTTTCTCACTTCTTATAAGAGTTCCAGTTTTGTCTTGCATGAAGGATCAAGCGCAGTCAAACCTGACATCTGGTTGGGGGTCTCTGAGAAGCTTTGTTTGACACATCTATTCGAAGTTTGCAGGCAGAGGAATGGTCAAGCGTCTAGCATACAGGTTCTGGGCAAACTTGGTGAACGCTATATATGAGGCTTCATCTTCCAGTAAGTAGTGTTCCCGGTTTTTGGGATTAAGGCGCACTTGGATGATTAATTCAACACGAAGATCTTCATAAAATTCGCAGTCATACATCTGGTGTCCCCAGGTCTCCACAGAGCCACATGCACACATTGGGTTGTTTTCGAGTCCGAGAAGGTGTAATTTGTGGCGGATCGCTCCATGTCCTGTTAGGAGATACGTGCTATACAATCCAGGGCAAAGCCATACCGGATACTGTGGGTATATTTGTTGTAGATTGGGGAGGAACCTTCGCGTGATTTCCCCTTTTGTGGAGGTCGTCCAGCGCTGCTGCCATATCGATCGCAAATAGATCTGGAGTCTTTTCTTCTCCACTGTCCGATTTGCAGTTGGGTCTGTGGTGTGATCCTGGAAAGTAGTTGGATTTCCGCGTCTAAGCTGCTGTAACATGCCTAGGCGAATCACAAAGATGGGATCTTTTTTTTTTTTTTTTTTTATATTTACTGGGGAATCTGAAGTTACATTAAAAAAACTCAGCTCTACTCGCCGGTCTGGTAGATTAGTCTATAACAGCTGTGAAAGTTCGTTTTGCGGATATTATAAAAGCTTTGACAGAAATTAATCTTATATCAACTAAAAAAGCAGACCGAGACGAAGCGCGTACAATAATGAAGCAAATGATGACATTTGATTTTATTTTCATTTGTATATTTTTGAATAACATGATGTGCGAAATTAATTATGCTTCAAAAACTCTACAGAAGCATGATATAAATTGGAGCAGAATGGCATTAAGGGTAAGTTGCTACAATGGATAAAAGGATGGTTGAGTGGGAGAAGACAGAGGGTGGTAATCAATGGGTGCCACTCTTCGTGGACTAATGTTATTAGTGGAGTCCCACAGGGTTCGGTGTTGGGCCCACTGTTTTGTATATTTATTAGTGATGAAGGTATATCATGCTTAGTGTTGAAGTTTGCAGATGATACAAAGGTTGGGATGGTTGTTAATGGCAGTGTGCTACTGCAACAGAATCTAGAAAAATTGGGCAGATGGGCTGAGAAGTGGCAACTGAAGTTTAACATTGACAATTGCAAAGTACTGCATATGAGTAGAAGTAACCCCAGAGAAACGTACCAACTGTGTGGTACTACACTTAAGGTGGTAGAAAATGAAAAAAGACCTGGGAATAATTGTACAGTCAGATATGAAGTTTTCTGAGCAATGCAGACAGGCTGCCAGGGCAGGTCATGGGGTTTTGTCAATGATGTATAGGAATTTTGCTAGCAGGGAAAAGGAGGTGATTGTCCCTCTGTATAAGGCAATGGTCAGGCCACGCCTTGAGTACTGCATACAGGTCTGGAGGCCTTATTTTAGGAAGGATGTAGATTTGCTTGAGCGTGTACAGAGAAGGGCAACAAGATTGGTGAGTGGAATGAAGGGATCCTTTTACCAAGAGAGGCTTAGGTTCGGCAAATTGCAGCGCCTGGAGACTAGGCACCTGCGAGGTGATCTGATTGAGGTGTATAAGGCCTTGAATGGATTGAGCACGCTGAATTCTGATGGGATCCGTCCACTTGTTCAGATTAGGAACCTAAGGGGGCATAAATTCAAATTGAGGAAAGACAGATGTAGAATAGATATGCGGAAATTTGCCTTTAGCCAGCGGGTGGTTAATTGCTGGAACAAACTTCCATCTATCGTTGTGGAAGTTGATAGGTTAAATAAATTTAAGGAAGAACTGGACAAACATTTAGAGGGAATTGTTTTGTTTCGTTTGTAAATTTTTTTTTTTTTTTTTTTTTTTGACTGATGCCGCATATGCTCATACATTTGATTTCTTGCCTCACATGCCACTACTACTACTACCTCAATGATTGTACTTCTGTATTGGACCGAGTCAGTAAAAATTTATGAAACATTCGAAGTTCATACGAACAAATTAAATAGGACTCTGAACAAATTGCCAAGGAGTTCGGGGTAGATCCCAAATTTGAAGACAAACGATAACATAGAACTAAAAGATAGTACGATGAATTAGCTTCAGAATTTTTGTTTGATAATAGAGATTAGTTTTTTTTTTTTTTAAGCCGGTATTTTTTACTATTTTGGAAAAAAATATAATACAAATTAAAAACAGTTTCAAAAGAATGAAGTTAGTAAAAAATTATTTTGCAATACTAGAACCGAAAAAAAATATGCCAAATGGTGATATATTGAGTGTGAAAATTTCATATAAAAAAATATTCATCTGTATGCTCTCCCAACTGCCAATTCAATATTGTAATTTAATGACACCTACTAAACAAGATTTATCAGTTGACATGTCTATCAGACAATTTTTTTTCCCCATTAATTTTTACTTTATTTTATTTTTTATCCTGCCAGCTGCCTCTGACAAAAGAAGATAATTTATTAAATTACGAATAATAAAAGTTTAAAAAAGAAATGCTATTGGCAAAGTAGACTGTGCAATCTTGGCTATTGAGCATAAATATGCCAGTAAAATGGATTTTATTAATTATTTCGCAAATGTAAAAGCACTAAAAGTAACATTTTAACTCTTTTTTAAAATTTATTAGTTACAGTACAATTTTTTGTTTGTCAAATTGTATCTAATAAGTAGTATCATATTGTAATATTAATTTTCATGTTTTTAATGTTTGTAAAATTATAAAGGAATCGTAAATAAAATACATTTATATCATTAAAATGAGTCAACAATTTTTTTTATATTATACCTAATTAAAATTTATTTTAATAAAATAAGGGGCCCAAAAAACTTAGCTATGCCACTGTTTGGGTGCTGTAATATATGTAAAGTTAATATCATTTCATAAAACAATGCACAAAAAATATTTGTAATTTTGTTTTTTGTTCAACTAAAATTATCAATCAGTTAACCGAACAACAAAATCCAAATCCAGGTACAATTATCATATTTTAAGTGTATATTGGCAAAGTAGACTGTGCAATCTTGCAATGTTGGCTATTGAGCATAAATATGCCAGTAAAATGGATTTTATTAAAGAATATTAATACAATATTAACTGTAGGAGCTAAAAACACATTTTACATTAAAAAATACCAGATGATCCCATTAATAACTATTAGTTGTATTCTTCACCAGATCTTATTAATTCAGATTTTATATCCACATTGGCAGAATGTGAATAATTGGAGGGAAAAAGTATTGGCACAGCTTCTGGTATTCTGAATATGGAAAACGGCTGCGTTCGAATTCAATCCCATCTAGAGTCGAGGAGCTTTCATCAACTTTTTTTTTTTTTTGGAAGGAAGGCAGGGGGTTACCCTTGCCTGCCGCTGACTAAATGTATAAAATAAAAAATAGGAATATCTGATCACCCTAATCACTCATCACTAGCATGACGCTAAAGTATAAATCACAAGATCTTTCCCCCACCACGACCAAAGAGAAAAATATCAATTTTTCTATATTTTTTAAAATATCAAATACAAATCGACAACGTAGACGACTTCATAGCTGGTTATTATAGGATGTTAGGGTCATTAGCAACTTAGGCCATACTGCACCCTAATATGCCTATAAATTGCATGTGTTCTGTGGTCAATTTTCTGTTTGCTAGATAAAAAATCCACTACCCTTGCCTGCTGCTGACTAACTCAGGTCTTTTCCACTCACTGCAGGATGTTGATTATGCCAACTGTGATACTCATGAGCGAGGTTATTATTATTACTAGCCACATAGCGAAGGAAGCCTGAGGCTTATGTTGCACCAGCTAAAAAAAAAAAAAAAAAAATTTCCGAGTTACCCTGAGAGAGAGAGAGAGTCAGAAATAGAAGGGAATCACCAAGAAAGAGAAGAATGATGATATCAAGCTCAGGACCCTGGGTGTGATAAGTCTATACTCACCAGATGTGAGCCCCAGGTTCGCTGCTAAGAGCGCAACAAACTAAGTAAACGTGTACTAAACCCACTCCTCCTGCAATACAAGTTTATTTTATTTTATTTTTTAATTATTTGTAATTGTTTCCAATTTTACTGATATGGAAAGGAGTGGTAAGAGGCTTGCTACTTCTCTTTTTTTGGTGATTGGTAGAATAGGAGGAATAGCAATATGAAACAAAAATAACAATAAAAAAGCCAAATTCAATATCAAAGTAAGGGTAGAGGATTCTGAATTCATCAAAGGAGCATTCTACATATTGCTGCTGAGTTTCTGGTTTTCGCTCATTTACTTTCTCTAGCATTTGTTGACTTAATGGAATTACTACGTCTGGTTTTATTTCAGGTTCCGTGTCCAATTTAAACTTTGGGGACCAACATTTTCCAGCCAACTCTGTCTCTTGCTTTGTGAAATAGTTCTTGCATCATAAGACCCCCGTCCATTCTTTGATATTATCAAGCCACTTTTTTCTTGGTCTTCTTTTTGCTCTTTTGCCTTTAATCTTCCCTTGCAGGCTTAGTCTCTGCAGGTCATACTGTGGGCTTCTTATAATAAACCCAAGTTAAGAAGTTTTCTCTGCAATTGTAGTTAGTAGTGTCCTTGTCCTCTTAAGGACCTGCTCATTGGTGACCCGATGTGTTCACAGAATTTTGAGCATTCTTCCGAGCATCCACATCTCGAAGGCTTCCAGTTCCTGATTTCTGCCTTCCGCATGACCCAGGTCTCACATCCATCTGGTTAGTTTAGGAAAATGGAAATTAATAACAGGCCTCAAAAAGCTCCGTGCACATTCTCCCTCCCTCTAAATTTGCCACTATCCTTACACTAATATACTGCATTGTGATGGAGTGTATGGCAAGTGCTCAGTTTTAGTAGTTTCACCATTATTTTTAGATTCTCTTCAAATTTTCCTTAAGTATCTCTAATTCCTATCCTGCTATTTAAACTTCCAAATAATCTAATGCATTAAGGGCTTATGCCTCAAGCTGCAAAAGAGTTAGACTATGTATATCTTAGTGCATTTGCATCATTAATACACAGCCAATTATTGATTAGCAAATATTTGCAATAGCGGCATCGTTTAAGTTATATCTCATATTGTGAATACCTTCACAATGAGTTGCCATGACATTCCACTACTTCGAAAAAGTAACGCTTCCCCCGAAGGAGAAGACTGTTGTTACTTATTCTCATTGGATACCACCACACAGACGGCACCTACCCACCCACTGAAGAAGGGGTTTCAGGGCTATTTGGCCCTTCTTCGGTGGGTGGGTAGGTGCCGTCTGGATGGTACTATTACTTTCCCTCTACCTTTTTGCTTTTCTAAGTCTAATAGGGACAAGTGGATAGTCAAGTTATTATCCCACACATATACAAAATAGCCCCGAAACGGTGCCTCTGGGTGGTGGTATCCATTGAGAATAAGTAACAACAGTCTTCTCCTTCGGGTGAAGTGTTACTTATTCGAAGTAGTGCAATGTCATGGCAACTCGTCGTGAAGGTATTCACAATACGAGATGTAACTTAAAACGATGCTGCTATTGCAAATATTTGCTAATCTTAATTGGCTGTGTATTAATGATGCAAGGCACTAAGATATACATACCTCTAAATAATGTATTCTATCACTGTCATTACTTTCTATTGCTCTAATATATTCAAGAATTTTTTAAATTTCATATTGTTTCTACCCTTGAACTGGCTGGCTGCATATATAGACAAATTTCATTGTCCAATTTTCCATCTAAAATTTTGCCACATAACTATTAGATGTTTCTCAGTGAATTAAAATAGCAGGGTGATCATGGCATGCACTGTTCTGGCTACCAACTCTGCATCTTTCAGAAGAAATTATTTATAGTTATAATTGTTCAGCTGCACCTCTTGTATTTATTCTCCTGTTTTGTTACCCATAATTGATACCAAATGGAATTGGTTCTGTTAATTTAATTTTTTGCTGCTTAAGCTTCTACCGTTGATGGCACCTACCACAATGGCTGTTCCAGTAGTACATTTAGCACTGTATCCTGGTTTACTGATAAGCCAAGTGGGACCTTGTCAACCCAGATGACATCCCAATCAGTAGTATGAGTCTTGACTGCTTTGTCGAGACTCATACCGGTAGGTCCATTCTTGTTAATTTGGTAGCTATACAGCTGTTTCCCTTCTAAGAAGTAACACCATAGAAATGAGAGAAGTGATCAATGGGTTTAGATCTGAGATTTCTGCAAAACTCCAGCTTAAATGGTGTAACCTCATATAAAATTAATCAGATAAATAGTATCCTGCATCAACAAACACTTTGTTCATAATCATCAGTCACACAAACACAATGGTTTTCTTTACTAACTTGTAGTCAGTACTCTGATGATAGTGATCAGATAATTTTTATCTAGGAATGTGTGAATAATACTCAGTTTTATTTGAAGTACTTTACAGGCGCAATGCACTATTCTGGTGATTCATCCAGCAGAAGAAATCAAATAGTTGCTGTGATGTTAGACAGTCATGATAAAAACAGTAGGCAGGAGCCTTTACTCAGTCATGCTGATGACAGAGTAATCACAGATGATTTTGATCTAGGAATGTGTGCATAACATTATTACTCAATTTTATCTGAAGTGTTTTATAGGTGCCACACACTGTCCAGTCACTCATCCAGTAACAGCATGTAAATAGTTTCTGCGATGTTAGAGACAGTCGTGATAAAAACAGTAAGCAGGAGCCTCCATTTACTACAGAATATTTAGGCAAGGAGGTACTAGGCCCTATTATATCTAGTAAATACAAACAAAAGATAGCAAATCCTGATAGGAGTTGGAAATTTGCTTCCTGTCCAAAGCTAGTTGGGCCTACCGGTTTCTAGGTTTTAACCTATTTCCACTTTTATCATATCTTCATCTAAAGCTGTTTCACTGGGTGCTTACTTTGTCTAACAGTTCCATAAATGACCTTGGTAAATCTTCTGCCATATTGAACACATTACTCTCTTAATGCTGTCCTTGTTCTTATGGAAAGATCAGAAGTATACTGTAAATTCTAATGGAATTTCCCACGGTGTTGCCCCTTCACACTCTTATTCCATTGTAGTTAGACCAACCCAGCTCTTCAAAGGCACCAATTTATAAATACAGTATTTTCTTTTTTTTATATAAAATTAAACTATAGTAGCTCCAATGTTAAAATACAGTAACTCCGCAGCATTTTTTATATAACCCAGGCCCACCTCCAATTTAGAGGATGACTAAAGTATATCTATACAGCATCTCTTCCTCTTCAATCATATGAACTGTAATGTGTTTGCAATTGTAATGTTTTATGTTGTGGATTCATTTTTTATGAATCCACAACATAAAACATATCTTCAGTTTAAGAGGATGGTATTTTTGCCAATAAATCCAGTTTTAACATAGGTCAGTATATTCAGATTATGTTGCAGGTTGCATTTGATACAATATAGAAAAAGATTCTGTGAACAGAACAGTGCAGGCAATAAAATGCCAACATTACATGCTCTACTTGTATCCTCATATCCATGTAGAGTACATAACGTTACGTGCTCTACATGAACATGAGCAGTGCTTTTTTTCGTAAAAAAATAGGTGCCGGTACTCATTCTTTGCTATCAGAAAAAATTGAAAATTAAAAGGATATGAAAAGTAAACTAAAAACTTATTTCCTGATACTGTTACTTCAGTAGTAATGTTTTTGGAATAAGAATGACAAATTAATTATATTAACACAGTTTATTAAGCATAAATTTATTATACAAGTATATAAAAAATAAGTCAAAGGTGAGTCTTATTTAATAAAATAAAAAATAATAAGTAAAATGTAAAAATAAGTACTAAGTAAAAAAATAAGTAAAAATAATTTCATAATGAAGTTTTATAAAATATTACAAATTTTTATTAAGTTCCCATCCGACCCAATATGCCGACTTCTTTTCTTACTGTTTGTGTCTGTTGATAGATGACGTTTGAGAAGCAGCCACAAATCAACGTATTTTGTTGGATCGAAGCATGTCAGCGGCGGGCCTACAATTTTAAGAAACAGTAGTGAAGAAACTGTTTTTGTCATCATCGAAGCTCTGGTTGGGCTGACGATCAGATTCATTTGTGAAAATCCTCGTTCACATTCACTTGATGAAACTGGTATTCTACTCAGAGCGTTCATTAAATTCTTCAATTCTTCCGAAATCGTCTTTTCAATTAGGTATTCCCGAAACCACGAATTGTACCTCTTTCATTTAACTGAAACCTAATTGATAATTTTCTAATTTCATTCTCACCAAATGTCACTTGAGAGTTAATATCTTCAGGCCAATGTTTCCTATCAAGTACTCGGGCTGACGTGAAATCAGCACTTTTACTATCAAACAGCCTGCTTTCTACTGATTGTTTCAAAGTCCTGTAGAAAGTCTCTGGATCGAATGGAGAATAATTTCTGTAGTCTGAAAATAATTTCTGTACCATGAAGTGAAACTCCTTGAAATCGTAGATTTTTCGGCAGCTTTGGCGGCATTTCTGTAATACTGTCCCGGAACTGTTTGTCTTTCAAGAAAAAGTTGTACAATTTCTATTTTTTTATTCGCCCTGTGCAAATCTATATCCCACTCCTGCAAGTCCAAGCTCAAGTCTGATAATTCTTGAAGAGCATCACACATTAAACCTAAGTCTAATATAAAGTTTGTAGTCGTAATTTCCTTCTGCAATCCTTTATATGTACATCTTTCTTTTTGGTCCCGCATCGAGTCATTCTTTGCTTCTTGAAAATGATTAACGCACGCCTCATAATTATTCCAAACAGCCGAAATAGACCGGAAGCTCGATGCCACCCATCGTATGCTTAAAATTCTGCCAATTTTTAATAGTTCAATATCCAGCGAGTTTGCGCACACTTTCAATTCTCTGGAATTTTTTGGCGACGCGTTATACATGACAAAAGTTTATCAATAAATGCTTTAAATCTATCGATACCTGCAACGGATTTCACAGTATCACCAACTGATAGTTCTAATCGGTGATTAGCGCAATGCCACACCATTAAAAAAGGGAATTTTTGTTTTAGTTTCGTAACACCACTTTTACTACCCATCATAACAGCTACACCATCACATGACAAAAACTAAGTGAGTTTTTAGTTTTCCGTGATACTGTATGACTGAAGACAATTGAGCAGAGAATCAAATATCCGTTTTGCAGTAACACTTTCGAGTTCAATCAAGTCCAGAAACAAATTTATGGGAGATCTCATTCCACAGTCAAATATACAAGTTCGAACGTAAACGATTAAAGCGGATTTCCTAGTTACCGTGCTCGATTCGCCAATTATCAGTGAAATTTCTGTTCAACATAATTTTATTAACCAAATTTTTTCTCATTTCATCACTAATGTGGTTAATGCAAGCGTTTGTTGAATGAAGAATACAACCCATGTCAATCCCATTTAATTCCTGTAGGTCAATCTGATTCAAAATTATGAAAAGACTGATTTTCTTTGGCCACCTTATATGCGGTACGAAAAATTTTTGCTGTTATTAATTTTTCGTGCATTAAACTCTTTTCATGGGGCCCTTTCTCAGCTTCCACAAGCAGTTTTGTGTCCCGCTGTTTCCTTGTGATCGAAAATTTTCTTTCTTAAAGACAATAGCTGTTGCTGTCTGCTTTCGCCAAAATAGGTAACTTCATTATTTGCCCATTCGTTAGAAATCTTCATGCCCATCTTCTTTTCCACTCCAAGAGTTCCAGTTTGTTTACATAATGCACAGCCAAGTCTCTTATTTTGATAATTTAGCCAATTATACTTCACAGAAGTCATTTTTTTGATCAACAGTCCAGCAACTTGGCCAGTCATTTATGTCAGTCATCCCTTGCTGTTAGATGTGGATACCATCAGGAACAAAAGCAGTGTTTGACATAGTTTCTGTAATTAGGTCTTCACTCACATTTTCACTTGTGTTTAATTTCTTAACTATGGAGGGTGAGAAGAAACTAGTAATTCTTTTCATTTTGTACTTTATGTTTAAAGATAGCTTTTTTTTAATACTAATTCACTTACAGTCTTGCACAGGCAAATAAGGTCCTTGGTCCTTGAGGTTGTCACAGACATTCTCTCAGATATGCCAGACATGCTGTTCTTGCTACCTGGGAGTCTAAAACGCTGATGGAACTGATATTCGGGTGACACTCAAGTCAAAGTGGACCCAATTTCGGTGAAGTCCGGACGGTCTATGACAGCCAAATCCTCTGCTTGCACCTTCACGATGGTGGGACTGTTAGTAATCCTGGGTATAACCTTCATGCACAAGTACATGGTGGGTAACCACCCAGGTGTGAACCAACGTAAGCAGGGGTCGAGGTGTGGCGCCCACACCACATGGAGGAACGCCGTCCCTCTATGTTACCAGGCAGAACTAGGTGGTAGATGACTCTCATCAACCGGTGAAATACCACCACTTTGCTTATTGGAGGCTTGAAGTGGTGGAACCCATGTTTAGTCTCTAGAGCTAAGTTCCGGCCAACCCTTCCCTATCTCTTCCATCATGCAGTATGATTGATGATTTTTGAGGTTATGATGAATGTCGTGGCGAGATCCAATATTCCTTACATTTCGAGGGTACAGCTCTAAAACGGTGTTTGCAGGCCGGCCGCTAGTTAGTACACCGGACTGAACCTATTGGTAACTCTAGGAAGCTTCCGGATCAGCTAGTGTATAATCTTACTACCTCTACTCTGCCAGATAGTGACTGGAGGGAGTCCGAGTAGTGTGTATGCGGGGAGCATTGTCGAGGCCACGTTATGTCAAGGATCTGGGTATATTCTTACCACATGTACGCCATATCCAAAAATTTCATTACTTCATACACATGTCCCACCCACTTTTTCTTAATATTGAATACACCATGAATTGTCAAAATAATAGAGCAAGCTTATCTGCGAAAAGATCTAAACCTCCCAAGGACTTCCTAATTCATTTCACAAATATATGTGGTCTCAATTCTAATCTCAACGATGTCCATTTCCACTTACAGTCTTCCAAACCCCATGTACTTTTTCTGACTGAATCTCAGTTATCAGTTGATTCAACTACTGCTCATCTCAGATGTCCAAATTATTTGCTGTATGATTCCTTTCGCCTCAAAGGTGGTACTTGTGCATATGTCCGTTCTGATATTCCCTGTCAAAGACTTGGCAATTTGGAATCTCCTCTCTGTGATCTTCTCTGGCTTAAAACCTCTCTACCTCATTGTGTAAAATTCATCTGTTGTCTCTACCGTTCTCCCAACCCCACTAATCACTTGGAGCTCTTTGACTTCCTCTCTTTGCAGCTTGACTTTCTCCAGTCCAACTTTCCTAACAGTGAGGTAATTTTCCTTGGTGATTTTAACGTTCACAACTCCAACTGGCTTCCGTTTTCTAGTCACACCGACCCAGCAGTTCGAGATGCTGAGGCTTTTGCAATTACTAATGACCTAGCACAGATTGTTCATTTACCTACAAGAATACCGGACAATCCTAATCATACAGCCAATACGCTTGATCGTTTTGGCTTGATCGAAAAAGATCAAGCCAATACGCTTGATCTTTTTCTCACAAACAACCCTTCTAAGTACAAGGTTGAAGTGAGAGGTCCTTTAGGCACTTCAGATCACAACTTGGTGATTGTCTCTTCTCCAATGGAACCTTTATCTCATGGCTATTCCGAACCTCGTATTGTTTGGCATTACAAGAATGCTAAACGGGATGACCTGCGAGACTTCTTTTCTTCTTTTCCTTGGTCTGATTACTGTTTCAAAACTTCTGATGTCAACGTTTGCTCAGATCGTGTCAGTGAAATTATTCTTACAGGAATGGAATCCTTTATCCCACACTCCACTTTAAAATCTCGTCCTTTATCTAAACCTTGGTTTTCCAATAAATGTGCTAAGGCTGTCCAAGAGAAGAACGTTGCATATCGTAATTGGCTTGTTTCTAATTCTTCAGTTTCATTTTCTGCCTACACCAAAGCTCGCAACAATTGTAAAGCAGTTATTAATCAGTCCAAACTAGAGTTTGAACAGGCTAAGAGTAGAAAACTTGCTTCTTGCCCTAATGGTAGCCGAGCATTCTGGTCTCTTGCCAAAGCTATTGGCCGCAACTTTTGCCCATCTCTGCTCCCACCTCTGTCCAAACCAGATGGTTCTGTTGTCACTTCAGCCAAGGATAAAGCTGACCTGCTAGCATCCCATTTTTCTTCGAGCTCATGTATTAATGATCTTGGTAAAACACCTCCCACCATTCCCAAAACGCTCCATTCAATGCCTCCTGTGGTCTTCCGTCAAAAGGATATCAGAAGGATTTTGATGAATCTTGATGTTAAGAAAGCTCCAGGTCCTGATGGTATTTCTCCAATTGTTCTCAAAACCTGTGCTCCCAAACTTACTCCTATTCTTTGCCGCCTTTTTTCACTTTCTTATTCCAAAGGTGTTTTCCCTTCTGCTTGGAAATTTGCTCATATCCAGCCAGTTCCTAAAAAGGGTGACAAATCTCTCCCATCCAATTATCGTCCCATTGCAATTACTTCTACTCTTTCTAAAGTAATGGAGAAATCAATTAACCGCCAACTCTTAAACTACCTAGAAACCTTCCGTCTGATCAACGATCGCCAATATGGATTCCGTCAGTGTCGATCCACTGGTGATATTCTGGCTTATGTTACCCATTTATTTACAGACTAATTCAATGGAAAGGTTCGGTGAAAAATGGAAAGGTTCGGTGAAACACAAGTAGTTGCTCTTGACATCTCAAAGGCTTTTGATCGTGTTTGGCATAAAGGTCTTCTAAACAAGCTTCCATCTTATGGTTTGCCAACTGTTTTTAGTAATTGGTTATCCAGTTTTCTCTCTGATCGCTCACTGAGGGTGATGGTAGATGGCTCTCTGTCTTCTAACTTCTCCACTAATGCCGGTGTCCCCCAAGGTTCAGTTCTTTCCCCCACTCTTTTCCTCTTGTATATCAATGACCTTCTTCCATTGACTGGAAATCCTATCCATAGTTTTGCCGATGATAGCACATTGCATTCAACTTTCCATTTTGAGAAACCTTGTACAGCTCAATCAGCTTCAAGTTCTCGAAAATCTGCTGCCAATTCCTTAAATGCCGATCTTCAGGTAATTCTCCAGTGGGGCAAAGACAGCTTAGTTGATTTCAACCCTTCTAAAACTCAATCTTCTTATATCTCGCAAAAAGGATTCTTCTGCTCCTATGCTTATCTTTAGTGACACTCCAATTTCTAGGCAAAATGATATATCTCTTTTGGGGATTACCTGACTTCTAATCTGTCTTGGCACAAGCACATTACAAATATTGCTTCCTCTGCATCTAAAAAACTTGGTTTTCTCTTTCGCTCTCGGCATTACTTTTCTCCCAAATAGCTGCTCACTCTGTATAAATCGCAAATCCGCCCTGCCATGGAATATTGTTCCCACATCTGGGGTGGTGCCCCCAAAACCTCTCTCAGGCTTCTTGATTCCATTCAGAAGAGGGCAGTTAGGTTAATTAATGATTCTTCTCTAACAGAGTCTCTCCACTCGCTTTCTCATAGACGCACTGTTTCTGCTGCATGCCTCTTCTACAGATACTTCCATGGGCACTGTTCTTCTGAATTGGCTTCTAGAATTCCCGCTCTCTCTTTCAAAACAGTCCGAACACGTGCCGCCACCAGCCAACATCCATTTACTGTCCAACTTCAAACCCACAGAACCAACTTTTCATCTTCCTCATTTATTCATTCAACTGCCATTTTCTGGAACAACCTTCCTTCATACGTATTTCCTGAAAATTACAATCTACAGAAGTTCAAGTCCAATATCAACAAATATCTTCTTTCGTCTTTTCAACCTCCAACCCAAGCACGGTACTAAGTACTATAGGTTATAATACCTCTCGTGTTTGGGGTTCTCATAAAAAAAAAAAAATAATAAAAAAATAAATAAAACTGTTGCATCTGAATTGAGAATGTATAAATACAAAGTTTTGCTGAACAAACTTTTACATTGTAACAAAAGCCACAGAAAAATTAGGGGGAACCAATAGGAGCCCCTAGGAAATGGCATTTCCAAAGGGGGGGGGGAAGAGTCAAGAAAGAGGTTGGCTATAGATCATATATTTCTGATTTCAATAAAATTGTTTCAGTTCTCTCTTCCCCCAAATCAGGTGGTAGATGACTTTCATCAACCGGTGAAATACCACCACTTTGCTTATTGGAGGCTTGAAGTGGTGAAACCCATGTTTAGTCTCTAGAGCAAAGTTTCCGGCATCCCCCTCTCCCCATTCTTTTCCTTCAACCCATGCACAGTACTAAGTACTATAGGTTTTTATACCTTTCGTGTTTGGGGTTCTCATAAAAAAAAAAAAAAAAATGAGTTTCCCGAAGTGGGTGATACTTCTTAGATGAACAGAACACCTGCGAAAGTGAGATAATCCCCAATAAAGTAAATCTACAGTTGGAACCTCTATATAACTAAGCCGATTGTTCCTTGCAAAAATTTGTTAAACAAAAATTTCGTTATAAAGAAATACGACCCTTTCCACAATGAAAAATAATTCAACATTCAGAAATACAGTAAAAGATGGTAAATATATTTTCTAACATTTCAAAACAATATATTAATAAATAACAAATTAAGATACGATTTTTTTTTCACACATGATGCACACAATATTAGTACACTTAAGAATTATTTGGTTATCTTTTGTTGTACACTGTATTTACTGTACATCGATCATTTAAAAAATTTTCGCATTTGTTTTGACATACCTTTTGTATTCTCAGGAACATCTTCACACTGCAGGCCACGATGAAGTTTCAAAAGCTGCCGTCTCATGTTTAGAAGGTTCAATACCTTCGTTATCCTCATTTTTCTTTTCTTGTCATCGATACTGTCATTAGCTCTTTGAACTAGTTCTTAAATTTGAATATTTTTTTCTTCTCGAAACTGTCCAAAATGTGCAAGTCATTGAGGTACTATAACCACGTAAATAGAGATAAGAAAAATTTACAGAAACATTTACGGAAAAAAAACACACCTCTGCAAAACAAGTTGATTATTTGTAAAGAAAACCACACTCTCCTAATTCCTGGAGAGGGCGCTTACAGTAGATGGTTGACCAGAGCCCACTGTTCGCATCGGGAATACCCCTTGACCAGCGCAAGTTCTCGGTATGTGGGACAGGTGGTCGGATAGGATTTACGAGTATCACTAAGTGGAATAATCCCTTTAGCTCCCTTAATTCGTGCAGCAGCACTAATTGCCTAAATTGTCTGAAGGCCAGAAGTGTGAACAGTGCATACCGAGTCTCCCTAATCTGTTCGTTATATGCAATTTTTTTTCGCTCAACCGAAACTATTTTAAGTTTGTTAAACAGAGGTCCGACTGAGTAATTTAAAATTCCAAAAATGATTATAAAGTTTTATATAGAAAATATCTTAACAATGGACAATTAAAAATGCAAATTTAGTTAAATAACTTTAAGCATATGTGTTTGAATAATGGTTAAACATGTGAAAAAAAAAAATACTGAATATTTCAAATTTTGAAATGTACTACATGCAAATGTCACACACTGTTAATAAAGGTGCCGGTATGCCATACCGTTACGTACCGTCACAAAAAAAGCACTAGATATGAGCATGTTGAAACCTGCAACATGCTCAAAAAAAAAAATCTTACTACATATCAACAGTCCAAGTTTTTGTGGAAACAAGCCCCTTGGATCTACAGAAATTACCATTACCCTGGTATATGTTTTTACTTGTGTGTGTGTGTGTGTGTGGAAAACTTCATACTGTCATACTTTTAAATATCTCGATATTTATAATGTATAAGAACACAAAGCAGATTTGCCAGAACCTCTTTATAATCAGTACTTTGCTCATCTCCACTCCTTTTTGTTCCATGCTGGTGTCAAGTTGAAAATGTGACAAAAGCTGTTCTGATGCATACCATAATAAAAATAAAACAACCTTAAAAATGGAAAAGAATTAACATTTATTTCAGTGGATATATATTTACAATATATTTCATATATTTCTGAACTTGTGAAGTTCCATTTCTAATTATTATATTACTAATACATGATACAAAACTAACTAATTCAATACAATATTTACATAGTTCATATTCACACATATTTTGAAAATAGATTTAAGTACGTTTCTTAACATGTAGAAATAATTGTTTAAAATGCTGACTGCAGATCCATACCACTTAAATCACTGCTTCCTTGAGTGAGTAAAATCAAATGAAGCCTGAGGAGGTAATATGCAAATAAAGTTCACTTATGAATAAATGCTGCTGCTGTAGTTTTCATGTTACATTTTGCAGGTCTGCATAACCAAAATGTAAATATACATAACAGCGATTCACAACAAATAATTTCATAATAAGTCTATGTACATTTCAGTTCAAAATATTTATCACCCCTTCCCCCCCCCCAATCTAATTTCACCTCCGACTTCTTTCACGGGAGTGGCTTCGACTACGATGGCTAACATCTTTACTTCTATCTTTTCTTGATTTATGTAATTTTCCATATGATGAATTGGCATGGTGATTCCTTTCATGGGAATGAGAGCGGGTCTTATGCCTGGATTTTTGCCTTTCTTTTACCTTGTAAATTCGTTTTACAGAATGCCTATGTGGTGAGTAACTGTGGGACCTACTATGGCTTCGACTTCTTTTTTTCTTATGAGACCTGTGTTTTGCTGCATTTTCCTTAGTATCACGTGTGCAAGAGTGAGAACGAGAACGGGCTTTTAGACGTTCTTTATAATTCCTAGGAGTTTTGCTCTTGTACTTAGGAGATGGACTGTGACTTGAGCTAGGACTTTCAGATGAACTCGTTTTCTCTTTCTTTCCATGGGAACTTGGTGGACTCTGCTCCACAGGAGAAGGGCTTCGTTTTTTCTTAATTAAATTTACATGGTTGCTTTCAATCCTATGAAATATAAATATGCATAAATGTAGGTAAAAAAACCATACGAATGAAATACTAGAACTATTTTTACTGTTATTTGTTTCATACTGACAAGCATAAATTTTAAACTGAGTGGGATGAGTTTAAAACAATCAAATCAGTTTAAGAATATACAAGCGTGGTTTAAATGAAATAGAGAATCATCAAACAGCAGAAAACAGATTTGGACTACTGAGATGCCTTGTATAAATGTGCTAGATCATTCAACATAACCTGCAAAACAGAATGTGAAGTGTTTGTAACGAACTGTGCAGAACTGGCGCAAAGTAGATAATGGAATCATTGAAATTAGTGTAGCACGTAGTAATGCATTTCTGAATGCAGGAGAACCACCACCAGATGAAATGTTTCATTGCATGCCAGTTTTTATGAGGAATATGTTCTGAGGGAAGCAATACAAGTACAGCTATCTGACCTATAACAAGCTGGAGAAGCACATTACGCCATTAAAAGTACAACAGTTGTGAAGGTCTGTGTTCTATCATGCACACCACAATGTATGACTAAATGTTCCCCACAGGTACCAGAGGGATGTGTATGGTCTGGCCTGAAATGTTTTGACTTCATTACAGACAGGATGAGTAGAGAGGGGAAAGGGATAAGCAGCTTCTGATGTATAAATATTTCCACTATTAAAAAGTAGTAAAAAAGGTAATATTTTGATGGAAATAATAAAACTTGCTGCCAAAAAAAGGAAGTTCAATACATGCTGGTAAAATCTTGCACACATTTCTCTTTTGAAGGCTATTACTTATAATTTATATTGCATAGCACCACAATAAATATTGAATGCTACTGCAGAATGATACAAAACTTGTGGTAGACAATAAAGGCCAAATATCAGGTGAAGGCAGCCCAAACAATGATGATTACATAAGACACACCGAAGAGACTATTTTAGGTGTTGAAAAATGCCCTTTCCTATCAGATCTTTCTCAGGGTGATTATCATAACTGTGGTAAACATTACTACAGTAATACACTGCTGGGATAAGTATTTAAACACCTAGATAATTCTGTATAATTTTTTACACTGTAAGGTACAATAGGTTAACAAAGTTTTAGTCTTTGTTTATTGCTGCTTTGTAAGTTATTAAAAATCCTCACCTATCCTGGGAAGTGTGTCTTTCATGTACTTAATTTACTTTCATCACCAAACACATCATTATTATATATATTCATATATTACTGCAGTAATTTTGCAATCCATCCAGTTTTTTTTTTTAAATATATTTTTCAATATTTTTTATATCTATTACTTCCAATTTCTAATACTTGGGGCTGCTGGTGCAACAGACTATTTTAACAGACAACAGTTGCTATCTTAAACATTTTCTGAACCACATGGTAATGGTGAGTTCATTACCCTGTCATTCTTTTGCTTTTTCAGCACTTTTTTTATTTTTCATTCCCACACCAGTTGTGATTTTTTCCTGCCTCTGTAAAGCCATTCATGATCTACAGTATACATAATTCTTGGCATACCTTATTTGGTCCTTTTCCACTGCTAAATTCGTTTCACAACATGTGTTACAGAGCATAAAAACCAGACGCCTACATATTAACTTCTTTCCCATAATTTCAATGGATGACCTCTGAAGAAGACATTGAAATGAGTTATACGGCAATGTGTTACTTTATTTTATTTTATCTGCTTTCACCTTATTTAATTTCTTTTAGTTCTTTACATTAGTTTTACCTCATTTCACACTCTTTTCTTTTAATTCCTGATATTTATCTTATTAACTCTTCGTGTATATAGTAAATTCGAAAGTAGCAAACCTTCTCCAATACACTTTCTATATATTACTATATATATGTGTGTGTGCGTGAGAGCGCAGAACAAACTAGTGCCTGAATGCTAACGGCACTTTCCCTTCTTTTCTTTTGTCGATTTCACAATCAACTAATCTGCACATCACTGAGTATGAAAATACCATATTTAATTATTTCGATTACGACTCTTGATTATGCCCATCACCAGGTTAAATGTCCATTCTCATTTTGTGATCAAACATGAGAATCGAAATAAGAAAAGACTATGCAGTAATCAGTGGCAGAAGTGTTAGAAAAGAAAGATAACAGAGATATGCTCCCAAAAACCAGGATTTTGAGAGTTAAAGAAATAAAAAACATTAAAATCGTACAAGTAATTAACATTTAGAATGTCTATATAGTTTATAAAATGTTTCACCACATAATTATTGATTCATGCATACCCAAAAATAAGTAATTTTTATCATCAAGATATCAAGATATCAGATTTCATATTTTACATTGAAGCTTGGTTCTGCTTCTCAGGTGGCTCTCACATGGAATTGAAAAACAAAAACAGTGCAAGGCATCATTTTAGCCCATAGTAAATCACTGAAGTTGGTGAAATAGCACAGTTTTTGTTACATCTCATATTGTGAACACTTTCACAATGAGTTGCCCCAATATTGAACTACCTCAAATAAGCAATGCTTCACCAGTAGAGAAGACTAATGTTACTTATTCTCTTGGCAGATAGCACCGCCCAGATGGCACCGTTTCAAATCTTTCTGGCCTCTCATTGGTGAGTGGGTAGATACCCTGGTGATACGAGTGACAATCCAGTTATGAAGTATAACTCCACAATATGAGAGATGCCAGATGGTGTGAGACAGTATAGACTAAAGAGGGGTTTAGGGCTGAAAGCCTCGGACTACTGGACATTTACTGTACAAACCATAAATTTTAATTCAAGCATCATTTTTGTTACATCTCATATTTGTCACATCACAATGAGATTCACATCCTTCCTGAAATGGGGGAAGATCCAAATCTGTATACATTCCTGGCACTTTTGTTGGCCTCTCTAACCATATGAAGCAGCACATAACAAATGAAGAGATACATTGCCAGTGAGAAAGGAGAAATCCTGATCATGGAAGGATCAGAAGGATTTTTCCACTCACAGTCAGGAAGACATACATTTAGAACACATGCACATTCTATTACTACTATCCAACATAACTAGTTATATGCACCTCCCAAGATCTGAGTATTATTAATTATTAAAATGCATTGTGTTAAAAGTGCTTGGTGCAATATACTCGAGAGATCAAATTCAGTATTCCTGTGGAAGAACTTGGGATGAATGCAACATGTATATTAAATGGACATTTAAATAGGACAATACCCCAATGGTAGCAAGTGGTCTGTACAATAGGAATAAAAGCCTAGACTCATGAATGCAGTCAACAGTTGATGCACAAGTATGTGTAAAGTTGGCATCCAGTGTTATATGTGATGAGCATGTGAAGATGCTGTAATATGGAGTTTAAAAAGGCACGATGACTGTGTTGGTGCAAGGCAGGAAGGTGTGTCCATCTAGTTGGCTGTTTCCAACCTAGCTTTTATGCAAGCACACCAAGGATGGCAGAAAAAGGAAAACAAACCAGCTTGTACAAAACAATGTAAAACTGAGTGGATGAATGGGGCAAGAGACTGCAAAGTACAATGGAGATAGCCCAGAATTCTTTACATCAGGCCTACTCACTGTGTTCTCCATTGGATGGAGTATCAGAACAAATTGGAGGAATGACATTATCCACTGATTGCATAAAATATGTCTGCATCTCACCTAGCATGCAAGGTGACATCAGATGACTGGAAGAAGCTTGTCTTTTTTATCATGCTGACAGAACAGTATGTGTGCGGTGATGACAATAAGAGGCAATGGACACATGCAGGAATGATTTGCTGAACACTAACAAGTTCACTTCCCTTTTTTCAGTGGTTTCCCAATTCCCAACTTAAACTCCATCAAATATCAGTACGATGAGGCCAAATGAACTGTCAGATGTAAATCTTCCTTCTAATAAGGAAAAGTTATGAGACACTACACAGTATGGTGATCAATATTTTGCATCTACATTCATGCATGAGGAGTTATTCAGGAAGGAGAATGATGTAGGTAAAGTAAACATTGGCAGTGAGCTGGATGATTTTGTAATAACTGAGAGGAAAGTGGACGAGAGATTGTTGAGGATAAACATAAAAAAGGCACCTGGGGTGGATGGGATCTATCCAGTTATATTAAAGGAGGCAGCAAAGGAAGTATGCAAACCCCTAGCCATAATTATGAGAGCTTCTTTGGACTCAGGGGAGGTACCCATAGACTGGAGATGTGCAAATGTAACCCCAATTCACAAAGGAGGATCAAAGGCTGACACAAGTAATTATAGACCTGTTAGTTTAACTTCTGTTCCAGGTAAATTAATGGAGGCACTGGTTAAAGAAGCACTGCAGGATCATCTAGACAAGAATTCAGTTATAGCTCAGACGCAGCATGGTTTTGTTAAGGGCAGGTCTTGCCTGACCAATTTGATTGGATACTATGATGTAGTCACAAAAGAACTGGATGCAGGGAATAACTTTGATATTATATATTTGGATCTTAGAAAGGCTTTTGATACTGTTGCACATGGAAGACTGCTGCACAAATTGGAGCAGTGTGGCATTGGAGGCAAATTGCTGCTATGGATAAGGGGATGGTTGAGTGGCAGAAGACAGAGAGTGGTAATCAATGGACACTGCTCAACGTGGACTAATGTTATTAGTGGAGTTCCTCAAGGTTCAGTGTTGGGTCCGTTGTTGTTTTCGGTGTTTATGAATGATATTGATGATGGGATATCAAGTTTAATGTCCAAGTTTGCAGATGATACAAAGGTTGGCAGGGTCGTTAAGGACAATACTGACGCTATGCTGCTGCAACAGGATCTGGAAAGGTTGAGCAGATGGGCTGAGAGGTGGCAAATGAGGTTTAACATCTACAAATGTAAAGTGCTGCATATGGGAAACAGTAACCCCAGAGCAATGTATCAACTCTGCGGTACTACACTGACAGTGGTGGAGAATGAAAAGGACCTGGGGGTAATTGTGCAGGCAGATATGAAGTTCTCTGAGCAGTGCAGACGAGCTGCAAGAGTAGCTCATGGTGTCTTGTCAATGATATACAGGAATTTTTCTAGCAGGGATAAGGAGGTGATTATTCCCTTGTATAAGGCAATGGTAAGGCCACATCTTGAGTACTGTATACAGGTCTGGAGGCCTCATTTCAAGAAGGATGTAGAGCTGCTGGAACGGGTACAGAGAAGGGCAACAAGATTAGTAAATGGAACAAAGGGTTGCTCTTACGAAGAAAGGCTTAAGTTTTGCAAATTACAGAGTCTGGAGACTAGGCACCGGCGAGGTGATCTGATAGAGGTGTATAAGGCTTTGAATGGTTTGAGCATGCTCAATGCCAATGGGATTCTTCATCTTTCTCAGAATAATCACCTCAGAGGGCATAAATTCAAATTGAGGAAGGACGGATGTCGGATAGATGTGCGGAAATTTGCCTTTGGCCAGCGGGTGGTTGGTTGGTGGAACCGACTTCCATCACTTGTTGTTGAAGTTGATAGCCTAAACAAATTTAAAGCTCAACTGGACAGGTATTTCGAACGAACGGAGGGGTGAAATGGGAGTGGGTTTTTTTTTTTTTTTTTTTGGCTGATGCTGAATAAGCTTGCTTTCTTGCATCATATGCCTCTGCTAATGCTAATGCTAATGCTAATATCTCATATGTGCCAGTTGATCTGCAAATCCACAGAGGACTGACTTGTTATTTCTCCACCACATTAAAAAATCTTTGGAGACCAGCTTAAGTAACTGAAGAGTGCTCTGCTAAAACTAGATTTATTTACAAAAAAAAAAAAAAAAAAAAGTCCCATCAACAGGGATGTGACAACTGTAATAGATTGTTTAACAAATTTTGTAGATTTTGTCAATGCAAACTCCATGGCTGCAACTTCTTATAGTGTTGTTGACATCCACAGGACAAAGAGAGCTACTAGCAATCATACAGAATAGAGTGATAGGAAGACAGAACAGAGGAGGACCCACTTCCTAAACCTTAGCATCTTTTCTGCATAGAAGCATTCATGACAATTACTGCATTTGAATTGGGGGATGCTGATAATAGTATAGTGGAAGTGCTGGACAAACTTAATGATGACCTTGTTACTGAAAAGTACAAACTCTGAAAATGCAGAGTAACAGATTTCTTCTTAAAAAAAGAAAAAAAGTAATCAGCATTACCTGCTGCCATGACTAACTATTCTTTAGAAGTGGGGCACTATTTCAATGCAGGTATTGAAACAGTTTGAGAGAAAACATTCACCCTGCATTCATTTTTGTCTTTACTGCCATGAGGCAACATTACCCATCCTGTGAAAGTGATAGAGCTCAAACTTGCAGCTCTTTAGAAATGACTACATTATCCATGAGTCAACCTAAAATATCTACTATCATTTTTAATTGAATAATTACCCTACAGGCAAATCTATTATTCATTAAAACTCAAAGGCACTGTTGTGACTGGTTTCAGAACTGTTTACTGGTTTTAGAACTGTTTGAACAGAACTGTTCAAAACGTTTGAAATTTTTAAACACATACATATAATTTTAAGGTCATAATTTAAAGTTCCTTAAAAGATGTGAATTAACAGGTTCCCCTATATATATGAAATTTCTATGATGTAGAAGAAAATAACTTACTTGGGGCTATTTTCAGTATTTTTCAATTCTTCTTTCCTAACTTCATCTACTGGTGATTGTCCTATCTTAGGAGAACCTAAAATAGAATATTAACATCAATTAATGAAATTTAATTAAAACAATGCCAGAAAAACACAATATAGATCACAATAATTTTGGTGATTATTACAAAAAAATTAAAATATTATGTTCAATAAAGACAATTCAATGATTCCCAAGTACATTTAGTGTTCTTTGTGTAGAAACTTGAAAATGAAGAATTAAAAACTAACTTTTATTTCTGTAATAAAAAATTGTATTATTTTAAATATAAACTTAGTGTTGATTATATACTGCTAACAAATTCATTTAAAAGGAAAAAGTATGGTGGTAGCTCAATGAATGAACACTAAGTGGTCATTTTATTAGATATGCCCCATCTAATAGCAAGTAGATCTCTCTTTAGGCTTCAAAACTAGCCAGAATCTGTCATGGCATGATTTCAGGGAGGTGTCAAAAGAATTCCATAGGGATGGCGAGCTGGTGACTCAAATGTTTTCCAGAGATGCTTCAGCCTGGATATCTGCAGATCTCTACCTGAACAGTTCATTCCATCTCTTTCCATAGGTGCTCAGTTGAGATTTGGTGATTGGGGAAGACACTACAAACATGACCTTGGACTAGTCCTATACAATTCTGGGCTTGTGACATGGCATATTATCCTGCTGGAAGAATCCTTTTGTAGATGGATGCACTGTGACCATGAAGGGACACCTGGTCAGAAATAATTTCTAAATAGCCTGTGGCATCCAAATATTACTCCACTGGTATCAAGGGGACTAGCGTACAACACGAAAGCACTCCTTACACCATTTTTACTATGAGCTTGCATTGTTTGACAACTGGCAGGATGGGATCTATGGATACATGCTGTTTCTATCATATTCTGGTCTCAGTGTGAAACCAGGATGTCTGAAACCTGGTTGCACTCATCAGACCAGGTAACATTTCTTCAATCTTCTACTATCCACTGTTCGAGTTCCTGAGCCCATTGTAACTGTACTTTTTTTGATTTTTTCTGACAGGAGTGGAACCTGGTTTGGTTGTCGGCTTCGATATCACACCCACAACAAAGTTTGAGTTGTGCATTCTTAAACGTGTCTTTGGTTACCACTGTTGTACTGGGTTGTTATTTGGTTATTGAGCCAAACTTAATATAGCTGAGAAAGTCATACGTCAAAACCCTACTAGCAACATTGTTTCTCAGCCAGTCTTAGCAGTGTATGTAGCACCAGTTACTATGCATGTTCCAAGTCAATTAAATCTTTCTTCCTGAACTGAATTGCACACATATCAGCATTCCTACATATTTGCCCATCACACTGCATGCTAGGAATGTGATGCTGTTATTGAGGGTATGCTGCATTTCATTATGGGGTATTTACCTAATAAAGTGGGCCGCTCAACATATGACAGTATTTAATATCCACCTTGAAAAACAAAGGATTTGAGTGTGCTTTTTTTTTTGTTATATGTGAGCTGCTAAGAACCAATCATTTCACACAAACTTGTTATTTTTTCAAAGAGTGATTTAAGTAATTCTAATTCTTAAAGTAGTGATTTAAGATTTTTCTCATTTGTAACAATTATTTTGGAAATTATGATTGAAAAATGATAAAATAAAATTTTAGCATAACGCAGCTCTATAAACCTGTAAAATTCAAATTTTAAAAGATTTATAAAACTTCTAACCTGGCTGCCGCACGTGCTCGGCATACGCGCAACTTTTTTTTTAACTAGGGAAATATATTGGATACATTTTTTTCATGATAAAATTTTAATATTGGGAATAAAAAATAACATGAAATATTTCCCATATCACAAATAACATAACTATCACAAAACATTCCACAACATAAAAACAAATATTACTAAAAATAGCCATATACAATTTACTTCTTTATTAATATCTGTTGTCGACCTTCTGCTTTGCTCAATAGCTGAGTGATGATTACAGAGGAATGATTTGACGTAACGATGTGGATCAAATTGAATTTAGATGTATGTCTTCATAATCTTCAACGTGTTTAATTGTCAACATTATTCATTCATTCACTCAATACTATTCATTACACTGAAAACTCACTCAGCTTCATTACTGCTAATCGCAATGGTTTCAAAGATATTTCTGGCTTTCTTAATTGAAAAGGTAATTTCACTTGATTTTAAAGATAAACTGTCTGCGACAAAATATCTAAAACCATTAATTTTTATTTCATATTTTATCAGGAAATTTAAATTTCTTATTCGGTTTTCACCGTCTTGCCACCGAGATGAAAGTGCTTTCACTTTCCACGATTTCGGGTAGCATATGTTTAAAATTTCTTTCAAGTATCATTATTTTCTTTATTTAATTTAAGATCACTCTCTGCTGCATTAATAACTTATCCTTTAAGGATAAAACAATGCATTTAATAACTTGTCACAAGGTAATTTGTGTGTAAAGGTGTTCTTACTTTCGATTTTGATTCCTTCAAATTCTTTCCACTTCAACATGCTTTCAGTTTTAGCTTCATAATTTTTCAAATTAGCAACAGCATTGATAGTTCGAATAATTAATTTATCTGATTTTACCACAGTGATTCTGTAAAGCTTCTGAAAGGTAAGAGAGCTCCTGCAGGATGTTGATCATTAGTGCTAAATGGTTACGAAATTCCAAATTTAAAAGTCAATTTAATAATCCAGAATATTTAACTTCTGATTCAAAATGTTTGCACAAAGTGAGATAATTCCTCCAACCCACAATTGCCATCCGCAAGCTAACAGCTGCCCAATCGTGGCCCAAACACACGACCGATCTTTGTAGTTTCCACATCAAGTTCTTTAAATTATTACCTGTATGCCATTATATTTTAGAACATTTCCTACACAGTGAAAGGCTCGACAAAGTTTCAAAATCTGCCAACATTTCATCTTCGTAAAGTTTATATAATTTCTCAGTTTCCTCAAATCCCCCCCCCCCCCGTACTCTCACTAGTTCTTTGAATACTCTGCAAAATGTCTAAATCACATGGATATTCATCTACTGTGATCAAGTTAACATAAACAGAAGAAATTTACTGGAAGGCATGGATCACCCACTTTTTCGAAAAACATATGCTCCTTTGTCGGAGTAAAGGGGAACCACAACACAGGTTGACCAGAGGCTATAATCTGTGCTGAGAATCTTCTTAATCCTCTGACTGGCTATGGAAAGCATATTGACTAGCATGACTTCTTGGTATGTGACTGCATAGGTTTTACGGACACCACTAACATTGTGAAATGGTAACACCTTTCACCCTTAATTCGCACTTTCTAATTGCCTAAAGGCCAGAGGTGAGAACATTGCGTACAAAGTTCTCTCCTAATCCATTCGTTACATAGAAATTTTTTTCGTTCAACGGAACTATTTTAAATGTAATTACCAAGGGGAATCAAAAAAATTTGTTATAAAAAAGTTGGTTAAACAGAGGTCCGACTGTAATTAAATCAAAAATGAAGCAATTTTAAAATACATAACTGATCAATTGCGCCATTAAAATGCTGGGAATGGGGCCTTGCTCGCCCCACCGTAGTTTCGGCTCTGGATACTCAATAAGTGTAGTCAGTATTTCACTTGTAAAATAAATCTCAACAATGGGCTCGCAAATTAACAAAAAAAAAAATTAACAATGGACTCTCGTGAGCCCACTACGGCTCAACACTGTCTTGACTGAAGAAAGACCATTCATGCTGAGAAGAGGTTGTGTAAATGAAGTTGAGTCATATGAGATTAGTGATTTTGAAATTACAGACGACTATTAAAAAAACTTACAAGCATAAAGGCAAGTAAGCCTCCTGAAATTGATGGCATATATCCAGTAATTTTGAGGGACGTCACAGGGAGTGTATTGAAACATTGAAGTTAATTAAGAGGGCATCTTTGGACTTGGGAGAGATTCCTTTGGATTGGAGAAGTGCCAACGTATCACCAATACATAAAGGTGGTTCTAAGAGCATTGATAACTACAGACTGGTTAGTCTGACTTCAGTGGTAGGGAAAATCTTAGAGGCAATGATTAAGAGTGCAATTCAAGGTCATTTAGATTGATATGATAGTCTAAATAACACACAAGATGGTTTATTAAGGGAAAATCATGTTTAACTAACTTAGTAGGCTGTAAAACAGTTACTCACGAGCTGGATGTAGCAAACAATTTCGACATAATTTATTTGGATTTTAGCAAGGCATTTGATTCAGTTCCTCATGAGTGGTTACTGTATAAGCTGTAACATGTAGAGATTACTGGAAAAATTCAAGATGGATTGCTGGGTAGGTGCAGGGCAGAAGGCTGTGGATTAATGGATATTTTTCAGATTGGTGTCAAGTCAGAAGTGGGATCTTCAAGGATTGGTTCTTGGACCACTGTTATTTCTGATGTTGTGATCATGATGGTGCTTATTTGCTGAACTATATGCAAATGTCTGGTATATTTTTGTATGTTGTGCTTTCATTGTGACTGAAATAATACTCCTCTTGTGTATAGCAAATCATTAGAGGTTTCTCATCTATACATTTGAAAACAAACTTTATTTCTGAACATGCTAACACGCTCAAAGAATCTCCCCTCTTAGCAGTTTATCCCCCCCCCCCCAAAGGAATTTTCTTTCTTTTTTAGGCAACAGTTCTCCACAGCATCTATTTCAAGACTGGTTGGACAATAATAATTGTTCACGTGCAAACAGCATCCCACATTTAGCAGTCTTTCTGAAAGATGGTCTGTCAAGTAGATCCTGATTTATAATTTCAGAGGCCCTCACCCACGGCAATCAGTTTCCTTCCTGTTTTCGTAAGCTGCATATTTTGTGTAAAGTAAAATATAAAAAGTTTAATATTAATACCAATAAATACTTGACAGTAAGAGTTTGACGCTTTACATTAAAATTAAATAACTTAAGTTTCAAAATGAAACAAATAAGGTAAAAAAAAAAAATTTCCCCCTTGACTGTTTCTTTGGAAATTAGTCAATATTAGCCAATAACATACATAACATCCTCAATTTATAACAACTATCAAATCAGACTCAATTCATAATCTTTTCTCTTTTTCCCTCCTATATTGTGCATACCTGTATTATTATGCCCATTAGAAAGCTTTTAACAAGTAATCTATTCTCATCAGCAAAGGCCACTATCTGCCCATACACAATGGACTGTGAATGTCCCCATCTGATGGCTGCTTCTTTCTGAATTCTGAGAATAATCCCTTTTCCTGCATTTCAGCTTTCATTCTTTTAATAGTGGAAGCTAAAAACACCTATTAAATTTGTACCCAGTGGAGGAATTTCATTATGCAATTTATCTGGATGATTTTTCTAAATTTTTTTTAGAATACACTCCAGGTAGCCTTAGCAAGATTGGTTGGTTAAAACCTATTAAATGAGGAGAAGCAAAGTTTATATTTAAGTATTAGTCATATGATGAACAGAAGTCTGGCATTTGTTGCATCAGTATTTCACTTTCACTCCTCACATAGGTGACATCAGAATTTCTCCGATCTGTCAGTGTCAAACACCCACAGGAAAACTATTCTAACCCTGGTTAAAAGAAAACTTCCTACAATCCAGTTTGTACCCCTTCCTCTATAATTTGAATTTATGGACTCTGGTTCTAATATTATTTATAACTGAAATCACATTCATTCATTAAGAGGAGGACAATAAATTTACATCCCTGCCCAGTGCCTAAGAGACTCAATCATAAGGTAACTACTTGCCAAGTCCACAATAGCCCACAATATCTGAAATCTTGTGAGGTGAGATTTTGAATATGCTCATCTCACGAGTCATGTTGCCTTGTTTTTTTTTTTTTGAGGTGCAATCTTGCAATTGCCTTACAGAGTGAAATTATGATCTTTAAAAGAAGAAAAATTGATATATCACTGAGAGGACAATATAGGGTCCTTCCATGCTGCTTGTCTACACTGCATGGAGAACTTCATGCCCATCTATATAACTCCCAAATCACTTGCTTACAGTAAAGTTTTTAACTCAACTCATCTGAGTGTTAAGAACTTACATTTGGAAGCATTAAAACTTACCTGCCTACTTTCTGGCAATCTGCAAAGTCTATTCAAGGCATCCCCAAAGAGCACTGCTTCGTGTTGGTCACTAACTACTCTCCCAATCCCAATGTCACATGAAAATTTTGATCACATCCTGTAGTTCTTCAACAATATTGCGCTATACGAAAGATTTTTTTTTTTTATGAAAACCCCAAACACGAGAGGTATTAGAACCTATAGTACTTAGTACTGTGCTTGGGTTGCAGGTTGAGAAGATGAAAGAAGATATTTGTTGAAATTAGATTTCAACTTCTGTAGATTGTGATTTCCAGGAAATACATACGAAGGAAGGTTGTTCAAGAAAACAGCAGTTGAATGAATAAACGAGGAAGATGAAAAGTTGGTTCTGTGAGTTTGAAGTTGGACAGTAAATGGATGTTGGCGGCACTTGTTCGGACTGTTTTGAAAGAGAGAGAGCAGGAATTATAGAAGCCAATTCAGAAGAACAATACCCATGGAAGTATCTGTAGAAAAGGCATGCAGCAGAAACAGTATGTCCATGAGACAGTGAGTGGAGAGGCTCTGTTAGAGAGGAGTCATTAATTAACCTAACTGCCCTCTTTTGAATGGAATCTAGAATCCTGAGAGAGGTTTTGGGGGCACCGCCACAGACGTGGGAACAATATTCCATGATAGGGCAGATTTGCGACGTGTACAGAGTGAACAGCTGTTTGGAAGAAAAGTAATGCCAAGAACGAAAGAGAAAACCAAGGTTTTTAGATGCAGAGGAAGCAATATTTTTAATGTCCTTGTGCCAAGAGAGATTAGAAGTCAGGGTAATCCCCAAAAGAGATATATCATTTTGCCTAGAAATTGGAGTGTCACCAAAGATAAGCAGAGGAGCAGAAGAATCCTTTTTGCGAGATATAAGACAAGACAGTTTTAGAAGGATTGAAATCAACTAAGTTGTCTTTGCCCCACTGGAGAATTACCTGGAGATCGGCATTTAAGGAATTGGTAGCAGATATTCAAGAAGTTGATCGAGCAGGGAAAGATTTCTCAAAATGGAAAGTGGAATGCAATGTGTTATCATCGGCAAAACTATGGATAGGATTTCCAGTCAATGGAAGAAGGTCATTAATATACAAGAGGAAAAGAGTGGGGGAAAAAACTGAACCTTGGGGGACACTAGCATTAGTGGAAAAGTTAGAAGACAGAGAGCCATCTACCATCACCCTCAGTGAGCGATCAGAGAGAAAACTGTATAACCAATTACAAAAAACAGTTGGCAAACCCTAAGATGGAAGCTTGTTTAGAAGACCTTTATGCCAAATACGATCGAAAGCCTTTGAGATATCAAGAGCAACGAACTTTTCCATTGAATTAGTCCATAAATGGGTAACATAAAAGCCAGAATATCACCAGTGGATCGACACTGATGGAATCCATACTGGCAATCATTGATCAGACAGAAGGTTTCTAGGTAGTTTAAGAGTTGGCGGTTAATTGATTTCTCCATTACTTTAGAAAGAGTAGAAGTAATTGCAATGGGACGATAATTGGATGGGAGAGATTTGTCACCCTTTTTTAGGAACTGGGTGGATATGAGCAAATTTCCAAGCAGAAGGAAAAACACCTTTGGAATAAGAAAGTGAAAAAAGGCGGCAAAGAACAGGGGTAAGTTCAGGAGCACAGGTTTTGAGAACAAGTGGAGAAATACCGTCAGGACCTGGGGCTTTCTCAGCATCAAGATTCGTCAAAATCCTTCTGACATCCTTTTGACGGAAGGACCACAGGAGGCATTAAATGGAGCGTGTCTGGAATGGTGGGAGGTGTTTTACCAAGATCACTGATACAGGAGTTGGAAGAAAAATGGGATGCTAGCAGGTCAGCTTTATCCTTGGCTGAATTGACAACAGAACCATCTGGTTTTGACAGAGGTGGGCAAAAGTTGCGGCCAATAGCTTTGGCAAGAGACCAGAATGCTCGGCTACCATTAGGGCAAGAAGCAAGTTTTCTACTCTTAGACTGTTTAAAATCTAGTTTGGCCTGATTAATAACCGCTTTACAATTGTTGCAAGTTTTGGTGTAGGCAGAAAATGAATTTGAAGATTTGGAAACAAGCCAATTATGATATGCAACGTTCTTCTCTTGAACAGCCTTAGCACATTTATTGAAAAACCAAGGTTTAGATAAAGGAAGAGATTTTAAAGTGGAGTGTGTAATAAAGGATTCCATTCCTACAAGAATAATTTCATTGACACGATCTGAGCAAACATTGACATCAAAAGTTTTGAAACAGTAATCCACCCAAGGAAAAGAAATCTCGTAGGTTATTCCATTTTGCATTCTTCTAATGCCAAACAATACGAGGTTGGGAATAGTCATGAGATAAAGGCTCCATTGGAGAAGAGAAAATCACCAAGTTGTGATCTGAGGTGCCTAAAGGACCACTCACTTCGACCATATACTTAGAAGGTTGTTTGTGAGAAAAAGATCAAGTGTGTTGGCTGTATGGTCCGGATTGTCCGTTATTCTTGTAGGTAAATGAACAATCTGTGCATGGTCATTAGTAATTGAAAAAGCTTCAGCATCTCGACCAGCTGGATCGGTGTGACTAGAAAATGGAAGCCAGCTGGAGTTGTGAACATTAAAATCACCAATGCAAATTACCTCACTGTTAGGAAAGTGGACTGGAGAAAGTCAAGTTGCAAAGAAAGGAAGTCAAAGAGCTCTAATTGATTAGTGGTGTTGGGAGAATGCTAAAGACAACAGATGAATTTGACACAAGGTAGAGATTTTAAGCCAGAGAAGATCAAAAAGAGGGGATTACAAATTACCAAGTCTTTGACAGGGAATATCGGAACGGACACATGCACAAGTACCACCTTTGAGGCAAAAGGAATCATACAGCGAATAAATGATGCCGTTATCTAACTGGTTGGTCTAAATAGCATGAATCCAAAAACTCTACTGCAACATATGAATAACCAAATTTTTGATAAAAATGTGCAAAACTATTTGAAATCAGTGTGAAGCTAAATTATATAAGAACTACTATCATTTGTGTAGATATATGTTTGCCATATTCTTTACACTTGGATTTAAGTTTTTCCCGAGTATAGATTAACAATACCTTTTAATAATGTTATACATCCATCCAAATGGCGTGTAAAGATGCCAAATGACTGTCTTTTATGAAAAATAAGTTTCCTCCATAATTTAAATTTGGCAGGATGTCACCAATATTAAAATATTTACAAATTTTGAATATAATTCACTTTATAATTACATAGCTGCCAACTTTTTACTTTCAAAAAGCTGGAGAATAGGCATTTGTAAACAGAAAAAAACCAGGAGCTTTTGGGGCCAAAACATAATAAAACAAGTGGTTTTTGCAAATTGGGAATAATGTAGGAGTTTGCTGCAAAAAAAGATAATTTGTTACATTTCAAGCCTCCTTATGAACTTGTCATTTCCAAGGACAAGGTATTTCAATTTTTTCTTTTCATAATAGCATCTGGTAGGGCCTCACACACTCTGAAAGCATGGATAGATACTGCAAAAACAGATGCCGCTATTGCTATGTCTATTTCTTTAACAAAACCAAGAAGCACAAGAACCGTGTTCATAAAAAATTTCAAATTTGAAACAACTGATGAAATTTGTGCTACTTTATAAGAACATTATTTTCCAATGGGTACTTATGCCCATGCAGTTACATGCAGCAATAAAGTACTTTCTCACTGAACAAAAGAATATAACTGCCTCTCGTTTTAGCCTTTCCATGACCTTGGCAATAGAAATGCCTATGATTAAATCAGAATCATCTTTCTGGTTTTGCCTTCTATGGTAAACAACTTCCAAAATAGGAGTGGAAGATTTCAAAACTGTGGATAAAATATTTTTGCACATAACATTTAAAAGAAATAATCAAATTGCTTTTCCTAGAATTCTCAGCTTGCTTGCACTGTTTAAGATTGCTTTCACAGAAGTCTGAGATTCAGAAGTTCTTCTTTTTTTTTTTTTGGGGAGTTCACTTTGTCTTCTTTCAAAGCTTCTTTGGATCATGAAATGGATATGAGTTAGTGACACTCACTAGTGATCGCTTGTACGTTTTATTTTGGTAACTCTGAAAAGTGCTCATATGGTAACTTTTCTGATCATTTCCAACTTCTTTAAATAAATGTGTCAAAGGTTGCCACTGTTCTACAAGTATAGTTGCACATTTAACCAAATGCAACCAACATGTACAGATATGCCTCAAAATCTTTTTGACTTTAGTGGCAGACATCAGTTGATGTTTAAATTTATCTTTCCTTTTAGCACTTCTAGATAGTAGCACTTCTAGATGTCTACCAAGTATTTGTTCACTCAATTACAGAGGAAGGCATTAATCTTCCTTTACAGCACTCAAATTAACAAGAAGACAAGACAGCCTATTTCCCCCTCCCCCAAATAGCCTTGCTACTTCAGTTTTTTAGGTCTACCACAACAGGCACATTATCAATGCAAATACACATTTGGCATATATGACATCATCATTACTATGAAATGCTACATCTACTTTTGCATTTCTTTCTATGCACTGCATGTGTTCTTTTGTTTATAAATGTCTTATTACATCACAGTTCCTGCATCTTGAAATTGAAAAATCACATTTACATACATTAAAGAAGGTAGACATGTTACCCTTTTCAGATTTTACATGTAAAATCTGAAATCTTCTGAAATTTTACTTCATATTTCTTTGGCATCTTACTGAAAGACATTATTAGTTAGCTTCGCACTATACACGTAGTATGAAATGACTGCACATCACAGAGAATGCTATTAACACAGGTTTCTGTTTCACAATGTAGACTATGAGAGCATACCTGATAGCCAAATCATTGAAACAAGCAGAAATTCACAGAATAATAATAATAATAAAAAAGGCCTTTTCAAAAAGGACAAACTTTTTGTTGCCGTTTAATGACACATTCTTTGTTGTATATCAGGTGAGTTAGCAGCTATGTAATTGGGATACTACACTTTCACTCACCCAATATTGTAGAGGTATGAAATGTTTTAACAAAATTAATCTGTTACTTACTTGGTCTAGAACCTGGGGAAAAATCTGTATGTATGCTGACTATAGGAGTAGTATTTCCAGATATTCCTTTTGCTTTCATCTTAGCATCTTGATGGGCTTTTCTTAATTCTTCTACAACTTTTTCTAGTTTCTCTGGATCTGTCTGAATGTAGAAGTATTATAAAAAAATTATAATTTAAATACATAATTTCAATAAACAATTAACAATTAAAGATACTAACTTCCTGAGTGATAAAATGAACTGTAATGCAAATACTGATTTGACTCAAAAAAGGCTGAACTAAGAGAAGCACAATCATAAATGTTCAGGAACTTGCAAATGAGGAAAAAGTTTCACTGATTTCTTGAAGTGTGTGTAATAGAGATCTCTAAGGAAAACTGGCTTCTCTAAGGAAACTTACATTGTTTCATTATGAATGGCTGACAGAGAAGATTACAATCCAGTGCTAGTCTGTGACATTCAGAAACCAGTAATGCTGAACTAGCCAAAATAGTCCAATTCAGCAACAAAGAGTATGTCATAGTATTGCAAAATTAAATATATGCCTCACATGTGGAATGATAGTAATAATTTGCAAAAAACATTTTCCATCAATGAATACACAGAGCAAGCGTGTTCAACCTTATAAGACTGATGGACAACTTAAAAATGCACAGGCAATGCATTTTATTTATTAATTTCATCTAGGTGGTAGACAGCTCTCGTTGCCTAGTGCAATATTGCCACTTTCGTTAATCAGGACCTGTTCATCCCCTGATTGTAACAAAAATGCTTGCACTACATCCAAGAAGTGTTCAACTTCCCCGTTTTTTATTTCTGGAAAAAGTTTTGGATACTTTAGAATGCTATTGGGAGTATACCAATGTATGACCATTTACTAATGGATTGGAATACTCCCCCCCCCCCAAACTGAAACGAATATTTAAAAAAGTCCACTTAGACACATTTTCACTGAAACAAAACTTTTCTGCTTAAGGAGAGGTGGGGTAGAATATTGCAGACAAAATATAAACACAAATATAATAGTCACTTCCGTTTTAAGTTTGTAAAACTGCAAGTGTGCACAAAATTTCAAAATTGCACATGCACATATTTTTCTGCTTATGTACTATAATATATTATATGTATAATATCTTCTATTAGATTACTGGTGAAGATTAGTGAGTTATTCAACTCACTAATGTGTCTCAAGAATGTGTCTGTAAATTATTCAACTTACAGACACATTCATTTAAATTTATATACACAAGATAATATACAAAATATATATCGTTACATACCTACAACCTGGATGACCGTGACTTTTTCAAGGGTCAACCATCCAGGTTGAAAGGAAAAACAATTATAAGCGTTTTTTTTTGTTTTTTGATAATCAATATTCAGTATAGCATTACCAATACATTAATGGGGCTTAAAGGTTAAGTAATAATATAAGGTTTTTTAATTATATAAAAATTTTATTTGTGTGTGTATGTGTACACACACACACACACACACACACACACACACACACACACACACACACACACACACACACACACACACACACACACACACACACACCTACCTGGACAAATTAGGAGCAACTCACCTGATTTTTCACACTTTTAGCTCAAAAATATGTACTTTATCTTTTCTTAAGCGTGTGCTATGTTTGAAAAGAAACGTATGCTCTTAGGATAATATTCTTCAAAGAATATATTGTTACTGACAAGAAAAAAATTTTTTAGTCATGTCTTACTATTGGTCAAAATAATAGCACCATGTTTTTCTAAACACATTCCTCAGTATTAGAAGACTTAACCACCTGCAGCAGCCTAGGCTTATTTGTGTTATGAATATGTGTGTGTGTGTGTGTGTGTGTGTGTGTGTGTGTGTGTGTGTGCGCGCACACAAAAGGTTTGGAGAGAAGCTGTATTTTCCACAGTGTTCCTGCAAGTTTGTGAAATTTGCACTTTGGCATTGGTAAAGTTAGAAAAATTGGGAAAATGATTGATATTACACCTAGAAAGGCTACTTAAATCACCCAAATTCTTGGGTATACATAACTCACCAGTTGGGTGACAGTTAATGAAAATGGATGACCTTGGAGAAGTTTGCAGTGGCAGAGTTGGAAAATGTGTAAGAAAATGTATAATCAACAGCAAGAGCCGATAATCGCCTATATCATTTATGTATTAAATGACAAATTTGCTTCCTCTGAAAGTCTTGCCAAACAATAGGAGGCAACTAGCATAAAAATTACAGGTAAAACTTTGAGAAGGAAGCTGTTTGAAATGGTTATAAAATCCTATCACCCTGTAAAAAAACCAATGCTAACAACAGAGCAAAGGAAAGTATGTGTTGCATGGGCCAAATCGCACCAACATTAATCTGGAGAAAAATGGCAGAACGGTTTGTTCAGCAATAAAATAAATATTAATTTGAGTGACAGCAATTACAGTAGTTTTTCACAAAACTGCCAAACTTCTGCATGCTTCCTGTACAACCAAATCCATCAAGTTACTGACTAGTGTAATGGTCTGGGGATGTTGTGCAGAAAATTGTGTTGGAAGATTGCATATTTTTTGACAGCATTGTGAACCAGCAAGAGAACTGTTTGACAACAGAGAATTCTATTTTCAGGATGACTCGGTTCCATGTCACAGAGCAAAGAATATTAAAGACGTTTTGTGCTTAACAAATGTTAAACCTTCACATCCTGGCCCAGTAATTCACTTGATTTCAATCCCATAGGAAATCTATGGATGCTATTAAAGAAGAAAGTTTATGGGAAAAATCCTTGCTCAAAGGCTGAGTTAATGGAGGCAGTAATTAGGGTATGGCATCATGAAAAATATTACGAAATCTTGTGTATTCCATGCCTAGATGTTGTAATACAATCTCAATAATATCCAACTAAATATCGGTAGTTGCTATTATATTGTCCAGTACTTACTAGTGCTAAAAATAGTTTTGTCCATGAATATCAATACTATTTTCAATCAGTATCATCCCAATAATATGATCACTTTTGTGAAGATAAATGTTTGGCAAAAAAAAAAATTTTATATATGTATTTTTACCAATAAATGCTAAAAATACTTAAAAACGTAGAAGTTGCTATTAATTTGTCTGGCATTATACATTATAAAACGTATGCATAGCGCACATTGATCCAACAGAGAATGAATTACAAAATCTAAAGTTAAAAATCAAAAGCTATAAGTTGACTTACTACATACAAGCCAAATAGCCAAGTCTGGACCTCACCATAGATGAAGAAATGGAAGAATATATCTAGTGTGAGCAACCTCTAGAGAAGTTTGAAAGCTTGGAAAGTGGTGACCCCTGTATTGGCCATGGTAAAATGTGTATTATTGTGCATGAATGTAAGCTCAATATGCAAAATATTAAGTTCAGGCATAATAATGAAACTTAGCAATAGCAAAGTAGTGTAATGGTTAATGGAGTAGGAAAGAAAGAACCTGAACCCCATAAAGGTGATATGTTTAGAAAATAGTTTCTCCGCCATCCTCGATAAAGCTAATAAATTCAGAGAAATAAAAATGAGTTTAGCACAGTAAAAAGCAGGACCTAAGATATAAGATAATGCTCAGGAAAGCCTTGTTTCACCTGCCCATTCCTACAGAAGGACCCTGAGCTGAAGTTGCATGTTATTATGTGTGAACTTAAAGTGAAGTGATGTATAATCAGATAATATAAAAAAAAAAAAGTAAATATACAATATAAAAGGAAATAAAACATAAACCAAACATTTACAAAACAAAAGTTAATGAAACTTAATCAGATAAGTCGTACACATCAAAAGTTTGGCTATTACAAAGAAATACGCAAATAAATGAGGCAATGCTGATACATGGAAAATATGTGGGATAGTAAATAATGAACGAAACTCTATATGAAAAAACGAACAAAACAGTGAGGTTAATTGAAATACATACACTGTAGGGTGCCAACCAGAAATTTTCAGATGGTAATATACCAAGATAGCATAGTGTATACCATATACATAGTTCAAGGATCTGATCTGAATTTAATCAACCACTAAATTAGACCTATAGGTTTAAGCAGAAGTTTTTTAAAATTTATAATATTGATGGATCTTTTAGAGTGATAATTTAGATATGGAATTGGAAAATTATTACATACCAGTCTAACAGTCTTCTTGTACTCTGTATAACAGACCCTTGATATTAGATATACATGTAGAATTTTTTCATGCAAATGGAAACGATACTGAGACAGAATATTAGCATGTACAGAGTTGGGGACGACCAGTGAGTGAGGCTGACCACATTGAAACTGAATGCATCTCTTTTATTATGCACATTTATAACTTATATGTTGGCGGAGATTTCAAATTTTAAATCCAGGTAATCAGAAATGTTATCGGATGTGTTAGTTTTTTCAAGAATAAATTCTTTTGGATACAGGTTGCTGAAATTTTGAATGAAGCGTGGCAAGTTAAGGACATAAATCGTTCACAGATCTAAAGAGCAGAGGATCATCTGGAAATGTTTTTTGTGAATACAGGTATAAGTTAGCTATTATACACGATACAGGATTTCCCATGAGCATACCTTTAACTGGTACATAAAGCAATGTTTTCCATTGCATACATGCCACGGGGGAACCCTCAATTACATGCAAAGATTTGTTTTTCTTTTTTAGGAGCATTAGCAACTAAGGCCATATTGCTCCGGGGATATGCGGTGGTCATTCCCTGACCTTTCCACATCCTCCGTATCTGGTGGTGACGGGCTCGACCCTGGTCTAATCAAGAAGCGTGTGCTACTCACTGCTGCTCCTGCCCACCTGGCTACGGAGGCATATATGCTAATTTGCCACACACACACACACCAGAAGAAACAGACAATCTGCTGCACTATTCTAATGTACAGAAGTAAATATTAAATCAATACAACATATACACACATTCATTAAAATTTCATTACAATGAATTATAGGTCAGCAAAAATTTTCAGGTCCTGGCTGACTTCTTATATTAACACTGATTTGTAAATCTCACTAGAGCAAAAGAGTTCTGATAAAAAATTCAATACTACGAATTATTTTTAAATTCCACCCAATCCCAAAATTAACGTTTACGTATGTGAAAATTATGAATGATCATATTGTGAAATGGATAGGGAGGATTTGAACTGGGGCAGATGATATATAAAGTAGTCCCTGACTTGCAGATGACATAACTGCAATCTGTAGTCACGGATCTGAAGAGCTGAAAAAAGTTGGCTGCTGTTGTTGATGCACTCAACAACAGCAGCCAACTTTCCTAGATATCCTAATCATAAGAGAACCCACAGAGTTACATCTGGAAAGGTTACAAGAAACCAACAGATACAGGGCCCATACAGAATTATAAATTGTGCAACTCTCACTCAACTAAAATTGGAGTATTGAAATCTTCTATTTTAAGAGCTTACTGAATCTGCAATAAAGGAAACCTCCAACAGGAACTAGAAGTTAACCAGACTAGCCCTTAGAAATGGATATCCCTACATATAATTAAGAAAACAACAGAGGACAGCACCAAGAACTTGAACCAAAAATGCTTTGCACACGCACACACACCAGTTACTTTAGGACTTTTTCTGAAGCTAACTTTTTTTCATTTATTTCTTCTATTTATATTTTTTTAAGAAATCCTTTTCCCTTATGTATCTCTTAAAAATTACAGCAAACAGAAATTCAAGTCTGATATCAAGAACAAGTTTCTCCTCATTTCTCAACTTCTTCAATTATTATGGGAGGAAGCAGCCTATGGTTATATTAGTGGTTTCTTAAATAATTATAAAACTTGCTCACTAATAACATCAGTAGTTCATATTATAATTATGTAATGTCCATGGGTGAACTTTTAAATAATTTAACTTTCATAAAACAGTAATACATATACAAAACTTTTTAGGCAGAAATTACCATTTCTGTCCAAACTGAGACATGAGAAATACCACAAACATTTTTTAAGACTTACCTTTTTTCTTACATACAGCTGAAGGATAGTTTGGCAAACATCTTTCATATCACTTTCTGTCACACCAAATATAAAATACCAGCGTGGTTTACTAGGTAGAGGAATCTGTAATGGTGGAGAAGAGGGGAAAAAAAATTGGTAAAAATTATAATACACAAATTAAGAAAATGGAAAATTAAGAAAATAAATATAAAGCTATCATTAGGGGCAGCAAAATGCACATTCCTCCACATGATGTCCAATGTATAACTGATATTAAATATTAATATCAAAATTAATGCCAGTAGCATGGCAAAACTGTTCAGCAAAAAATAATAAATTAAACATAATAAATCAACAGGGAGGGAAAAGAAAGGGTAAGACCAAAAAATTGTAGCAGAAAATCCAATTCAAAATAATAAATCAATTTTAAAATTTTAGCACCAATTACATAAGAATTTAGTGGCACCATTATTGGCCTTGTGGTCCTCTGTTGATATGGGGCATAATGGTCAGTCTATTTTTGTTATTTTGGTTTTATTTTATTTTATTGTAGTTGGTTTAGTCTCTATTAGTGATATTTCACATAATTCGGAACTGGCACCTTGCGAGGGGGGGGGGGCGCTAAATTCCTATGTAATTGGCTCTAAAATTTTAAAATTGATTTGGAGATTTTCTGCTACAATTTTTTGGCCTTACCCTTTCTTTTCCCTCCCTGTTGATTTATTATGTATAATTTATTATTTTTCGCTCAACAGTTTTGCCATGCTACTGGCATTAATTTTGATTTAATATTTAATATCAGTTATATAAATATATTTCAATTAAATGCATCAGGGTCTATCTCATTAACTTTTAGGTTTAGATTATTTGTTGCTGGACCTTTTCTTGTCATGGTTGGGCTGAAATTTTTTAATTTGATGTTAAAATTACTAAATTTAAAATGGGCCTAATCAACTGCCGTTTTTTCTTAATGGAAAAGTTGTTCCCCATCCTTGGTTTGGTCTAAAAACATCATCGATATACTTCTGAAATGAACATAAACTGATAAAAAAAACAAAAAACGATTGTATGTGATTGTCACTTTTTGAGAGACAGCAGCCATACAATGTTCAACAAAACTGTATGGCTGCTGCTATTATATCCACAAATTAAAAAATAACAATGTAACTAACAACAACAATGGCAAATTCAAATAATTTTAATCTTATAACAAAAACAGCAGATAAACAGCACACAAATAATTTAAAACATTTTACACTACTTATAAGAGACTGTAGGCAGTGCAGTTTCAAAAGTGAGCCAACATGTGCTTTAAATATTTCTCAATGTGCCCTCCCCACCACAATACATAGGTTGTATTGGGGCAAGGGTTTTGGAATAATGTTGTTAATTTTAGTGCATGCATTATGTATTCTCCTTTTGAGATAATATGAATTATCAATAGTTTTTGTACACTTTAGTTTTAACAAAACCCCAAAAGAAAAAGTCTAAATGAGCAAAATGAGCAAAATAATACTCCATATCCTATACAGGGGTCTTTAAATATGCATCATACCCACTGTTGTACTGTTATAGTTCTGTGCAGTGGGATGATAATGCTGGAAACAAAGATGTTATTGGGCTTCAATGTTTACGGAATGTTTTAACCAGACAAATACATTTATGCATTATGCTTCCATTTAGCATAAAGTGATTCACAATATGCACTGTGCTATTTGCAGCCACTGAGGATGTCTCTTGGAAAATAATCCTGCTGTTGGTCTAGAATTTCAAATAAACTGTTTTTGGAAGACATGCTTGTGCATGATTTTACACATGTGCATACAAACACCAAGAAGTTGTACTTGAATGAATTTTGCAGTGCTCTTCATTAAGTTTATGTAGCTCTGCTAACAATGTGATATATAACTTTCATGTTTCTATTGCATGCCTGAATTTTGTTCCCAATTAAAGAGCCAATTCCTGTTCAAATCTGCATAAACTTCTGTACTGCAACATATTTGTCATTCCCAATGTACCAGCAGGAATGTGGCAATTCACAGGACGTTGAAACCAACAACCTCCCACATTTAAATGAGAATAAAGACATTGACTTTTTATTTTGTATTGTTTTTACAGCACCAAAAATAGTTTTGTTTCTGAAACTATACTGCCTGTATCATTAAAATTATTACTTGATATTCCACTCTTTCCTATAAACAACACAGAATGTAAATTATATGTGTGGTGTTTATCTGCTGTTTTGTTTTTTAAGTTTAAAATTATTTGAATCTGCCAGTATTGTTATTAGTTACACTGTTACCTTTAATTTATGGAAATAACAGCAGCAGCCATACAATAACTGATCTTTGATAACAATAAGCCAAAATCACAAAGTTAAGCACTGAAATATCCATTCCAGTTTCATTTATCCCCCCCAATTCCCTGATAATGAATCTGTTATTGTACATTTTCCCCTCTTAAACTTCTAGTTTGTGAAACTGCTGCTTTCCACCACAGAATTTTTTAAAAATAATTCTTTTGAATGCTATTTTCTTTTGTCAGTATATGCAAGAGAAGATGCAACACATAATTGCCCTTGCTTGTACAGCTAGCTGTTCGACACAGCAAACATCATATTATTATTATTATTAGCCATATGGTGCAAGGATGCCTGAGACTTTTGCTGCACCAGCCAAAAAAATTCTGAGTTATCCCTGAGAGAGAGAGAGAGAGAGAGAGAGAGAGAGAGAGAGAGAAGGGAAGGGAATCACCAAGAAAGAGAAGAATGATGATATCCAGCTCAAGACCCTGGGTGTGCCATACTCACCAGATGTGAGCCCCTGGGGGTATACCTTGTTTGTTTTTTTTACTTCAAATAACATTTGAAGTTTACATTTGTTTGAGAAAAAAAAAACAAAAAAACCCAACATTTACATTTGTTTGAGAAAAAAAAAACAAAAAAACCCAACAATGTTTTTAGACTAAACCATGGAACAACTTTTCCAGTGAGAAAAAAAAAAGCAGTTGATTAGGCAAAATTTAAATATAAGGTATTTCAATTTCTTTGTGTACTTAGTCCAATTTAAACAACAAATTCAAAACTTCTAGTCCAAATATGACAAAAAAAATGTTCAAACGACAAATAGCCTAAACTTAAAAATAAGCAATTAAACTTCAGTGCATTTTAAATGAAACACCATGTACATATACATAATATAACTAGATCATATAAATTTTGCTATATATATATATTTCTGGCTGTTTCTTTTGCCCACTGAAATAATTAAAATTAAATTTAAAATAATTAAATGAAATAATTAAAGACATTTGAAATAATTTCTTGTCCTTTTATGTGGGAATTTGTTTAAACTTTTACAGAAAACTTATACAAGCATATTTGCAAATAGATTAAATGTTTTATTTGTCTTCTTGTAACTCAACTATTTTCTGAATAAAACTTGTGCAAACAGCTGATACTGTGCATTCCCACAAACTAATCTCTTTGAAATGACTTATAACGGTCTGTCTGCTTGCTCTAGGTTTAAGCAAATGTAAAAATACTGGTAAAACACACAATATTTATCCAACTCAAATTATATTTACCTTTAACAACCTTGCACTCAAGTAAATACATCCACATGCTATTGTTTCAGGATGGTATCGCACAAACACATCAGATCGCAGGCTATCATTCATGTAATTCCTAGAAAGAGAACACAGAAATATAGCCAAATATATATTTGCATATAGAAATCAGCAAAAATGTTCCTTTAGGTATCAATGATAAATAATATTTATTTGCAAGTATGCATCAATTCAATTATCAGTACCAAGAAAGTTTAAGTGGTTACTAATTTATGGATATTCTAAATATTTGAAGTATAAATATTGCAGTATAAATTTGAAAATGCAGCATGATGAATTCCCTACCTGCAGCACCAAAGCTGGTTCTTGAGTTCACCACAAAGCAAGATAAACTTTCATTAATGTAAATCTGGAAATTGTGGCAGCCAATTTAGGTCTCAGTTATGTGAAATTAATCTGCTGGTAACAATTTGTGCAATAAGTCCATTGTGGCCCCATCACGTTTAAACCACAACTTCGGTAAATTACTTCCTGCAATTGTGGTATAAAGAAATTTTGAATTATGTACTGGTTACCTTTACCTTTCCCTATTCACTGTTCTGCATTAAAGGTAAAAGAAGTTTTGCCTTGCTCAGTCTCAAATAAGTAGGGAGCAGAAAACATTAAAATTTTAACACCAATTTCTTATAGTATACTCATTAGGCAGCAGTAATCAATCAACTGTACCTCAAAAACAGTTCCACAATAAGTGAATACTGCCAGGTTGTTCACCTTTCCATTATAAAATTTTATATATCAAACTTAATCTGAAAAAATCACCAAACATTTTTTGCATTTCATGTTATATTAATTTTAAGATTTCGATGTTTTTATTATCATCACATAGGGATAATGCTCACCAGTGATATTACACGATCAAGATATGTATAAAATTCTAGACATAAAAATGAATATGTTGGGAATTATTTGGTCAAAATCCGTGGTTTTATTTCAGATTGCAAGTTTCTACAAGCTATATCCAAGTGTATATGCAGCCAACCATTTTCAAGATAATGCACATTTTCTGTTAAGATCTGTCACTGACTATGGGAGCACTCTGGGAGGGTAGTCTGTATTGCTGAGACCTTGTACATGCTGGATATGGTAGGGGTACAGTAATTGGCTATGTAAATTTGCCACGCACTGCTATGACTCAGTACATGCTCTTGCAGAGCAATCCTCCTTGTCGGATTCCTGGATTTTGTTCTATTCTTTCTAACACCCTTTCCTCAACATCAGGTGTTATGCTTCTGGGCCTACCTGTTCATCCACCATGTGCAAAGCACCCATGTTCTCTAAGGCATTGATGAACCCTGATGAATGTGTGCCTGTTGGGCTGCCTTCGGCAGGGAAATGCTTCTTGGTACAAACATGCACCCTAGAGTGCACTGCCACTAGCTTTACCATACGTGAAGTTCACGTCCGCATATTCTTCGTTGCTGTAATCTCTTTCCATGTTGACTATCCTTTGGCAAGTACTGGTATGCCTGCTACGTCTCAGAGCATTGAGAAAGTGGAAAGGGAGAGAATGAGCATAATCTAACCTAAGCAAACAAGTCAGTGGTGGATCCCAACTATAAATGTGCAATATCTCAAAAATGATTCACTTAAGGACTCATGTTTACTAGGCTTTTTTTGCATATTGTAGTCTGCACAGTTCACCTTTAAATTATTGACCATCACTTTTGAAACACCCTGTATATAATAAATCCAGAAATTAAAAATGGATCGGAAGAGCCATTCCGAATTCATTTGGGCACAAAACCTTCCTATGGACATAAGAACATACACCAAAAATATGGTATTGATCCAACTTTTCCTTCTCATGTAATGCAAAAAAAAAAAAAAAAACCCACCTTTTTATATATATGGTAAGGTAAAAGTCAGGATATACACTCATGAGCCAAAATAGTATGACCACCTATATAACAGCATGTCAGACCATTTCACTCTGATAACTGCTTGCATCTGGTGTGGCATCAACTCCACATGACTGCAGGTGTTCTCAGGTATCCGGGATCAGCTGGGCAGAAGGACATCTCAAAGTTCAGCAACAGAAAGATACCAGCATTGACTGGAGAGTGCTGTGCTTCACTGCATCCACAAATGTTCAATGGGATTGATGTCAGGGAAGCACACAAAATGCTTGTACATGATCCTCAAACTATTCTTGTATAATGAGGGCCTTGTGATATGGGGAACTTGATTCGTTGAAAGAGTCCAGTGTTATCTGGATACTGCTACCATGTAGGGCAAAACTTGGTTTAAGACAATGTCTAAGTAAGATCTGATCGTGAAAGTGTATTCAATGGGGATGAAGGGGGACTCAGTGATGCCATGAAAACATCCCCCAAAGCATGATACTACCTGCCAGCCTGTTTTTATCCAACTATGCAGTTTGGTTGCAGCTGTTCACTTTCACACAGTTGAATATGTACCCATCCACTGGCATGATAGAGCTGGAATCTTGATTCATCAGACCAGGTGACTCTTTCCAGCCATTCAATTTCTAGGAATGGTGCTCCTGAACCCACTGTATGTGGAGGTGTCAATGACAGTTGGTCAACATGGGCATGTGACCAGGTCAATTACTCTGCAGGCAGATCTGCAAGTGTCCACTGGATGGTGTGCTCGGAACGTTTCTCTGTGCCCCCCCGGTCGTAGTCTGTCATTAATCGAGGAATCATGAGCTGTCTGTTGTCCCAGACAGCATGTGCTAACTGCCATTCACTTTAACTGTCAACTAGTGGTAGTCTTTGCCCTCGCGGTACATTGGGTGATGCATCCCTGACACACCTTCACTATGGCAGCCCTCAAACAGCCGACAATGCATGGGGTTGCTGAGATGCTGAACCATGCCTTCCTACCAACGCAAATCATTCCCTGTTCAAACTCTGCCAGTCCCCCCCCCCACTATACAGACTCTGACTGATAAACCAACAAGCATTACCTGTACCATCACTGTATATTCTGCACCAGTTGGTGACATCACTCCTAGGTGACACAGCACCATGGGGTTCCCCCAACTCCACACAGTATCTCTGTGGTGCATACTGTAAGGCCAGATTGTGTATATGTGAGCATTGGGTTGAATTGCTATGTTCACCTGGCTTCTCAGACATGGGGCACTTGGAACCCCCCACACACACACCACCATTGCCTGTCACCACCTCGGGGAGGTGGGCCAGAGCAGTAGGTAAGCAGATGTATGAGAATTCTGGCGGGGGTAAACCCTGGACACTGCCCTTTAACTCCAAATATCAATGATGAAAATATTTTAATATTACAATACCAGTGCTAAAACAGTTTGGAAATTATGATAACTGGATCTGTCGATATAGTTACCATCCCAATCTACCCAACAAATCTCACAGATTCATATGAATGGCTCTATTAATTAATCACTTCAACAGTGTTTTTAATTTCTTAGTGTCAGTAAAATATCTTCAATTTCTTCAAGGATTACAGATAATTCTCAATCATTTCAGTTTCTTCCTGTACCACTTCAGTGACTGTAAAGCCATCAGAAGTGGAAAAGTTTGCATTAAATTATACTATACAATCTTATTTTCATGAATTCTGAACTTACTTAGCCATTCTAACAAATTAACAGATAAATATCAATAAATAAAATAATTACAAACATACCCAAATTGCTGTCCTTATTGCACCATAAAATTAGTATTAATACTAATATTAACTTTATACACTAACATAAAGGCTAATTATTAGCTGTATTTATATGATCGTTAATTTACTTTAAGACCTTTACTTCTAAACAATAATACAACAGAATCAAGATCACATATACAGAGGACTCCCACTTTACGATATTAATCCATTCCAGAGACACCATCGTATCATGAAAAAATCATAATGTACCACTTCAGTGACTGTAAAGCCATCAGAAGTGGAAAAGTTTGCATTAAATTATACTATACAATCTTATTTTCATGAATTCTGAACTTACTTAGCCATTCTAACAAATTAACAGATAAATATCAATAAATAAAATAATTACAAACATACCCAAATTGCTGTCCTTATTGCACCATAAAATTAGTATTAATACTAATATTAACTTTATACAATAACAAAGGCTGATTATTAGCTGTATTTATATGATTGTTAATTTACTTTAAGACCTTTACTTCTAAACAATAATAATACAACAGAATCAAGATCACATATACAGAGGACTCCCACTTTACGATATTAATCCATTCCAGAGACACCATCGTATCATGAAAAAATCATGTCAACCCAATGTTATTGGGTTGATGTTACGATATTTAGTAGATACTTGGAACGAATTACCAATGAATTTGTAATTCGTTTCAAGACCAAAAAGTAAAAATTTTCGCTATATAACTAAGCTATTTATCTCTCTAAAAGGCAATTTTCATAATGTAAATGTACATATTGATAAAAAAATTGATTAAAACTAATATACTCATTAAAGCACAACAAAAAAAATCACTTCAACTAAAGGTTGCAAAAACAAAACACACTGCCAACACGATTACAAATGCTGCTATGGGCTGAGAGGCAGGACCACGTGGTCCCTAAGCCCATCCCATCATGAAGTGAAATAAGTTGGCACCGGTTAACATGATCACTGGTTAGTGGAATCAGCCACTTTAATTTCAAATAACCAATTCAAATCGTTAAAATGCACTACGCTACTGTCATCGTTATCATATGCTCGGTTAGAAGAAACAATTTTTAATGCCTTTGCGATATTTTTCTAAAGCTCTACCATAAAACAATAAAAACAATTTGCAGTTTCCAGTTTATTGGACTTTTCTGTTAGTGCAATCTATTATAAACAGGTAGTAAACTCAATCTTATTGCATTTGCAATAATACTAATAGCTGGAATTCTGTGGGTTTTTATGTTATTATGGTGAAATGTGTTTCCCCTTCCTCTTCAATTGTATAAAAAAAAAAAATTCCAAATCTTCTCTTCATTCCTTTTTTTTAAAGCTCCATAAACTCGTTACTCCATATCTCACCTGCACACATCATATTAGTTGCAAAGATGCAATTTGTGCATGCCGTGTTCTTTGTTATTGATTGCTTATCTTTTTTACTGTTTTAAATTTTACAACCCTCCCCCCGAAAAAAGTCAGTGAACATTTATAAAAATAATTTATAAAGTGAATTTTCTTATACACTATGTTATTACTATTCATTTAAAATTTAGCAGCTTTTAATAAATTTTAAATCTTTTCTAATCCATCATCATCATTGGGAAAAAAACTATATTCTACGGCAGGGGTAGTGAACCTTTTTAAGGGTGCATGCCAAAATTGGCTAAATATTTTAAAAAACTAATCTCATGTGCCCCTCAGAATTTTGCACAGGATATCATTATTTTTCTCATACACATTTTACTAGACAAAAGCGTAACAAAAAAAAAAAGAAAAAAAAAAATCAGAGATACTTGAAATGAAGGTATTAAAATAAAATCCTTCATAAAAAATAACTCAGCTTACAGAACAAATTTAATATAAAATAAATCTCCTTATACTATAAATATAAAATATCAAAACTAACCCCCTTAGTAATACTGTACAGTATGCCAAATAAGTAGCCTGCCGATTCCCAATAGTGCTGGTCACTAACCACAAGGCCATTTTTATTTTTATTTATTTTTGCAATTTTTTTTTTATGAAACAAATTTTAAAATCGTCAACAAAATTTATTGGCATAGTACTGTACTATACACTGTTAACATGATCAAGGACAATATGGGCCAATCAGTGATTAAAGCGCCTGTATCATAGCCAATCAGAGACGAGAAAGCTTCCCACCCTCGAAGTAGCCACTTGTGGATACAGGTGGTAAAGGTCCATGCGGTGAAGCATTCAGTTGGTTGTTGTTTACGCCATTTACACGTGTTGGAAATTTATTATGCTAACATTTTTTTATTAATTGTGCTATTAATAAATTAAATAATAATTAATAATAGTGATAACTGTGTACAGTTTCTGCCAATCGTGTTATAAAGTTTTTAAATTTAATAGAATCAAGAAACACCCTGTATGATAAAGGAAGTTAAATGAATCCTAGTATCAAATGAAAGCATTTAAAAGGCACATCGATCTACCACTTTGGAAAATACGATGGAGGTTATTCGGAGGATAGAAGCTGGTAAAAGCTGCCCTAATGCGTGTAGGGTTACGAATATGCCTCCATCAACTATTACTACAATCATGAAGATTGCCGATAAAATAAAACAATAAAACCGATAAAAAAAAAACGTTTTTTTTAAATTTGCACCGGCCAGCAAAAACTTATGTAAAGTCGAGTATTACATAAGTTGGGGGGCGCCTATACACACATATAAAGTATATTGTATGTAGAAATGTGAAGAAGATTTTGATTTAAACCTATTGAATATACGGTATACACTGTGAGCTCGACTGAATGAATAAGGAATGTAGCGATATATGGTATGAAGAAGGAAAGGAAGAAGAAACAGACAGGAAATTAAAAATAAAGATAAGAAGTGAAAAGGCAACCAAAATAAGATAACATTGCGGTGTCTTTCACAATCTCAGTGTGTGTTGCTCTAGAGTGCTGTCTGTTCTATAAATTATTTCTTGCTGCATAAGGACCACCGCCGTGCAAATCTTCTGCATTTGTGGATGGATCGGAGGAGGAATGGGTGGTTTGGTTCTTCGATCTTTTCGCCTTTGTGACGATTTGTATAATGATTGAAATGCAGCGATTCCATGACCATTATTGGCCTCGTGGTCCTCTGTCGATATGGGGCATAATGGTCAGTCTATTTTGATATTTTGTTTTTCCCTTAGTAGTTCTTTTAACCCCTTTTTTGGTGATATTTCACGTTTTTCAGAACTGGTATCTTCGAGGGGGGGGGGGTACTGCTAAATTATATTATAATTGGCATTATTTTAAATTTTATATCGGTTTTATTAATTGGATTTAAAGTACTAAATTATATAGGGGACTATCGGCTACTGTTTATGTCTTATTGCCTTTACTTCCCCCTTCCTGTTGGTTTATTTTATTTTACGTTATTTTTATGTTAATTTCGCTCTACAGTTTTTGCCATACTACTGGCTTGTTTTATGTTATTTTGTTTTATTTTAAATTATTGGCTATATCTGGGCTTCATGTGGAGGATGTGCATTTTGCTGCCTCTAATGATAGCTTAATATTTATTTTCTTATTTTATGTTAAACTTTTAAGCCATTATTTAAATATATATATATATATACATATATATACATACACACACATAGGGGCCACCACATATATACTCACTAGAGGGATTATTATTTCATAACGACTAGTTGTTACATCATGTCTTGGATACAGTAGATATGCCTTATACTTTACATTTATTCTTATTTTAATTATTAAATCACATTCTTTGTTGGGTCAACGATGTTCAATATATGCTTACATTTATAATATCTTCCTTTTGATTCAAAAATTTTTAACTACCTTTAATTGGTTTAGATTCAAATTACTTAATCTCTGGATTTTTTATATATCTTAGCAGATATTGATCATTACAGAAACAGAACTCCTTGTCGTTTTTTGCCTTCAGTCTGGGTGGTTGGCCCCAGTTGAAGCCATCTAGATTGTGGGTAGACAACGATAAGTTTTATATATATATATATATTTTTTTTTTTTTTAATATATTTATATCCCTTGTGTTTCTTTAAATCCAGCTTGGTATTGTCTGCTTGAATTACCTTCTATATTATTATCTTCAATATTATACAAAATATTTTATACACATTATGGTCGTAATGCATAATTGCTATAGCAACTGCATTGGACCAAAAGTATTAGTTACAGCTTATTACAATTTATTAACTTTCTTTCCATATTACTCATATATATATAATAAAGAATAATTGTATTAAGAAGCTAATTAATCATGGAGGGTGGAATGGAACTGTACAAAAAGGAAGATAACATTGATTTTGGATCAGGGACACTGCATTAGCAAAACGCACCCTACAGCCACAATGTGTATATATAAAGTATATTGTATGTAGAAAGCGTGAAGAAGAAGATTTTGGTTTAAACCTATTGAATCTACGGTATACACCGTGAGCTCGACTAAATGGATAAGGAATGTAACAATATATGGTATAAAAAAGAAGAAATAGACAGGAAATTAAAACAAAAATAAGAAGTGAAAAGGCGACCAAAATAAGATTACATTGCGGCGTTTTTCACAATTTCAGTGTCATTATCAGAGGTCATCCGCCGAAATTATGAAAAAAAAAAAAAGACCGACATTCTTGCTTCTGTTTCCGACATGTAATGTGTGCTATGGTACACGTGTGGTGTAGCCACGTGTGGAGAACGAAATTTTAAAATTTGCGATAAGAATAAGGTCTAATGAATTGTGCCAATAAATGTAGTTATATTATGCGGTGCCTACATTTATTGGCACAATTCATTAGACCTTATTCTTACTGCAAATTTTAAAATTTCGCTTTCAACACATGGCTACAGCACATGTGTACCATAGCATACAGAACATATCGGAAACAGAAGCAAGAACATTGCTGTCTTTTTCATAATTTCGGTGGATGACCTCTTATGATGACACTGAAATTGTGAAAAACACTGCAATGTAATCTTATTTTGGTCGCCTTTTCACTTCTTATTTCGCTCACAGTGTATACCGTAGATTCAATAGGTTTAAGCCAAAATCTTCTTCTTCACACTTTCTACATACAATATACTTTTTATATAGCCTTGAATAGCTTGATACTTGCATCTTACTCAGTTTTCTCTCTTGCTGACTATCAGCTTCTGGTAACCACGGATTAATTTTTGTATATTCTACTTTTGACAGCTATGGTATTGTTACTGAATTTTTATATTTTATATGTTTTTATGTCGCTTCAGCTTTTTGACACTTATTATAAACTGCCAACTTAGTTATGACATACCAAATGGGCAGCGTAGGATAAATTTGACGCGCGGGGGGGGGGATGCTCTGTACAGCCCCTTGACACACTCTCCTAACTTGCAACATACACCTTCAACATACACACAAACACAGAGCAAACTTGCATCCAATGCTCCTAACCCAAATTGTAAAGAGGTTACTACTTCCATTTCATATCATCACCATGCTATTCTAAAATTCAGCATATGCTCTAACAAACTCTTCCTTACATGCATCCGCAACATGCTACTAATAATGATGTGGAACCAATTTTCTGCAAAAGCAGGAAAGTTGTTGAACCTGTAACATGAAATACGTTGGACAAACTGGAAATAAGCTCCACCTGAGGCTAAACCTACACAGATCACACATTAAGAGGTACAATAACAGCACCATCCATAATGCCAAACAAGAAGTAGAACACAATCACTTCCAGTCATAATGCTTTATCAACATTTATATTTCTATCCTAGCTCAAGTACATGAGCCTATTGCCCGTAATCAACAAGAACTATTCATGTTAAAGCTAAAAACTCTCTCTCCACATGGGCTTAACAACAAATTCAATCATAAAATTATCACGAATAATATTACAGATATTTGCGTATATGATAAATTCCAAGTAGCCAAAGGATTTTTTGCATCAAAACCCCATAGGAAACACAAAACTAATAGGGTTACCACACAAAAATACAAGCTTGGTGTATTTCACAGACCATTATGGAATGGGATAATAGTCAATTCAACATACAAAATATTCATGATCTGCTATTTGGTACAAAACACAGCATACTAAAGGCACTTTACCATTTCATTCTCACTTTAAATTTCAAATCTAAACACCTTCTTGACCTTATTACAGATATCTGTAAATTTAGATTAAGATCTAACTTCAAGCTTACCAGTGATAATAATACCACCATTATTTTTAAATTTAATTCCTGCCTGGACAATTTCAACATTAATGGCTGCATTAATATTTCAAATAAACTACTTCCAGCCGGCTGCCGTAACTTGAACATCATATCTAGATTTAGATACGATAAACCTTTTGAACTCCGTCTGCAATTATAAGCAACTAGCCACTAGCATGGACAAATTTAATCCTGAACCCACTTCCAATGGTTGCATTTGCAACCATTGGAAGTGGGTTCAGGAACACATTCAATGCTTTCACATTAAAACAGCAATTGGCTGACTCACAGAAACATTTCTTCATCACACCTGTTGATAAAGCTGCATGCAATTATGCTATAATCTGCAAAGCCTTTTATTTCCATACATTAAATGACGAATTAAATTCCAGTACTACCTACAAGTTCATCACTAATAACAGCAGTATCATTACGAAGAAGTTGATTGCTTTTAGCAAGAAACTTAATCTCAGCTTTAATAATTACAAATTTCCCTATATTTATTACATTCCCAAATTCCATAAAACCCCACAGGCTTCAGGTTCATTACTTCTTGCAAATACAGTTACACCCATAAACCTGGCAAAACACTGAAAAGGTTGCTAAAACCTATCATGGATATCCTTCCTGAGAGTAGAATAATTAATAACAATTTTCTGGTTATTAATGCTGTAAAAACTAATAACATCTCTCGTGTGCAAACTTTTGACTTCAACAGTCTATTCACCAGCATAGACCAAACCAACTTAAAATTGGTACTAAATAAAATTTACAACTACAAAGATATTACTGGTTGTAAGTCAGTTTTTTGGAACAACCTCATTAATCTTAGTGTTTCCAACAATTACATTTTTGATGGAAAATCTATATACTTGCAAACCATAGATACCCCCACGGGTAGCCCCACTAGCTGCGTCTTAAGCTAACCTATATTGGTCTGAGACTGTACGACCCTCTGACATACATTCAGCCAATTATTTAGACTTAGATATAAATATCAACAGCCCTCATGCTTCTATCAACATATATAATAAAAGATATGCTTTTAGCTTCAACGTAGTTAGTCTTACCCACTGGCATTCTAACATATCTAAAAAAGTTCATGCAAACATAATTCTTTGCATAAGAATTGCATCCAATGCATAAGAATTGCAACTATATGCAATAGTTTGTCTATTTTCAGACAACATTAAACTACTCCATAATAAATTCCTGACAACTTTCCTCTACTACCATTTCAATAAAGCATTTAACATAATAAAATTTAAAAACATTACGAACTAAAACTTTGATTTAAACAACATATTGGCAGTCTAGATTCCTTTACATTCAGGACTGTACATAATGTATAGTTTTATATCCCTAAGACTCTGTCGTGTCTCACGGAGTAGAAAGCTTGTGCCCACAGATTGTCTACTTATGGGGGTGTTATGTTTTTGTTATGTCCTTGTTATTATTTTTATTTTATTCTAAAATTTTGATTTCATTAATAATGCCATGACTGACTTAAACACTTGAGGCAATTGTCCAGTTTTCCGTCCAGGGACTGACTGCGGTATGGGTTTGCAACCCCGGACAGCCTGAGCACTACTCTATTCACCTCCCTTCCAATAACTTTCTGCTGTCCTTATTTACTACATCTTATTTTTCGTGCACGATTCGGCTGGCCAAATGCAACATCGAGATGCTATTTCGCTACAATCGCTACTTGTTTCCTTCTATAATGAAGTTTAGTGTCTTTTCCACACTACTTTGTTAGTTTTTGTTTCTCCCTCTGCTGGCTTTTTGCCTCATCTGTTTAATCGCTTACTCACCTGTCACGCGTGTACAGTTCATGTTGACGATTTCGCCCTCCACCCGGGGCTACTTCAACTGACATATATACACCACACCTGAGCTTTCAGCTTTCTCCTTTGGTCGTCGATGACATTCAACGTCTTCCGGTCCACACACACAGTAAGTTTTCTTGTTTTGCTCTCTTAGATTTCTTTCATATTCTAGAATTCTTTCATTTTTCTCAGGATTACATAGGCATGATCTTAGCTTTTTGGTTTAATATTATTTATTATTTTTATTTTATACGCTTTAAATTTTATTTATTTTTTATTCCTCATTTTGGTCTCTGTCGGGTCAGCTATGATGTATACATATACTTTAATGTGTACGTCATAACAGAAACAAGAGACCTGGCTTATTGCAGTGGCTCCTACAATTTTCACTGCTGACCCCAAAGGACCCACGGCTTTAGGTACTTACATTAATTATGCTTATGTTAATTACATTTTATTTCAGGTAATTTGTTTTTTGGCATACAGGTGCTCTCAGTTTTTTTGGAGCAGAAGAAAGAAGGAATTTTCCACTTCTCCTATTTAAAAAGATCAAACATTTCACTTGTGGTTTTTCTGCTTTAAAAACAAAATTAAACAGACATACACACGTTCAGTGCACTTCAATGACATGTGGAAATACCTTCTTTATTGGTTGACAATAACAGACTACCATAAGAAGCGAGCAGTGTAGTGCATGGTGGTAAGGACGAAGCACACCTAAACTTGTTATTCTTTGTTGCAGTGCACTGTGTTATCTCAACCATGAAAACAGTCATAATTCAGATACTTTCTGAACAGACCTTGTTGTCACACACACACACACACACACACACACACACACACACACACACACACACACACACACACACACACACACACACACACAATGGGGAAACCCCTGGTGCTGTCAGACAACTAACAACACATACACAATCTATAAGTTAGGCCAACATAGTAAAAACAAAATTTCCGAAAGGGAAATTTCCAAAACCACTTCATACACAGCTGATGAGCCAACACTGAAAGTTACACAACTGCTTCACATGCATCCCATTGCTAAATTTCCTTAATCATGCAATACATTTTCTACAATAGATAATAAACAGCATTTGTATTTTGAACCACTTACTTTTCTTTAAACTGCTTAGGCAAATACAAACGGATGAAAGTTAACTGTCCAATTTTTAGTGCCTTACTGATAATTACCAATGAATTTTAAACTTTTTATGAAACTTTAAAATTTTTCAATAAGTTTTAAACTTCCCCATTTCATTGAAGTGCAGTGAGTGAAAACTTATGGGATTAATGCAAAATCTGCACAATTAACTCTGATGTATTGCTTGGGTAAATGGTCAATCTGAGAACTAAATCTGCTAATTCTTAGAAACTTTGCCAGACTTGGGAAGCTGAACTGTTATCTTTCAAGAAAATTTTAAATGAATTATATTCAAGTTCAGAAACTGTAGAGAACAGTGACGAGAACAGAGAACAACCAAACATCCTTGGGGGCAGATTTCCCACCAAACATCCTGTGTTCACATAACTTTTTGCAAACAGAATTAGATATGCCTCATGTAGTAACAACAGCAAAATCGTAGAGTTGAAGATAAAATTGCACAGGTTTCATATCTTCTCGTGGTAGTGAAACACTGAACTTTCTTACTAGCAAAGTTTAGTTTTTCCTATTTATCTTTTTTTTACAGTGAAGGCAGTGTGTGTGGTACTTATTTTATTTGAAAATTATCAAGGAATATGACAGTACAGTTACTAAAATGATATTTTTTAATTTTTTTTTTCAAAATTTAAACTAACATAACCATGAAAATTCTAATTTATTTTTAGTGTAGTCATAAACAACAAGGGGAAAAAAAAAAAAAAAAACAATTCAGAAATATTGTAGTGCCATTCTATATTGAGCCACTGATCCTGGAGTTAAAAAGCGTACCCATGTCTCATCACAAGTCATTATTTGTAGCAGAAATGCTTTTCCCTCTCGTTCAAAGTGTTCAAGATATACTGCAGAAGCAACAACAGGTTGTGCCTTCTGGTTGAATATCAGAATCTCTATGGCCCATCATGCATACACTGAACTGAACAATAAGCAGCCATTAATAATTTCATTTACACTGTCAATACTTATGCACACTGTTTTACCCGTTTAGGAATATCAGCTCCTGAACACAATAATGGTTCACATCTGTGACAAATGCTTGCTGCACCTGACCCCGTGAGTAGGGATGACAACTTTTTTCATGGCCTTCAAAAATTTGTTGGACAACTGTACACACTTGCACATGACTGAGTCTCTTCCCCATATTGTTACTAAACCTACAGAAAATTTTAGCTGCTTCCACTTTCTAATTAGAAATTTGATAATATAGTGTTGTTCTACGTTAAAATTGATGGTGCCAGTATTTGTCACTCCAAGTGACAGGTTCTGGCACCATTTTGCACTCCTCCTAACGTGCATGCATGAAGTGCATGACCAAGAGCAGTATTCCAAAGATTTACATAATAAAAAAAAAGGAAGGTCAACCTTGAATCACTCTCATACCTTACCCATTTATCATCTATGGCAATGTTTCTCAACCTGTAGCAAACCCTTTTTTGAGTGAACCAAACCCCAAATACTCTTACTGGTCACAATAAGCACAGTTCTTTTTTGTGCCTTTCAATTAATGCTTGGTGTTAATTCATAATATTATGCTGTAATCTACTGTTTTGTGTAATCAACTGTTTAATTTACTGATTAAGCAAGTGGCTTTTTCACTATTATACACACTGAGTGATCACTGAATTATGACCACCCCTATGAAAACTGAATGCGACCTGTTGACCCATGTGAGGTACCAGAGTGCGGAGTTAGTTGACCTACGTAGCATAGATAAGGTTTCAGCGGTTCAGTAGGTAGTAAAATTCTGAACGTGATGAGTAAAAGGAAGGATTGATTAGACATTGATAATGGACAGATTGTGGATGCTCAATTTCCCAAACAGCTCAACTGGTGGGGTATTTGAGAGCTGCCGTAGTTCAAGTGTACCAGAACTAGCATCAAAAAGGTCAAACAACGGCCAGACAGCAAAAGGTTGCTGTTAGAGATGAGCGCCAGGTGTAATGACTCGTGTGTGTGTGTTATGGAGGTTTAATGGCGCATAAGCTGCTGAGGCTATAGTGTGCATGTAATGACTCGTACAGGCGAACAGGTGCAGCACTGTTGAAGAGCTGATTACCCAATACAACATGGGCCAACCCAGAACAATATCTGGCATGCCCATGCGTTGCATGCTCGCACGTATGGGCTATATCAGCAGACGACCCTTACAGCATCCTCTTCTAACCAAGGTTCATTGGCTTTTAAAAGACTCATCTGGTACAAAGAGCATGCAAGTTGGACGTTAGAAGACTAGAAGGTGTACTGGTCGGATGAGTCATGTTATTTATCCACACTGTGGATGGTCATGTACGGATTTGGCATCAATAACAAGAGGCTCTTATTATTATTAGCCATATGGTGGTGTTGTTGTTATTTGGTTTTTAGCATTAGCAACTAAGGCCATATTGCTCCGGGGATATGCGGTGGTTATTCCCTGACCTTTCTGCATCCTCCGTATTTGGTGGTGACGGGCTTGAACCCCGGTCTAATCAAGAAGCATGTGCTATGCACTGCTGCTCCTGCCCACCTGGCTACGGAGGCGCCCCACCATATGGTGAACCAGCCAAAACAAAAAAAAAATTCCCGAGTTACTCTGAGAGAGAGAGAGAGAGAGAGAGAGAGAGAGAGAGAGAAGTAGAAAGGAATCACCAAGAGAAGAATGATGATACCCAGCTCAGGACACTGGGTGTGCCAAGCCCATACCCTGTGATGTGAGCCCCTATTCATCATGCATGGTATTAAAAGTGCAGGCCGGTGGAAGCGGTTGTATGGATGGGCCGTGTTTCATTGGTAGCAATTTGGACTCCTGATTCATGTGGAACAACATATATGATAGCAGTTGACGATACCAGGTATTCTCTGGTATCGTCAACTGCTTGCTGGCTGTGTACACCCCGCTATGTTACACCTTTTCCTGAATGCTGATGATGTCTTCCAAGATGACAATGTGTGCAAGAATGGTTTGAGGAACACAGTTCTGACTTCCAGCATATCTATTGGCCTCTGAACTCTTCCGATATCAATCTCCACAGAGCACTTGTTGGACACTATGGAAAGGCATATCAGGCATCTGGATACACCAATCACCTCCATACCTGCATTGCTGACCGCATTACACACAGCTTGGTTGGCCATACCTCCCAAACGCTTCAGATTTCTTGTTGAATCAATGCCACATCAGACAGCTGCTGTACTGAGGGCAAAAGGCTGCTGCCATAGCCTAGTGGTCAGGCGCGCAGATGCATAAGTACACGTGCCTTGAGTGACCGGGGTTCAAGCCCATGACTGCTGAATACGGTGCTGTTTCTTGTATTCTGTCTATCTTGTGAACTCCTCTGACCTTTGGTCATCCCGGAGTATAAACAGAAAATTTATTTATTTAAAAGGAGGACCTACAAAGTATTAGGTAGGTGGTCAGAATTCAGTGACCACTGTGTATATCGTAATCTCAGAAGTATCCAGATACTAATAATTAGAGAAAGCAATGTTTATTTAGGAAATTCATAGTCCATTAGTATAATCTGGCTTTAATGATTCTTCTGGGATTACATCTAATCAATTTTTAATAGAAATTATCATGTGGCTCCATTCAAACTTCAGGAGTAGTCAGTTGCACAGTTAGAGAGTAATATGTTGCTCAACACCCCAATCCAACGTTTCTTTATCTCGAATTTTTCGCTGGATCACCGAAGAGAGTTCTGTGTTAGCAACACCAGTCTTCTCAGAGGATGCCTACAAACCAGACCTCTGTGGCCCAGTGTTATTGCATCTGCACTAGCAACAGACAACATCACCCCACACTGTGATCATTTAGGTCGTAAACAATGAGCATGATAAATTAAAAATTTCTGTTTATACTCACAACAACAGAAGAAGAGTTTACAAAGAGTTTACCAAAATTCATTGAAGAGTTTACAAATTCATTGTGACTGCACATATATTGAATTAATTACTAAGGACAGCGTGATTTTTCGTGCCACAGTTCACAGTGAGCTGTGCATTTTTTGTAGCAGTGTTCAGGAGCAACCACAAAACCTCCTTACTTGTGGCTGTGCATGCTAACCACAAGATCATGGCTGGCCCAATTGTTCAAGGGCCTCTTTTCAGAAAAATGCATTATTTGAAGTGCTCATGTATTTTGGCATTATTTTGAACACCATCATAATGGATATTCATTTTGATACCTGAAACTATTTTCATTGGCAGCTGCGATGACAACCTGGAGATCATAACTCTCTCACCATAAGTAATAACAACCTATAAAATCATTTCTTGACAGCTGTATTGCACACATATTCCCTATCTTTTTATTATCAGATACAGTTGACTTTGGAAGGTTCAACAGGATTCGGCACATTATTTGTAGTAGTTGGAGCAGCACGTAATGACAGTCATACAGTTTATGTCCAATAATGAAATCTTTCTGTAAGCGCTGAAGGGGGAGGGGTCAGTATTGATTGTTATTGATGCTCCTTTGGCACCCTTATGACTGCTCCTATCAGAACATGGCAAGCTGGACCTACTTTACTTGTGCTGGGTTTCGGAGGGAGGTATATGAATACATTTAAGAATACAGTGTATTAGAGAATATATGCATCCCTTAAGTTACGTGATTAATGCATTCCAAGAAAACTGTTAAGTATTCATACTCATGTTTTTGAAGAATTTTAATTAGAATATGATTTACATAAAGTAATACACATTCTGCATCTATTACATAGTAATAATTGATCATGCATGAACAGTAATAAATGGATTACTGAAAACCATTATCACCCCACCCCTCAAAATGTCAGGGTTTTCAAAAAATGGCATTACATTTGCATTACTGCATCTGATCGACACAGTACATATCACAAATTGTACTTTCTAGTAATGAAAGAAGTATTTTAAATGTTTTAAGCATTAAATGTCATTATGTTACCATTAACTAACATTACACATATGCAATGATACACATACCAGCTAATAAAACCAAAAACATACATGTTTTTATACACCAAGCACGCTTAATTTTATGTATTTTTTTATTTATTTTTAATGAAAATCTCAAACATGAAAGATATTAGAACCTATAGTACTTCGTACCATGCTTGGGTTGGCGGCTGAGAAGGCGAAAGAAGATATCTTGACATTAGACTTCAACTTCTGTAGATCATAATTTTCAGGAAATACATACGAAGAAAGGTTGTTCCAGAAAACGGCAGTTGAATGAATAAACGAGGAAGATGAAAAGTTGGTTCTGTGAGTTTGAGGTTGGAGAGTAAATGGATGTTGACTGGCAGCAGCATGTGTTCAGACTGTTTTGAAAGAGAGAGTGGAAATTATAGGAAATTCAGAAGAACAGTGCCCATGGAAGTAACTATAGAAAAGCATGCAGCGGAAACAGTACATCTATGAGACAGCAAGTAGACAGAGAGACTGTTAGAGATGAGTCATTAATTAACCTAACTGTCCTCTTTTGAATGGAATCTAGAAGACTGAGAGAGGCTTTGGGGGCACCACCCCAGATGTGGGAACAATATTCCACGGTAGGACAGATTTGTGATTTGTACAGAGTGAACAGCTATTCAGAAGAAAAGTAACACCAACAGCGAAAGAGAAAAAAGTTTTTTAGATGCAGAGGAAGCAATATTTGTAATGTGCTTGTGCCACGAGAGATTAGAAGTCAGGATAATTCCAAAAGAGGTATATAACATTGCGTAGAAATTGGAGTGGCACCAAAGATAAGCATATGAGCAGAAGAATCCTTTTTGCAAAATATAAGACAAGACTGGGTTTCAGAAGGATTGAAATCAACTAAGTTCTCTTTGCCCCACTACAGAATTACCTGCAGATCTGCATTTAAGGAATTGGTAGTGGATATTTGAGAAGTTGAAGCTAATTGAGCAAGGCAAGGTTTCTCAAACTGGATAGTGGAATGCAATGTGCTACCATCAGCAAAACTATGGAGATGATTTCTCGTCAATCAAAGGTCATTAATATACAAGAGGAAAAGAGTGGGGGAAATAACTGAACCTTGGGGGACACCAGCATTAGTGGAGAAGTTAGCAGACAGAGAACCATCTACCATCAGCATCAGTGAGTGATCAGAGTGAAAACTGGATAACCAATTACAATGGGGGTTTGCAGGCTTTCCCCAGGGAAATCTCTAGAAAATAATGGCGCAAAAATATGCCAAATTTTTGTATTTTGGAGGGTTACAAAGTCCTGGTTTTAAATGTTTGAAATTTCAAGAAAAAATAATTTTATCATTTTGGCCATCGCTTTTGCACTTCCACTTCTTTGCTGTACTGTGTTCAACAGTCATTCACCTTTTCTTTTATTTGATACTTCAATAATATTGCACTTACACAATAAGCATTCTTATTCCACAGTGTTACTATCAAATAATGGTGTCATAAGCAGTAATTCGACATGTCTAATTACAAAAGTACAGAAAATTGGACAAAACTAATTAATAAAATTAATTTAATAGGTATTATTTATTTATTATTCAAAACATTTCTATAAAGATTTCCACTGTAAAAGCATGTTATCATATTTCTTATTGGGATTTATTTTCAAGCTGTGTATCTTGCTTACCTCTCTGTCAATGCACAACGTGCAATGTCATTAGTAATAATAATAATTTTTATTTTATATTTTTCTTTTGGAATGCTCTGGTCTCGCAGGAAAAAGCCCTGTTCAGAACTATAGGTAAGATGTGGCAAAACATTTTACCAAAATTCTGCAATGGTCTCCTTTGTCAGGATTCTGATATGGGATCTGGCAGTTAATGTTCAATTATATATATATATATATATATATATATATATAAACAAATAAAGATACATGTTGATATTATTAATCTAACAACTTTTTTTAAGATGTGTCCTCAGCACCTGAAACCTTGATACCTTCTGTTACACCTGTGGTATTTTACAGTGCAAAATCAAGGAACTACTTTTATAAGAAAGCATTCCATGCTTATTATGTTAGAAATGGCCACCAATATAAATCCTAAGCCCTACACTATTTCTGTCAACCAGTTTTACAAATGAGAAATAATAGGGCAATGAAAGATAAAAATTCCTTTCACCCGGTGTGACAAGAATTCAGGGACTACACATCAGACTGCTATTTTTGCAGGTGCAATAACAATATCCAAATCTGTCATCAGCCGTTCATCCTGTATTCCCAGCATGAAGATGTACTAATTCCACTTAAACCCTGGAACTTTGATACTTCCATTACAGGCTTTGATTCTGATTGTTCAGCAAATCAAAGACTTGGATATACTGAAAAATTCAGCACAGCTTAGGCTCCAGGTTAAGTGAAGAAAATCAGTTGGCAGCTGACAGTTCATTTGTCTAGACAGGTACAGAGAAAAAAGAATTCATTCCTTTTTACTTCAAGGAAGGATTTATTATGTTCTTTACTGAAGTAAATGGTATAATAAATGCACTGAGCATTACTTATTAACCATCAGAATGGAGATTCTTCATTAACAGCTCAGCTTGATGACAAGATTAAATGAGATTATGCTGCATGGTGAGAATGTGTTATCCTCAATTCTAGCACTATATAAACAAATAAAGATACATGTTGATATTATTAATCTAACAACTTTTTTTAAGATAATGTGTCCTCAGCACCTGAAACCTTGATACCTTCTGTTACACCTGTGGTATTTTACAGTACAAAATCAAGGAACTACTTTTATAAGAAAGCATTCCATGCTTATTATGTTAGAAATGGCCACCAATATAAATCCTAAGCCCTACACTATTTCTGTCAACCAGTTTTACAAATGAGAAATAATAGGGCAATGAAAGATTAAAGTGTTAAAATATGGGGAAATATTACAATTAAATGGATAGTGTGGTAATTTGAAAGCACTAATGATATGTCTTGGAGATGTAAGGGTATATAAGTACATGTGCTTTGAGTGAATGGAGTTCTAGCCTGTGACTGCTAAATGCAGTGCTGTTTCTTGTATTCTTTCAACCTTGTGAATTCTTCTGACCATGTGGTTGACCCGGAGTATAAACAGAAAATTTATTTATTTATCAGTTGGAAAAAAATTCCCTTGCTTTTTGTGTGAATGGGACATTATATCATTTATCATCATTTTAATGTATCTCAACTCTGCACGTTACCTGAGCATAATCACTCATCCATGCATATTCTCTTGTATTCATCTTTGACCTCATGAAACCACCCGAGAATCACTTAGTAGCATGGGTTTCTGCCTATAGTCAATGGAGAGACAGGTCCATATCTAGTTTAACAATAACATAAAAGTCAAAGGTCTCTGAACCAATGGAAACACTCCATTAACACATCCATTTTCTGATATGAATATATAAAAACTGTAAACACAAAACCATTCTATTTACACTATATACAAATAAATATCTCATACAGACAAACTCTTTTCTTCTTCTAAATACAGTCTTAATAAAAATCTAAAATCTAGTATATATATATATATTACATCTTTAAAAAGCAAATGCAGCTCCATGCTACCAATGCAATCAAAAAACCTCTTCTAATATCTTCATTTTCAATGCAATGAAATACATAATCCCTATCTTCTCTATTTGCAGATAGAAAATTTTCATTATCTGCTATGCCCGAGACATATAATCTTGCTTTAAGCACATGACCGCTGATAAACGTATTACCATATAACCACAGGGCAGGCCACTGCCTTTGGTCAGCAATAGTACACACCTGCAACAGAAATCCATGGGTGACTCAATCCTCAACAGAACTGTCCTACCATTCTTGACACATCTTAGCTATTCTGTTGGAATCTCTCTTCCATTCCTATTTCATATCAACACTACTCTGTTCCTATCTATTCTTGGACATCACCCTATCCCATTTATCTCCACTGATTTGTTTTGGTGCATATTCCAAACATTTCCTTTGGTGCGTCGCTTCGATTGTTCTGTTTCTTCACACCGCAAAGAGAAAAATTTTGTTTCATTATTTATGTCAGGGATAACGAAAATTTTTTTTTCTCTTCAGAAATCGCAGAAATGATGGGTAAACGCAAACGAGTTGCACTTTCAATTAAACAAAAGCTTGAAATTATTCAAAAGTTTGAAAACGGTGCATCTGTTAAATCTACAATGAACCATTACAATGTTGGTGACCAAACCATACGCAATATCGTAAAAAATAAAGGGATGCTATTAGATTTAAAATTGAAATCGAAAAAATAAAGGGGATGATCGTATTTGGACACGCGAGTAGTGCGTGGTAAGTTTTTTTATCTATCACCATATTTTTTACGTAGGTGGCTGAATGTTATTGGGTGTAGTAGTATGTCCTCAATTTTTTTTTTCTTTTTTAGGATTGTAAAATTTAAAACAGAATAATAATAGTAAGCAGTCAATAAAGATGATCACGGCACGCACGAATTGCACAAGCGGGATATGGAGTCACAAGCTTAAAAATAGGAATGAAGAGAAGATTTTTAAAATTTATTTAAGTTTTTTTTATATGGCTGAAGATTTCAGTGAAGGCGAGACACATTTCACCATAATAATGTAAAATCCCAGAATTCCAGGTATCGGTATTATCGCAAATGCAATGCGATCAAATTTATTGGCACCTCCGTAGCCAGGTGGGTAGGAGCAGCAGTGCGTAGTACATGCTTCTTAATTAGACTGAAGTTCGAGCACGTGACCACCAAATACGGAGGATGCGGAAAGGTCAGGGAATGACCACCGCATATCCCCGGAGCAATATGGCGTTAGCTGCTAATGCTAATAAAAACTAAATAACAACAACATAACAATCAAGTTTATTACCCGTTTATAATGAATTGCAGTAATAGAAAAGCCCAATAACCCGGAATGTGCAAATTCTTTTTATTGTTTTATGGTAGTGACCTTCAGAAAGATGTTTTAGTAAAAATGTGAGCTCGCACAGGATGATAGTGGGTTTTCATCTTAACCCTGTGTGAAATTTTTTACATAAAATTTCATTTTGACTGTTATCATGGTGCCAACTAAGAGAATAAGTGACAGCAGTACTAGTAAATCTAGCAAAAAAAAAAAAAAAAAAAAAAAAGGGGGAGGGGGGGAAGCGATCGATTCGGATCAGAAAATTAAAATAAGGATGTTTAAAAACGGTCAAATATGAACAAGTATTGCGCGGAATTTAGATTTGTCAGTGTCAACAGCGAACACAATAATAAAGGAAAAAGACAGAATACGAGAAGCGGTGAAGGGATCGGCACCAATGAAGTTAACTATGATAACCAAAGCTATGAAATATATATATATCAGTTTTTACTGTACAATTTCTTCCTTTAATGTGTTCTTTTCGTATGTGCCACTATGTCCATTACTGGCAACAACTTCACCGCTGTCCCCAGATAAAGTTTTTAATTGAACTAATTAAAAATATACAACTATTTTTCTATATATATAACTAATTGAAAAATATATAACTATTTTCCTGCATTCTTCTGAGGATATTGTCGTTTTTGTAATTTTGTATATCTGTGATATACAGATATAGGAGCCTATATCTGTATATCATATAATATTGCTCCTATATCTGTATATCACAGATATAGGATTACTATATCTGTGATATACAGATATAGGAGCAATATTTTATTAGTCATTCCCTAGTTATGTAAAACTCGACTAACATAAGAAGTCCTGGAATGTATGTTGGGGACTCAGTGTATTTTTGGATTTACCGGGAAATCAATTATCCGGGATTTTTATTTTACCATCTAGCCCAGAAAATCGAGTCTACTGTAATTGGAAATCACGTGAGACTGCAGCAGGTTCTGCAGAGTGAATTCCTTTGTGGAATTTTGAAGTTTTGTGCATAAATGCTTTTCGATATTAATATTTTCTTATTCTGACTTGATGGTCCCAACATTCATGTGAAGACAGGCTGGCAGGACAGTCGATGGGGTTTTGCCAGTGGATATACAGGAATTTTACTAGCAGGGATAAGGAGGTGATTATCACATTGTACAATGCAATGGTAAGGCTGCTGTTGACTAGTGTACTGCACACAGGTCTGGAGACATTTTGGAAGGATGTAGATCTACTAGAATGGGTGCACAGAAGGCAATGAGAATGATGAAGGGAAGGAAAGGGTGGTCTTACCAAGACTTCAGTTTTGCAAATTGCAGTATCTGGAGATTAGGCACCTGCTATGTGAATCTGATTGAGGTATTTAAAGATTTGAATGGATTGAGCACACTCAATCCTGATGGCAGTCTCTCTCTCTCCTGCTCCGACTACACACGTACGAGGGGGCATAAATTCAAACTGAGGAAGGATAGTTGCAGGATAGATGTGTGGAAATTTGCCAAACTTCAATTTGTTGTTGTGGAAGTAGGTAGTTGGAATAAATTCAAGAACTAGAAAAAATACTGGAGGGAATGAGCAGGTGATGTGGGAAGTGTTTTTTTTTTTTTTGCAACTGTCTCATAAGATATAGCAGTAACTACTTGAATATTTATAGACAATTTTTGCATAAACAGAGCATTTAATTGAAACAACCCTCAAACTTCAAACTTATATACATACAAGCATACTTTACAGGGTCCCACCCCACAGTAAACATATATGTGCATATGTGCAAAAGGGGTAACAAACTTGATAGCTATTGATAGTCTTACTCAGACATTGAGGAGACAGTCACTTTATGGTGTACACTAGCTTGCTTAACTGACTTGATAATGATTCTTATAATCAGGATTGGAATGTCATTATAACAGAGCAGGTTTGCATTGGTTTGAGTATGGGGATAATTTTGCTTTTACTGTACTATTAAATAAGCATAGGGAAACATGGTTCAATAAACTAAAAATTTTAGTTCACAAGCTGTCTTTTATTCAGTAATTTATACTTGGTATTTATAGAATTAGGTGCAAAAGTGAAATGAATTTTAAGTTCTAGGGAGAAACAATATGTACTGTGACCCCACAACTAAAAAAACACATGCTAAAAAAACATGCAATATTAAAGAATGTTTAAGCTTGAAAAGACTGGAGCAAATAAGTGAATTCAGAAGGATGGTAATTTGAAGGTTAGTAAGCCAACTCTTCACTCAATAAAGCTTTATAGTAAAATTCTAGGAACTTTTTGAATGTGCCTCGTATATTCCATCCAATACGTTAATATTCAGAAAGATTGAGTGTGTGCGTGCACGTGTGTGGGGGATTTTAACTCAGTTCCTCCCCCATAAACATTATATGGAATACAAAAACAGTAGTAGTTAAAGTCTTTGTTCTGTTCTTTAAAGCAAAACTTGGTGCAGATATTTAATCAAATGTGATTATTATCTACATACAGAGTGATTTGTCAGTTGTTAATTAGGTAATGTTATACAGGTTTATTCACAAGGAATGGTCATAACTTTTGGGGCTGATGGCAGCAGTCATTTGGAGTTAAAACAAGTTCACATAAATTCACGTGAGATCCTGAACAGTTACAATCCTATTCTATAGTGTTGCAACTGTTCAACTGTATTTTTAAATTCTATGTAGTGGGACCACTGATGATGTTACCAACAGCAAATTCTAAATGGGAAGCATTCAGGGATAGAAGCCACTAGGCTTTTCATATCAACAAAGAAATACACTTCAAGGCTTACACCTAAATGGATGTCAGATAACAAGTGGCAGAGAAGAAAAGTGCATAGGATGCATACAAATTATCAGGTGATACAAAACCTAGGGTATATATAGACTAGAAAGTATCAAGTAACAAAGGAGGTTAGGCAAGCCAGACAGATGAAAAGTCTCTAGTAAAGAAAAGCAGCAAAGGCGTCTATACTTATATTAACAATAGAAGGAAGGTGATAAATCAAAATGGGCCACTTGATGTCAAAGGGTTAACTGTTGATGACCCTGCTCAGGTTGCTGACAAATTGAATAGACATTTTGCATCTGCATTCACACATGAAGAATTCTTCAAGGGAGGAGATGCCAAAACTTCATAAAACTCCAAATGGAGCTAAATGACTTTGTGATAACTGAAAGGAATGTGGAAGAGAAATTGTCGAAACTGAACATAAAAAAGGCACCTGGGGCAGATGGGATCTATCCAATTATATTAAGAGAGGCAAGCAAACCTGCAGCCATAATTATGAGGGCATTCTTGGATCCAAGGGGCGGTCCCTACAGATTGGAGGGACCGCCCCTAGTGCAAATTATCCCAATTCATAGAGGGGAATAAAAAGGCGACATGAGTAATTACAGACCTGTTAGCTTAACATCTGTTCCAGGGAAAATAATGGAGTCAATGGTAAACCAAGTAATGCAGGTCCATCTGGACAGGAATGCAGTTATACTGCAGTCATAGCATGGATTTGTTAAGGGATAGTCTTGTCTAACCAATCTGAAAGGTTACTATGATGCAGTCACCAAGGAACTGGATGCAAAAAATAATTTTATCATTTCTTGGATTTCAGGAAGGCTTCTGATACTACTGCACATAAAAGACTGCTGTATAAACTGGAGCAATGTGGCATTAAGGGCAAGTTACTGTTATGGATAAAGAGATGGTTAAGTGGAAGGAGAGAGTGGTTATCAGTGGAGTCCTCCAGGGTTGAATGCTGGGCCCATTGTTGTTTTCAATATTTATCAATAATATTGATGGTCTATCAGGCTTAATGTCAAAGTTTGCAGATGATACAAATGCAGAGTAGTTAAAAACAGTAATCAGGATAAGCCAGAGCGACAATATCTAGGAAACTGGGTTGATGGGCTGAAGAATGGCAGCTGAAGTTTAACATTGACAAATGCAAGGTAATGCATATGGGTAGCAGTAATCCCAAAGTAATTTATCAACTGTGTGGCACTACACTCTGGGTAGTGGAAAATTATAAAGACGGGAGGTAATTGTGCAGTCAGATATTAAATGCAGACATGCTGCCAGGACATCTCATCAGGTTTTGTTAATAATATACAACTTTGTTAGTAGGGATAATGAGGTGATCACCCCTTTGTACAAGGCCATGGTTACGCTGCATTTTGAGTACTGTATACAGGTCTGGAGGCCTCACTTTAAGAAAGATGCATATCTGCTTTTACGGGTGCAGAGAAGGGCAATCAGATTAGTGAAGGGAACAAAAGGGTGATCATACCCAGAAAGGCTTTAGTTCTGCAAATTGCAGGACTAAATTGCAGCATCTGTAGTCCATGCATTTGCTGGGTGTGTGATTGAAGTGTTTAAGGTATAGAATGGATTGAGTAAGCTGAATGTGAATGGCATTCTTCCTTGCTGAGACTACACACACACACGAGGGGTCATAAATTTAAGTTGAGGAAGGATGGTTGTAGGATAAATGTGTGGAAGTTTGCCTTTAGCCAGCCGGTGGTTGATTGTTGGAACATGCTACTATTTGTTGTTGTGGAAGTGGGATGGTTTGAATAAATTCAAGAAAGAACAAGATAAATTCTTTGAGGATAAAGATAGCTGGAGTGTGTAGGTTTTTTTTTTTTTTTTTTTTTGCTGATGCAAAAAAAAAAAAAAAAAAAAGAAAAAGAAAACTATAAGCTTGCCTTCTTGCATTATTTGCTACTACTATAGAGTTTAATAGTCAAAAAAAAAAAAAAAAAAAAAAAAAAAAGTATACCTAGCATAAATAAATATTTTCTTGGTGTATGCCTGCTTATTCTTATTTTTTGTCATTGAAAACTTCGTAGCCTTTTATTATACTGTTGTCAACATTTCAAGCTTGTGGCACCAATAGCTGTACTATACCTTATAGGTGTCCCTTTGAAATATCAATTGTGTTAATTCATAGTTAAAGGTCAATGACTGCAACTCTCTCTACCTTCCTGAATATTGATAGTTGTTGAAGTGATATTTAATGGTTTGCACAGTACCTGTAAGGTGACAACATCTTTAGCATTAGTAGAGGCATATGATGCAAGAAAGCAAGCTTATGCAGCATCAGCCAAAAAAAAAAAAAAAAAAATCTACCCCCCATTTCACCCCTCCGTTCATTCAAAATACCTGTCCAGTTGAGCCTTAAATTTATTTAGGCTATCAACTTCCACAACAACGGATGAAAGTCTGTTCCACCAACCAACTACCCACTGGCTAAAGGCAAATTTCTGCACATCTATCCTACATCTATCTTTCCTCAATTTGAATTTATGCCCTCTCAGGTGATTATTCTGGGAAAGAGGAAGAATCCCATCGGCATTGAGCATGCTCAAATCATTCAAGGCTTTATACACCTCTTTCAGATCACCTCGCTGGTGCCTAGTCTCCAGACACTGTAATTTGCAAAACTTAAGCCTTACTTCCTAAGAGCAATCCTTTGTTCCATTCACTAATCTTGTTGCCCCTTCTCTGTACTCGTTCCAGCAGCTCTACAACCTTCTTGAAATGAGGCCTCCAGACCTGTATACAGTAATGGACAGAAAACAATAATGGACCCAACACTGAACCCTGAGGGACTCCACTAATAACGTTAGTCTACGATGAGCAGTGTCCACTGATTACCACTCTGTCTTCTCCCCCTCAACCATCCCCTTATCCATAGCAGCAATTTGTCTCCAATGCCACACTGCTCCAATTTGTGCAGCAGCCTTCCATGTGCAACAGTATCAAAAGCCTTTCTAAGATCCAAATATATAATATCAAAGTTATTCCCTGCATCCAGTTCTTTTGTGACTGCATCATAGTATCCAATCAAATTGGTCAGGCAAGACTTTCCCTTAACAAAATCATGCTGTGTCTGAGCTATAACTGAAGTCTTGTCTAGATGATCTTGCAGTACTTCTTTAACCAGTGCCTCCATTAATTTTCCTGGAACAGAAGTTAAACTCATAGGTCTATAATTACTTGTGTCAGCCTTTGATCCTCCTTTGTGAATTGGGGTCACATTTGCACATCTCCAGTCTACGAGTACCTCCCATGAGTTCAAAGAAGTTCTCATAATTATGGCTAAGGGTTTGCTTACCTCCTTTGCTGCCACCTTTAATATAACTGGATAGATCCCATCCATCCCGGATGCCTTTTTTATGTTTACCCTCAACAATTTCTCCTCCACTTTCCTCTCAGTTATTACAAAATCATCTGGCTCACTGTCAGAGTTTACTTCACCTCTAGCATTCCCCTTTCTGAAAAACTCCTCATGTGTGACTGTAGATCAAAATACTCATTTAGTTTGTTAGCCACCTGAGCAGGATCCTCAACTGTTGAACCATCAATATCCAGTGGACCAATCTGATTCATCCCTTTCCTTCTAGAGTTTACACAGGTGAAGAACTCTTTTCTGTTTTTCTTTGAATCCTTTGCCAATGATTTCTCATAATCTACCTTTGCCTGCCTAATTTCCTTTGTGACTTGATTACAGACCAGCTTACATCTATCATAGGCTTCCATGTCACCCGTTAATTTATATGTATCCCATGCATTTTTCTTCTCTGCCATATGTCTCATTAGTTCATCTGACATCCATTTAGGCCTAAACCTTAAACAATATTTCTTAGTTGGTATGTAAAGCCTAGTAGCTTCCAAGATAAGTTCTTTGAATGCATCCCATTTTGAATTTGCTGTTGGTAACATCATCAGTTGGTTGGTCCCACTGTATAGAATTTAAATACTGTCTCAGACCATCGTAGTCACCTTTACGAAAGCAAAAACCCTTCCCTTTACCCCTGATGGTAGTTACTTCTTTGAGTAAATCCCACTTCAGCACACTGTGATCACTGCCACCTAATGGTTTCTTTATCTGCAGATTCTTAATGCATGAAGAATCACTACTGATAATCAGATCAAGAGTATTACTCCCTGTAGGTGCCTCCCAAACATGCTGATGTAGAAAACAATCATCCAATAAATCCACAAAAGTCTTGCTAGTGTGTGAGTGACCAACCCACAAATTCCAGTCAATATCTGGGAAATTAAAATCCCCCATTATAAGACTCTCATATAGGTGATGCTCTAAAATATCATGCTATCTGAGGTCTGATGTAGCCGGGCAATGTGAGCATACAGTAGTGTAGAAATTGGATTTCACCATTGCCTGCACAACTGCTAAATACAGTAATGATTGTATTCTTGATATGGTTATTTTAAAACTACTCTGATTTATGTGGTTTTGTTGAAGTGTAAACAGAACATTTTAGACTCTTCTAGAATAACTGCATAAAAACTCTTGACAGGTTGTTCTGTGCAATCGTCATCATAACTTTATTGCTTGAAGGAATCATCTCAGAAACACAGTTGTTGTTATTCACTGGATGGTTGAATTGTTTGCTATAGTTAAGTTAGATAATGTTCATTTTATTGATATAATGTTTGAATGGCATGTTGATTAGGTTGTCTAAATCAAGATACTTGAACATAAAGAATTTCATCTGTGTAAAGTTTAGAATCTATTGATTAATAATAGGGTATCAAAATCATAAGCTTTGTAAATGTTTACTACTCCATTTCAATAAATATAAACTTGCTATTACACTGCCATAAAAAACGTGACTGCAATGGTAGCAGTCACTTTGAGTAAAAAAGTTCATATACAGATGTCACATTCTGAACATTTATGGACTTATGGTAGTTTAAATTAAAATAAAAATGCTATGGAATTTAATAATAATAAAAAAATATGAATAAGCAATCATATACCTTGTAAAATGAATAAACATTTCACTAGATATATCTGCTTATACTTATTTTATTTTTTAATTATTTTTTACCAAGGCACTAACACAAAGAACAGTGGCTGTCACTCTGAACAATAACATATCTAAAATGTGACATCATATCTTTGTCTGAAAATACTCTCTTGTGTAACAAAAATTAGTTTCCAAAAAAAAAAAAAAAAAAAAACCAGCAAAATGACCTTTGGTCAGTTTTTTAATGCAGAAACAAAATTTTTAAATTTTGTTTCTGCATAAAAATTACATTTCATCATGTTATTAGTCAGCCAAAGTAAACAATGTGTTCTAGTATTCTATAAATATAAATTTATGCATTACTGTTAAAATTCATATTTCAAGATGATCAGTAATGATCATCTGAGGAAAATAACCTGCTTGATCCTGTGCTCTTTTTCCAACAGCTGTAAGTTCCACATACTCTTTGTATTACACCCCTCCCCCAACTTTATACTCTGACATGACCACACAGAATCAGAGGCATTTCCATGATAGTGTCCAATGACATTACTGCATTTTGCATTAACCACATGGAAATGACCACATGACATGCATAATTGTCATTTTCACAATCTATAAAAGTATTATTGACCAGAATACAAAAGTTTGATCAAAAAATACTACTGCAAGCATCACATCCTGACATCGGGATGTGAAAATAAGCTATTACAATCATGTAATTAGGTATAAAAATATAAAAAATAAGGTAGTTCAGTATTAGGAAATTTCATACTTACAGTAATAAACATACATAGATCCATTAATCATAAACAAATAAAAATAACTAGGAAAATAAATTTAGGCATTTGAATTTATGATCTTTTTGATCATATACAGCCACTGTTTGAAACTTAATAGACTGCTGAAAAGTTAAGGATGGATGGTGTAAGATATGTTTTCATTGTGCACACTGTACAGATCTCATTCTGTTCTTGTGCCTTGTCACAGTTGCATTACACTATGAAATGTCACAATGTTCAAATACACATTTGATTATTTCTATTATATTAATATTTGCAGATATAATGATTACCCAGAGTTGTTTAATGCTAAAATTGTTATTGTGATTTAAAAGGTAAATAAAATGGAATTAAATTTTATCATCTAGCTCAAATTTACTGATTCTGCCTAAATCCACAATAAATCTCAAAGTCCTGATATTGATATTTTTTAGTTGTTTTAACTAAGGACATAACAAATAGGTCTTCCAGTTGTCATGTAATTACCATACATTGTATATAAAAATTTGCAATAATATAAATTTTATATAAAGTAAAATTCTTTCTGAAATTAATGCAAAAAGTTTTGATTAAAACAGATTGTACAAGGTTATAGAATAAAGAAGAAACAAATCAATAAACAATGGAATAAAAAAATAATAAAATAAATGCAAAACTAGGAATGATTCAGGATATATGGTAGCTTCAAAAACTAATTTTATTCAAAAATATAATTGCTATTCACACAGACCCTGAAGTAACTTTAGACAAACAATGATAGCCTAATCAAGAAATGAGTTCAACATACAAATATTTGTATAATAAAATCTTATTAATGTTCAATAGCTGCTCACATTCAGATACTGAATGCTTTATAGATTTTTCTGATTAGCTTTCTGCTTTAATAACATCCATAAAAAGAAGTCTGGGGATGTTAAATCGGGTGACCTGGGTAACCAAAATCCTAGTGTTATGATCCGATCCCCAAAAACTCTGACAACATTTCAGAAGTTGAGCATGTGGTACTGGTAGGTTTTCCCCATCGTGTTGGAGCAAACTGTTAATTATCAATTTTTCTCTAGCAATGCAATTAGCATTAGCATTAGTAGAGGCATATGATGCAAGAAAGCAAGCTTATTCAGCATCAGCCAAAAAAAAAAAAAACAACCACTACTCCCATTTCACCCCTCCGTTCGTTCGAAATACCTGTCCAGCTGAGCCTTAAATTTGTTTAGGCTATCAACTTCAACAACAAGCGATGGGAGTCTATTCCACAAACCAACTGCCCGCTGGCTAAAGGTAAATTTCCGCACATCTATCCGACATCCGTCCTTCCTCAATTTGAATTTATGCCCTCTCAGGTGATTATTCTGAGCAAGAGGAAGAATCCCATCAGCATTGAGCATGCTCAAGCCATTCAAAGCCTTATACACCTCTATCAGATCACCTCGCCGATGCCTAGTCTCCAGGCTCTGTAATTTGCAAAACTGAAGCCTTTCTTCGTAAGAGCAACCCTTTGTTCCATTCACTAATCTTGTTGCCCTTCTCTGTACTCGTTCCAGCAGCTCTACATCCTTTTTGAAATGAGGCCTCCAGACCTGTATACAGTACTCAAGGTACTCAAGGGAATAATCACATCCCTGTCCCTGCTAGAAAAATTCCTGTATATCATTGACAAGACACCATGAGCTACTCTTGCAGCTCGTCTGCACTGCTCAGAGAACTTCATATCTGCCTGCACAATTACCCCCAGGTCCTTTTCATTCTCTACCACTGTCAGCGTAGTACCACAGAGTTGATACGTTGATCTGAGGTTACTGTTTCCCATATGTAGTACTTTACATTTGTCAATGTTAAACTTCATTTCCCACCTCTCAGCCCATCTGCTCAACCTTTCCAGATCCTGTTGCAGCAGCATAGTATCAGTAGTGTCCTTAACAACCCTGCCAACCTTTGTATCGTCTGCAAACTTGGACATTAAGCCTGATACACCATCATCAATATCATTTATAAATACAGAAAACAACAATGGATCCAACACTGAACCCTGAGGAACTCCACTAATAACATTAGTCCATGTTGAGCAGTGTCCATTGATTACCACTCTCTGTCTTCTGCCACTCAACCATCCCTTTATCCATAGCAGCAATTTGCCTCCAATGCCACACTTCTCCAATTTGTGCAGCAGTCTTCCATGCGCAACAGTATCAAAAGCCTTTCTAAGATCCAAATATATAATATCAAAGTTATTCCCTGCATCCAGTTCTTTTGTGACTACATCATAGTATCCAATAAAATTGGTCAGACAAGACCTGCCCTTAACAAAACCATGCTGTGTCTGAGCTATAACTGAATTCTTGTCCAGATGATCCTGCAGTGCTTCTTTAACCAGTGCCTCCATTAATTTTCCTGGAACTGAAGTTAAACTAACAGGTCTATAATTACTTGTGTCAGCCTTTGATCCTCCTTTGTGAATTGGGGTTACATTTGCACATCTCCAGTCCTTGGGTACCTCCCCTGAGTCCAAAGAAGCTCTCATAATTATGGCTAGGGGTTTGCTTACTTCCTTTGCTGCCTCCTTTAATATAACTGGATAGATCCCATCCACCCCGGGTGCCTTTTTTATGTTTATCCTCAACAATTTCTCCTCCACTTTCCTCTCAGTTATTAGAAAATAATCTAGCTCACTGCCAAAGTTTACTTCACCTACGACATTCCCCTTCCTGAATAACTCCTCATGTGTGAATGTAGATGCAAAATACTCGTTTAGATTGTTAGCCACCTGAGCTGGATCCTCAACTGTTGAACCATCAACATCCAGTGGACCAATCTGATTCATCCCTTTCCTTCTTGAGTTTAAATAGGTAAAGAACTCTTTTCTGTTTTTCTTTGCATCCTTTGCCAAGGATTTCTCATAATCTGCCTTTGCCTGCCTAATCTCCTTTGTGACTTGGTTACAGACCAACTTATATCTATCATAGGCTTCCATGTCACCCATTAATATGTATGTATCCCATGCATTTTTCTTCTCTGCCATATGTCTCATTAGTTCATCTGACAACCATTTAGGCCTGAACCTTCAACAATATTTCTTGGTTGGTATGTAAAGCCTGGTACTTCCAAGATTAGTTCCTTGAATGCTTCCCATTTTGAATTTGCTGTTGGTAACATCATCAGTTGGTCCCACTGTATAGAATTTAAATACTGTCTCAGACCATCATAGTCACCTTTACGAAAGCAAAAACCCTTCCCTTTACCCCTGATGGTAGTTACTTCTTTGAGTAAATCTCACTTCAGCACACTGTGATCACTGCCACCTAATGGTTTCTTTATCTGCAGATTCCTAATGCATGAAGAATCACTACTGATAATCAGATCAAGAGTATTACTCCCTCTAGTTGCCTCCTGAACATGCTGGTGTAGAAAACAATCATCCAATAAATCCACAAAAGCCTTGCTAGTGTGTGAGTGACCAACCCACAAATTCCAGTCAATATCTGGGAAATTAAAATCCCCCATTATAAGACTCTCTGATTTACTGGCCCATTCTATTTCCCTGTACAGTATCTTATTATACTCATCAGAGTCATTAGGCCTATAGCACACTCCTACTCTCAATTTTGATTTACCTATGCTTATGTCACACCAAACTGACTTGACACTGCCCTGTCCATCGATGTCGACTGGCTTCACTTCCTTGGATTTTATGTGTTTTTTAACTAATAGCATAACCCCTCCTCCCTTCCTATCCTTTCTGTAGACGTTGTACTCCCCAAATTCCAGTTCTGCATTCCTTATATCTGTGTGACACCACGTCTCTGATATCCCAACAATATCTGCCTTTGATGGTTTGAGTAATACCTCAAATTCATCAAATTTATTTACTAAACTCCTAGCATTGGTGTACACGCAAGTATACATGCACCTGTTTCTATTCTTAGCTACCCTAACACAACCCATGTGTTTACTTGTACCGCAATGACTTCCAGCAGTCTCTGAAATATCCTGCATCTTGTTTTTCAGGCTTCTGCTCATTCCAATAGAAGCAGTGCAAGAATCTCTTTCACCTCTGCCAGTGGCTACTGTTAATCCATTAGTCTTTGTCTCCCCCCCCCAAGCTAGCAGTTTTCCGACCCACCTAACACTGCCTCGATAACATCAGCAAATATTCTTGCACCCTTTCTATTTAAGTGTATCCCATTCCTGTAGAAGCAATCTCTCCTGTTAACAAGTACATTCCAGGCTGAAAAAAATTCTACCCCTTGAGCCTTGCACAATCTTTCCAGGGCCGAATTGATCGAGAAGGCTCTCATCATATACTCCCTTATATCGTGTCTGGGCAGGATTGCAGACACTTTCAAATTCAACCCTACTTCACGGCTTTTTTTAAACAGTGACCTGTACTTGTTAAGTAATTCCGCTGGTCTCCTACTCTTAATATCATTAGTGCCAACGTGTACAACTATATCACCTTTTGTGCCCTTAAAAGATGATATCTGCTCTACAACGTCATCAACCTTTGCCCCCTGACAGACATACTCTGGTCCTGTTCCACCTATCCTTTTTACAAAGCATATTCCCCGTTTCCCTGAGAATAGAGTCACCAACAACTACTACAATAAACACTATGATGACTTATTAAACATCAACTGGAATTCTAAAAAATACTGCACTTTTTAGAAAATTTTAGTAAAAAAAAAAAAAACCATCATCCAAGAATAACATGTTTATTGTAAATTACATGACCACAGAAAATATGACATATTTTTGAAGTAAATCAAATTCCATGATGTATACTGTTACTGGTAGAACCTAACTGATAAACTAGCTGCTGTTATTTAAAACATGTCATATCACTTTTTTTTATGTGGCTTTCTAATGGAAATTGCTGTATCGTGCATAGATTACAGGCTCTATTAAAAAAAAAAAAATTTTTTTTTTCACATTCTTAAAAGTTCATATTATGTACAGTACGAATAACAGCTGTTCAGACAATTTTAGGAGCAAGCTCTTCGAAACACATTACAGAGGAGTTTTGATTACCGATGAACTTTCCAAAAATATCATATTGAGAGTTTTATTTTAACACCAAGAAATTCTCCATTCTGCCAACGAAATTCAGTGGCTATATTAATAGGGTTGCTGCCAAGTAGTCCCCCCCCCCACTAACCCAATTAAGATTTAGGATGTGACACTTTCAAAAAATCTGGAATTTTCAGCAATCTAATTTTTGCCAGGTATGTATTCTATTGTATAATATATTTTCTGGGACAGACCCTGCTCTTAATAAAACTGTAGGTATAATGCAGGGGCTCACATCTGGCAAGTATGGGCTTGGCACACAGAGGGTCCTGAGCTGGATATCATCATTCTTCTCTTTCCTGATGATTCCCTTTTACTTTTGACTCTCTCTCTCTCTCTCTCTCTCAGGGTAACCCGGAATTTTTTTTTTAGCTGGTGCAGCATAAGCCTCAGGCTTCCTTGCACTATATGGCTAGTAATAATAATAATAAACAGGGGTTTTCATTTTAAAAGTAAATCCAAAAATGACTACAGGAAACAACATTTTATTTTCAGAGTTATTAACAAATAACAGTTTATAAACAATGCTTAAAGTGAACTCCATTATTATTAGTAATATAAAAATTCATTCTGTTGATCGCATTTCAGGCTGTGACTTGAAAGTTCAGTAGCTGCTGACATTCAGCTACTGAATGCTTTATGGATTTTTCTGATTAGGTTTCTCTTTTAATAACATCCATAAAAAGAAGTCTGGTGATGTTAAATCAGGTGACCTGGGTAACCAAAATCCTAGTGTTATGATCTGATCCCCAAAAACTCTGGCAACATTTCAGAGGTTGGGCATGTGGTATTGGTAGGTTTACCCATCATGTTGGAGCTAATTGCATATCATTCTTCTCTAGCAATGCAATAAACAACACTATGATGACATCACCGGTGATAGTTTGTTCAAAAAATATGGGCCCAACTATCCTTCTTTGAGATTTGCCACACCAAACTCGGTCGTTTTTTTTTTTTTTTAAATGAAAATTCCAAGCACGTACTATTTATTTTTCAGCATAATCACTAAAAACACATATACACATTTTTTTTTTTTTAAGTTCTATTCTATAGATTCTAATACCTCCAAAGAATGAGAGGTATTAGAACCTATATTACTGTGCATGGGTTGAAGGTTGAGAAGTGAAAGAAGATACTTGTTGACAGTGACTCAACAGTACACTGTTGAGTCAGTTTGGTATGACATAAGCCCTGCGAAAGCAAAAATAAGAGTGTGCTATAGGCTTAATGACTTGAACGAGTACAATCAACAATTGTACAGAGAAATAGTGGGGGCTAGTAAGTCAGAATGTCTTATAATGGGGGATTTTAACTTCCCAGATATTAACTGAAACTTGTGGGTGGGTCACTTGCACACTATTAAGACTTTTGTGGATTTATTTGGATGATTGTTTTCTGCAGCAGCATGTTCGAGAGGCAACCAGAGAGGGTAATACTCTTGATCTGGTAATCAGCAGTGATCACAGTGTACTAAGGTGGGATTTACTTAAAGATAAAATCACCATCTGGGGTAAAGTAATGGGTTTTTGCTTCCATAAAGGTGAGTACAGTGGGATGAACTGATGATGTTACCAACAGCAAATTCTAAGTGGGAAGCATTCAAGGAATTAATCGTGGAAGCTACTAAAAGTTTGATATCTATTAAGAAATATTGTTCAAGGTTTAGGCCTAAATAGTTGTCAAATGAACTAACGAGACTCGTGGCAGAGAAGAAAAATGCATGGGATGCATATAAATTATCAGGTGACACAAGAAGCCTATTTCAGATATAAGCTAGTCTGTAATAAAGTCACAAAGGAGGTTACACAGGCGAAGGCAGATTACGAGAAATCTTTGGCAAAGGATGCCAAGAAAAACAGCAAGGATTTCTTTACTTATATAAACTCTAAAAGGAAGGGGATGAATCTGATTGGCCCACTTGATATTGATGGTTCGACTGTTGATGATCCTGCTCAGATAGCAAACAAACTGAATGAGTATTTTACATCTATATTCACACATGAGGAGTTATTAAGGTTTGAAAGTGCCAGAAGGTTATCAAATTGTAGCAGGGTGCTTAATGATTTTGTAATAACTGAGAGCAAAGTGAAGGAGAAATTGAAGTTAAACATAAGAAAGGGGTGGATAGGATCTATCCAGTCATATTAAAGGAGGTGGCAAAGGAAGTAAGCAAACCCTTAGCCATAATGATGAGAGCATCCTTGGACTCAGGGGAGGTCCACATGGACTGGAGAGGTACAAATGTATTGCCAATTCACAAAGGGGGAACGAAGGGTGACACAAGTAATTACAGACCAGTTAGTTTAACTTCTGTTCCGGGTAAAATAACAGAGTCACTGGTTAAAGATGCATTGCAGGATCATCTAGACAAGACTGCAGCAATAATTCAGACACGGCATGGGTTTGTTAAGGGAAAGTGTCTTGTCTGACAAATTTAATTGGTTATTATGATGTGGTTACAAAGGAACTGGATGCAAAAAATTATTTTGATATCATATACTTGGATTTCAGGAAAGCTTTTGACACTGTTGTGCATAGAGGACTACTGAACAAATTGGAGCAGAATGGTATTAAGGGTAAGTTGCTACAATGGATAAAAGGATGGTTGAGTGGGAGAAGACAGAGGGTGGTAATTAATGAGTGCTGCTCTTCGTGGAATAATGTTATTAGTGGAGTCCCACAGGATTTGGTGTTGGGTCCACTGTTGTTTTGTATATTTATCAATGATATTGATGAAGGTATATCAGGCTTAGTGTCGAAGTTTGAAGATGGTACAAAGGTTGGCAGGGTTGTTAATGGCAGTGTGCTACTGCAACAGGATCTAGAAAATTTGGGCAGATGGGCTGAGAAGTGGCAATTGAAGTTTAACCTTGACAAATGCAATCAGATATGAAGTTTTCTGAGCAATGCAGACAGGCTGCCAGGGCAGGGCAAGTCATGGGGTTTTGTGAATGATATATAGGAATTTTGCTAGCAGGGAAAAGGAGGTGATTGTCCCTCTGTATAAGGCAATGGTCAGGCCACGCCTTGAGTACTGCGTACAGGTCTGAAGGCCTCATTTTAGGAAGGATGTAGATTTACTTGAGCGTGTACAGAGAAGGGCAACAAGATTGGTGAGGGGAATGAAGGGATCCTCTTACCAAGAAAGGCTTAAGTTCTGCAAATTGCAGTGGCTGGAGACTAGGCACCTGCGCGGTGATCTGATTGAGGTATATAAGGCCTTGAATGGGTTGAGCACACTGAATTCTGATGGGATCCTTCCAATTGTTCAGATTACGAATGTAAGGGATCATAAATTCAAATTAAGAAAAGACAGATGTAGAATAGATGTGCGGAAATTTGCCTTTAGCCAGCGGGTGGTTAATTGCTGGAACAAACTTCCATCTGTCGTTGTGGAAGTTGTAGGTTGAATAAATTTAAGGAGGAACTGGACAGGCATTTGGAGGGAATGGTGTGATTTTTTTTTTTTTTTTTTTTTTTTGGCTGATGCTGCATAAGCTCATACACTTGCTTTCTTGCATCACATGCCACTACTACTACTACTAACCCCAGTTTCTGGGGAAAATACCTTGCAATCTACGCCTTGGCCACGGAGTGAAAAACCCCATTAAAGTTCCTGCATCAGCGGCAGGATTCGAACCCGGGCCTTTTCCACCCGGTGTGGGGTAAGGATGGTGGCAATACCTCTGTGTTACCCACGCAGACAAAGAATAGATAAAAATAAAACAAATCTACAGCAATGAGTAACATATTAACCCCAGGGGCTCACACGTGGTGAGTATGGGCTTGGTACACCAATGGTCCTGAGCTGGATATCACCCTTCTCTTTTTTGGTGATTCCTTTCTACTTCTGATTCTCTCTCTCTCTCTCTCTCAGGGTAATTCGGGAATATTTTTTTGGCTGGTGCAGCACAAATCTCAGGCTTCCTTATTATTATTACAAACTATACAACGTTTGACGATCGCCGAAGTCATGGACCATTCATAATTTGTGAATGGTCCATAATGTAAACTTATGAAAACTGAAATAATAAATTCACTTATTGCAGAATCACTACAAAGTCAGCATTGCATTGAGCACAAAGGAAATCAATGCATTCTTCTCTATTCAGAAGGCGCACATTCATTGTTCACTAAGCAAAAAAAAAAAAAAAAAAAAAGTGCGGACAAGAAAAATAGCCCTTTGAAATTCATATATCTTTCTCTGATCTGTAAATGATCCTTCAAGAAATTTTCAATTAAAAAAAAAAAAAAATTTTTTTTTACTAACACCAGAGTAATAATTACAATTCGTTCTATCAAACTGCAACAGAATGCAAAGAATAGTAAAATAAATAAATCTACAGCAATGAGTAACATATATTACACTGGTGTATAAACTTAAGGACCAGTCAGGTTTTCATCTGTAGCTTCTCATAGGAGTGGCCTGGAAATGGGAAAAGCATATCAAAGGAACCTCGTGAGGTACAGAAATGATGAGGGAAACAGCACCGGCACAATATCGGAAACAAAACAGTACAGAGGGACTTTATTCAAAAATGGCAACATAGCACTGGCTACCATGATACAGATGCATCACTGCCAAAGATGGAACAAAGGGAAGAGGTGGTCCTCAGTAGGAGATATAGCCACTCCTAATGTCGATGCAGGCTTTGCACTGCCTCTCCACACTAGAACAATGTTGTTAAGTTCTTGCAGTAACATCGTCCATTCCTCTGTCAGAGCCATCTTCAGCTGGTGAATGTTTTCTGGTGGGCTGTGGATGTGCACTAGGTGTCTCTCCAGAGCGTCCCATATGCGTTCGATGGGATTTAGATCGAGGGATTGGGCAGGCCAATCAATACGAACAATGCCCTCACTTTCCAAAAGTATATCAACAGCTGCAGTGTGATGGGGTGTGGCGTTATCATCCGTAAACATGAACTCGGGGCCAATGGCACCTCGGAATAGGTGCACACGGGGAAGGATTATCTCAGTACACTAGCCTGCACCAGTTACAGTACCACCTTCTAGTATCTGGAGTTGTGTACGTCCATCCAAGTTAACGCTTCCCCAGACGAGAACACCTTGACCGCCATATCTACCCCTTTCAGTGATGTTTACTGGGTGATACCGTGTACCAACCTCTTGCCAGATTTGCTGAGGTCAAGAATCGCTGCTGAGACTGAATCTACTCTCATCAGTAAAGTCCACCTTTACTGATGAGGTGAGGGATGAGGTGATGACCAGGCGACTCCACAAAGTCCACCTTTGTGGAGTCGTCTGGCCACAGTAAATTGCAATATCCTGCATCCTGCTGTCTGGTGTCTGTCCCTCTTGGCCTGTAGGAGTATACAGCGGTCATCACTGGGTGTTGTTTTTCGTGGACAACCACCACTGCTCCTTCGAACAGCTGCACTTGTCATTCTGAAGGCCGACCATGCACGTGAGATGATGCTACGGGCAACACCAAACTCTGCAGCCACATTCTTCGCACTTCGACCTTCCCAATTATTCGACCCCGGGTAAAGTCATCCAGATGTTGTCTCCTGGCCATTTCATTGTCTGTAGCCCTGTATGAAACCAATCGAATGTCTGTAACAATTGTGCTCACCATTCGGTAATTTGTACATTACTGCTGAACTGCTGCTTTTATCTGTTTATGTGAGCCCTCACGATTAAAATTTTTACATGTGCACCAGCTTTCTACTGAATGGCCACAGTTATGCAAATCACCATAGGCTGTTTCGTTTGATTTTGTGGTTGTAACCTTTAGAAATATTGTTGGTCCTTAAGTTTTGCACACCGGTGTAGTATCAAAACTGGATGTCATGGATCATTCATAATTTGTGAACAAAAACTAGAAACTAATGAAAACTGGAATAATAAATTTACATCTTCAGCCTTTCTATCACAATTTAGAAAAAAAAAAAAAAAATGGTGGTAATGAGTAAATTTTTTTAATGTTCTGAGAAACTTAAAAATGTAGAACCACTGCACTTGAAAATGTAGAATTGCAGAATGGTACATGATGCTTGATTAGAGCTGCCAATAAAGAAAATGAAAATCTATATGATTGGCTGAATTGTTTCGTTTCATTTCCCATTCTCTTTCTTCAATTAACTTTGAACAGATTTTCCCACCACAAACCAAAACAAAACAGATACAGTACATATAAAACGGTTATAAAATGCATTATTCATGGCCAGTAACAAAGTCCGGGTCTTGTTGGCTGTATAGAAACAGAGCAATAGACACGGGTAGAATGTTGTTGTGAAAATGGCAAATGAAAACCTCAAAACCACAAACTTAACGAAACTTAATGCTTTGTAATGACCGAAGTAGACGTTTTACTCTGCCTGGTCGTTGCTTATTCCCTCTCTGAACACCACGGGATAAACACTTAATTATGGGAAGGGTCCCCTCCCAATACACTGGTCAGGCCAGAACACCATACGCAAGGATCAAACAAACCGTGATTGAAATGTGTCTCTTGTTAGCATAGTAATAACTCATTTCTAGTCCTTGCAGTTTTTCATTTCAGATGAAAAAAAAAAAAAAAAAAAAAAAAAAAAAAAAAAAAAGAAAGCCAAATCTAGCACGATAGGTGTTAAAAACAACAACACTGTCCACAAACAATTTGTGTACACGGGGAAGTCATTTAATATATTCAATAAAACATATTCCCCTCTGACAACAATCAGAGTATGCACACACAAAAAATGTAAATTCACCAACACTAAAATAAAATCAGACTGTAATGTATATTTAATATTTGACACTGGCACTGCTGAATATTTCACGACTATCTTTTATTTACTAATATTTCTATAAGCTTAGAATCAGTCTAAACAATACTCGGGTGGTGGCCAGTCACTGGGTCGATAAGAATGTGTTACATTTAATTTAAAAAACTTGCTCGTTTATGAATTAAAATCGTGAATTGTCTTGAGAAATGAATCTCTCTTTCAAATTTCGTGGGGCCCCTTTCAAGCTCAGCTCCAATGCAGTTGCATTGGCATAGTTATGCCACTGGGTTTGTGTCGTGTTCTAGCTCCAACTGAATAAATAAAATGAAGAATAATATAAATTTTACTTACACAATAAGGAGCACAATTATTCAAATAAAAACACATCAACATTACAATACAACTTTACAGCGATGTGTACTGCATTCGGCAGAGCAAGAGGGGTTGCTTGGCCGTACAGCGGGAGCCAGAAGAAAGTAATTAATTTTCATACATGTATACCTCACATTATGTCTGGCCCATACCTAAAGTGGAGTATACACATGTGTGAATTAATTAATTTTGATATTTCAAGGGATGTGTAAAATCTGGGCTTCAGATAATTACCTAGACAATGGCCAAAATTTCCACAACTTTATAAATTATACAGACTTTGCTGTTACATATTATGAATTAAAAATAATAAATAAAAAATATATAATAAAATAAAAATAATAATGATAAAAACATTTTTGTCTGCATCCTTTGTACTCATTAATAAAATGCTAATAATTTTTTACACCTATGTAAAAAAAGTCATTGTTTCAGTTTCACAGAAGCCCTTTAACTTAAAAAAAAAAAAAAAAAATTTCCCATCTCTTTTTCTTTATCTTTATTTTTTTTTTCGTCTATTCTTTTTTCCTTTTATTTTAATTTTTCTGTCAAGCGCGGGGCCCTGATTGGACCCAATGGGCCTAAGGCTAGCCCTGATACTATTATTCAATCTTAATCCTGCAAATTTAATAACACACTTAATTCATTAGATTCTTTTACAAATAATGAAGAACATAGAAACTAGAAAACTTCACAATATATTCAAATAAAGTATCAAGGTAATTGTCTCCACATACAATCAACTAGCAAATGACTGATAAGCAAACATCATAATTTCATTGAAAGTCCATAATTGCACAAAAAAAAATAACTGCCAGAATAGTAATTAAAATGTTTAAAATTGTTTTCTTTTTTACTTTATGAACCTTCATCCTTTGGGGGAGAGAAATGTGTGTATTAACAACTCCAGTACTTAAAATCAAAAGAAATTAAATGTCACTTTAATAAGCATAAACCAGATCTTGCAAGTTTTTAATCTTCAAGCATTCATGATTTTTTGTTGGGCAGAACTAACAATAAACAAAATATGATTGTGATGATTTAAATATTTTTTTGCATTTAGATTATTTGTAATCTAACTTTTCTGCAACAAGCATGCATCATAATTATGTTAGAATATAGTGTCACCCATCTATGCTGCCATGATTAACTAATACTTAAATGAAATTGCCAATATGATACAAAAAAAAAAAAAAAAAAAAAATTACATACACAAATTAATGTAATCAGTTACGAACAGGGTGTTTTAATTAAAAGGCACCAAGATCTCACTTATTTGATATAAGCCCTTTATTGCCTGGAGCCTTTCTTTTGTTATATTTAGGCTGAAATTTTTGATTTTGATGCTAAAATTACTGTTTAGATTTTTACAATTTCTAAATTTATAATTTGTGCATCTGCCGCTTTTTCTCAATGGACAAATTGTTTCCTGTCATCAGTTCGGTCTAAAAATGTCATTGGTATACTCCTGAAACGAATATATTCTGATTTTATTAAGGGGTGGGGGAGAGAAAAACAATGGTTATATTGAACGTTTGCTCATCAGTATGTGTATTTAGATCCATCAGTTGTAAGCCTGCAGTCATTCTGGGTCTCTTCCTGTTGAATTACTATTCTGCCCCCTCTTCTTTAGATAAAATTTATTTCAGAAGTATACTGATGACATTTTTAGACTAAAACCCAAGGATGAAGAACTTTCCCACTGAGAAAAAAGCAGTCAATTAGAAAAAAATTAAAATGAAAAATCACAAAATCTAAATGGTAACACTTATTCCGATTTGAACATCACATTCAAAAATTTTGGCTCAAATATGACAAATAGCCTAAAGTTAAAACTAAGCAAGATAGCCTGAGTGCATTTTAATTGAAATTCTGTATATAATATCCGACAACTATAAAATGTTAAGTGTACTACTAACGTGCATTACTGATCAGTTCATCACGAGTATCTGCCTGTGATTGGTAACACACAAAAGGCACCCTTACTGTTAGAGACACAAAACAGGATAACTAACTCAGACAATTTCTTTAGCTGCTAGTCACACAAATTGCAGGTAGCTTTATACACTTTCACATCTCAATAGAATTGTTACCTTCTTCAGTGCTTGCTTGCTGCTGCCCTCTCTCTCTCTCTCTCTCTTTTTTTTTTTTAAAGAGGGCTGAAGATGTGAAGTCATGCTGCAGAGTAGCAGTTTTCACTCTGGCTGTAAGGGAGTAGTACTCCACTTTCCCTGTAACACAGTCTTGACTGTATTTGTTACATGTGCATCAGCACATGTCTAAGAAAGGCTAAGGAGGCCGATTTCTTCTGTTCGTGCACATGTTTGTTAGCTCTAAGCAGGCATTGAAGTGTTTCTCCATATCACAGACACAATCTTGTGCTGGGATAGTTTTCACATGCAACTTCTTTTTAATCCTCAGTAAGTGCTCCTAATGGGTACATTCCATCATTCAGGCACCTAGGGTTTTGAATGTGCAATTAGTACATTATTTAAATCAGCAGTGGCAATATCGACAGCTTCTGTCACTGTCAAAGGATTGATGGCAGCATTTCCTGTTGAACCCGAGGAACTGCTTCCACTAATCCAGTCTGGTTATATTGGAAATGTGAATTGCCCCACACACCATGAACGTACCTTTGATGAATCTTGATAGATAGCAATTCTCTACACCCAAAAACTACAAGCTTATGAACTGAAATACTGGAAGAAAATTTTAATCTGGATATATTTCAATACCAAAATACTGATATTATGCTGGTATTGAAAGGAGGGGAGTGGAATCTTACAAAACAATTTAAAACAAAAATTAAAAAATATTATTTTATTATACATTAATTCAACATTTCTATAATTATTTTATTATCATATTTCCTTTTGTATAAAATATGAACAAAGTTCAACAAAAAATAAAACTAAATTTTATATAAGGATAATAATTTTATTATATATAATAAAAAGTTATCTGCTACTTTTTCATCCACGAAATATGATCTCAAAAAGCAGAGTTGTCAATAGATATATAACTCAGATGCAATCAAACTTTCATACAAATTTTTCCTGAAGAGGAAAATCTCTCAGCTTTGATACTGGTTGGCTGGATCATTAGGCAGTTAAAGACCATTAAATGATTACCTCAAAAACCCTCCTCTTCAAAAAAAAAAAGTAAATAAATAAATAATATTAAAAAAAATATATATATATATACAGTGTGTATATATATATATATATTAGCATAATGCTAATATATGTAAATAAAATGGTAGTATTGGGTTTGATGTGCTGATTCTGTCCCTGTACCGCCATCTACAGTATTTTATTTATTTGTTTATATAAGCTGGTTAAGCTTACATTGTCAGTGGCGTGGCTCTGTGCTGGAGTGCTAGGCTGTCTGTTCTATATTTTTATTTTTCGATGCATAAGGACCACTGCTATTCAAATCCTCTGCATTGGCGGTCCGACTAGGGGATTGGGTGGCGTCTGATCCTTCCATCGGTTCGCCTTTGCGACGATTTGTCTAGAGATTGAAATGCAGCGATTCCTTGACCATTATTGGCCTTGTGGTCCTCTGTTGATATGGGGCATAATGGTCAGTCTATTTTTGTTATTTTCTTTTTATTTCATTTTATTGTAGTTAGTCTCTATTTGTGATATTTCACATAATTTGAAACTGCCATCATACGAGGGGGGGGGGGTGGCACTAAATTCTTATGTAATTGGCTTCAAATTTTAAAATTGATTTATTATTTTGAATTGGATTTTCTAAATTTACTTGGGAGATTTTCTGCTACAATTTTTAGTCTTACCTTCTCTTCTCCTTCCCTATTGATTAATGTTTAATTTATTATTTTTCGCTCAACAGTTTTGCCATGCTACTGGCATTAATTTTGATTTAATATTTAATATTAGTTATATATATATATATATATATAATAAATAAAAATATTTCCTTTTGGATAATCAGAAGACCTGAAAGATGATCTATCTAACAATTAGTCATCTAATAAATAGACCTATGATTATTTTTGCTACACAAACCTCGATCAATGTTATGAATATGCTATTATTTGAAGTTTTATTTTTTTGGTGTTATTGTAAAACACCAGACAAATTTGTATGCCTTTTTCAATCTGATAAATTAATATATTTTTCAATTTCACACTCATTTTTCTCACCCCCAAAGTGATTATCTGCTGTTAATAAACTGGCATCCTCTCTGAACAAATCTTCAACACTTAACTTGAAATGTTTATCTGAATTCAAATCAATTAAATGCTTTTTGAAGTACAGTGGTAGTGATAGTATTATAGTTTATCAGAGAATTAAAGCCTAACCAACAAATTTATCCATTGAATTTGAGTCCAAAATTAATGAAGGCAGTCCAAAGTGATCTGTAAATCAGTCAAGTTGCTGTACACTAATGCTATATCCTCACATGAAACTAAATTGCAAGCATATGTCCTTGTCTTTTGCCTTTTTCTGTTTCCGATGGCATTTCATCAGTTGATAAAGTCACAGCCATTTCTTTTGTTTTAGAGAGGACAAAAAATAATAGCCAAATTGATTGCATGTGTCAAACAGGTTTTGATCAGTAGTTATACAAATAATCTCTTTTGATGCTCGAGCTATGAACCTCAAGTTTGTTTTCGATAAGCCTGGTACATCTTTTCACTGGCAGATTCCATGGTTAATCCTAGGTTCCAAAGATTTAAATTTGAATGAACAGTAATGTTCAAATACTGTCTATTTTTCACTAAAGTCACCCCAAAACCTAAGTTAAATTTGTTACCATCCTTTTTCAACATTAATAATTACATATTTTTTTTTTGCTGTATTTCAGAACAATTTTTAGAATCATATTCATTGACTTCAGAATTTCATGAAAGCCTTGAGCCATTAAAGTTTTCTAAGTTCAATCAATGTGAAAAAAAAAAACACTGAATGCTAATCCATCTTTTTGCAGTCATTCAAGCTAACACTACAGGAAAAGAGTTACTGGTGTTAACGTCACTGACAAAATAGGTTTATTAGATCTGCTCTTAAATGATTATTACTACTACTTATTGATTATTACATTCTGATTATTACATGGATGGAATCACTGATCCCATTATTCACATTTCTCATCAGTAAATTACATTGTGCACAGATTTCATGTGTACAATCTGCACGTAGATCCTTGAGCCATTTTAATTTGCTTAGAGAACTTTAACATTTAGCTAAATTTCCGCCTTTACCCACAAGAAACAGAACCACGCTGAGCTTTTGTACAAATTTCCTTTCTTAAACTCTTCAAATATCAATAACCTTTTATTGGCCATTAGTAATGAATGATAAAACCATAAAATTATTTAATTTGAACTATTTTTAAAGCCAATCATGATTATAAATTTTATAATAAATAAATACTTTATGATATATATTTACTAAACTGAATTTTCATTAAAAAGACAGCATCTTATCAAATATTTCAATTTAACATTTCAAATTCGCTTGACAGTATTTTGCAAACGGCAATCAGAATACATGTATTGTTATTATGTTATACATATGGTGAAAACAAACCACAAAAAAGAGTGAGAAAAAATCTGAAGGATTGAGTTCAAATTGAAGTTAAACAAAAAAGTACAGTAAACCCTTCTAATCTAATTGGACTACAAAAATTCAAAGTATTACCTTATTTTCAACAGACTTTTTAGTTTATATTTTAACACAATTTAGTGATAGTAGATAGTAATAGTGATAGTAATTTTAAGCTTTTTATTTTAATACCACAATATCAGAATTTCAGTATTGCGAAATCAGTCGCTACATCAGAATTGCAACCACAGTGTAAGCCGTATAATCCACTTAGGGCACATAACTTATAAAGTTATAAAAGCATATAACTTATAAAGTAGGGCACACTGCCCTACTTTATATGTTATATATGCTTTTAAACATTACGACCACCCTTTTGTTTTAGCAACTAGCCATTCCTCCCCACCTGATAGCGCACACATTGTGGTGAGAAATGATAAATACACATCATAATGCAGGTTCATGGCATATGGTCCATACAGGGTATTTTATCAAAATGGGCAAGGAACATGATCTGACAGACTTCAAACAAGGCATGATTGTCAAGTACTTGGTTGAGGAGTGGAAGCATTATGTAAAATAAATTTTGTAGTCTATTCACAGAGTACTGTGGTTAAGGTGTTCCAAGGGTGGACAGAGCAACAGTCACCAGGCACCCTTGCCTCATCAAAAGTCATGGTAAATGCAAGCTGATAGACAGAAAATGGTAGAATGGCTGACCATGGATTTTAATCAGGGGACAACAAGTCGTGTTTCCAAGGCCATAATCCAGCAAGCCCTCCTCCATGTGGGCCTTTGTAGTAGGTTCCAGGTCAAAGTACCCATTCTTATGGCTACCCATCACCAATTTTTCTCCAGAATGGCATCACTGGACCATTAACAACTAAAAAAAAATTGCCCCTTCTGATGAATCATGTTTCCTGCTGTGCCATGTGGATAGTAGATGGAAGGTAGTGGCAAACTGCAGAGAGGAATCACTCCGAATGACCTGGTACAAAAGAAACAGGCAGGTAGCAGCATGGTTTCAGTATGGGGGTTGTTTCCTGGGAATCTCTTGTAGCCCTCATACCCTTAGACTGCACTCAGAATCCTTAAAACTACCTATCCATTGTGGCTGATCAGGTACATCCATCCCCCTTCATGGCATAGGTGTGTTCCAGTAGGATTAATGCATCCTGCAACATAGCCAGCACTGTTTGAGAGTGGTTTGCCGAACACAAAAGTGACTTCCAGCTGCTATCTTGCTGCTGAATTCACCAGATACGAATCCCATAGAACATCTCTGGGATTATGTGGACTGACATATCTGGCATTTGAATCCTCCACCATGGACTATCTGAGATGCAGAACTATGGGATGCAATCCCAGCAACATGGTACAACATACTTTCTACAACTTCAGGTCTTATAGAATCCAAACCTCGCTCTATGGCAGTGGTACTGGCAGCAAGAGGAGGACATAACCACTATTAGGTAGATGGTTATAATGTTTTAAATGGATGGTGTAGTTCTGTAAGGTTAATATTTATATGTATAAAGATTTTTATGCATATAGATTACTAACCTGCAACTTGTTATAAAACAATCAAATGATAAAAAGAAAGGCATTTTTAAAAATTTAAGTACTTTAAAGGCATGGTCCACTGGCATTTGTGGGAAATAAAACAGACAATACTGTGACTTAAAAGGCACTCTGACTATATTCAATAAACATTTCTCAAATTTTTAATGAGAAGCTGTGTCAAAAACACAGGAAAGCATTGTGAATTATTCTGAGTGAACAGAATAGTTTCAGAATGCAAAAATATGTGGGATCAAAATTACCCATGTGACCAGCACATTAAATGATTACCATATTAATCATAAGGAGCAATAATTTCATTAACGTCAGTGTTTATAAAACTCCATCAGCTCTCACATAAGTAAAGAAAATTCCATTGATGCTTACCTTTAATAATACAAAAATTTAAACTTGAAATAACTTTTGGAATGTGTTTTTACAGAATACTAAACATAGAAACTTTCATTCATTTGATCTGGGAGGGAAGTAGAGGTTTTTGGAGGTTCTATGGTTATTCCATAAAAAGGTTTGTCTATAGTTTGGGAAGTGTGATATATTAAGCCTACATTTGCCTTTAAATATGCTGCCTAAAGAAAAAGCATGTGGTCCAGATGATCACAAAGTTTCAAAAAAAATTAAATGCAAACACAGGTCTATCTTTTGGAGAAAAGATTATAACTAAAGGCAGACATGTAATGTATTCCATCATAGCAAGTCACCTTGACGAAGTACTGCATGAAGTTTCTGGCACTGGCTCATCAATGTGCACTGTATATTTTGGAAGGAGTTGTGAACTAATGCAGAAGCTATTAGGATATTATGAAAAAGTGCTGTACTATGAAAAATGTTGTAATACAGTATTTTGCATACTCACCAGCTATGTGCAGTAGAAGGGCTTTAAATTCTGCTGTTTCACAGAGGCAACTCTGACTAAAGCTTGAAGAGCTTAAATGCCCCCTCTAGAAGTTCTGATGACACCTTACTCTTATCTGACTAGGGGCGGTGCTAGGGGTGTGAAAATGAGGCAATTGCCACAGGCGCTGCCTAAAATAGGTGCTGCTAGATGTGCTACTGAATATATATGTATGTTAAGATATGATATAAATTAGCTGATGAGAAAAGGTTTTGCCTCAGGCATCACACAAACACTAGTGTCAGCCCTGTATCTGACATACTTGGCAGGTTGGAGGGTAGTGATGAGGAAAGCCCTGGCTGCTCTCAACAGCACTCTCTATTGATGTGAATCTTGTAAAGGCTTAAAGGAGCAGTTAAATTTTAGCTGGATGGCAATATGGCTGCATTTCAAAATATGAAGGTAAACCAATTAAGTTTATGGCTGTATTTAAGGACTCTGAGCCCTTTGATAGTTTTGGCTTAAAGATGGTTTCCTCTTCATCAGTAAGGATTTTGTATCCAGGATTCCCCTCATCAGCTCTCAACCACTCAGCAATCACCTTCAGTGGGACAAAGATTCATCAGCCTCCAACAAGGTCAAGTAAGCAATGGCACTGAAGTCAAAATCCATACCCAATCAAAGAGTTGTTCAATCCATTTTAAAATGGTGCAGATCTTTTTATCTCCTTCCAAGGGAAGTTTCAAGTGAATACCTTGCACTAATGTCTCCCATTCCATAAGGGAGGAACTAAACAGCTCGTGGGAAACTACAGACTCAAGTCTGACTTCTGTGGTAGGTAAAATTATCAAGCCTATGGTTAAGAACATGTATTGATATTATCGTGAAAAAGGTGGTCTTGTCTGGCCAACCGCCGCCTCCGTAGCCAAGTGGGAAGGAGCAGCAGTGCATAGTACATGCTTCTTGATTACACTGGGGATTAGACCTTCTGGATTAGCCCGTCACCACCAAATACGGAGGATGTGGAATGAGGTCAGGGAATGACCACTGCATATTCCCAGAGCAATATGGGCTTAGTTGCTAGTGCTCCTAAAAACCAAACAACAACAACAACAACAACTGGCCAACCTGGTTAATTGTTGTGAAAGGTCTTAAAACAGTTGCAAGGAAGAAACAACATACAGATTCCTTGATTTTTTTAAAATTGATTTTTGACAATTTTACTGTACTGTTTCATTATTGAAGTGAAAAAAAATATATATGAACAAATCAATAAGTGCAAAATTTTTATTTTTCCAAATGAAAAATGCCAGAGAGAGAGAGAGAGAGAGAGAGAGAGAGAGAGAGAGAGAGAGAGAGAGAGAGAGAGAGAGAGCAAGAGTCTTACTCTAGAGCTCACTGTTGAGAGCACACACACATTCAGAAAACTTAGCCATGAAAGGGGTAATAACACAGGTAAGGAAGTAGAAGGGAAATCGTCAAAGTTTGTTGGTTGGGAGAATGGTTAACAAGCAGAGTTGGGTAAACTCTTCAATACGGCAAGTATTAGTATTAGCACATGATATAAGAAACAAAGCAAAAGAGCAACCATATGAGGAAAGACTCTTAATAATGTGAGCTAAAGAGCTTGGTAACCAGGCATCTAGAGGTGACCCTGAGGTGGCTGGTTATGTATGATAAAAATTGAGATTTATATGGCTCTGAGAGGTTAGTAAGGGTCATAAATTCAAATTACAGAGGAAAAGTGCTAGAACAAGTTACCTTCACAAGCAGTTGAGGCTGACAGTTTGAATAAATTCAAAGGTCAACTGGATATTCACCTATATGAAGAGGGAAGAACATAATTTGTATTTTCTTATCTACTTCCCCACCCTCTCTTTTTGCCAATGCAGCAAAAGCCTGTGGCTTCCTTACACTGTATGACAAATACTATTATTACTATTACCACACAATTGGCACATTATTCTGGGATTACTGCTATCCATATGCAATATCTTGCATTTGTCAATTTTAAACTTCAATTGCCATTTCTCAGCCCATCTACCTAATTTTTCTAGATCTTCTTGCATGATGATTACTGTCATTAATCATCCTGCCAACCTTTTTTACCATTTGCAAACTTAGACATTAAGCCTGATATACCTTCATCAATATCAATAATAAATACAGAAAACAACAACAGGGCCCAACACTGAGCCCTGTGGGACTCCACTAATAATATTAGTCCACAAAGAGCAGTGTCCATCAATAATCACTCTCTATCTTTTCCCACTTAACTATCCCTTTATCCATAGCAGTCTTTTATGTGCAACAGTATCAAAAGCTTTCCTGAAATCCAAGTATATGATATAAAAATTATTTTTTGCATCCACTTCCTTTGTGACCACATCATAGTATCCAATCAAATTAGTCAGACAAGATTTCCCCTTAACAAACCTATGCTGTGAGTGAAGATAACTGTACTCCTGTCTAGCTGGTTCTGCATTACTTCTTTAACCAGTGACTACATTATTTTCTCTGGAAAAGAAGTTAAGCTTAGAGGTCTGTAATTACTCATGTTGCAGTTTGATCACACTTTGTGAAAGGTGATAACATTTGCACATCACAGTCCACAGGGATCTCCCCCGAATCCACAACTACTCTTATAATTATGGTTAAGGTTTGCTTACTTCCTTTGCTGCCTCCTTTAATATAACTGAGAGATCCCATCTATCCCAGGTGTCTTTCTTATGTTTAACTTCAACAATTTCTCCTCCACTCTTCTCTCAGTTATTACAAAATCATTTGGCCTGTTTAGAGTTTGATAAATTTCTGGCCTCCACTTCCCCACTGAATTCCTCATGCGTGAATATAGATGCAAAATACTCATTCATTTTGTCAGCTACCTGAGGAGGATCATCAACAGTCGAACCATCAATATCAAGTGGACCAATCTGATTCATCCCACACTTCCAGAATTTATATAAGTAAAGTGGCCTTTGCTGATTTTCTTTGAATCCTTTTCCAAAGATTTCTCGTAATCTGCCTTGGCTTAGACAAGTTGCAAACACGTCTGAAAAATGGCAAGTACAGTTTATTGCTACTAAATGTAAAGTTTTTATAATTTACTAAAAAGCTACAATAGTAGGATAAACCCAAAATAAATGTTGCCATTTTATTATATCTATAATAAAATAAAACGACTACATACAAATAAAATGTCATAGAGAAGAAATCATAAAAGAAATAAAAACCAGCTATGGACACCTTTTGAGTTTTTATGAGCTTCATTCAACTGCCTGACAATAAATTGCAAAATATTATTTTGCATTCATAAGGGACCTTTCTCAAATTGGCTATGTGATTCCTCCAACATATTTGTTATTTGGTTTTTAGGAGTATTAGCAACTAAGGCCATATTGGTCCGGGATATGCGGTGGTCATTCCCTGACCTTTCCGCATCCTCCGTATTTGGTGGTGATGGGCTCGAACCCCGGTCTAATCAAGAAGCGTGTGCTACGCACTGCAGCTCCTTCCCACCTGGCTACGGAGGCGCCTCCTCCAACATAAGAGAAGCTGGCTGGCTGGCTGGCTGGCTCAGAGAAAATCACCAGCATCAAGGTCATAGGTCATTTTGATGCACTGCATTACAGCAGAACAACATGTTCTATCCAGTGTCGTCTGCACTAGCTAAAAGTGAAAAAAAAAAAAAAAAAACCAATCCCAGTTGAAATTGAAGTTTGCCGAGGTTAGAGAACCTTTACAGGTTATGCTCATTTTCTCAACAACCATGCAATGCTAAAAAAAATACAGTGTATATAAATTATTTACCTAATTATGAAGCTCGATTAAAATTTTATAACAATAGGTATCATAGAATGGTTTGCTGCATTTATTAAAACAACTCAAAGAATTTCTTAACATAATTTCTTATCACACAACTGCACTTAGTAAACCTTCACATGGGCACCTTTGGTAGCACATATAATGTCAAGACATTAATCAAATTCTTTCTAGGCGTTTTGAAACACCTCTTGAGAAATGGAAGTCACTGCCTGTTCAAATCTGGTCTTTTAAGTTTGTGACTTTTTTTACATACACCCTGTCCTTTATGTAGCCCCATACAAAGAAATCCATCGGTTAGGAATTTTTTTTATTGAGGAAATCATGTATGTGCAAGCTCCAGTGTGGACAATGACTATGCAAAGAGTTAACAATGACACAGAATTAAAAGACCAGATTGAACAGACAGTGACTTTTATTTATCAAGAGATACTTAAAAACATTTGGAATGAAATCTGCTACCATCTTGACATTCTACCTGCTACCAAAAGTGCCCATACGGAGGTTTAATGAGGTGGGATTGTGTGATAAGAAATTCTTTGAGTTGGTTTATTGAATGCAACAAATTTATACTTATTACAATATTTAATCATGCTTCATAGCAGATGAATAATTAATAGACACCCTGTATTACTATGATACTTTTATATCAGCTATTGTCAAAAATTTTTTTGTCCAGCAAATAGAGCTCCCATGCTCATACTATTTTGCTTTTCCTACCATAAAATCTTAATTTGTTTTATTATACATGTTTTCAAACTGGCTTTTAATTTTTTTTTTTTTTTGATGCAAAGGATTGGTAGAAAGAAGTATTTTACCACTTCCCCCAACCAAAATTGTGTGAACACAGTTTGAGAATTGCTGATATAACTCATTAGAAAGAAAATATAGACTGTCAATGAATGAAAGTTTGGCCAGTATGTAAATAAAAGAACATAAGTTACAGCCATCTTGAATTACTGAAACTTGCTGAATTTCAGATGAACAAACATTAACATAACACCATCCTTGTTCATTTCTACCATGCCTAAATCAAAATGCAAAGATTTCAAACAAATATAACAAAAATTCAATAACAATTAATATAGTCAAAAAACTTAAAAACTGTTGAAGATGCAAACACAATTCATGTATGTGTAATAAATATCAATTTTAAAGAATTTTGTTCTTTCATTTCAAATTAATAGTATATTAAAATGAAGGATTAAAGAAAAAATGAGGGCAATAACAAAATAGCTGTTTATGATTATATTAAATATATACTTCAGGGTCATCAGTAATCAATGTAAGATGATTAAATTTGTAAATATATACTAATGGCATTAGAATTCAACTTATTCATACATAAAATAACATTAGTTTCCTATTAATATTTGTCTTTGTTAAATTAAAAATAATGTGTAATTATTTAAATATTTATTTGTGTCAATATTAAAGGAAATAAATCCAGTTACCACTGAAATATGATCAACACTTAATCACATATAAGATGTTGCCACAATGAAGGTCAATTTATTCTATTCAACTAAGATTTCTCAAATTTGTAATAGAGAAACTAAGATAAAAACTGACCTAGAAAAGTACTACAAGTTAGTTGTAAGGTGAGTCACTGAACACGTTGCAGTAAGTTGCAACTCACAGCAACATGAATTTTAAAATTGAGACTTTGGATTTGAAATTAAATTTCACTAAAACAAGCATTAAGATCCATAGGATTAATTACCAATAAATATACTTTCAAACATTATTTAAGCCCAGGATTTTTCTATCACTGGATTTCTGTTTCAATCGACTGTTAGATACCAAAAGATTAATATTGCTTCAAGATAGATTTTGCTCTCTTCAGAAATGTTGAGTTGAAGTTTTTTTTAGGGTTATGGCACTGTTACCTACAGCTGGCTGCCAAGAACATTTCCAATGTTCCTACCCCCCCCCCCCCCCCATGAATGGATCACTTGAATCAATGAATCTTTAAACAGACTTGTCAGAGATTTCTACAGTTCAGGTAGTCTAGTTAAACATTTGCCCAAAGACAGCCACTCTGCAAACACATGCTTCAATATCTCTTGTACTTCAGTAGCATGCATTAACTTTAAGTGCTTCAATCTGTCTTTCTTTTTAGCATTTCATTCTACATATTAGTAACGTATGTTTCTACATAGTAATAAATGTCCACTAAATATTGGTCCACTTTCATAGGATTGCAGGCTCCTTTTCAACCTACAAATTACTGTATTTGCTGGATGATAAGACACCACTGGATTTTAAAAGAATTTTGAAAAAAATATTTCAGTGCATATATTTCAAATGCAATTTTACATATTTGACCAAAATATCTTTCAGCTGCCCTGATTCCATGTTCTATGGCATAATTTAACACCTTCAACTTGAAAACCAACGATGTAAAAAACCTTCTGCCTTATACCATTTTGTCAGGACTACAAATTTATAACAAATTCAAACTGCTGTACTCCATGAAACAGAGAGAGATACTAAGAGACCTCTTCCTCCACCCTCCAAGGAGACGCATTGATTTATAAAAGGAATTACCATATTTCCCCATGTATAAGACGCACCTTAATTTTGGGGACCGAAATTTGAAAAAAAAAATGTATTACATAAAGTTATTGAACTCAAGTTTTATTCATCATAAAATTCATACAACTCATCACTGTCAAAACTCCCATCCATCAGCTTGTCCTGATCTGTGTCTGATGACGAATCACTGTCTTCATATATTGCCTCACTTCTTAAATGACTTGACAACGATCTCAATCTTGATATTATCCCAGGATCTTTTCACCCAGGTACAAACTTCTCCTATAGTTGGTTTCTTCACTCTTCCTGCTGGTGTCAAACTGTCCCCAGAAGATTTCATCCATTGGTTCCATTCGTCTCTCATATCAGCCTTGAAGGGTTTGTTAATGCTGACATCAAGTGGTTGGAGCTGGGATGTCAAGGTATGACGGCAAGTTTTGTTTTTTGCTCTGCAGCAATCTTCTTTGCGTAAGAGCCCACCTGGTGTCCTGCTCTAAACTTTCTCAAACCAGATCTCCATCCCATCCTGATCCATCCGACCCTTTCAAGAACGCGGACAATCACTCCTCAAGAAATGTCTTCTTTTGGCATTGTTTTGTGTTTGAAAATCAGCATAGGAGGCAGCTTGGTTCCGTCGACACAACAAGCTAGAACAACTGTATAATGGCTCTTTTCATGTCCACTTGTCTTCACAGTTACAGTTTTCAACCCCTTCTTATCAAAAAAAAAAAAAAAAAAAAAAGGACATCAAATTGAAGGGGACTTTGTCCATATTTGCAATCTGTCCCAACTCAAACTGATGTGTCTTCCAACATTGAATGACAAAACGATGAAATTTAAGGACCTTCTGCTCATAGCTTTCAGGCATCTCTTGGGCAAGTCTGGTGTGTGTACACATGCTTAGTCCATTCCATTTCATGAACCTGAAGTACCAATCGTGTCCTCCTTTGAAATCAGTAGCTTCTTTTTCATCAGCAATTCTTCTTGCCTCATGCTGAACCATCTTTGTGGATACAGGAATTCCAATTGTCCTTTGCTCCTCAATCTATATCTTCAATTCTCTCTCTAAATTAGGCCAATTTGCTGACTTGCCTCTAATGGCCTTCTTCCGCCGTGGTGTTTTCAGTAGGGTTTCTTCTTCTTCTTCCCGTAGCCAGTCTTGGATTATTTTCTCAGTTGGAGGAGGACCAAACTTACATTCAGCAGCAAGATTTCCATTCACTTTTAACTTGAATTCAGCACTGTACGAAAATCTTTTCTGAGCCATTTCGGGGCAGAACGTGGCAAAACGTAACCTAATATACTGGTAACAAGTGCGAAACAATGAGCGCAAAGACAACAAGTACGAAAAAGTGGGATATGCAAGTAAAAAAAATCTACAACCACTGTATAAGACGCACCCAGTTCTTAGACCCCAATTGTTTTGAAAAAAAAAAAAAAAAAAAAAAAAAAGGTGCATCTTATACATGGGGAAATACAGTACTTATTCTTGAAGGTTATGGACAACATTAACCAAATGATTAATAATACAAGTAATTTGGACTGACTGCGCTGCATATGTAGTTCTCAGTGGAAATAGACGAGTTCTAATGATATGTGTAGGAGCTCACTCATCCAATATTTTCCTGCAGCGTGCCACCTGGGGCATATCTATAAGCTGCTGGAATCAAATCAATATCCCAACCCCACTACTAATCCGTGCCACCAAATATTTTTGCTAAGAAAATTATTGCATGTTTTAAGTACTTGTAATTAAAAAATTTACACGATTTTAAGTTTATAAAAAAAATTTCATATAGGTCAGGGGTGGCCAACTTAATTTGTGATGCAATCTACTTTTTTTCTTCAAAATGTGCCGCAATCTACTATCTCAAGAATTTCATTGCATGTGGTTAAAAAAGTTAATCAACACATATTGAAAAATATTGTTTATAAATTTTAAAATTAAATACAATTCAGAATTCTTATTTTAAATTCACACATATTTAAAATTTTAATTTATGTAATGTTTGTGTCTTCCTGTCATCTGCCAAGCTTTTAAAAATCGGGGATATAACGTGATAAGGCCAACCGTAAATATCTTTTGTATGCAAGTCCGTAAGAGTAGAGTGATTCTTCGTCTTTGTTTCCCCCACCCCCCAATATGAAAAGGCCGATTCACATAGATATGTGGAACCAAAACAGGAATTTAAAAGTTCACTGCATTTGACTTCCTCTCTTTGCAACTTGACTTTCTCCAGTCCAACTTTCCTAACAGTGAGGTAATTTTCCTTGGTGATTTTAATGTTCACAACTCCAGGTGGCTTCCGTTTTCTAGTCACACCGACCCAGCAGGTCGAGATGCTAAGGCTTTTGCAATTACTAATGACCTAGCACAGATTGTTCATTTACCTACAAGAACACCGGACAATCCTAATCATACAGCCAATACGCTTGATTTTTTCCTCACAAACAACCCTTCTACGCACACAGTCGAAGTGAGAGGTGCTTTAGGCACTTCAGATCACAACTTGGTGATTGTCTATTCTCCAATGGAACCTTTATCTCATGGCTATTCCCAACCTCGTGTTGTTTGGCATTACAAGAATGCAAAATGGGATGACCTGCAAGACTTCTTTTCCCTGGTCGGATTACTGTTTCAAAACTTCTGATGTCAACGTTTGCTCAGATCGGATCAGTGAAATTATTCTTGCAGGAATGGAATCCTTTATCCCACACTCCACTTTAAAATCTTGTCCTTTATCTAAATATTGGTTTTCCAATAAATGTGCTAAGGCTGTCCAAGAGAAGAATGTTGCATATCGTAATTGGCTTGTTTCTAATTCTTCAGTTTCATTTTCTGCCTACACCAAAGCTCGCAACAATTGTAAAGCAGTTATTAATCAGTCCAAACTAGATTACGAACAGGCTAAGAGTAGAAAACTTGTTTCTTGCCCTAATGGTAGCTGGGCATTCTGGTCTCTTGCCAAAGCTATTGGCCGCACCTTTTGCCCAACTCTGCTCCCACCTCTGTCCAAACCAGATGGTTCCGTTGTCACTTCAGCCAAGGATAAAGCTGACCTGCTAGCATCCCATTTTTCTTCGAGCTCATGTATTAATGATCTTGGTAAAACACCTCCCACCATTCCCAAAACGCTCCATTCAATGCCTCCTGTGGTCTTCCGTCAAAAGGATATCAGAAGGATTTTGATGAATCTTGATGCTAAGAAAGCTCCAGGTCCTGATGGTATTTCTCCAATTGTTCTCAAAACCTGTGCTCCCAAACTTACTCCTATTCTTTGCCGCCTTTTTTCACTTTCTTATTCCACAGGTGTTTTTTCTTCTGCTTGGAAATTTGCTTATATCCAGCCAGTTCTTAAAAAGGGTAACAAATCCCTCCCATCCAATTATCGTCCCATTGCAATTACTTCTACTCTTTCTAAAGTAATGGAGAATTCAATTAACCGCCAACTCTTAACTACCTAGAAAACTTCCGTCTGATCAACGATCGCCAGTATGGATTCCGTCAGTGTCGATCCACTGGTGATATTCTGGCTTATGTTACCCATTTATGGACTAATTCAATGGAAAGTTTCGGTGAAACACAAGTAGTGGCTCTTGACATCTCAAAGGCTTTTGATTGTGTTTGGCATAAAGGTCTTCTAAACAAGCTTCCATCTTATGGTTTGCCAACTGTTTTTAGTAATTGGTTATCCAGTTTTCTCTCTGATCGCTCACTGAGGGTGATGTTAGATGGCTCTCTGTCTTCTAACCTCTCTACTAATGCCGGTGGCCCCCAATGTTCAGTTCTTTCCCCCACTCTTTTCCTCTTGTATATTAATGACCTTCTTCCATTGACTGGAAATGCTATCCATAGTTTTGCCGATGATAGCACATTGCATTCCACTTTCCATTTTGAGAAACCTTGTCCTGCTCAATCAGCTTCAACGTCTCGAAAATCTGCTACCAATTCCTTAAATGCCGATCTCCAGGTAATTCTCCAGTGGGGCAAAGACAATTTAGTTGATTTCAATCCTTCTAAAACTTAGTCTTGTCTTATATCTCGCAAAAAGGATTCTTCTGTTCCTATGCTTATCTTTAGTGACACTCTGATTTCTAGGCAAAATGATATATCTCTTTTGGGGATTACCCTGACTTCTAATCTCTCTTGGCACAAGCACATTACAAATATTGCTTCCTCTGCATCTAAAAAACTTGGTTTTCTCTTTCACTCTCAGCATTACTTTTCTTCCAAACAGCTGCTCACTCTGTATAAATCGCAAATCCACCCTGCCATGGAATATTGTTCCCACATCTGGGGTGGTGACCCCAAAACCTCTCTCAGGCTTCTTGATTCCATTCAGAAGAGGGCAGTTAGGTTAATTAATGATTCATCTCTAACAGAGTCTTTTCCACTCGCTTTCTCATAGACGTACTGTTTCTGCTGCATGCCTCTTCTATAGATACTTCCATGGGCACTGTTCTTCTGAATTGGCTTCTATCATTCCTGCTCTCTCTTTCAAAACAGTCCGAACACGTGCCGCCACCAGCCAACATCGATTTACTGTCCAACTTCAAACTCAAGAACCAACTTTTCATCTTCCTCGTTTATTCATCCAACTGCCGTTTTCTGGAACAACCTTCCTTCATACGTATTTCCTGAAAATTACAGTCTACAGAAGTTCAAGTCCAATGTCAACAAATATCTTCTTTCGTCTTCTCAACCTTCAACCCAAGCACGGTACTAAGTACTATAGGTTCTAATACCTCTCGTGTTTGGGGTTCACTTAAAAAAAAACATGCACCTAGTGTATGGATTAGCAGAGGACAATGGACGACACGCGCAAACAAATGGACGACCACCATTTGTTTGCACATGTGCATCAAAATTTGTGCAATTATGGGTCATTTAGAGGTAACAGGGGTAGTGCGGGCAGACCACGTTCGATGCGAACTCCCGACACGGAAGAAAGTGTGTTGAATGCCATCCAGAATAATCCTACTACCAGCACACGTGCCATTGCTTCTGCCTTAGAAGTGTCTCGTTGCAGTGTACAGCGTGTCTGGCACGACGTTTCCTTATACCCCCTTTCATCTCCAAAGGGTTCAGTTACTGCTCTCCCAAGATCATCCTGCACGTGTGGCTTTTGCGCAACGGTTTCTCCAAGAAAGTGTTCAAGACTTGAATTTTCCAGCCTATGTTTTGTTCACGGATGAAGCTTATTCAATCAGCACAATGCTCATGTGTGGGCGCACAACAACCCACACAGTGTGCGTCACAACATCGCCTCGCAATAAATGTGTGGGCAGGTATTGTCGGTGACTGCTTAGTCGGTCCATACTTGTTACCATCCCGCATGAACTCGGCTAAATATTGGATCTTTCTTGAACAAGTTCTACCAGGGTTACTTGACGATGTTCCAGTAAATGTGAGACGCAACATTTGGTTTCAACATTACGGGGTGCCTGCCCATTATGGAAGGTGTTTTCGTGACCATTTGAACAGGCGTGTTGGGCGTCGATGGATTGGCTGTGGTGGATCCGTTGCCTAGCTCCCACGCTCCCCTGATTTATCGAGCCTTGATTTCTTTCTGTGGGGGCCCTCAAATCTATCATGTATGAATTGCCTGTGGAGACGGAAATGGATCTCGTGCAGAGTTGTCTGTGCTGCTGCTGCTACTGTCAAAGAAACTCCAGGTGTGTTCGACCGTGTCCGCCAATCCATGCTGCATCGGTGTCACGCATGCATCGCGTCTCATGGTGGATCCTTCGAGCATCTGTTGTAACATCATGAAATGCATCCATCTTGTTCTCCATTGTTAATATTATGTCAAATAAATGTTTGTCACTAATTACTGTCTTGTGTCATTTCTGCTTCTTGTGCCTCTGCTACTACTTTCCCGTGACGTTTCCGGTTGTGGGTTCCTATGCGATTCACATTCCTTTAGATGTTACCTACCTCTCCTAAATGTTTGTACCAATATTTTTGAGACACCCTGTAGAACTCTTAGTGGGTCCAAAAACAAGAATCTCACCCAATGTGTTTTGTGTGATATTACTGAAAATGCAGTTCTTTAATTTGAGCACATTTGTAGATGATGAAAGACAACATATTAAACAATTTCTTCTTTAAATCCTTGTGTGATTTTCGTTGCAGCATGTGTTTATAGTTATCCTAACTAATATTACCATCAATACTGCACACTCCCTTGGTGGCAACTATAGGAACTTTTTAATATATATGTATATATAATATATAATTTGTGGGGAGGAAAAAAGGGTAAAATTCCCATACTCATAACAAATACACAATTTACTTAAAATTTCTCTTCATTATTTTGCAATTAAAAAAAAATGAATTTACACATACTCTAGAATTCTGACATAATACTTTACAATCATAAATAATAAACTGTTGGAAAATAATTATATAATGATAAATTATTGAATGAATTATTGAAAACTTAAACATATTAAAATATAAAACTAATATCATTCATCATATCATGATATGCTTATATCTATGCAACATAAGTTAAAGAAAGAATTTATTTAAATAAGATAACCTTCAAAAAATATACAACTGGCATCCCACCAATAAAACTTTCCTGCTGACGGGGATCCAACCAGAGATTCATGACTGTTATCCTTTTCAGATGACCTGAGAATCAAGTGTTTGACCTGCACTGCTTGAGATGGAGAAGGTCAACATAGCCAGTAGCTTGGATCATTGGATACAGGAAACGATGAAGGATCCAGGACATCAGCAGCCACGATGGTTGATTCTGGTTTCACATCTACTTACCATATCTGGTCACCTAAGCTTTGCTAGGTGAAAACCCAAACAAGTAACCCAATTAATACATGCTTAATATTTGCATACCAGCACACAGTCACCAAGTTTCTTTAAATTTACCTGCATTAGAAATAGCACTACTAAACATATATGTTTAATACAATAACTTGTATTAATCTCTTAAGACAGATAAGATACTTACCACGCTGTCTGCATCAGCCTGCGATTTTTACACTTCAGCACTAGATCCAATAAAGTCACAATAATCTAAAAATATACAATAAAAAATTTTAGTAAATGTGTTTAAACTAAACCATGAAATAATTATTGTAGTTGGTATTCCATTTATTTTGAGACTATTGATATGGTATTTGATAAGAGAATTTAAATAAAGATATGGTCTCAGTAAATATTTGAATTCTACGATAGTTGGGTTCAGACAGGAAGGCTGTGAATACAAATATCATTAGCAGGGACAGAAGAGAATATCGCTGCCATATGCACAATGACTTTGTACAGTTCCTCGAAATCTGTCCATTGTTGGCCAAACTTGCAACATCTGCAGACAAGTTTAAAATCAGAGATTCTCAAACCTTTTTTTTTTTTTTTTTTAACTCTATAACCATTATATATATATATATAAAATAATTTTCTAGTATTACTACAAAAAAAAAAAAAAAAACCTTGTGTGGCACTTTTCATTACAGTAGAACTTCATTATTTGTCAGGGTACAGGACCAAGACCATGACAGATAATCGAATAGACAGATAATAGAATATGTACATTAAAAACATTATACAGGGTGTCTCAAAAATATTGGTACAAACGTTTAGGGGAGGTAGGTAACATCTAAAGGAATGCTTGTTTGTTATTTGGTTTTTAGGAGCATTAGCAACTAAGGCCATATTGCTCCGGGGATATGCGGTCGTCATTCCCTGACTTTTCCGCATCCTCTGTATTTGGTGGTCACGGGCTCGAACCCCGGTTTAATCAAGAAGCATGTGCTACGCACTGCTGCTCTTGCCCACCTGGCTATGGAGGCACCCTCTAAAGGAATGCAAATCGCATAGGAACCCGAAACGTCACCATGAGTCGGTACATGGCGGTGTTCTTCGGTTTGCGAGAGGGAAAATTTCTGGTTTACTCATTCAAGCAGTAGTCGCCGCATGAAGAGCATGCATCGATATACGAACTGTGAGGTGGCAGACATGCACCTAGTGTATGGATTAAGCAGAGGGTCCACATGATGTGCGCCCCCATGCGGCACAACATCGCTTCACAATAAATGTGGGCAGGTATGGTCGGTGACTGCTTAGTCGGCCTATATCTGTTACCATCCTGCATGAACTCCGCTAAATATCGGATCTTTCTTGAACAAGTTCTACCAGGATTACTTGACGATGTTCCAGCAAATGTGAGACGCAACATTTGGTTTCAACATGACGGGGCGCCTGCCCATTATGGAAGGTCTGTTCGTGACCATTTGAACAGGCGTTTTGTGCGTCGATGGACCCATTGCCTGGCCCCCACACTCACCTGATTTATCGAGCCTTGATTTCTTTCTGTGGGGGGGGGGCCTCAAATCTATCGTGTAAGACAGAAATGGATCTTGTGGCGAGACTCGTCTGTGCTTCTGCTATGTAAAAGAAACTCCAGGTGTGTTTGACCGTGTTCGCCAATCCATGCTGCATCGGTGTCACGCATGCATCGCGTCTCATGGTGGAACCTTCGATGATGTCACAACAGTAATCATCTGTTGTAACATCATGAAATGCATCCATCTCGTACTCCATTGTTAATATTATGTCAAATAAATGTTTGCCACTAATTACTGTCTTGTGTCATTTCTGCTTCTTATGCCTCTGCTACTACTTTCCCGTGATGTTTCCAGTTATGGGTTCCTATGCGATTCACATTCCTTTAGATGTTACCTACCCCACCCTAAATGTTTGTACCAATATTTTTGAGACACCCTGTATATACAATAGACCGGGCCATCTAACTTGTTTGTTTTATTACATAATACACAACCTAATGAAATTTAATTAAACTTTATTTATTTTTTACTGGGTCATCAAAAAATCACAGTACAGATATCTACATACATACCTATTTTTAATATTTTGACTTACATTGGTCTAGTAATGTCATAAAAAAATTTAAAAGAAAACAATATTACATAATTAAATTTCTTTTCTAAAAAAGTCAGCCAATTTCTTTTGTTTCATTACCCCTCGAGCCCTTTGTTGAGAGGAAATGTTATGAATTTTATGCAAAAGTAACACTTGCGTAGCATCTGCTTCTTCTTGTGCCTGTAACCACTCAATGCACTTTGACAACATGGTTTCAGCTTCACAGTGGCTAATTATGTTTGTCGTTCCATTATCATCAGCAGCTTTTTCTTCTCTAGTTTCAGAATCATCCAAAATTGTCATCACTCTTTGCACAATTTCATCGTCATCTGAAATTTTGCATCTGAAGTCCATATCCAGCCAATCATTTACTTCCTCCATCGAAATATTTTTAAAACCAGGAACATTCGAACATCACTGCAAAATTTCTTTTGGAATGGCTTCTGTATCAGTTGAATATATTTCTGGCCACAACTTATTCCAGCTTCTTTGTATTGTTTGAACTGGAACATCATTCCAGGCATCAGCGACATTGAAAATTGCATCTTTTATAGCGTAGCTTTTCCAAAATCCATATCTAATTTATTTTCTGCCGAAAGAAGTTTTTGAATGAACATTTTGCGATAATGATGTTTCATACTCTCAATTACTCCCTGGTCCATCGATTGAATGAGAAGTAGTGTTTGCTGACAGAAAGTTGCATGGTATTTGCCATCATCACTTTTCAAATCACATACGTGTATGGGATGAGTAGGTGCATTGTCCATCAGTAGCATTGCATATTGTTGTAAGCCTTTTGATGCCAAATGTGATCTTACACATGTTACAAATATTTTATGAAACCAATCATGAAATATATCTTGGCTTATCCACGCATTGTTTTGTGAGAAATATTTAACTGGCAAAGCATTTAAATTAATATTTTTAAATGATCTAGGCTTTTCTGGTTTTCCTATAACAACCAAAGGAAATTTATGACTACTGCTGGCATTAGTACATACCATTACAGTGATACAACCTTTTTGGATCTTATATCCCAGTGCCAGTGTCTTTTGAGGTAGTGCCTTCCAATTAAGGCCAGTCGCATCGCAGTCGTATATTTAGTCTTTAACCAAACTTCAATCAGCTATTTCCTTCTGTAGTTTTTCACGATAAACAGAAACTGCTGTGCTATCTGCACTTAGCTTTTCACCCTGGATTGACAACTGTCGAATACCACGGAGAAACTTAAATTTGGTCAACCATCCGATGTTAGCCTTGAATGAAGGATCTCCGCATAGTTTTTTTATTGATATCAATAGCTTTTTTGATTATTATAGATCCCGATAATGGAATTCCTTGGCTACATTTTTGAACAAACCATTGAAACATTGCAGTATCCAATTGTTCATTTTTAGCAAGCTTCGTTATTTTATGACTTTTAACATTGCCATCAGTGGTTTTCAAATTTTGTCTGTATCACACTTTATATCAGTTACTGTTGTTCTTCCTATTCCATAAACCGAAGCTATACTTGTAGCACTTTCAACTTTCTTAGATAATTGATTATTTCAATTTTTTTGTGATAATCCCAACACTACTCGTTTACGTTTCTCTGTCATTTCAATGGGTTTGCTAAATAAAAATTATTAAAATATGAAACAAGAGGTTAAAGTACAACCATATAGAGTGAGTTGTAAACAAAGATTGAGTGAAACGTGGCACCAATATCACAATGTATTATGGCGTAGTGGAGTTAAGTGATGGTTAACAGAGACTGATGGTAAATAGGATGACGGACAATCAAAGTTCTACTGTATTTTGTTTCTTAATTTTTGCTAAGTAAGCTGCTATTTATTATTTTTCTTTTTCATGTATCACTACTCTGAAGCAATATACTAAATATCTGTGGCATGCAGACAATAGTTAGAAAGTAGAAAGTACTACTTTAGTTAACCTTTTCCCTATAAAATACAAAATGTGTAATGCTGTAAATTGGACACATGAAGACAAAAATTTAAATTTTTTTAATAAAAAACACATATCTTTGTGAAAATCAACTGGATCTAAGTCATAATCTGTTCCCGAATTAAGTGCATTTGTCAAAAAAAAAAAAAAAAAACTTACCAGTGCGAGAAACAGGAACAGGTTATCAGTAATGATGTTGTTATTTGGTTCTTAGGAGCATTAGCAACTAAGGCCATATTGCTCCGGGGATATGCGGTGGTCATTCCCTGACCTTTCCGCATCCTCCGTATTTGGTGGCCCACGGGCTCGAACCCCGGTCTAATCAAGACGCATGTGCTATGCACTGCTGCTCCTGCCCACCGAGGCACCTATCAGTAATGATAATCCATTCCTGAATCTGTTAAGTCTCCTGTAATTCCATTGATGGCTACTTCACATCATTATTTTACACACGCACACACACACACACACACGCACACACACACACACACACACACACACACCATTTCTGAATTACTAAAATAAGATAAAGTTTAATGACCTTCTTTGCCCTGCAGTGGTATTAACATAAATTTACAATTCCCATTTTATTCAGAGACAGCACCTCTATGTTACAGTTAGCAAGAAAAATCAGACAAGTAATTCATATAAAATTTTAAATGAAATAACCAAGAGGTGGATTCAACAGTCCTATAAAAGAGTTGTACACAATGAACTTATATATATATTGTGTTGGCAGTTATAATGCAATTATAACTATGTTGACAATGTGCTCTGTGTACAGATGTTCAAAGTTGTCAGTCATTAACTAATCTGCTTTAATCAATATCATGTCATTCAAAATAATAATTTTACCTGAAAAGGTTACTAAATTTTTTAAACCAAATCCTTATTCATAAAAAAAAATAAAATATACACTTTATTTAATAAAAGCCAACTAAAGCAAGGCTCATTTGCATATCCAGATACCCTTCATCACACTAATAGGTATATATGGTTATTGCTGCATAAAGGTAAACCACACAGAAAATTAAATAACTTATTATTAAATTGGTTTTAACTATGAATTATCTCTGCAGATTAATGTTACTCTCAATTAAGTTGACAATAAAATATCACATTTATGTTATGTCATTTGGATACAGGAAGCAAGATAACAAAAACAGCAGTAGCTTGTACATAAATAATTTCTTGTACATTCAGAAATTTTGCTCTTCTTCTTCATCCAATTTCTTTGGATTTTTGTACAATTTATTTAGACTATATTGCCTTCATAAGTTTATTGAAGAATCAGATTATGCTAATTGTTATTTGGTTTCATATGCCATTTGTTTTAATGTTTCAGTTCTGTTTCCATTTCAAATCCTAATTTTAATTTCAACTGCTATTCAGTTTACCTTCCTCTATATGTTCTGAATGGTTTAATTTCCACTGTTAATGAATTTACTCTCATTTGCTCATTCTACACGATCTCCATAAATCTGGAATCAGTGTAAACTACAATTTACTTATTATTTATTGATTCCAAATTTTATGGGCAGTCTGTATATTTAAACTCAAGCACTAACATTTTTGCAAGTATGTACATACATATATTTTTCAAGGTCATTTCAAAGTATGCCGCAAATCATGGAGTAAGTACTACAATCTCTTAAGTGTTATAAACACTTAAAGTACTGTGCTCGATTATAGTCAGGCACCATATTCATCAAAGACAGCACGCACTCGACTGTATGCAAGCCATAATTCAACAGGCTGTACTGTGATCACATATAATCAAGATAATAAGAACTTCAGATTAAAATTAAATATAAAGTAAAGAATTGCCAACGAAAGAAACCACATCTCCCACAATTCCTTATACAGGTAGGACCTGTTTTATGACATGGTTATGTTCCAGCAAAACAGGGTCGTAAAACAAGACCAAACTATAATGTAATTGAATGAGATAGGTTCCAAAATTCTCAAAATTTTTCCAAGCATGCACTAATATTTCTGTTCTTTATAAATAATTAAATATTTTAAACATTTAATGCACATGTTTTATTTATACTTATATATAAAATAATTAATAAAATAAATTTTTACTTTGGTCCTGTGGAGTCATCACTTGAGTACGTATTTACTCAAGAGATGACTCCACTACCCATTTCGTCCACATTAAAAACTAAATCACAGTAGTAGTTGCCTTTGTCTATAAAGCGTTTAAATTCGGAAGGATACTCTTCCACCACTGCAATGTCAGCACTAGCAGCCTCACCACACACTTTCACATTGTGAATTTTACAACAGTTTTTAAACTGATGAAACCACCCTTTGCTGGCCGTAAATGTTTCACTGCTACCAGACTCCTCACATAATTCGTCAAATAATGACTTTGACTTGTCCAGAATTACCACCTGTGTAACAGGGATGTTATTTTGGTTCATATCATCAACCCACAACACTAAGAACTGCTCAATTTTTTCCATTATCTCACTACATGAATAAGTTGTTCTGGAGGATGACACACTTGTTATCCATGTGTGTGTTGCGCTTTTTTGATTTTATCAACATTGTTCATAATCGTTGATACAGTAGAAGGTACTAAACTCAACGCCTTACACGCATCTGACCGATGCTCAGCAGACTCCACGTGACAATCACATCTATTTTCTCCTTAACTGTTAGTGTTTTACACTCTTTTTGGCCCCTCGGCACAGAAACTGCCCTATGCTTAGAGCTCATAGTTACACAATAATTATTATTAATGAGAAATAACAATGTGTAACCCATTAACAATTGAGGAAAAATTCACAATGAAACGAACATGGCACACTGAATGTAAACAAAGAACCCTGGGGCTCACATCTAGTGAGTATGGGCTTGGCACACCCAGGGTCCTGAGCTGGATATCATCATTCTTCTCTTTCTTTGTGACTCCCTTCTCAAGATAACTTTTGGAATTTTTTTTTTCTGGTGCAGCATAAGTCTCAGGCTTCCTTGTACCATATGGCTATTAATAATAATAACGCTTGGCATAGCTATCATTCCACCCACAATGCACCACAAAAAACAAAAGAAACGCCTAGTGCATGTTTGGACTTGCAGGTGTTGCTGCAATGTGTTACTGAGCTCTGATTTTTTTGTTATTTTCAATTTTTTCAGGTAATATTTTGAAACAGTCATTAATGTGAAAAGTCGTAAAATGGACCATCATAAAACGGGACCTACTTATAATTAGTTGACTATCTTACAGTATATTGTGTTAATGTTTTCCAGACTAATTTTTTTTCCTTCTTTCTCAAAGACCATTGTTATGCATAGGTACATAATAATTTTATATTATTCCACAATATAACTTATAAAAACATAGTACTGGAAATATTTTATAATAAAAATTCAGAACTATTATACGATTTCAAAGAATATAGGCTTAGTGGTTCACAATAAAAATATTATGTCGAAAGGGGTTCACTAGTCAAAAAAAGGTTGGGAACTGCTGAAATAAATCATCAGTTAAAAATATTGGATGTCAGAGATGGAAGATATTTTTTGTTATAAACCACAAATGCATCATGCGGCTCTGAAGTACAGTATTTCCCCATGTATAAGACGCATCTTAATTTTGGGGGCTGAAATTTGAAAAAAAAAATGTATTACATAAAGTTATTGAACTCAAGTTTTATTCATCATAAAATTCATACAACTCATCACTGTCAAAACTCCCATCCATTAGCTTGTCCTCATCTGTGTCTGATGACGAATCACTGTCTTCATATATTGCCTCGTCCTCAGTTCCATCTATGGCATTTGAAATGCCACACTTCTTAAATGACTTGACAACGATCTCAAATTTGATATTATCCCAGAATCTTTCCACCCGGGTACAAACTTCTCCTATAGTTGGTTTCTTCACTCATCCTGCTGGTGTAAAATTGTCCCCAGAAGACTTCATCCATTTGTTCCATTCGTCTCTCGTGTCAGCTTTGAAGGGTTTGTTAGCTGACATCAAGTGGTTGGGGCTGGGATGTCAAGGTATGACGGCAAGTTTTGTTTTTTGCTCTGCAGCAATCTTCTTTGTATTTTTTGTTATGTGTGCCCTGAACTGATCAAGCACAAATAGGGTAGGTTTGCGTAAGAGCCCACCTGGTCTCCTGCTCCAAACTTTCTCAAACCAGATCTTCATCCCATCCTGATCCATCCAATCCTTGTCATGAACGTGGACAATCACTCCTCGAGGAATGTCTTCTTTTGGCATTGTTTTGTGTTTGAAAATCAGCATAGGAGGCAGCTTGGTTCCGTCGGCACTACAAGCTAGAACAACTGTATAATGGCTCTTTTCGTGTCACTTGTCTTCACAGTTACAGTTTTCACCCCCTTCTTATCAACAGTTCTGTTACTTCGGACATCAAATCGAAGGGGGACTTTGTCCATATTTGCAATCTGTCCCAACTCAAACTGATGTGTCTTCCGACATTGAATGACAAAAATGATGAAATTCAAGGACCTTCTGCTCATTGCTTACAGGCATCTTTTGGGCAAGTCTGGTGCGCGTACGCATGCTTAGTCCATTCCGTTTCATGAACCTGAAGCACCAATTGTGTCCTCCTTTGAAATCAGTAACTTCTTTTTCATCAGCAATTTTTCTTGCCTAATGCTGAACCATCTTTGTGGACACAGGAATTCCAATTGCTCTTTGCTCTTCAATTCCCTCTCTAAATCAGGCCATTTTGCTGACTTGCCTCTAATGGCCTTCTTCTGCCGTGGCGTTTTCAGTAGGGTTTCTTCTTCCCGTAGCCAGTCTCGGATTGTTTTCTCAGTTGGAGGAGTACCAAACTTACATTCAGCAGCACGATTTCCATTCACTTTTGCAAACTGGATCACTTTTAACTTGAATTCAGCACTGTATGAAAATCTTTTCTGAGCCATTTCTGGGCAGAACGTGGCAAAACGTAACCTAATATACCGGTAACAAGTGCGAAACAATGAGTGCAAAGACAACAAGCGCAAAAAAGCGGGAAATGCAAGTAAAAAAAAATTACAACCACTGTATAAGACTCACCCAGTTTTTAGACACCAACTTTTTCGAAAAAAGGTGCGTCTTATACATGGGGAAATATGGTAAGTAAATAAATAAATTTCATGAATTTGAAGTGCTGGTCAAGACATCGAAGGCAGATATTGTTTTGATATCGCAGACGGGATGCCACACAGATGTAAGGAATGCAGAATTGGAATTTGGGAAGTACAATGTGTACACAAAGGATACACAGGATAGGAAGGGAGGAGTTATACTGTTAGTTAAGAAACACAAAATCTAAGGCAGTACATCCAGTTGACATAATTGGACAGTGCAATGTTGAGTCAGTTTGGTGTGACATAAGCACTGGGAAAGCAAAGTTGAGAGTAAGAGTGTGTTATAGGCCTAATGACTCTGATGAGTACAAAGAACAACTGTACAAAGAAAGAGTGGGCCAGTAAATCAGAATGTCTTATAATGGGGGATTTTCACTTTCCAGATATTGGCTGGAACTTGTGGGTTCACTGGATAATTGTTTTCTACAGTAGCATGTTTGAGAGGCAACCAGAGAGAGTAATACTCTTGATCTGATTATAAGTAGTGGTTATTGATGCATTAAGAATCTGTACATAAGGGAACCACTAGGTGGAAGTGATCACAGAGTGCTGATGTGAGATTTATTCAACGAGGTAACCACCATAAGGGGTAAAGGTAAGAGATTTTGCTTTCGTAAAGGTGATTACGGTGGTCTGAAACAGTTTTTAAAGTCTATACAGTGAGAAAGCAAATTCTAAATGGGAAGCATTCAAAAAATTAACCTTGGCAGCTACTAGGCTTTTCATCCTGACTAAGAAATATTTTTCAAGGTTCTGGCCTAAATGCATGCAAGATGAACTAATGATTCATGGCAGAGAAGAAAAATTCATGGGATAAATATAAATTAACAGGTGAGACAGAAGCCTATGACAGATATAAGCTGGTCTGTAAACAAGTCACAATGGAGGTTAGGCAGGCAAAGGCAAAATACGAGAAATATTTGGCAAAGGATGCAAAGAAAAACAGCAAAGATTATTCTAAACTCTAGAAGGAAGGGGATGAATCAGATTGGTCCACTTGATATCAATGGTTCAACTGTTGAGATCCTGCTCAGGTAGTTAAACTGAATGAGTATTTTGTATATACATTTACACATGAGAAGTTATTCAGGGAGGGAAATGCCAGAAGTGTATTAAACTATGGCAGTGAGCTTAATAATTTGGCAATAACTGAGAGTAAATTGGAAGAGAAATTGTTGAAGATAAACACAAGAAAGGTACCTGGGATGGATGGAATCTATCCAGTTATATTAAAGGCGGCAGCAAAGGAAGTAGGCAAATCCTTAGCAATAATTATGACAGCTTTCTTGGACTCAGAGGAGGTACCCATGGACTGGAAATGTGCAAATGTGACCTCGATTGACAAAGGAGGATCAAAGGTTGGTTGGTTGGTTGGTTATTGGAAGTTTAATGGCGCATCAGTATCTAAGGCTATCATGTGCCAGAGGATCAAAGGGGGAGACAGGTAATTACAGACCTGTTAGTTTAACTTCTGTTGCAGGGAAATTAATGGAGGCACTGGTTAAAGAAGCACTGCAGGATCATCTAGACAAGACCAGTTATAGTTCAGACAGCATGGGGTTTGTTAAGGGGAAGTCCTGTCTGACCAATTTGATTGGATATTATGATGTGGTCACAGAGGAATTTGAAGCAAAGAAAATTTTGATATCACATACTTGGTAGTTGTTGTTGTTATTTGGTTTTTAGGAGCATTAGCAACTAAGGCCATATTGCTCCGGGAATATGCGGTGGTCACTCCCTGACCTTTCTGCATCCTCCGTATTTGGTGGTGATGGGCTCGAACCACAGTCTAATCAAGAAGCGTGTGCTACGCACTGCTGCTCCTTCCCACCTGGCTACGGAGGCACCCCCACATATTTGGATCTTAGGAAGTTTTTTGATACTGTTGCACATGGTTCAACTGTTGATGATCCTGCTCAGGTAGTTAAACCGAATGAGTATTTTGTATATACATTTACACATGAGAAGTTATTCAGGGAGGGAAATGCCAGAAGTGTATTAAACTATGGCAGCAGTGAGCTTAATAATTTGGCAATAACTGAGAGTAAATTGGAAGAGAAATTGTTGAAGATAAACACAAGAAAGGTACCTGTTGTACTGCTGTACAAATTGGAACAGTGTGGCATTAAGGGCAAGTTGCTACTATGGATAACAGGATGGTTGAGTGGGAGAAGGCAGAGTGGTAATCAATGGACTAATGTTATTAGTGGAATACCCCAGGGTTGGTTCAGTGTTCGGTCCATTGTTGTTTTCTGTATTTATTAATGATATTGATGAAGGTATATCAGGCTTAATTTCTAAGTTTGCAGATGATACAAAGGTTGGCAGGGTTGTTAATGACACTAATGACAGTACGCCAGTGGAACAGGATCTAGAAAAGTTGAGCAGATGGGCTCAGAGGTGGCAACTGAAGTTTAACCTTGACAAATGCAAAGTACTGCATATGGGAGGCAGTAACCCCAGAGCAATTTATCAACTGTGCGGTACTACACTAGGGTGGTAGAGAATGAAAAGGATCTTGGGGTAATTATGCAGTCACATATGTAGTGTTCTGAGCAGTGCACACAGTCTGCAAGAGTAGCTCTTGTGAATGATATAATGGAATTTTTGTAGCAGGGATAAGGAGGTGATTATCCTCTTGTATAAGGCAATGGTTAGGCCACACCTTAAGCACTATATACAGGTCTGGAGGCCTCATTTTAGGAAGGATGTAGAGCTGCTGGAAGGAGTACAGGGAAGTGCAACAAGATTAGTGAATGGAACAAAGGGTTGCTCTTATGAAGAAAGGCTTAAATTTTGCAAATTACAGTGTCATGTGACTAGGCACCTGTGAAGTGAACTGATTGAGGTGTATAAGGCTTTCAATGATCTGAGCAAGCTCAATGCTGATGGGATTCTTCCTCTTGCCCAGATTAATCACCTGGGGGGATATAAATTCAGATTGTGGAAAGACTGTTGTAGAATAGATGTGCGGAAATTTGCATTTAGCCAGCAGGTGGTTGATTGCTGGAACAAATATCTATCTGCCATTGTAGAAGTTGACAGCTTAAATAAATTAAAGTGGGACTAGATAAACATTTGGAGTGAATGGATGGGTGAAATGGGAAGGGGTTTTTTTTTTTTTTTTTTTGGCTGATGCTGCTTTCTTGCATCATATGCCTCTACTAATACTAATGCTCTAAAACCACTTAGCAGCCAATAGGACAAGTTTGGATGCACAGAGTATGTTGGTTAGAAAGACTACAGAGATTTTAACTACATCAATGGAATCTGACAACAATCCACTGATGTAGTCAACCAGCAGTCTTATCAAAGTAATAGTATGGTTCTTGAGGGGTTAGGATATAAATGCATATTTATAAAGAACCTTCTGTACGCTATCAGCAACCAACCTAAATTTTTGGAATTAAGCAGAAATTGTATAATTCTTATACAAATCATATGCAGAAAAATTTTGTGATTTTGAATTATTTGGCCTACAGAGGTTTTTGAAATCTCAATTTCACAGACAATCTCTCTTGCCAATCGTGAATGTCTTGGAAAGTACACAAGTACTGTTGTCAGGTGAAACCTACCAAGTGGATTATCCATAATATTTCCAATGCTCTTGGTTCTTGGAAATGTTAACCCATTGTAATGCTACCAAAGTCAAAATAACATTAAAAAAAATATAATAATTAAAGGATGTTTTTTTTTCTATGAGACAGCACCTATGTAAAATGATATATAAATAAATATTCGTTATAAAATTCTGGGAAAAGGTAAGGAGTACAGATGATTATAAAAAGTACAGTACCTTATGAGGATGCTTCACATGAACACAAAAACCAAGCTCCTTTAATACTCTTCTTTCAGCTTTAATTACTTGGTTCTTTAAATTTATATAATTCTGGTCCAAAATTAAGGGATGTATTGTCCTACAGAAAGTTATAAAAAATATATAATTAAAAAAAACACACACATATATATATATATATATATAGCTTTAACAAATATTAATTTAGATTATTCTCCTTTATGAAATATTAATTCCTGGTGGTAATATATGCTTTTCTTCCATTATCACAATTATTTAATTAATATTAGTACACCACAATACAGATTTTGCCACAATTTAAACTTACAATTAGCATTACATAATCCAACTTAAAACTGAGGTTTTTCTAGTGAACTGCAGTGTTATAATGGATGGTAAAAGAAGATATACTTAGAAAGCTTCTTTATTACAGTAAGACACCTGTGAAATCTGCACATTAAATCTATGAGAGGTAAAAATAAAAAGTAAGTTAATGTATGCAGTGCTTTAGGCACATTAGCAAATATTAACATTCATAATTTATAACAAAAAAGAGAGAGAACAAAAAGCAAAGACATATGTGAAGCGAGAATATTTCTTTTCTACACGCACTACCAATCACTTTCCAACTATTGGAAGGCAACAAACATAACATCTGCTTCAGCTACAATATATGGATAACCTATGTGATATGTATGGAAATGGGGGGGGGGGGAATTACTGGATTTCTATCAGTCTGATTTTAATGAAATTTGGGAAGGCTCAACAATGTTCCCACAAGATCTAAATATAAAATTTCAAGAAAATCCAAAATCCATCCACCGGGAGTCAAATTATGTGTGAGAAAAAGAAGAAAAAAAAAAAAAGGGGGAAAATAAAAATTGCCAGATTTCTACTTTTCTGATTTTAATGAAATTTGAATTGGCTCAACAAAATACCCAATTACAAAATTTCATGAAAGTGTCTAGTTACTGGGAATTTAACTGTTACCTACAGATGGATGGCCATAGTGATGCATATATGCTAACCTGCCTAAAAAGAAACAACCAAATATTATTATTTATTATTAGCTACATGGTACAAGGAAGCCTGAGGCTTATGCTGCACCAGCCAAAGGGGAAAAAAAAAAAATAATAATAAAAATACCCATGTTACCGTGAGTGAGTGAGTGAGTGAGAGAGAGAGAGTAGAAGGGAATCACCAAGAAAGCAAGAAAGAGAAGAATTAAAGAACAAATTGTTAAACAAAGATTAAATTGTCCTTATCCCAAAATGGATTTTGCCCAAGTGTGTTGATTTGAAACTATTTGTAAATGAGCATAGATAAATAAACAATAAAAAAAAAAAGTAAAACTAACAAATAAAATTTGAAATACAATGACAAGAAAACTAATCTTTCATGATACCAGTCAGTTGCCATTAAGGTAGTGCATGCATAGAAAGTTATGATTTATATATTACCTGGAGTGATCACGGGAATGTATTAGCTTGCTTCTGGTGGGCCATTTTGAATCCTGATTCCGTCCAAACACCAGACATTCAAATTGACTGGTGGTCTGGCACTGAGCTTGCACAGATATTCCAACTTATACTTAATTATGGGCTTCTATAGTACATAATATTAGTAGTCACTATTTAGTTTGATTAAATTTGACCAGTTAATTGGGGCCAGTGTGCCAAACTCTCTGAATGTACTGCCAGCTCCATTTTTATCATGTTATGGAGGCTGAATTGGGAAAATATACACATACACATGCATTAGAAACACTGGTGCAGCCATATCTGATTAAAGCTGATGTCACATATCTGGCCTGGCAGATCTTGCTGGCCACTAATAACAAACTATATGGTTTATATCACTTATTTAGTAAGAAGGTTTACTGAAATTTTTAAACACAGAACTGACTGTTGAATAAGAAGAGAAGCCAAGATTTGTGTGTGTTTTTAAAAATATCTCTGATCCTACATGCAAATAAACTATGATATGGCAAAGTCATACAAATAAACTATGATATGGCAAAGTCATACAAATAAACTATGATATGGTGAAGCCATTATTATTTTTTTATAATTCTTTTAACAGTTTGCTCCTGTAGGAAAAACTATTGGTTTTTTTACAGAATCAAGTGCAAAGGAGCATGCTTTGTTTTTAACAGTCAAATTTAGAAAGTTAATACTATTATTGTTTTTTACTTCAAGCATATTTTAACCTAGGATAGAATGAATTAATTTAATTATGAGGTAGGCTAAATATCAACTACAAATTATGTATTATGGAATTTCTCGTTATCATTAAGTATAAGTTAGAATAGTCACACAAATTGAATACCAGACCTCCCAGCTGATTTTGTAAATAACTGGTGTTTGGAAAAAATTAGACTTCTAAATGGCCAATCAGAAGCAAGCTCCTCCATTCCCAAGACTGCTCCAGTATATAAACTGTAACTTTCTATGCATGCAATATCTTAATGGCAATTGACAATGGTGTCATGAAAAATTAGTTCTCTTCTTGCCAATGCATTTTAAATTTCACTTGTTACTTTTACTTTTTTATTTTTGTTTATTTCTATGTGCCCAGTTATGAGCAGCTTTAAATTGACATACTTGACTGAATTGCTGTTTGTGATAAGAAGCAATTCCTTAATCGTTTCTAAATTTCCTTGGTTGCCTCCCCCCTTTTTAATCTCTTTTGTATGAAAACTTAGATGAGTACATTTCACAGGAGACTTATTTTAATAAACAAGCTTTATAAATATATCTTTTATTTTTACAGCAGTATTATATAATTCAAAAGCTATGTCCTTTCACATCACCACTTAAATCAAAAGTTATAGCTAAGCTAATTAATAAAATTACAATTAGTAGAAAACAAGTAATATATACACTATCATTCCAACATGTTCACATTGTTTTCTCTTAAAATAATAAAATTTTTTGCAGCTAATATTATTGTACAACTTTTGTAATAAGTAGACAGATGAACATGCTAAATTTGGGTGCATATAAATAACGATTACTTAAAAAAACCAAGAGAAAATAAAAAAATAACGATAAATTATTAGAAGCACTCATTGATGGAATAAATGGTCAAAGAGTAAGCTGTAAACTTTCAGACTGATGTTTAAAATATCTTCATTTTTAAAGAAAAAATAATATATCATTAAAACTTACATGCAATAAAAAATTACATACATATTAATTTTTTAGATATCATATGATATGAAATAATTATTCCTAAATTACACAAATCTGACACAAGACAACTTCGCCATCTCTTGTGGATTTAGAAAAGAAAATATCTGAAATTATGAAGTGCAAAGAAAGTAGGGGAGAAAATACCCTGAATGGGAGGCAGGGGGAAAACCTGTTAATGTAAATTGGCCTTATTAAGTTATTTACAAAATTGAAAGTTTTGAAAAATTTTCAGGCTTACTTTCCTTCTGTTTAAATTATTCATGGTAAAACTACATTTTATATTATACTTAAGTAATAAAAATGTTATAAATCCAAATAAACATCACAAAAGTATATCTGATATATTATTTTGTACTGTTGTTCAGAACTGCAGATGGCTGTTTTTGTATGATTGCATCCTCATACAGCAAATCAGCTACAAATGTGATGTTTTACTTAGGTTTTTATTATATCAGGACAAGTGCTCCAAAATTGGTACCACAAAACCAGCGTTTACTTTGGTATCCAGGAAATTTACCAAAAATACAATTTATCAAAAAAAAAAAAAAATTCACCAAACATCAATTCACTGGTTCACCAATAAATAAATCAGATTAAGTAATAATGTTTTTTTTTTACTCTAGAGCAGAGGTTCCCAAACTTTCTCGGCACCCTTAATGTCCCCAATAATTTTTTCACGGCACCCCTAGGCAAAAAGAAATACCTAACACGGTGGTTTTCAACCTTTTAATATACATACCTATACTGTATACTTTTTTCTTTATATAGAGGTACTAAATAAAGATCAATTATAGATGACCACAAAATTAAAAAGATATGGTACAATGGATACCGTACACCTTATAATGAAATAAATATACAAATTTAAAAAATAATAACAACAACTTTAAGTAACTTAAACCCAAATTACACGGCACCCTGGTTGAAAACCACTGCTCTAGAGACTGTTATATACAATTCACGAAGACAAAAAAATAAAATAACATAAAATAAATAAATAAATATATAATTATATAACATTCTTCACATTCACTGGTGGTGGTGATACCTTTCTACTATGACAATATTTCAGAAGTGTTTTGAACATATATTGGAGGCACGAAAGCTAAAGCGACCAAGATTTTAAGATGTAACGCAAAATCAGCATCGGTATTGTATTTTTGCTTTAATTCATTTTGCTGAATATGTCAGTATATAGATTGACAAAAGTGAAAAAAAAACATCCTCGATGCTTATCACTTGTAATTCAATTTTTATAGCATTTATAAATGTCTCAAAATCAGTTATTACCGTTCCTGGTGATGCAGGTGGAATTAATTTTCTTAATTCTTGTGTGTATGTGTTTTCAGATTTTTCAGGTAATAATGCAAATAATAAAGGAATACCATCATTATTTCTGTGAAATATGGATAGCTGAGAAAAAAAAAGAGGAGGAGGAACAGTTTTAAATGTATCAGCTACACGGTACACAACAGTGCTGGGACTGTGCTAATAATTGAAGGTTCCATTGTGTTGAAAATATTAAAATATGATCAACTTCAGAACCAGAGTCAAATAATAAAAATTTTTTCACCATTTGCCATTTGTTTATAAATCTCAGGCACTTCTGGCCCAGCAGTCTTCTTCAACACAAATATTTTTTTACCGCTCTTTTCACATTTTGTACACTTGGTAAACTGACAGCAGTCGATTCACTAATTCTAACTGACTTCCCATGAGATAATATAATGTGGTGGATCATCCACAGCATGACATATTTTCTTGGTAAAAGAAGCCAGTTCAGCTTTAGTAGCATCTCCACAATGGAAATGATCTCCAGATATTTTTAATGATTTTACTTCTTTCAGTTATAATTTCAGCTCTACATTTGAGTTTCTGATAATTTTCAGATGTCCAATAAATTTTATTTTCAGTGGTTTATTTTTTAAATATAAATAACCATTGAAATGTATCTTTTGCTTTCCTTTCTTACTCTCAACAAATTCAAAAGACATTTTAATAATGCAAAATACTTTCAATGACTTAATTTAAAATTATTTTGGAGATATTACAATGAAAGGCACATGGAAAACATGAAGCAACTGTCAGCCGGTTGCTTCATGTTTTTTTTTTCAAAATTTCTGGACTTAATCTGTTTAAATGATTTCATTACCTTTGCAGAAACAGTTATAACAGATGTAGGTTTGGTTTTCCATGTTATGCAGTTTTTAACAATAAAAATTCCATAAAACTGCATGTTGTTGAAAGACTAACCTTTTAAAATACTAAAAAAGGGTAAAGTGCAGCCATTATCAACCCACTGCAGGATGGAAGCCTCCTCAACAATTCATGCTGAGGGAAATGGACCATAATACCTTGTATTTTCAATGTGAAGAATATTTATATAATTATTATATATTTCAATAAAAACAATTGTCATTGAATAAACATTATTACTGCGTTATTTATTCTAATTTATTTACCGGTTAACTGATATTCAATGAACTGTTTTTTCAATAAATTGTATTTTCAGTGAATTGATATTTGGTGAACTGTTTACGGTGAATTTTTCTAAACCGGGTTATTTTGTATATTCATCATTTCCTTACCTGTAGCATATTTAAGGAACCAGCTAACAATGGTTATCAAGAGACTGCTTTAATTCTAAACATTCCTTCCACACACTATAAAATTCATTTGGAACATCAAAAACTAACTTTGCAATTAAAAAAAATAATAATAATAAATATATATATATATATATATCTCATCTGTCCCATCCCCTCTAATAATGTCTCATTCTTCCTTAAATTTATTGAAACTGCCCACTTCCACAACATTATATAGTAGTTTATTACAGTAATCAAATACCCTCCGGTTGAGAGCAAATTTCTATCCTGCTGCCATCTCTGAAAAGAGATGGTATGTGGCCTAAACCTTACCCAATGGAATAATCACTTCCATGTCTCAGCTGGCAAAGTTTCAGTATATCACTGATAGAACCCCCATTGAGTTCTAGCAGCTTGTCTGCACTGCTCAGAGAACTTTTTACCGGACTGCATAATTATCCATAGGCTCCTTCCTTTCTCCAATACCTTGAGTGCAGTACTACCCAACTGGTATGTTATTTTGGAATTACTACTGCCCATATGCAGTACCATGCATTTATCAATGTTAAACTTCAGTTACAACTTCTCACCCCCTGCTGCCCAATTTTTATAGGCCCTGATGCAGTAGTATGCCTTGATTCCTGTTATTAATCACGTTGCTAACATTTGTATTATCTAAAAACTTAGACAATAAGCTTGATCACGGCTTCACCAATACTGTTAATAAATTTTTTTTTTTTTTTTTTTATGTGAACTCCAAACACGAGAGGTATTAGAACCTATAGTACTTAGTACTGTGCTTGGGTTAATACCCATCTTGAGAGTGCATTAACTTATTGAGGTTAATTATGAGGGTACCACTGGACAAGAGAGAGATTCCAATTCAGGGACTGGAGAAGTGCTAATGTATTGCCAATAGATAAAGGTAGTTCTAAGAGAGAGATCAGAAACTACAGACAAGTCAGCCTGACTTCAGCACTAGGGAAAATCTTGGACAATGATTAAGAATGCTATCCATGGACATTTAGATAGAAATGGAATTCTGATGGAGACATGTTTCACTGGTTAGCCATTTCAACACAGTTACCCTTGAGCTGGATCCAGGGAATAATTATGACATAGTTTATTTGGATATCAACAAGTCATTTAATTCAGTCTTTCATGAGAGGTTATTGTATAAGCTGGAACATGTTTGGATCACAGGCAAGATTCTAAGATGGATCGCAGGATGACTGCAGTGCAGAAGGCACTGCAGTCATCCTGCGATTCGTGGATACTCTTCAGACTGATGTAATGTCAGAAGTGGGGGTTTCTCCAAGAATTGGTTCTTGGATCACTGTTTCTGATTTTCATAAATGACACTGACTAAGAGAATAGGGGACATGATGTCAAAATTTACAGATGATATAAAGATTGGGAGAGTGATTAACAATCAATGACAAGCAGCAATCCTTCGGATGAATTGGACAAGCTTGAAGAATGGTCAGAAATGTGCAGCAATGTTTTAATGCTGAAAAATGCAAGTTGTTACACTTGGAGAATAGCAATCTCAAAGTAACTTAAGTGGAGTAGAAGAAGAAAGGGATCTGGCAGTTATGAAAAGGTGGCCAGGAAAGTCCATGGTGTCCTATCAAAGATTTATCAAATAACAGCCTGTAAAAATAGGGAGATCATAATACTACTATATAATGCAATTGCAAGAGCACACTTGGTACACTTATGTCCAAATATGGAAACCTAACCTAAAAAAAAAGACAACGGCTTCTTAAAAAGGTCCAACGACAGGCAACTTCTATGGTAAGGTCACCAAAAGAGTAACCGCTGTACGAGGAAAGATTTCGATTATGTAGATTATGGAGCTTAGCAACTAGACACTGTAGAGGGGAAACCCGACTGAGGGCTGTAAGGCTCTGCGAGGGGATAGTACAATGAATGAAAGTGAAATTTTCTCTGTTATAAATGATTCTGGAACTAGGGGCCATAAATTCAAATTATGAAAGAGGTTTAGATTGGACTATACGAAGTTTTCTTTTAGCCAAGAGTTGTTAATTACTGAAACAAGTTGCCTCTGTGGGTGGCTGAGGCTGATAGCTTGGAGGGAAGCACAGTCCATTTTATCTACTTTTTTATATATTTTCTTTAATTTTTTATATCATTCTTTATATTTTTGCTTTATTTATTATTTTTTGGCTGGTGCATCAGAAGCCTGTGGCACAGTTTCCTTGAACTATATGGCTAATAACAAATACTAACCTATTCCAGTAATTAACAACTCACTAAATAAAACTAAACTTCCTGCAATCTAGTCTAAAACTCTTCCCTCACAATTTCAATTTATAATCTCCATTTCTTGAATAAATTATAACTAAAAATTTTGCCCTCATTCATTTCACTTTCTCAGACAGTTATAGATTTCAATTATGTTCCCTCTAAGCTGCCTGTTTACCAAACCATGCTCTGTAGCCCACATATTTGAATTCTTCCTCATATGGAGACCTTTTCGTTAATCTCATAAGCAATTTTCTCATCTTTTGGCCCTTTCAAGAAGGTCAATGTTTTTTTTTAGGTGCAGTCTCTATAACTTGGACACAGTATTCCAAGTGCAGTTTTACAACTGCTTTGTGCAATGGGTTTCTTGGTGATTCCCTTCTGATTCTTGCTTCTCTCTCTCTCTCTCTCTCTCTCAGGGTAATTGAGAATTTTTTTTTTTAGCTGGAGCAGCATAAGCCTTAGGCTTCCTTGCACCACATGCTAATAATAATAATAATACAGGTTGACCATCACTAATCTGTTCCACCGTTAATTCGGACATAATTTCTGTGAACGTAATTTCAAATTTCCCGGGTCGGCGCACCAACCTGCCGCTACTATTTTGGTGGCGTTGGTTGCAGCATCAGCTGTTGGCACGAGCTTGTAAACACTGGCAAGCCATTCCAACTTGTTTTTCTGCATTTATTATTATAACCTGTTCACATTTAGCCCCAGCCATGGCTCCAATGCATAAAGGAAGTGCCTCTCGTGGTGTAAAGCGCAAACACCGTACATTGTCAATAACAGATAAAGTTGAACTTCTGAAAAAACTCGACAACGGTGTGTCCGTGAGAAGTTGAACTCTGCTTAATTGTAAATCCAGAAATTTCTCTCAGTTCCTCTTATCTTAGTAATTTTCTTTTAGCCATTCCTTTTTTGATTTTTTTTTATAACACACTTATACAAACTTGCGAAAAAACACAACACAATATGATGAATAATACAGCGTGCTAACGAACTTGTTTTCACAAAATCTCTAACAATATTGACAACCTCATTGTGATGTTTAAGAGTTTATTTTATCGTAATTAGTTTTATTGCAGCGCTTGCTGCATGTGCAATAAACTAATCACAAATGATCTTCATATGCATGCCGTAATAGCGCCGCACGTATGTGGCCAACATGGCTTCTCAAGAAATAAAGTAACCAACATATGTGTCCATGATGGCCACGCCACATATATGCGACATAAAAAAATACTTTTTTTTATGCTGATCATTAAACAGTCTCCAATCTTTTACATCATACCCTGTATCCCTTTGTCAATGTCATTTAAAAAAAAATTATAAACAGCAGTGGTCCCAGTGCCAAGACCCTAGTTTTTATGTTAGCCCAATCTAAAGACTAAATAAAAATTTAGGACTGAAGCCCCAGACTACATTAAACTACTAAACATACAAGTTAGTGTACTCCATCAAGTCTGTACATGGTAAGTCAACTGAAGTAAATTACATGGCATTGTTTTATTTATATCTCATATTGTGAATGTCACTGCAACAGGTTGCCTATTCTCTATTTTCCCCAATAAAGAATACTATCAGGGCTATATGGCCTACATAGGTGGGTAGATAGGTACCCAGAAGTATAACAAAGGGCCAAATAGCCCTAATATGGCTGTCTGGGTGATTGTATCCACCAAGAATAATTAAAAATGGGCTTCTCTATTGGGGCAAATAGAGAATAGGCAACCCGTTGTGGTGACATTCACAATATGAGATATAAATAAAACGATGCCATGTAATTAACTTTGGTTGACTTACTACATATAGACTTATTATTATTATTATTATTAGCCATATGGTGCAAGGAAGCCTGAGGCTTATGCCGCACCGGCCAAAAATAAAAAATTTCCCTATTACCCTGAGTGAGAGAGAGAGAAGTAGAAAGGAATCGCCAAGAAAGAGAAGAATGATGATATCCAGCTCAGGACCCTGGGTGTGCCAAGCCCATACTCACCAGATGGGAGTCCCTGACGCAATGCACTAACTTGTATGTCTAGTAAGTTTTCGGTGGTCGGAAGCTTCAGCCCTAAATTTTTATTTAAACTATTGTACACTGTTTGGCATCTCACATAATGTAAAGTTAATTTCCTAACTGGGCTGTCAGTCATTATACCAATGGGTACCTACCCACCCACCCACTGATAAAGGGCCAAATCGCCTCGAAACGGCCATTTGGGTGTTAGTATCCACTGAGAATAAGTAACAATAGTCTTCTCTGCTGATGAAGTGTTCCCTATTCATTATTCGAAGAGTAATAAATAGGCAACTCGTGAAGGCATTCACAATATTAGATAAAAATAAAATGATACGACGTAATTAACTTTGGTCAACTTAACACATGTAGACCTGATGCAACATACAGATCTAACAATTGAATGTCACAATCTGAAGATAAAATTGGTTCTGTATCTGTTTATAATTCAATGAGATGCAATACTTCAGAACCTTAGATCTTTCATATTGAAATTTGTAGAGGACCAGTTTCTTTCATAAAACCTGGAAACAGACAATTATGGATAATTCAGCTTAAGTGAGATTTTTCTACTTAAACAACCATTCAAAGAAAGCAGTATTTATGTTTATAGCATACATGCAAATGCTGATTATATATATATATATATATATATATATATATGTGTGTGTGTGTTACACCCAGATTGTCAAATTGAATAGTCCATGAAATGGGCAAATTTTTGTCCATTCCAGGAATTGGCTTCTCCTCGTATCCATTTCATGAACCGGCCAAAAACTTGCCCAGTTCACATTCTGCCTAAATTCATAAACTAGTGGGCTGCTGAAAGGTTTTCTTAGTCTTGTAGTGTGTTGGGATTATTAGTGAACTGGCAGTTGCTGAAGTACTTCCCTTAGTCTTATAGTGGGCTGGGGATTAATAGTAACCTCAACGGTATGCATTTGTGGATGTGGTATACATTACTTGTACTGAGAATGATTGGCTGTACCTATTCCTTTCGCTTAGATTAACCTGGAAGCATATGCCATGTGTTTGCTAGGCTGATAATTACTGCAAATAGAAGTCTAGTTTAAAAAAAAAAAATGTTAGGTCAGTTTATACAACTTGACCCCAGGGGCTCATATCTGGTATGGGCTCAGCACACCCAGGAGTCCTGAGCTGAATATCATCATTATTCTCTTTCTTGGAGGTCCCCTTCTATTTCTGACTGAATCTCTCCACATTCAGAAATTTTTTTTTTTTTTTTGGCTAGTACAGCATAAGCCTCGGGCTTCCTTGCACCATATGGCTAATAATAAAAAAATAATAACGAATTATTCAAAGCAAGTGGGAAATACACACACACACTTTTTTTTTTTTTTAGGAGCATTAGCAACTAAGGCCATATTGCTCCGGGATATGCGGTGGTCATTCCCTAACCTTTCCACATCCTCCGTATTTGGTGGTGACGGGCTCGAACCCCGGTCTAATCAAGAAGCATGTGCTACGCACTGCTGCTCCTTCCCACCTGGCTACGGAGAAACCCCCCCCACACACAATGTGTTTCTTTCCACCACTTGAAACCCTCCTGAACAGTAATACAATCTTTTTTCTTAGCAGTCCTACAACAGTTTTTTTTTTTTACTAGACTTTCATTTTGAAGCATGTTTTTTACACTTGAATCCCTCCCAAAATAGCTATAAACTAACTAACCTTTTTTTAATAGACTTTCATTTTGAATCAGGTGTTCAAAATGAAAGAGGGATGCAAGTGGTTTCTCCCACTTGCATCCCTCCCAAATAGTAATATAAACTGACACAACCTAACCATTCTTTTCATAGACTTTAATTTTGAATCATGTGTTTTTCCCATGCTCGAATCCCCCCAAATAGCTGATGCATAAACTAACTTTTATTTTTTTATACTGGAATTTCATTTTGAGTTGTGTGCGTGTGTGTTTTTCCCCTGCTCGAATCCCTCCCGAGAATGGCTGTACAAACTTACCTAACTTGTTTTTTTTTTTTGCACTAGACTTACTAACCTAAATGAATACCGTATACTAAAGAATAACCAGAATAAAAAATATGATTAAAATTTTATTGAATTTTTTTTTTTTTTAACTAAACTTTACTATAATCTGTGATAATCATAACATTAGCATTAGTAGAGGCATGTGATGCAAGAAAGCAAGCTTATACAGCATCATCCAAAAACTTTCCATTTCACCCATCCATTCGCTCCAATAATTTGTCCAGTTCTCAGTTCTTCCTTGAATTTATTTACACTATCAACTTCCACACCAACAGGGCTCACATCTGGTGAGTATGGGCTTGGCACACCCAGGGTCCTGGTGCTGGATACCATCATTCTTCTCTTTCTTGGTGATTCCTTTATACTTCTGTCAATCAATCTCTCTCTCACTCTCTCAGGATAACTTGGGAATTTTTTTTTGGCTGGTGCAGCATAAGCCTCAGGCTTCCTTGCACCATATGGCTAATAATAATAATAATAACAACAATAGATGGAAGTTTGTTCCAGCAATTAACTATCTGCTGGCTAAAGGCAAATTTCCACATATCTATTCTGCAACTGTGTTTCCTCAATTTGAATTTATGCTCCCTCACATGCATAATCTGAGAAAGAGGAAGAATTCCATGAGCACAGAGATTGCTCAAACCATTCAAGGCCTCAATCAGATCACCTCACAGGTGTGTACTCTCCAGACACTGTAATTTGCAGAACTTAAGCCTTTCTTGGTAAAAGCAACCCTTTGTTCCCCTTCTCTGTACTTGTTCCAGCAGCTCTACATCTTTCCTAAAATAAGCCCTCCAGACATGTATGCAGTACTCAGGTGTGGCCTGACCATTAACTTATTGCTAATGTGCCAGTGTCCTTGAAATTTTCTCTCTAAGAACAGTTAAGGGCCATTCCACTTTAAAAGTTTAGCATTTTATTTTATTTATTTTATAACTAAACATCTTTTTGTGACAGTTCAGGCAATAAACAGTTTGTATACTTTAAGACGTGTTTATTCATATTATTTGATATTAAATGGACAGTTCATGAAATGGGCAAGAATGGACAAAAATTTTCTCATTTTGAGAACTGGTAAATTTCATAATCCAAGTGTAACACATACATGAATACATTTTATTTGGTAAAACTCTTCAAAAATTCACTGCAATCAACTGCCAGTCACCTAAAAGAATTACTGAAAATGAAATAAGTTACTTTTGAATAAGTAGTTATTTCACATTTAAATTACATTCTTATCAAGCTGAAGTTTTTCATATTTTTATACAATCATTTTTGTAGTCATAATAGGATACACTGAATGCAGGTTGCCATACTTAGACCAAAACAATCTGAACCCGGAGGTCCACTTGTGCTGTGGATCTCCAAAAGAATGTGGGAGGAATATATACCAATGATAAACAAATATCTCAGTGATAGATCATTCATTGTAATGGCCTCCTCTGCTCTAGTACAACTTTCATTCTTTTAATAGTAGAAGCTCAAAAAGCTCATAAAACTTGCAACTGGAGTAATGAATTCATTATGAAACTTACCTAGATGAATTTTCTTTAATTTACAAATTAAATTTCAGATAATAACCTTGACAGAACTTGTACAAGCAGCTGGTTAAGATGTGACTGCCCAAGTGGTCAATATGTTAGTATAGAGTTATGCTACATGATTCCTAATAACATTATGCATTGCAGGATGGTTACAGAGCAGGGGACAGAGTTGTGATTAATGGTTATTCTAGAGACTGCGCTAAAGTTTGTAGTCCCCACCACTAAGGATTGGTACTAGGACCACTGTTGTTTCTGATTCTCTTAAATGGCACTGACAAAGGGATACAGAGCATGATGTCAAAATTTGCAAATTATGTCAGAAAGCAGTTAGCAACTGTTGCCAAGCAGTGTTCCTTCAGGATGACTCAGATAGGCAATCAAGGATGATTAGAAAAGGCAACTATGTTTTAATGCTGTAAAATACAAGGCCTTACTAGAGAAATAGCAACTACAATAACACACCATTTGGTGCAGTTGAATTAAACACAATAGAGGAAATCTGGGGTGGATACAACAGGCAAAAATAAAGTCCTTCATGCAATGTAGGCAGTGAGAAGAGCTTATGTTACCTGTCATAATTCACAAAAACTTTCTTGTAGAGATAGGGAGGTCATAATTGCAATGTGTATGGCAATTGTAAAGGCAGCACTTGTAATACTGCACCCAAAGTACTGAGAAAACACATCTAAAAAACAAGACGAGCTTCTTTAGACAATCCAAATATGGGCAACACATCTGGTGACATATGCATAAACCCATGCAAGGAAAGACTTTGAATAGTCAGGCTATAGAGCTTAGTATCTTAAAAGCTTTGGAGGGGGTTGAGGTTTCTAAAGCTCTCAAAGAGGATAATAAAAGGAATGGAGGCAATTTCATTCATTTTGCTGTTATGACGCCAGAACTAGAGGCTAGAAAGTCAAATTACAGAGAGATGCTTAGTTTTCTTAAGTTTTCCTTTAGCCAACGAATTGTTAATTCTAGAACAACTTACTTCCGTGGGTAGTTGAGGTTGTTGGCTTCAGGCAATTCAAAGGTCAGCTAAATAAGGTTGTTTTTTTCTTTTTTCTTTAATGCCAAATGAGAGGTATTAGAACCTATAGTACTTAGTACTGTGCTTGGGTTGGAGGTTGAGAGAAGATATCTGTTGACATTAGACTTGAACTTCTGTAGACTAATTTTCAGGAAATACGTATGAAGGAAGGTTGTTCCACAAAACGGCAGTTGAATGAATAAATGAGGAAGATGAAAAGTTTTTCTGTGAGTTTGAAGTTGGGCAGTAAATGGATGCTGGCTGGTGGCAGCATGTGTTCGGACTGTTTTGAAAGAGAGAGTGAGAATTATAGAAGCCAATTCAGAAGACCAGTGCCCACGGACGTATCTGTAGGAAAGGAATGCAGCAGAAACATACGTCTATACTCTGTTAGAGAGGAGTCATTAATTAACCTAATTGCCCTCTTCTGAATGGAATCTAGAAGCCTGAAAGAGGTTTCGGGGGCATCGCCCCAGATGTGGGAACAATATTCCATGGTAGGGCAGATTTGCAACTTGTACAGAGTGAACAGCTGTTTGGAAGAAAAGTAATGCTGAGAGCAAAAGAGAAAATCAAGTTTTAGATGCAGAAGAAGCAATATTTTTAATGTGCTTGTGCCAAGAGAGATTGGAAGTTAGGGTAATCGCCAAAAGAAAAATATCGACTTACACAAAAATCGGAGTGTCACCAGAGATAAGAATAGAAGTAGAAGAATTCTTTTTGCGAGATATAAGAAAAGACTGAGTTTAAGGATTGAAATCAACTACATTGTCTTTGCCCCACTGGAGAATTACCTGAAGATTGGCATTTAAGGAAATGGTATCAGATTTTCGAGAAGTCAAAGCTGATAGAGCAGGACAAGTTTTTCAAAATGGAAAGCAATGTGATATCATCGGCAAAACTATGGATAGGATTTCCAGTCAATGGAAAGTCATTAATATAAAAGAGGAAAAGAGTGGGGGAAAGAACTGAACATTGGGGGACACCGGCATTAGTAGATAGGTTAGAAGACAGAGAGCCATCTACCATCACCCTCAGTGAGCGATCAGAGAGATAACTGGATAACCAATTACAAAATCAGTTGGCAGACCATAAGATGGAAGTTTGTTTAGAAGACCTTTATGCCAAACACGATCGAAAGCCTTTGAGATGTCAAGAGCAACTACTTGTGTTTCACCGAAACTTTCCATTGAATTAGTCCATAAATGGGTCACATAAGCCAGAATATCACCAGTGGATCGACACTGACGGAATCCATACTGGCGATCGTTGATCAGACGGAAGGTTTCTAGGTAGTTTAAGAGTTGGCGGTTAATTGATTTCTCCATTACTTGATAAAGAGTAGAAGTAATTGCAATAGGACGATAACTGGTTTGGAGGGATTTGTCACCCTTTTTAGGAACTGGCTGGTTATGAGCAAATTTCCAAGCAGAAGGAAAAACACCTTTGGAATGAGAAAGTGATAAAAGGCAGCAAAGAACAGGAGTAAGTTCAGGAGCACAGGTTTTGAGAACAAGTGGAAAAGTACCACTAGGACCTGGGGTGTTCTTAGCACCAAGATTCGTCAAAATTCTTCTGACATCCTTTTGACGGAAGACCACAGGAGGAATTGAATGGAGCATGTTGGGAATGGTGGGAGGTTTTTACCGAGATCATTAATATATGAGTTGGAAGAAAAATAGGATGCTAGCAGGTCAGCTTTATCCTTGGCTGAAGTGACAACAGAACCATCTGGTTTGGACAGAGGTGGGAGCAGAGATGAGCAAAAGTTGTGGCCAACAGCTTTGGCAAGAGAGCAGAATGCTCGGCTACCATTAGGGCAAGAAGCAAGTGGCCTGTTCAAAATCTAGTTTGGAGTGATTAATAACTGCTTTACAATTGTTATGAGCTTTGGTGTAGGCAGAAAATGAAACTGAAGAATTTGAAAAAAGCCAATTACGATACGCAATGTTCTTCTCTTGAACAGCCTTAGCACATTTATTGGAAAACCAAGGTTTAAATAAAGGACAAGATTTTAAAGTGGAGTTTAGGTTAAAGGATTCCATTCCTACAAGAATAATTTCACTGACATGATCTGAGCAAATGTCAACATCAGAAGTGTTGAAACTGTAATCCGACCAAGGAAAAGAAATCTCACAGGTCATCCCATTTTGAATTCTTGTAATGCCAAACAACATGAGGTTGGGAATAGCCATGAGCCGAACACCAAGTTGTGATATGAGGTGCCTAAAAGACTACTCACTTCTACCGTGTACTTAAAAGAGTTGTTTGTGAGAAAAAGATCAAGTGTGTTGGCTGTCTGATTAGCATTGTCCACTATTCTCGTAGGTAAATGAACAATTTGTGCAAGGTCATTAGTAATTGCAAAAGCCTTAGCATCTCAACCAGCTGGGTCAGTGTGGCTAGAAAATGGAAGCCAGCTGGAGTTGTGTAAATTAAAATCAAGATAAATTACCTCACTGTTAGGAAAGTTGGACTGGAGAAAGTCAAGTTGCAAAGAGAGGAAGTCAAAGAGCTCCAAGTGATTAGTCGAGTTGGGAGAATGGTTGTTGTTATTGTTATTGTTGTTGTTATTTGGTTTTTAGGAGCATTAGCAACTAAGGCCATATTGCTCCGTTGCGGTGGTCATTCCCTGACCTTTCCGCATGCTCCGTATTTGGTGGTGACGGGCTCGAACCCCGGTCTAATCAAGAAGCGTGTGCTACGCACTGCTGCTCCTTCCCACCTGGCTACGGAGACGCCCTGGGAGAATGGTAGAGACAACAGATGAATGTGACAGAATGAGGGGGAGAGAGATTTTAAGTCAGAGAAGATCGAAAAGAGGAGATTCCAAACTACCAAGTATCTGATAGGGAATATCGGAATGGACATATGCACAAGTACCATCTTTGAGGCAAAAGGAATCAGACAACGAATAATTTGGGCAACTGAGACGAGCAGTAGTTGAATCAACCGATAACTATGACTCTGTCAGAAAAAGTACATGGGGTTTGGCAGACTGCAAGTGGAAATGAACATCGTTGAGAATAGAATGGAGACCACATATATTTGTGAAATGAACTAGAAAGTGTTTGAGGGGATTTAGATTTTTTCCCAGATAAGCTTACTCTTTTAGTTTGACAATTCATTGTGTATTCAATAATAAGAAAAAGTGTGTGTGGGGGGGGGACATGCTGTATGAAGTAATGAAATTTTTGGATATGGTGTCACATGGTAAGAATCTACCCAGATCCTTGACAAAATGTGGCCTCAACAATGCCCTCCCGCATACACACTACTCGGACTCCCTTCAGTCACCATCTGTGGGAGTAGGGTAGCAAGGTTATATACCAGCTGCTCTGGAAGCCTCCTAAAAATTTACCAATAGGTTCGGTCTGGTGTACTAACTAGCGGCCAGTCTGCGAACACCGTTTTAGAGCCGTACCTTCAAAATGTAAGGAAGATTCGATCTCGCCGTGATGTCCATCATAACCTCAAAAGTCATCAGTCATACTGCATGATGGAAGAGATGGAGAAGGGTTGATGGAAAAGCAAAGTGGTGGTATTGCACCAGTTGATGAGTCCTCTACCACCTAGTATTGCCTGGTAACACAGAGGGGCGGCATTCCTCTATGTGGTATGGGCGCCACACCTCGACCCCTACTTATATTGGTTCACACCTGGGGTGGTCACCCACAGTGTGCGCTTGTGAATGGGGGTTATACCCAGGATTACTAACAGTCCCCCCATCATGAAAGTGCAAGCAGAGGATTTGGCCATCCGGACTTCGCTAAAATTGGGTCCACTTGACTTGAGTGTCCACCGAATATCAGTTCCATCAGCATTTTAGACTCCCAGGTAGCAAGTACAGCTTGTCTGGCATATCTGAGAGAATGTCTGTGACAACCTCAAGGAACATGCAGGTAAGTAGGTTGTTTGTTATTTGGTTTTTAGGAGCATTAGCAACTAAGGCCATATTGCTCCGGGAATATGCGGTGGTCATTCCCTGACCTTTCCGCATTCTCCGTATTTGGTGGTGACGGGCTCGGTAAGTAGGTAATGAGGAAAACACATAGGCAGTTTATTATTTATTTATTTTTGACTGGTGCAGCAAAAGCCCAAGGCTTCCTCACACCATCTAGCTTATACTGTAAATAACGTACAGTACAATGTCAGTCATACAGAATAATTTGAAAGGCTGGTTTTTCTTCTTTTTTTTTTTTTTTAATTAATGGTGGTTTAAAAAAAAAAAAAAAAAAATATATGGTGGTATTTGAGACAAATGTTTATTGTTACGGGAGTATTTCTATTTCTTTTTTACTTTGTATATCTGGTGAAATATTGAATTAGGAAACCATGAGTGATAGATTTAGTCATTCGCTTCCGTGAACCCAATTTTACTTGGAATATTTTATTCTCTTCATTTCATGTTATGTTTAGTTTAGCTTCAGATTCAGTAAGAATCATATCAGCCTGAAACTGTGCAATTTATTATTTTTCTCAGTTTTTTTACAGTAAAATTTCAACGAAAAGAAACACTAAAATGGGCAGAAAAATAGGAAGAACATGATATAATGAAGGTGATATTGTTAAGGAACTTAAGATTTAGTGGCAAAAAAAAAAAGGTCACAATAAACCATTAAATAAATTCATTTTTTTTACGATATTTTTAGTCTTTTCCTTTTACCTAATACATTATAATAGAATTTATTTAATCTAACCATATGTTCGATTATCCGGAAGACATCTGACAATTATTCCAGATAACTGACACTCTACTGTATTATGAAAAAAAAAGCACAACTTCATCTCTATTTGATTGTGAGGTGTGACCTCTTTTTTACCACTTTGTTTTCTGATGGAAGTGTGTATAATTCAACAGCAGGTAAAGCACTGCTCTCCAGCAAATTTTCTTTAAATTACTGCAAACTGCCACCAACTTTAAATGAAATTCAGTTAATAGTTCAATTTTAATAATGATACAAATGCGTCAACATTTCATACTCTACATGTAGATACAATAAAAAGAGACGTGATTCACATGGCAGGGGAGAAGGGGGGATAATGTAGAGTGGTGATTCTCAATTTATGGATCCTGATCCATAAATTGGTCATCAAAAGTACATTCATGCCATGTTACATTATATTTAATAAAATATTACATCTAGTTACATCACTGCATAAATCACAATTAATATATGCAGCACTAAACTTGTACAATTTCTCCCAACGTACACATTCCACTTTGCTTTTTTTGTTAGTGAAATAATAATCAATTGGCATCATACAATCCTAATGTGTACCCATGTTTTTTTGTTAGTTAAGCAGCTTCACGAACAAACCTTATTTATGCACATGTTTTTGTTACTAATGCAGCAGCTTGCTGTAAGTTTTATCCATACTTGATGTTTTTGCATGGGTGCAAAATCATTAAGTATGGATTTCCTTTGATAATTATAGTGGGGTGAATGGGCCACACAATACGCAAAGAAGTTCTTTTCAATGAATTGTTACTGTTTAGTATCTGAATGGCACTGAAATTTATTCAGTTTCAGTGTCATTCGGATACTAAACAGTAACAATTTTAAATGAGGGACGTGCATTTCTTTTCCCTTCATATAATATGAAAACAGCATTTAAATTTGGCATATTAGATGTCATAATTTTCAAAAACTTTTTCCAGTATAAAATTTGCTATGATCCTTGTTATTATTTTTTACACTCAAGGATCTCAACAATTCAAACTCAGAAATATTTTCAAAAAATATTCCTGGTTTTAATTTATTCAGGTCACAAAACCTACTTGGCTGTCAAAGTGTATTCACAAAGAGGCTGGGTACTGCTAGAGTAAAGATAGGGAGAAAAACTGTACAGTCAGATTTGCTGATGATATCATGCTGGTATCTAATATAAAAGAAGGATTACAGATTTTGTTGAGAATTAAGCAAAGTTTTGAAGAACATGGGAGGAGAATAAATTTTGAAAAGTTATGCTGGAAGGAAAGCATTTAAAAAAACAAAACTATTAAAACACACTATTAAAATGGCCGGAAAGAGGATATTATATAATACAGTCGATTCCGGTTATTCAGGACACATCGCGACTAGTGCATTTTGGCCCGATTAAGCGGCTGCCCCAATTATCCGAAGTTTCACAAAAAAAAGTTAAAAATACATTTAATTCTATTAAACAGCGATTCCAATTAGCGAAAATAGGAGGAATATTATCCACAGGCGATAAAAGTAAAGATATATTAAGCACAAATTTACCCTTTATTACCTTACCAATTAAAATATTAAATGATACATGAAAATTGGAATAATTAATACGTACTGTAATATGTACATACTAACTAGCTGAGATTGCTGTTCACTGGTATTTGTGGGTGGGGGTTAAAACTTAAAACAGTAAAAAGATGAGCAATCAATAACAAAGAACACGGCACGCACAAATTGCAAGTAACACGATTCATGCAAGTGAGAACGAAGTAACAAGTTACGAAGCTTTAAAAATAGGAATGAAGAGAAGATTCTGAAAATTAATTTTTTTATAAGATTAAAGATTTCATGGGAGTGTAAACACATTTCGTCATAATAACCCATAGAATTCCAGCTGTCGGTATTATCGCAAATTCAATAAGATCGAGTTTACTATTCGTTTATGATAGATTGCATTAGCAGAAAAGCCCAATAAACAGGTGACTGCTAATTGTTTTTATTGTTTTATGGTTGTGACCTCCAGAAATCCGAATGATGTGGTATAGTCAGAGACAATCGTAGGGTAATCTCCAGTGCTGCGGTCTCCTGCCCCGATTAAACAGCATGTTGTCCCAATTAAGTGAAGTGAACCCTGGCTATTTTCTCGATTGGGTTCTGTTTTTTAAGATTTGCCCCAAATAAACAGCTGCCCCGATTAACTTGTGGCCCAAATAACTGGAATGTATTGTATAATGTTTGAACAGCATGTTGTTTTATTTAAAGTATTCAAGTAAAGATCAAAAAGTGATGGGTTAGTTGATATAAATACTTTAAATAAAAGCATTTCACATGTGCAAAGTTTAGAATCTATTTAATGCTAACAGAATCTAACAATTATACATCTCCACTTCTTCAGCAGAACTTCAAATATCTGACACTTTTAGAATATTTCCCTGAAGTTAGTTGAACAGGCTGGCTGGACTTAAAAAAAAAAAAAAAAAAGTGTCAAATTTATGCATTACACTCCATTAATTTCCAATCACCAATTTCCTTTTGTTTTATGTAGTTCCTAGAGGGTATGTCAATGCTATTATGTGTTTGCAATGTATAAAATCATTCATTTTGCAAGTCACCCAATAACAGTTCACAATACAGCAGAGCAGTATACATTTAATTTTTTAAGTCAATTCCAATAATGAAATCATGTTGCACTATTTATACATTTATGTCATATAAAAAATTATTGGACAATCACAACATCCACATCAGAGGCAGCATTTGAACCCACAACCCTTATTTCTTAGATAAGTATATTAAGCATTAAGCCAATCTGGCAGTACAGGTTAACATTTTAGCTTAATGCTGGTGACTATCATTCTGTGAAAATTATAGGATCAGAGCTACTGTATTATCTAATTTATTATGCTGTGTGCATAATCTTCAAAAAACCAGAATTTTAAAAAAGTTTCCATATCATTTTAAAAAATTTTCCATATCATTTGAGGATAAATTGTATACACAGCTGTAACCATATATAAGAAACAGGTGTCAGTTTGTCCTTTTGGTATTTATGCAATGGTGTAACAGCAAGATCACAAGAAGTGGTTAATCTTATCAATTAAATATTTTATGATAACTTTGGATTAAAGTAAGATTAAATTAAAAGTAAAATTTAACAATAAAGATAATTAAGAACCGTTGCAGTCAATGAAGAAGCAGAGGAGAAAACATCCACAAAATGTATGATTGTTAGATTTTAGCACAATACAGCATTGGAGGAGGCCATTAGAAGATTTAAAGCTTCTCAGATGTAACTGTGGAAGAGGCTTGAAAGGCTGAAATGGGCACACAGGGTTAGACAACCCTTAATGTCAACAAGTATCTTCTTTCATCTTCTCAACCTTCAACCAATGGATGGTACTAAGTACTATAGGTTCTAATACCTCTTGTGCTTGGGGTTCTCTTAATAAAAAAAAAAATATATATATATATATCCTATATGCCTATTTCATCCTTTCACCTTCCTCAATACTTCACAACACACTAGGAAGCAAGGAGAAAATCAAAGGATATAATGAAAAGAAAAAAGTTGAATTAGATATGGATTGAGGGGAGAGTCAGAGACTTAATTGAAGAGAAAGTGATGGGCGAGAGATCAAGAGGAAGAAGGAGAAATGGAATGCTAGCTGATTTGATAGAGGATGATGGATACTATGGGCTGAAGGAAAGGGCTAGAGATAGGGAGGGTGAAGATTTTAGTTGTCACAAACCCGCCATGGGACAGAAAACACTTGATGATGTATCTATGTGTTGTTATGCCCTTCAGCACACACATCAGAAGATTCTACAGCAAGTGTTCAGGGGTTGTACATAATAATTATTTTAACCAGCCCTAATATTATTACCCTGGGGGCTCACATCTAGTGAGTATGGGCTTGGCATACCCAGGATCCTGAGCTGGATATCATCATTCTTCTCTTTCTTGGTGATTCCCTTCTACTTTTCTCTCTCTCTCTCGGGGTAACTTGGGAATTATTATTATTTTTTTTGGTTGGTGCAGCATAAGCCTCAGGCTTCCTTGCACCATATAGCTAATAATAATAATATGGCCAGTGTGTCTGAGAATAAAATGCCTTATTAAATTAAAACTTAACCTTCTGTCACTTGTGTTCTCATTTTAACAAAGGCATTTACATGGTCTGTGAAATGTTCCTTTTTTTTGTTTGTTTTAAATATAAAAAATAATTTATCTTTTGTATTGAATTAAAAATGGTGATCTATTAATTATGATTTGCTAACCTCAATAAAAAAAAAAAAAAAAAATGTGAATGAATTAAACGAGAAGCCAATAATAAAGTTTTTATCGTATTTTTTAAAATTTAGGGTCACTCATTCCTTGGAATTAAACAGATGCTTGAATGGAATCTGACAAATGCAATGCGAACATTTGTACTTTTGTTAGCCGTTAACATTTAGTTGCCGAAACCAGAGCTCTCTAGAAAGATCAGATACTTGTTGCTGGTATTTCACAGATACCAGGTGGGAATGGGAATAGATGCTATTGCTTGCCTGGCATCTGGTAAACAGCAAACAAAAAATTAATGTCTCATAATTCATGGTATATCAAAATGAAAACAGAAAATACTGTATAACAAATTAGAGAATATTGGTGTGCAAAGGTAGAAAAAGATATTTGATTTCATTTAGAAATTTTTAAAAAATGAACAGAAAAATTTTAAACAGTAGCATCTGCCAGATGCTATGCTAGCAGCAGAAGGCTAATAAGGTTATGGCCATGATTTTTTTTACTTTAAATGTAATATCTAAGTTTTACAGGTTGCGCCTGGATCCAGAACAAATCTATTCTCAATGATAAAAGTGACTCATCCATTACAAGCTTTTAAACTTCAAGAAATCAGAAACTATTCACCTTCTGGAGCAGCATTTCCCAAACTTTTTTAGTCATGGAACATTTTTTATCTCTCAATATATTTACGGAACACTTACAAAACAAGTTTAGCGGGAGCCAAAGAACTGTTGTTTGTTATTTGGTTTTTAGGAGCATTAGCAACTAAGGCCATATTGCTCCGGGAATATGCGGTGGTCATTCACTGACCTTTCCACATCCTCCGTATTTGGTGGTCACATGCTCGAACCCCGGTCTGATCAAGAAGTGTGCTACGCACTGCTGCCAAAGAACTGTTTGCTAATACTTTATTACATATGACGCACTGTGCATCAAAGCGCATCTTTATTTCCAACACATGTAAAGCTGAAATTCAAATAACTGTCATCATACTTTCGTTTTGGTCTTTTATTAGTTGGTTCCTGTTTTTTCACTTCAGGTTTTTGGGGAACAAAAAGCTGCGATTGTTCATCCTCACTTTGAAGGGGGCCAATATTTTGTGTTCATTTTCATCAACCACAGTTGCACTACTAGAAGTACTTGCTTCTTGTTTAAAGTTCCTTTTTTCAACCACAAATCATGGTTATTTATTTTAATAATATTTTCAAAATACTGATAATTATCAAAAAAAATTATACAAGGAAGTGAATTTAGTTGTTCTCCTTCAAACTCTCCTTCAACCTGCACACTCCAGGCTAAATCGCATACAAATGGCATATTAGATCACTACGTTGCTACTTTTTTGTAGATGCCATTATGTCTACGCATACTTCTCTATGCAAACCCGCCAAAATAAAATGTTTCCTGGTCTATTTCATTATTAGTCTATTCCAGTATATTTATAACAAAAAAAAAAAAAAAAAAAAAATGTTAAAAATTATAATGATACGAAAGTGGTGTACGCTACAAATATGCAAAATTTATTTATTTTATTATTATTTATGATTTTTCACAGAACACTAGTATTCCGTGGAGCACAGTTTGGGAAACATTGTTCTGGAGCAGAAGAACCACAAAGATAAAGTTTCTAGCATGACCCTTAGTAGTGGAAAATGCTAACTGGGACAAGTGTTTGCAAGAATGGTTGTCATCTGAAAACACAGGCTCCAATGCCCATGACCTTGTATCAAGACTCACATAGGTTTCAATACACAGGATCATGGAGATATGTTGACAAGCAATGAATATGGATGCCAAAACTAGTCTAACAAACTTTCCAGTGATGTGCATATTGCCACCCAGTGCTCCTTCTCTATCCACATCACTGATCATGCCTGAGCTATGGGCCCACTTTATAAATTACATTCTATTCACTGCCACAGCAGCAAAGATTTAGACCAGGCATGCTAAACATGTAGCCTGCGAGCTTTATGCAGCCCTCCAACAAAAAGGCTGCGGCCCGCCGAGATTTCTTGAAAATTTTTTTTTTTTTTTTTTTTCTTAAATTAAAAGAAATGGAAATAAAATACTAATCAAGTTTATTTTTATTTTCACAATTTATTTAGAATTTTACATTTAAGCAATTTTCAATGCAGCGCTCAAAAAAAGAGAGAAAAGATAGGACATAATGTTTCATTATTAAGCTTCGAGTACTACAGTCCACAAAGTGTTTGCTCAGTTGTATATTCGTGAATTATATTTTTCGCTGTGTGCGGTTAATTTTGTGTTTTATTTGTATTAAATTAAAAAGACACAATAATAAACATTTTGTCAACCCCTAATACCAGTATGAGTAAGAAAAGAACAATCGAAAAACGCTGCAACTTCCAAGAGAAATGGGAGCTAGACTATTACTGCATCCAGAAAAAGAGCAAAATAGTATGCTTAATATGTATTAAATCTATTTTAGTCTGCAAAGAATACAATATCAGGAGACATTATGATATGCATCATAAAGAAATCTATGAATTGAAATCAATTCTTAAAAAATAGCAAAACTTGTTTACCAAACCTTCTGAGGAAAATACAGCAGCTGTAAAAGCTAGTTACTTGTTATAACATTTAATTGCAAGCAAATCAAAACCTTTTACAGAAGGAGATTTTATTAGTGTGTTTAATTAAAGTAGCAGAAGTGTTGTGTCCAGAGAAAGTAAAAAGCTTCAAAAGTGTAAGTTTAAGTAGAAACACAGTAGCTAATAGGATTGATGAAATAGCTGAGAATTTAAGAAATCAACTCAATTCAATAATATCCACATTTGAAGCTTATTCTATTGCAATTTACGAAAGTACAGACATTCGAGATATTGCTTAACTGGTCGTTTTTATTTGTGAGTGTGATGTGAACTTGAAAGTAAGTGAAGAGCTTTTAGAAATTATTCCTATGCATGATACAACCACTGGAGCTGATATTTTTGGTGCACTTATGGAAATTCTGAATAAATATAAATTACTGCTGAACAACTTGGTTTGTCTTGCAACTGATGGCGCACCTGCCATGATGGGTATTACTAAGGGTGTCGTTGCAAAACTAAAAGAAACATGCAAACAACATGGTAATAATTATTTCGAACATTTTCATTGCATTATCCACAAGCAAGTATTACGTTCCAAAGTTTTAAATATCAGACATGTGCTAAAAAAAAAAGTCTCCAAAATTATAAATTTTATTTGAGCACGTGGACTTATCATCGACAATTTGTTTAATTTCTGGAAGCCATAGAAAGTGAACACACTGATCTATCCTATTATACAGAAGTTCAATGGATTTAGAGTCAAAGTCTTAAAACGATTCTTCAAGCTGCTGGATGAAATTGTAATGTTCTTGGAAACAAAGAATTATGGATGTACTGAATTAAAAGATGTACAATGGATAAAGGATCAGGCATTCTCAGTTGACATTACAAGTCATCTTAGCCAACTTAATCTTAAACTTCAAGGAAAACATCACATTGTTACAATGTTATTTGACAATATTAATGTTTTCAAAGAAAAATTACTTTGGTGCAAACAAATAGAAAAAGAAAACTTCTCATTTTAAAAGTTGCCAATCTCTTTGGTTAAAATCACCTGACTTAAAATTTACAGAATATACAGACCAAAGTAAGTTGTTAGAAATGGAGTTCGATAGAAGATTTTCTGATTTTCAAAAACTGCGAATTACAGTTTTGTCTTTTTACTTCACCTATGTCTATTGATATTGAAATTGTTGACGAGTTACAAATGGAATTAATTGAAATCCAATGTGACTCTTTGCTAAAGCAAAAATATACAGAAGTTGGAATTCCAGACTTTTACACTTATTTACCCGCAGATCGATTTTCAACAATGTTATCTTTCGCTACGAATGTACAGTTATGTTCGGGAGCACATACTTATGTGAGCAACTGTTTTCTTCAATGAAAAATAACAAAACTTCAGAAGGGTCAAGATTAACCGATCACCATCTATCATCAATCTTAAAGATTACATCAGCTCAAGACCATCAACCAAATTTTGATGATCTGCTGTGCTGTGGAAAACAATGCCAAGCGTCCTCTAAAAAATTATATAATAATTAATTCTGGTTTTATTGTTTATTTTTTATTAAATATTGTAAAATATTTTTAATTTAAAAACTAATGTAGGATACAAAACAGGCTATCTATATACTAAATACAGTAATTCTAAAAATTGTATTTTGTTTATTTTTTGAGTATTGAATGCATGTGGCCCTCAGCCTAATGCAAAATAGCTTATATGGCCCGTGGTGCCAAAACGAGTTTGACATGAATGATTTAGACCATTTTCTCTAATTTCTGAACAAGTTATCATATCTTTTTTACTTTGGAAAGGGGGGAAAACCATCTTTAGTAAAGGGGTAAGGCATTATTTCAATGGAGGTACTAAACTAGTTTCAGAAAAGAATGCTTCTCTGCATTATGGTTTTCTGTCTGGGAGTTCTTTCTTTCCTCCAGTGACTGCTTAACTTTATGGTCAATTCAGAAATTACACTCATATATTCATGTGTCAACTTAAAATTCTATCACTGTAATTAAATGTCGCCCAAGGACCGAACCAACTATTAAAATTTGCAAGGCACCATCATCATTACAGCTGCTCCTCACACAATAAACAGCTTGACTGACAATCTTGTGTTAAAAGGTGAATGATGTATTGAATCTAAATGGGCATTCAAGCAAAGTGTGCAAGTAAAACTGAAATATGTAAGTCTGGTAACATTCAAATTTAACTCCTACTACTGGCTGCATTAGTCCAATGCAACAATTCAATAAAGCAGCAGTTCCCAACCTTTTCTGACTTGCAAAACCCTTTCAACATAATTATCATGAACCACTAAGCCGATATTCTTTGAAATCACATAAGAGATCTGAATTTTTATTATAAAATATTTCCAGTACTACGTTTTTATAAGTGATATTGCGCGATAACATAAAATTAATATTAAGTACCTGTACATAACAATGGGCATTGAGAATGAAAAAAAAAAAAATTTTTTTTAATTACAAAAATATACCTATGTAAATCTAAGCAGATGCCATTAACAGAATTTTTAGTGCAAACCGCCTGGAACACTTTCGTAAACCACCGGTTGGAAACCACTTCAGTAAAGGAATGAGGTATTATTTTATTGTTTTAAAATTAATAGTATCACCTGAGAGACAGGCCCATGATTGTTGTTTATGGATTTTATGGCATAAGGGAAACAAGGCCCAGTGTTAGCATTAGTAGAGGCATTTGATGCAATAAAGCAAGCTTATGCAGCATCAGCCAAAAAAAAAAAAAAAAAACCACTTCCACTTCACCCCTCTGTTCGTTCAAAATACCTGTCCAGCTGAGCCTTAAACTTATTTAGGCTATCAACCTCCACTACAAGGGATGGAAGTCTGTTCCACAAACCAACCACCCGCTGGCTAAAGGCAAATTTCCACACGTCTATCCTACATCTGTCTTTCCTCAAATTGAATTTATGCCCTCTCAGGTGATTTTTCTGAGCTAGAGGAAGAATCCCATCAGCATTGAGCATGCTCAAACCATTCAAGGCTTTATACACCTCTATCAGATCACCTTGCTGGTACCTAGTCTCCAGACACTGTAATTTGCAAAACTTAAGCCTTTCTTCGTAAGAGCACCCCTTTGTTCCATTCACTAATCTTGTTGCCCTTCTCTGTACTCGTTCCAGCAGCTCTATATCCTTCTTGAAATGAGGCCTCCAGACCTGTATACAGTACTCTAGGTGTGGCCTGACCATTGCCTTATACAAGGGAATAATCACCTCCTTATCCCTGCTGGAAAAATTCCTGTATATCATTGACAATACTCCATGAGCTACTCTTGCAGCCCGTCTGCACTGCTCAGTGAACTTCATATCTGCCTGCACAACCACCCCCAAATCCCTTTCATTCTCTACCACTATCAGTGTAGTACCACAGAGTTGATACGTTGCTCTGGGGTTGCTGTTTCCCATGTGTAGTACTTTACATTTGTCAATGTTAAACTTCATTTGCCACCTCTCAGCCCATCTGCTTAACCTTTCCAGATCCTGTTGCAGCAGCAGCAGCATACTGTCAGTAGTATCCTTGACAACCCTGCCAACCTTTGTATCGTCTGCAAACTTGGACATTAAGTTTGATATACCATCATCAATATCATTTATAAATACAGAAAACAATAATGGACCCAACACTGAGCCCTGAGGGACTCCACTAATAACATTAGTCCACGATGAGCAGTGTCCATTGATTACCACTCTCTGTCTTCTCCCCCTCAACCACCCCTTTATCCATAGCAGCAATTTGCCTCCAATGTCACACTGCTCCAATTTGTATAGCAGTCTTCCATGTGCAACAGTATCAAAAGCCTTTCTAAGATCCAAGTATATAATATCAAAGCTATTCTCTGCATCCAGTTCTTTTGTGACTGCATCATAGTATCCAGTCAAATTGGTCACGCAAGACTTCCCCTTAACAAAACCATGCTGTGTCTGAGCTATAACTGAAGTCTTGTCTAAATGATCCTGCAGTGCTTCTTTAACCAGTGCCTCCATTAATTTTCCTCCAACAGAAGTTAAGCTCACAGGTCTATAATTACTTGTGTCAGCCTTTGATCCTCCTTTGTGAATTGGGGTCACATTTGCACATTTCCAGTCTATGGGTACCTCCCCTGAGTCCAAGGAAGCTCTCATAATTATGGCTAAGGGTTTGCTTACTTCCTTTGATGCCTCCTTTAATATAACTGGATAGATCCCATCCACCCCGGGTGCCTTTCTTGTGTTTATCTTCAACAGTTTCTCCTCCACTTTACTCCCAGTTATTTCAAGATCCCAAGGACCTATCGAATGGGCACACCGCCTGGTAAATTTAACTGACCATCCAGCTAAAATTTAAGCAATTTTCGCAGTACTGTATGGTACTGCTCAATGATCTCAATCAACATTAATTCGAACATACCATGCAAAGTATTACACTTACCCACCTCATAATGCCACCTGGCTGGAACTTCCCTCAAGTGATGCAATTAAATTAGATCTCAAGTGATGCTATTAAATTAGAACAATTATATGGGGAATGCTAGAGTTATTAAGACGACAAATGGGTAAAAGTACAAGGGGTGTACCAAAAGTAATAAGCACATTTATTTTACAAAAGATAGGAATGTACAAAAACAGTCACAGCCTCATAAATCCTGGGCACTTTTGTCAACTTCCACCAAATTTGGTGGAAGAAAGGTAAAAATAATGCCACTGAAGAAGCCTGCTTCAGCTCCTTGTAACCATGTAAAGCTTCTCTGACTGCATCATCAGTCTTATGTTGCTTGTTTTGAGTTTTTAACAGGGCCTAAACACTCCCTACTGCCTGAACTTGGTCCGCTCTGTAAGAGAGGGCCAAGTTCCGGCAGTGGGGGGAGTGAAAGATTATCTCCCAGCTCAATTTTGTAATTACCTGCACTTCTTGAAGTGCATTGTGTTCAGTTATTGTGCCATATGATGCTTAATCATTGGCAGGAATCAAACCAATTCATGGAACTTTCATTGGTCTTCAAACCTAGCTTCTTTGACAAACTGATATACCATTATCCACCTAGTTCTCTACAGCCAAACACATACAAGCTGGTCATAATTTTTCCAGACACCATTTCTGCACTTAGATGATACTTCAATATGCAGGCCTTGCTGTTAATGTCAACTGCAAAGATGCAGTTGACATTAGCAGCAAGGAATTCTAGCATAAAGTTATGCTAGAATTCCTTCAGTGAGGGTTTACTGTCTATCTATTTTCTTTAATTTTGAAAAAGTTTCGCACATATAAAAGTTGCTAAAATTGCTTGATCCACAGAATGAATATAGAGATTGTGTTGGGAGAACACAAAGTTAACATTTTTCAAAAGATCTGCAATGTAGGGTGGTAGCCTGGGGCATTATCCAGGACTAACAGAATTTTAGAGTCAAGATTATTTCTTTAAAAATATTCCTGGTTCCTTATGGAGATCCTCAATGAAATATTCCAAGAAAATATAGCCCTTGTAGCCAAGCTTTTCTATTCAACCATCAAATCACTGGAAGATGCTCTTCACAGTAATCCCATAACGCACCTGGGCAGTGATTCTCAACCAGGTGCTGCAGGCTTCCTAAAGGAGTGCCTGTGAAAGCACCTTCCAGTGATTTGATGATTTGTCTTTTGGCTGCCTTAAATTCAGAAACATTTTCCCTCCAAAGATTATTTTTATTGGCTATTTCCCACCAGTTTATAGTGCTTCATCAATGTTTATAACTTGTTTTGGATTAGAGCTACAAACTTCAATTAATTATATGCACATATTCATCGACCTGAATCTAAATTAAGTCAAATATTGCCTAGTACCCACAGATTGAAGGATGAATGTATGATACACTTACTGGAATTTTTAATGGAGCTATCTCCATTCCTGTCCATAGGTTTCATGAAATTTTCATTAAATCTAATCTATGTGAAGCAATGGTAAAATGTGTTTATTCAATCAACTAGATGGACTAGTGGCTTATATGTGACATTTCCTTCCATTTACAAGATCCAAGCAAGGGAGCCAAATCTGTTTGATAATGAATGGCTCTGATTGTCCCACCACTTGCACAAAGAGCAACAATATTTTGTAACGCCAGCTTGTAGACCTAAAAGAATCCTGATAATATCTTTGAAATTTCTGGAGAAAATTGTACATCTGCCGAAATTTCAAAGTTACCAGGAACCTTTTATACTGTACTTTCCTAAGAGAAACATGTTCTCATAGGATTCTTTCATGTGCATGGCTAGACTGATTGGTATAGATAGATATATGCTTACAGCATGGAATAACACAGCTTTCAGACTTAATAAAGAGTCTATGAAAAGCATCCATTCTTCTAGTTTATATTCTCCTCCAAGGCATCACAAGCAATCCAACATCATTACAGTAGCAAAGCGAACCATCCATAGAAAAATATGAAAAATGTTCTTTTTGCCATTTATTAAATACAGATATAGTTGTATCTTTTTGCAATAAACTCATTCCTTCAGCCTGAATCCCAAAAGCTCTGCCTGTGTCTTAGCTTTAAATCATGCACATGATTATTTAATTCACTTTGAATTATAAGATTATGCTTGGTGGTAACTGTGCATTTATTCTGATTCAAGGATCATATGGACTGTTTCCATTGGATTATCTGTGTTCCTTCTTCTAATCTTTTTTTTTTTTTTTTTTTTTTTTTTATTATTATGAAAACCCCAAACACGAAAGGTATCAAAACCTATAGTACTTAGTACCGTGCATGGGTTGAAGGAGAAGTAACTGGGATGCTGGAAACTTTGCTCTAGAGACTAAACATGGGTTTCACCACTTCAAGCCTCCAATAAGCAAAGTGGTGGTATTTCACCGGTTGATGAAAGTCATCTACCACCTGAAAATCACAAAGTTTCTGGAGGAATATCGAGTTCATCACTATGACCTAATCTAATGACTGAGATCAGTCATTAACAAGATTGATTGATTCTTTGAACATCATGGGAGGAAAAAATGACAGTAATATTTTGTGTTATACCATTTGGATGCAAAGCACACGATTAGTCAAGTAGAACCCATATCTTTAAATTACGTGATGATCACCTAATTTAAAGCCAAAATAAAGTTTATATGCTTTCTTTTAATAGGGGCATTACTTGTGTAGCCACCACACAAAAATAATGTCTCTATTGAAGACAGCTATCAAATGAATTAATGCACTGACATGTCAACTTAAAAGCATTCAACTACAACTATAACAAAGCACGAGAGCTTACTAATATGTGAGTTAACTTGCTAAAAGACTAACTCGCACACCTCTAACTATGACTGACATGTTACCTATATCCACCTGACATGCACAGAGTATGCCATATGGATATGGTATGATATGAACAGGGACAGAAAGTGTTAAAAGATGACTACAGCAAGATCTAAAGAACACCTGGCTTCAAAACTTCAATTAGCAGTCCAACTAATATGAACAGACAGACTATAACTTAAGTATGTGACAACTAAAATATAAAATATTTGTGAACAGAGGGTGAAAGGAAGGGGGGAATGCAGATTGGAAGCCCACTTTAACTCTGTTCCTTTTCCTCTCCACTGTTCCAAACACTTTACTTTGATTTAGGTGCAGAGAAAACAGGACTTGGGACTTGACTGTCCACTGTTCTTTTGTTCCATTATTTGCAACCTTACAAGGCTATTAGCATAATATAAGACAGATTCAGTTTAAATTTTAAATTTAGATTTATATTACTAATGAAAGAACCCAGAGAGGTTCTGAAATGTAAAGATAAATTTAATTTCAATTAAAATATCATAACATGCAGTTTTTATACAATTTTTACATAACTTCTTGTATGTAAATTTTGTATATTTTAAGTTTATAATAATAATGTCTGACAAATTTGTCATAATTACATGCACATAAAAAATATAAAAAGGCTTAGAATTAGCATTAGTAGAGGCATGTGATGGAAGAAAACAAGCTTATATAGCATCAGCAAAAAAAAAAAAAAAAAACCTTCCTGTTTCACACATTCATTCACTCCAAAAGTTCCAGTTCAGCCTTGAATTCATTTATTCATTTACAGACAGAAGTTTGTTCAAGCAAAAACCACCAGCTGGCTAAAGGCAAATTTCTGCACATCTATCCTACAACTGTCTTTCTTCAATATGAATATATACTCCCTTAGGTGCATAATCTGAGCAAGAATTCCATCAGCATTGAGCTTGCTCAAATCATTCAAGGCTTTATACATCTTAATGAGATCACCTCACAGGTGCCTAATCTCCAGACTGCAATTTGCAGAACTTAAGCCTTTCTTAGTAACAGCAATCCTTTATTCCACTCACGAATCTCATTGCCCTTCTCTGTACTTGTTCCAGCAGCTCTCTACTTCATTCCTAAAATGAGGCCTCCACACCTGTATGCAGTACTCAAGGTGTGGCCTGACCACTACCTTATACAAGGGGATAATCACCTCCTAATATCCCTGCTAGCAAAATTCCTATATATCATTGACAAGACCCCCGTGAGCTACTCTTGCAGCCTGTTTCCACTGCTCAGAAAACTTCGTATCTGACTGCACAATTACCCCCAGATCCTTTTCATCTCCACTACCCTGATGGGTCCAACATGGATATCATGTTGGACCCATTGTTGACATCTAAGCTGGATATCATCATTCTTTTCTTTCTTGGTGATTCCCTTCTACTTCTCTCTCAGGATCACTCAGATATATATATATATATATATTTTGCTGGTGCTGCAAAAGCCTCACACTTCCTTGCACCATATGGCTAATGATGATGATAATAATAATAATAAGAGCAGTGTCCATTGATTACCACTGTCTTCTCCCACTCAACCATCCCTTTATCCATAGCAGCAACTTGCCCTTAATGCCATAAAGGCTCCAACTTGTAGAATAATCTTCCATGTGCAACAGTATCAAAAGCTTTCCTGAAATCCAAGTATACAATATCAAATTTGTTTTTTGCTTCTAGTTCTTTTGTGACCACATAGTATCCAATCAAATTGGTCAGAAAATGCTTCCACTTAACAAACTCATGCTGTGTCTGAACTATAACTTCAGTCTTGTCTAAATCCTGAAATGCTTCTTTAACCAGTGACTCCATCATTTTCCCTGGAACAGAAGTTAAAATAACAGGCCTGTAATTACTTGTTACCTTTTGATTCCCCCCCCCCAACCCTTTGTGAATTGGGGATACATTTGCACACCTTCAATCCATGGGCCTTTCCCTTAGTCCAAGGATGTTCTCATAATCATGGCTAAAGGCCTGCTTACTTCCTTTGCTGCCTCCTTTAATACAACTGGATAGATCCCATCCATCCCTGGTGCCCTTCTTATGTTTAACTTAACAATTTCTCCCCAACTTTGCTCTGTTATTACAAAATCCTCTAGCTCTGTGTTACAGTTTGATAAACTTCCAGCATTTTTCTCATTTAACTCTTCGTGTGTGAATACAGATACCAAATACTCATTTAGTTTGTCAGCTACCTCAGCAGGATCATCAACAACCGAACCATCAATATCAAGTGGACCATTCTGATTCGTCCCCTTTCTTCTAGAGTTTGCATACGCAAAGAAGTCTTTAATGTTTTTCTTTGCGTCCTTGGCCAAAGATTTCTCGTAATCTGCCTGTGCTTGCATAACCTCCTCTGTGACTTCATTACACACCATCTTATATCTATCATAGGCATCTGTGTCTTCTGATAATTTTTAAGCATCCTATGCATTTTTCTTCTCTGCCACAAGTCTCATTAGTTCATCTGACATCCAATTTAGGCCTAAACCTTGAACAGTATTTTTTAGTTGGTATGAAAACCTTGGTAGCTTCCAAGATTAAATAAATTTAATATTATCTTACGATTAAATTAAATAATTAAGATTAATTAAATAAAAAAATTATAAACCAATCTCAGAAAACAGAAACATCCATCCAGGCATTTTTATAATTTTTATACAAAACAGGAAAATTAGACAGATTTTTAAGTGCTCTTGGACAATCTGTGCATCCCAGTAGCATTTGCTTGCATATATAGCAATTGTAACTCACTCTTTTCTCATCTTATAACCCAGTGCAGGCATTTTTCTTTCAGTGGCTAGAGTTTTTCTTGGTAATGCTTTCCATAATAAGCCCATCTCATCAACATAATCGGTTTCTTTCTTGTAATTTGCTATAACTGAAGCAAACTTACTTTTAAAGGATACCCTCTGCTGATTTGTCTGCATAAAGTTTCTTGGCTTGCATATCTAGTTCATGTATACCATGTCTCAGTTTACAATTTTTCAGCCAACCTAAGCTTGCCTTAAAATCCTCATTACCTCTTAACTTCACTACTCTCTAAAGCGACATTTTCAGGTTTTGACAGTCTTTTTCCTTCTAGATCCTCCTTCACTATCCATAATTGACAAATTCTGTTATAGCAATAGAATTTTTCTTGATGTCGTAAATTGTTCAAATCTCCACATTAAACCCTTTGGAGAGATTTCCTAAAATTGCACCTTTTCTAATTCTATTAATAATTCTGTTTTATGCTGCAATGTTAAAACTAAGCGTTTTCTTTCTGTTCACAATTTTACCAAAAAACCTGAGCAAAATAATAAATCACACAGTTTCAGGCCGATATTATCCTTACAGGATCTGGAGCTAAACTAATCTGAAATTTACTAATAGTTTCCGAGAAAACCCAGTTGTCCCTGTGATATTTTTCTAAAGTACATTTCTGAAGGTCATAACCATAAAACAATAAAAACAATTTGCAGTTTTCAGTTTATTGGGCTTTTTGTTTGTACAATCTGTTATAGACGGGTAGTAAACTCAATCTTTTGCTTATTAGAATCAAAATTCAATTTGCAAATGTGATCACTATAACCCACACTTACTGCACTACCGTTATTAATTAAAAAAAAAAAAAAAAAGATCAGCTTTTCAAATTATTCTGGAAAGCTGACTTCCGGGATAACCAACTGTAATATCAATGTACAGTAATAGTTTAATAATCTGACATCCATGGGATGTGTGGGCAGAGCTGGATTATTAGATATTCCATATTGCTGAATGAAACAAAAATTCATATACATTATCTGCATTCAGTTTAAAAAGATATTAGCAACTTGCAGAATTGTGGATAATGGTATCTGTCACTAAGCTGACAAAAGCAAAAGTCATAAGGTTGAATACTTGTCTAGATAATTCCTCAGTGAGAGAAACACACTGCTTTGTGACTGAAATCAAATTTCAGACTTCTTTTCTGCAAACTGATCTAGTTTAGGTGTTAAGGATTTGAATGGATTGTGTCAGCTAAATTCTGATGGCATTCTTACTCTAGCTCAGACAACACGCATAAAGGGGCAAAAATTTAAACAAAGGAAGAATGGTTGCAGGATAGACATGTAGCATTTTGCTTTCAGTCAGAGGGTAGTTGATTGTTGGAACATACTGCCATCTGGTGGGATAGTTTCAATAAATTTAAGGAGGAATTAGACAATTATTATTTATTTATTTTAATTATTTTTAGCTGATGATGTATAAGCTTGCATCCTCCCATCAATTGCCAATATTAAAACTAATACTAATTGCAAGTAACATGCATAAATTTTTATTTCAACTGCTGCATTGAAACACCCCTGAAATCATAACAGTAGATTGGATGTTTAAAAATACTTATAAAAAACACCAGGAAAACCAACATTTTCTTCATGTGTATGTTATTTATTTCATATTTTATTCAGTCATTATTTTATATAATAACATGGCAAAAATTACTGAAGTAAAGATACAAAATTAACCATAATGCAACCCTCGACTGTTTTAACTGTTCTTTCTGCTCTTTAATGTAATACACAGTACAGAAGTCAACTGAAATCACGCTATGATATGATTTAATGGTCCACTGATAATTAAGTTGTCTACACATGATTAACTTTTACCCTAATGAGTAAAATTAACTACAAATGACTAATTACTGCCAATGTTATCGAAGCAATGCAAATTAAAAAACACAACAGATGAAAAATTACAGAAAAACTCCAAGTTATGAACATCACATATGTTCACACATACAAAGCTCCACAAGCATATGTATAATGATGTCAGGAATACACAATCCTTGAATATTTGTTTATTTTTATGAGTCAAAATATAAATGGAAGAAATCTGCCATACTGCCCTAGTTTTGTATATGTTATTCACAAAACAATTGTATTGTATGCTATTTATCGCTGGGGTAACAACTCTCTCTCAAGTTCCCCACTGCTTATAAGTCAGTGATTTTGCTCACCAACAGCAAAAGATAATCCTGTAATCTACAAGCAAACTCTCCCATGCCATAACATAATCCAAACATGCTGTAATTCAAATGCAGTGTACTGTACGTCAATTTGTTCACTTCCAAGTTCAAGCTTAGTAAGAAGTTTTACTGATCTGAAGTGAAATCTCCATCTTACACATTAACATTTCAGGGTTAGAAAAAAAAAAAGAAGTTGGATTATTGTAGTTTTACTGTATATATTTCTCAAGGAGACTAATTTTTCAGTTTATGAAAGGAAAACCAGAGCAACAAGTTGAGCTAAAAAAACCCCACAAGGCTTTAAAAAGTAATATAGTGCAGAAAAGCAGGCTATCGCTATGATAACCGTTTACCTTTAAGGCACTGAAGTTTACAGATTATCTAGAAATCCTGGGAAGATTCTCCAGTTGCCAGAACACTGTTGGGGGAAGAGGGGGGGTCACCTACATTAGTCAGCTGAGTAAGATGAGTAGTTCACATGTAAGATACTTTGATTACTCAAATATAATGGGGAAATAAAGATCCCACGGCAATGATATTATAGTAAAGGAGGGTTGTATGTAAGATGAAATTCTCTCCAGTACCCCCATATGAAATATGGCAAACTACATCCCCATTTAAAGGTATTTAAGAAATCCCTAGTCATTAATCAAATCCTTTCCAAATGAGTCAAGTCGCAAACCTCAATATAAGTTTTAAACTGAAGAAGTGACTTCCCCTTCCCCCAACAGTGCTCTGGCAACTGGAGAATTTTCCCAGGATTTCTAGATAATCTATAAACTTCAGTGTCTTAAAGGTAAACAGTTATCAGACATATTATTTAAAAATATTTGGTGCAACACATATTTTACACTATTTTGTGTCGCTTGGTGTTTCTAAAATAACAATTACAGCAGATTCTCAATTTACCAGGAAGTGGATTAACCAAAACACTTTAAGACTCCAAAGGGAGAGGGGGAAAAAAAAAAAAAATCCACCGGAAATAAACTTCAAGTATTTAATAAATAGATATTTTGCAAGTCGACAAGAAGCAGCGTTATATGTCGTGATTGGGAGATGAACCTATTACCCCACAACCCCTACTGGCTTCACATCCTCTACTCAAATAAACAACAGAAAGAGAACAAATGTTTAGTTTGTTTTAGTGTGTCATGTGGATTGCTGTGTTCCGTAGTACTGCAAAAAGAAAATTTTTCTTTCCTTGTTTAAGTCAGAAGTGATTCAGTCGAATTTATTTTTAGAGTTAATATTTTTTTTGTTTAGAAATCGTGAAAATGATGGGTAAATGCAAAAGAGTTATGTTTTGAATGGAACAAAAACTTGAAATTATTAAAAAGTTTGAAAACAGTGCATTCGTTAAATCTTTAATGAACCATTATAATGTTGGTGACCAAACCATATGTGACACAGTAAAAAATGAAAGGAAGCTATTAGATTTAGCAGGCATATCTGATAGCATTCAAGGCATGACTAATAGAAAAACGATGAAACTGCCTACATACGAGGACCTCAACAAGGCAGTGGCACTGTGATTTAGCAAACAAAGAGCAGAGGGCATTCCAGTCTCTGGGTGAGTTTGCGCGGCGAAGGCAAAATATTTTTTTGACAAATTAAAACTGCAGGGTGATTTTAGCACATCTTCTGGGTGGTCGATGCAGTTTAAACAGAGGCATGGCATTCATCAGATTTCCTTTCAAGGTGAAAAACTAAGTAGTGATGCACCGGCTGCCCAAAAATTCACCAGTGTGTTTCAAAAATTTATTGAAACCAATGAACTTGTGCCAGAGCAAATTTACAATGTCAATGAAACAGGATTGTGCTGGAAATATCTTCTGTCGAAAACTAGGTTACAAAACTGAGGTAAAAGCTCCAGGACATAAAATGGAAAAGCAAAGATTGACAGTTCTTTGCTGTACAAATGCTGTCGGATCTCATTCTTTGAAACTCCATGTAATTGGCAAACAAACAAAAAAAAAAACCCTACAGGTTTTCTCGAGTATTTCAATATCAAATTTAACTGTCGATTACTACAACAATAAGTCAGCCTGAATGGACAGGAAGGTATTTTCCAGTTGGTTTAGAACTAAATTTGTGCCTTCAGTGCACCAACATCTGGCATCACTGGGCTTGCCACAGAAAGCTGTCCTGCTATTAGACAATGCACCAAGTCATTCCAATGAAGAAATTCTAAAATCAGACGATTGAAATATTTTCATCAAATATTTACCTCCCAACGTGACAGCTTTAATACAACCTATGGATCATGGGGTCATCCAACAAATGAAAGCAATTTACTGCAGAAATTTCTCTCCAGTTAGCGGAAGAAAATGACTGTGATTTATTGACATTTTATAAAAACCTGACTGTACTGGAAGTTTCAGCAGCATGGAAATCAATAAAAGGCATAACCTTCAAAGAGGTCTTGGCATAAATTTTTACTGGAAAATGATGAAGGATTTGAAGAAAACTGTGCAGATCTGGTACCAGAAATGTTACAAAATTTGCAACAAATTGAGGGGTGCAGGGATGTCGATGAGCAATCAATTCATTATTGGCTTAATTCCGACAATGAAGTACTGAATGACGAAGAAATTTTACATCATGTAATGACTACTACACCACCACTAAATAATGATGGTGAACCTGAAGAAGAGTGGTGAAAGAGGCCTATGTGCTCCGGATTCATATTATTGAAATGAAAAAATTATAATTCCTCAGAGCGGTTTAATTTCAGAATACACATACAAGTACGGTTAATAAATAAATATAAAGAGCTAATATATTTATATTAGCTCTTATATAATTTTTTCATTTCAATAATCTGAAGAAGAGTTGATATTGCCACAAAAAATTAGCCATAGTGTTGCTTTAAAGCCATGCAGAAGCACTTCTTGACTACCTGGAGCAGCAAGATAGTATTCTATCAGAAGAAACAGTTTTAAGAAATATTCGAAGCGCCATTCGTTAAAAAGTTGCATGGGGGGGGGGCAATCTTTAGGCCGCCGTAGCCGAGTGGTCAGTGCATGGGTGCATAAGTACACGTGCCTTGAGTGACCGGGGTTCAAGCATGTGACTGCTGAATATGGTGCTGTTTCTTGTATTCTGTCTATCTTGTGAACTCCTCTGACCATTTGGTTATCCTGAAGTATAAACAGAAAATTTATTTTATTTATTTTTTCTATACCTTCATATTTCTCTAAGTGAACTGATTTTCACTGATCTCTCCTATTTTTTGTAAAATTAAAATATAAAATATAAAATAGACCTTTTAAGTTAAAACAAAACTTGTAAAAAAATATTGTGAAAATTATTGTGCACTACCGTTAGCAAATTTTGGCACCTGATGCAAGCATACATCATTACCTATAGGTATGTTTTTATACCTATGGGAGCATCGTATTGGACACACGAGTAATGTGAGGTAATTTTTTTTTTTTTTTTTTTTTAATCCATTGCCATATTTTTTAGGTACGCTGCTAACATTTTTTCGATATTTTTGGATTAAATGGGAAATCAATTATCTGGGATTTTATTTTTACCATCTATCTTGGAAAATCGAGAGTCTACTGTATTTCATTGATAAAAAACAGATATAAGATAAAAATACTCCATTGAGAACAAGAAAAAAAGAATGTTTTGTGCATGGAAAACTGGAGGACAAGACTGTTTTCAATTTAAAAAGGAAATGAGGATGATTAATGTGATGTCAAGAGTCCCCATGCTTTCTCCTAACTGCAGCTATTTCTTTAACAACCTGCCAATAAAAACATAATTTGCATCACCCTTTATACAGATTGCAATGAAAAAGTATTAATTAGACCATTGTTGTGATCCTAAACATTACATACAAGACGTGCCATATTGTTCCCACACAGAAATCCCTGCTGTCTGTTTCAGTCCAGTGTGCTTTACTTTTAATCAGAGAATCAAGTAGTATGTACTTTTGACAGCTGAACACTTACCCAATTGTAATAAAAAACTTACCCTTTTGTAATACATTTTTTTAAATTAAAAAATCTTTACTACAAAAGCCCAAAACTTTTGATGTGAAACAAAGTAACAGATATAGTTTTCACCATCACAATGAATAACTCAAAAAGTTTGTTTGCCACATACTCTGTGGCATACACTGGTTCAAAGGCAGCACCAGTGTAGGCCATAAAACAAAATGGCTATTGTTCAAGAGAAAGTACAATGTGTTTTGTGGCCTGCTGCTACAAATTCACCAATTCAGGTTCAAGTAATTATAATCAAATGTTTAAGAAGGTGGAACATCCATAATGCTTTTCACAGAATGCCCAACAAGTCAATTTTCAGCACACCACACTTCACTAGAATTTCAAATTTTGAAATCAAAAGTACATGATGGTGTTCATGAAAAATGGCAATTATTTGCATATGAAGTTCAAATATGCAGTAGTTATTACCAATAACCAGGACAACATGAAATGTGATGGTCTAAAGAATGTGTGATGTCAGCTTTTGCAATAAGATTTTGACCCCCCCCCCAATGTCAATTAAAGGAACAATTGCAACGTCAATTAAAGGAACAATTGCAAAGTCAATTAAAGGAACAATCTATCTACACTTTTTTAGAGTTTGATTGATTGATTTATTTGGTTTTTAATGGCACATTGGCAGACACTTTTTAGAGAATTGTGTGCTTCCACAAGTGGAAAAATATCATGGAATGTTTTTTTCAACAGGATGGGTGCACTTAATTTTTCACCAGGATAGCTTTTCTGACATGCTATCTTAATGCTATTTTCCTAATTTTGCCTTTAGTCAGTGGGTAGTTAATTGGTGGAACAGAATTTCATGTTATTGTGGAAGTTGATAGCTTAAATAAATTGAAGGCTGAACTAGACAAACGTTTGGTGTGACCAGACGGGTGAAATGGGAGGGTTATTTTATTTTATTTTTTTGCTGATGCTCTATAAGCTTGCTTACTTGCATCATATGCCACAACTAATACTAATTGCTGGATTGGTTGTGATGGACCAACTGAATGTGCCCACAAACACCAGACATAACACTTTTTTTTTTTTTTTTTTTTTTTCCTCTCACTCTCTTGTGGTTAATGAGATTATGTTAAGGCAGCAGTTCCCAAACTGGGTCCGCAAAACGTTCAGAAGGTATCAAGTAATATGTGTTTATTTTCTTTAAAAAATATACCGATAGAATTGCAACTAATTTTGTTACAGAACATTACTTATTTTCGATATGATTAGTATATATAATTGTATATATACATCAAACTATTTGTTCTATGTACAGCAAACTGTTGATAAATAAAGTTATTATTATACATCTGTATATAAATAAGAATAAAGTTGAGTTGTTTCACACATAAAATTTTGAATTTTCTTTTCAGAAGACCCAGTGTTCTCTCTCTCTCTCTCTCTCTCTCTCTCTCACACACACAAGTTTTGATTTTTGAAGGGGTCTGTAAATCTCAGTAGTTTTGGGAACCATTGTTTTAAGGTATTTGCAGCAATAGTTCCCAATTTGTCAACTTTAAAGACAAGACACACTGAAGCAATCTCTTTGATTTCACCTGAAATACTAAGCAAAGTATGGTGGGAGGCTGAGTACAGCTTTGACATCCTCAGAATGAGGGCACATCTTCAAGTACACAATTTAATAATGTTCTGCAAACCATATAAAGATACCATATTTACTGCACAGGGTAAAATACTTAACTGCACTTAACCATATTCACTAAACAAATGCATTCAAATCACTGAACTGCTGGCTCATCATTTACAAACATGCATCAATTGTGAATGGTTTTGTTTTTTGATGTATACAATCTTGTTAATTCTTGTATTGGTAGTGTAAGTTCATTGATGGATGCAAATTTGGGTTTAAAATTGATGCAGAATATGTTTTTACAGTTCAGCCTGGAAGGATTCCAAAGTAACTGAACTGCAATTCTGTAAAAATATGATTAACTCTTCTCACAATGTTAGGATTACTAAGAGTAAAAACAGTTGGGCCCTGGAAAGATTGTGCAAGGCTCAAGGGGTAGAATTTTTTTCAGCCTGGACTGTACTTGTTAACAGGAGAGATTGCTTCTACAGGGATGGGATAAACTTAAATAGAAAGGGTGCAAGAATATTTGCTGATGCTATCGAGGCAGTGTCAGGTGGGTCGGAAAACTGCTAGCTTGGGGGGGAGACAAAGACCAATAGATTGACAGTAGCCACTGGCAGAGGTGAAAGAGATTCTTGCACTGCTTCTATTAGAATGAGCTGAAGCCTGGAAAACAAGATGCATGGTATTTCAGAGACTGCTGGGAGCCATTTCAGTACAAGTAAACACATGGGTTGTGTTAGGGTAGCTAAGAATAGAAACAGGTGCAGGTATACTTGCATGTACACCAATGCTAGGAGTTTAGTAAATAAATTTGATGAATTTGAGGTATTGCTCAAAACATCAAAGGCAGATATTGCTGGGATATCAGAGACGTGGTGTCACACAGATATAAGGGATGCAGAACTGCAATTTGGGGAGTACAACGTCTACAGAAAGGATAGACAGGATAGGAAGGGGGGAGGGGTTATGCTATTAGTTAAGAAACACATAAAAACCAAGGAAGTGAAGCCAGTCGACATCGCCGGACAGTGCAGTGTTGAGTCAGTTTGGTGTGACATAAGCATTGGGAGATCAAAATTGAGAGTAGGAGTGTGCTATAGGCCTAATGACTCTGATGAGTATAATAAGGAACTGTACAGGGAAATAGAGTGGGCCAGTAAATCAGAGAGTCTTATAATGGGAGATTTTAATTTCCCAGATATTGACTGGAATTTGGGGGCTAGTTACTCACACACTAGCAGGGCTTTTGTGGATTTATTGGATAATTGTTTTCTACATCAGCATGTTCGGGAGGCAACTAGAGGGAGTAATACTCTTGATTTGATTATCAGCAGTGATTCTTCATGCATTAAGAATCTGCAGATAAACGAACCACTAGGTGGCAGTGATCACAGTGTGCTGAAGTGGGATTTACTCAAAGAGGTAACTACCATTAGGGGTAAAAGGAAGGGTTATTGCTTCCGTAAAGGCGACTACGATGGACTGAGACAGTATTTAAATTCTATACAGTGGGACCAACTGATGATGTTACCAACAGCAAATTCAAAATGGGAAGCATTCAAAGAACTTATCTTGGAAGCTACTAGGCTTTACATACCAACTAAGAAATATTGTTCAAGGTTTAGGCCAAAATGGATATCAGATGAACTAATGAGGCATATGGCAGAGAAGAAAAATGCATGGGATACTTACAAATTAACACATGACACAGAAGCCTATGATAGATACAAGTTGATATGCAACCAAGTTACAAAGGAGGTTAGGCAGGCAAAGGCAGATTACGAGAAATCCGTGGCAAGGGATGCAAAGAAAAACAGCAAAGAGTTCTTTACTTATGTAAACTCTAGAAGGAAGGGAATGAATCAGATTGGTCCACTTGATATTGATGGGTCAACTGTTGATGATCCTGCTCAGGTAGCTAACAAACTAAATGAATATTTTGCATCGACATTCATACATGAGGAGTTATTCATCAAGGGGAATGCCAGAGGTGTATTCAACTCTAGCAGTAAGCTACAGAATCTTGAAATAACTGGGAGTAAAGTGGAGGAGAAACTGTTGAAGATAAACACAAGAAAGGCACCCGGGGTGGATGGGATCTATCCAGTTATATTAAAGGAGGCAACAAAGGAAGTAAGCAAACCCTTAGCCATAATTATGAGAGCTTCCTTGGACTCAGGGGAGGTACCCATAGACTGGAAATGTGCAAATGTGACCCCAATTCACAAAGGAGGATCAAAGGCTGACACAAGTAATTATAGACCTGTGAGCTTAACTTCTGTTCCAGGAAAATTAATGGAGGCACTGGTTAAAGAAGCACTGCAGAATCATTTAGACAAGACTACAGTTATAGCCCAGACACAGCATGCTTTTGTTAAGGGGAAGTCTTGCCTGACCAACTTGATTGGATATTATGATGCAGTCACAAAAGAACTGGATGCAGGGAATAACTTTGATATTATATACTTGGATCTTAGAAAGGCTTTTGATACTGTTGCACATGGAAGACTGCTATACAAATTGGAGCAGTGTGACATTGGAGGCAAATTGCTGCTATGGATAAAGGGGTGGTTGAGGGGGAGAAGACAGAGAGTGGTAATCAATGGACACTGCTCATCGTGGACTAATGTTATTAGTGGAGTCCCTCAGGGCTCAGTGTTGGGTCCATTATTGTTTTCTGTATTTATAAATGATATTGATGATGGTATATCAAGCTTAATTTCCAAGTTTTCAGATGATACAAAGGTTGGCAGGGTTGTCAAGGACACTACTGACACTATGCTGCTGCAACAGGATCTGGAAAGGTTGAGCAGATGGGCTGAGAGGTGGCAAATGAAGTTTAACATTGACAAATGTAAAGTACTACACATGGGAAACAGCAACCCCAGAGCAACGTATCAACTCTGTGGTACTACACTGACAGTGGTAGAGAATGAAAGGGACTTGGGGTGGTTGTGCAGGCAGATATGAAGTTCTCTGAGCAGTGCAGACAGGCTGCAAGAGTAGCTCATGGAGTATTGTCAATGATATACAGGAATTTTTCCAGCAGGGATAAGGAGGTGATTATTCCATTGTATAAGGCAATGGTCAGGCCACACCTAGAGTACTGTATACAGGTCTGGAGGCCTCATTTCAAGAAGGATGTAGAGCTGCTGGAACGAGTACAGAGAAGGGCAACAAGATTAGTGAATGGAACAAAGGGGTGCTCTTATGAAGAAAGGCTTAAGTTTTGCAAATTTACAGTGTCTGGAGACTAGGCACCAGCAACGTGATCTGATAGAGGTGTATAAAGCCTTGAATGGTTTAAGCATGCTCAATGCTGATGGGATTCTTCCTCTAGCTCAGAAAAATCACCTGAGAGGGCATAAATTCAAATTGAGGAAAGACAGATGTAGGATAGACGTGAGGAAATTTGCCTTTAGCCAGCGGGTGGTTGGTTGGTGGAACAGACTTCCATCCCTTGTGGTGGAGGTTGATAGCCTAAATAAGTTTAAGGCTCAGCTGGACAGGTATTTGGAACGAACAGAGGGGTGAAGTTAAAGTGGTTTTTTTTTTTTTTTTTTTTTTTTTTTGGCTGATGCTGCATAAGCTTGCTTTCTTGCATCAAATGCCTCTACTAATGCTAATGCTAATAACCCGAGTCTTCTCCATGAACAGCAACCATTTCTTCGTGGATTGTTTGGGTGTTTTAACTTGCAGAAAGAGGAAATGAATCACTAATCTGCATTTCACTTTATCTATTGTGACACTTCATTGCACTGAAACGGTAAAAAAAAAAAAAATGAATTGTCACATTGAAACCAAAATTTATGTGGTTGTCAGAGAGATTTCAAGGTATCAAACAACAAAAAAATTTCAACTTCTTATCACAACTACTTGTAGGTGAATACAAATCTTTTTTGAACTTCCCATGTACATGTCAAAATGCATTTCTTCACACTATTCTGGTATGGAACACTAAAAAAGCAGTAACTCTAACTGCCCCCATCCATGAAGTCTGCACTAAAGTTTGTATATAGCAATGATTCAATTTACCAAGGCATCTGTATTCCATTTTGTTCCTTTTTGATAAGACTGACTTTCACACAAAGTTGGCTGAAACAATATACAAAATAATTTGGATATTTTGTTCCAGTTCATCAAGAGTTTCTCGACAAGTTTGTAAACTTCACTAGCACAGCCCCAAACAAATATGTCACATAGTGTAAGGTCAGAATTCACAGAATGCCATTCAAATGTTTCACAGAATCTTAGCCAATTTCTAGAAAAGTAACCATCTAGTCAAATATGGAAAATTATAGTGTGAATGCAAAGGGACATCTCTTGCATCAATATAATGTCTTTAGCATTGTCTCACTGTAAATTGGTTGGCAATACAATACTGCCTCTTCCAGCATCTGCAAACAGTGTTCACCATTTGTGGTGTCTTATAACAGATATTGGTATCAGCCACATGGTGCAAGGAAGCCCTAAGCTTTTGCCCTAGACACCAGCCAAAAAATAAAATAATCAATAAAAAAAGCTCTCTATATGTGTTCCAATCTTCATACTAACTAAGGCACAGTCATGCCAAACTGAACAGTAACTTTTGACGTGGACTGCATTTTCTCCACCATAATTCCTGGATAGAATCTGATCCCATTATGAGAGTTGTGATGATTGATGAATTCTCCAAGACAGAACACAGCTTTGCTGGACAGATTAAAGTGATCCTCTTTTTGTGATAATGTCATCATAAATTGCAAGTGTCCATTACATCTTGGGACATAACAAGGTTTCTTTCTGATAATGCAATTTCCCCTTTTCAAGCATGATATGGACTGTGTAATATGTCTTTCCACTTTGTCTTGCAGCCTGTCACATGGATTTTCTTGTACTGCAGGAAAACAATTTGAACAGCTGTTCAACTTGTTTTCTTTGACTGATTCCACATTATCAACTTTGTTATTATTGTTATTTTTTGGTTTTTAGGAGCATTAGCAGCTAAAGCCATATTGCTCCGGGAAATGTGGTGGTCATTCCCTGACCTTTCCGCATCCTCCATATTTGGTGGTGACGGGCTCGAACCCTGGTCTAATCAAGAAGCGTGTGCTACACACTGCTGCTCCTTCCTACCTGGCTACAAAGGTGCCTATCAACTTTGTATGGCAATTCTTAATTGTATTGAAGTCCAAAAACTGCATGCCTTCCACACATAGCTTGCCATGATTTTTGGACTTGGATGATAAACAGTCACACTTTGTATCTTGGTATATATGCATGCTTCTGTATTCTTAAGCAGCTGGTTCTATAAAACAACAAAATGGCAGTTATAAGCTTCACATTGGCAGCAATACTGCTGCTATAATGCATCTGCTTTACACCTATAACAGGAGTTATATCAAAATAAAAAATAAGAGAATTACTTAGCAGACATCTGTATATTTTTAATATATTTATTTAGCCTATATAAATTAATTTATTATATCTCAGTATTAATAAACTATTTTATATCATGCAGTTGGAGCTTCTAAGGACATTCATGATAAAATCCACATTTACAGGCTATTCAGTTGCAAACGCTAGTTAACCCAATCCCTTTTCCATTAACATCTATTGTGAAAATTACTGAAATATCCCTAGGGTTGTAAATTGCTTCTGAGAAATAATTCTTTCATCTTCCTTTTCAAACAGGTAAAGGGATATAATTTCACATAATAATGAAAAGAAAATTAACATTTTTAACATGACTGGCTGGAGACCTCAGCATTTTTCAGCACTTCATTCTCTATATTTCACTGGAAACTTATTAACAAAGTTCTGACACTAACTATTTAATTACCACTTTTTTTTATTTTCTATATGACAGTCCCTAAATAATATAAGTAAAATAATTTTTCTCTTTCTTTAAGTGTGTTCAATAAATTCAGTGGTTGGTTACTTATTACCAAATTGCTGTTCTCTTCTTCGGTTCTTAACAGAATGATAACGCTCTTCAAACAATGGATTACTTTTATCAGCACTGGGCTTTACAAATTTTCAGAATAGTAGGCAAAAGAAAGAAATGTGATCAAATTAGTTTCCCCAATTTCATGATGCTACAGCAATTTTCTTGCTGAAACTGGGCCATGGTCAAAATCTCATTTTCTTTTATTTTCAGTTGTTTTCAGAGACTTTTTAGTGCACTGACTACTTTTGGTCATAATGGCACAAGCTCAAATGCTATGCTAATTCATATGGTTTACTGTGCTATTATGTCCATATTCTTTTCTGGCATGGCATTTCTTTTCATCATTCATTTTGTATTCACTTTGGGATTTTGTATATAACACATGATTAATTCCAAATTATGACCCCCTCCTTTAACCCTTTCATGTTAGAATGGTATCTAATTCCACTTTTTAAAAATTTTTGGCTAACATTTTAAATTTGGGAATAAATTCAAATGCTACAATGTACTAATATTCCCTAAATCATTATACAGTATCTTCTGTTTGGATTTACTACGAATTAGAAATTAATTCTTTTCCAGTATTTTAACAGATATCATACAAAGCAAAGCGGGTCTATTTCTTGTATCCCAAATGGCTCCTCATATGGCATCTGTGAGACACTATTGAGAATTGTTTAATTTTCTACATGGAGCTTTATTTTCGCTACTCTAAGATTTTGCTATAAATATTAACATTTTTTTTTTTTAAGATAACAAGACTGATGTTGCTAAAGATAATATCTGATTGTATATTATCCTACATAGCTACTGAATTAAAATGATTGGTAATGCACTGCTCTCATGGCAATCTGACTGGTACTTTTCCATTAAAATCTGATGCCTCATTCAAATTTTCTTCCCTCAAATTCTAATTCTGTTCTAAGACTATTCTATTCTAATTCTAAGACTAAAAATATTCAGTTCGGATCTACCAACTGAACCTGTAAATTCTAAGAAATACCACTATGAATATATTATTATTATGTCTATCCCATTTATTTTTGCTAAATATTTTAAATTAAATTTTGTAAACCATAATTAATAAAACCTGTTTTGTTAATTTGAATATAACTTGACCCTTACACCTGGCCATATCAGAAAATATTTCTCCTCCTCAACAATTATCCCACAGAGTTCACTGCTGGATGCATCTCTTTATGGTGTAATTAGTTAACTCTGGGAGAGGATAACTATTCAGAAGGAGAATATTTATGACCTGATCAAGTACAAGGGTCAACACTTGTGTGGTCACAAGTGTTGACCTTGGGAAATACAAAGGCTCATCACTCTCAAGGTTACCCCACATCAACAAACCTGGCCCACAGCTTAGGCGTTGGGGAAATGGGGAGTAGAGTGATTTGTAAAGAAATCCAGAATGATATTAATGTCAGTGGGGTTGTCATAAACCCATGCACAGAGAGAGACCCCTCTTATGATGAGCATGTCAAGGAATGATAAGGTGTTGTGTAGTTCCAATTCCAAAGTAAAAGAAATATTAGGATAGATGTTGATGTAGGATAGAAATCTGTTCAAATTATCCTTGCCATGGTTGCCGATTAAGGGCACATCATCCAAAAACCTGTCCCACTGTATAAGTATGTCTGTGAAGGTGGATATGGTGGTTTGAGGTCTGTCATGAAGCCTTCTGAAAGCCAGACTGAAAGAGGGATTACTCATGCCAAGGACCATGCTTTGGAGATTTCCCTCCAAACCAAAAAATTTAAGCTAGTTAGGAGACTAACTTTTTGAGGACCTGAACCTTTCAAATGCCAAATGATTGATCCTTGAACTTGACAGGGTCAAAAACATTGTCCTCTTCAACAGTTAACTTAAGAATTTCACTAATTGTATCATCAAGAAATGCATCCAACACAGTTCAGGCATGCTATACACTAGGACAGAGTAAAAGCCCCATTTTACTTTCCCTTACCACCCAAGAGTGGGGGAATCTAGAATCAAAAATAGTTATACGGCAAAACATAAAAGTACAGTTTATAGGCAAACACTGACTTCAGCAGATGATGAGAGTGGGGGAGGGGAAGTATTTCCAGGGATGGCAGCTTCACCAACTTCAGATACTGTCCTAGAAGATACTTCAGACCACATGCTCTGCAGACACCCCACCTCTGTATACCCTCCCTCCCTCCCACAGCCAGAGTTATTTCTACCAACACAAGGACGTCGCAAACTCCAATGCAGACTTTCCAAGACAGCCAGCAACCAGCCAACTGAACCAAATGCAGTCCAATAACACTCAATCTCATGTAATCATATAAAGATCTATGAAATCAGAACAGACAAGTCAGAGCCAATCAGCATAATTAGCTTTCTCTCAGTGCTGTGCTGGTCACAGCCCATCTGATTGCAGGAAACAGTAATTATTGTGAGCATCAGCTTCTACAGACATCCAACACAAAACACAGACCAATCACAGTCTTCCTTCCTCTTTCTTCTAACTTAGTTGTTGTCACCATAAAGTTACCCTCTGGAGATAAATACATCCAAGCAGATTTTACCTAAATCAGTGTTTCCGAACCTTTTTTTCAGATATGGTCCGAAAAATATTAAAATATATATTACTAACTATATTTTAAATATGATATTTACTCATACTTGACATGCGTATACATTAAGCTGTCACAGGCATATCAGTATCTCCCACCAATATTAACAAGAGTGTGGCCTACTGCAAAAAAAAAAAGTAAAGTCCTGAAAACCACAGATTGGGAAAAACTAATCTACATCATAACCCCCAAAACTCCCTCTTGAAGGCTGCAATACTTTGGCCACGATGTACGGAAATCTCCACTTACTTTCTTCCTTGCCCTTTTTTAATTACACATTAACTACGCTCTTAGAAATACAGGCTTTATTCAGCCTATATTTCTAAGAGTGATTCTGCTGTTTAATAAATTATTTTTATTTCTAAATTCAGTGTAGCATCCTACCTTTTATACTTCTCACATAATGTTATCTACACGTAGAAGACCGCCCTTCAACTCCTACGTTATGTTGAAATTACAAAAGCTAATTCAAAAAAACTGGGCTAATGGAAATATCTGTATAAAAGGTATGCTTGCAACAGAACTTAACATCTCTGTTTTTGAGAGGAGGAAGTTTTCTAGGATGGATAACTCTTTCAGGTAGAATCTAAGAGTGGAAAAGAGGTTCTGGGGCACAACTCAAAAAAAAATCTATTTGTTGCAAGATGGATTTTTGTAGAGTTAAAAGCTGTTCAGAAGGTAAGTAATGCCAGGAGAAAAACAGAAAGCTAAATTTTTCAATGGAGAAGCAGCAGCATTTGTAATATGCTTATGCAAAGAAAGGTTAGGTCGAGGTTATCCGATAAAAATGTTTTGTATAGAAATAGGAGTATTGTTGAAAATGAGAATGTGAGCAGTATATTTTTATAAGAAAAAATACAAGCCTAGGATTTAGAATGACTGAAGCTACGTTTTCTTCTCCTCACTTGAGCCTAGAGATGACAAGCTATCTGTGTAAGGAAGGGGATGGTCTAAGTAAAACTAGAATTATCAGTTTAGTATCATCAGCAAAACTATGAACAGGAATTCCAGTAGATTTGACAAGTTGAAATACAAAGAAGCAGGCTGTGCAAATTTAAAAATCAAAAAGCAGACCACAAAAGAAGGAAGCTTCTTAGACAGCATTTAAGTTAAACTGAACTGAAATTCTTAAAAATGCCAAACTTACTTCCATTACTTACACTTACCTCCATTTCTTCAAAGTGATGTCTCTTGAACTTTGGAGAAAGGAGGTGGATGCAATAGAATGATAACCATATGGTACAGATTTTTCACCATTTTTAAGTATTGGCTAGATATGAGCAATTTACACTCAGTAGAAACTTCACAATTATGTAAAACATCACATGATTATGTAAAAAGGAAACACAAAACAGCACTTAACTAAGGAGCAGACTTTTAAAGCAAGAAGAGAAATGCCAGAAGAACATAGAAATTTCTTCCAATCAGTTTCTGTTGTAAAGCCAAGAAGTTTTTTTTTTAATGAAAACCCCAAACACAAGATGTATTAGAAACTATAGTACTTACAACCATTCATGGGATGGAGGTTGAGAAGATGACAGAAGATATTTGTTGTTATTAGACTTGAACTTCTGTAGACTGCAATTTTCGAGAAATACATATGAAAGGTTGTTTCCAGAAAACGGAAGTTGAATGAATAAATAATGAAGACAAGTTAGTTTTGTGAGTTTTAAGATGGACAGTAAAAGGATGTTGACTGGTTGCTGCATGTGTTCAGACTGCTTTGAAAGAGAGGGAATTATAGAAGCCAATTCAGAAGAACAGTGCCCATGGAAGTATCTATAGAAAAGGCATGCAGCAGAAACAGACATCTGTTTCTGCTGTATGCATAAGTAGTAGTACTATTAGACACATGCAATGAAAAAAAGCAAGCATATGAACTTTGTAGCATCAGCCAAAAAAAAAAAAAAAAAAAAAATCAATTTCACACAACCATTCCCTCTAAAATGTTTGTCCAGTTCCTCCTTGAATTTATTTAAGCTATCAATTACAACAACAGATGGAAGTTTGTTCCAGCAATTAACCACCCGCTGGCTAAGGACAAATTTCCACACATCTATTCTACAACTGTCTTTCTTCAATTTGAATTTATGCCCCCTCAGGTTTGTAATCTGAGCAAGCGGAAGGATCCCATCAGAATTCAGCATGTTCAACCCATTCAAGGCCTTATATACCTCAATCAGATCACTTCACAGGTGCCTGGTCTCCAGCTGCTGCAATTTACAGAAATTAAGCTTTTCTTCACAAGAGGTCCATTCGTTCCCCTCACCAACCTTGTTGCCCTTCCTGTACATGCTCAAGCAACTCTACATCCTTCCTAATATGAGGCCTTCAGACCTGTAAGCAGTACTCAAGGCATGGCCTGACCATTGCCTTATACAAAGGGATAATCACCACCTTTTCCCTGCTAGCAAAATTCCTGTATATCGTTGACAATATTCCTTGACCTGCTCTCGTAGCTTGTCTGCACTGATCAGAAAACTTCATATCTAACTGCACAAAAACACTCTCAGGTCGTTTTCATTTTCTACCACCCTAAGTGTTACATTTGGTACATTCCTCTGGGGTTACTTCAAGCTATATGCAGTACTTTTCATTTGTCAACTTTAAACTTCAGTTGCCACTTCACAGCCCATCTGCCCAAATATTCTAGATCCTGTTGTAGTAGCACACTGCCAAGCTATGTATCATCTGTAAACTTTGACACTAAGCCTAATATACTTTCATCAATATCATTGGTAAATATAAAAAACAAATGTAAGCCCAACACCAAACCCTGTGGAAATCCACTAATCACATTAGTCCATGAGGAGTAGCGTTCACTGTTTACCACTCCGTATTTTCCCACTCAACCACCCTTTTATCCAGAGTAGCAATTTATCCTTAATACCATACTGCTCCAATTTTTACAGCAATCTTCCAAGCGCAACAGTGTCAAAAGCTTTCCTGAAATCCAAGTATACGATATCAAAATTATTTTTTGCATCTAGTTCCTTTGTAACCACATCATAGTATCCAATTAAATTTGTCAGACAAGACTTTCCCTTCACAAACCTATGCTGTGTCTGAATTATTGCTGCAGTCATGTCTAGATGATCCTGCAATGAATCTTTAACCAGTGACTGCATTATTTTACCTGGAACAGAAGTTAAACTAATTGGTCTGTAATTAATGATGTCCCCCTTAGATCCCCCTTTGTGCATTGGGGATACATTTGCACATCTCCAGTCTGTGGGGCCTTCCCATGAGTCGAAGGATGCTCTCATAATTATGGCTAAGGGTTTGCTAAGTTCCTTTTCACGTAACAGGATAGATCCCATCAACGCCAGGTGCCTTTCTTATGTTTAACTTCTACAATTTCTCCTCCACTTTGCTCTCAGTTATTACAAAATCATTAGGCATCCTGTTACAGTTTGATAAACGTCTGGCATTTTCCTCCCTTAATAACTCCTATGTGTGAATATAGATGCAAAATACTCATTCAGAATATCAGCTACCCGATTATCTGAAAGAGTATTTTGTCTTCCTTTTGGTTAGCATTTTAGCATTATCATTAGTATAGGCATATGATGCAAGAAAGCAAGCTTATGTAGCATCAGCCAAAAAAAAAAAAAAAAAACCTTCCACTTCACCCCTCCGTTCGTTCAAAATACCTGTGCAGCTGAGTCTTAAATTTATTTAGGCTATCAACTTCCACAACAAGGGATGGAAGTCTGTTCCACCAACCAACTACCCACTTGCTAAAGGCAAATTTCCGCACATCTATCCTACATCTGTCTTGTACTCAATTTGAATTTACGCCCTCTCAGGTGATTATTCTGAGCAAGAGGAAGGATCCCATCAGCATTGAGCATGCTCAAACCATTCAAGGCTTTATACACCTTTATCAGATCACCTCGCCGGTGCCTAGTCTCCAGACACTGTAATTTGCAAAACTTAAGCCTTTCTTTTTTAAGAGCAACCCTTTGTTCCATTCACTAATCTTGTTTCCCTTCTCTTTACTCGTTCCAACAGCTCTACATCCTTCTTGAAATGAGGCCTTCAGACCTGTATACAGTACTCAAGGTGTGGCCTGACCACTGCCTTATACAAGGGAATAATCACCTCCTATTTCCCTGCTAGAAAAATTCCTGTATATCATTGATAAGACACCATGAGTTACTCTTGCAGCCCATCTGCACTGCTCAGAGAACTTCATATCTGCCTGCACAATTACCCCCAGGCCCTTTTCATTCTCTCCCACTGTCAGTGTAGTACCACAGAGTTGATACGTTGCTCTGGGGTTGCTGTTTCCCATATGTAGTACTTTACATTTCTCAAGGTTAAACTTCATTTGCCTCTCAGCCTATCTGCTCAACCTTTCCAGATCCTGTTGCAGCAGCATAGCATCAGTAGTGTCCTTAACAATCCTGCAAACCTTTGTATCGTCTGCAAACTTGGACATTAAGCTTGATAATACCATCATCAATATTATTTATAAATACAGAAAACAATAATGGACCCAACACTGAACCCCGAGGGACTCCACTAATAACATTAGTCCACGATGAGCAGTGTCCATTGATTACCACTCTCTGTCTTCTCCCCCTCAACCACCCCTTTTCTCCATAGCAGCAATTTGCCTCCAATGCCATACTGCTCAAATTTGTGCAGCAGTTTTCCATGTGCAACAGTATAAAAAGCCTTTCTAAGATTCAAGTATATAATATCGAAGTTATTCCCTGCATCCAGCTGTTTTGTGAATGCATCATAGTATCCAATCAAATTGGTCGGGCAAGACTTCCCCTTAACAAAACTATGCTGTGTCCGAGCTATAACTGAAGTCTTGTCTAGATGATCCTGCAGTGCTGCTTTAACCAGTGCCTCCATTAAGTTTCCTGGAACAGAAGTTAAACTCAACGGTCTATAATTACTTGTGTCAGTCTTTGATCCTGCTTTGTGAATTGGGGTCACATTTGCACATCTCCAGTCTATGTGTACCTCCCCTGAGTCCAAGGAAGCTCTCATAATTATGGCTAAGGGTTTGCTTACTTCCTTTGCTACCTCCTTTAATATAACTGGATAGATCCCATCTACCCCAGGTGCCTTTCTTGTGTTTATCTTCAATAATTTCTCCTCCACTTTACTCTCAGTTATTACAAGATTATCTAGCTTACTGCCAGAGTTGAATACACCTCTGGCATTCCCCTCACTGAATAACTCCTCATGTGTGAATGTCGATGCAAAATATTCATTTAGTTTGTTAGCTACCTGAGCAGGATCATGAACAGTTGAATCATTGATATCAAGTGGACCAATCTGATTCATTCCCTTCATTCTAGAGTTTATATAAGTAAAGAACTCTTTGCTGTTTTTCTTTGCATCCTTTGCCAAAGATTTCTCATAATCTGCCTTTGCCTGCCTAACCTCCTTTGTGACTTGGTTACAGATCAGCTTATATCTATCATAGTCTTCTGTGTTTATATAAGTAAAGATTTCCTTGCTATTTTTCTTAGCATCCTTTGCCAAAGATTTCTCATAATCTGCCTTTGCTTGCCTAATCTCTTTTGTGACTTGATTACAGACTCTTATATGTGCTTTAGGCTTCTGTGTCGCTTGATAATTTATATACATTCCATGCATTTTTCTTCTCTGCCATGAGTCTCATTAGTTCATGTGACATCCATTTTGGCCAAAGCCTTGAACAACATTTCTTAATCGGTAAGAAAAGCATAGCAGCTTCCACAATTAATTCCTCGAATGCTTCCCACTTAGAATTTGCTTTTGGTAGCATCATTAATTGGTCCCACTGTACAGAATTTAAAAACTGTCTGAGACCACTGTAATCACCTTTATGGAAGCAAAAATCCTTCCCTTTACCCCTGATGATAATTCTATCTTTAAGTAAATCCAAATCAATATACTGTGATCACTGCCACCTAGTGGTTCCTTTATCTACAAATGCTTAATTCATGAATAATCACTGCTGATTTGTGATTTTTATAGAGTGAAAATCTGTTTGGACAAAAAGTAATGCTGAGAGTGAAAGAGAAAACAGTTTTTTTTGATGCAGAGGAATCAATATTTGTAATGTGCTTATGCCAAGAGGGATTAGAAGTCAGAATAATCTTCAGTAAAGACATGATCTTGCCTAGAAACCAGAGTGTCATTGAAGATAAGAAAAGGAGCAGAAGATTCCTTTCTGCAAGACATAAGACAGGACTGAGTTTTGGATGGATTGAAATCAACTCAGTTATCATGGGATGTCTTCAATATGGTAAGAGAAGATTTACGAAGATCACCTACACAAAGGAAGAAAAGTAATATGCTAATAAATCAAGCTTTATCTTCAGATGCAACAGAACTATCAGGATAAAACAAAGGTGGTAGTGTGGATGGTCAAAAGCTGTGCCTAATCCCTCCTATCATGCCTGGGCAGAATTGCACAGGCACGATAGGAGGCATTATATGCTGAAAGCCTTGTGGATTAACTCAAGACTGAAGGACTTGGCAAGGCTTTTGGGAGGAAATTTTTATCAGCTTGGCTCTCACACTCACAGGCAGAAGGAATCTGTTTTGTAGAGACGGGATACATTTAAAGAAAGGTGGTGCAAAGGTTTTTGCCAGTATCATTGACAATACCTTAGAGGTTCAGGGAAACTGCTAGTTTGCAGGGGGGTGGGGACAATAAGGGTAATATAGATATGCATTTATCTTCACATATATAAATACAAAGAAGAGAAGGAGAAACCAGATCAGGCCCTTATGTAATAGACATGGGGTAGTATGAGATAAACCAGCTGATGTTGCAGATGGACTCAACAGTTACTTTGTGTCAATATTTACAGGAGAAAAATCCTTTATGTCAATGAGAAATTATGGCAGTGAAGTTGAAAAACATGTAATTAATGATACTGAAATTCCCATTATTATTTAATCAGAAAACTTTCAGGCCTACAGGTAAAGTAAGGCACCTGGAGTTGATGGTAATTTTAAGGGAGACGGAAAGTGAGTGTATTGAACCATTAAAGCTAATTATGGGAGCATCACTGAACTCTGGAGCGATTCTGTAGGATTGGAAAAGTGTAAATATATCTCCAATACATAAGGGCGGTTCCAAAGTGAAGTGGGAAATCACCAACTGGTCAGTCTAACTTCAGTAGTAGGGAAAATCATTGAAGCAATGATCAAGGGTGGAATTCAGGATAATTTAGATAGAAATGGAATTCTGAAAGATACACAGCATAGGTTTGTAAAGGGAAAATAGTGTTTAACAAATCTGGTTAGCTATTTTGACAGGGTCACTCATGAGCAGGATTTAGGGAATAATTTTGACACTGTTTATTTAGATTTCAGCAGAGCGTTTGACTCAGTCCCACCTGAGCAGTTACTTTATAAGCTGGAACAAGTTGAAATCACAGGGAAAATCCTTAGACGGATAGCAGAATGGCTTCAGAGAAGGAGGCAGAGGGCTATGATAAATGGTTATGTCTCAGATTGGGTTAAGTTAATGTAAGAAGTGGGATTCCACAAGGATCAGTATTGAGACCACTGTTGTTTTTGATTTTCTTAAATGACACTGATGAAGAGCAGAGGGTGTGATGTCTAAATTTGCAGAATAGTTAATAATCACTGCAAAGGAAAGCTTCTTTAGAGTGACCTAGATAGATTTCAGGAATGGTCAGAAAAATGGCAGCTATGCTTTAATCCAGCAAAGTGTAAGGTATTAACACCTGGGGAACAGTAATCTCAAAATAACTGATGCACTTGGTGGAGTTGAACTAAAGCTGGTAGTGGAGGAAAGGGACTTGGGTATTATGATACGATCAGACATGAAGTTCTTCGGGCATTGTAGACTGGCTGCAAGAAAGGCCCATGGTGTCCTATCAATGATTTTTCAAACATTTGCTGGTAGAGATAAGGATGTCATAATCCCATTATACAAGGCTATTATTAGACTGCACTTGGAATACTGTGTTCAAATATGGAGACTGCACCTAAAAAAGACATGGAGCTTCTTGAAAGGGTCCAAAGACATAACTCGCTTGGTGAGATCAGCAAAAGGGTATCCATATGAGGAAAGACTGAATATGTGGTGTTGCAGAGCTTGGAAACTAGGCACCTTAGAGGAGACTTGATTGAGGTGTTTAAGGCTCTGAACAGCAAAAGTAAAATGAATGCGGGCGAAATTTTCAGTTATAAATAATTCTAGAACTAGGGACCATAAATTCAAGTTAAGGGGATGGGGGAAAGAAGTTTAGACTGGATTGCATGAAGTTTTATTTTAGCCCTCAAGTTATAAATTACTGGAATAAGTTACCTACATGGATGGTTGAGGGTGACAGTTTGGGTAAATTCAAAGGTCAGCTGGATAGTTACCTATTTTCCTTTCTTTTATTACTTATTATTTTATACACTATTTTACTTTTTTTTTTCTGGCTGGTACAGCATATGCCTTAGGATTCATTGCACAATATGGCCATTACTAATACTAATGGCATTAGTAAAAGACCAGAAGATTGAAGTACCATTGGAACAAAAAAGGCAAAATTTCAACTGTTGAAGTTTCTAAAACTGAGTTCAGATTTAGTACACGTTTACAGCTGCAACAAACTGTGCAGCCTTGGACTCAGAGTAGAATGGGGAATTATCGATTTCATCCCTATAAGAATAATTTCAACAAGCAAGGACAAAAGGACAAAGAACTATGATAGTTTTTGTTATGTGATTATTTACTTAATTAGATTACAAGGTAGATTAACCTTAGAAATGCTATGACACTATGATTAATTTTTTAATTAAGAGTCGTGATCTAGATTTAAGTAAAGTTGTAGTTGCGTGACTTTTCGTGAGCCTTTGATCCCTTCTATGACAGAGGTCACCAAACCCACTGAAACTATTGAGTCACAGATGCTGATTTGGACACAAATTAGATCCATTTTTATACTAGAAGATGTACCACATTTATTTATTATTTTTTTTTGTAGACTGCAAATGCTGCTCATAATGTTTGTGAATGGTTCATATTGTAGTACAGCCCCCTTCTGTCTAAAGAAAATAAATTGAGTGGGCAGTTTATTAGGAACATCGACTTAACACTGAGTGGCACCTCCTTCAGCCCTCCGAAGAATATCAAGTCATGAGGACAGTGACCTGAAAGCATTCAAAAGTAAAGCTAGTCCATGCAGACATGATTGCACCCTGCATCTTCCTCAGACTCAAAAAAAGATGCCAAATCCCTGCCACTAACAGCTTGTTCTACATACCACAAGACGATGAAGTTGGTACAGTCACTTACTTGCTTCTGGAATAATTCCTGAATAACCTTTGTCTTCTGGTACTATACATAATCCTGCTTGAAATTACTTTTTATCAGATGGGTAAAGTGAGCACAACGGGATATTAAAAAAATTTGTGGCTTAAACATTTCTTTATAATGTAGCCATGTCACAGGCCTATTCAAGTATCCTACATAGAACTCCAGGAAATCTTGTAAAAACTTTACACAACAGCTTATAAGACTAGACCTACTTTTGTTAAGCAATTGTATTATGACAAATGCAAATGAAATATGTGAGTGTGGTCTAGTCCTTATGAATAAGTTAGATTCAACCAGTATGAACTGGTCTTAGAAATAAAATTGAATTATTAATCTTGATTTGAAATCAAACCAAATCTCAAACTATGCAAGGCCCAAGCACCAAAAGACATCTGAAATTGGTTTGCAAACTTCAAAAATGAAAAATACCGGGCATTAGACAAAAAAAAAAAAAAAAACCCTTTTGTATACAATTCTTTAATACGTATAATAAAACTTTTTTTTTTTTTTTTTAAATTAAAACATTAATATCAGCAATTTCATAGACTAAATAACTGCACGCGTTTTAGTTTTTACCTTTTACCCAACATCAATTAAAAATACTGGACAGAGGATTAAAATACCAGATGGGTTGCAATCCTAACCACAAGATATGTTCTGTTAGTGGGTGGAGAAAATTAAAAGGATATCAGTTATTTATATACCAATAAAGATGTTAGAGACCATCTGAAAAAACCAAAATCTGAATTCAACCTGTTCAAAAAAAAAAAAAAAAAACTGGTGACTGTTGCATGTTTCTGACTCAGTCTTAAAGCCTTGTGTCAAAAAGCATGTAACAAAGGCATGTTTTCAACTGTATGGCATATTCAGAAACCATATGAGATTCGGTTACTATATGGAGACCATTTACAAATACAATCTATTCTACCTTATCAAAACCATTCTTGAATACATGTTTGTGATAATGGCCTAAAGTTTTGCATCTACAAAGATAAATCATATATTATTCAAAAAATTCTCTCAACCAAGACTTTTTGAATAATATAAGATTGAGTTTATGATATTAAGTGAGAGTTTGATGAGATCATTTTTAAATATGAAATTAAGGAACTGATAAATTTGCACAAATGACTAACTGACAATGTAAATCAGGACATAAAGCACAACAATAACAGTGAAACCAGTAGTTCAATGGATAAGAGTTTCATGTGCGATCAAATCCAGATGTAGCCTCCCATCAACTATTCTTTGATTCTTTTGACAGAAAAAATGAACAAAATATGAGAAATATAAATAAAAAAGCATGTCACCAAGGAGAAGGAAATTTACTGATGAATAAAATTACCACTGAACGTTAAACTAGAAACTTATTTTTGACATTTATAATCAACCTTCACAGCATTCTGCAATCCACTTGGGGATCACACAACTGACATATGTACAGGTAAAGTAATGACTAATTTTTTGTTAAATTACAACAATCAGTTACTTTACATCTGGTTAATATACATTCCATACTTAATACCGTTGTCCAATATATATACGGTAATGTACAGTTTCAAATCTTTGGTGCACTATGACATTATCATTATAAATGGCTGCAGTGACTAGGCACTCCTATGATCCCTGTCATTACCCTATAACTTACACAGAAAATTTATTTATAAGATTAGAAACTAATTCACTTTATAAATTTGAAAGTGAAGCCAAAACCAAGGTGAAGGATAAAGGCAAAACATGTAAAAATGGACTTAGGTCATCAGCAAATTACTTGCACTCAATAAATGCCCATAAGGGAAGAAAATGAAAGAAAGATTTCTAAAAATATAGACTGATGAAAAATGTAAGCACTGAATACATTTTTTGAATTGCAACAATTCAAAAAATGTCAGGGAGAATCTGAACACTTGTATGGAGAAGGTGAGACAGCAAGAGAAATAATTTTGATCTATTTAATGCAAGCTGGAAAAGGTTTCAAAGATACAAAATCCATGCAGGATTGCAAAATATAAAATCGGCAGAAGAAACTGCCAGGTTCAGAAGTGGCATGAATTTCCCCAACTTTTTTTCTGAAATTATGGGAATGGAGGGAGTTTACAATGGTAATCAAGAGGATGAAATACGATTATTCTGAAAGGTTCCCTTGCATTGCGCGTGCGCGCACACACACACTGCAATCAAGGAGAAAAAAACAGCCCGAAAAGACTGTTTGACCTTATTTAAAAATGGTAATACAAGTGGAAACTTCAAATTAAAGCCACTTTTGGTACATCATAGTGAGAATTCACAGACTTTAAAAAAATGTTTCAGAATTAACTGATGGTGATTAGTAAATCGCATAAGAAAGAATGGGTAATTGCAATGCTTTTCCGGGCCCGATTTGTGCACCACTTTGTAAAAGAATAATAGTAAGAGCCATATAATGCAAGGAAGCCACAAGATTTTGCTGCACTGGCTAGGAAAAAAAAAGGGGGGGAGGGGGCAATAAGAAAATACAAGGTTTAGGGGGCATTTGCACCCCCTAAACCTTGCTGCAAAATAATAAAATTAATCATTTTAAAAATGAAAATCATTGCATTGGCAGGAGGGTGGGGCCATCAGTCAATGTGGCCAAGGGGTGGCATATACCCTTGAGTCCGCCCTGCATGAAGGCAACCTGTTCCAGCTATCAATGACTGGAACAGGTTGCTAAAAGAAAACTTTCTACAATCTAGTGTAAACTTCTTCCCCTGTAATTTGAATTTATGCCTCCAAGTTCTGGAATTCTCTATAACACTGAAAATACTACATTCATTTTACTAACCTCAGAGCCTTATAAACCTCAATCAGATCAACTCTGAGGCGCTTGGTTGCCAACCTCTGTAGCCTACATATTCAGTCTTACCTCATATGGTTGACCATTTCAAGATTTCAATGTTTTTTTCAGATGAAGTCTCCATACTTGAACATGGTATTCCAAATAAAGTCTTACAATTGCCTTATACAGTGGGACTATGACCTCCATATCTCTATGGAATAATGTTCGATAAATCATTGATAGAACAACATGGGCTTTCCTGGCTGCCCGTATACAATGATCAGAAAAATTCATACCTGCCCGTATAACTCCCATATACATTTTTGACTCTGTTTTTAATTCAACCCCACTAAGTGTGTAATTTATTTTAGCTCTTCATGTCATCCTGAAGGAGCATAGTCTGGAACTGATCATTAACTACTCTACTAACCTTTAAGTATATCTGCAAATTTTGATATCAAACCTTCTATCCCGTTGTCAATGTCGTTTATGAAAATTAGAAACAACCGTGGTCCCAGAAGTGATCCCTGGGGACCCCACTCCTGACTTTACAATAGTTCGAAGAATATCCATTATCCACAACCCTCTGCCTTCTGCCCTACAGCCACTCAGCTATCAATCTTAGAATTTTTCCAGTATCCCCAACATGTTCCAGCTTATACAATAACCTCTCATGAGAGACTAGGTTAAATGCCTTGCTAACATCCAAATAAACTATGCCAAAATTGGAATTGTTCCCTACATCCAGCTCATGAGTAACTGAGATGTTCATCTTTATAAAACCACGATGTGTTATTCAGAATGTTATACCTTTCTAAATGTCCCTGGATTACACTCTTAATCACTGCCTCTAAGATTTTCCCTATTACTGAAGTCAGACTAACCAATCCATAGTCATAAACTTCGCTCTTAGAATGGCCTTTATGTATTGGCGATATGTTGGCACTTCTCCAATCCAAAGGAATCTCTCCCGAGTCCAAAGATGCCCTCGTAATTAACTTCAATGGAACAATATACTCCCTAGCAGCCTCCCCCAAAATTACTGGGTAATACCATCAACTCCAGCAGCCTTACTTGCCATTCTGCCCGAAAGATTTTCTAATAAGCAGTTGTGTATTTTTGGAATCACTAATTTCATATGATTCAGCCTCACTTGCACAGCCTCTTCTCAATATGAAGTCTTTTGTCAGTAAAGACAGATACAAAGTAGCTGTTCAATTCATCTGCAACGTCAGCTGGGTTGTCTAAGGCTTTCCCACACCAGCACATAAGGGTACAATCTGATTTGCTTTTTTCTTTCTTGTATTCACATACATGAAAAATTACTTGTCCCCATTCTTTGCTCTCTTGGCCAGTGCTTTCTCATACACAGCTCCATTCCTGCTCCGTTTGACTGGCCAGCTCTGCATTCATGGCTTTTGTGATTTTTTTCTGTAGAGGTATTCCACAATTCAAGTGTTAAAGCTTGCTTTCTTGCATCACATGCCTTTATTAATACTATCTTCTACACTGCCAAGAAAACTAAGTGTTATTATACGGTTACACTTAATTCATATGGTTACATTTAATTACTTATTCTCGGTTATGGTTAAGTGTAACCATATCAGTATTAGGATATTTTAAGTATCATATTTATCCAAATAAAATGTGCTCCTAAATAAGAAACAGCCCATTTTTTGAAAAGGAAAAAAAAAAAAAATCTTTTAAGTAAATTTAATGATTATTTTAATACAATAATCTTTATCCACAGCCACTACATCAAGTATTAACTATACAACACTGCAACATAATTACTTTGCTGAGTCCCTAAAGGGATTACACATAAATACAACAGAAATCACCAACGTCATAATTCACACAATATAATAGCGTAGCTTAATTTAATTTATTATGGTACTCACCTTTTTATAATCTGCATTGATGTTAGAATAAAATGGATGATAATTTTAAATTTAAGTTAGCGTGAATAATTTAGGATTTAAAAACAGAATTAAAATATGTGCAAGGAAGTAGAAGTGCACGTCTTCGTCCTTGGTTGTCAATGTTGAAATTGGAACAATTGAAGTTATATGGTTGAAAACAGAAGGCCAATAGCCATAACAAGTGGCTTTCGTTTTTACACGTCTTCAGTTGGCAATGGTAGAATGAGAGTGAACGTGTGTATTTAAGAAGACTAAGTTCCCGCGATGCTCCTGGATACACGTGGGAATCTCAGGTGCATGAGATTCCAGACCGGAACTATGTTATAGGGTAGTTTGGAATTTAATACTTGCCGAGTGGAATGGCGGCAAAACCATTCTATAGCTAGGGCTTCGTATTGGAAAATTTTAAAACTGGATTTTAATTTGATAATAGGAATGGCAGAATCTACTAAGGGGGTGTGGTTGTGGGACTGAACATGTGTTGCTAATTTCGTATTGGACTGTCCCATCCTAAAGCTATTGTAGTGGTAGTATGCACATGTGTTTGATGTTTTGATAGAACCGTATTTTGTGGTGGTGCTACCAATGTAGCAAGCATTACAGTTATGTTGACATTTTATTAATTAGACAATATTATTCATGTCACTAATGTGGTAATTTTGTGTGTCTTTATATGAGTTGAATAATGAACCGCCATTCCACTCTCCAAGTATTTTGTTAGTTTTAAAAAACCAAAATACGACAGTGTGACAGCATGTGAACTAGGGTTAATATACCACAATGTGAAACAATCATAGTTATAATAGTTTGGACTGTGGTAACAAACTGGCATCATCTTTATTCCATGATTCTGATATTGAAACAAAATTGTGTTGTGGAAGAACAAAATCAGAACTGTTAGTTCATGTTCTAGCTCCTAAAAGTGTAGAAGACTTTGTGAACATTCTTAATGGTCCAACTAAATGCAGTCAGTCCTTTTGTGTTACTACAGATGCTTCAAACAAGGGCAACAGAAAGCTTTTTTTCCAAATGCATTAGATATTTTGATCCTACTAAATGTATAGAAAATAAATTGTTAGAAGTTGTTGAAAGGGCTGATGAAACAGCTATTTCTATATCTGAAATGTTGTTAGAAAAGCTTGAGGCTTTTCACCTTAACCCAAAATATATTTCAGCCTACATTGCTGACAATGCAAAAGTAAATTTTGGAAAATATCTCTGTTTTTCAGCTGTTAAGGGCAAGTAATGCTGATATTGTTAAAGCTAACTGTGCTATCCATATATTGGATAATGCCATGAAATATGCTTGTGACAGTTTTGAAGTAGATATAGAAAACATTGTACTGAAAAGTTACAATTTTTTTTTCTTTATCAGATAAAAGGAAAAACTTAGAATCATTTTTTGACTTTGTGGAGCTGGACTGGTCTGAATTGGTACGTTATGTACCAAAGAGATGGTTGTCCTTGACACTAGCTGTCAAAAGATTACTTCAAAACTAGCCTGCTATTAAGAGCTATTTCCAAAGTATTCATGATTGCCGCTAATTTTTCTCCAAATTATTTCAAAGTGAGGATACAGATACAGATTCAGAAATAAAATTGCAAGTAGTTTTTTAACTTTTTTGTTATTGTTGGAGAATTGCTAGATGTTACTACTAAAATTCTTGAGAAACATGACTTGAGTATTATGAATTCATACAAATCAATGACAATGATCAGAAATAAAATAAATCAAAGAATCCAGGATCAATACTTCAAAAATTTCACAAAGCAATTTTTGAAAAAGTTACCCCAATGCAAACAGAAAAAGGTTATTGATGAATGTTGTGATTTTTATTCAAACCTATTGCAATACCTATAAAAAAAACTATGACTTCAGTGAGAAAAATAAGTGTTCTAAGTTAATAAACATTTCTCTGGAAACAGAAGAAATTACATATCAAGATTTTGAAACAGCAATTGATATTTTTCAACTCCAAGAATATGTAAATCTAGACGAGTTGTATGAAGAGTTTTGTTAGAATAGGTTGAAATTACTGGAAAGTGTTAAGTGTACAGGAAGTGATGTGCGCAAGTGGCTTGATTTTTTTCCCAAAGTTCCTAAAGAAAATGTACCCAATATCAGAATAGTAGGATATTTGTTAAGTATTCGTGGCTAAAATGTTGTAGTAGAAAGGGTGTTTTTGTTAATGAAATTGAAGTGGATAAATGTCAGAAACAGAAGTCACCAAGAATTAATTGAGAAAAGGTTGCAGATTGCAATGAATTTCTTTTTTACATGTAAAGAGTTCCTTCAGTGTGCAAAACAGGATAAACAATTGTTACAAATGGCAAAATGCCAAAATAAGTACAATTAAAATATCAAACAATTTTAATTTTCTTGTATTTTTTTAAAACAAATTTATCGACAAAAATCTTCCCCCCCCCCCCCCAAGAAAAAACCTGACAACCCTAAGTGACAGTCACACAAAACATGAATCTGGATACTTTTTGGAAGGTAGTATATATTCTACCCTCCAATATGTGAAGTCCATTTAGATCACAGAGTATTTAATTCAAAGTAGCATGCCATTCAAATATTATATTAAACTGTTCCTCATTGGGTTTTAAATTTGCATTATCAGTTTATTATTAAAATACTAAATTTCCAGCACTAGCTCCTAAAAAAAGCCTTTAAACAACTTAAAAAAAAATCCTGTGATAGGGAGAATTATATTTTGCCATTAGTACATTAATTTTTTAATGTATTCACATATTTTAAAAACTCTAATAAGTAAATTTCCATATAAGTAATAATGTATTTTAAATAAATTAAAGAAAAGATTTGAAAGAAATATTGAATAATATATTTATTTTTTTTTTTATGTTTATTTGTTGAATTGAATTAAATGAGCAAAATTCCCTGGCTGACTTACTAAATGCTTAATTATTATGTTGACATTCTGCCATACCTTGCTTTCTCAATTTTGAAAATCTGATAACCCAAAATAATACTCTGCAACTTGTGAAAAAAAGAAAAGGCAATAGTTTATTACAGGAAATGAAAACATTGTTATATCACTACTAAATTAAACTTAGGAAACACTTGAACCACAAAATACAGGAACTCCCCGACTTACATAATACTCGACTTATGCAAATTCAACTTTATGTAAGTTTTTGCCAGCCAGTGCAAACTGAAAAAAATATGGAAACATATTTCATCTGTAGGGATAAATGGAGATATTGTGAAAATATCATAATGTGAACCAAATAACAAATTGTTTTTTTTTTTTTTTTTTTTTGTGATTTGTTCCAAGTCCTTGGAAGTTGAAAATTTCGTTATATTACTAAGCTATTTATCTCTCTAAATGGTCATATTTATAATGGAAATTGAACAAAACACTATCTTCGTTATCATATGTTCTCGTTATAAGAATCAATTTTGAATGCCTTTGTGATGTTTTTCTCAAACATGTTTCTGGAGGTCACAACCAAAAAACAACAAAAACAATTTGCACTTTCTGGTCTATAATGGCTAGTAAACTAGATCTTATTGCATTTGCAATAATCTCGATAACTGAAATTGTGTGGGTTTTAACGTTATGCTATTATGGTCAAATGTGTTCCCTTCTCTGAAATCTTCAATCATATAAAAAACAAATTTTCAGAAACTTTTCTTCATTCTTATTTACATATTGCAATGATGAAGGGAAAGGGACCAATGGAAAGTACAAGTGCCAGGAAATGAAACAAAAGTGATTTAGAAATGAAGATGAAAATGATTAAGTATGACACAGGAAAAAGTTTGTCATCTATTGCAAGGGAATTAGGTCTCACTGCTTCAACACTGAATACTATTTCAAAGGACAGTGCATGTAAAAAAGATCAATGCACTTAAGATCAACAGTGATCACAAAACAGTGTTCAGGCACTATATCGAAGATGGAATAGCTATTAATATGGATGGAAAATCAGATTCAGAAGCAAGTACCCTTGAGTCCAAAGGCCATTAAAGCAAAAGCAAGAAGTATGTATGAAGTTATTAAGCATAAGTACGGTGAACCCCAAGTTCGTGGCAAGCAACGAGTGGTTTAATAGGTTCAAGCATTGCACTAGTTTCCAAAACAAAGTATGCAGTGAAGTCGCCAGTGCCAATTCTGCAACTGCAGAGAAATTTTGTGATGTGTTGGAAAAAATTATTGATGAAAGTGAGTATTCAATGCAAGCAAATCTTTAACATTGACGACACTGCTCTGTATTGGAAAAAAATGCCGGATCAAACATACATTGCCAAAGGTGAAAAGACAATGCCAAGTTTCAAGGCTTCAAAAGATAGGGCCATGCACTTGATTCGTGCTAGTGCAGAGGGAGATTAGATTAATACCAGCACTTGTGTACCATTCTGGAAATCCTCGTGCATTTAAGGGCATCAATAAAGCTACCCTACCCGTGCATTTCCGATCGAACCAGAGAGCATGGATAACAATCTCTCTCTCTATCTGAGGATTGGCTTAAATGCTGCTTCATTCCCAAGATATTGTAAAGATAATGATATTCCTTTCAAGATTTTGCTTCTATTAGATAATGCTCCTGGACATCCTATGCATCTAGATGATTTCAATTCAAACGTGACAGTCATATTTCTACAGTCAAACACGACTTCACTCGTCCAACCTATGGATCAGGGTGTTATTTCGAATTTAAAAGTGTACTATTTACGCACAACATTTGCTCAGGCATTGTCTGCAGTAGATGGTGAGAAAAATTTTGGAAATCTTACAATATTTACCATGCCATCTTAAACAGTGACAAGGCCTGGGCAGAAATTACTAAAAGTTTTTTAAATGGCGCATGGAAGAAAATATGCCCACAACTCGTAAAAGGCTTCAAGGGTTTGAAAAAGACAAATCATATGAAGCGGTTACAGATAAGACTGTAAAGGTTGCAGAGCTACTTCAGTTGGAGGTTGTTGCCAAAGATGTGGAGGAGTTAACAGAGGAAGAAGAGAAAGAATTATCTAACAAAGAACTTATTGACTTGCAGGCAGCGATAGTGAAAGAAGAAAATGCTGACGATGCTCAAGATGAACCAAATGAGAAGCCAAGATGCTTCATCACCAGAGAGATGGTAATGGCATTTCATGAAATTGCATCGGCAATGGCGAAGTTTGAGAATATGGATTCTGACAGTGAAGGATTCTTAAAAGTTAATAGAGGAGTGAATGATATGCTTGCTTGCTACAAAGAAATCTACAATGAAAAGAAAAAAGCCACCGTCCAGTCATCCATCAATGTTCTTTCACAAGGTTGAGCAGTTGACCCCTTCTAAATCTCCACAGCCCTCAACCTCTGCACCAGTGTACTTATCAGCTGAAGACATCAATTCTGGCAATGATGCTCGAGAGGTAAAACTTACTGATGTTATGCCTGTCTCCTCTCTTTTTTTGTAATTTTATAATTCTGAAATTTTTTAAACTGCACACTTTTGTTATTTTTTTCTGCACGAGATAAAAAATTGAATAAACACAATGAACAATTCTATTCACATGTTGTGTTCAACATTTCTTTTTTGATTCAATCAATTCAGCGAGCACAGTTGCGAGTGCTGCACAAGCATGGGGGAAATTCCGCCTTAACATATTTAGAGTTCTGCGGAACGTAACCCTTACGTTAGCCGGGGAGTGGCTGTAATTTTATTTTGTGGTTAATAAATTTATAAATAATAAAGTTTATTTTATGTTAAAATTAAATTTATTAAAACAGCATTAAATTAATCTGCTATATTTATTTTGTAGTTCAAGTGTATCATAAGTTTAAATAAGTGTAGTTAGTTTTATCATATTCTCAAAAATATCTATCTTAATTGCACAGTTCCAACCTAATACAGTGAGGTACCAACCAAGACAAAAACATGATATCATAAAACTGGAGCATTAGGCCATCATATTTTTGACAGCAGAAAGAATGGACCAAAAGTTATTCAAAAGCAAATGGAGGCTAAATGGTGATGCTGCTCCTTCTGAACACTAGATAAAATTGTGGTCTATGCATTTTAAATGTGATTGTGAACCCACCGATTATCCCTACAACCAATGGAAGTGACAACAACATGTAATATTTCTGAGGTGGGGGGATGGGTCTGTATTGAATATCCTCCATGAATCTAGACCTTGTCAAAGGCTAGTTCTCACTGGGTGTCAGGAATTCTTACACCTCTTCAGAAGCTTGTTTGTTTGTTATTTGGTTTTTAGGAGCATTAGCAACTAAGGCCATATTGCTCCAGGGGTATGCAGTGGTCATTCCCTGACCTTTCCGTATTTGGTGGCCACTGGCTCGAACCCCAGTCTAATCGAGAAGCGTGTGCTATGCACTGCTGCTCCTTCTCACTTGGTTATAGAGGTGCCCTCTTCAGAAGCACTGCAGGGCTAAATTTGTGAGGGCAAGTTACACATGAGTGATGCAAATCCACAGAGGGTCTCTTTCAAGAATTGTAACTGGTGGTAATATGCACCATATGAAGCATTCTTGAATTGTTGAGATCCAGAAACAAAATAGGATTCCTTTCAAAGGAAACACCATACAGAAATCATAAGATTAATAAGGAATTCAATATTTAATAAAGTTTAATTCCTTGCAAAGGAAACACCATGCAGAATATGGTCACCATTTTTTGGGATAGAAGGAATTCTTTTATTAGAGACTATCTGCCGTAAAAACAATTTCTGGAGATGCCTATGCTGCTATACTCAACAATTCATGAATGCTTAAAGGAACAGAGAAGAGGAAAATTGACATAACACGTCTTGCTTATTCACGACAATGCTCCTGGTATTTCCTCTTTGCCCTCAAAATGGACGATGTGTATTGAACTTAATGGTATGAATATATATATATAAAACCCTAAGGGCTCACATCTGGTGAGTATGGGCTTGGCACACCCAGGGTCCTAAGCTGGATATCATCATTCTTTTTCCTGGTGATTCCCTTCTACTTCTGACTCTCTCTCTCTGGGTAAATCAGGATTTTTTTTTTTTTTTTTTTTTTTGCTTGTGCAGCAAAAGCCTCGGCTTCCTTGCACCATATAGCTAATAATAATAATAATAATATATATATATATATATATATATATAGAAGGAAAAAATAGCATATGTTGTTTCTTTATTTGTTTGATTCTTGTAAGATCACTGTAGACCCCCAATTATCTGGGGTGGTCAGGAAATAAGTTTTCCTGGAAAATCCACAAAATGAACAAAAACAAATTTATTTACATATATACTGTATTCATATTTAAAATAAAATTTAACATGCACATTCAGTAAGGAGGATTACTGAATTATGACTACAGTGAGCAAGTAGGCAGACAGCAAAGGGGGATGAGGCTTCTGAAAAATTCAAAGGTCTTGACTATAGGAACATTAAAAATATAAACAACACCTATGATGAATTCCACACATTTCTTTTTGTTATTTACTTAAGACCTCCGAGGAGAAGAGAAACCCTGGTTAATCTTTCTCTGGATAACAAAAGGTCTATTGTAACATATTCATTTGCAGTGAAAGGCTCTGCTGATAATGATTTGCAAAATTAAACAACGCTGTACTGCTTTAACATGGTATAACAGGATATGGTACAACAGTGTTCAGAACCATCAAGTTATTACACTACATTTAATATACATGCAACCCCCGTAATAACATGGTACTTTTACAACACAGTTCACTCTAACACGATTGATAAATTGCAGCAATCCTTGCACAATACGACACTTACAAAACACTGTTTCACTTTAACACGGTTTGAGAATTGCTGGAAATCTCTCATAACACAGTATTTTTGAGCTTTTGTGCTGGGAAAACCCTGCTATTATGTTAGATGTTATTTTCAAGGTTTGCATTCCTTTTTGTGAATCCCTGCTGTTGAATCTCTAGTTGTTATCACCTTCATGATATTTTTCTAAAGCACATTTCTGGAAGTCGTTACCATAAAACAATAAAAAAAAATTGCCATTTCCGGTTTATTGATCTTTTCTGTTAGTGTAATCAATTATAAACGGATAGTAAACACTATCTTCTTGCATTTGCTATAGTACCAATAGTTGGAATTCTGTGGGTTTTCATGTTATGGTGAAATGTGTTTCCCCTTCCATCAAATATTCAATCATAAAAAACAAATAAATTTTCAGAAAAAAACAAATAAAACTCATTACTCCATATCTCACTTGTGTGTATCGTGTTTGCTGCAACTTGTGCATGCTGTGTTATTTGTTATTAATTGCTTATCATTTTTACTGTTTTAAATTTTACAACAAAAAAAAAAAAAAAAAAAAGTCAGTGAACAGAAATATCAATTAGTATATACATATTACAGTATATATTAATTAAGCTGTGTATGTAAGCGTAAATTTATTTTTATTTTGCTAACTGGAAAATATCCTTCTGATTTTCACGTATCATTTAAACCACAGGTCCAATGTATTTTGTTAGGAGATCCCTGGGTTAGGTTCTGTGCTATTCAACTTGTGCTTGTTTAAGACCATAAAAAAAGATTGTGCCTTAGAAGAGTGCAATTCGTGACTTATAAAGAGAGCATTAGGTACACGAAACCTAGATGCTGCAGAAGAAATTGTGCTTAGTAGCGATGAATAGGAAGAAAATTAAATAAACGTACATTATCTCATATAAGTATCACAGTTTGTAAGGTAAGATGTCTGTTCAGTTATTACTACTAAAAAAATTAAGTTTCTCATAGTTATATATAAAAAATGATGTATTTTTGTTAGCTTTTGGAACGTAACCCCCTTCCCCCACCACCTGTACTGGTTCTTAGTCTTATATAACACGGTTTCGCATTATACAAGATTTTGTAGGAACCAAACTACTGTGTTATACAAGGGTTACCTGTATATTTTCAGTGAACTTTGCTGATGGTAAAACATCACAATGGGCAAAAACAGCCATCATATTAGTAGTAGTGGCAACAAAGGATACTAGAAAGCAAGCAAGAAAGCATCAGCCAAAAAAAAAAAAAAAAAAAAGATCCTCACCTCTCATATGACCTATCTAACGCCTCTAATAATCTTGTCTAGTTCTTCCTTAAATTTATTACTCATTCCAAACATATCAGCATCTTTCCTAAAATGAGGTTTTCGAACCTACATACAGAACTCAAAGAGTGGTCTAACCATTGCCTTATACAATGGGACAATCATCTCCTTATTGCTGATAGTAAAAATTCCTGCATATCAATGAGAAAACCACATGAACTGTTCTGGTGGCCCGTATGAACTGCTCAGAAATCTTTGTGTCTGACCGCACAATTACTCTCAAGTCTTTTTTTGTTCTCCACTACCATCAGTTGTACCAGGCAGTTGGCATGTTATTCTTAGATTACTGCTACACATATGCAGTACCTTGAATTTGTCACTGTTAAACTTTAATTGCACTTCTCAGCCCACTGCCTAATTTTTCAAGATTTTGTTGCAGAGCAAGATGTTTTACAGGTGAAATATCCAAAAACTGTTCTATTTCAAATTTAATATCAGTAATAAGCAAGCCAAATGAAGCAAAAAAGCAAACTTATTTTGCATCAGCCAAAAAAAAAATCCTCGAGTAAATCACAATTTGTCTATCATTAAAATTAACTATCCAGTTCTGCTCTGAATTTTGTTGGATTCTCTATCTACCATGGAAAGTAACTTATTCCAATGATCAACAATAGACTGATCATTCTTGATCATCTTCAAACAGGCCTATGGGGTTGGGAAATTCCGTACTGCAATAATTAAAGACAAACACCAGCCAAGGAATAAAAAATTTTTACTATAAAAATAAACTATCGGTACACTATCGGAAATATTACAATAAATTACGATAAAATAAATTACAATAAAACGTTAAAAATATAGTTAAAATATACCGAAGCAATAAAATTATATAAAATAAACTGGATTAAAAGTGATAAAACCTGAAGCTTTCGGAGACTTGTCTCCTTCTTCAACAGTATACTATTACTGCAATGACACATCCTTAAGTAGCAGACCCATGGCACTCATGCACGTGGTCCATCAGACACATGGTCGGCATTCTTGATCAGTATCTAATCTGCAACACACAAGATCTAATCTTCAGAACCAACAGAAGATTAGTTCTTCTGTTACATCCCAAATTTATATTTGCATTGCCCAGTTGTAATTTCATCTGCTACCACAAAAATATCACTCTTGTTCATTTTGCTTATTCCTGAAAAGCAGGAAGGTGTGCATTAGAAGTCATGCTAGAGAGTCCATATGGGAGTAGCAATTACATGGGCTGTGTAAGAGTTACTATAAACAAAAAAATGCAAACATTTACATACTTAGAAACTAATGAGTATAGTAATTGGAGTCTGTTATTGATCAAAAAACCATGATGAGGATAACTAACAATTATACAAACAAAAAACGGACCAGCAAATCAGAATGCCTTGTTGTGATGAATTTTAACTTTCAGATGTCCATTGGAACTTGTGGGTTGGCAGCTCACTCAGTAGCAACACATTTCTCAATTTGCTGGATGATTACTTTTTACATCTTTCTTTCTCCTGTTACCTCTTTAACATGTTAGAGAGGCAACAAAAAAAAGCAATACTTGAACAAGTTATCAAAAGTGACTCATCTATTAAAAGTCTTCAAGTACAGGAAACTTTAGATGGCAATGATTACAGCACACTGATGTGGGATTTATTCAAAGAAATAATTACCATCAAGGACAAAGGGATCAGAGTGTTAACGCAAAGATGATTATAAGGAGTGCAGACATTTTTAAAACTCTTCTCTCTCTTATACTCTTTATATCACCATTTGGGCAAAAATGAATGTCAGATGAACTAATAACCATAGTGGAAGGGAAGAAAAATGCACGGGATGAGTATAAATTGTCAGGAAATACAGAGTCCTACAATAAGTATGCCTATGACCAATAAAGTTATCAGAGGGTTAGGCAGGCCAAGGTAAACTGTGGGAGTGCTTTAGCTAAGAGGACAAAGAAAAACAACAAATTATTTGTGCAATACTAGAAGGAAAGGAATAAAGCACACTGTCTACAGAATATGAACAGTATGACTAAAAATGTTCTTGGTTTATATTGGAGATATGCATATGTATCTCCTATTCAGAATGGGTTCAAAGGGTGAAGTGAGTAACTGCAGACTTGAAAGTTTAACCTCTGTGCAGGGGAAAATAATGAAATCAATAGTTAAAGAAGTAATGCAAGATCATCTTGATAGGCATAGAGACATAAGGCAATTACAGAATGGGTTTGTTAAAGAGAAATCATGTCTCACCAAACTGATTAGTTAAGATGAAGTTGTTACAGGTAATTTTGACGTCTTATTCTCAGATTTCAGTACTGTGATAATACTGTATCACATGTAGTATGATACAATATGGGTGCTATATAAACCGGAGCAATGTGGCAATTAAGGGAAAGTTACTATTCAAGTTTAAGAGAAGGCTTAGAGACAAAAAGTGGTTATAAAGACACTGCTCTTCATATACTAGAGTGATGGGTGGAGTTCCAAAATAGTAGGTATTAGGCTCCTTATTGATTTTAATATTTATGAATTAAAGATATTGATGTAGGTACCTGAAGTATGATGTCGGCTGATGATACAAAGGTAGGCACAATGATTAATGACAGTAACCAGTGTATTCTACTTTAACGGGCAAACTAAGCAGATGGACTGGAAAATGGCAATTGAAGTTTAACAGTGATAAATACAAGGTACTGTATTTGGGTAGTAGTAATCCCAGAGGAACAAAACATTTGGCTGGTGGTATCAAACTCAATGACAGTGGTGTATGAAAAAACCCTAGTAGTAATTTTACAATCCAGCATGAAATCTGAGCAGTGTAAATTAGTTGCCAGAACAGCCAATGGGTTTCTGTTAATGATATATAGGAACTTTGCCAGCAGGGACAAATAGGTGATTATCCCACTGTATATATGGATAGGCCACATCTTGAATGTTGCATATGGATTCGTAAATATTATTTTCAAAAGGACACAGTGTTCTGAAAAGGATGCAGAAAAGAGCAACAAGACTAGCTGGGAGGCACAAAAGGATATTCTTACCAAGAAAGAGACTACACTTCTGTAAATTCCAGCCCATGGAAAGTGTGTGTGTTGACCTAATTGAAGTATATAAGGCTTCAAAAGGATTAAGGAAACTCGTGGCATCTTTACTGTTTCTTAGATGAAACACAAAAAGGCATAAATTTAAATTGGAAAAGATGGTTCCAGAATGTGCAGAAATCAGCATTCAGCCAGAGAATATATATATACAGTGAAACTTCCCTTTAACGGACAGCGATGGGGAACAAGAATGTGTCCGTTAGAGAGAAGTGTCCGCTAACAAGAAGTCTGAGTGAGAAAAAAAGAAAAAGAAAAATCGTTAAACATTTAATGTAAAATTAAATTAAAATATATACAGATTTTGAACAATATTTTTGTAAATAATATACAATTACATACACAAGAGATAAAGAAAAATCGTTAAACGTTTAATGTAAAATTAAATTAAATACAGATTTTGCACAATATTTTTGTAAATAATATACATACAATTGTGCTATGCATATTATGACTTTAGCTTAAATAAAATACATACAGTAATCACTTATTTTCTTCTGCACCTTCTTCCGGCTGATAATTTTGTTTTCAACATTTGTTTGGAGTGAAGAAACCATCAAAAGTCCTTCAGTATCTTCTTCAGCGGCGAAAAACATTTTTAAACGATTGCTTTGTATGAGCGCTTCTTCTATTTTAATCGGTGGTTCGTCGTTAATATGTTCTTTGACAGAATGACCTCCTTCCATTTCTTCATCCTCATTAGGAACTTCTTGAAAAATATCGATGATAATGTCGTTGATATCTAGAGCACCATCTTCTGTAGTGAGGTTCGAGTCTATATCTTTGTAGCCAGGGTCACTTGTAGCGGAAGTATCGTACATTATCAATAGATGTTGAAGTTCTTGTTCTTCTTGGTGCTCCACATTGCTGTTCACAACTTCAATTTTTGCGTTTGAGAAGCCAGACTTTCCAAAACAGTTTGTTTTCTAATTGCGTTCACTGAAGAGGAAATCCACTGAATCGCATCTAGGATGCTGAGTTTCTTTGCAAGGTCACTTGCACATATTACATCATTCGTGTTTGCAATGAGATGTCTTAAAACACGTTTTCTGTAGTGAAGTTTAAAATTTTTTATTATCCCTTGATCCAAGGGCTGACACTCTGCAGATATGTTTGGTGGCAGAAAAACGATTTGAATGTTGGACAATTCAATGTGTGGGTGAGATGCAGCATTATCCATGAAAAGAATAATTTTTCTGTTTTGACGAATCACGTTTTGGTTAAAGTGACTTATCCATTCACTCATGATATCATGTGTCATTCACGCTTTTTTATTAGACTTCCAGTCAACATTCAAAAGATTCAACTTTATGCCCTTGAAACAATGAGGATTTTGTGGTTTTCCTATAACAAGAGGTTGTTCAAAGTCTCCCAGCATATTTGTACACAATAGTACAGTCAAGTGTTCCTTAGAAATTTTTCCGCCCTGGCACTTTTCGTTTTTTAGACTCATTGTTTTTTCAGGAAGAGCTTTAAAAAACAACCCTGTTTCGTCACAGTTGTAAATATCCTTAGCTTCAAAATCATGACATAAATCTTCCAATTTGACGGTCCAGTCTGTTACAACCCCAGTATCAACAGATCCACCTTCACCACTTACGGTTTTCCAAGAAATTTTATGCAGAGTTTTGAATTTGTCTAGCCATCCCATAGAAGCTTTGAACTCATTTACTCCCATAGATTTCGCAACCTCCAAAGCCTTTTCCCTAATAATAGGCCCATTAATGGGAATTTTTTTAGCACGTGCGCGACAAAACCACTCATACGTAACATTGTCAATTTGAAGTCCAACAGTTTCAGAAATGATTTTTGAACCTGATCATTTCCGTGTTGCCAAAATTGTTTGAGCAGTTCATTTTTTTTCTTTAGGATGTCGCTTACCTGCGTCTTCCCGATTTTGAATTTTGCAGCAAGATTGCGAACACTATTTTTTTGCCGATCATATGCATTAATGAGGTTGACTTTATCTTTTAAAGTTAAATGTTTACGAGAAAACATTGTGCACTTCACACGACACTGAACAAAACTGAAAACTGAACTCAAAAGACGAAAGGCAGACCAAATCCCCCCCCCCCCCTGCACACACCGAATTCATCAGAAGTTTTACACGTGCCTTAAAATTCTTGAAAAAGAGTTTAGAACAGCGATGTAAACCTTAATAAAAGTCTGAGAATTCGAAATAGAAAATAAACACACGATTGAGGTAATACGTGGAAGAAATGTTCCTATAAAAAGGGCCGTGAGCTCGCCCGCTGTCCGTTATGGGGAGATCAAATTAAGTGCTAATCTAAACGAAACAGTGCAGATTGCCTGTCCGCGTCCGTTACAGAGAATGTCCGCTAGGCAGAAGCTGAAAACACGTTAAAACCAATAGAGGAGAGTTGGGGAATTTGAAAATGTCTGTTGTAGAGAGATGTCCGTTAGAAGTTTCACTGTATATATATTGATAGTGCTGCATAATATTTGCTTTGTTACATCACGTTTCCAATACTACAGCAGCAATGTTTTCATTGAAATTTGGTTGATTAATAGTTAACAGGTCATTCATGGATCTATACATAATAATACTATTTTGAATAAATGTAGATTAGTATTAATAGAGGCAAATGATGCTCATTGTTAAATTCTGAATTTTCTATAATTTGAGGTCTGTGTAGATTCATTCTCAGATATATTACTGACATAGTAATTAGTCACTAGAGTAAATGCTATATTCATCTAGTATCTGACTCCACAGATTTGAGTACTACTACTGAACATCAGATGTTAAAGAGCCATGATTACACAGGCAAAAAAAATAAATAAAAATAAAAAATATATATATAAATACAGTCGAACCTCTCTTTTAACAAACTACCATATAGCAAATTTTTCTATGTAGCAAAATTTTTTGATTTCCTCTTGGTCATTACACTGAAAATAGTTTCTATATAACGAAGAAAATTTCCATATAACGAACTGATTTCCAGAGATCTGGGTGCACATTGTTCACACCTCTGGCCTTAAAGCTGGTGCTGTAGAAAGCACAAATTAAGAGTTAAAAAGATTAAGAATTAATCCCTTTAAATTTTAAGTGCTAAAGGAATTAATTCCACGAATTAAGAGCTAAAACATTCTATAATTTAGTGGTTCCCGTAAAACCCTGAAGGAGGAAACTGGCCAACCACGGCGCGGGATAGGAAAAAATGGAAAGTTTTGGAAGAGGCCTTTGCCCAGCAGTGGGTCAGCAATGGCTAAAAAGTAGTAAGACCTATACACTACTGTACCTGCAATTACATCAAGTTCCTAGAGGACTTCACCAGGTGATACTCAACCTCTCTTGACAAAGCTTCCACCAGAGATTCTTGCCAATGTCGACACCTCTCTGCAGGATATAAAACAAGGGGATTCCTGCCTTCACATCTTGAAATTCATTTTCTGACACCGCCTCTCCATCGGCGTGGTATTAGATGCTCTCGGGCTCTTTTGCTGGCCTGGGACACTCTCCAGGCAGGATGAGTTCTCATCGGAGTTCTGCTGAAGCCGGTCAACTGACAGGCATGGGATCACATGGCCGTTTGGCCCTCTGCTGGGGGTAGCCTTTCGCTCTGCCTACCCCTGCTTCCTTCCCATTTTCTTATCTTTCCTATCCAACTCACTCTGTTCCTCTAACTTGGCCTCTCTCCTCTCTCACTTTGCAAGTAGGGAGAGTGTCCAACAGGTGTTCCCTTTATCTTCCTGGCCCAGCTCCTTGTGCCCAGTGGAAGGATGCTGAAAGGCTCCTTCCATGGTGATCGAACCTCCCAGTAACTAAGAGGCCAGTCAAACACCACACATAACCCACACCGACTGGCCTTGCAATGTTGTGCATACATCAGAGTACTCAATGCGGATTTGTTAGGTTAGGTTATGTTTTTTTTTTTTTTTTAGGAGCATTAGCAACTAAGGCCGTATTGCTCCGGGATATGTGATGGTCATTCCCTGACCTTTCCGCATCCTCCATATTTGGTGGTCACGGGCTTGAACCCCGGTCTAATCAAGAAGCATGTGCTACGCACTGCTGCTCCTGCCCACTTGGCTACGGAGGTACCTGCGGATTTGTGGGGAACCACAGGAACCGCTTGACAAAAAACACACACTACTGCACCGAGAAGCCGCGCTGGTCAATCTCTATGTCCACAGCCATTGGCAAAGGTTAAGGCATATTCCCGACACAGACATTGGCTCTAGTCAACCTGTTTCCTCTGTAAAAAAAAAAAAAAAAAAATTGCTTTAAAATTTGGTATTCCTACAAGTAGCGTGTTAACCATTCTGAAAAACTGTTTTGAGTTTCAAAGTGTTTGAGGAAATAGGACTCAGTCGGAAGAGTGAGAAATTATGCTTTTGTGAAGATGTAGATGAAGCAGTTTTTAAGTGAATGAAGTTGATTCGAGACCAAAACATGCCAATATCATATCAGGGCCATTAATAAAAGAAAAAGCTATAGAGTACGCATCTTTTCTGGGGCAAAAACATTCCAAGCTAGTTCTGCTTGTTTGGACAAATTTAAAGAGCACCATGGCTTACTCGAAAAAGTTCTCTGATGAAAGTGGAGTTGCAACCGAAAAAGACTATACCCATTGGAAAGAAACAGTTTTGAAAAAAAATTATGGATTACGAGCTCAAAGACATTCAACATTGATGAAACATCTATTTTTATGTTTGCTGAACAAGATGCCAACTTTTAAGGGTTATAAATGTTTAGGTGGTGAAAATAGTAAGGAGAGAATTACAGTTTTGGTTGGTGCAAATATGGCTGGTAATGAAAAACTGAAGCTTTTGGTAATAGGCAAAAGTAAACAATCACAATGTTTCAAAGGAGTAAAGTCACTAGAGTTGGACTACAACGAAAAAGCTTGGACAACAAGTGAAATTTTTGAACAGTAGATTTAAAATTTTGATAAAAAGATGAAGAAAACAGAAAAATTGAGTTGACTGTCGACAACTGCTCTGCCCATCCTCATTTGGTAATTTTGAAACCTACAAGTGTGAAACTTGTTTTACTTCTATCCAAATAACTCATCTAAACTGCAGCCGATGGGCAAAGGATTTGAAAATGCACTACCAAAAGCAGATACTGAAAAAAAAAATTATACTGAGAATAGAAACCAACCAATCTATAGATTTTGTTATAGATTTGGGGATATGCATAGAGTTGGAGAAAGTGTGGAGTAAAGAAGTGACGGAAACAACAATTAAGAATTGTTTCGCAAAAGCATGTTTTGCCAAAATGCTAATTAATAAAAGCAATGAGAGTGATGAACTACTACAAGACATTGAAGCAATCTTGGGAAGAGTTCCAAGCAAGGTTTGATCAGTGGAGAAATTGTTCTTGAAGAATTTTTTTGGAGTTGATAACGATGTCATAGTAGCCAATTATCTGAGTGACTCCAACATTTTGGAGATCATTCAAAGAACTAGTGACAATATCAATGATGAGTTGGATGAAAATGAGGGCAATATTTAACCTTCCAAACAAATGTTGGCAGCAACTGAAACTTTGCATCAAGGCCTTCAGTGGGAAGAAAATGTAACAAAATATATTTGAGTGTTTAAAGTTTAAACAAATGCGAACATTTTTTATGAACAGTGTACAGTAAAATCCAGTGTGCAACAAAAACTGATGCAAATTCTAAGGAAAATTGATCTGCAGATTACATAATTATGTATCATGCCTCCACTGAAAGATATGCTGAAATTTTAGTAACTCAATGATTGACTAATTTCAAATATCATATGCTACACATATACTTCAAATAATACATATGCTATTATAAAAAATGAGTCATTCATTTTAAAATACTTTAAACAAACATATAATGTACTACTTTCAACACTCAGAGGGTTTTTCCATATAGTCCATTTTGCTTTCCCTCTTAAGAAACCAGCACTAATCTTCCATCATCACAATATCCCAGCAATCTTGGTACCCCTTTTCCATCGTGGATATGTACTGATGAAAGCATTTTTCTTTCTTATCACTTAAATCATCCAAATTGAGGAGAAAAACTGAGATAAGAATGAGGAAAATCAATTTTCAAATACATTTGGTGGCCCATATCTGTATAACACTGCAGTAAATTTGACACCAGAAATTCATAATTATGCTTGCTTTCTTTCTTTCTTTCCTCTAAGAAATCCATGCACAATGGCTTTAAATGATCACCAAACTGTTTTTACAGCAAGTTTCATTTACAGAATAGGTCAGTATCCTGTATCTTTAATTCAAAAGACATCATCTTTCAAAGAGTTTCTTATTTGAGGCCTAGTGAAAATATTTTTTTTAAGAGAAAGCAGAAAATTGGACCTAAAATTTGTTTTCAGATACAATTTAATCTACACTGAAAATAGGGTTTACACCTCAAACATTATATTTCAGCTGAATATAATCATACTGCTTTTTTGACAAAAGGACAATATATGCACTGTTAGTATATGTACAGGAAGGCTTAAAGCCACATGTCATACAGAAAATACAATGACAAAGCAAAATGGATTTTCCCCACAGCATTCAACAATAGGAAAACTAATCAGAAACATATTTTGTTATACATAAGACCAGAAAAATCTTTAAAACAAAAAACAATTATGTAGATAACCAAAAGAGGGGTGAAACCTTATACAAAGCAATGTTAGGTGGGTTGGAAAACTGCTAGCTTGAGGGGATTCACAGACTAATAGATTAACAGTAGCCACAGGGAGAGGTGGAAGTAATTCTTGCACTGCTTCTATTGGAATGAGCAGCACCTTGCAAAGAAAGTCGGTGGGGATTTCAAGAGCTCTGGGAGCCATCGTGAAACAAGTAAATACATGGGCTGTGTTAGAGTAACTAAGAGTAAGAACAGGTGCTTGTTGTTTGTTATTTGGTTTTTAGGAGCATTGGCAATTAAGGCCATATTGCTCCAAAGAACAGGTGCATGTATACTTGCATGAACACCAATGCTAGGAGTATAGATAAATAAATTTGATGAATTTGAAGTGCTGGTCAAAACATGCACTGAGAAAGCAAAAATGAAGATAGGAGTTTTTTATAGGCCTAATGACTCTGATGAGTACAGGAATACCTCGCATAGCACGGTTTTGAACAGTGCAGGTTTCGCTATAGCGCGGTTTACAAATTAAAAAAAAAATTAACTGCATTACGCACCAATATATTTGATATGTATGTATGTATTATAATGCCAGCATGTAGGCCAATGCGTTATGGATTCAAGGCCACGCTGACTGTTGTCGCAATGCCCATCATATACGGACTCTGCTAGCATTCATACATTAGTAAATGGCGCACTATAGCAGCTAATGCGCCAATAAACAACCATACCACACACATTAGTAAACACTCTAGATTCCGAGCAGTGAGGTCGTTTACTGTGCATAAGGTGAACAGATATTTTTTGCTGTGTATTTTTATTAAAGATTATTTTTTAAAAAGGTTACACCTTTATACGCAAATATGAGTGGAAAGAAGAAATGTAATGGTGCTGAGTGTTCTTCTAGATTCAAACATCGAACGAGGTATGAAAGTAAGGCATGCGTTGCAAAATGACATTCGATGTTATAAAGAGATGTATGCAGATAAAAAGAAGAAAAAACTGTGCAAACTAAGCTGATCAGTTATTTTTCAAAATAAAAATAGAGTACATACTTCACTTATATTCTGGTATGTACATACTGCAATAAAAATCATTTGTACTGTGCTTACTAGTATTTTTCATTTTTATCATTTTAATTTCTTTTTTTGAATGAACTTCATGTGCATCAATTTATGGTAAACAAACACCTATATATTTTTGCAACTCGACCCATATAATCAAATTGCCGGAACCTATTACATGAAAATATATACTAATAATACCTCAATCAGTGCGGATTCCCATAGAGCGGTATATTTTTGACATGAATTAACCGCGCTATGCAAGGTATTCCTGTACAATGAACAACTATACAGAGAAAATAGTGAGCCAGTAAATCAGAATGTCTAATAATGGGGGATTTTAACTTTCCAGATATTGATTGGAACTTGTGGGTTGGTCACTCACACACACAAGCAAGACTTATGTGGATTTATTGGATGATTGTTTTCTACAGCAGCATCAAGAAGCAACCAGAGGGAGTAATACTTTTGATCTGATTATCAACAGTGATTATTCATGCATTAAGAATCTGCAAATAAAGGAACTACTAGTTGGCAATGATCAGAGGGCACTGATGTGGGATTTACTAAAAGATATAATTACCATCAGGGGTAAAGGAAAGGGTTTTTGCTTTCGTAAAGGTGACTATAGGGGTCTCAGACATTTTTTTAAGTTCAATACAGTGGTACCAAATGATGATGTTACCAACAGCAAATTATAAATGGGAAGCATTCAAGGAATTAATCTTGGAAGCTACAAGACTTTTCAAGCAAACTAAGAAATACTGTCCAATGTTTAGCCCAAATGGATATCAGATGAACTAATGACACACGTGGCAGAGAAAAAAATGCATTGGATGCATGTAAATTATCAGGCAACACAGAAGCCTATGGTACATATAAGCAAGTCTGTAATCAAGCCATATAGGAGATTAGGCAAACAAAGGAAGATTATGAGAATTCTTTGAAAACAGCAAAGACTTCTTTAATTATATAAACCCAAAACGAAGGTAATGAATCAGATTGGTCGACCTGATATTGATGGTTTGACTGTAGATGATCCTGCTCAGATAGCTCAGATTGGCAGGCGAAGGCAGATTACGAGAAATCTTTGGCAAAGGATGCAAAGAAAAACAGCAAAGAGTTCTTTACTTATGTAAACTCTAGAAGAAAGAGGATGAATCAGATTGGTCCACTTGATATCGATGGGACAACTGTTGATGATCCTGTTCAGGTAGCTAACAAACTAAATGAATATTTTGCACCGACATTCATACATGAGGAGTTATTCAGTGACAGGAATGCCAGAGGTGTATTCAACGCTGGCAGTAAGCAAGATAATCTTGTAATAACTGAGAGTAAGGTGGAGGAGAAATTGTTGAAGATAAACACAAGAAAGGCTACTGGGGGTGGATGGGATCTATCCAGTTATATTAAAGGAGGCAACAAAGGAAGTAAGCAAACCCTAAGCCATAATTATGAGAGCTTTCTTGGACTCAGGGGAGGTACCCATAGACTGGAGATGTGCAAATGTGACCCCAATTCACAAAGGAGGATCAAAGGCTGACACAAGTAATTATAGACCTGCGAGTTTAACTTCTGTTCCAGGAAAATTAATGGAGGCAATGGTTAAAGAAACACTGCAGGATCATCTAGACAAGACTTCAGTTATAGCTCGGACACAGCATGGTTTTGTTAAGGGAAAGTCTTGCCTGACTAATTTGATTGGATACTATGATGCAGTCACAAAAGAACTGGATTCAGGGAATAACTTTGATATTATATATTTGGATTTTAGAAAGGCTTTTGATATTGTTGCACATGGAAGACTGCTGCACAAATTAGAGCAGTGTGGCATTGTAGGCAAATTGCTGCTATGGATAAAGGGATGGTTGAGGGGGAGAAGACAGAGTGGTAATCAATGGACACTAATCATCGTGGACTAATGTTATTTGTGGAGCCCCTCAGGGTTCAGTGTTGGGTCCATTATTGTTTTCTGTATTTATAAATGATATTGATGATGGTATATCAAGCTTAATGTCCAAGTATGCAGACAATACGAAGGTTGGCAGAGTTGTTAAGGACACTAATGACAGTACGCTGCTGCAACACGATCTGGAAAAGTTGAGCAGATGAGCTGAGAGGTGGCAAATGAAGTTTAACATTTACAAATGTTGTTGTTGTTTGGTTTTTAGGAGCATTAGCAACTAAGGCCATATTGCTCCGGGTATATGTGGTGGTCAATGCCTGACCTTTCCGCATCCTCCGGATTTGGTGGTCACGGGCTCGAACCCCAGTCTAATCAAGAAGCGAGTGCTACACACTGCTGCTCCAGCCCACCTGGCTACGGAGGCACCATTTACAAATGCAAAGTACTACATATAGGAAACAGCAACCCCAGAGCAACGTATCAACTCTGTGGTACTACACTGACAGTTGTAGAGAATGAAAAGGACCTGGGGGTAATTGTGCAGGCAGATATGAAGTTCTCTGAGTAGTGCAGACGGACTGCAAGAGTAGCTCATGGTGTCTTGTAAATGATATACAGGAATTTTTCTAGCAGGGATAAGGAGGTGATTATTCCCTTGTATAAGATAATGGTCAGGCCACACCTTGAGTACTGTATACAGGTCTGGAGGCCTCATTTCAAGAAGGATGTAGAGCTGCTGGAACAAGTACAGAGAAGGGCAACAAGATTAGTGAATGGAACAAAGGGTTGCTCTTACAAAGAAAGGCTTAAGTTTTGCAAATTACAGTGTCTGGAGACTAGGCACTGGCGAGGTGATCTGATAGAGGTGTATAAAGCCTTGAATGGTTTGAGCATGCTCAATGCCAGTGGGATTCTTCCTCTTGCTCAGAATAATCACCTGAGAGGGCATAAATTCAGATTGAGGAAAGACAGATGTAGGATAGAAGTGTGGAAATTTGCCTTTAGCCAGCTGGTAGTTGGTTGGTGGAACAGACTTCCATCCCTTGTTGTGGAAGTTGATAGCCTAAATAAATTTAAGGCTCAGCTGGACAGGTATTTTTAACGAACGCAGGGGTGAAATCGGAGTAGTTTTTTTTTGTTTTTTTTGTCTGATGCTGCATAAGCTTGCTTTCTTGCATCATATGCCTCTACTAATGCTAACTGAATGAGTATTGTGCATCCACATTAGCACAGGAGGAATTCTGTAGAGAAGTGGAGAACAGAAGCTTATTAAATTCTAACAGGGAGCTAATAATTTTAAAAACAGAGTGAAGTGGATGAGAAATTGTTGAAGTTAAACATAAGAGAGGCACCTGGGGTTGATGAGATCTATCCAGTTATATTAAAGGAGACAGCAAACGAAGCAAGCCAACCCTTAGCCATAATTATGAGAGCATCCTTGGAGGTCCCCATGGACTGGAGATGTGCAAATGTATCCCCAATTCACAAAGGGAGATCGAAGGTTGACACGAGTAATTACAGACCAGTTAGTTTAACTTCCGTTCCAGAGTAAAATAATGGAGTTACTGGCTAAGGAAGCATTGCAGGATCATCTAGAAAAGACTGCAGTGATAATTCAGACGCAGCATGGGTTTGTCAAGGGGAAGTCTTGTCTGACCAATTTAATTGGATACTATGATGTGGTCACAAAGGAACTGAATGCAAAAAAATTTTTGATATTATTATTGGATTTCAGGAAATCATTTGATTCTGTTGCACATGGACTACTACTGTATAAACTGGAGCAGTATGGCATTAAAGGCAAGTTGCTAAAATGGATAAAAAGATGGTTGAGTGGAATAAGACAGAGAATGGTAATCAATGGACACTACTCTTCATGTACTAATGTTATTAGTGGAGTGCCCCAGGGTTCGGTGTTGGGCCCATTGTTTTCAGTATTTATCAATGATATTGATGAAAGATATATCAGACTTAATGTTGAAGTTTGCAGATGATACAAAGTTTAGCAGGGTTGTTAATGACGGTATGCTACTGCAACAGGATCTAGAAAAGTTGGGCAGATGGGTTGAAAAGTGGCAACTGAAGTTCAACATTCACAAATGCAAAGCACTGCATATGGGTAGCAGTAACCCTAGAGAAATGTACCAACTGTGTTGTGTTACCACTCAGGGTAGTGGAAAATGAAAGAGACCTGGGGGTAAAGTGCAGTCAGATATGACATTTTCTGAGCAGTGCAGACAGGCTGCCTGAGCAGATCATGAGGTATTGTCAATGATATATACAGGAATTTTGGTAGCAGGGATAAGGAGGTGATTATCCCCTTGCATAAGGAAATGGTCAAGCCACACCTTGAGTAATGCATAAAGGTCTGGAGGCCTCCTTTTAGGAAGGATGTAGAGATGCTAGAACAAGTACAGAGAAGGGCAACAAGACTGGTGAGGGGAATAAAGGGGTGCTCTTACGAAGAAAGGCTTAATGCAGCATCTGGAGACTAGGCACCTGCGAGGTGATATGATCAATGTGTATAAGGCCTTGAGTGGAGTTAGGGTCTCTTGCTCAGATTACAAACCTGAGGGGGCATAGATCCAAACTGAGGAAACAGTTGTAGAACAGATGTGTGGAAATTTGCCTTTAGCCACCAGGTAGTTGATTGCTGGAACAAACTTCCATCTGTCGTTGTGGAAGTTGATAGCTTAAACAAATTCAAGGAAGAAGTGTCTAAACGTTTGGAGTGAATGGATGGGTGAAATGGGAAGGGTTTTTTTTTTTTTTTTGGCTGATGCTGTATAAGCTTGCTTTCTTGCATCATATACTTCTACTAATGATAACGCCACAGGCTAGTAAAACTAGAAATTGGCAAGGGTTCAGTAACATCAGCAGGAATGAGCAGATCTAGGTATGATACTAAAGAGTAGTTCTACCCTTAAGGTTAATTATGGGGAAGGGATTCTGTTATTCAACAGATGTGGGCTCCTACTGGGATTTTACTCTGGAGCAACCAAGCCCCTTGCACTCCAATGTTTATACCCCTGCACAAACCCCATTTAACTCAATAGATTATTAATCACATTACACAACAATTACACTTAATATATCTGTAATTATAGTAATGAGTTTTAAATCATTACTATAATATAACAAATGAGTTTAAATAGTTTAGTCTTTCAAAATACATTTTTAAGTACAGTAAAGTAAAATAACCCAGATATACATTAAATGGGAGGATTCCAATATCCTTAAATTTATTCATTAATAAATATTATTACTTGGGTGCCCTCAAATGACAATTCACATTTGATCAGCATCAATACTAACAGAAATGATTCAACTTCAAAATAGTAGCAATGTCAACCCAAAAAAAAATGTAAATTCTTGAAAACAACTTCAAACCAATGTTCACGATATTTTAAATGCAGAGCCAATGGAGAAACCACGAATATTAATGGTTGGGCAAATTTCAAAAATCTTTATAGCACTAATTTAACATTTAAAAATAAAAGAGCAATTACTTATCAGTTCTAGCAACACAGCAGTGTGTAGTTTTATTTATTGCAGCTTTGAGATGATGCAAGTACTCTTAAAACTTGTTAAATTTACTAAATAAATAGATTTAATGCAATTAAAGGATCATATTTTAATGCTCTTATGCAATTTATTTTAAAACTTACACTGGCACTGGCTTTTGCAATGGCTTACTACTTCTTATATTCATTTAACAAGTTAGTTAATGTACACAATGCATTACATTTTAGGTGCAGCATTAGCAAATAGTAATAATTCAATCCACTGACAAGAAAATTTGTTACAAAGCATCCTTAAAATATTCTAAGCAAGCACTGAAATATCACAATGGACTGGAGATTCTGTCCCAAATTTAGAGTCACAGAATAACTGAAGTGAAAGGTAAATATAGTTATCTTCTTATTAATTAATTACTAAGATTATAACTTAACAGATCATATTAAGTCTAGTTTTACAATCTCGAAACTCAGCCATTCAGTTTAATTACAACTGTATAATACCCCTCCCATATACCGTTTTATTTTTTTAAGTCTCTTTTCTCTCTATATATGTATCTCTTCACAAACACCACCACATTCATGAGTCTCACACAACAAAATATGCAAAACATACTCAGTGTCTAAAGCTAAAAATACTGCATAAAATTATTAATGTATAAATTTATTTTTTCCATACAAGCTGTATGGAAAAAAAGAAATAATTACTGGATTTGTTCAATTTTAATGAAATTGGGATGGCTTGACAAATCTCTCCATATGAACTAAATATAAAATTTTGTGAAAATCCATCCATTGGAAGTCAGGTTTTTATTACATGAAGATGGATGAATGGACAGACAGATGATATGGTGAAGACAATAGGCAATTAGGCATGCACGTCAAAGCACCTAAAATTTACTGACCCTTCTCCCACACAACTAACTGCTCAGAATCAAGCTTTGAATCAATTCAATTTTCATGTGTGACTGGCAGGGAGTAAGAAACCTTGCAAACATATTCATGGCAAAATTTGATCAAATCTCACTGTGTCTAATTTGCCATGTACTAGCATTTTTGTTATTTTCAGATGCATTTATTGTACATTTAGTTATCAATAAACATTTCCCTATCCCAATCAAGCTAATGGAAACAAAAAAATGATATTTTAATTTCAGGTTCTAAAGGATTTTAAAACCTGAAACTAAAATTAGCACAATTGTATCAACTGTGTTATGCAATGTCCATAAATCGAAAGTTTACAGATTTCTGAATCATAAAATTTAACAACTCCATAACTGCTGCCATTGCTACTGTTTATGAAGGCTGAGAAGAGAATGACTACATTTTAAGTTATATGCTTAACTGTCTTTACTGAAGAAAGACCTTCATGATGAGAAGAGATTGCAAGTGAAGCTGAGTCATATGAAATTAGTGATTTTGATATTACAGGTGACTGTTTATTACAAAAACTTTCAAGCATAAAGACAAGTAAGGCTCCTGGAGTTGATGGCATTACCCAGCAATTTTGAGGGAGGCCACCAGGGAGTGTATTGAACTACTGAATAAATTATGAGGGCATCTTTGAAACTTGGAGAGACTCCTCTGGATTGGAGAAGTGCCAATATATCACCAATACAGGCGACCCCCGCTAACGCTGATAATTCGTTCCGGAAAAACAGAGCGCTAAGTGAATCCGCGCTAAGCGAGCTCCGCATTCCCATAAGGTAACATATGTATTTGTAAGTTGCGGTCAGTGCCATAGGATATTTCCTAATCAATAATAAACGGTAGTGAAAAGATGCACAAATATTTAATATTCAAATATTTGTACATATAAAATATTCTGAATTACATATGTATATAATTATGTGGTAACTACTTACGTATCAAAATTAAACTTAAAATTCCAATTAAAAATCATGAAAAATGTGTCGATTTTGGGTTGAACTTTGGCCCTCTTCTAAATAAACTAAAAGGGGTATTAATTTTAAATCCCCTGCAGCATTACCACCCAACAATAAAGTCACCTGATCCTTCACCACTTTGAAACCTGGCATGTTTTTGCTCCTTTCAATATGAAACTTCTTTTAGGCATTCGTTTCCACAAAAGTCCTGCTTCATCTATGTTATAAACTTGTTGAGAAGTATAACGCACAATACCCCTCTTCAATAATTTTAACAAGTTCTTTTTTGAAAGTTTCGGCTCCTTGATCTGCACTTGCAGCTTCTCCCTAAATTTTAAATCTATTCAACCAGCCCTTACCAGTTTTAAATGGTTCCACTTTTTTTTTTTAGGTGAGTTTTCTTCAGATCATATTGGCTTCTCTCTCTCTCTTTTTTTTATAATATTTAACTTAACTGAATTCTGCATTGGACATTATCTTCAATAAAATTAGTTAAGTCTTTTCCATTTCAATCCTAATAGCTGGCCTAGCCCTAGTTGCTTTCAGTGGAACAGCTATCTTTTCCACTGCTAAAATTAATTCTTTATTTTTTTATAATTGTTCTTACAGTTAAACTTGCAAGTCCTAAATTACGGCACACATCCGCTTGTCGCCAATGGGAATCGATTCGCTTCAAAACGTCTAATTTAATTTTCAAATTCAGTCTTTTTCTTACATTTATAATCTTCGTACTATGCCCAGACGTTGCTTTTTCATTCTTATCTGCCATTATTAACTCTTCAAAAATGTAACTGTGAAATGTAACAGAGAAAATTTCACTGAGCGTGGGAAAATTTCTCAAGTCGGCGTGGGAAACGTTATAATGCTGTTTTGCTATTCATTTTCAAGCTATCGACTCCATCAAATGAAACGATTTCGTTAAATATGCCAAAAAATGCAATCTGTAAAAGAGCGTTATAGTGATCTTGTGACGGTGTTACAGTCAGATACGGGTTATAATATAAGAACAGCGTTATAGCGAATCAGCGTAAAGCGAACCATGGTATAAAGGGGGCCTGCTGTATATAAAGGCAGTTCTAAGAGCGAAGTCGGTAACTGCAGACTGGATAGTCTGACTTCAGCGGTAGGGGGGAAACAATATTAAGAGTGCAATCCAAGGACATTTAGATAGATATGGCATTCTGAATAACACAAGATAGTTTTGTTAAGGGAAAATTACGTTTAACTAACTTAGTAAGCTATTTTGACACAGCTACGTATGAGCTGGATGTAGGGTACAATTTTGACAGTTTATTTGGATTTTAGAAAGGCATTTGATTGTCCCTCGTGAGAGGTTATTGTATAAGCTGGAACATGTTGGGATTACTGGAAAAATTCTAAGATGGAGTGCTGGGTGGCTGCAAAGCAGAAGACAGAGGGTTGTGATTAATGGATATTCTTTTGACTGGTATAACATCAGGAATGGGGTGCCCCAGGAATCAGTTCTTAACCACTGGCAATGGGATAGAAGACAATGTCAAAATTTGCAGTTGACACAGAGATTGGTAATCAGTTCTTGAACCACTGTTGTTTCTGATTTTCATAAACAACATGACGAGGGGATAGAAGACTATGTCACAATTTGCAGCTGGCATAAAGATTGGTAGAGTAGTTAATGAACAGCACCAAGCAGTGCTCCTCCAGGATGACTTGAACAGACTCCAAGAATGGTCAGAAAAGTAGCAACTATGTTTTAATGTAGCAACCCCAAAATAAATTACACACTTGGTGGGGTTGAATTAAAAACAGTAGAGGAAGAAAGGGATCTGGGAGTTATATATGGGCAGATATGAAGTTTTCTGAGTTGTGTAAACAGAGACAACAAGGAAAGCTCATGGTGTCCTATCGATGATTACTCAAACATCCTGTAGAGGTCATAATCCCACTGTATAAGGCAATTGTAAGACCACATTTGGAATATTTTGTTAAAGTATGGAGATCTCATCTGAAAGAAGCCACTGAGTTTCTTGAAAGGGTCTAAAGATGGGCAACTCGCATGATGATTGGCAAAAGGGCAACCAAATGAGGAAGGCTCAGATTATGTAGGATGCAGAGCATGGGTAGCAGGCACCTCAGAGGTGACCTAATTGAGGTTTATAAGGCTCTGAGAGGGGTTAGTAAAACAAATGAAGGCAGAATTTTCACTGTTATAGAGGATTCCAGAACTGGGCATAAATTAAATTACAGGGGAAGGGATTTAGCCTAGACTGTAAGAAGTTTTCTTTTAGTCTTTTAGTAGAGTTGTTGATCACTGGAAAGGTGATTCACAGGTGACTGAGGTTGACAGTTTGATTAAATTCAAAGGTCAACTGGATAGCTGTGTTTTCTTATCTACTTTCCCCCCCCCCACCCAATGCAACAAGAGCTTCTGGCTTCCTTGCACTGTATGGCTATATCATAGTATGAAACCCTCAACATAAAAACAGCCTTGTTTCAGTTTACATAATTTACACATTTTTTATATTAACTTCATTGTTTGTGACAAATGCTAAACTAACATTAGGCAAAAAATAAAAAAATTAAGCAGAAATGAAATGATTTAATCTAATACTACGCTATGATATTAAAAACAATTGAAAAATTTCTATCATACTGGTGTTTTAAGCTATGGCATAACTTGTGTTATAGGCTATAATGTACAGATTCATGAATACATAACCACAATTTATGACAATAAAGAAAGTCAAATATCACTTTTCTTGTGAATTGTTGATTTTAAAGGTGAAATCAGATATCAATATTAATAAAAAAATAAATAAAAAAAAAAGATGAAATCCAATATTTACATCAATTTTACGTGCACCAAAGGTAGAAAATCACAATTATATAACTAAGATACATGACAATAAATTTCATATGAATTACATATTTTAAAGGTAGAATGTTTACAGAACATTCACAAATCTAAGATATAAATAGCATGGTAATACCAACATTGATAACCAAATAATGTATGTATATTGCATATACTGGTGTATGAGTCAACCTACGAAGCACTAAAAATTTGTATGAACTTTTAGAGTCAACTTATACACTGAATATAAAATCCTAAGCTTAAATTGAAGAATATGCTTAGGGTTAGAAAGATATGAATTAATACTAATACATTTACAATTTATTATATATATATATATATATATTTTTATATAATAAAAATATGCAATCTCACTTTTTAATACCAATGAATCTGTTCATCTTCTTCATCAGACTAAAAGAATTCACTGAATGCCAAGAGTTGCTTTTGTATTTACTTTTCAAGCTCTCAAAAAGTAAAAGCTTAGATTATCAATTTCTTATAGCAAATGCAATGCATTTCCATATTGAGACACTTTTTACAGAAAAGCCAATTTGTAGTACAATATTAAACAGGCAGAACAAGGAATGGCTCAGTTACATAATCAAAGATTGCCACATATACATATAATGTTACCAACAGTAAATTCTAAGTGGGAAGCATTCAAGGAATTAATCGTGGATGCAACTAAAAGTTTCATACCTATTAAGAAATTTTGTTCAAGGTTTAGGCCTAAATGGTTATCAAATGAACTAATGAGACTCGTGACAGAGAAGAAAAATGCATGGGATGTATATAAATTATCAAGCAACTCAGAGGCCTATGGCAAATATAAGCTAGTCTGTAATCAGGTCACAAAGGAGGTTAGGCAGGCAAAGGCAGATTATGGGAAATCGTTGGCAAAAGATGCTAAGAAAAACAGTAAGGATTTCTTTACTTATATAAACTCTAAAAGGAAGGGGATGAATCTGATTGGTCCACTTGATATCGATGGTTCGACAGTTGATGATCCTGCTCAGATAGAAAACAAACTGAATGAGTATTTTGAGTATTTCACACATGAGGAGTTAAGGTTTGAAAATGGTAGAAGGTTATCAAATTGTAGCAGGATACTTAATGATTTTGTAATAAATGAGAGCAAAGTGGAGGAGAAATTGTTGAAGTTAAACATAAAAAAGCACCTGGGGTGGATGGGATCTATCCAGTTATATTAAAGGAGGCGGCAAAGCCACTAAGCAAACCCTTAGCTATAATTATGAGAGCATCCTTGGACTCAGGGGAGGTCCCCATGGACTGGAGATGTGCAAATGTATCCCCAATTCACAAAGGGAGATCGAAGGTTGACATGAGTAATTACAGACCAGTTAGTTTAACTTCTGTTCCGGATAAAATAATGGAGTCACTGGTTAAAGATGCATTGCAGGATCATCTAGACAAGACTGCAGCAATAATTCAGACACAGCATGGGTTTGTTAAGGGTAAGTCTTTTCAGACAAATTTGATAGGATATTATGATGTGGTTACAAAGGAACTGGATGCAAAAAATAATTTTGATATCATATATTTGGATTTCAGGAAGGCTTTTGACACTGATGTGCATGGAAGACTATTGTACAAATTGGAGCAGAATGGTATTAAGGATAAGTTGCTACAATGGATAAAAGGATGGTTGAGTGGGAGAAGATAGAGGGTGGTAATTAATGGGTGCTACTCTTTGTGGACTAATGTTATTAGTGGAGTCCCACAGGGTTCAGTGTTGGGTCCTCTGTTGTTTTGTATATTTATCAATGATATTGATGAAGGTATATCAGGATTAGTGACGAAGTTTGCAGGGTTTTTAATGACAGTAATGGCAGTGTGCTACTGCAAGAGGATCTAGATAATTTGGGAAGATGGGCTAAGAAGTGGCAACTGAAGTTTAACCTTGACAAATGCAAAGTGCTGCATATGGGTAGAAGTAACCCCAGAGAAACGTACCAACTGTGTGGTACTACACTTAAGGTGGTAGAAAATGAAAAAGACCTGGGAGTAATTGTGCAGTCAGATATGAAGTTTTCTGAGCAATGCAGACAGGCTGCAAGGGCAGGTCATGGGGTTTTGTCAATGATATATAGGAATTTTGCTAGCAGGGAAAAGGAGGTGATTGTCCCTCTGTATAAGGCAATAGTCAGGCCATGCCTTGAGTACTGCGTACAGGTCTGGAGGCCTCATTTTAGGAAGGATGTAGATTTGCTTGAGCGTGTACTGAGAAGGGCAACAAGATTGGTGAGGGGAATGAAGGGATCCTCTTACCAAGAGAGGCTTAAGTTCTGCAAATTGCAGTGGCTGGAGACTAGGCACCTTCACGGTAATCTGATTGAGGTGTATAAGGCCTTGAATGGGTTGAGCATGCTGAATTCTGATGGGATCCTTCCACTTGTTCAGATTACGAACCTAAGGGGACATAAATTCAAATTAAGAAAAGACAGATGTAGAATAGATTAGTCAGCGGATGGTTAATTGCTGGAACAAACTTCCATCTGTCGCTGTGGAAATTGATAGGTTAAATAAATTTAAAGAGGAACTGGACAGGCATTTGGAGGGAATGGTATGATTTTTTTTTTTTTTTTTTTTGGCTAATGCTGCATAAGCTCATACACTTGCTTTCTTGCATCACATGCCACTACTACTACTATAGCAGAAACCAAGTCCTACAGGCCTTGATTTTGACAAATTAGAATAACTGGATTAAAGAGTGGACAGTGATTCTTAATGCAGATTTTACTGAAATTCACCACTGAGATGTGAAGTAGTGCATTACAGTAAAATACCACTTCATAAGTTGTGAAATATGACTATGAAGAAGGGACAGACTTATACAGCAACTACAAAGTTTTTATAAATTTCAAACAAAAAATAGGCCAACTTATATGCCAGAATATACATTAAAGTAGGTTTCCCACACCAAACCTCAATACACAAGTTTCAGATTTCTGTTTATATGTAGTGTTACGATCTATCGAGGCAAGAAATCCAATTCTCCTGAAGAAGGGAAAAAAAAAAAAAGAAAAAAAAAAAAGTTTAAAAGTGCAAATCCAAGAAGTGGATTTTAGCAGGTGCAAGTTTCTGCAGTTTTCTGCCTTTTCCCCACCCTAGAAAGCTATTAACCATCTATTTATATGATTACTGTGCAGCTATTTCAGTGTTTAGTTTTTGGTCAAACTGAGAATCATGTAAGAATTTCCCATTTTGTAGCCTGCAAAATATTCCTCCTTTCAGCTTTGCATTAACTAGTCTTAAGTAAAAGAAACCAACACCAGCTTTATGTGTGAAGGAGTAAGCAAGACTTGAAATGACTTAAACCACTACATATCTAACAACTAGTCTTTGTAATTGATGGCACTTAATATTAGAGAAATGCTTTTGTATATTTTTTTCAAAGTTTTTATAAGCCCATTTCTGTCCAAATTAACGTGCACTATATCCTTAACTGGATGGCCTTCAATTTCCTTAAAGGCTACTAGCTTATTTTACATAGAAAAAATATGCAAAGAGTGAAAGCTTGCTATTGCCTATTTTTTATTTTATTTTATTTAAATTTAACAATATTGGAAAGCCTTCATTGGACAAAAAGGATACATTCCTGCAAGATGTTTTTCATGCATAATTTGACACACTGATGGTTTATTTATGCCATTTTTTTCCAGTGACATATCAACAGGGAGCCACAGGAGGTAAAAGATCAGTGGAAAGGATTTCTGCTTCACCTCTGTCCAACTTTATATCTAGATGGGACCATCAGTGCAAATTTGTCCCAAGGTCATTCTGCCAGTGTTCAGCTGTCTCACAGTACAGTGATAGCAGTAAGTCTTTAATGTGGCAATCATGCACTAATCCATTAGCTTTCAGCCTTTTCCAAAACCAAACACCTTTTCTTTTTTTGTTTTTAATTACACATTTTTCATTACGCATAGCTTTAACTTTTTGTCAGCAAAAATGCTGCACTAATATTATCAACCAGATCCTCCAAGTTAATTGTGTGCACAAGTGTTTTATCCCAGATGAACATGCTTTGTTCAAGTTTTTCTCTGCATAGTAATCCATAATGAACATGGAAAAAAAATTAAAAGTTATGCAATTCTGGAATGAAGTCGTGTCATCCAGTGTTTCTATCTTTGAGCCACAATTTTAATGGTTTTTACAACTGTTCATAACTTAGTCTCTCCTTTTTGTAATTCTTGCAACACTTGATAGTCCTGCCATGGCATTTTCTTTAATATTGTCAACATTTGTAAGAATCGTCGCAAAGTAGTTCATGCTAAATTAACTGCTCAAACTCAATCCACCATATTCTCCCACAAACAATCGTTTAAACACTTGTAAAGTCACTGCTAAAGAACTTGTTTTCTGTGATCTCTTCACTGGTATACATGTAACCATACTTGTAAGTTTTAGTTGCTGGGTTTTAGGTGTATCAGTGATAGACCATACCGAATCTGTGTATTCTTATACAAGTGTGTGTCATGGACCAAAGTACATTTTTGCGGACTGAAAAACCCACAATTTGTGGGAAAACCCCACTCCTTCTGTTTGAGATCAGCTATCTACAGTCTCAATTAAAGAGGCTTCCAGAAATTTCTCCAGTCATCGAAGGAACCCACACTCCTACCTCTCAAAATAAGTGAAAAGTGGCGAAACCACTATACCTTCATGGAATACTTAAGGTTTGGAATGATTTGGATACAATTTGCATACTGTGTCTATCACAACATACAACAAAGAACTGGCACACAATCACTCCACATGTAACACTACATGGTGTCATGACAAACTGATATATTCTTTCTTGCTATACAGATAATTTTGGCACATCTTTCAATTTTAATAATGTTGTCAGAATGGGAATTTGTGACATTTGGTAAAAATCTGTTATAAAATACTGATGATGAATTTAAATGACAAATAAAGCTGTCATAAGAGGGCTAACTACAAAGAATCACTTGGCATATTATCAAATTTTATGATATGACTACATTCTCGAAAGTAGTCTATTCCTTTTCTACTACTGATTCACTCACTGTAGAGGATGTGGGGAAAATAAAAGGTGATAAACTAAAAGAAATCTACATAAATTGGTTAGCAGCACAATAACAATTTAAATAAAAAGCATATAATTCATAAAATCACTACTTTGATATAAAAAGAAACATGCATTCTTGGTCAATGATTACTATTTTTTCTATTCTGGGATAATCAGTTACATTTTATACTTTTAAATGGTTCCTGAGGATATATATATTAAAAATAGCACTAAACAATATCCTTATAAAATGGTTATACCTATGGAGATACAATTCCAACTTCTTAACAGCTCACCGAAAAATAATAGCTTTCTTGAGTATCACTATTAAACTCAGCTGTTACATTTATATTATAATGTGAAAAACATGATCCTAAAAAGAAAACTCTTAAAAAAATGTGACTGCTTGGATAATTCCACAAATACTGATTTGGGCTCCCAATGTAAACAAACATACTGACTAATGCAGTGATTTCGATCCAACTACATGCAATGGCAGCAACATGCCTGAATGCCATGTCTACAGAATGAAAGAAAATTTTGTAAATGTGACAGAGATGTAAATTTATTTACACAGATATTGCATATTTATAAAAGTATACTACAAGAGTGAGAATATCTGGGATAATCAGTTACATTTTATACTTTTAAGTGGTTCCTGAGGATATATATATGAAAAATAGCACTAAACAATATCCTTATAAAATGGTTATACCTATGGAGATACATGAGATAAAATTTAATAGATGCGTACTTTTGAAAAAGGAAAAAAAACAAAGCTTTTTCTTTGATTTGCCTTCCTGAAAATGGTACTACATAAATATTCAAGCATCATCTTGTCAACAAGGGACTCATTAAAGTTGACACTTTAGCACCTTTTTCATGCTCACTGACGAGATGAAATTTTTATTCAATAGAAAGAAAAATCCTTTTTCCACTTTAACATGATGGATGCACACGGAAAGTGACGTGGTCAGGTCAGGAGCGAGAGTGTAGTAGCATGCACTCTTTGAGTGGACCAGGGTTCAAGCAAGTGACTGCTGCATATGATTAACGTTTGTATTGATGATTTACTGTAAACTCCACTGACCTGGTGGTCGTGCCGGAGTATAAACAAGAACATTAGTTACACAAATTAAAAAAACTCAGAGAAGAATGTCCAAATTAACTGTATAGTAATAAAACTGAAGTATTACTGAAATGCTACAGTGAATCTGCAGGAAGAAAGCTAAGGTGATGATGAGATTCCTCAGAAATTCAAGGACAAAGCATTGCAAAATTTAAACAACATTCACATAATGGATAGCACTGTCCAACTTAAACTTCCACTAGGCTGTAAAGACCTGGTTAATTTGCACTGAATAACTGAGAGTCTATTGTATTTTAAAGGAAATTAAAAACATTTATACCATGTGATAGTTTTAAATGTCTATTGAAGTGAATCACTTCAATTGACATTTAATACTTTGGAGACATTTCGAGGCTCAACTGAACCTTGTCATCAGGCCTGAATTCCGGGGAAGTGGGGGAGGGGGGGTGAGAAAATGCTTGAAACAGACTGCTAGACAGTCTAAGTCTACCTCATGTTCTTTCTCTAGAATTCAGGTGTGATAATAGTTCAACTGAGTCTCGAAATATCACCAAAGTATTAAGAATAAATTGATGTGATTCACTTCAATAAACATTTAAAACTATCACGATGTGAGTGTTTTTAATTTTGTTTAAATCATAGTTAATGACCCACCACATTGTCCCCCATTTTATTTTTTGAATTAATGTTTTCCTAGAGAGTTATACAAATTAATGTAATAGGAGTCGTGTAATACAAGACCAAATACAAAGAAACAAAATACAAAATCATGTTTTTTTTTTAAATGCTTCTTTTCATCACTCAGGCTTTGGTTTAAATTATAAAAATTCAATTATTATGGGAAGAGCAAACTGTTAATTTGAAAGTATTTTCGTTCTGTGGCAAATTGGAAATACTCCATCTTTTTTCATAATTACAGGATACCAAACAGAACAGACTAGTTAGTTTATTCTATTTCAATTAATATCTTGAATTGGCTTGTTTTTGCCACAAGCCAATTCAAGCTACATAATATTTCTCACAAAGATTTTTTTCAACTGATCTGCCAGAGGTGCCAGTACTAACCTACTCTCTGATGAGATGGCACACCACTGAAAGAGCTACATGGAGTAGGAATAATCTTTTAAATAAATAGCAATATTTTCCCCATTTAGGGAGAACTATTTATAAATAAATTTTCATTTATACTTTGTATGGCTGAACACAGAGAAGTTCACAAATTCATTGCAACCATTTTATTTAAATTGATATTCCAATGAAATATCCAGCAATGGGCTGGGTATTTTTTGTGGCATACAAGTTTGATCTCACAACATGCTTACCCGTGTCTGTATACTCTACCCTAGGACTACAGCCAAACCACAATTCAATTTGTAGCAACTTGTTAACAACTGAAAGTGCCATATGCAAAAAGTAAAGTTGTGTACAGTATATATTTTTCACCTGTACATATTAATAACAGGAATGAACAGTGTCATTATTCTACCTGAATAAAAATTATTTGTCAATTTAATTACCACCAATAGCACTTCGCATGGCAAGGAAGCATATTCTCTAAAACATATACTTAGTGATAATTAACTAATGGAAACAACTCAAACTTGCCAATTTTTAGAAACAAGATTCAGAAAAATTTTAATATAGATCTGTCTTTCAAGTGGAATACACTAAGAAGATTTTGAAACAATTCTTCCATATTAATAATAAGTAACTAATGAATGACATTTGATGCAATAGTAAATTTACGAATATTATTATGAAATGCAATAAACTATTTTCAAGTTATTTCCTCTGTTTATATTTATATACTATAAAAATTCACTCCATATTCTGTTCAATTACATAGTAATGGCTATTGAAAATTTGTGTTCTGGGACTTGTTTCAATAAAATCTTGTAAAAAGACCAAATTAATGATTAATTAATGCTATGTACAAAAACTTTGCAATTAAAAATATAAATGAAGGCATGCAGTAGTTATATTTTTAAAGCGTTCTACATCAAAAAGACAGGTAAAGAAACATAACATTTTACATGTTTTATGCAGGTATATTCATATTCTACCTATGTTTTAAGAGGGATATTACAGGTTTAAGATTCAAGTTAAAATATATTGCATACCTGTTAAATTATACACAGAATGTTTCTTCACTTGCTGTGTTGATGTATAACACTTTAAAAACAACTACAGCTTTATTAAAAAAAGCTTTTGTGAAACAGCCTTGCTTTTTTATTTTTAAGGAAATCCACCCTAAAAGTATGTTCAGCAAAAATCCATTTTTCTGCATCCTGAAACTGAAATAAAATAAATGTTTTATCTGACACAACTGGTCTAAGTTCCATTTTGTTCTTCATTATTTTTTTTTTGACATGATTGAAAACATGCTCACATTCTACATTATTGTGAGGAATGAAGACAACGTCGAAAATAATGTTGATATTCTGTTACATTTCAAAATTCCATCCATTCAATAAATACTAGCTATGTTTCATTTTGCATCACCACTTCTAACACAGTAATAGCTGACATATCAACCATCTGAAGATATGAAATGCAAAGACACCCCCCCCCCGCCTCCTCCAAGAGTATCTATCTGACTGAATATAGATGGGAGAAAACAAAACCCACAGATTACATCTGAAATAAAAACACCCTTATACCATAAATCATTTTCAAAATTACTTCAAAATTACAAAAGTACAACCCACTACAAGCACCAAATTACACTAAATTTGATAACAGGTTATGTTCAAGATCCTTGACAGAGCCTATCATCAGACCAATAAAAAGTAAAGTAAATGGAAAAAAATTGGGTATTTTTGAATTCTGCCTTGAGTACACCATTTCATCTTTTCTTAATGGATTGCAAATACCTATGTATTTTTTTTAGTTTTTAATAAAAAAAATTTAATATTTAAGAAATGCTATGTTTTTACACCTTTTATTTAAAAAAAATATATATTAATGTTGATGGAAATTTTTAAAAATTTCCAGGCATAAAATATAAAGATGAAACCATTTCCCAGTTTAAAAACTGTGAAATACGAGAGAAATTTCAGATATGCACATGCATATAAATGTATTTGTATGCAGAATGCATGTGCATATCTGAAATTATGTATATAAATAGTTTTAAAATATTTAAATAAATGTGCATGTGTTATGTTATATTAGCTACTATTTAATACATTTCCATTTTCAAATTTTTTAAAAATTTGGCATAGCACACGCATGAAATTTAAATATTACACATTTCATTAACTCTACCACAAGCGATATTGCCTTCCACATCTGGATGATATTTCATTCATTATTCTTAATAATAAATCATTCAAAAATACATTGTGTAAGACCATTACAGCTAGCAATACATTACATGGGTAGTTATGTTGATATGTCAGGTAGAAGTAGTCTATAAATAACTTAAACTAGAAAGCACACAATTCCAAGCTCCATAGCATCAGATTCCATCGGGCTTCTACACTAACATTACCGTGAGTAAAAGCAGAACAGATGTGATAGCACAAAGGACAGGTTCTTTCATGCAATAACTGTGGGTAAATCATTAAAAAAAAAAAAAAAATTGTTTATATTTAGGAAGATACAGAAAATCATATTTTTGACTTCAACCAACAGTTAACGTCTGCTCATTATTTGAGAGGAAACTCACTGGTCCCATGCTACTAACACAGTGTTAAATACATGCAATCTGACAACCCTAAAAGTCTAATTAAATATACCTAAGAAAAGCCCCTCACTCCCACTAAGATAGCTTCAACAGATTGTAGATACATTTTTGATATGAGATCAAAAGATATTAGTATCTTTTAAAGTTCATTCGATGTTCGGCATACTTGCATTATACGGGGTATATCAATGCACCTGATGTCATTGTTGCAAATCTAGGTTTAGTGTATCGTGTCACTTATACATAGATTGAGAAAATATTTCTGCAGTGTTTTCTCAATCTATGCATATGAGGGAAAACCACTGTATTATGCTTGGTAATGTAAAATTTCAAATAAAAAACATACTATGCTAGTAAAAGTAAAATTATGAAAATAAAAAATAAAAAAGTAAGTCCTTACAATCTGATACCCCTTCCGACTGATCGTTGTGAGTAGTAGTGATTGACATGCTAGCCTGCTATGGTTAGTGTTAGTTAGGGTGTTTATTCCCTACTTGCTGCTGTTTAAAACTGCAGCAAGTGGGGTATAAACACCCAAGACTAACAGATTTGTGAATAAAAAGGTTTCTGTAACCTACTATATACAAGATTATGAACACACCATTTTTCGCTTGAATCTGTCCCAAATTGGTGGCATAAACTGATGTAACCTTCTTTAAGTAGTTCAAAATGAAAATCTATTTAAAAAAAACTATATTTATTTTGCTTGAATAATCCAGTGCCAAGAGGGAGAAAAGTGTGTTTTCTCAATCTATGTATAAGTGACACGATATGCTAAAACTAGATGTGCAAGAATGACGTCAGGGCCATTGATATACCCCGTATAATTCAAGTATGCCCCATGTTCATTCCTGGAAAACTAGACATACTTATCTGGTTACCTCAAGACTATTATTTCTTCCAGTGTGGCAACATATGGAATTACAAAATCACATCAGTACCATATACTGATGTGATTTTGTTAAACATTTTTCTGTTTTCTGTTCAAAGCAGACAATAGTATCATATCATTTTCAAGAGTACTGAAGACTCTGAAATATATATAAGAACAATTGCTATAAACATCTTCATACACAAGAAGCCAACCAACCTGTAGGAGGACAATTCCAAATTCTAAGCAGACAACATAGATGATCCTAACAGCAACAGATATTTCCTTAGCTCTTAAAACACATATTAAAAAACTATCAATCTGTGTAATTATTATATACCAGTAAAAGCATATTAATATTGCCATTTTGCACCATGTTCTGTATTCTCTGAATCAAGTTACCATAGATCTGATATAATGCTACCTAATTACACAAGCCCTTGTTTTACAAAAGTTTGCTTGATGAATTTTCATGTCAGTGCTTATGAAAAATTAGTTCTCTTTTTAGTATACACAGTGTGCCAATTAAATAATGAGACTGTGTGCACTTTGCATTTAATATTAATATAAGAGGCCGAAATAGTACATGATTAGATCCGCCATAGCAGCATTTTCCAAACTTTTTTAGTCACGGAACACTTTTCATCTCACAACATATTCACGGAACAATTGTGAAACAAGTTCAGCAGGGGCCAAAGAACTGTTTGCTAATATTTTATTACATACGACACACCATGCATCAGGAGCATCTTTATTTCCAACACATGTAAAGCTGAAATCCAAATAACCATCATTATATTTTCGTTTTGGTCTTTTATTAGCTGGTTCCTGTTTTTTCACTTCAGATTTTTGGGAAACAAAAGGCTGCGATTGTTCATCCTCACTTTGAAGTTCATTTTCATCAACCACAATTGCACTACTAGAAATACTTTGCTTCTCGTTTTAAAGTTCTTTTTTCAACCACAAATATATGGTCATGTATTTTAATAATAATATTTTGAAATACTAATAATTATCAAAAAAATTTATACAAGGAAGTGAGTTTAGTTATGATACTGGTTCACTTCCTCCGCTCCTTCAACCCGTGTACTCCAGACTAAATCGCATATGAATGGCATACTAGATTACCATTGCTACTTTTTCATAGGTGTCATTACTTCTATGTATATTTTTTATGAAAAGCCCACCAAAATAAAGTGTTCTGCAGTCTGTTTGATTATTAGTCTATGCCAGTATATTAATAACCGAAAAAAAATTATGTTAAATATTATAATGATATTAAAGTGTTGTACGCTACAAATATGCAAAATTTATTTATTTTATTTTTTTAATTATCAATTACAATTTTTCACAGAACACTTTTTCACATCTCACAGAAGACAGTTTGAGAAACGCTGTGCTAAAGTGTGCTCTTTCCAACGAGTGGAGGCTGAAACTTGTCCAGTCAGTAGTTTGTGATTTATGACGGAAAGAGTAACAGTGATTTTGTCATATCGTCAGAAAACTGAAAATGGAGTAAAGAGCAGTTATCAAATTTTATTGTAAATTGGGAAAAAGTGCTATGGAAACTTTTGACAATTTAAAAAAAGTTTATGCTGATGAATGTTTGTCTCAACTAAGAGTGTTTGACTGCTTTTCTCGTTTTCATGAAGGGCATGAGTCATTAGAAGATGATCCCTGACCTGGCTGGCTGATCTCTGTTCAAACACCGAAGATTGTCACAAAGATTAGAAAAATGTGACTGAAGATAGATTACTTTCAACGAGGTTGCTTGCTGAGATGATTGGTAGCAATAAGGAATATGTATGAGAAATTCTAAAAGAAGATCTGGTAAGGGAAAAATTTGTTGAGTTTGTTGAAAAATCTGTTTCCATTTGTTGAGTTTCAAGCAAAGAGAAAAAAAGAGTCGAGTGTTGCATCGATTTGATGCCGTGTGTTGACAAACCCAACATTTTTGAGTAGAATAGTTACCAGTGACGAGAATTGAGTATTTCAACACGATCCTGAGACAAAATGTATGTCAGAGTTCAGGATGGCATTCGCCATCCTCTCCCAGTCAGAAAAAAGTGCAGTTAGAAAAATCGCGAGTGATAATCAAAGCTGATCATCTCCTTCTATATCAAAGGCATTATCCATTGAGAATTTGTGCCTCAAGGGACAACCAGTCGTGAAAAAGTTCTATTAGGTGTTGAAGAGCTTGTGGGATCGAATTCGTTGGGTAAGACGCGAAATGTTCAACTCCTTAAAATTGGTTGTTGTTGCATGACAACGTACCTGCACATCCTGCTGTCAACATCAACAACAATTTTGGCAAAAAAAAATTGATTCCAGTCATCGAACACCTCCCATATTCAACGGATTTGGCTCCCACAGATTACTTTTTGTTCCCCAATATCAAAACAGCCGTGAAAGGAATGCGATACTGGAAAATAGAGGACATCCAGGCTGCAATGATCGGCCAGCTGAAAGCAGTACCAAAAGAGGTGTTTCAGAAGTGTTTTAAAAATGTGTATAAAAGATGTCAACAAATGTGTACACATTGGAGGTGATTACTTTGAAAATATATAACCTTAATTTGCCATTAGTGTTATTCTTTTTTTTTTTTTAGTAGTATCAGTCTCATTATTTATTGGCACACTGTGTATGCAGGGAATATTCACTACAGTGAAAACATGGAAACCAGTGTATACATTGCCAGCCAACAGCCTTTAAAATAAAGCAAATTATAATAATAAAGAAATTATTTACGTCATACAAATGTTAAAGAATGTTTATTCTTCATTATCATCGACTAAATGCACACCCCATTGATGGTTTGTCACTTACTGATGGTTCTTTAACAGCCATTCCAACTGCATATTTGCTTATGATCTCATATTTTATTTTCAATATTATTCCTCTTCTCTGTTTCAATTAATATCATGTTTTATTAATATCTATGTTTTATTAATATCACCCTCCATAGTATTACTTCGTTTTGGCATACTGTACACTATTAAGTATAGTATGAATCACAGCTGTAATACTCAATATGTTCTACGTTGATAATAATATTAGTAAATTAATAAGAGGAGTTACCTCAATATAGTACGTGGAACACTTCCGTATGATACCCTCCAGAAATTAAAACGGAAAAAACGAAAAAATCGACAACTTACCGGTACATTAAAGTAAAATATAAATAATTAAAGTAAAATATAAATAATTAAATAATCAATTTAACACAATTCAAAATCAATTCAAAACAATTAAAATTCAAATTAACGCAATTAAAAGAATCTAACGAAAATATTCAAAACGATTTTCCTTCCTGAAGCTGACAATGCTTTTCGACCGACTGTCGTGATCACAGGAATGAAAATTACCGAATCAGGCTAAACCTGCAACTTAAATAGTGATTATATGTCTTCGCGCATGTGCGTAAAGGTCCACGCATCGGAGATCAAATATGGCCGCCGAACATTAACAGAATTCTCGTGTAATTTAATTTCAACGGTTTCTGCAATTAATAGTCGCGTATAATTACGTTGAACGTTAAGTATTTTGGCCACGTTAAATAAAAAAGTATGTTTTTCGTTAATGGCATGAAAGGCTAATTCTGACGCTGCTGAACGAGAAGCACGAACTGAGGCTTCGTGTTGATTTACACGAATATTAAGAGAAAACCGCGTCGAACCCTGGTAAGACGAGTCGCAATCACCGCAAGAAATGTTGTATACTAGATCATTAATTTGTGTTGCGAACGCGGAAAGAACCGAGCGATTGTTCAGTATAGTGTGTAACTTCCGTATAGGCCTAGCTATAATTTTAAATTCGGTATCTTTAAAGAATCTGTTAAGTTGTTTGTGCCACTGTTCAACATATGGGACAGAAATAAAGTATTTTTTGATATTACTATTGTTGATTGGTGTAGTATTTTTTATCCTATCCTTAGCTTGTACCCTAATTCGATTTATTGTGTTAATGGGATAACCCCTGTTCAAGAATCTGCTAGTTAATATTTGTATTTCTGAGTCTAAAGAAGAATCCGTCGTTGAATATTTATAGGCATTTAGAAATTGATTAAAGATAATCGATCTTTTGTAGGTGAACGGGTGGTAGCTATTATAATGAAGAAGCATACCGGTGTTTGTGGGTTTTCGATAGATGCTAAATTGTATTTTGTTCGAGTCACGGGTAAGCGTGAAATTTAGAAAGTTTAATGACTTAGTATCCGTATCTTCCCTTTCCAATGTAAATTTGAGTCTAGAATGAATATTATTAAACGAATGTAAAATGTCTTGGATAGTACTACTATCAGTAATAACTAGAACATCGTCTAAATACCTCCCATAGTATGTGATACGGGGACGAAAAGGTGTCAAATGTATCTGCTCAATCGTTGAGAGCTAGATGTCTGACATTAAGCCACTCAGGCTCAAACCCATTGGTAATCCAAAAATTTGTTTGTACACCTTGTCTCGAAAGGTGATGTAGTTAGCCTCAGCTAATAGTTTAATTAAGTGAAAAATTTCCTTAATGGGCAACTTCGTATAATTAATCGGTGTCGAGTTTTTATTTAACATATCCCAAATAATATCTAATGTGTATTCAACGTTTACATTCGTATATAATGAGGTAACATCTAATGAGAATAAATTGTCATTGTCGCCGAGTCTACAGTCTTTAAGATTATTAAATAATGTATCGTAATTCTTAATCCCAAATTGTATAACCTGTCTAAAAGGTTTTATAATATTATATACATGTGTGGCTAAGGCTGAAAATGCCGAGTTCCTGTAGGAAACAATAGGTCGAATCGGAAATCCAGGCTTGTGTAATTTTACCTGACCAAAAAGTGCAGGAATATTGTATGTTCTGGACTTCAATTCCTTCAACTGAACCATAGTAATGTAGTCGTTTTTACGATATGTGGTTAACGTTTGGTTAACGTTTTTTCCGTTTTAATTTCTGGAGGGTATCATACGGAAGTGTTCCACGTACTATATTGAGGTAAACTCCTCTTATTAATTTACTACTACTATTAAGTATAATAAGGGGGATATATTTGAAATAAGAAAAAACAGCAAAAATGAAGAGCGACACAACCATTCTTTGTAACATCGGCATGGTAAATGCTTTATGTTATGCGAGTCAGTGAGATGCTCTCATCTACCTGAACAAACAAACCCCCATACACAGTAATATTGTATTGGGTAGCTAAGCGGGCTTTTTGAAATGCCATATTTATGAATGTTTAGCATTTATTTATTGCAATTAATGTTAATATTTTCAATTTTGTTGATACTTTATACTTGGAAAAAAAGAACTCATAAACCCAGGAACTCGAAAGCGGGAACTGCCTGTATAGCACAAACTGAACAGCTATGAGATGGAAGTTTTGTAAAAGTTGAGTCATTAATTAAACTGATTGTCCTGTTTTGAATGCAATAAATAATTGAATGAAGAGTTTCTATTGCATTCAAATGGAATACCATGGAACATGTTCTCATCCCATATGTGAGAACAACCTTCCATGCAAGAGTAAATTTGAGATTTACAGGGTGAGATAAAATAAGTTGTGAGTGATGGGCTAAGATCTGGGACCTAAAGGTGGTTTTCATTTTCTGACCGTGAACTTTTTTTAAAATGGCTATCATTACTATTCTTGGATATAGGAAAACAGGAAATTTCAAGGTCATTAAATTTTTAAGGACTTAATCAATCACTGGGAATTATTAGCGGAATAGTTGTGCTACCTCATAGCTTTGTGGTAGAAGTTTTCAGGATACCAAATTGAATGTAAAAATACTCATGTGTTGCTGAGTTATTTATTACTGTTATTTTCAAGGTCACAGTCATTCTACCGAGTCAGCCATTTTCATGAGATAAAATAACTACAGCAGTGCCACCTGCCTGTTCAGTGGGATTAGAAATTCGGCATAAATTTCATAAAATTATTAAATTGCAACATCACCATTGTATAAGAGTTACCACTTCTATATAGCTGCGTAAGGCTTGGCAGATCAGCAGCTTAAATCCCTAGCCCGGATAAATGGTGAGGGTTGACATCAGGAAGGGCATCCGGTCGTAAAACCATGCCAAAACAAAAGGCGATTGATGGAAAGTAGATGTGTCAGGGCTAACGAACAAAGGACGGGTCTGGTTAAAGAAGTTAGTTCAGCTAGAGATGAAGGAGTTGAAAAGTGTTAGAATAGGAACAGTGAACATTGGGACGATGAATGGAAAGAGCAGAGAGATTGTGGTTTTGATGCAAAGAAGAAGAGTGAAGATCCTATGCCTACAAGAGACTAGATGGAGGGGAAATAAAGCAAAAGAGCTCGGTGAAGGGTATAAGTTGTTCTTTAAAAGAGCAGATGAGGGAGGAAGAAATGGAGTATTATGCCGACACCATATGAACGTGGGAAGAAGTCGAGGACAAAGAAGAAGAAGACAGGGTGAGATTTTTGGAGAAAAAAAGCAATACTAAAAGCAAAAAATAAACCCCAGTTTTTTTATGTAAAGGAAGAAATATTTGTGCTGCCCTTACCGAGAGATTAGAAATTAGGGTAAATCCTAATAGAGATACGTGATTTTGTCTAGAAAACTGAGTGTTGTCAAAGATGAGCTTTAGAAGGATTAAAATTAACTGTTTTCTTCACCACATTGGAGAAGAAAACAGTTAATTTTAATTGATGGATAACTGAAAAGTTGAAACTGTTTGTGAAGAGCAAGGTTTCTGAAAGTGGAAGGTGGAATCACTGTGCTATCATCAGCAAAATATGGATAGGATTTAGAACCAGTGAAAGGTCATTAATATATAAGAGGAAGAGAGTGTAAGAAAGAACTGAACCTTGGGAGAAAACCAGCATTAGTGGAGACGTTGGAAGATAGAGGGCCATTTACCAGCACCTGCAATGAATGATCAGAGAGAAAAGTGAATACCCAATGGAAAAAAACAGTGAGCAGTCCATAAGATAGGAATTGTTTATTAAATCTTTATACCAAACAATTGCAGCTTTAGAAATGAATGTCTAGTTTCACAAAAAATTTTTCATCAAATTTGTCCAAAGATGAGTAATGACCCAATATATCACAAGTGAATAAACACACAATTATTGTCCACATGAAAGATTTCATGACAGTTTAAGCTTTGCTGGTTTATGGAATTTCTCCATTAATTTGGAAAGAGTAGAGGTAAGTGCAATGGGAAGTTAACTGGAGAGGAGGAATTCGTCACCCTTTTTATTTAAGAACTGGCTGAATGTAAGCAAATTTCCAGGCAAAAGGAAAACACAAGTGAAATAAAGTGTAAAAAAGTGACACAGAATAGGGGCAAAGCTCAGGAGCACGGGTTGATTTGTATTTTATTGGCGCATTAGCAACTAAGGCTATAATGTGCCCGTGAGCACAGGTCTGAGGACAAATGGAATTATGTAGTTTCATATTCTACTGCAGCGGTTCCAAACTGTTGGCCGAAAACTGCTGGGGAGTCACAGAGATACTGCAAATCCATGTGCATAGCAAGTATTCCCATTCTGATCTTTATTTAGCTTCAAAAAATATACAGATTAAATCAATATAACACAAATTCATTTGAAAGCTACTGAAATCACAGTAGCTTTTTCTCATTCCATTTTCTCAACCAACAGATTCTACAAGTAAAATCCCATATGATGAGAATTAAAATTCATGAATGGTAAACTGATTAAAATAATAAAGTAAATTAAATACAATAAACAGAGGGTCCCAACAGTATGGGGGCTCCCTTTTTTTAACATTTCTTGGAATGTTAAAAAAGGGAATTATAGTAGTTGTACTCATAGCATCTGTTGTTGGACAACCATTTATTTCACGTAATCCTCTCTTTGGTCAGAACCCAAAGAAATATTTACATAATTGAAATATGTTGCCATTTAGCCCGAGGGCTATTTAGCGCCATTAGTAATAGGTTTAGAATTTGTTATAGCTTTTCTTAGTGTGAAGGCATTCTTGGTGCTTAATTAGGCTTTTAGGTGTGCTAGCTCACTTGTATTTAAATTTATTAACTTTTGTAGTTAATACAACATTTAGCATAATTTTCATACATTCTTTACTGATATTGATGTTGTCACCCTTTCATTGCAAATCCATGTAAATACCAATTATTACCATTCTGATCTTTATTTAGCTTCAAAAAATACAGTATAAATCAATATAACACAAATTCATTTGAAAGTGTTACTGAAATCATTGCTTTTTCTCATTCCATTTTCTCAATCAACAGATTCTACAAGTAAAAACTCATACGATGAGAATTAAATAGTAAATTTGACAGATGACAGAAACTGGCAAGGACCTTCATGTTACCTATTATCAAATTTAGTGCAATTTGGTGCTTGCAGTTGGTCCTAAGTAATAAATATGCCAATTTTGAGCTACAAGTGTATGATTTATTTCATGCATAATCTAATGAATAATCACCACATACCATCCTCCCCAAATTACGATACACACAGAATATCGTTAGATAAATGCATGAAGCAATATATTTCAAGAGCAAATAATGAGATGAATTAATCTAAAATATTTGAGACAAACTAAACAAGTACAAGGAAACAAATCACAGATAAAATGGAGAAGCTACTACTTGCCAAAAGACTAAATCAGCACCACATAGACATAACTGCCATCTTTTTACTTTCAAAAAGCTGGAGATCAGGCAGATGTAGAGCAATGCTATATCTAGTTGAAAGTGGTTAAGCTGGACAAAAACAAGAGTTTTTTTTTTTTTTTTTTTGTAAAAAGCCAAGTGTTCATTAGAGAAAATAGGAGTTTTTTTTTTGCATAAAACAGGAAAAAAACCAAAGATTTTTGGAAAAAAGCAGGAGATTTTTGTGAAGCCCACACTCCACTAGAAATTAAAATTCACTGACAACATACACATTTTACATTAAAATAAACAACACACAAATGTTTTTGTTTACCAGTACAGTATGCTTTCAAACACGCTTACCCAGGATTTTTCTGTCTGTGGATTTCTGTTCGGATTTCCTGTTAGACACTAACTGATGCTGATTGCTTCAAGAAAAACACTATTACAAACTCTGCATGTTTCAGAAATGTTGAGTCAAAGATTTGTTCATAACAATTGTTTAGACTTGGCTATTCAGGAGCATTCCCAAAGCTTTATAAGAAAGAGAAGATCAGAACTTAGTTTTTTTTCTTCTTTCTAACCTTGCTGAATATTCCCATGCTCAGAATTGCTATGAGAAATTATTAAAATGCTAAACATGACTTGGGATAATTTGTTATATTTCACACTTCCTTGTGCACTTGTCAGTTCCCTCACCAAGGGCCACAATATGTCAATTTTCACAATAGTATTTGGTAGATTCTCACACTGAAAATGACAAATCTGATGATGCAAAACATCTATTTCTTTATGATTAATGACACCAAAGAGCATTAGAAACTTGTCAATGGAAATTTTCAAATTTGAAAATGATTCACTGCCAAATAATGAATTTTTTGTTACCTTGCATTTATAAAAATATTTTTCAGTTGGAACTTGTGCATCACTGGAACTTGTCACAGGCAGCAATAAAGTGCTTCCTCACAGAACAAAAGACCAGAATCTTCACTTGTTTAGCTCTTCCTGATCTTGGCAGAAGAAACACCTATGTGTAAGTTGGAATCATCCTTCTGGTTTAGTCTGCTATGGTAATCAACTTCCAAAAATAGATGTGGAAGATTTAAAAACTGTTGGTAAAATAAATCTACACATAACATTCTTCAACATATCTAGGAATAGACTTCAGCATATGGATGTAAGGTATATTTGGATTAGAGTTATGTTTGGATTTTCAAATGTTGGCATAACAATAATTATGAGCTTGCTTGCCCTGTTTAGGATTGCTTTCAGTAGAAGTTCTTTTTCTTGGGGAGTTCATTAATTTGTGTTCTTTCAAACTTCTTTTGGATCATGAACTGGATTTGGATAAGAGTCGGTGGCACTCATTAGTGGTCACTTCTACTTTAGTTCAATTTGGTAACTCTAAAAAGTGCTCCCATGGCTTTTCTTAGCATTTTTAATTCTTCTTTATACTTGTCAGAAGTAACCAGTTTACTACCAAAAACAGCCAATGTGTACACACAATGCTTCAAAATATTTATTTCAGTGGCATGCATCAATTGAAGGTGTTTAAATCTATCATTCCTTTTGGCACTTTTCTCTATACAGAAATAAATGTCCACAAATATTCATTCACTTTCAAAGGAAGACACGCAACTCCCTTTTCAGCAGACAGATTAAGAAGGCAACAAGAACACAGGCTCGATCTCCTCATTTAATACCTTTGCTACCCCAGTAGCAAATAATGTTCAACACTGTACCCTGTAGAGTCACTTCCAATGCTGGCAATGAGAGCAAGCTGCTTTCTATTTTACAATGTTTTTTTTTATATATTATGAAAATTATCAAAATGATAATAGCTTGGAATCACTTTGATTACTGCCATTTATAGCAATTCAAAAATGGCTCATTTTTCTGAGCCATCCCTGCCACTTCTTTCCCTATCCATGTAATTTCACTAAAAAAATCCCCCCCCCCCTTTTTTTTTTATTGTGCCACAGCAATATTTTTATTTTGCCATTTCACTATCAGCAAACATATTTCAGAACAATGCAACTGCATGATCAGCACAACTCAGAGGAAGATAATATTCTAAGACAAAAAAATTCAAATAAACATTCAGCACATATAACCTCTTCATCACTAAGAAATGCTACATCTTTTTTTTTTTTTTTTTTTTTTTTTGCATTTTTCTATGCACTGCATGCTGTCCTTATGCTTATTTATTTAAAAATGTATAATTATGATGTAAAATCACATCTACACACAGTACAAACTTATATTTTCTTCAGATTTTACAATACATGAAAAATCTTGCATATGTCTCCTGAAATTGTCTTATTTCTTTGGCTGTTGTTGTTGTTGTTATTATTTGGTTTTTAGGAGCATTAGCAACTAAGGCCATATTGCTCCGGGATATGCGGTGGTCATTCCCTGACCTTTCTGCGTCCTCCGTATTTGGTGGTGACGGGCTCGAACCCCGGTCTAATCAAGAAGCGTGTGCTATGCACTGCTGCTCCTTCCCACCTGGCTACGGAGGCGCCTTATTTCTCTTGGCATTTTATTGAAAGAAATCATTAATTGGCACATGACACCATGAAATGATTGCAGAGATACAACAGAGAGATTATAGGGAACAATGTTATTACCCATTCTTCTATTTTTCAATGTAGACTAACACACCTGGGAGCCGATTTGTTAATAAATAAGTAGAAATTCATAACAGTTTTCTTCTTTAAAAATTTTAATTTAATTTACTTAATAATATATTACTAAGTAAAAATTGGAATTCTATGTACTGCACACTATCCTCACCCTTATTTGTTTGCAAATGCCTCTAATTATATAACATTTCCTGCTGCTTGGAAATGAAAAATCACATTGACATATAGTACACAAGGTGAATGTGTTACCTTTTTCAGATTTTACAATACACGGAAAATCTTGTGTATAAGTTTTCTGAAATTTTGTTGTATTTCCTTGGCATCTTACTGAAAGCCATTGCTAACTAGCTCTGCACAATGCAAATACTATGAATAACAGCATGTAACAGAACAAAGCTATTTTATATCATATTTATATTTTACAATGCAGACTAGTAAATGTTGCAGCCAATTTGTTAACAAAATTCTATTCGGATTTTAATGTAGTTTTATTATTTATTGTGAAAAAAAAAAAAAAAAAAAAAAGAAAAGAAAACTCTGCAGGTAGCTTGTTATGTGCATGCAAACACAAGAACAAAAAAAATCTAATTGCATACACTATGTAGGATGGATCAACTTTTCACCACACAGAGCAAGATCATTTGTAAGAGACAACATTAACAACAATGATGTTCTTACTTACTAGGAGTAACCTAATAATTCAACAAACAGCAGCCTAATTTTGCCATCTGAAAGCTGCCCATAAATTGTCTACAATAAGTCTGAACAGCAGAAGATTATAACATTATGGAGCTGAGTTTAGGACATCCAATACAGGGAAACAAAGGTGCATTCCTGGTTCAGCTTACCACTGGCAATAAGACATGATGAATGACTACAATCATTCAGCTGAAATTTCTCACAGAAGGGATCTCTGTCCCCTGTTCATCAGGGAATAGCACCTCAACTTGGCAATTATATGGGAGAGTGTTTTTAATGCATTAGCAAAGGCATATGATGCAAGAAAGCAAGCTTACATAGCATCAGGCAAAAAAAAAAAAAAAAAAAAAAAACATACCCTTTTCATTTCACCCATCCACTCGCTCTAAATGTTTGTCTAGTTCTGTCTTGAATCTATTTAAGCTATCAACTTCTATGACAGATGGAAGTTTGTTCCAGCAATCAACCACCCGCTGGCTAAAGGCAAATGGCAACTTCTACATGAAGTGCATTATGCGTCCATAACTGACATAGCAACCATGAGTACGTTACTTTCCAAACATCCCTAATATATACAATACAGGATATTTCTGCTTTCATTTTCACAATTAAAAAATAATATTGTAAAATCATGATTTTTTAAACATTTATGTTATTGTAATTTTTGTTTTCACAAAGTTGAACTGTCATATAATTTATAAAACGCTAGTGATTATTAATAAAGTATACATAGTTAAGATTTATTATACGATATTACTGGACTTTAAGGAATACAATGAACCTTCACATGAAAAAGAAAATAAAGTGTAAAAACTAAAAACACGTATTAAAAATCAACTGGATTGTCTTGTCTGCAATACCAGAGTACCTGCCCAGAAAATTTTCACATAATCAATTAGCTGCAAACATGCAATTAATACAACTACAAATGTTTAATCATATCTTGATGCTATAATAGTTATCTATAAACATCGTCATGGTCCCTGTGAATTTTTTCATAAATCATTTTTTCATTTATCTCTCATGTGATTTAAAACTTTCAAATTGATAGCTAGTAACAAATCAATATACTGTAATTCAAAACTTTCTCTTTCTTTTAATAAGATTTCAAAACATTTTTAAAGCTGCCTTTGCAATTTAAAATATGGTGCAAATGTGGAAAAATAACTAAAATAAACAGAAAAGTTACACATGAGATTACACAAGATTACTTTAAATACTCAGACATGTTCATGAAATACATAACATGTATTTTAAATCTAAGTAATAAGCTAACTTACAATGAAGCTACCTCCCATCCTCAATTAGCCAATTTACTTGAATAAGAAAAGGGTCACGATCATGGAAAGATATATTAATGACCAGTCAGGTAAGTTTAATATACCTAACATCCAAAATTACGAACCTTTTCTAAAATAAACTTAAGTAAAGATCAAGGGGTAACCGAATTCTAAGAAAGCATATTGCCTAGATTGAAAGTTGCAATTCTACAAAGCACAATTAGAATCTATCCCAACATATGGATTAATAAAATATATATCATTTCAAAACATTAATTTCAAAATGAAATATAATTTTTTTAATTTAATGTATCATAAATTTCATTCATATCATAAAATAATATCGGAATGATTTAAAAAAAATTAATTTCTAAAAGAGAAGGGAAGTGGAACATTACTTATTGCATTAACAATGATTTATTTTCACACAGAAACACACACACATATATATTTAAGATTTATTTAACTAGAAATATTATTTTACTCAAAAAATAAACTTAAAACTATTCACATTACTCTTGTTTAAAATATAAATAGTGGCCAAAACCTGTGCTGCAGTATTCTCATATAATTTCAGTTAACTCTATCTCAGATGGTGGAATTTGTGTTGAACGATGACCATACAAACCATGCCAGTGGACTAAACTGCACAGGGAGCACAGGCCAGCCCCAGACTCAGTGAAGGTCAGCTGGAGGCTGCCTCGGTCCACTGCTGCTCAAGTGAAGCGGAGGAGGATGGGCAGGCTATAAGTCACATAGAGAGAAAAGATATATCACCACTGTTTCACAACAAAATTATTACTCCTAGCAAAGTTCTGAATGTAAAATCATTCTGTACATATTTATAAGCTAGCAAATATGAATTCTGCCAGATTTAACAAATTTTTAAACATTTAAATTAATAAATTAAATTTTTATCAATTCAAAATGAATTTATTAAAGTACGCTATTATCAATATATATGAGCCAATTGTATAAAAGTATGACAATATTACGATTCAGAAATAAAATTAAGTGCACATTCAATTCAAGTACATCATAATATTCCACGGTGTAACATTACAGCAATGCATTTTTTATAATTTAAAATATATGTTTGAAAAAAGTTTTGCTCTAATAAAAACAATGTTTTAAGATTAATTCATAATAACAGCCTATAAAAATTGCCAGCTCCCTCTGCATGCAGTAATGTTACTTCAGAAAGTTTTCACCATTGCAAGCAACAATTTAATGTATTCAGTATTTAGATAAAACTAAATATTCCTTTCAACATGACTAATAATAAAACTGCTCTTTAAAAAATGTTTTGAATAGTGAAACTTCTTCAACAAGGTGGAAAAAACAAATACCACAGTTATCATATATATAAAAAAAAAAAAAAAAATATTTTGGGCATTAAATTGATGATTTTAAGTAAATGGAAAGTCAACTTCCATTACCAAAAACAGATTTCAATAGCATTTTATTTTTTTGCAAATTTTCATAATTTTAATGGAAAATTTTTTTTCTTTCAAAGATTAAATTTTGATTCCACCTACCATTGGATAATAAAATATTCATCAACTTCTTAGACTTAACTAGCTAATTTTGGGATTAGGTAATTTCTGAGTTTCAATTGTTTTCTTTCAAGGCAGATGGCACATCAGAAGAGATATCTAAACTGTTTAGTAATAAAGTTAATTACCCTACATAAATCATTAAAAAAATTTAATTTGGCTGTTCCAAATATCCATAATAACTGATCCATAATTAGATCTTAACTGTTTTTCTAAACTATTCTAAGTATACCTATATAAATCAAGTACTGTATAAGTCTAAGTGAGAGAACAAAAAAAAAAAAAAAAAATACAAAGTATTACCCATAGTGCACAACATACCATTCAAACTATATTATACAGTCATTTCAAAAACTTTGAGAAGGGAAAAAAAAGATACCACTCGTTACTTAATGTCAGTGCAAAGAATTATGAAATTTATTTCTGGGTTTTTAGCTATTAAATAAAAAAAAAAAAAAAAGCATTACAAAAATGCAAAAGAAAGATGCCATATTACTTGTTTTCACTTCAACAACTGTACTTTTATTACTAATCTTACAGTGGAAATTCATTGAGAGGGAAAAAAAAAAAAAAAAAAAAAACTTAAAAAGAGAACAGCTAGTCTAAGTAAATAATTTACAATTTTCTGATTTGAAACGTAAAATTATCATATTTTTAATAATGACAGTTCGGTACAATTTAAATATTTTATCATCGATTAAAGCTGATATGCAGATTATTACTTACACCCTTTTCAAATTACAAAAAAAAAATAATACCTCCTCCTCTTCAATTAAAGGAAAAAAAAAAAAAAAGGAAAAAAAGTTCTTTAATATATTTAATTCTTAATAATCAGAAAAAATTCAAACTAGTAGGGTAATACAATTATCTGAAATAATGCAAGGTTACTTTAACTGATGGCAAGTTTACAGGCATTTCATCCAAAAGTTAGAACAATGTTTCTAACTTAAAAAAAAAAAAAGTAAAGTGCAGCCATTATCAACCCACTGCAGGATGGAAGCCTCCTCAACAATTCATGCTGAGGGAAATGGACCATAATCTGCCACGCTGGTCCAGTGCGGGTTGGCAGATCGACCGTATTCAGCAGTCAGGGGCTTGAACCCCGGTCTACCCAAAGAGCGTGTGCTACTGCACTCCCACTCCTGCCCACTCAGTGTTCAGATATTAGCTAAAAAAAAAAAAAAAAAAAAAAAAACCCAGCCGAGATTCTCAAACTTTGCAATACTCTGACCCCCTAAAACAATAAATGCACTTTTGCATGCCTCACCTATGAATAAAGCTAATGATTCATTTGGGATGGATATGCACGAGAAATAACTATACTACTTACTTTTAATAGTTAAATTTTAATTTACGTATCAAATAAAACAATGACAAAACCTTAGAACTTTGCAAAATAAAATCATATCATTAAACAAAAGTCCCTCAGGTACATTATATATTTAGAGCTAACTAGCTGTTAAAAAGAATGAATGTAAATAAAGTTATGAAACACTAATTTAATGTAGGCCTAATTATTGTTATATGTTAATATATATGCTTATAAACACATCAATTGTAACATGCTACTATTTTTATATGGTATTATTTAGTATCAATATATAAAATTATAATATAAAGAATGAAAGCTTACCTGAAATATTTTTATCCTGAATTCAGAGATGTTTATTTGCCACAACTTGCATGAATAGATTTGTTCAGCTTATTTATTATGTAGAAAAATTCTTAAATGCTGCTAGTCCACAGTTTGCATTTCATTATGTGAAATGCATAACGGCTGTTCCTACATGGAATGATCTGAACATGTGATGATTTGACACTGTGTCTATTGTGTGGTAACTTGAGCTTTGACAGCTGGTCGTTAAGAGAAGTTGTTGGTAATGGAACATGTTTTTGGCATTTAGAATTCTTCTTTCAGAGAGGAAAATACCTTTATTATTAGAAAAGTCTATAACTTCTGAATAGATGCACATTTACATTAACTGTTTTCGCAATTACAAATAAAAATTCAAAACGTTTATGCACATCAATAAACTTAATGTGTGCCCCTCGTGAAGGTTTTTAGGATATAAAATTCTGAAATGTTGTTTTTAGAATTAAGTTCTCGTGAATCACAAAGAACTGACTTTCTTGGACTATAATGGAATTCATAATGGAATGCATTATGAATGATCTGAACTTTGACAGATATTCAAGGTATCCACTATTTTTACCATGCAGAAAACTGCCTATACTACAGCTCACAACAACTGTAAAGCAGTTATTAATCAATTCATACTAGATTTTGAACAAGCTAAAAGTAGAAAATCGCAACATTGCTTCTTGTTCAAACAAGAGTCAAACATTCTGATTTCTTGCCAAAGTTATTGGCTGCAACTTTTGTCCATCTATACTCCCACCTTTGCCAAAACCTGATGGTTCTATTGCCTCCTTAGCTAAAGATAAAGCCAACCTACTGCTGACAATCTTGGTAAACCACCTCGAACCATTCAAACTCCACTCAACCTCTTCTAGTCTTTCACCAAAAGTATGTTGGAAGAATTTTGAACAATCTTCATGCCAAGGAAGCTCCAGGTCCTAGTGGCATTTCTTCACTTGTTCTCAAAACCTATGTTAATGTTCCCGAGCTTGCTCCTGCTGTGTGTCATCTTTTTACACCTTCTTTATTCCACTGACATTTTTTCTTCTGCTTGGAAATTTTCTCATACAGTACAATAGAGCCAGTTCCTAAAGAGGGTAACAAATTCTTTCCAAATTAATGGAGAAATCCATTAACTACCAACTCTTAAAACTACCTCAAAACCTTCTGTCTGATCAGTGACTGCCAATATGAATCATGCCAGTGTCAATCCAATGGTGATATATTGGTTTATATTACCCATCTATGGTCAAATTCAATGGAAAAGTTTGGTGAAACTCAAGCAGTTGCTCTTGATATTTCTAAGGCTTTTGTGTTTGGCATAAATGTCTAAACAAGCACCCATCTTATGGATTGCCAGCTGTTGGGTATCCAACTTTCTCTACAGACAGCCCTCTGCCGGTGATGACAGATGGTTGTCTTCTAACTTCTCCATTAATGTTAATGTTCTCCAAGGTTCAGGGCTTTATCCTACTCCTTTCCTCTTGTATATTAATGCCCTTCTTCCAATGAATGTAAATTCTATCCATAGTTTTGTTGATGACAGCATATTGCATTCCACCTTCTAGATTGGGAAACTGTAAACTGCACAAACAGCATTAACTTCTCAAATATCCACTACCAATTCCTTAAATGCCAACCTCCAGGTAATTCTCCAACTGGGTGAAGAAAACTTGGTTAACCTCAATCCTTTTAAAACTCAGCCATCTTATCTTGAAAAGTCTACTCTGCTCCTATGCTTATCTTCAATGATATTCATATCTACACAAGATCATATATCTCTATTAGGGATTACCTCAACTTCTAATCTCTCTTTGAATACGCACATAATGAATATTACTTCTTTTGCATCTATAAAACTGGGTTTTCTCATTTGCTCTACTACTTTTCTTCTAACAACTACTCACTCTGTAAAATATTCTCAATCTCAACTCCACTCCCACTATGGAATATTGTTCCCACATCTGGGGTAGAGCTCCCAAAACCTCTGTCAGGGCTATAGACTCCATTCAAATGGGGGCAGTAAGGTTAATTAATAACCCATCACTTGCAAAGTCTCTCCACTCTGTCTCAGACATTGTTTCTACTGCATGCCTTTTCTACAGATACCTCCATGAGCATTGGTCTTCTGAATTGGAATCTGTAATTCCTCATCTCTCTTCCAGACCAATCTGAACAAGTGCCACAACCATTCGGCATTCATTTACTGTCCAACTTCAAACTCTCACAGCTGACTTTTCCTCCTTCCTCACTTATCCTTTCATTTTCTGTTTTCTGGAACAACTTTCTTTCACAGGTATTTCCTGAAAATCCATATACAGAAATTTTTAAGTCTAATATCAAGAATTAATTACTTCATCCTTCTCAACCCATGCATGGTTATAAGTATTATATGCTATAATACCTTTTGCATTTGGGGTCTTCATTGAGAGAGAGGTAAAGCTTCAGTTTTCTTGAACTTTTCCATCCATAACAGGTTGGAACTCTTGGTGGATCCTTTCTAAACATTCAACAATAATTACTTGAACCTTAATTGACAAATATGTAGCAGCAAACCACAAAATACATTGCACTTTCTTTTGAACAGTAACCATCTTGTTGCATAGTCCTTTGGTGCTGCCTTAAAATCAGTTATCTTTGAAGTACACAGAAAACAATCTTTTTGAGTTACTTTTTGTAATAGTGAATGCTGCTTTATTATTTTATATCAGATAAAAAGTTATGGAATTTTCTAATAATAAAGGTTTTCTGTGAACCCCTGTATATTATGGAATGGATATAATTTAAATAGTGGTAGCTTGTGTTAAAAAATGCTTTGTAAAACATTAAATCTAGAACAGGTTATGTTTAAATTGTTCCCCTGGATATAACTGAATATTTTGTGAAATCAGTTGTATGGCAAATTCTGATATGCAAATTAGTCACAAACAACAAAATCTGAACAAGTTACCATTTTAAAGAACTTGGTGTTCCTCAGTATAAAGAAATCAGCTGGTTATTGCAAAAGCTTTCATGATACTCTGAAGAAAAGTTACAGTATTTATATTTGAAGTTGAATGTTAATAAAGACATCACATCCAAAACAGACACAACTAAAAGCTTAAATTGAAAGAAACAGAAGCCTTTACACTTTCTCTTCATTGAAGCACAAGTATAATAAAGTCATTGTGGCATATAACGAAAACCAAGCACAACTGACTTAATTTCAAAAGGAAAGATATGAAAAACATAAATAACTGTAGCATGTACTGTCTCCAGGAAACACATGCTGAATACACGATTTTCTATTCTGACAAAAATAAAATGTTTAAACTATTTTTTATAAAGATCTCTTGTCTTATTTGAGTTATAATTTTTGTTGGTTAAGCATTAATAAGCAAAGTTAATTGGAAACATATTATACATGATCAGGGTATATATGCCTTAAGTGAGGTATGCCTAAAGTCAGGGTATATATGCAAACAGAATGACGGAAATAATAATAATAAAATCAGTCAAATTTCAAGCCTACGGAAAAATAAAATTTTTTTAAAGAAAATTGCCCCCAGACCATAACCCACAGACAAAACTCTGCCATAGCCAATTAAATTTTAAAATCACTCCAAAAAGTGGTTAATGACAGCAATCAAGCTATGCTACTGTAACAAGACCTAAATGAGCTGAGAAATAGCAGCTTAACTTCAATATTGACAAATTAAATGTACTACATATGGGTAGCAGAAGCCCAATTAACATACCAAATGCATGGTATTACACCCAGGATAGTAGAAAATGAAAAAGATTTTTCATTTTCCACTACCCTGGGGTCAGGGTAGTGGAAAATGACTGCACAATAACCTGGGGTTATTGTGCAGTCAGTTAGGAAGTTCTCTGAGCAGTGCAAACATGCACTACGACAGCTCATGGGGTTTCGTCAATGATATACAGAAACTTTGCTAGAAGGGATAAGGAGGTGATTATTCCTATTCTCTTGTACAAGGCAGTGGTTAGGCTGTGTCTTGAGTAGAGTATTAAAAGTCCAAAGGCCTCACTATAGGAAGGATGTAGATCTGCCGGAATGGGTGCAGAGAAGGGCAACCAGATTGATGAAGGAAACAAAGGAGTGCTCTCTCACCTAGAAAGGCTTCAATTCTGCAAATAGCAGCATCTGGAGGCTAGGCACCTGCACAGAGATCTGATTGAGGTGTTTAAGGCCTTGAATGGATTGGGTAATGTTAATGGCATTCTTTTTCTTGCTGCAACTACATACGAGGGCATAAATTCAAGTTGAGGAAGAATAGTTGCAGGATAGATGTGTGAAAGTTTGCCTTCAGCCAGTGGGTGGCTGATCATTGAAACAAGCTTCTATCTGTTGTTTTGGAAATGAATGGTTTGAATAAATTCAAGGAAGAACTAAAATTCTTGAAGGGTATGAATGAGTGAAGTGTGTGTTTTTTTTTTTTTTTTTTTTTTGGATGATGCTATATAAGCTTGCTTCCTTGCATCATTTGCCACTACTACTATTACTAATTCAAAAATCCAGATAAAGACTCCACACTTCTGTTGTGTATTTTAGGCAGTATAAGTTGATGCTAATTAATTCATGATCTGCAAGAGAACCACACCTTACTTCCCACTAAACTACTTTTCCTCCTCTTGTGGGGGAGGGAGTGGGTTTAAATGTATAAATCTTCAATCTGTAATGAGAGCAGTAGCTAAAGATGATATCTTTTTCACAAGCTTCTGGAAATATAGAATATGGAAGATACTTCCTATAAACAAGTCAAAAAACACGGGCAGATTTAAATAAAGAATTGCAGTCAAGATACATCCACAAAATTAGATATGATGTACAAAGCTAAATTGAATGGTCTTTTCCATTTACTACTTTAGTCATACTGCATCACTTCATATTGTGTGGCAGTTCACAGTCTTACATAATGTCTGCATAAATGTGTTCAAGGGTCAGTTTGCATATTTTGTGGACTGTAAAAACACAATTCAGGGTGAGATTCCTAGGGATCATATTCATAGGTATTCCTAATCATACTGTCACAAGAATGAATCCAAGGTCACTAACAGGCACAGGGTATTTTAGGTTTAAAGATTAGCATACCTTTATTTTTAGTTAATTTTAATTTTTAACAAAAGTAATCATATAAATGTTTAAGAAATAATCTATAGAATCAATTCTATTCTCATATTAATCTTGGTGTATAATATAAATATAATACCTATATTCACCCTCTTTTTTTTTTTTTTTTTTTCCCCAATTCCACTAATCCCTCTATTTCTTAAATAGACTATGATAGTGAATATGTTCATTCTCATGGCAGTACAACTATACTTCCTTTGCCTGAGATCAGCTAATTACATCCTTATAGCAAAGATCTTGAGAATCAGGTAGGGCTTTTGGACTTAAACGAAAGTTGCTTGTTCAAAAAACTTCAAGATCATAAAAATTATCTGTATTTTTCCAAAAGATTTAAATTAAATATTCATAATAACAGACAGTTTAATGGTTCTGAACCTGGAACAGTTAATGCAGATTACACAAGTATTCAGAATGATCTGGAAGAAAATCAAAAGAACAATGATCATGTTAATAGCTGTAATTTTTTTTTTTTTTTTAATGAAAATCCCAAACACAAAAGCTATTCGATTCTATAGTACTTAGAACTATAGGTTCTAAGTACTAATTGATATTGGACTTAAATTTCTGTGGATTGTAATTTTCATAAAATATGAGTGAATGGAGTTTTCCCTAGAAAATGGAAGTTGAAGGAATAAAATGAGGAAGAAAAGTTGGTTCTGTAAGTTTGAAATTGGACAGTAAAAGAGTGCTAAGTGGTTGAGACATGAGACATTGAGTGGTTTGGAAGATGGGGGAAGAATTACAGAAACCAATTCAGAACAGTACCCATGGAAGTATCTATAAAAAAAGCCATGCAGCAAAAACAGAATGTCCATGAGAAAGAGAGTGGAGAGATTTTGTAAAAGATGAATCATTAATTAACCTAAATATCCTCTTCCAGGCTTATAGATGCCAGATGTGGGAACAATATTCCATGGTAGGGTGGATTTGCGATTTGTAGAGAGTGAACAGCTGTTTGGAAGTAAAGTAACGGTAAGAGCAAAAGAGAAATGGTAAAGTAATGGTAAGAGCAAAAGAGCTTCCCCTGCATCTAAAAATCCAGTTTTTTTAGATGCAGAGGAAGAAATATTTGTAATGTGCTTATGTCAAGACAGAGAATCAGAGCGTCATCGAAGTTAAGCATAAGAGCAGAGGAATCCTTTTTGTGAGATATGACAGGACTGAGTTTTAGAAAGACTGAAATAAACTATCTTTGTCCCACTGCAGAATTACCTGGAAATCAGCATCTAAGGAACTGGTAGTGGATATTCTAAAAGTTGAAGCTGTTTGCAAAGAGCAACGTTTCTCAAACTGGAAGATAGAAAACAATGTGCTATCATCAGCAAAACTAAGGATAGGATTACCAGTCAATGGAAGAAAGTCATTAATATAAAGAGGAAGAGTGGGAGAAAGAAATGAACCTTGGGGAACACCAGCATTGGTGGAAAAGTTAGAAGAAGAGCTCACTGCACATCTACCATCGTGCAGTGAGCAGTTAGAGAGAAAACTGGATATCTAATTACAAAAAAAAAAAGTTCAGAACCACAAGATGGAAGCTTATTTAAAATCCTTTATGCCAAACAAGATCAAATCTTTGAAAACAGCTGAGTTTCACCAAACGTTTCCACTGAACTTGTCCATAGATAGATAACATAAGCCAGCATGTCACCAGAGGATCGATACTGATAAACTCTATACTGGCAATTGTTGATCAGATGAAAGGTTTCTAGACATCTCAGGAATTAGCATTTAATGGATTTCTCCATTACTTTAGAAAGAGTACAAGTGCAATGGATAATTCGGTGAAAAGGATTTGCCACCCTTTTTAGGAACTGGCTGGATACGAGAAAATTTCCACAGAGAAGGAAACCACCATTGGAATATGAAAGTGTAAAAAGGAGACACAGAACAGAGTAAGCTCAGAAGCAAAGGTTCTGAAAACAAATGGAGAAATACCATCAGGAAATGACACTTTATTGGCATCAAGACTGTTAAAAATTCTAATATTCTTTTGATGGAAGACCACAGAAGGCACTGAATGGAGTGTACAGGGAATGGCAGGAGGTGGTTTACCAAGATCATTGATACAAGACCTACTTAGAAGAAAAGTCGGATATTAGCAGGTCAGCTTTATCTTTAACTCAGGTGACAATAGAACTATTGGATTTTAACAGAAGTGGGAGTAGAGATAGGCAAAAGTTGTAGCCAACGAGAAGAAAGTTTTCTATGCTTAGCCTGTTCAAAATGTAATTTGGTCTGATTAATGACTACTTTATAATTTTTGAAAGTTTTGGTGTGAGCAGAAAATTGATCTGGAGATTTGGATGCAAGCAAATTGCAATATGGAATATTCTGAACAGCGTTAGCACATTTTTTTTTGGAAAACCAAGATTTAGATAAAGGGAGACATTTTAAGGTTGAGTGTGGAATGAAGGATTTCATTCCACACTGACACAATTTGAGCAAACCCTGCCAGGAAAAGACTTAAAACAGTAATCCAACCAAGGAAAAGAATAATAGAAATTTAGCAGATCATCCAATTTTGCAATGAAGTTGAGTTGAGAATAGCTGCCACAAAAAAAAGGTTCCACTGGAGAAGAGACCATTATCAAGCTGTGATCTGAGGTACCTAGAGGACCACTCACCTTGACTGCATACTTGGAAGAGTTCATGAAAAAAGGATCAAGAGTGTTGGCTGTGTGGTTAGGCTGAAACATAAAATTTGTGATGTCGAAATTACAGATGACTATTTAACTGAAAAACTTTCGAGCATAAAGGAAAATAAGGCTCCTAGAGTTGATGGCACATACCAGTAATTCTGAGTGAGGCTGGCAGGAAGAGTACTGAACCACTGAAGTTAATTATCAGAACATCTCTGACCTCGAGAGAGAGATTCATTTGCATTGGGGCAGTGCCAAAGTATCACCAATATATAAAGGTCGTTCTAAGAGCAAAGCTGATAACTACAGACTGGTTAGTATGACTTCAGTGATGAGGAAAACCTTACAGGCAATGATTAAGAGTGCAATCCTGGATCATTTAGATAGGTATGGTATTTTAAATAACACACAAGGTAGTTTTGTTAAGGGAAAATCATGTTTAACTAACTTAGTAGGCTATTTTTACACAGTTACTCATGAGCTGGATGCAGAGAACAATTTCGACATAGTTTATTTGAATCTTAGCAAGACATTTGATTCAGTCACTCATGAGAGATTACTGTATAAGCTGTTACCATTCTTGGGATTACTGGAAAAATTCCAAAACGGACTGCTGGGTGGCTGCAGAGCAGAAGGCAGAGATGAATGGATATTCTTCAAATGGTGTAAAGTCAGAAGTAGATTCCCCCAAAGATCGGTTCTTGGACCACCGCTGTTTCTGATTTTCATAAACAACATCAACATTGGGATAGAAGGCTTGATTTCAAAATTTGCAGATGATGTAAAGATTGATAGAGTAATTAATGATCAGTACCAAGCAGAGCTCCTTCAGGATGACTTGAAGAGTTTCCAAGAATGGTCAGAAAAGTGGCAGCTATGTTTTAATGCAACAAAATGCAATTTTGGGAATAGCATCCCCAAAATAAATTATACAATTGATGGGATTGAATTAAAAACAGTAGAGGAAGAAAGGGATCTGGGATATGAACAGTCATGTTTTCTGAGTAGTGTAAACATGCAGCCAGAAAAGCTCATGGTGCCCATCGATGATTTATCAAACATTATCACACTGTATAAGGCAATTGATAAGACCACATTTGGGATACTGTGTTCAAGTATGGAGACCTGATCTGAAAAAAAAAAAAAAAAAGACTTTACTGAGAACCTTGATAGGATTCAAAGAGGGGCAACTCTCATGGTGAGATCAGCAAAAGGGCAACCATATGAGGAAGGTCTCTGATTATGTGGGATACAGAGCATGGCTAGCAGGCACCTCAGAGGTGACCTAATGGAAGTTTATAAGGCTCTGAGAAGAGTTAGTGAAATGAATGAAGACAGAATTTTCACTATTATAGAGAATTCCAGTACTCTGAAGCCTTCACAGGTAATTGAGGTTGACACTTTGAAAAAGTTCAAAGGTCAACTGGATAGTCACCTATGTGAGGAGGGAATCAAATAATTTGTATTTTCTTATTTATGTGGGTCCCCCCGCCACACCAGTGCAGCAAAAGTCTGTGGCTTCCTTGCACTATATGGCTATTACTATTCTGTAGGTAAATGAACAATCTGTGAGAATGTTCATTAGTAATTGCAAAAGCCACAGCATCTTGACTGTCTGGGACCATGTAACTAGAAAACAAATGCCAGCTGGAGTTGTGAACATTAAAATCACCAAGGAAAATAACCTCACTGTTAGGAAAGTTTGACTGGATAAAGTCAAGTTTCAAAGAAAGGAAGTCAAAGTGTACCAAATTATTAGCGGATGTGGAAGAACGATAGAGGCATCAGATGAATCTGACAGATTGGAGTAGGGAGATTTTAAGCCAGAGAAGATCAAAAAGAGGAGATCCGAAATTCCTAAGTTTCTGACAGGAAATGTCAAAATGAACGAATGCACAAGTACCACCTTTATTAAAGCAAATGAAATCATAGAGTGAATAATTAGGACAACTAAGATGAATAGTGGTTGAATTAACCGATAACTGGATTTCTGTCAGAAAAAACAATGGACATAACTGAGATTGGAAATCCCAAATTCCTAAGTTTCTGACAGGAAATGTCAAAATGAACACATGCACAAGTACCACCTTTAAAGCAAATGAAATCAGAGTGAATAATTAGGACAACTAAGATGAATAGTGGTTGAATCAACTGATAACTGGATTTCTGTCAGAAAAAACAATGGACATCACTGAGATTGGAAATGAGACCATATATTTGTGAAATGAATAAGGAAGTGTTTGGGAGGTGTTGACTTTTCACAAATAAGTCTGTTCTATTAGTTTGGCTATTCCTGATGTATTCAGTGGTAAGAAAAGGTGGGAAGGGCATGCTGTATGAAGTAATGAAATTTTTGGATATGATGTATACACAGCTGCTTGATATAACATGGCCTCGACAATCCCCTCCCCAACAGCATACATACTACTCTGACTTCCTCCAGCCACTATCTGGCAGAATAGGGGCAGCAGGAGTATAATACTAGACTTAACAACACCTTCGGTTTGGTAGACTATCTAGCGGCCAGACGGATCATGGCTTTTTTTTTGGATGTAATCAAGGAATTTTAGCAGACGACACTTCAGATGTGGAACAATATTCTATGACAGAGTGGATTCATGAAATGGACTATAGTATATTTTAGAGTACTTTGCTTTAGTAACTTATATTCATTTTATTTATTTTTTTGTTCTGGTCAATTATAGTACTGTAGTTACTATTCCAAAATCTGTATGTTCCACAGCCTGGTTAAAGTTGACTATACCACACTATGGCAACTTACATGAAGAGGCCAAGACAGTGCAGTCACATCACCCAAAACATTCAAAATACCTTAATCTACTTTTGCAAACAAACTCGCTTAAAAAAAATTAAGCATTTTATACTAACATAACTTTCTTTTAACAGCAAACACAATAACACCACACAAAATAAACCACTCAATAACCAATAACAATGATCATAGGCTAAACTCCACCTGAGCTGTTTAAGGCTACTTACAAAAAGAATTCAGTTAATGTTGTAAAACATATGCTTATACCCAGCATATCATTGCTATATTTAGGCTAAACATGAGCAGAGCCATCAGGTCCTAAGCTGGGGTGGGGGGGGGGATCTGCAAATTTTAAAAATAACACAGCCTTTACTAGAAATTATAGCAAAACTAAACTGATGAGAAACTGGACAACACACTCAATTATAGCAAGTATGAAAATGTCCAAGTGTCGAGGGATAATACTTTGAAAAATAGAAATAAATGACCACATGGAGAAACAAAATGAAACAGAAATATCCATTTTGAAGTGAGTCGAAAGTTTCTGCTGCATGGTTAAAAATATATTTTAAATATAGATGTTGATACTAGCAAAGTTAAATTTTCCCTTATGATTTTTGTTAGAGAAGATTGTGAACGTGCTACTCGTTTTTTTTTTATTTAAAATCATTGTTTTAGGAGAGTGACAAAAAAGGTTTCTAAATTAATCATAATACTATCGGCAACAAAAAAAAAATTTCAGTCAGAAATTCGCATGTAGCAGAATTACTGGCTTCTGAATGGTGGTATGAGAAAATTGGCACCTATGTTATAAAATTAAAAACACTATTTCCATTACATTATAACATCATGGGTCTAAGAGTTGTGTTGTGGTACTGTTGCATTTTATAAAAAATTTTAATGAGAAATATTATTCAAAACTACACATACTACAAATAATTTAAGATGCTGTTGATTTTATACCCCTTACTAATACAGAATTTTACACTAACGGGATAAAAGGAAACTAACAGATAAAATAAATTCCTTTACATATAAAATTTGCAAGTATACCTTAGTAAAAGGAATATCTCTCCAATACCCAATGTCTATAAATATAATTTATGCTATTAACCAAGTAAATATTGTAAATGTACTTAAACAAAGCTACAGCTAATCTTTTGGGAATGCAAGTTTACTACATATGTAAATCCTACAACAATAATGATAACTATGTATTAATAAATTTACAATAAAATCTATCAACGAATGAGCCCTTTATTTAGTTTTATAAATTTAATTCAAACATTAGCAACTACACATTACAATCTAGTATAAATCAATATCAAACTACACTTTGAAGTATAAGATCAAATCAATGTTACTGAAAATTTAAATAAAGAATTTAACCAATAGTATACTCACTTTCCAGCTTTAACTTGTTTAATGTGATGAAATACGTTAATAACATCTCGTATCCTGCGAGGAGCTTCTTCAATTTTTGAAGCTAAAGTAATACATGCCATAGCTACAATCTAAAATTAAAAACAAGATGAAATTAACATCATCTAACATGATGGTTGAAAGGTATATTTTACAAAGATTCTACCAATTAATAAGTAAAACACTCCTCTGCATTCTAGCAATAATAATTTGATAATTTAGACAAACTAATTTATATGTCAAATGTTCAACAGGTCTGCTTTGACCTCTTCCACAGGGGTGAAAACTGGTTAAAAAAAATTAAAAACTAACTGAAAGAGAACATTAGTTGAGATAACCTCAGCCTGTAAGTTGTAATAAACATTCTATTGACTGATACATATAAACTGGAAACTTAACCAAATCTAACAATATTTGACTGCATGTTGCCAAAACATAATATAAATTAAGAATAAGTGGCAGAATGTATAGCTAAGTAAGATGCAAATATGCAGTTGGGCATACTTTGCAGCCACTGGCATTTGTCTTTCTATACTTTTTATTCTTCTTTAAAGTTAATTTCAACTTACACAAGTCAAAATGCCAAACTGTTTTCTATGAACCCTAAAAGCCCTCAAATACAAGCCCCACATTGATGCCTTTGGGGTAGTACACACAAGGCAGATGTCAATTAGATAGTCCATTTCTTATCCAACCTCTGCCAGTATCATCCTGCATTTCAGTTCCAGAATGTCTGTGGACAATGGAAGCACAGACAGTTTCATTTTGGTACCACATTTTAGCCATCACCAAAGTAGTGCTCTAGATAGACATACACATGAAAATGAGCAGGGATGCCATCTTATTGGAGATATCAATTGAAGTTGAATGAAATCTTTTATGAAAATGAATGCATTATACCGTTAAGAAAATAGAAAATTGGGAAAGTTACAGATGGATAAAAAGTAGCGGAGCCTATAATGGCTACAAATTGATCTACAACAATACTACAGAAAAGGTGAGGCTGGCAAAGCCAGATTACAAGAAATTGCTGTCTAAGAGAGGAAAGAGCAGGGACAAGGAGTTTTTCATGAATATGAATACAAAGAGAAGTTTGGACAAAGAGAAAAGGGTGGCCAACGAGTTGATCGCGATCTACCAGTCGATTGCGGCTTTAATTTTGGTCGATCACAACGAATTTTAAATATACAGTCATCCCTCGATTTGTGTGGTCAGGTATACTACCAAAATTTTATATCGTGCAGAGGGTTTTCACTACCTGTGCGTTATTTTTATTTATTTTTTTTTAACGAAGCTTCAAAGATAGGAATGAAGAGCAGATTTTGAAAATTTATTTTTGTTTTTTTTTGCATTGAAGATTTCATTGAAAGAGAAACACATTTCACCATTATAACGTAAAATAAATACCACAGAATTCCAGCTGTAGATATTATTGCAAATGCAATAAGATTGAGTTTACTACCCGTTTATAATTAGATTGCGCTAACAGAAAAGCCAAATAAACCGGAAAGTGCAAATTGTTTTTGTTATATGGTCGTGACCTCCAGAAACAGCTTTAGAGAAATATCACAAAGGCATTCAAAACTGATTCTTATAAGGTTATAACCAAACAGAGCAATAAAAGGTGGTATGTTTGTCCAGTTATTTTGGAAACAACTTCCTTATTTAGGAATCCTCTTCATCAATTATCCTACATTAGCTGTTCAGACATAATATTTTTCCGGTTTGGGCAACTTAAAGTGTTTTAATCGGTAAGCATTGCTTTTGCTAATTTAATAAATGGACAGTACTCATATGTAATACCTTTTGATTTAAAATGAATACTACGAAAAAGAGTAAAACGTATCATTTTCATCAAGAGTGGAAACTAGAATACTTTTTTGTAATGGTGAAAGAAAAATGTTGCTGTTTGATTTGCAATGCTTCCGTGACTATACTCAAAAAAGGAAATTTAGAAAGGCACTTAAATGCACTCTGTAGTAAATACCAAATCGGATTTCAGCCGAATAGTGACCTTAGAAAAAATAAATTAGAACTTAAATCTAGATTATTCGCGCAACAAAATTTCTTCATGACACCTAATTTACAATCTAAAGCAGTAGCAATTGTAGTGTCATTTAAAGTGAGTCATCTTCTTGCAAAAAAAATGCAAATCATTTTCTGATGGTCAATTCATCAAAGATGCATTTTTAGAAATAACAGATTCTCTTTTTGAAAATTTTAAGAACAAAAATGAAATTAAAAGCGCCCTTCAAGATCTGCAATTATCTCGAAATACTGTGATGCGATGCATCGAAAACATGAGTAAAAATGTCGACAATTGCGTGTCCTTTTCTTTACAACTGGATGAATCTACAGACGTCAGTGATACAGCTCAATTGCTCGTTTTTGTTGATATGTTTTTCGATGATTCTACCACTAGAGAAGAACTGCTGCGTATGGTTTCGTTAAAAGAAAGAACTAGAGGTCTTGATATCTTTAACTCATTCAAACATTTTAGTGAAAAAATTAAATTAAATTACCACTGTTTAAGCTCGTATCAGTAACAACAGATGGAGCTAAAGCAATGATGAGGCATCTTAACAGATTCATCGCATTGTGCCAAAAGGATGATGAATTCTCAGATTTTTTGAGTTACCACTGTATCATCCACCAACAAGTGTTAGCCAGCAAAAGATTAAATACTAAAAGTGTTATGGACATTGCTTTCGAAATCGTGAATTCCATCAGAGGACAATCTCTTCAAAGGAGACTTTTCAAAATGCAACTCAATGAAAAAGAACCATATCTGATATTACACACAGATGTGGGGTGGCTGAGCCGGAGTAAGTTTCTACAGAGATTTCAAAATTTGCTAAATAAAATTTAAAAATTTGTCGATCAAAGGGGAGATGATTATCAGCAGCTACAAGACACGGAGTGGGGTTGTCTGATCTAGCTTTTTTGGCAGATTTTACCAGTAAATTAAGTGATCTGAATTTGAAATTACAAGTAAAAAATAAAAATGTGGGTGACATGATTAGTAGTATTTCTGCATATAAATATCAATTTTTGGCAATGGCTAAGGATCTCAAAGGAAAAAAATTCGATCATTTGCAAAAATATCCTGTTTTTGAATTTAATAGTGAGAAATGTTTCTGAAATTGAGAATGTTGTGGACGAAAACCAGAATCAGTGATTTTAAAACAATTGAAGACATTGTTCAATATATTTCTTATCCATTTAATGTCCACTTAGATACGAAACAAATTGCAGAAAAAAATCGCTATGATTTTTCACATGGAGAAATTGAAAATGAAATTATTACATTGCGAAACAATATCTTTCTAAAAGCCAGACCATCAGAAGAAGACTTTTGGAAATATGTTTGCCGAGAAAAGTACACAAATGTAAAAAAATGCAGTGAACTTTTAAATTCCTGTTTTAGTTCCACATAACTGTGTGAATTGTCCTTTTCGTATTTGAAACAAACAAAGAATCGCTGTGCTCTTACGGACTTGCATACAGAAGATTCTTTACGGTTGGACTTATCACAGTATATCCCCGATTCTGAAAGCTTGGCAGATGATATGAAGAATTCATATATATTTAAAATTAATTTTAAATATATATGAATTTAAAATAAGAATTCTGAATTGTATTGAATTTTAAAATTTATAAACAACATTTTTCAATGTGTTGATTAACTTTTTTAACCTTGTGCAATGAAATTTTTGAGATGGTAGATCGCGGCACATTTTGAAGGAAAAGTAGATCGCATCACAAATGAAGTTGGCCACCCCTGACCAACTTCATTTGTGAAGTTGGCCACCCCTGACCTAGATGATGCTGCAGATGAATTGAACAAGTATTCTGCATCGATATTTACAGCAGAAAGACCCTTCATGGTAAGAAAAAACTATGTGAAACTAGGAAGCATGAAATTAGCAATATTGAAATTTCAGATAATTTATTAAAAAAAAACTTTTGAACATAAAAGCAAGTAAAGCTCTCGGATTTGACAGTCCTGTAATTTTGAAAGAAGTGGCAAGAGAATACACTGAACCAGAACCATTAAGATTAATTGCAAGTGTTCCACTGGACCAAGAAGAGATTCTCTTGGATTGGAGGAGTGCCAATGTATTTCCAATACAAAAAGGCAGTTCTAAGAATGAAGTGGATAACTAACGAATGGTCAGCCTGACTTCAGTGATAAGGAAAATCATGGAGGCAATGATCAAGAATGCAATACAGGATCACTTAAATATAAATGGAATTCTGAAGGAAACGCGGCATTGTTTTGTAAAGGGAAAAATCATGTTTAACCCAACTGGTTAACTATTTTGACAGTCACTCATGAGTTTGATGTACAAAATAATTTGCTTGAACATGGAATCACAGGGAAAATCCTTTGACACATTGCAGGATGGCTGCAGGCTAGGGCAGACAGTTGTGATTAATGATTATTCTTCAGCTTGGATTAACATAAGAAGTGGGACAACCAAGGACTGGTACTACTGGGACCACTATTTTTGATTTTCTCAAATGAAACTGATAAAGGAATGGTGGACATATGACAAACTTTGCAGATGGTATCAATAGTGGTAGAGTAGTTAATGATCAGCACCAAGCAGAGTTTCTTCAGGATGATTCAGAAAGACTTCAGGGATGGGCAGAAAAGTGGCAGACATTTTTAATACAGAAAAATGCAAGGTCTTACACTTTGGGAATAGCAACCCTAAAATAACTTACACACTTGGTGGGGATAAACTAAAGACAATAGACAAAAAGGGGATTTAGAAGTTACAATACAGATGGATATGAAGTTTTCCAAGGAATAGAGACAGGTGGCAAGGAAAGCCCATGGTGCCCTATTGATGATTTATAGAACGGTTGCTTACAAAGATAGGGAGGTCCTAATCCCACTATATAAGGTAAAGCCACACTTGATATGCTATGTTCAAGAATAGTGAATGCACCTAAAAAAAAAAAAAAAGAGTCTAAAGACAGGCATCTTACCTGGTTGTTTTTGTTTGTTAGCACATTGGCTGCTGTGGCCATAATGCACCTCTCATAGTTTTGCTTTTCCCAGTCTGGTCTCTTGCAATTGTAGTTCAAATTAATGCCTGACTTTGAGGAGATAAGAGTTCAATTGTATTATTATTTTTTTAAATTTATATCTGATTATAAACTTGCCTGGTTAGAGTGGTAAATAAACATTCACGAGGAAAGAGTGCATATGCGGGCTACAAAGCTTGGCTACCAGGCACCTCATAGGAGACTTGATTAAGGTGTAAAAGGCTGTGAGAGATGAAAGTAAAATGAATGAATTAAGGTGAACTTTTCACTGTTATGATTCCAAAACTAGGGATCATAAATTCAAATTACAGTGGAAGAGGTTTAGACTGGATTTAGGGGAAATTTTTCCTTTTGCCAGCAAGTTATTAATTACTAGAATATGTTAATTCCATGGGTGGTTGAAGTTGCTGAACAGCTTGGGGAAATTAATGGTCAGTTGGATAGACACCTACATAACCAAAAGCTTCTAGCAAACCAAAAAATGCTAGGTACTTTAAAAAGTAAGTGATCCATTCAACTACCAATCAAATAAAAAGCCTGAGTGACATTCATGATTTCTGAAGAAATGCATAGATGTAACACTGAACTTGGAGGAGGAAAAAAAAAAAAATTTGCTCATTTTAGACAACTGCCCATCACATTGTAATCTTTCCATCTTCAAAATTAAATTTGTATTTTTACTAATGAAGTCAGATTCTGTTCTCCAATCCATGAATCACGGTGTTATAAGAAACTTTAAATGCCATTTTAGAAAGCTTATTCCTGGAAATCATACTCAATTGAAAATAAAGAGACATTAAACAAGCATTCTTGAAGCTATCTGCCATGTGAATGAAGCAAAGATTACATTTTAATATCAGAAACAGCTTTAAAAAAACCTGGACTAAAATGCATGAAAGTTGATGAAGAAGAAAATGATGATGATAATAATATTCCATCCAGTGTATATATGGTTGAAGCATTATAACTTAGGAACTGACATGCCACAAATTGACAACTATGCATATGTGGGCAACTGATTCAAGACAACAGAACCTCCAACGGATGAGTATATTATCATTGCCTTTAACACAACCAGAAGTTACTGAAGATGACAGCAAAGAATAAGACCTTAGACATTACTGAAGATGCAGTGAGGAATAAGTCATCTACCACCTAATTAATACTAGGTGGTAGATGACTCGCCAATTGGTGCAATATCACCTCTTTGCATATTGGAGGCTTGAAGTGGCGGAACCCATGTTTAGTCTCCAGAGGAAAGCTCCGGTAAATCATCCCATCTCTTCCATCATGCAGTATGACTGATGTCTTTTGAGGTCAGGAGAGACACCATGGCGAGATCCAATCTTCCTTACATTTCATGGGTACAGCTGAAAAACAGTGTTTGAAGGCTGGCCACTAGTTAGTACACTGGACCGAACCAATTGATAACTCTAGGCGGCTTCAGGATCAGCTAGTGTGTATAATCTCGGTGTCTACTCATCCAGATAGTGACTGGAAGGAGTCCGATTAGTGTAATGCGGGGGAAGGGACACAATTGTTAAGACCACGATATACCAAGGAGCTGGGTACATTCTTACCATGTGTACGCCATATTCTAAAATACAATATGTCCCTCTCCATCTTTTCATACTATTCAATGCACCATGAACTGTCAAACTAATAGAGCAAACTTAATCTGTGAAAAGGTTTAAACCTCCCAAACACTTCCTTGTTCATTTGACAAATATATGTATTCTCAGTTCTAATTTCAACGATGTCCATTTCCACTTGGTCTGCCAAACCCCATGTACTTTTTCTGAAAGAATCTCAGTTATTGGTTGATTCAAACACTGCTCATCTCAGTTGCCTGAATTATTCATTGTATGATTCCTTTCATTTAAAAGGTGGTCCTTGAACATATATCCATTTGAACATTCCTGTCAGAGACTTAGAAATTTGGAATCTCCTCTTTTTGATCTTCTCTGGCTTAAAATCTCTCTACCACATTCTGTCATATTCATCTGTTGCCTCTATCGTTCTCCCAACTCCACTAATCACTTGGAACCTTTTGACTTACTCTCTTTGAAACTTGACTTCCTCCAGTCCAAATTTCCTAACAGTGAGGTAATTTTCCTAGGTGATTTTAATGTTCACAACTCCAGCAGGCTTCTGTTTTTTAGTCACAAGGACCCAACTGGTCGAGATGCTGAGGCTTTTACAATTAATAATGACCTCGCACAGGTTGTTCATTTACCTACCAGAATACAGACAATCCTAACCACACAGCCAACACGCTAGATCAGGGCTTCCCAAAGTGGGCAGTAGCAACCACCGGGGGGTCTTTGGGCAAGTTTGAGGGGTCTTTAGTTCGTAATAAAGTCACTGGGGTCGGTAAGATTATTTTAGGGGTCTTTAAAGAAACTATTTCCTCAAAAAAAAGATAATTCTAGAAATATAGAATTAGTATACGAAACAAGTCGTTAACACGGGCAGTCAGCAAAGTGGCTTAGAGTGGAATCGCACTATTGTCATCTCATGTGAGGTTACATGGAAACAAGTCAAATGTATGGGGGAGAGAGCTATATTTCCCATTTTGTTTATTGGTCAGAGAAACTGTTGTAATGGCTGTAGTCGCAAGATAACGTGTTGGCCTTCAAGGCTGATTCACGTCCTCATGAGTTCAGTTTTCTGTTTGAGCAGAAAATTTCGTACTGCATGAGTTTTCTGTCACGCTGACAGAAGAAAATAGAGAAAATGATAATAGAAACATGACCAGTCACATAGATGCTCAAAGATGGCCAAAGGAGGAAAATAGGCCAACAGTATTACAATTTGCAAATTTAGAGGAGGAACAAGTCAATCAATTCAGTTTGTACAACTCCAATAGACCAATAGACAAAGACCAATAGATTGACAGTAGCCACTGGCAGAGGTGAAAGAGATTCTTGCACTGCTTCTATTAGAATGAGCAGAAGCCTCAAAATCAAGATGCATGATATTTCAGAGACTGCTGGGAGCCATTGCAGTACAAGTAAACAAATGGGTTGTGTTAGGGTAGCTAAGAATAGAAACAGGTGCAGGTATACTTGCATGTACACCAATGCTAGGAGTTTAGTAAATAAATTTGATGAATTTGAGGTATTGCTCAAAACATCAAAGGCAGATATTGTTGGGATATCAGAGACGTGGTGTCACACAGATATAAGGGATGCAGAACTGGAATTTGGGGAGTACAACGTCTACAGAAAGGATAGACAGGATAGGAAGGGGGGAGGGGTTATGCTATTAGTTGAGAAACACATAAAAACCAAGGAAGTGAAGCCAGTCGACATCACTGGACAGTGCAGTGTTGAGTCAGTTTGGTGTGACATAAGCATTGGGAGATCAAAATTGAGAGTAGGAGTGTGCTATAGGCCTAATGACTCTGATGAGTATAATAAGAAACTGTAGGGAAATAGAGTGGGCCAGTAAATCAGAGAGTCTTATAATGGGAGATTTTAATTTCCCAGATATTGACTGGAATTTGGGGGCTGGTCACTCACACACTAGCAGGGCTTTTGTAGATTTATTGGATGATTGTTTTCTACATCAGCATGTTCAGGAGGCAACTAGAGGGAGTAATACTCTTGATTTGATTATCAGCAGTGATTCTTCATGCATTAAGAATCTGCAGATAAATGAACCACTAGGTGGCAGTGATCACAGTGTGCTGAAGTGGGATTTACTCAAAGAGGTAATTAGGGGTAAAGGGAAGGGTTATTGCTTCCATAAAGGCGACTACGATGGACTGAGACAGTATTTAAATTCTATACAGTGGGACCAACTGATGATGTTACCAAAAGCAAATTCAAAATGGGAAGCATTCAAAGAACTTATCTTGGAAGCTACTAGGCTTTACATACCAACTAAGAAATATTGTTCAAGGTTTAGGCCAAAATGGATGTCAGATGAACTAATGAGGCATATGGCAGAGAAGAAAAATGCATGGGATACTTACAAATTAACACATGACACAGAAGCCTATGACAGATACAAGTTGATATGCAACCAAGTTACAAAGGAGGTTAGGCAGGCGAAGGCAGATTACGAGAAATCCTTGGCAAGGGATGCAAAGAAAAACAGCAAAGAGTTCTTTACTTATGTAAACTCTAGAAGGAAGGGGATGAATCAGATTGGTCCACTTGATATTGATGGGTCAACTGTTGATGATCCTGCTCAGGTAGCTAACAAATTAAATGAATATTTTGCATCGACATTCACACCTGAGGAGTTATTCAGCGAGGGGAATGCCAGAGGTGTATTCAACTCTAGCAGTAAGCTGCAGAATCTTGAAATAAATGGGAGTAAAGTGGAGGAGAAACTGTTGAAGATAAACACAAGAAAGACACCCGGGGTGGATGGGATCTATCCAGTTATATTAAAGGCGGCAGCAAAGGAAGTAAGCAAACTCTTAGCCATAATTATGAGAGCTTCCTTGGACTCAGGGGAGGTACCCATAGACTGGAAATGTGCAAATGTGACCCCAATTCACAAAGGAGGCTCAAAGGCTGACACAAGTAATTATAGACCTGTGAGCTTAACTTCTGTTCCAGGAAAATTAATGGAGGCACTAGTTAAAGCAGCACTGCAGGATCATTTAGACAAGACTTCAGTTATAGCTCGGACACAGCATGGTTTTGTTAAGGGGAAGTCTTGCCTGACCAATTTGATTGGATACTATGATGCAGTCACAAAAGAACTGGATGCAGGGAATAGCTTTGATATTATATACTTGGATCTTAGAAAGGCTTTTGATACTGTTGCACATGGAAGACTGCTACACAATTTGGAGCAGTGTGACATTGGAGGCAAATTGCTGCTATGGATAAAGGGGTGGTTGAGGGGGAGAAGACAGAGTGGTAATCAATGGACACTGCTCATCGTGGACTAATGTTATTAGTGGAGTCCCTCAGGGCTCAGTGTTGGGTCCATTATTGTTTTCTGTATTTATAAATGATATTGATAATGGTATATCAAGCTTAATGTCCAAGTTTGCAGATGATACAAAGGTTGGCAGGGTTGTCAAGGACACTACTGACACTATGCTGATGCAACAGGATCTGGAAAGGTTGAGCAGATGGGCTGAGAGGTGGCAAATGAAGTTTAACATTGACAAATGTAAAGTACTACACATGGGAAACAGCAACCCCAGAGCAACGTATCAACTTTGTGGTACTACACTGACAGTGGTAGAGAATGAAAGGGACTTGGGGGTGGTTGTGCAGGCAGATATGAAGTTCCCTGAGCAGTGCAGACGGGCTGCAAGAGTAGCTCATGGAGTATTGTCAATGATATACAGGAATTTTTCTAGCAGAGATAAGGAGGTGATTATTCCCTTGTATAAGGCAATGGTCAGGCCAAACCTAGAGTACTGTATACAGGTCTGGAGGCCTCATTTCAAGAAGGATGTAGAGCTGCTGGAACGAATACAGAGAAGGGCAACAAGATTAGTGAATGGAACAAAGGGGTGCTCTTATGAAGAAAGGCTTAAGTTTTGCAAATTACAGTGTCTGGAGACTAGGCACCGGCGAGGTGATCTGATAGAGGTGTATAAAGCCTTGAATGGTTTGAGCATGCTCAATGCTGATGGGATTCTTCCTCTAGCTCAGAATAATCACCTGAGAGGGCATAAATTCAAATTGAGGAAAGACAGATGTAGGATAGACGTGCGGAAATTTGCCTTTAGCCAGCGGGTGGTTGGTTGGTGGAACAGACTTCCATCCCTTGTAGTGGAGGTTGATAGCCTAAATAAGTTTAAGGCTCAGCTGGACAGGTATTTTGAACGAACAAAGGGGTGAAGCGGAAGTGGTTTTTTTTTTTTTTTTTTTGGCTGATGCTGCATAAGCTTGCTTTCTTGCATCAAATGCCTCTACTAATGCTAATGCTAACTCATAACAAGTTTAATTTTTAGTGTTATGAAGTTGTTTTTGTTATTAAATTTAATTTAAAAAAATTTTGTTTTGTATTGTGACTGAATAAATCCTTATTCCAAATTAAACTTGTGGTATTTAAACTTTCCTTAAATATACAACTAATTTTTCCTTACCACTGACTGAATTTCGAAATTGCGTATTTTGCCCTTGTATATCATCCTTAATTAGATTATATTGGAAATTAAATTCTACTTTATTCATCCATAAGTACATCTTAAAACGATTTTCATCTTCTTAATGTCCTGCAGTAAATGATGGAATTCACCCTTTTCTGTTCCCTTCCAGTTTATGTCGTGTATCTATTGCTTACTCCCTTTTGTTTTCTTGGACAGGTCCCAAAATTAAATATGGCCGGGGGCCTATTTCATCCTTAATCCACCTCTGTTCTTAGCTATAAGAAAATAATTTTCAAAGTCTTCTTCAAAATCTGAAGAAGAGGATGAACTGTGGCAATTCATTTCACTTCAGCTTTTCCCAAAGAGAACAGGAAGAACTCCTTGATTTGAGTATAATTTTTTCATACACTGCAATACATTTTCTAAAAACAACATTACGTTTTCATAATTTGATGTCATAATTCATCATTCAAGAACATCTAATCTTCTATAAACTGCTTTCTTTAATAATTTCGTAGTAAGGGTTAGAAAGCCAACATATCATATTTCATTAGATGAGATAAATGCCTACTTGTATGTATAATATAACTTGGTAGTAATGGGGGTCTCCTATGACCGACTTTGCACTTCACACTGAACAGTGTGTTTACGGTCAAATGGCAACGGGGGGGGGGCTCTTCCTTCTCCAAGTGACACAACGTGAGGTGACAATCACTGTGTGCCCTTGAAAACATAAATAAATTGTTTTAGTTAGTGTCCAAGCAGATTTTCGTTCTAGTGGTCATGCTCAGTTTTCGTTTTACCGCCACTGCTGTCGTCAAACTTCAGTGCTATGTCCAGTGTCTGTAGATATTTTCATTCTGCAGTGTTTGAGTGTGGATTATTAATTCTTTTTTTAATAGTTTCTTATAAAAATTATTTTAGTAAGAGTTTGAGTTGTGTTGAAATAATTTCTTACAGAAAACTAATGATCATGTCTGACGAAAAAAAAAGTAGTATCATCAATATTCAGTAGAATACTTAAATTTCGAGTTTCTGCCTTCTCCCAGTAATGAAACAAAACAATGTCTTTTATGTGAGTAAATTTAGTAATGATGCTATGAACCCTTCAAAAATGAACGAACATTTAAAAAAACAGCATAATGATAAAAGTGACAAAGACCTTGAATATTTCAAGACAGCGAAGGAAACATTTTTAAATCATACAACGCTTAAGTCCTTTATAAAATCATCTGCAGTACCGGCAGCCAGTGGTGGACTACAAGCATCATATGATATTGCTCTCCTAATTGCAAAGAAAGGAAAGCCACATACTCCTGGTGAAGAAATAATTCTACCCTCTATAAAAATAGCAATAGTCAGTTATGAAAAAGGATGCTAATCCAGTTTTAAGGAGTATTCCACTTAATAATAATACAGTGCAACGGAGGATTGCTGAGATGGCAAATGATGTCCACACAACAGTAAATTCAGAGCTGAAAGAAGTTATGTTTGCTATGCAATTAGATGAGTCAACATTTGGAAGCATAAATATTTTAATGTCATATGTACGGTATTACAGTACGAGTAAACAAGCAGTAATTCATGAATTCCTTTTTGCCAAATCTTTAAAAACTGATTCCAAAGGTGAAACAATTTTAGATGTGTGTAAGCGTATTTTGAAAAGTACGACATTCCCTTTAGTAATATAACCACAATTGCAAAAGATGGGGCTCCACCTATGGTTGCTGAGTACAGAGGATTTTTAGCTTTAGCTAAAAAAGAAAATCCTAAAATACAAACAGTACATTGTGTTTTACACAGACAACACCTTGTTGCAAAAAACTTAAAGAATTGCATGCTGCTTTGCAAATTTGTATTAAGGTAATAAATAAAATAAAAGCAAATGCTCTAACAGCTGACTGTTTGTTATGCTATGTGAAAAAGAATTACAAAAATTTCGACGAATTGCTCCTTCATACAGAAATAAGATGGTTGTCAAAAGGTAACTGTTTGCAAAGGCTTGTAGAACTTTAACTCAGTGGTGGAATTTCTGTCAGAGCATAATCAATCATTTGCTGATAAATTTAGTCAGTGTAAAAACAACCTCTTTTACCTTGCTAATATATTTTCAAAATTCAATGAAGCATAAAAAAACTGCAAGACATTACAATTATACAGTCATACAATTATTGTGGAATTTCAAGAAAAGTTAATGCTCTTCAAAACTTCACTGGGTCATAGAAATTTTCACTTCTTTCCAAATATGTCATCTTTTGAACATGAAGCAGAAGGAAATTTTTCAGATGCCAACATATTTATGTAGCTCACCTTGAGCGCTTGAAAGAGGATTTTAAAAGTAGATTCAAGGATCTCGAAGATATGAAAGTTCCAGAATGGATTATGTCAGTCCAGATCCAAATCGTCCATATCACCCTCCGCTTTCATGCAGAGGGTGATAGGGACGATTTGGATCTGGATTTGCAAGAGGAAATTATTCAAATGAAGATGTACCTAGAAGCTAAATCACTGCACTCAAAAGAAAGTTTCAAGGGATTTTGGGGATCAAGCCTTTATTATTGACCTTTCCAAGTTCATACATGGTAGAAGCCGGATGTAGGATAGACGTGCGGAAATTTGCCTTTAGCCAGCGGGTGGTTGGTTGGTGGAACAGACTTCCATCCCTTGTGGTGGAGGTTGATAGCCTAAATAAGTTTAAGGCTCAGTTGTACAGGTATTTTGAACGAACAGAAGGGTGAAGGGGAAGTGGGTTTTTTTTTTTTTTTGGCTGATGCTGCATAAGCTTGCTTTCTTGCATCAAATGCCTCTACTAATGCTAATGCTACCATTCCCAGTACACTCCATTCAATGTACTCCAGTGGTCTTCTGTCAAAAGAATGTCAGAAGGATTTTGAACAATCTTGATGCTAAGAAAGCTTCAAGTATTAAGTATTTCTTCACTTGTTCTTAAAATCTGTGCTCCAACTTACTCCTGTTCTTTGCTGCCTTTTTTCACTTTCTTATTCCAAAGGTTTTTTCCCTTCTGCTTGGAAATTTGCTCATATTAAGCCAGTTGCAAAAAAAGGGTGACCAATCCCTTACATCCAATTATCATCCCATTGTAATTACTTCTATTTTTCTAAAATAATAGAGAAATCAATTAACCAGCAACTTTTAAGCTATCTAGAAACCTTCCATCTGGTCAACGACCGCCAGTATGGATTCTGTCAGTGTAGTTCCACTGGTGATATTCTGGCTTATGTCACCCATCTATGGGCAAATTCAATGGCAAAGTCTGGTGAAACTCAAGCAATTTTTCCTTGACATTTCAAAGGCTTTTAATCATGTTTGGCATAAAGGTCTTCTGAATAAGCTTCCATGGTTTGCCAACTGTTTTTTGTAATTGGGTATCCAGTTTTCTCTCTGACTGCTCACTGAGAATGATGGCTCTCTGTCTTCTGACTTCTCCACTAATGCTGGTGTTCCCCATGGTTCAGTTCTTTCTCCTGCTCTTTTCCTCTTGTATATTAATGACCTTGTTCCATAGTTCTGCTGATGACAGCACATTTCATTCCACCTTCCAGTTTGAGAAACCTTTCCCTGCTCAAACTTCTTGAATATCTACTACCAATTCCTTAAATGCTGATCTCCAGTGGGGAAAAGATAACTTAGTTGATTTCAATTCTTCTAAAACTTAGTCCTGTCATATCTTGCAAAAAGGATTCTTCTGCTCATATGCTTATCTTTGATAACACTCCGATTTCTAGGCAAGATCATATATCTCTAGTGGGGATTACTCTGACTTCTAATCTCTCTTGGCATAAGCCCATTACAAATATTGTTTCGTCCGCATCTAAAAAACCTGGTTTTCTCTTTCACTTTCTGCATCACTTTTCTTCTAAACAGCTGTTCACTCTCTGTACAAATCACAAATCTACCCTACCATGGAATATTGTTCCCACATCTGGGGCAGTGTCCCCAAAACATCTCTCTCAGGCTTTTAGATTCCATTCAAAAGAATGGCAGTTAGGTTAATTAATGACTCATCTTTCCACTCTCTGTCTCATAGACATTCTGTTTCTGTTGCATACCTTTTCTATAGATGGGCACTGTTCTTCTGAATTGGCTTCTATAATTCCCACTCTTTCTTCCAAAGCAGTCCCAACATGTGCCACAACCAGTCAACATCATTTTACTGTCCAAGTTCAAACTCACAGAACCAACTTTTCTTCTTCCTCATTTATTCATTCAACTTCCATTTTCTGGAACAGCTTTCCTTCATACATATTTCCTGAAAATTACAATCTACAAAAGTTCAAGTCTAATGTCAACAAATATCTTCTTTCATCTTTTCAACCTCCAACCCATGCACGGTACTAAGTACTATAGATTCTAATACCACCTGTGCTTGGAGTTTTCATTAAAAAAAAAAAAGGTAATGAGTGTCATTGTAGTAACCAGTACAGAAGCACAATCTGCTTTAAAAACTATCATTATCTTTCAAAACCAAAACAAACAAAATTTCAAGTAAACCTTAATAAAATAAAAGATATTTATAACTTCCACCTGAAAAGAAATTTGAAACAAGTAACATTAAAAACTTAAGTTGTGAAAATATTGATATGGCAATAAATACAGTCATATAATAAAATAATTTAAGTACTTTTATAGTTAATAATATAAAATTAACACTCAACAAATTAAAAATGTATACCCACTGTATATCAGTTATAATAAGAATCGGTTATAACAAGCACGTGTTCCTTTGAACTCCCATGCAACACACACAGCTTCTTTTACCATCACATATTAGTCTTTTCATCCAAATTGTAGGCCTCAATTTTTAGTCAGTCACATCATCATCAGCCATTTCCAATCCACTGCAGGATGAAGGCCTCTCCAGCAACTTTCCAGTTCCTTCTGTTTTGTGCAATGGCCATCCATTTACTACCCACAAACTCATGAATTTCATCTATCCATCCATCTCTGCCGTTGTCTTCCAGGTTTTCTTCTAGCTCCTCCTGGGTACCATTCTGTTATTTTCTTAGTCCGTCATCATGTCTTCGAGCTATGTGTCCTGCCCAAGACCATTTTAGTTCTTTAGTTTTGATAAGAATGTCCTTTACTTGAGTTTGCTGCCTAATCCAAGTGTTTCTCTTCTTATCTAACAGTCTTATTCCCAATATAATTCGTTCCATTTTAGTCAGTGGGCACTCTTAACCCTTTACTATGTTTGATTTTTTTTCCCCCTGAATGTAGCCCGGCTTTGTATAGTAAGTAACATTGTTTTTCCTCTTTTCTTTCACAAAGTATCAAAGCCAATGCAACTAAAGTTTAAAATCAGCCCCATCAAAAATATGAAATATTTGGGCCATATAAGCAAAATAACTGAATTTCTAAGATTAACATGTTAGAAAAATTTGTGTGCTATGCCTGTGCATCCATAAACCACAGCCAATCTATGGCTACTTGGTAAGACAGCAGTTTATGTATTATTATTTTTATCATCATTTTTCCTATAAATATGTGTAGAAATTTATATCCTAATGACACTTGACCTCTATTACAGCACAATTTGTATACCTCTAACACAGAGGTTCCCAAACTTTCTCGGTTCACAGTGCCTTTAGTGTCTCAGTAATTTTTTCACAGCGCCCCTAGGCCAAAATAAATACCTAATAGTTCCGTTTATTAAGAAGTTAGGTCCAAACAAAGTCACATAAGTAATGTTAAACATGTGAAATATCACAAGCTAGTAGTTTTCAAGGTGCCTGACAGACGTTGAGTTTCGCTGTCCCCCCCCCCCCTCATAGGTTGGTAGCTCACTTGATAGCAAATTGCTGGATGGCTGCTTTCTATACCAACAACAGTGCTTTTTTTTGTACCAAAATAGGTGCCGGTACTCATTCTTTGCTATCAGGAAAAATTCCGTGGTGACAGTGGGCGGAGTCAGCGGCCGTCAATCACGGCCGTATCGCTAGCAGTCGGAACGCTGTATTCTATACTGAATCTCTACCTCATTGTTTTGATCAACAGTCCAGCAACTTGGCCAGTCATTTATGTCAGTCATCCCTTGCTGCTGGACGCGGATACCATCAGGAACAAAAGCAGTATTTGACACAGTTTCTGTAATTAGGTCTTCACTCACATTTTCACTTGTTTTTAATTTCTTAACTATGGAGGGTGAGAAGAAACTAGTAATTCTTTTCATTTTGTACTTTACGGTTCATGATAGCTTTTTTGAATACTAATTCACTTACAATCTCATTACCGCACGGGCAAATAAATAAAACTGTTGTGTCTGAATTGAAAATGCACAAATACAAAGTTGTGTTGAACAAACTTTTCCATTGAAACAAAAGCCACAGAAAAATTAGTGGGGAACCAATAGGAGCCCCTAGGAAATAGCATTTCCAAAAAGGGGGGGGGGGGAGAGTCAAGAAGGAGGTACACAGGTTTCCCGAAGTGGGTGGTACTTTTTAGATGAACAGAACACCCGAAAGTGAGATAATCCACAATAAAGCAAATCTACAGTCGGAACCTCTATATAACTAAGTGGATTGTTCCTTGCAAAAATTTGTTAAACAAAAATTTCCTTAAACGAAATAAATAAATATGACCTTTTCCACAATGAAAAATAATTCAACATTCAGAAATAGAGTAAAAGATGGTAAATATATTTTGTAACATTTCAAAACAAATTAAGATACGATTTTTTTTTTTATACGACGACACGATGCGCACAATATTAGTACACTTAGGATTTATTTTTAAAAATATTTGGTTATCTTTTTGTTGTACACTGTATTTACTGTACATTGATCATTTAAAAAATTTTCGCACTTGTTTTAACACCTTTTGTATTCTCAGGAACATCTTCACACTACAGACCACGACGAAGTTTCAAAAGCTGCCAACATTTCATGTTTAGAAGGTTTAATACCTTTGTTATCCTCATTTTTCTTTTCTTGTCATCAATATTGTCATTTGCTCTTTGAACTAGTTCTTAAATTTGAATTTTTTTTTCTTGAAACTGTCCAAAATGTGGAAGTCATTGAGGTACTGTAAACAATGTAAATAGAGATAAGAAAAATTTACAGAAACATTTACGGAAAAAAACATGCTTCTGCGAAACAACAGTTGATTATTTGTTTCTCCAAGAAGACCCATTCTCTCCTAATTCCCGAAGAGGGCGCTTACAGTAGAAGGTATGTGGGACAGATGGTCGGATAGGATTTCTGAGTATCACTAAGTGGAATAATCCCTTTAGCTCTCTTAATTCGTGCAGCAGCAGCACTAATTGCCTAAATTTCCTGAAGGCCAGAAGTGTGAACAGTGCGCACCGAGTCTCCCTAATCTGTTCGTTATATGAAATTTTTTTCACTCAACCGAAACTATTTTAAGTTTGTTAAACAGAGGTCCGACTGAGTAATTTAAAATTCTAAAAATATATTTTTTTTTTTTTTTTTTTATGTGAACCCCAAACACGAGAGGTATTAGAACCTATAGTACTTAGTACCGTGCTTGGGTTGGAGGTTGAGAAGACGAAAGAAGATATTTGTTGACATTGGACTTGAACTTCTGTAGATTGTAATTTTCAGGAAATACGTATGAAGGAAGGTTGTTCCAGAAAACGGCAGTTGAATGAATAAATGAGGAAGATGAAAAGTTGGTTCTGTGGGTTTGAAGTTGGACAGTAAATGGATGTTGGCTGGTGGCGGCACGTGTTCGGACTGTTTTGAAAGAGAGAGCGGGAATTATAGAAGCCAATTCAGAAGAACAGTGCCCATGGAAATATCTGTAGAAGAGGCATGCAGCAGAAACAGTACGTCTATGAGAAAGCGAGTGGAGAGACTCTGTTAGAGATGAATCATTAATTAACCTAGCTGCCCTCTTCTGAATGGAATCAAGAAGCCTGAGAGAGGTTTTGGGGGCACCACCCCAAATGTGGGAACAATATTCCATGGCAGGGCGGATTTGCGATTTATACAGAGTGAGCAGCTGTTTGGAAGAAAAGTGACGCCGAGAGCGAAAGAGAAAACCAAGTTTTTTAGATGCAGAGGAAGCAATATTTGTAATGTGCTTGTGCCAAGAGAGATTAGAAGTTAGGGTAATCCCCAAAAGAGATATATCCTTTTGCCTAGAAATTGGAGTGTCACTAAAGATAAGCATAGGAGCAGAAGAATCCTTTTTTCGAGATATAAGACAAGACTGAGTTTTAGAAGGGTTGAAATCAACTAAGTTGTCTTTGCCCCACTGGAGAATTACCTGAAGATCAGCATTTAAGGAATTGGTAGCAGATTTTCGAGAAGTTGAAGCTGATTGAGCAGGGCAAGGTTTCTCAAAATGGAAAGTTGAATGCAATGTGCTATCATCGGCAAAACTATGGATAGGATTTCCAGTCAATGGAAGAAGGTCATTGATATACAAGAGGAAAAGAGTGGGGGAAAGAACTGAACCTTGGGGGACACCGGCATTAGTGGAGAAGTTAGAAGACAGAGAGCCATCTACCATCACCCTCAGTGAGCGATCGGAGAGAAAACTGGATAACCAATTACTAAAAACAGTTGGCAAACCATAAGATGGAAGCTTGTTTAGAAGACCTTTATGCCAAACACGATCGAAAGCCTTTGAGATGTCAAGAGCAACTGCTTGTGTTTCACCGAACCTTTCCATTGAAGTAGTCCATAAATGGGTAACGTAAGCCAGAATATCACCAGTGGATCGACACCGACGGAATCCATACTGGCGATCGTTGATCAGACGGAAGGTTTCTAGGTAGTTTAAGAGTTGGCGGTTAATTGATTTCTCCATTACTTTAGAAAGAGTAGAAGTAATTGCAATGGGACGATAATTGGATGGGAGGGATTTGTCACCCTTTTTAGGAACTGGCTGGATATGAGCAAATTTCCAAGCAGAAGGAAAAACACCTTTGGAATAGGAAAGTGAAAAAAGGCGGCAAAGAATAGGAGTAAGTTCAGGAGCACAGATTTTGAGAACAAGTGGAGAAATACCATCAGGACCTGGAGCTTTCTTAGCATCAAGATTCATCAAAATCCTTCTGATATCCTTTTGACGGAAGACCACAGGAGGCATTGAATGGACCGTGTTGGGAATGGTGGGAGGTGTTTTACCAAGTTCATTAATACATGAGCTGGAAGAAAAATGGGATGCTAGCAGGTCAGCTTTATCCTTGGCTGAAGTGACAACAGAACCATCTGGTTTGGACAGAGGTGGAAGCACAGATGGGCAAAAGTTGCGGCCAATAGCTTTGGCAAGAGACCAGAATGCTCGGCTACCATTAGGGCAAGAAGCAAGTTTTCTACTCTTAGCCTGTTCAAACTCTAGTTTGGACTGATTAATAACTGCTTTACAATTGTTGCGAGCTTTGGTGTAGGCAGAAAATGAAACTGAAGAATTAGAAACAAGCCAATTACGATATGCAATATTCTTCTCTTGAACAGCCTTAGCACATTTATTGGAAAACCAAGGTTTAGATAAAGGACGAGATTTTAAAGTGGAGTGTGGGATAAAGGATTCCATTCCTGCAAGAATAATTTCACTGACACGATCTGAGCAAACGTTGACATCAGGAGTTTTGAAACAGTAATCCGACCAAGGAAAAGAAGAAAAGAAGTCTCGCAGGTCATCCCATTTTGCATTCTTGTAATGCCAAACAACACGAGGTTGGGAATAGCTATGAGATAAAGGTTCCATTGGAGAAGAGACAATCACCAAGTTGTGATCTGAAGTGCCTAAAGGACCTCTCACTTCTACCGTGTACTTAGAAGGGTTGTTTGTGAGAAAAAGATCAAGCGTATTGGCTGTATGATTCGGATTGTCCGGTATTCTTGTAGGTAAATGAACAATCTGTGCTAGGTCATTAGTAATTGCAAAAGCCTCAGCATCTCGACCTGCTGGGTCGGTGTGACTAGAAAACGGAAGCCAGCTGGAGTTGTGAACATTAAAATCACCAAGGAAAATTACCTCACTGTTAGGAAAGTTGGACTGGAGAAAGTCAAGTTGCAATGAGAGGAAGTCAAAGAGCTCGAAGTGATTAGTGGAGTTGGGAGAACGGTAGAGACAACAGATGAATTTGACACAATGAGGTAGAGAGATTTTAAGCCAGAGAAGATCAAAGAGAGGAGATTCCAAATTGCCAAGTCTCTGACAGGGAATATCAGAACGGACATATGCACAAGTACCACCTTTGAGGCGAAAGGAATCATACAGCGAATAATTTGGGCATCTGAGATGAACAGTAGTTGAATCAACCGATAACTGAGATTCTGTCAGAAAAAGTACATGGGGTTTGGCAGACTGCAAGTGGAAATGGACATCGTTGAGATTAGAATTGAGACCACGTATATTTGTGAAATGAATTAGGAAATCCTTGGGAGGTTTAGATCTTTTCGCAGATAAGCTTGTTCTATTAGTTTGACAATTCATGGTGTATTCAATAGTAAGAAAAAGTGGGTGGGACATGCTGTATGAAGTAATGAAATTTTTGGATATGGCGTACATGTGGGAAGAATATACCCAGATCCTTGACATAACGTGGCCTCGACAATGCTCCCCGCATACACACTACTCGGACTCCCTCCAGTCACTATCTGGCAGAGTAGAGGTAGCAAGATTATACACTAGCTGATCCGGAAGCCTCCTAGAGAGTTACCAATAGGTTCGGTCCGGTGTACTAACTAGCGGCCGGCCTGCGAAAACCGTTTTAGAGCTGTACCCTCGAAATGTAAGGAATATTGGATCTCGCCACAACGTTCATCATAACCTCAAAAGTCATCAATCATACTGCATGATGGAAGAGATAGGGAAGGGTTGACCGGAACTTAGCTCTAGAGACTAAACATGGGTTCCACCACTTCAAGCCTCCAATAAGCAAAGTGGTGGTATTTCACCGGTTGATGAGAGTCATCTACCACCTAGTACTGCCTGGTAACATAGAGGGGCGGCATTCCTCCATGTGGTGTGGGCGCCACACCTCGACCCCTGCTTACGTTGGTTCACACCTGGGTGGTCACCCACCATGTGCTTGTGCATGGAGGTTATACCCAGGATTACTAACAGTCCCACCATCGTGAAGGTGCAAGCAGAGGATTTGGTTGTCACAGACCGTCCGGACTTCGCCGAAATTGGGTCCACTTGACTTGAGTGTCACCCGAATATCAGTTCCATCAGCGTTTTAGACTCCCAGGTAGCAAGTACAGCTTGTCTGGCATATCTGAGAGAATGTCTGAGACAACCTCAAGGACCTAATATATTTTATATAGAAAATATCTTAACAATAAACAGTGAAAAATGCAAATTTAGTTAAATAACTTTAAGCGTATGTATTTGAATAACGGTCAAACGTGTGGGAAAAAAAATTACTCAATATTTCAAATTTTGAAATGTACTGTATGCAAATGTCACACACTGTTAAAAAAGGTGCCGGTACACCGTACCGTCACAAAAAAAGCCCTGCCAACAAGTCAGAGAGGCAACAAAGGAAAGCATTATTATTAATCTGGTTATCAGCAATGATTCATCATGTATCACCATCAAATAAAGGAACCTTCAGGTGGCAGTCATCGTAGTGTACTGATTTGGGATTTATTCAAAAAAATAATGTATCAGTGGGACCAACTGATGTTAAAAACATAAATGCCAAATAGGAAGAGTTCAGAGAAGTGATCAGAGTGACCCACTAAATGTTTTACACCAACTGCTAGTTGGGATTAAATGATACTGAGATACTCTTCAAGATTTAGACCAAAATGGATGTCTGATGAAGTGGAAAAAGAAAAAAAGAATGGGGTGATTACAAATTTTCAGTGAGTACAGTGTCCTACAATAAGTATAAAATAGTGTGTAATCAAAACAAAGTTTTTTTTTTTTTTAATGAAAACCCCAAAACACGAGAGGTATTAGAACCTATAGTACCTTAGAACCATTCTGGGGTTGGAGGTTGAGAAGACGAAAGAAGATACTTGTTGACATTAGAATTGAACTTTTGTAGACTGTAACTTTCAGGAAATACATAGGAAGGAAGGTTGTTCCAGAAAATGGCAGTTCAGTAGGAGACCAGTGGAATTACTTAACAAGTACAGGTCACTGTTGAAATAAAGCCGTGAATTAGGGTTGAATTTGAAAGTGTCTGCAATTCTGCCCAGACACGACAGGAGGGAGTATATAATGAGAGCCTTCTCAATCAATTCGGCCCTGGAAAGATTGTGCAAGGCTCAAGGGGCAGAATTTTTTTTTCAGCCTGGTCTGTACTTGTTAACAGGAGAGACTGCTTCTACAGGGATAGGATATACTTAAATAGAAAGGGTGCAAGAATATTTGCTGATGCTATCGAGGCAGTGTTAGGTGGGTCGGAAACTGCTAGCTTGGGGGGGGATACAAGGACTAATAGATTAACAGTAGCCACTGGCAGAGGTGAAATTGATTGTTGCACTGCTTCTATTGGAATGAGCAGCAGTCTCGAAAACAAGATGCGGGATATTTCAGACTGCTGGGAGTCATTGCGGTACAAGTAAACACATGGGGTGTGTTAGGGTAGCTAAGAATAGGAACAGGTGAATGTATACTTGCGTGTACACCAATGCAAGGAGTTTGGTAAATAAATTTTATGAATTTGAGCTCAAAACATCAAACGCAGATATTGTTGGGATATCAGAGATGTGGTGTCACACAGATATAAGGAATGCAGAACTGGAATTTGGTTTTGTTTGTTTGTTTTGTTTTGTTTTTATTGGCGCATTAGCTACGGAGGCTATAATGCGCCAAGACCAACTGGAATTTGGGGAGTACAACGTCTACAGAAAGGAAAGGAAGAGAGGAGGGGTTATGCTATTAGTTAAGAAACACATCAAATCCAAGGAAGTGAAGCCAGTCGACATCGCTGGAGAAGGCAGTGTCGAGTCAGTTTGGTGTGAAATAAGCATTGGGAGATCAAAATCGAGAGTAGGAGTTTGCTATAGGCCTAATGGCTCTGATGAGTATAATAAGAAACTGTACAGGGAAATACAGTAGGCCAGTAAATCAGAGTCTTATAACGGGGGATTTTAATTTCACACACTTGCAAGGCTTTTGCGGATTTATTGGATGATTGTTTTCAACATCAGCATGTTCGGGAGGCAACTAGAGGGAGTAATACTCTTGATCTGATTATCAGTAGTGATTCTTCATGCATTAAGAATCTGCAGAGATAAAGGAACCACTAGGTGGTAGTGATCAACAGTGCGCTAAAGTGGGATTTACTCAAAGAGGTAACTACCATCAGGAGTAAAGGGAAGGGTTTTTGCTTTCGTAAAGGCGACTACAATGGTCTGAGACAGTATTTAAATTCTATACAGTGGGACCAACTGATGATGTTACCAACAGCAAATTCAAAATGGGAAGCATTCAAAGAACTTATCTTGGAAGCTACTAGGCTTTACATACCAACTAAGAAATATTGTTCAAGGTTTAGGCCTAAATGGATGTCAGATGAACTAATGAGACATATGGCAGAGAAGAAAAATGAATGGGATACACATAAATTAATGGGTGACATGGAAGCCTATGATAGATATAAGCTGGTCTGTAAACAAGTCACAAAGGAGATTAGGCAAGCAAAGGCAGATTATGAGAAATCCTTGGCAAAGGATGCAAAGAAAAACAGAAAAGAGATCTTTACCTATGTAAACTCAAGAAGGAAAGGGATGAATCAGATCAATCCACTGGATATTCATGGTTCAACAGTTGAGGATCCTGTTCAGGTGGCTAACAAACTAAACGAGTATTTTGCATCTACATTCACACATGAGTTATTCAGGGAGGGGAATGCCAGAGGTGAAGTAAACTCTGGCAGTGAGCTAGATGATTTTGTAATAACTGAGAGGAAAGTGGAGGAGAAATTGTTGAGGATAAACATAAAAAAGGCACCTGGGATGGATGGGATCTATCCAGTTATATTAAAGGAGGCAGCAAAGGAAGTAAGCAAAACCTTAGCCATAATTATGAGAGCTTCCTTGGACTCAGGGGAGGTACCTATAGACTGGAGATGTGCAAATGTGACCCCAATTCACAAAGGAGGATCAAAGACTGACACAAGTAATTATAGACCTGTTAGTTTAACTTCTGTTCCAGGAAAATTAATGGAGGCACTGGTTAAAGAGGCACTGCTGGATCAGCTAGACAAGACTTCAGTTATAGCTCTGACACAGCATGGTTTTGTTAAGGGAAAGCCTTGCCTGACCAATTTGATTGGATACTATGATGCTGTCAAAAAAGAACTGGATGCAGGGAATAACTTTGATATTATATATTTGGATCTTAGAAAGGCTTTTGATACTGTTGCACATGGAAGACTGCTGCACAAATTGGAGCAGTGTGGCATTGGAGGCAAATTGCTGCTATGGATAAAGGGATGGTTGAGTGAGAGAAGACAGAGTGGTAATTAATGGACACGGCTCATTCTGGACTAATGTTATTAGTGGAATCCCTCAGGGTTCAGTGTTGGGTCCATTATTGTTTTCTGTATTTATAAATGATATTAATGATGGCATATTAAGCTTAACGTCCAAGTTGGCAGACGATACAAAGGTTGGCAGGGTTGTTAAGGACACTACTGACACTATGCTTCTGCAACAGGATCTGGAAAGGTTGAGCAGATGGGCTGAGAGGTGGCAAATGAAGTTTAACATTGACAAATGTAAAGTACTACATATGGGAAACAGTAACCCCAGAGTAACATATCAACTCTGTGGAAATACACTGACAGTGGTAGAGAATGAAAAAGACCTGGGGGTAATTGTGCAGGCAGATATGAAGTTCTCTGAGTAGTGCAGACGGGCTGCAAGAGTAGCTCATGGTGTCTTGTCAATGATATACAGGAATTTTTCTAGCAGGGATAAGGAGGTGATTATTCCCTTGTATAAGGCAATGGTCAGGTCACACCTTGAGTACTGTATACAGGTATGGAGGCCTCATTTCAAAAAGGTTGTAGAGCTGCTGGAACGAGTAGACAAGATTAGTGAAGGGAACAAAGGGTTGCTCTTACGAAGAAAGGCTTAAATTTTGCAAATTACAGTGTCTGGAGACTAGGCACCAGCGAGGTGATCTGATAGAAGTGTATAAAGCCTTGAATGGTTTGAGCATGCTCAATGCTGATGGGATTCTTCCTCTTGCTCAAATTGAGGAAAGGCAGATGTAGGATAGATGTGCGGAAATTTGCCTTTAGCCGGTGGGTAGTTGGTTGGTGGAACAGACTTCCATCTTTTGTTGTGAAAGTTGATAGCCTAAATAAATTTAAAGCTCAGCTGGACAGGTATTTTCAACGAACAGAGAGGTGAAATGGGAGTGTTTTTTTTTTTTTTTTTCTGGCTGATGCTGCATAAACTTGCTTTCTTGCATTATATGCCTCGACTAATGCTAATGCTAAACGAGGAAGATGAAAAGTTGGTTCTATGAGTTTGAAGTTGGACAGTAAATGGATGTTGCATGGTGGAAGCATGTGTTCAGACTGTTTTGAGAGAGAGAGAGAGCAGCAATTATAGAAGCCAATTCAGAATAACAGTACCCATGGAAGTAACTATAGAAAAGGTATGCAGCAGAAACAGTACGTCTATGGGACAGCAAGTGGAGAGATTACGTTAGAAATGAGTCATTAATTAACCTAACTGCCCTCTACTGAATGGAATCTAGAAGCCTGAGAGAGGTTTTGGGGGCACTGCCCCAGATGTGGGAACAATATTGCATGGTAGAGCGAATTTGTGATTTTTGCAGAGTGAACAACTGTTTGGAAGAAAAGTAATGCAGAGAGTGAAACAGAAAACCAAGTTTCTTAGATGCAGAAGAAGCAATATTTGTAATGTGCTTGTGCCAAGAGAGATTAGAAGTCAGGGTAATACCCAAAAGAGATATATCATCTTGCATAGAAATCAGAGTGTCACCAAAGATAAGCATAGGAGCAGAAGAATCCTTTTTGCAAGATATAAGACAAGACTGAGTTTTAGAAGGATTGAAATCAACTAAGTTGTCTTTGCCCCACTGCAGAATTACCTGGAGATCGGCATTTAAGGAATTGGTAGCGGATATCTGAGAAGTTGAAGCTGATTGAACAGGGCAAGGTTTCTCAAATTGAAAAGTGGAATGCAATGTGCTATCATCAGCAAAACTATGGACAGGATTTCCAGTCAATGGAAAAAGGTCATTAATATATAAGAAGAAAAGAGTGGGGGAAAGAACTGAACCTTGGGAGACACTAGCATTAGTGGAGAAGTTAGAAAATAGAGCCATCTACCATCACATTCAGTGAGCGATCAGAGAGAAAACTGGATAACCAATTACAAAAAACAGTTGGCAAACCATAAGATGGAAGCTTGTTTAGAAGATCTTTATGCCAAACACAATCGAAAGCCTTTGAGATGTGAAGATTTCATTTGAATTTTATTGGCACAATAACTAAGGCTACAATGTGCCAAAAACATTAGTGAGGAGCAACTGCTTGTGTTTCACCAAACTTTTCCATTGAATTTGCCCATAAATGGGTAACACAAGCCATAAATCAGTGTCAATCCACGGGTGGATTTACACTGATGGAATCTATACTTAAACTACCTAGAAACCTTCTGTCTGTTCGTTGATCAGAGGGAAGGTTTATAGGTAGTTTAAGAGTTGGCAGTTAATTGATTTCTCCTTTACTTCAGAAAGAGTAGAAATAATTGCAATGGGACGATAATTGGATGGGAGGGATTTGTCACCCTTTTCAGGAACTGGCTGCATATGAGCAAATTTCCAAGCAGAAAGAAAAACACCATTATTCAGGGATTTAGGCATGCAAAGGTAGATATAATGAGAAGTCTTGGGCTAAGACTGCAAAGAAAAGCAGAAAGGAATTCTTTGCATATGTTAATCTGGTTATCACCAATGTTAATACTAAATATGAATAGTATGACTGTTGATGAACTTGTACAGATTGCTGATAAAGTGAATAAATATTTTGTAACTACATTCATGTATTAATTTTTCAGATATGGAGTTATCTGGAACTAGAAATAGATTTAATAAAAAAAAAGAAAGTTGTTGTTTATACTCTGTCATTACCACCGGGTCAGTGGTGTTTACAATAAATCATTAATACAAACATTTATCATGACAAAGAAAATACAGTTGAACCAGTGAATGCGGTAGCTAAAATATATTTTAATGCAGTAAATATAAACTTTCAGAATAGCGTATTCCTTCATCGGCTAAATACACACACACACATGGAAATGCAAACATAACATAAAACATTAAAAATGGAATAAACTAAAATAAACAGTGCATGTCAGATGACTGAAAGAGCACGCACGTGAATGTTCAATCACTTGCTACGTGAATCAGGTGAATAAATGGGCTGACTGCCAGCATTTGTCGTGCTTTAACACTACAGACTCCAAAAACTGGGTTTAGTCTTGTACCTTTATTGTGATTTAAAACATTGCAACAGCTAGATATATTTAGGGACTCTAACCACAGGCAGTGATAGTAGTGACAAGATTGGTCAATCAACTTGCTATCGTGGCTGTGACTGAGGCCATGTTGAGTTGACCAAAAATGCTCTTCAATCGCAGTCACCTAGGCAGATGGATCTATCATGTTCCGTGAGATGGCCCTGGAATCATATGGAGCTCTCTCCCACGTAGCAGCTGCCACAATTGTGGAAAGTGATCCGGTATACAATACTGCTGCATAAAAGAGGGGCGATGGGTATTTTTACCCTCGAGACTAGAGATCGCAAACCTCTACCAGAAAGTTGCAAGCACTTTATGCAGTACTCACGTAATATCCTAAACGTGTGGTCTCAGATGGGTAATATGGGATATAAGCAGTAGATACTGTTCCACTGTCATGACTGGGTGAGAGCCTCAGGCAAGCTGTAATTTCTTGCGCTAGTAGTGCACACTTGTTCAAGACATGGGCAGGGAAGCCACAGTTGATGACGTCAGCTTTTACCTTAGAAACCTTGGTGCATCTGGCTTGCTCTGAGCTGGAATGACTCCAAGCTCGAGAGAGTAGTGTGCGTGCAGTGCTGTTCAGGTGGAAAAGGTATGTGCTGACCTGTAGTTCGTGAATTGACCGCAGCACATGGGTTTCCAGTACACAGAGGTTTCTAGTCGTGAGTCCACGCACCTCACTAAGACATTCAGAAAAGAAAGTCTTGTTCAATTCCAATTCTAAAGTAAACTGGATGAAGGGGGATAGGGAGTTGAGGTATCGTAATACTGTGCATCCGAACCTCGGGGGATGATGGTGAAAATATCATCAACATACCTGCACCAGATGGTGATTGGTACCGGCAGGTTCAGGAATATGAGCTACTCTAACTCCATCGCGATGTTGGCAATGACACAGCTGACAGGGCCACCCATAGCCATTCTGTGTACCTGTTTGTAGAGAGTCACCAAATGTGACGACACTGCCCAATAAGCACAGGTTAAGGGTGGCACAGATGTCTTCCATAGATAGAGATGTTCTATTGGTAGGTTAGGGTCATTCTCTAAAAGATGTCTGGCACATACGACGGCCTGCTGGACTGGTATGGAGGTAAATATGGAGACATCAACCATAACCTTGTCTTCTGGGACTGTAAGGTGTTTGACAAGGCAAAGGAACTCCTCACTGTTGGAGACAATGTGGATTGTATTTCCCCCACCAGTAGTGTTAGGAGACAGGCGACTTGTTTTGACAGTTCGTAAGCTGGTGAGTGGCAACAGGAGACAATGGGCCTAAGAAGGACGCCTGGTTTATGCACCTTTGGCAGCCCATAGAACTGTGGGAGTTGGCAGCCCATGGCACGTAACTGCCAATGTGTGGACATGGAAATATTACCTGATTTCAATCAGTTATAGACTAACTTGTTCACCTTTGCCTCTAACCATCCCAAGACCCTGATGAGAGGTTCCTGTACTGGTTTATAGACATTAGGACCAAGCAGAACGGAGAGAGCCTTGTTTAGATATTCAGAACGATCCAACACAACCATGTGGCGCTTGTCAGCTGGAAGAATGATGATCGTATTGTCTTTCCTGCTGGAGTTAAGAGCAGCATTTTGGTGACGAATGAGATCAGAGTTAGCAGGGCGCACACTTTGGAGAACAGAAGCTGTCCTGAAGTAGATGGTCGTTAGCAATCTCTTCAGGGAATGGGCTAAGGATGCCTCCACCCCCATGGCAATTTGTGTGATGGGAGGTCTCGATGGTAGAACTGCAAACTTCATATCAAAAGCGAGAAGTTCGATCTGTTTGATGCTCAGGTTCAGGACAAAATTATCGTTGCCTGCGGGATGCATATGCATTCTTGTGGAGTGAGTCTCCCTGACTAGACTAAAGAACTTACACTGTTGACGTGAGCGGTAGGATTCAGATACGCAGATGGCCTAGCAATGAATGGTGTGAATCAGATTTGAAAATGTTAACGGAGAGATTAAACCTTAGTTCCTGCATGAGCCTGGATTTATTGATACTATCTCTCTATAGCTCGAGGTGTAGGTAACTGATCCATACTCTCAAGGTTTGAAGTTCAAAGGTGAAGCAGGCACGCTTCGTACGGATGTGGTTGAAGGGTGCTTTATAGCGGAACCCTTTAAATAAGATGCGATGTGACTTACATTGGTGTACAAAGTGCAAGTTTGCTTGTTCCGGTTTTTTTTTGTTTGTAGTTCCACACTAATTCTGTATGTAACAATTAACTTGCTATGAACCGGTACAGGACCCTCCAATCAGGGTCTTGGGACAGTTAGAGTTAAAGGTGAACAAGTTAGTCTATAACTGGCTGCCAGCTCCCATAGTTCTATGGGCTGCCAAAGGTGCATAAACCAGGCATCCCTCTTAGGCCCATTGTCTCCTGTCTCCTAACACCACTGGTGGGAAATACAATCCACATTGTCTCCAACTGTGAGGAGTTCCTTCACCTCTTCAAACAACTTACAGTCCCAGAAGACAAGGTTATGGCATCCGTTGACATTTTCTCCCTATTTACCTCTATACCAGTCCAGCAGGCCGTTGTATGTGCCAGACATCTTTAAGAGAACGACCCCAACCTACCAGACAGAACATCTCTATCTACGGAAGACATCTGTGCCACTCTTAACCTGTGCTTATTGGGCAGTATCATCACATTTGGTGACTCTCTCTACAAACAGATATGGGCACCCCCCCCCCGTCAGCTCCATCGTTGCCAACATCACAATGGAGGAGTTAGAGTAGCGCATATTCCTGAACCTGCCGGTACCAATCACCACCTAGTGCAAGTATGTTGATGATATTTTCACCATCATCCCCCAAGGTTCAGATGCACAGCTATTACAATATCTCAACTCCCTATCCCCCTTCATTCAGCTTACTTTAGAATTGGAATTGAACAAGACTCTTCCCTTTCTGGATGTCTTAGTGAGGCACGTGGACTCAAAACTAGAAACCTTGGTGTACTGGAAACCCTTATGCTACGTTCAATTCACGAACTACAGGTCAGCACATGCCTTTTCCACCTGAACAGCACTGCATGCACACTACTCTCTCAAGCTTGGAGTCATTCCAGCTCAGAGGAAGCCAGATGCACTGAGGTTTCTAAGGTAAAAGCTGACCTCACCAACTGTGGCTACCTTGCCCATGTTTTTGAAAATTGCACACTACAAGTGCAAGAACTTACAGCTTGCTCGAGGCTCTCGCCCCCAAGACAGCAGAATGGTATCTACTGCTTGTATCCCATATTACCCGAGTGTCTCAGACCACATCTCTAGGATCTTACGTGAGTACCGCGTAAAGTGCTTCAACTTCCTGGAGGAGGTTTGCGACTCTAGTCTCGAAGGTAAAAACACCCATCGCCCCTCTTTTATGCAGTGGTATTGTATACCGGATCACTTACCACAATTGTAGCAGCTGCTATGTAGGGGGGGAGAGCTCCAGGACCGTCTCGTGGAACATGATAGGTCCATCCACCTAGGTGACTCTGCGATTGCAGAGCATTTGTGGTAAACTCAACATAGCCTCAATTCCAGCAGCAACAGCAAGGTCTTTGACCAACCTCGTCACTACTATCACCACCTGCTGTTAGAGTCCCTAGCTGTCACAATGTTTTAAATTGCAATAGAGGTACAAGACTACACCCAATTTTGGAGTCTGTAGTGTTAAAGCATGACAAACGTTGGCAGTCAGCTCATAAATGTGCCGGATACCAACAACAATCACCTGATTCGATGTAGTAAGTGATTGAACACTCTCACATGTGTGCTCTTTCAGTCATCTGACACACAGTTTATTTTAGTTTATTTTAATTGAGGCTACTCAACATAGCCTCAATTCCAGCAGCGACAGCAAGGTGATTGACCAACCTCCGACCAACAGCAAGGTGACTGACCAATTTTTTATGTTAAGTTTGCATTTCCATGTGTGTATATGTACTTAGTCAATGTAGGAATACGCTATTCCGATATCTTTTAATTACCATATTAAAATATAATTTAGTTACCACATTCACTGGTTCAACTGTATTTTCTTTATGTCAAGTTATTGAATTCAGCGCCACAAGCCCATTTTCATTTAACATTAATTATATTTAGTGGTCACGAGTTTGAACTTTGGTCAACTCAGAGTATGTGCTACTGCAGTCTCGCTCCTGACCGCTCGGCTACGTAATGCTGGTTGAGAGTTAAATGACTTTGTAATAACAAAAAAAATTAAGGTAAATGAACAACTGCTGCAGCTAAAAGCGAACAAAGTGCCTGGGGCTGATGTAATCTATCCAAATAATAATAAAAAAAAGCAGAAAAAGTAGCAGTTAAAACCCTAGCCATTATAATGACAGCATCCTTAGATTCAGAAGTACTAATAAAAAAATATCTCTGATTCTTAAGGTTAGTTCGAAGAGCAAAGTGAGTAACTGTAGACCTATAAATTTAAGCAGGGATAATTATGGAATCAAAAGTTAAAGAAATAATGCAAGAGCGTCTTGACAGGCAAGGGAACATATGGCAATCACAATATGGATTTGTTAAAAGGAGATAATGTTCATCAATCTAATTAACTAATATGAGATTGTTACAAAGGAAATGGCTGCAAGGAATAATTTTGATATCATATTCTTAGATTTCAGTAAAGCCTTCAATACTGCATCATCAATCATACATGTACCACATGTATGACTGTTGTATAAAATAGATAAATGTGGCATTAGGGACAAGTTACTACTGCAGATAAATGGATAATTAAGTGGTAGGAGACAAAGAATGGTTATAAATGGCCACTGCTCTTCACAGGCTAATGTGATAAGTGGTATTACAAAGGGATGAGTGTTGGGTCCTTACAGTTTTTAATATTTATTAATGACATTGTTGTAGATATTTCAAGTTTAATATCCAGGTTTCCTGATACAAAGGTGGGCAGAGTTGTTAGTACAGTATACAGGGGAGGGTGGGAATAAATTTAAATTGAAAAAAGATGGTTGCGGAACACATTCAGTTTGAATAAATTTAAGCAAGGTTTGGAAAAATTATTGGAAGGAATGAGGAAATGAAATATATTTAAAATTTTTTTTTTGGCTGGTGCTGTTTAAGGTTTGCTTCCTCGTGTATTGCCAATATAAAAATACTTTGTGTAGTGATTTTCAAAACCATCCCGTGATTATTTCCTAGGTTCCATTTAGGAAATGTTCATAGGATGGTTTAAAACAGTAAAAAATCTAATCTACCTCTGCTTTTGGGAATCACTAATATAATCCTCAATCAATTCCCAAAATGCCTAATTCTGTCACAATAGGGCAAAAATATTCTTACACTTCTTCTATTCAAGTGTGTTCTATCTTCAAAAAAAGTATTTTCTTTTAGAAAGTGTAGGTTATGCCAGGAAAAATTTTATCTGCAGGAGACAGACTTGCTCCTGCACTTAATACCAACACTTATTATTACACCTACACTTATTAGTATCCACATGTATAACAATATCAGCTTTGTTCCCTTAAAAGATAATTATTCTATATCATCAATTCTACCCAAAGGCAGGCATACTCTGGTCCTATTCCATTTATCCTTATTACACAATATATTCAGTTTCTTTGACAACTGGTATTAGTATGGCTATATCATACAGGTAGTGGATATTTTTTTTGCAATGGCCAACAAACAAGACTTGTAGAAGAATTATCTGCGACAATTCCATAATCATTCATGCCATCCTGAGTCATAATAATTTTGTCCAATGCAGCTTTTGCTATATTAGGGCCTGATATAGCCGAGTGGCCAGGAGTGCAAGTGCAGTAGCACACGCTCTGAGTAGACCAGGGTTTAAGCCCATAACTGCTAAATACAATTAACATTTGTATTGATTGATTTATTGTAAACTCCACTGACCTGGTGGTCGTGCCGGAGTATAAACAAGAACATTTTTTTTTTATAACTGCTAAATTTAAAATTAAAAATTGCAATAAACTATATATACACTACAAAAATATACACCCAATAAAACACTATTTTAGAATAAATGAAATATTCTACTTATCAAATAAAAACAATCAAACTCTTGCTACTGATTACCATAAATTAATTTTAGCTATGCTAATTTATAAACTTAAAATACTACTAATCACGGTTTGCGCTATACTGCTTAGAGCACTATTTATAATAATTCAAGAAGAAATGTATAGCTGCAAAACTAGATTTTCAAATTGTCAAAAATTCTCTTATGACAGTTGTTTATACAATCAAGATTAAATTCTAAAATACTTGCTTAATTTAAAAATTAAACACAACTACAATCAATTTAGTAACTTTTAAGATAAAACAAAATTTAGAACACATAAATTAAAAATATCGCTAAAATTTACTAAAAACTCACTAGCTTATTCAGAGCTGAAAATAAATGCACCTGAATTCAATCTCATCCAACCTCCTTGTTATCTTATATACAGTTGTGCTCCCGTATCCTCTGATTCGTTCAGTTACCTGCAGTTAATCACGGAAAAAAAAACGAAAAAACTTAACATGCACAATTCTCGTGTCCAATATGATGCTTCCCTTTATTTTTTACAATGTCGATTTTAAATCGAATAGCTTCCCTTTATTTTTTAAAATGTCGCATATGGTTTGTTCACCAATATTATAATGGTTCTTTAGAGTTTTAACGGATGCACCGTTTTCAAACTTTTGAATAATTTCAAGTTTTTGTTTAATTTGAAAGCAACTCTTGAGTCTGCCCATCATTTTTGATTTCTAAATAAAAAAAAAATCCGATATCCCTGACATAACATAACAAAAAATTGTATCCTTTTGCGGTGTGACAGAACACAACAATCGATGCAACGCACTAAATCAAACTAAACATTTGGTCTCTTTTTTTTTTGTTTTGATGGTAGGTGTGAATACAGTGGGGGTTGCAAGATAATAAGTACACTAATCTCCCAATGATGACTTATAATGGCAGTTCTTGTCATTTATTTACGACTTGCAAAATATCGGTTTATATTTATTCTAATTATTACTTCAAATTTTATGATTTCTGGTTGATTTTTTTTTTTTCAGTCTTGAAGTGTCCCGGTTAATCCCATCCCAGTAAATCGCAAGTCTGCTGTACTTCATTATTATCATATTTAATGTTGGTAATGTCTTACTGTGTGTTTAATTTATCAATTAAACTTTATTATGTATGTACAAGAAAATCATGTTATACATGGGGTCAGCAGGTGTTCGCTTATATCTATAGTTTCAGCCATCCACGGTAGGTCTTGGAATGTATCCCCCTCTGATACAGGGGTCTTACTGTATTCATATGTGCAAAAGTTAAAGGCATTATATGTTCTCTACTGCTTCAGACAAAATGTATTTGAAAAACTGGAGAAATATTGTCATATAAAAATTTAGCAATAAATGTATATTGTATAATGTATTATATACATAAGAGGCAAAGCAACATGCAAATGTCATACCCCTTCTCAAAATAGGTTTAAATATTATTTTTCACTTTTATTTCTTCTGAGAAAAGGGATTTGTGTAATAAGTTTTGTTTTTCTCAACAATAATCAATTCTCATTAGTGCTGGAGGGTTGATATTATTCACCAAATTTGCTTCATACATAACACTGTTGAGAATCACTATTCAGGCTGAATCTTATAGGTGGAAAAGAGCAGTTTTGGGGAGGAATTCACATAAATAATTCTTTAGGAATGGGGTGTGCCAGAAGTTTATCAAACTCTAACAAGGAGCTAAATGAAATTGTGTTAACTGAGAGGAAAGTGGAAGAGAAATTGTTGAAGCTAAACATTAAAAAGGCAGCTGGGATGGATGGATCTATCCAATTATATGAAAAGAGGAAGCAAATCAAATACTATTGATTTGCTTCAATGAAATACAGTGAAAAATTTGGACTACTCAAATTTTTCCCTGTATTTTCATAGTGTATCTTTTCTAGGTTTTTATAAATCATTTTATTAAAAATAATAAAAAATTATTTTAAAATAAATAATATTTTTTATTTTGAATAAAATAAATAATGAAAGTAATGAAAATTTTTAGCCTCGATTTCTGGAAAAGTTGGCAATCCAGAACCTTGAGTTTAGTAACCAAAGAAGAAAATCTCTGAGGTAAGCTGCATTTCATTTTCTTTCAAGTTATATTGGCAATTATTTATGGTTGTTCTCAATTAAATAATGTCATATTTACAAAAGAAAAAAATTATTTATTCATTATATTTTGATAAGTACACTTCATAATATCTAAATATTCTCCATTTAGTAGTTATAGTTACTATAACTTGGTCATTACTTTAGGTCCGTGGTAATGTGCACAACAAAATCTGTTTTCTTTGACGAGCATAAATTATAGAAAAATTATACAGATTATTATAGAATAAATTATAGAAACAAATTACAGAAATTATAGAAAAAAAGGTTTATGGGAAACTTTTCAACATTGCAACTAACTATTTCCAATAGTTGATTTTATATATATATATTGTTTTTTTTATGGATCTGATTTTGTGAAGCAGATGAGAGTATAATATGGTGCATTTCAGGCATTTTTAGCCTAAAGGTGCTGGCTAACAAATTTTAGGGCTGTAGAGGTAATGTATATGCTTACACTTAAGACAATCTACAATATACTAATCTAGACACTTAAAACTAAACTACCTAGAATTAACAAAAAAAGAGGAAAGATAAAAGAAAAATAGAAAGAGAAAAGAATGTTATTATATATATTAATATATTAATTTATTTTTTTTAGAAAGCTATCATAGATTTCATCATTCAGTAAAGTCATTTTATTCTTAAGTATTCTTCTGCATATAACTAAGCAGAAGAAACAACCTACCTATTCAAACAGAAAAAAACCTAGTCTCCAATGGTGAAGATCATATAGTAGAAATACCACCTCAAGCTGATTCACTAACAGATGAATTTGATGATGATATATTAAAAAATGAAAATCAAGATCCCTCATCCTTGCCACCAGATGTTCCTAGCAATGTTGAACTCTACCAGTTAACAGGAAGATGAGAACAATGGATCTCCAAGTGTAATCCAGTAGCAAAAAACATAAACACAAGATGTGACTGGGAAGAAAAAACCTACCTATTCTAAGCTTTCGCCTTTTACAGATGGAGCAAACAAAAGAAAAGAAATCACAAAAAATGCTTTGAAAGCAAAAGGCTTAACAGAAATTTTTGAGCTTTTTTCTGAAGAGCTGCTTACACCAATTTGTGATCAAACTGTGCTTTATGCATCACAGAAAAATATTTGCGATTTTTCAATTACTAACAACTGCCTTTGAAAATTCTTTAAAATTCTCTTATTCTCAGTATACAATAAACTGCTAAGTGAGAGACGTTATTGGAGTCTAGATGAAGTTTTTGATATCTCAATCATCAAAACGCATATCTAGAAACAGATTTATAAACATCAAAAGATACCTCCACTTCGTGAATAATGAAGGTGCACCAAACATGAAGACAGATCTTTCAAGATTAAACTACTGAGAGACAGTCTAAGTGAAAGCTTCAGGTAGTTTGGAATATTTTCCAAAGAATTGTCTATTGATGAGCAAATAGTAAACTATCATGGAAAAAGTTCTTTTAAACAGTTCATAAGAGGCAAGTCAATAATTCAGCTTCAGGCAGTGGTTGATGAGCTGTGGCACTAGTGGGTACTGCTAAAAATGTATTTGTAACAAGGAAAGGTGATGTTGTAGTTATTTGGTTTTTAGGAGCATTAGCAACTAAGGCCATATTGCTCCGGGATATGCAGTGACCTTCCCTGACCTTTCCGCATCCTCCGTATTTGGTGGTGACGGGCTCGAACCCAAGGAAAGGTGAAATCATCTATCCAAGAAAAAAACTGCAGCCACCTTAGTTCAATGGTTTTGTTTATGATAACATTTACAAACTCCAGGAAATCATGAAATATATACTGAACTTTTTTCACAAGTTACATCTTGTTAGTTCACATGATATCTTTGGGAATCAGTCAGGAGACTACACAGACAAATAGAAGAGATGGGGCCTTTGACTACAAGTTTGATGAGAAAAAATATCATTTTTCAAATGAAATAACACCAGCACAGTCAAAATAGGCACAAACCATCAATCAATCAATCAACCCTCTTGGAAGTGCTGAGATAGTTTAATTTCTATCAAAAAAATAAATAAGCATGCCACAGCTTACTGCAGAGTACAACAAATTCATGGGTAGAGTCAGTCATCTTGATTGGCTCACTGAGAAATATCGAATTGGAATGGGATCCAAGAAGTGGTATTTTAGCTTGTTTACTAACTGTCTTCGTGTTGCAGTAGTTAATGCATGGAGTTTGCATTCCATGACTGCAAAAAATTGTCTTTGCTAGACTTCAAATGCTCTTTTACTCAAGCTTATTTAAAGCTTGAGTCCCAAAATGATCCCAAAATTGCTGGTCGTCCTAAAACTTTTCCTCAAAAGTAGTCCCTGAAGTAAGATTTCCACTAATAGGTCACATTCTTGAAGGAACTAAAAGTGAAAGACAGCAATTGCATTTTGCAAGAAGAAAACAAACAGTGCAAAAATGTGTCATTGGCCTACATATTGGAGATTGCTATGCTATAGGTGGCACTCAAAATAAGGATTTAATAATCAAAATAAATTATTTTGTCTGAAAAATACATTATATTGAATTTCCAATATATTTAGAGTTATAACAAAGACTGACCAACTACTAGTAAAAAATAGGAAAATTATTGATTATTGGATTTTGTATGACCATGGTTCTAAAAAAAAAAAAAGGACCAAAATTTAATGCTAAACTGTGGATAGAAAAGTTTAAAAACATACTAAATTTCAACATAAATATTCATAACACAATGGAAATTAGATAATTTTTTGAAAAATGTTTGAATAAAAAATTGGTCATTAATGGGTTAAGGGGAAGTCCCTATGGAACAGGGATGTGCAAATATATCCCCAATTCACAAAAGGATTTTTGACATAACTAAATATAGCCCTGTTAGCTTAACTTCTCTTCCAGGGAAAATAATGGACTGACTTGTCCTTAATGGCAACACTGCTCCAATTTATACAGCAGTCTTTTATATGTAACAGTATCAAAGCATTCCTTAAATCCATGTATATGATATCAAAATTATTCTTTGATTTCATATACTTGGATTTCAGGAAAGCTTTAGATAGTATTAAACATAAAAAACTGCTGTATAAATTGGAGCAGTGTGACATTAAGTTACTGCTATGGATATAGCAGTAACTTAATACATACATAGTCTAGACTCCTTCATAGCTTGAGGCTTATGCCCTAAACGCTTGAGTTACTGCTATGGATAAAGGGAGTGGAAGAAGTCAGAATGGTTATTAATGGACATTGCTCTTCATGGATTAATGTTATTAGTGAAACCCATGTTTAGTCTAGAGCAAAGTTTCCGGCATCCCCCTCCTCCCGTACTTCTCCTTCAACCCATGCACGGTACTAAGCACTATAGGTTTTGATACCTTTCGTGTTTGGGGTTTTCATAAAAAAAAAAAAAATTATCCCAGGGTTCGATACTGCACCCATTATTGTTTTCTGTGTTTATTAATGATACAGATAAAGGTATATCAGGCTTTGTGTCTAAGTTTTCAAATGATACAAAGGTTAGCAGGTGGGTAATGACAGTAATCAAGCTATGCTACTGCAACAAGATCTAGATGAGCTGAGAAATGACAGCTGACGTCAATATTGACAAATGCAAAGTACTGTGTATGGGTAGCAGTAATCCAAATTAAAATACCAACTGTGTGGGACTATATTCAGGTTAGCAGAAAATTAAAAGAAGGGGGGGTAATTGTGCAGTCAGTTATGAAGTCCTCTGAGCAGTGAAAACATGCTGCCAAGACAGCTCATGGGGTTTTGTCAGTGATATACAGAAATTTTGCAAGCAGGGATAAAGAGGTAATTATCCCCTTGTACAAGTCCAAGGTTAGGATGCTATGGATAAAGGGAGTGAGTATGTATACAAGTCTGGAGGCCTCACTTTAGGAAGTGATGTAAATTGCTGGAATGGGTGCAGAGAAGGGCAACCAGATTGGTGAAGGGAACAAAGCAGTGCTCTCACCTAGAAAGGCTTCAGTACTGCAAATAGCAACATCTGGAGGGCAGGCCTGCAGGGAGATCTGACTGAGGTGTTTAAGGCCTTGAATAGATTGAGTAAGATAAATGTTAATGGTATTCTTCCTCTTGCTGAGATTACACACAAGGGCATAAATTCAAGGTGAGGAAGAATGCAGGATAGACGTGTGGAAGTTTGCCTTCAGCCAGCAGATGGTTGATTGTTGGAATAAGCTTCCATCTGTTTTTTTTTTTTTTTGGAAGCGGATGGTTTGAACAAATTCAAGAAAGAACTAGACAAATTCTTGGAGGGTATGGATGGGTGAAGTGTGTGGGTTTTTTTTTTTTTAAGATGATGCTATATATAGGTGACCCCCACTTAACATTGATAATTCGTTCCAGAAAAAGAGAGCGCTAAGTGAGTGCTGTATTCCCATAAAGTAACGTGTATTTGTGAGTCTCGGTCTGTGCCATAGGATATTTCCTAATTAATAATAAACAGTAGCGAAAAGATGCACAATTGTCAGTCAAAATATTTAATATTAAAAAATTTGTACATAAAAAATATTCTCCATTACATATGCATATAATTATGTGGTAAGTAACTACATTACATATCAAAATTAAACTTAAAATGCCAGTTAAAATCATGAATTTATTAATCTGATGGCCTTGGGCTGCAGAGTTTTCGTGACTTTGGTCTATTTTGGATTGTAAACCTAGTAAACTAAAAGGGGTTTTTACTTTAAAATCCCAGCAGCATTACCACCCAACAATACAGTCAACCGCTGCTTTGAAGCCTGGCATGTTTTTTTTCTTCTTTCGATATGAAACTTCTTTTAGGCATTCGTTTCCAAAAAAGTAGTGTTTCATCTATGTTAAAAACTTGAGAAGTTTAACACCACTTTTCAATAATTTTTAGAACTTCTTCTTTGAAAGTTTTGGCTCCTCCTTGATCTACACTTGCAGCTTCTACCTGGATTTTAAATCTATCTTACCAGCCCTTACTAGCTTTAAATGGTTCCACATTTTTTTTTTTTTTTTTTTAAAAGGTGAGCTTTCTTCAGATCATCATATAGGCTAATCGCTTTTTCTTTAATAATATTTAACTTAACAGAATTGTGTGTTGGATAATATCTTGAATAAAATTATTTAGAAGTCTCTCCATTTCAATTATAATAGCTGGCTGTTTGTTTGCTTGTTATTTAGGAGCATTAGCAACCAAGGCCATATTGCTGTGGGGATATGCAGTGGTCATTCCCTGACCTTTCCGCATTCTCCGTATTTGGTGGTCAAGGGCTCAAACCCCGGTCTAATCAAGAAGCGTGTGCTATGCACTGCTGCTCCTGCCCACCTGGCTACGGAGGCGCCTAATAGCTGGCCTAGCCATAACCAATTTAGTTGCTTGCAGTGGAACAGCTGTCTTTCCCTCTGCTAAAATTAATTCTTTATTTTTTATAATTGTTCTTACTTAACAGTTAAACCTCCCAGTCCTAAATTATTGCACACATTCACTTGTCGTTGAACGGAATCGATTCGCTTCAAAACACATAATTTAATTTTCACATTCATTTTACCTTAGTAGGCTTCGTACCACATCCACATGTTGTTCCTTTTTAATTCTTGTCCGCCATTATTAATTTTCAAAAATGTAACTGCGTTGCATTAATAATACAAGGTTCAAGTAAACTGTCCGTTACAGATGAGGTCTAACACTGTACCGAGTGATGACTATACTTCAGATAAATGCATATAATGCAAATATTACAAGCAATATACATTTTTTAAAATGTTGATCTCGGAACTACATAACAAGTCACCATAGTGCAATTAAATTAGCATGGGGGAAAATTTCACCAAGCATGGGAAACTTTGCTATTCATTTTCAAGCTATCAACTACATCAGATGAAACATTTTCAAAAATTCAATCTGTATGCTGGTAAAAGAGCGTTATAGTGAGTTGTGACAGCGTTAGAGTGAGATATGGGTTATAATTTGCCACTACTACTACTAGTAATTCAAAAATGAACATAAAGTCGACTCCAACATTTCTGTTGTATATTTTAGGCAGTATAAGTTAATGCTCATTATTTCATGGTCTGCAAAAGAACCACATCTTACTTCTCATTCAACTACTGTTTTTTTTTTCTCTTGTGGGGGAGGGGGGGGGGTGATTAAATGTATAAATTTTTCATCTGCAATGGCTAAAAGATATCTTTTTCACACGCCTCTGGAAATCTGAAATATAGAAGATATTTTCTATTAACAAGTTAAAAAAAAAAAAAAACTAGCAGATTTAAATAAAGAATTGCAGTCAAGATACGTCCTTAATTAGATATGATGTACAAAGCTAAACTGAATGATCTTTTCAGTTTACTGCTTTAGTCATAGTGCACTACTTCATATTATGTGGCAGTTCATCACACGGTCTTATGTAATGTCTGTACTAGACCAAAGGTGAGTTTACATATTCTGTGGACTGCAAAAACACAATACATAGGAGATTCTTAGGGATCCATATTCATAGGTATTCCTAATCATACTGCCATAAGAATGAATCCAAAAAATGTGACACTGGCCTGCACATTGGAGATTGCTATGCTATAGATCACTCAAAATAAGGATTTAATAGCCAAATAAGTGATTTTGCCTGAAAAAAAAAACTTTTATGGACTTTCCAATATATTTAGTTATGACAAAAACTGACAAAATACTAGTAAAAAATAGGAAAATTGATTATTGGGCTTGACGATGGTCCTAAAAAAACACCAAATGACGAAAATGATAGTCCAAAAAAAAAGGACCAAAATTTAATGTTGAACTGCATATAGAAAAAGTTTAAAAACACGCTAAATTAACATAAATATTCAAACACAATGGATAGTAGATAATTTTTGGAATAAAAAATATGGTCATTAATGGGTTACGGGAATAGAGATTTGCAAATATATCCCCTATTCACAAAGAGAGATTTGACATACTAATCATAGCCCTGGTAGCTTCTCTTCCAGGAAAAAATAATGGAGTCACTTGTTTTTAATGGCAACACTACTCCAACTTATATAGCAGTCTTTTATGTGTAATAGTATCAAACTGCTATGGATAAAGGGATGACTGAGCAAGAGAAGACACATTTATTAACAAATAAAAATAATATGTAAACACTTACCAGCTGTCTTTTTTGACAGATGTAATCTTTCGTGATAATGATATTGCAAAAAGATAGCTAGTAAGTGTTTATGTATTATTGTTATTATTATTTACTATACAAATATTAAACTTAAAGCATAATTCTTCGAATTAGACGTTAGTTTGACTTACTAAAACTTTAATTCCACTACTTAATTCTACAAAAAAAAAAAAAAAAAAAAAAGGAATTCAATAACAATAATTTGCAATCACTGAAGGAGCGGTAAGAAAATACCACAAAATGTTTGACCCCATTATGTACACATTTCCAATTCGGAAATAAACATAATAATACCAACATAGGTTTTGAGTGCTTTGTTATCATCAAAATAAAGTGTCTGAACTTGAAAAAGTACTCAAGATTTCCCATAGAAGCATTTTAACAATAATACATGAGCATTTGTAAATGTCTAAAGTTACATAAGATGGATTCCCAAAAGCCTTTCCCATTTATAACAAACAGAGGGTGGAGTCACCAAAGGAGAATTTAAAATTAATTCTTGCTAATCCAGGTAGATTTTTATCCTATTTGTTGGCTGCCGATAAAACCTAACTACATTTTTATGATTCCGAATTCAAATGCATGTAGTGGAAGCACAAGGGATCTCCAACCTCAAAAAAGTTTCAAACCCAACGGTCAACTGGAAGTGTTAACTTCAGTTTTCCCTAAATGCTGATCTCCAGGTAATTCTCCAGTGGGAGAAATTTAACTTAGTTGATTTCAATCCTTCTAAAATGCAGTCCTCTTATATCTTGCAAAAGGGATTCTTCTGCTCCTATGCTTATCTTCGACGACACTTTGATTTCAAGGCAAGATCGTATATTTCTAGTGGGGATTATCCTGACTTCTAATCTCTCTTGACATAAGCACATTACAAATACTGCTTCCACTACATCTAAAAAAAAAAACTGTTTTCTGTTTTGCTCTTGGAGTTACCTTTCTTCCAAACAGCTGTTCACTCTATACAAATTGCAAATCTGCCCTACCATGGAATATTGTTCTGACATCCATGGTGGTGGCCCCACAACCTCTCTCAGGGTTCTAGATTCCATTCAAAAAAGGGCAGTTAGGTTAATTAATGACTCATCTCTAACAGCATCTCTCCACTGTCTCACAGATTTTCTGTTTCTGCTGCATGGTTTTTCTATAGATACTTCCACAGGCACTGTTGTTCTGAATTGGCTGCTATAATTCCCAGTCTCTCAGAACATGTGCTGCAACCAGTCAACATCATTTTACTATGCAACTTAACCCACAGAACCAACTTTTCTTCTTCCTCATTACCTTCAAGCCCATGCACAGTAATATAGGTTCTAATACTTCTTGTATTTGGGGTTTCATAAAAAAATAAAATAAAATAAAAAAAAGAGAAAAAATACTTCATTCTCAGAACTTTCTGACCACCACTAGTATATGTGTCTGCATGTGTACTTTTTCTTCTTTTTTTTATTATTATTATTTCAATGCATAATATGTAAACATACGTTCAAATGCCTAATTTTTAAAATTTTGCACACTTAGCAGCACAGGACAACCATGTTCATTATTCACACAAATATTTAAAATATATAAAATATTTTTTTTATTTTTTAAATAGTTATATACATAATATATAAGCAGAAATACATGTGCATGTGCAATTTTAGCACAATTTTAAAAAGTGTAAAATAGAAGTGGCTAATGTTTGACTTTTTTTGTTTTGAGTCGCACTAATGTTTTGTTTAATTGAAAATGTTTAAATAAAAAACATTTTTAAATTTTCAAATTATTCATTAAAAAAACATTGCAAAAAAATAATGCAGTCGTTAACAAAAGGTCAAACAGTAATACGCTGTAAGCAGAATTTAAAAAAAAAAAAATTAAAACCTTTTCCTGATATAAAAAACAGGAATTAGGACTCCTATCAGGTTAAGAGATATCCTGCCTTTGTCATACACTGGTCACACTTGACCAAGACTGTTCATTAGTGAATACTCCATTCTGCTTGTAATGCATATACAGCCAGGCCTCGCATAACACAAGTTCAATTAATGCATTTTTAAGTTACTGCTATTTGAAAAAATTATACCACTTTTCACTTTACACAATGCAAATTTCCAGTTAACATGATCTTTTTCTTTTTTTTATGTGATAGTTAAAAAAGATTTGAATCACGCGTTAAGCTTACCACGCATCAGACAGGCAATAAACAAACATTTGCCTCAGTGTGTTACATCAACCATTGGAAGAAGACGTGTTACTTGTTTGTCTCTCACTAATAAAGTCAATGCAGACTTGCATTTAAAAATTCTAATTTTTAAAGGAGATATTTATTTCGCCAGGTCCCAAAGAAGATTGTGGTTGGTCATCAGAAATTGATTGATGAAAAGAGAAAGTCAACTGTTCAAACGACTCTGTTCAAATATTTCCATAACAAATTGTTTCTCCATTGTGTATTTTATGTCAGAGGTTCCTAAACTTTCTCAGTTCACGGCACCCTTAGTGTCTCAGTAATTTTTTCACAATGCACCTAGACCAAAAGAAATACCTAACAGTTCGATTTATTAAGTAGTTAGGTCCATAAACCTTAATAAGAAATGTTGAAACTGTGAACTACCTCAAGCCAGTAGTTCACATGGTGTCCAACAGATGTCGAGTATCACTGTGTTTCCCTCAAAAATTTAAAATATTCCACGGCATACAGTTTGGGAACCACTGTTTTATGCAATAAACATTTAATTCCATAATTATTTTCATTATCTTTTACATGGTATGCAGTTAAAAAGTTATCTAAAAGGAATTTTTAAAATCCTTTATGGACATTCCCGAAGGTCAAGGACCAATTATAATTTTTTTTTTTTCCTACGATTATTATATTCGATTAATGTGTTTCCATTCTGCGATGTGCTCGCGGGGCAAATTAATCACATTGAGGTCAGCCTGTACAAAGAGAAAAAAAAAAAAAAAAAAAGATAATTTAAAACAATTTTTCTAAGTGTAATAATATAAATTAATTCTTTACAAACTCCAACACTTACTTCCATGCTGTGCCTCACAAAAGACTTAGAATAGTAAAATCTTTGAAACAGTACTTGGCCTGTTGCCATTGCAACCTGGAAGGAAGAAACACAAAGTATAAATCTACCTTTATTGTTTCCCTTTTCCTAGATTCTAATCTAGTCTATTTTAACTAAAGTTAACTAAGATCCCAGAGGGAAAATTAAAATCACATATATTTAAGCATACAGATATATGAGAAAAACTGACAGAATAAAAAATTAGGCTCGCTCTCTCTCTCTCTCTCTCTCTGAAATAAAAGTAGTTTGTCTTCCCAAGTTTATTTTCACTAAAATGTAAACTAAATGTGGTATAATCAAATAATGATTTAAAAATTAAATGCTCTTATGCCATATTAAAGGAATTATTGCAAATTGCAAAAGTAATACTGAAAAGGTTCCAAGTGCCACCTCCATTCAAACAAAAATTAAAAATAAAACTATCAAAAAAATTATTTTTTAAAAATACAGAATAGTCAGAGGCATAATTGCTTGCTTAAAGAGTGATGCAATTGCTGCTGTAAATCTGGAAAAACTGCTGCAAGGAAACTCACACTACATGTTTAGTCTCTAGAGCAAAGTTTCCGGCATCCCCCTCCCCCCATACTTCTCCTTCAACCCATGCACGGTACTAAGTACTATACGTTTTGACACCTTTCGTGTTGGGGTTTTCATAAAAAAAAAAAAAAAAAAACCCAAAGAGCAAATACAGCATCCGCTTCAGAAGAAAAACACACAAAAGTTTGAGGAGGGGAATGCAGTCCTGTGGGAACTTTTTGTTCCCTTCCGAAACTTTCCTGATGAGCTTACTTGATGCTTATCTATTCCGCATTTCTTAATTTTATTTATTTTATTTGGTAGTTTGACTTTTAATTTCTGCTTGAATGAAGGTGACAGTTGACACCTCTTCAGCATTACTTGTAATGATTTGCAATAATACCTTTAAAATGGTGTAATAGCGTTGAATTTTGTAAATCATTAAGTTTATTTTGTCAAAACATCAAAGTATATAAACACGATATTATTGATGATAAAACAAAGAACAGAATGATTTAAATAGTAATAATATAATTACAAAAATAAAATTTCTTTCAGGATTCATATCAGAGTAAAAAAAGATGTATGCCACCAGTAGCATAGCTACCCTTTTTCGGGCCCGGAGGCAAAGAACATGTTCGGGCCCCTACTTAATTAATGAAAATTGCAAAAAGAGGAGACAGCCAAAGATGCCGGGCCCCTATAGGACCCGGAGGCAATTGCCTTGCCTGCCTACATGGTAGCTATACCACCCTACTTACTAACCTGGTCTTAATTTTCCATGAATTTTGGTGGCCTTAGATTTTTACCATTTTGCAAACAAACAAGCTGACCTTAAGATAGAAGAAATCTTTATTGTACAGTAAAGATACAATAATGTGCCTGCCACAGCCAGGAGGCTAGGGGCTTGACAAGGTTAAGTTGTAATATAAAAACATGTACAGTATTACAAATAGATAACATGACATGAAATTAAATTAAAAACGTAGCATTAAATCATGCTATAGATATGTTCGGATATACAGCTATGAGTATATACATAGCTGTAATGTTCAGATATACAGCTATGAGTATATACATGTTCATATGTACAAAGCACATATAAGTCAGAATATTTCACATGCGTGCATTAAATTGTTCGGTATACGGTTTTGCATTTTCTTGTGAAACCGTTCATCGGTGTACCTGCGATGTGCTGTTCTGCGCCTCACAGCAGATAGCAGGTGGGGATATCAGTATAAGTCGACATCAGGCCATACAATAGCGGAACAAGTTTGGCCAGTGAGCACCTGTAATTGCGATCCGAAGCGAATTTCTGGAGGTCTACTTCGATCATTAGCAGGGCTTGTATTGTAGAAAGTACTTGACCGGGTAGAAATCTGTCACTGATCTTCAGCCTGTTCCACTATAGCTGAAGCAGAGGAGTGGCTCTTAGGGAAGGACATAGAACAGGCCACTGATATATATCCCAGAAGTCAGGGGAGTTGATCTTGCCAACCAGCATTTTGATAGTGGTCACAGTTCTCCTCATGTGGATTATTTGAGGTAGCCGTGAGATTTGAACTTGGTCGGCCATGCTGGTGGTCCTCTGTTGGGGAAAGGCAATGTTTGCAGGTTGCCCACTCCAGTATCCGGTATTCGCTGGCAAGGATGAGTTTCATGAGAGAAGGTAATGCGGAGGCTCATATTTCAGAGGCATACAGAAAAGTAGGATACACAATGGTTTGCAGATATTTGATTGTAGTTTTTGCATCTGTGTTATGAGGTTGTTGACAGGTACTCCAGCGCATTCGGCTGATCTTGCGTAGAACACAAACGATGTGACAGTTGAACCTAAGGTTTGGGTCGAAGGTTACATTGAGATCTTTGTATTTAGTTACACTTGGAATAATTGCGCCCTCCAGTGAGGGTTGTATGAGTGTGGGACACTTCTTCAGAGAGAAGACCATAATTATGGATTTTTGAGGGTTTAGTTTGAGACCGAATTGCTTGAGATAGTTAGAGAGCTATGATCTTATTACAGATTTCTGATGTGATCACTCCTCTGTTGGGTGATTGCGGTATTTCTGTTAGGAACTTTATATCGTAGGCGTAGGAAATAACATCATCTCTGTTACACACAAAAGGAATAAGCAGAGCGGTAAATAGTAGCCCCGATAAAATGTCACCTTGCACCACACCTGCATTGATGGATCGGGTATAAGAGAAGTTGCGATGAGCGAGGTACACTGTTCTATTGCAGAGGAGTGAGTGCAGAAAAGCAAAAACATCACCTTTTATCCAAAAGAAATTGGTTAATAGATTCAGACGGGCTGTGATATTGAGGCTATCAAAAGCAGCTTTGATATCAGCATAAACCACCACCATTTCTGCTCTGGACTCAAATGCATTTAGAATTGCCATTTGGACTGCCAGAAGGTTAATCTATTAGGGAGAACATAATGGCATTGCTTTGGTGGTTGTGGAAGAAGATGGCACGTTATGTGTGGAAGAAGGGCTTTTTCTAGTAGCTTTAGGAGCGTGGATATCGGTCTATAGTGTTTTTGGCTGGCTTGGAAGTTGAACGTTTGGTAGTGGAACGAGCGTATTTGCTCCAGGATGCAGGAAACACTATGAGATAGGATGGAGTTGAACAAGTAGAGCAGAGGATCAAGAATATATGGACTGAGGCACTTTATGATAAAATGCGGGACTTTATCCAAACCAACAGTGCATGATGGACGCAGCAAGTTGATGGCTTGAAGGAGCTGCTGTTGATTGATTTGAAAAGAAAACAGCTCATCATCTGGACCAGAAATGGAGTCTGGTTGGTAATCATATAGTTAGAAAAAAATTTTTTTTTTTTTTTTTTGGATATCAAGACTATTCGTTATAATGTTTCTGATCTTATTTTTCAATAAGAATAAATTTTTAAAGTTTCCCATTTTCAACTATTTCTTGTCATTTATCTCAAAAAAAAACCAAAAAAACTTCAATTTGGCATGCTCACTAGAGGGTTAATAATATATTATCTATTAAGATTCACAATGAAATCTAGCATTAAGAATTACTACAGAAAAATTATTTCAAAGGTCGCGGTATACTTTTGTTGTATATACAGGGGGGTTCTCAGTATCCAAGTCCCCGCAGTTACGAGGACTTGAAAATTAAAGGAAGCCCTTGAGAAAACTGACCAAGCACTTGTATATTTTTGTGAGAACGACCCTCTTCGTGATCGTGCAGCAAAATATAAGCTCAAAATTAAAGACACCAATGCTACAACACAATTTTATCCAAAAAAATACAGCTAAAAAAAGCAAACAACTCTGGATCATTCTATATTTGTAAAACGGAAAAATAGTGTAACTTCAATAAACTTTACTTAACCTTACATTTTTCATCATATTATAATAAAATATGTCTAATAAAATAATGGTCTCATTTTTCGGTTTCTTCAATCCATTTTTTACCATGTACAAGTACATAATGCACATTACAAAAATTTGGTCCCCATTTTAAGTGGAATTTTCTGGAACCAATTATCCTCAGATAACGAAAACCCCTGTACATATATGCCATTATCTAAAAATTTCATAAATTCATGGATATTCATGTGTAATTAGTACACCGGAACAAACCCATTTGTAATACTTTAGGAGGCTTCCGGATCAGCTAGTGTACAATCTTGCTACCTCTACTCTGCCAGATAGTGACTGGAAGGTGTCTGAGTAGTGTTTATGCGGGGGGCATTGTCGAGGCCACATTATGTCGAGGATCTGGGTATATTCTTACCATGTGTATGCCATTAGACCGGTCTGATGGCAGATGGAATATTATCTCCCACATGGAGATAACCTGCCAATTTCATGCCTTCCACTTATACTGAAAAATGTAACAGCAGAAAGTGCTGAAAGTGAAGTTTCTGAAGATGAAACTGAAGTCTACATGCCTGGAAGCATGTAGACCAGCCCTGAACATGCCTACACACCCAGAGTCTAGCACTTAACTGTTTTCACAGCATAAACTCAATGATCTGGTAAGAGATTTAAATTTACCAAAGTAATTCGCAGCACTCCTTGGTTTGTCACTCCTTAAGCCAAAAAAAACTTTGGCTTAAGATGTCTGTGTCTGTACCATGGGTCATGGTACAGACACAGAGAACAAGAAATAGTCCCCTACTTTTCTGAGGATGATGAGGATGGTTTTTTGCAGTAATACAAATGACTTAATGAATGAGTGTAACTAATTTACTAATTCAGGAATTAGTTACACTCCTACACAGTGGAGACTTTTTACTGATCATCAAAGAGGAGTTTCAAAGATGCATTGCTCCACAATGGAAATATGAGTCAATTCCAGTAGCTCACTATATGCATTTGAAAGAAACGTATGAGAAATTTAAGTTGTTGACAAATATTAAGTATGAAGAACATGGTTGGTTGGTTGGTTGGTTTGTGCTGACTTTAAAGTGATAAGCATGTTAATTAGATAGCAATCTGGCTACATAAAAATGCCTTGCTTTTTGTGAGTGGGACAGTTAGACAAGGAGCAAGCATAAGGCAGAACATACTTCATAAACCACTGGTAGACCCCAAAACTGTTCTTCCTCCTTCCACCCTCAAACAGGGTTTGATGAAACAGTTTGTGAAAGCTTTACCTCAGGAAGGTCCCTGCTTCAACTACCTTTGTACTAAATTCCTAACAATCACCCAAAAGAAGCTAAAACAAGTTATTTTTATTGGATCCCACATTCACAAACTAATGAGGGCCCGAGGTTTTGAGATGAAACAGGTATGGATTAGCTTCAGGTCTGTTGTTGACAATGTCTTAAGGAACAACAAGATCCAGATTATAAGAATATAGTTGAAAATGATGACTGACAATTGCTGGATGCCGAAGAGGGACTGTAAAGTAGAAGGATCTGCAAGAAAATCAAAGAAATGATAATTTGATCCATTATAGATCAGTTTTTAAAATGAGAGGTTAGTGTTTAGTGAACTTTTTAATTAGTATTTAACGTGTATTTAAAAATAAAAGCTAGTAAAAGCAGCATTTTGTTATATCAGTGCACAAATTCTGGCAAAATTAATAAAAATTTATGAAAAATCAAATATTCTGTTGTAATTTTTGAGAAACCTGACATGATGAAAACAAATGGAAGTCATTTTTGAAATCGGCATTAGAAAGTGACTCAGAAACACCCTTTTCTGAGAAAACATTGGTGAATCTTTTTCAAAATACTGAGTACTGTTATATGCAAATCAGTCAATTATGAAATCTGCAACAATCAATTATGAATTAAATATACTGTAATGTTATCTTTAATTTATATGTATATAATAAAGATATAATTTATGATATCTCTTGATTTATGAAGGAGCTCAAAAATGATTTTATTTTTATTCAAATTATTCACCACCTGATTGAATGCACTTATTACACCATTCTAAAAGTTTCTGGAGTCAGCAAAGGTGTCTAATAAGATGATGTTCAGTTTGATGGTTAAGTTTTTGTCTTCAACGTCCTGAAATCTCTTTCCTCTGAGGGCAGCTTTCACCTTGGGAAAGCAGAAGTCTGCTGAGTTTAAATTGAGGAGAGTAGGGTGGCAGCTGATCTGTACAAAGCCGTGTTTCATCAGAAATGTCCTCACAATAAGTGTTGAGTGGGCAAGACATTGTTGTGCCACAAGAACCAGCTGCATTTTTTCTCAAAATTGCAGCCTCACCCAGGAAATGCACTTCAATAGTTAAAACACCTGTATGGAAAATGCAGCATTGCCTCTCCCCCTTTAGGTACAAATTTCTTGTGGATCACACCCTGTTTGACAAAAAACATGATCACGAACTTCTGTAAACAAAACGTTTTGGGCTTCGGTGATGATTTTAAGTCCAATGCATCATTTCTCCAAAAACCAACTGCAAAAACTGCTGTTAAAGGGAAGACCTGCAACTAGGTGGAAGGATGGGATCAGTGAACTTTTGGGCATGACATTTTGCAATACCGCTCGTATAGCACATGATCAATGCAGTTGGAAGAATTTGTTGGTGGCCACAACAGCTTCTCGGGGGGAGAGATCAGGATTGTCTTGATAAGTCTGGATGAAGTCTTTACATAATGCCACTTTGTTGCTTCTACTCGTTTGTGAGGCCATGCAGTATGAATTTTGCATAGACCTTCCTTTTCCCTAAATCTTCATACATAATTTGACGAATCATCTCCTTACTGATATCCAGCTTGCATCCATCATTCCAAGGGTCAGGTCAAATGATGATCTCTTGCCAGTCACAATTTCCTAAACTTTTTCAACTCTGTCCTCATTTTGAGAGACACCTACTTCTTGGGTCATCATGAACATCCTCGCATCCATTTTTAAACTGATTATACCATTCAAACACATTGGTACGATTTAATGTTTCATCAACATAAAGAGTCTTTAATATTTCATATGTTTTTGTTAAAATTTTTCCCAGTTTAAAGCAAAATTTGATATTTGTTCATTTATCCCTGCAAGGAATGTTAAAGCTATTAACAACACTGGTTATTACTTACAACTGGTCAGCCTACTGGACAATCGCGGTATGCCCATCCATTGGAGGAAATCTGAACTACAACATATCATATCTAACTTCAAACATGACCAAAGCAGCAACAGACTGGAAACTTTATTGCCACACCTCGTATATATGATTAAAATTATATTTACATATTCACATTTATGTGTATGTTATTAAGATTAAAGTTCTGTTATCAGTCAACTAACAATTCCATTCAATTATTATATGCACACTCAGTGATCACTGAATTATGACCACCAATCTAATACTGCATTGGGCCACCATTATCATGGATAACAGCAGCTAGCCTGTTATCTACTATACTACCTAGGCCTAGGTAGTATAGGCCTAGGTAGACCTATACCATCGACTCCTCTAGATATCTGAAGGCACTGGTAGGGATCGGTAGCCATGCAAGACATTCCACAGTGTCAGAATAGATGATGGTTCCATGTTCACATGCCTCACTTCCCATTCTGAAATATTCTACAGGTGTTCAATTTAACTGAGGTCAGGCGAATTTGGAAGCCAATTAAGATGGGTAATATCGTCACTCAGTTCCTCAAACCACTCATGCACAATGCAAGCCTGATGACGTGCAATATTGTCTTAGAAGATCCTGTTTCTGTCCAGGAATAAAAGCAACATGGCAGGATCCTAGGAGCTGCCAGTAGACATCACCAGTGAAACAGTCCGTATACACCATTGGTCCTACTTCTCGCCAGAAAAACATGCTCCATAGTAAGCAACTGCTGCCACCTGCCTGGATGCTGAGCACCATGCACAATGGATCCATGGACTCTGGTTGCTTGTGCCACACAGGAAGGTGCCTGTCAGTGTGCTTCACCAGGTATTTGAACTTGCCTCATCAGCATATTCGTTTCCAGTCCCCAGTGTCCACCAACATGTTTTTGACACCAGAGCATTTGCCACAGATGATGATCAGCAGTGACAGGGTGTTATTAGGTAGTCTGCTGTGAACCCCATAAGTCTGGGTGTCCTGCACATCACTTTGTATATTGTTCTTGCATTCCACATATTGTATTGAGATGTCAACTATCACACAGTGACCTGCCGTTGGACCCATACAACATAATGCACTATTCAGCCACCGGGCATATCAACTATGGGTAATCCTTTACAGTTCTGTTGGCAGGAGGTGGTTTGACCCATTTAATACCATTTTTTGTATACCTTAACCAAACAATACATCTTGTCGGTTGCTGCGAGCAATAACAAAATGTGCTGTTTCTGATGTGGAAGCACCAACACACAAACTCCCACAATTATGCCTTTACAAAATCCACAATATCTTTACTATATATCATAACTGCTAATTTATCATTTTGACTTGCATGACCAAATGCAAATTACCAGTGCTCTAGAGTAAGCTGTTCAGCCTTTTATACAAGCTTTATGGCATAATCCATTACAAATGTTCAAAATTCAGTGATCACTGAATGTGTATAATCACTGAACACAACTGTTAGCTGAGCGGTACAGCACTTTAATTTTAATCACATCAAATTGAATCCTTCTGCCATTGTCTTTCTGGTTTCTTCTTCTCAATTTCATAATCTACTTTGCATATAATCAATTACGAAAATGCCATAATCGATTATGACTCTTGATTATGCCCGCCACTACTAGTGCTTTTTTTGTTTTATTTTTCCTCATTTAAGTGTATGTCAGTGCTTTTAAAATACAGTATACATATTTTTTTTGGTTTCAGTTTATTTTAATGTTTTTTTTTATTTTTTTATTTTAGCATTTTTATATATGTTAGTACTTTTAAAAATCTTTTAGTTTTCAAAGAAAATACTTAAGAAACAAATACTGTATTATGAAATTTCTCTTGAATTTCTGGAGTTGCCTCCAAAAATCTTCTCATTCCCCCAGTTTTAGTGCTTTTCAAAATATTTAATTTTTTTATAGCGAAACAGCACACGGAAAAAAAACAAATGTGTTTCTCTATTTGACTGATTTTCATACAAAGTTTTTTTCCTCTTCACTTTAGTGTTTTTGCTTATATCAGTGCTTTTTTCTATTTAGTAAAAAGCCAGCATCTTTAAATTAAAATACCTAACAGGATTTAAATTAAAGGCACTTTTCCACACAAAGTATTAATTAGTTTACTGATACACAAAGGACAATTATTACAATCAGACCCAAACAATCCCAACAACTAAATAAAACTGGTTGTTTCAGATTTCAATATCAAACTGCACCTTTAGACCTGAGTTTTTGGGTTCTATAAAATTATGTACAAAGAGACCTTTAAAGGCTATCAATGCATGACAAAAATCAAATTCTCTGGTTAAGAGTTTTAAATTAAAGCAGTATTTCTCAACCTTTTCGTTGCTGCAACACTTTTAAAAACATTAAAGTTTTGCAGCACACCTTTAAAAGATGCTAAAATTGTGGCACTATACTCTACTATACTAATATATTCACAAACGGGAAGTTACTTTTGTTGGGTATATTTAATAATGCACTTATTATTTGTTTAAATTTTTTTTTATTTTTTTTTTATGTAAACCCCAAACATGAGAGGTATTAGAACCTATAATACTTAGTACCGTGCTAGGTTGGAGGTTGAGAAGACAAAAGAAGATATTTGTTGACGTTGGACTTTAACTTCTGTAGACTGTAATTTTCAGGAAATACGTATGAAGGAAGGTTGTTCCAGGAAACAGCAGTTGAATGAATAAACGAGGAAGATGAAAAGTTGGTTCTGTGAGTTTGAAGTTGGACGGTAAATGGATGTTGGCTGGTGGCTGCACGTGTTCGGACTGTTTTGAAAGAGAGAGTGGAAATTATAGAAGCCAATTCAGAAGAACAGTGCCCATGGAAGTATCTGTAGAAGAGGCATACAGCAGAAACAGTACATCTATGGGACAGCAAGTGGAGAGACTCTGTTAGAGATGAATCATTAATTAACCTAACTGCCCTCTTCTGAATGGAATCAAGAAGCCACACCTCGACCCCTGCTTATGTTGGTTCACACCTGGGTGGTCACCTACCATGTACTTGTGCATGGAGATTATACCCAGGAGTACTACCAGTCCCACCATCGTGAAGGTGTAAGCAGAGGATTTGTCTGTCAAAGACCATCCGGACTTCGCCGAAATTGGGTCCACTTGACTTGAGTGTCACCCGAATATCAGTTCCATCAGCGTTTTAGACTCCCAGGTAGCAAGTGCAGCTTGTCCGGCATATCTGAGAGAATGTCTGTGACAACCTCAATATCTCTTTTTTTTGAAGACACATGTAAGTACATGAAATTTAAAAGAAATTTTTTGAACATACATGAAATATAAAGGAAAATATGTAAAAAATTAACATAATTATATAAACACAAACAAAAATATAATTCATTTTTATTATAAAACTTGGATTTATAAATTTGTTTTGGCTAAGTTAAGAACAGGGTGCTACTCCAGTGAAAAAAAACGTTAGGTTAGTAATGCCACCAATTCAGGACGGTTTCAAGCAATTAATGATTAGTAATGATTAGCAATACAGTGAAAAAAGGTTATGTTATGCCACTAATTTGGGGCAGATTCAAGCATTCTGGAGTGGCACCCTGTTATAAAGTTTTACCATTTTTTTTTTTTTTTTTTATTTGCATTTTCCGCTGCACACTTGAAGCATACTCACAGCACACAGGTTAAGAAACACTAAATTAGAGTTTCACATTACCTTCCAAATTATCCTTAATCATACAGGGTGTCTGTAAATTATTAACCTTATTATGAAGCATGATTAAAATTTTATTGAAATAGATATTGTAAAATGGCTTGCTGCACTTAATAAAGCATCCATTCTAAAATATCCAAAAACATCATTATGAAAACAGTGTACAGAGTTGGGTGTTTTATAAACATTATATCACACAACGTAAAAAAAGACCATAAAATGAAACCATATAAACTGTCATTTGTGAATTATCAGATGCAGATCACCAAAGGAGAGTGACAGCTTGTGACCATTACCCACAACATCAAAGATCATGTTTAGCAATGAGTGTGCTGTTTACATCAGTTCATCTCCACACTGTTTATGTTTGGAGTGATGTCAATCTACATTATGTGGAAGAAGTGCAAGACCATCCACCATGTTATGGTTTGGGCAGCATTATCTGCCTAGCACCTTGGTCCTTACTTTTTTTTTTTTTTTTTGACAGGCCAATCACCCAGCTGTCACATCTGAACATGCTGGAAAATTACTTCATACCAGTATTAGAGACATGGACTAGCCCACGAAATTTATTTTCATGGGCGAGTCCATGCCCCATAGGGATTCATCAAAGTTAAGGTTGTGGAATATTGCATGGCATCTGTTAATGAACTGAAGCAAATTTACACAGTTGGAGGAATTTGTTTGTGGCCACAACAGCTCCTCAGGGATCTATGTGACTGAAAGAAGATGGCAACAATGGACATTATACAATGCACTTTATGTCTAAAGCACACGATAATGTTGCACTAATGTAATAAGCAGTGGTATTAACGATTTAAAGTAATATGTAGGAGTGGGTGTATTTGCGAAACGCTCTGGGACTTCAGGAACACCCTGCACAATTACTACATGCTGTTTCAATTGGTTATTTGGTTTTTTTTTTTTTTTTTTTTTTAAGAGCATTAGCAACTAAGGCCATATTGCTCCGGGATATGCGGTGGTCATTCCTTCACCTTTCCGCATCCTCCGTATTTGGTGGTGACGGGCTCAAACCCCAGTCTAATCAAGAAGCGTGTACTATGCATTGTTGCTCCTTCCCACCTGGCTACGGAGGCACCTGTGTTTGTTTGTTTCAATTGGTCTGATAAGGTGTGCAGTTATTATTACCTATCTAAAAATGAACACAAATTTTATATTCTTTTGGTATTCTATTTATCTGAATATTCATTAGTATTAGTAACGGCCGCATGGTGCAAGAAAGCCTATGGCTTATGCTGTACCAGCCAAAAAAAAAAACCCAAATAAAACAATGACAAAAAAATAATAATAATAAATAAAGTAATAATTAATAAAAGAAAAGGAAATTAAACCTATCATCCTATGCATTTCCCTCACCCGAAGGTACTATCCAGATGACCTTTGAATTTCCCCAAACTGTCAGCCTCTACCACCCATGTACGCAACTTATTCCAGTAATTTATAACTCGCTGGCTAAAATAAAACTTCCTGCAGTCCAATTTAAACATCTCCCCCCGTAACTTGAATTTATGTCCCCTAGTTTGAAAATTTCGTCCTCATTCATTTTACTGATGCCTCTCAGAGTCTTAAACACCTCAATCAAATCTCTCTAAGGTGTCTAGTTTCCAAACTCTGCAACTCACATATTTGAAGTCTTTCTTCATAAGGACGCCCTTTTGCCAATCTCACCAGGTGAGTTACCTGTCTTTGCACTTTCAAGAAGCTCGACATCTTTCTTTAGGTGCGGTCTCCATACTTGAACACAGTATTCCAAGTGTGGTCTTACAAATGCTTTATATAATGGATTATCACGTCCCTAGCTCTACTTGCAAAAGTTCGATAGATCATCGATAGGACAACACGGGCCTTCCTTGCAACCTGCTTACAATGCTCAGAAAATTTCAGGTCTGACATTATCGTAACACCCAAGTCCTCCAGTACTGGGTATAGTTGAACCCCACCAAGTGAATAAGTTATTTTGAGATTACTGTTTCCCAGGTGTAATACCTTACACTTTGTTGGATTAAAGCATAGCTGCCATTTTTCTAACAATTCCTGAAGTCTATCTAGGTCTCTCTGAAGAAGCTCAGCTCAACAGTGATCATTAACTACTCTACCAATTTTAACATCATCTGCAAATTTAGACATCATGCCCTCTATCCCTTCATCAATGTTGTTTATGAAAATTACAAACAACAGTGGTCCTAATACTGATCCTTGAGGAACCCCACTTCTTACATCAACCCAATCTGGGGAATAGCCATTTATCACAACCCTCTGCCCCTTGCCCTGAAGCCATCCTGATATCCATCTAAGGATTTTCCCAGTGATTCCAACCTGTTCCAGCTTATAAAGCAACTGCTCATGTGGGACTGAGTTAAAAGCTTTGCTGAAATCTAAATAAACAATGTTGAAATTATTCCCTAAATCCAGCTCACGAGTGACCCTTTCAAAGTAGCAAACCTGATTTGTTAAACATGTTTCTCTTTACAAAACCATGCTGAGTATCCTTGAGAATTTCAATTCTATCCAAATGATCCTGAATTCCACCTCTGATCATTGCCTCCACGATTTTCCCTACCACTGAAGTCAGACTGACAGGTCGATAATTTCTCACTTCACTCTTAGAACCACCCTTATGTATGAGAGATATATTGGCACTTTTCCAATCCAAAGGAATCTCCCCAGGGTCTAGTGATGCTCGCATAATTAGCCTCAATGGTTCAATGCACTCACTTGCCGCCTCCCTTAAGATTATAGGATATATTCCATCAACTCCAGGAGCGTTACTGGCCTATAGGCTCAAAAGTTTTTTCATTAAATGATCTTGCAAAATTTCAATATCATTAATTACATATTTTTCAACTTCGCTCCCACAATTTCCCATTACCACAAAAGGTTTTTCTTCTGCAAATATCGATGCAAAAAAACTATTGAGTTCATCTGCGACGGCAGCTGGTGTATTTAATACTATCCCCTTTCCCTTATGTATGGGTCCCATCAGGTTTTCCTGCTCTTCTTAGCATTTATATATGTGAAGAATTCCTTATCTTCCCCCCCTCTTTGCTGTTTTCTAGCAATTTCTCATAAACTGCCTTTGCCTGTCAAACCTTTTCTGCAGCTCTATTACAGATCATCTTGTAGCTGTTATAGGCTTCAGTACTTTTTACTGCTCTAACTTTTCCATGCCACCTTTTTCTGCTCAAGTAATGTGGCAACTTCACTATTCATCCAACTTGGAACCCTTCTCGTGGAGTATTTTTTTAATGGTGAATATGCATTCAAGGCATCTGTGATTAATGTTTTAAAAACATACCACAGTTCAATTGTATTCGTTCTCTGTGCAATAGCTACCCAGTTAATAGAGGCAATGTAGCACCTTAAGTCATCGTAATTTCCTTTTCTGAAACTATAACCCATTCTTTGCCTTTTACTACTGCTACCTCTCTCTTCATCATCCACCGTAGAACTCCGTGATCACTTCCTGCTACTGGTTCCTCTACTGTCAGCTCTGTTATGTCATCTGATGCATGGGTGATGAGGTCTAGGATATTCTTTTCTCTAGTACTTTTCCTGACATGCTGATACAAATAACAGTGATCTAATTGATTTAAAAATTTTGTTCCCCATGTCGAGTTTCCTTCCCATTTACTCCAATCAATTAGAGGCAAATTGAAATCACCCACAACTGACGCTTACTTGCCCGTTCCATTTGCATGTAAAGCGTTTCGTTATAATCTTCACAATCATCTGGTCTGTAGATTACTCCTACTCGCATTATACCTTTGTTTCCAACTATCTCACACCATACAGATTCTATACTAGCACGTGAAATGTCTGAATCCGGGAAAGCTATCGTCGCACACAGGCTGCTTCTGATAAGAAGTATTACCTCACCACCCCCACTTCTATCTACCCTATCTTTCCTAAATACATTATACAAGCTGTACTGAAACTCATCATCCCCTATTTCCGGGTGGCACCAAGTTTCCGTAAGCCCTATTATGCCCGCTTTACTTGTTTTAACCAGCAGTTGGAATTCGCTCATTTTATTGACGACACTTCTAACATTACTATATAAACAATTGACTTACTGTTCTCGTATATTTAACAACCCATGAAGTGTAAGTTCATGCTTTACGTGATGGAAGCCTCCTAATCCACGAATCCGATAAATTTACATTTCGTGCATCTCGCAAATATGAATTTTGCATACTTATCGAAAAATGCTTGCATATTTCCCAACAACGGTGTCTAAACTTAGTTTCAATACGGCATATAATTATGCAGATTTTTGCTGTCGGCAGCAAAGCATTGACTTTAATTAACACTTGCCAATACACCTAATTCATAGTAAGAATTCCAATTTACTTATTTACAAACCTGAGGTAGACGAAGCAATATACCCGAAGTTTGAATCAATTCACACCCCAATATCCTCAAATCTGCTTCAGTGTTACTATCAAGGTCGTCCGAACGCGATGGTGTTGGTAAACGTTTATCCGGAGGTAATATACTGTTTTCCAACGATAAAACAACTTTACCATACTGTGTCTTTGGAAGAGCACTATTCTCAACAGCATTCTGAACACCAGCCATCTTGGACGAAAGAGCTTCAATATCCAAGAAAGAATTGGTAACAGTACGCCGATTGATATTTTATCACAATTCCATTAAAAATTAAATGCTGCCTAGCTTAAGGAAAAATACAAAACCCACATCAAGATAAATGACTGTTCATTTTGTTAAGATTTGTGAACTCCGTACTCACAAAATTAAAAATGTTTATTAGAACTACTTCCAAATTACACAAAAACCAGCGCTACGAAATGCTTATTAAGAAGTACAACATGGCGGAAAGGTTAGTTAGACAAAATCCAGCGCCATCGTATAATATATGGGAAGTTGAATAGTTATTCCAGAAATCTTTTTTATTCTACAGGAAATAAAACTCATTAAAATTCGACACTTTACAATACAGAAGTTTAATGTTAAAAATAGTAAGAGCTTCTTTTTTAAGTAACTCGCCTCTACAGTTACTTAAAAAAGTTACTTATAGTTACTTAAAGTTAAGACACAGTAACTATAATTTATCGGGCTATAATTAATGTCAATATAGAATTCTTTAAAATTCGGCCCATTCTGTTAAAAAAAAATCATTTTACAATCCTGGTTTCAGGAGAACCTACACGCACAAACTTTAAAGTTTATGCTTGCAGTTTAACATTTCTGCCACTGAAGCTATTAAAGGACCTTAGCTGTTGGACGAAGCTATTAAAGGACCTTAGCTGTTGGACGCTGCGTCCATCTAAGGCAGCGTCCAACAGAAATTAAAACGAAAAAAATCGAAATTTCCTTCCTCCGAAGGAAGCAAAATCGTTTTGAATATTTTCGTTACATTCTTTTTAATTTTTGTTTGCGTTAAATTGATTTTTAATTGTGTTAAATAGGTTTTTAATTATTTATTTTTTACTCTAATGTAAGTTTTCGATTTTTTCGTTTTAATTTCTGGAGAGTATCATACGGAAGTGTTCTACGTATTATATTGAGGTAAACTCCTCTTATTATTTTACAAATATTAATATCAACGTAGAATGTATTGAGTATTGCAGCTCTGATTCACACTATATAAACTGTCTATGTAAATGGATCTCCTTTATGTTTTTCTATCTAGAAAATAAACTTTTTTTAAAAATAAAAATTTAACAAGTATTGGTTATTAAAAAGGAATCGGTTATCGCACGTGAATTTATTGCGTGAATCAGCAGATTGCCACAACTTCAGGCATTCAGACTAAAATAGTTATTTTTTATTGTTCTCTTTGGTATCTCTATTAATAAAGAAAACGAAAGAAATGGTTATAAGAAAGGTAGTAGTAGTAGAAGAAGGTCATTTACTTTCAGGAACGTTTCACTTTGCCATTGAGATACTTAGCTACAGGCTGGGGGTACGAAAACCTAGAGAGACTAGTGGTTTTCAACTCAAAGAAGAGTCTAGGACGAATCCGCCCCCCATCGTGAAAAGGGTTTGTTTTCACTTGCAGGGTCAGACCTTTAGAGTGCGTTGTGTGATACCCTAGGTTTTCCAGGTTGGGTCTTCCTTTTCAACCTAGAGCCGCAATAACCCGTATTAAAATAATATTACTTAGCTGATTTATTCCCACCTTTATGTTTGTTGACGGTGGTGTTTTATCTAGAGACTTCTTGCTCTAACTAGATTCCTCTATATATATATATGTTCACTTATCTATTTATATATGTCTCTTAGTTCAGTTTATGCCCCCAAGTAAATAAAAGGATCATGGACACATTTATGGATTAACAGATAAACATTTTAATAGAGAACAGGATTATTAACAATACAACTATTCCACATATGGTGGTTATGGGCAAGAGTCAAGACAACAGAGTTATTGGCCAACACCTTACAATTACCTCTTTAGAGTGGGCCCTTAGACAACTGAGTAGTGGTACAATATCTTATTAGCTTGTACTTAGTTGATTCAATGATCAATATTACGCCCTTTTAATGATTCACGACATTACATAATTCTTTCACCCTAACATTGTTGGAATTTGGTTCGGGAGCTGTCTACTTAAGAGGGGTGTACTGTTCCGTTTGGAGTGGTTATGTGTGTATGTGTGGGGCGGTGTCACGAGTCCGGGGTGTCTAAATAAGCAAACTATTTGCAGAAGGAGCACTTACCGATCAATTTCACGGACTTTTGTGTGCCTCAACGTCAGTAGCTTCTAAGGAGAACTCGGGAGAATGTTGCTGCAGGCGAATTTTGAGGACTCGTGTCCACCGTGGACGTGGCGACCGCACTACGGGTAGGGGGTAAGACGTTCACTTCTGGTCTACGTTAACGACCTGGCTTCCTCTCTCTTTTTTAGCTCCGCGCCTTCCCTTTTTACATAACCTCACAAACATAAAGGAGTTTCGGATTGGACACTAAATTCCTGGGGCGACCCTTGCCGTCCAATGAGGATTATGACCTAGAGACAATGTCAACAGCCCTCTAGTGGGACCTTTCCAGGTCTTGGTGCACGCACCTACGCACATGCTGGCTGGGCATCTGCTTCCATCCTGTTGACTTGCAGGCCCACTATCTCTGCATCCTTGTGTACAAGGCTATGCCCATAAACTCGATTTCCTTTCTCGCTTACCACTGCAGCGTTCACCATCTGGTACTGGTGATAACATTATCTGTGACAGGAATCAGGATGTAGGCTAGACTGGTGACTTCACTTTCTTTTCGTATTCTTTTTTTTTTTTATATTCAATGAATGTATTTAACTAATATAGACTTGCTTTTACTTTTGCAGCAGAGCTTTTTCTGTCTAATTAGATTCATAAATAAAACAGCTAACTTTCTTGTAATTTAAATCCCCAACTAATAAAATAGCAATTCGCTCCCTTTTGAGAGTCCTATTCATATACGTTCCCCTTCTTTGTCAAAACCGATCACCATTCTTAATGTGATTCCCTGATGTATAAACAATATTCAGTTATGCATTCAGTTATGTTTCAGACTTGGTAATGACCAGGAATTACTGGGTGTCTCCTTGACTCTAACACTACGGAAAGTATAGACTTGTGGCGGATTTAATGTCTCTGAAAAAGATTAACTTCCGTAGCAGGAAACGCAAAACTTTCACTTGGAAAATGTTGATTCACACAGAATCTGTTTTGTCTTGAACAGATTCGGAATATGTTTACGATTTGAATAATGTCAATTATTAATAGACAGCTGCTGTAGTAACTACATATTAGAATAAAAAGGGGGGTGACTGGTTGCCTTGGCAACATTCCTCCCTTCACCAACTGTGAAGACCAAGGATTGGTCGAAAACACTCTCCCTCCCCGGAGTAGAACCAAATGTAAGCTGATAAACTTTACCATTTATTTACTAGTAGTATTGTTATTCCTCTTATTCTATTTATTGCTTTACTTTTTATTTATTATTATCATTATTATTAAAAAGGTACGTGATATGAGTGCGTTCTTTTGTGTGGTAGGAATCCTCCTCGGTAAAGTTCAGTGCGACCGACTGAAGAAGTTGCAGGGTGCCGTTAGGAGCCGCAGGCCCTTTCCTCCCTTTCTAATTTACGGTATGCTATCAGGAAAGAGTAATAACTGAGCTTAAAATTGTGAAACGCGAATCTTCTAAGTATGTGTCTCGTTTGCGCTTAAAGTTTGCTAAGTTATCACCGAACCTCGAATACATTTTTTTTTTTTTTTTTTTTTTAAGTTAATTTCCGCAGTTATGCCTCTAACTTGTAAGAAATTTACATTGATCATTGATCCAATTTCTTTACCAAAACTTCATATTAATTTATCAAAACAAAATTTAACAACAATAGATCACCAGAGTTGGTGAACAAATCTTCATTGTGGTATCACACACACTTCTGGAACAGTTCGTTGGCACTTTAGGAAGGTAGAACTAAAAGTCTAATTTGGAAAGTTCGACAACAGCTTTCTGCGAAAATCTTGTAGGAAAACACAAATAGCTTCACTTAACCGATTCACTTCTGGAACGACAGCGTCGCTGTGGAGAGCAGGTCCTTATTTGAACAAAGTTCTAGTCTGTCTGAAGAAGAACGGAATAGGATATTGGTGTGTTTGAGTCCCTGGGAGTTACATAGATCTATATTTCTCCTCTTTAAATGGCACTTACATTAAGACAAGTCCTAATACATTGAGAAACACTAAGAAAACATCGGCCCAACCTTGATGATGGCACATCTCTCTTGTCATCACTCATTGCCCATTTACATGAAAGAGAAAGAACAAAACGTAATATCAGTATTACAAATCAGCTCATAGTATGATATATTATGTCATTTTACAATTGACTATTAGTATCCATTTCAATCAATGTTATATTTCTTGATTTAACACTATATCTTAGTTATACATATCACTATAGTAAATAGATAAGTACAGTACCTTAACCATCAAATGATAAAGTTAAATGTTACATGTTCAAATTAACTTCTTAAACTTCAAAAATACATTTCTGGGTGGCTTTTCGTTTGATATATCCGAAACCATCCCAGTTCAAATGGAACTACATATATATTTGATATATATATATATATATATTTTTTTTTAATAGTTAATGTCCGTATGGGATATACTATAATACGATACAATACGTTAGGTTACCTTATATCTTGAGATAACATACTCATAGTGAGATCTAATAATATTATATGATATAAGAATCTGGATATAGTAATATGACATGACCATAAACTAACCATTTCAATTCAAGTTACATAGAATTACCAATATTCATTAAGAAGCTTATTACAATATATATATATATATATTTTTTTTTTTTTTTTTTTTTAAACATCCTTCCTCTCAATTTCAGAAATTCAACCAAAGAAGTTTAAATCATTACATAAGTATGCATTATATAAGTATGCATTGAGAATATTACTCATCATCTTTCAGCAACCTTTTCATCACAGACTTCTTTATAATGTGAATGCTTTTAAGAAGGAATAGAGTGCATACTTTATATACCAATTAAGTTAACATTGCGTCTTAACATAGTTTACCTACCAATGGATTACCCAAAATAATATTTGGAAGGCAAGGTTGTAAGTATACAACCTTTTGGAGCTTACCTTTCCAAAAAAAATTTTTTTTTTTTTTTTTTTTAAAACTCTGGCTAAGAACAGTTTTGGATTTCATTCTTTTTCTAATAGTTCCACATTTACATATTTAGACCATCTCTTCCTTGCAGCGTGTGACTTCAATGTCCGGTATCTGCTGATGATTTTCTTGGTGTGTGGTCAAGCATGACAGGGCTTTAGATTCAGCTGGTTCAATCTTAGCAATTTCTTCGTCACGGTCAACAAAGGAAGGGTTACTCCCGACTATCGCTTCTCTTTCTAATTCTGTTTCTGTAGTGGCAACCTTTATGAGTATTGACCGGAGAGTTTGTCTAAATTGAAGAAAGTTCCATCGGCTAACTTGCTTTGCTAGATTTCGTTCTACTTCAAGTGGGTCTTCAATGGCTAGTGGGGACTTCCATTCCCACTCAGCTCTTCGGAAGCACATTCTTCCACGTGTGATTGATATGATTACGTTCTGGTAATCAAATTCTTCGCTGTAAAAGAGTAACATACGTAACCAAAGTTCTCCAACTTGATCTTGATTCCTCTTCCATATGGGCCAAGTGTTGATTATTTCTCCTAGGGTATTCTGAAAAGATATAGGTCGTCGCTCTATCCACCAGTCTCTTGTCATCCCAGGTATCTCCTGTAATACTGGGAGGACGGGTGGACGAACTTGTTGTAGGTAATAAATGACCATCAAGGACAGTCCGTAGGAGGATAGGCCATGTGTTCCAATTTTTTCCTTGTGAAGTTTCTTGGTGATGTTCTTCAGGCTCCCTACGAGAATCTTTACCCTTACATCTAATCTTACGTAAGTCTGGAGAAGGTAGCTACTAGCTTCAGCAAGTGAATTGTTCAGACAAATTGTAACTCTTAGTTTTTCTCGTCGAGGCCCACGACTCTTAAAATCTAATCTCGCCACTGGTGTTCGTGCATGAACAATTGCGTCTGCTTGTATGCACAATGTGTGGATTTTCAAACCTGTACATATTTCCTCGATGGTTCTCTCCACCAAATCTCTTTTCTTTCCGGATTCGAGGACTGGAATATTGGCATTAATATCTAAAGCTGAGTACCAGGTATCAAGTCGGGTAATTGAGGAACCAATAACTGATAGACTGGAGCCAGGATATGTCTTACAGATATATCCTCGAACGTACGCAAATAATGTTTCTTTCTCCTTCCACTCGCTTCTGGTGGGGTTCTTTTTGAAGGTATGGCGACTACAAGATGTAGTCAGAGCTTGTAATCGTAGTGGATTGGTCAGTGCTTGTATCACCCGTTTCTGAATGTCATATAGCGTATCGGCAGAAAGTTGTGAGCGTGAGCAACATTCCTCAGTGTGCGGATCTTCTATCTTCCAAATGGTCAACTCTCGTTCGAGTTCTTCTACTGACTCAACTCCTCCAATTGCCATAATTGATCTCTTTTTATCCACTCGATGAATTTATTCGCCTGTAAAATGATGAATTTTCTTGTAAGCGTTGGGTGTCCGTGTGGTTATGAATAACGATTTACGAGAACAACTTTCTTGTCTTTACTAAATTTCTTAACTACTTCCTTCTTCTATCTATGCATGTATATATTAGAGGTAGGCATATTAATTGCATAGGTTATATGCTGTTCATTATACCCATACTATATGTGGTGATTACTTAGCACATAGCAATATTAATTGATGTTTGAATCGAATCTGATTATCATGTAACAATAGTAACTCTCAAATAACTAACAACTCTCAAAACTACTTAAATGGATTTTTTTTTTTTTTTTTTTTTTTTTAATTTCTGAAAAGACATAAAAGTGGTAAAGGAGGAAGGGCCTCCTCATCATAGATCCAATCTGCACTATCCGGTTGTTTCGAGTTCTCGGTGGTACTTAAATTGTTGGCTACATGTTTAGACTTTATAACATTACTCTCTACGATGCTGATGACTGTTTGTGTTGATACGTTTCTGGTCATAGGATAAGTGTCTACTCTTTGCCTGCAGTATTTCTGCCAGATATGTAAGAATGGACTGTGAATATGGTCAACTTGGCTAACAAACTCCCTGGCACCTTGCTTCACGCTTCGCTTGCGTTTACGGACTCTTCTACACATCTCACAGTGAGTTTCTTCTGTTGAGTCCATCGCATAGCGAGTGAGAGATTGGCCTTTTAAATCTGAAACTGTAGAACATCCTGTGTGTGGTTCGCCCGTTATGGGGGAAGTGTACTTACAAACGATACGACCTTTACTACTCTGAAAACTTCTCCACCGACTCATTCTGAATTTGTAGCTGTGAATATTGTTTTTTTTTTTTTTTTTGATTATAGAGTTATGAGGTAGGTGGGGTTGAAAGGAACATCTTTTTTTTTTTTTTTTTTTTTTTTTTCTTTTCTTAGAATAATCCTTTTAAAGAATTACCTCGTATTCAACAATTCCAGCTATTGGCGCTAAGTAGGTAGCTGCTGGTGTCCCCATCTCATTTACGTCAAAACGGCCATGGTCATCTCCCCCACAACAACATTTCGTCAATATCAAAATTCCGAGACCTATAGTAACTATGAGGCTGCTGGCCACTGCTAACACTAAAGTTATAAATTCAAAATTCGTTTGCTGTGGACTTACCATAACTGTTATTTCTGTTGTTCCCCACTCGTTGATCGCGTGAAAGATGTACTGACCATAGGTGTCAGAGGTGACTCTTATAAGGATCAATGTAACACGAGTATAACTGGTATAGTTGTGAACCTTAAGATCCCATCGAAATTGGTCTGGAAGCGCCTGTCCTTCAAACGACCAATACCAGTTTCTGACTGGTGGCACATTCTTAATCATACATGGGAGGTGTAGAATTTCTTCCAATTCTGCTTCGTGGTTTAGCCTACAGTGCACCAGAGGCGGTCCTGAAATAAATACAAGACAACCATCTTGAATTGTGGGAAATGGGGAACAAGAAACGTAGCATTCATATCTTCCAGTTTTTCGTTCTTGCAAGTTGTCAATGATTAACTCCTGTGAGTGGGCATTGTGGAGAATTACTCCATCCCTCTTCCATTTAATTTGTGTTTGGGGTTTCGCATGCACGGTACAATTTAGAATGATGGTTTCGCCGATCTGGGCGGCAGTGTCATTTAATTTGGACAATAATACAGGTTTATACATAATGTCAATACGATAGGTTTTGACTGAGAATCCCAATTGATTTTCCGCTAAACAGGAAATTAAATCTCCATCATTCTCTTCCTGCAAGTCGCATATTTCCAATAAGGGTCGATTGGTCTCATGAAGTGTTACATTATTCCGATACCAGAAATAATTAATTTTGCTGGGGTTCGCTTTAACATGACAGAAAATTTGTAGGTCATCTCCCACCATTTTTGGACTCTTCATAAGTTGCATAGTTAGTCTAGGCTTGAATTTTACATTAATGACAACTTGGGCATAACGAATTTCAGTCAGCGCCGGGTGCTCCGTAACGCAGGTAATGATTTTCTGGTCCCAGGAATCGTTGATCGATTTTAGGTTCCATGTTACATCTACAATTGTTGTTTTGTTTACAGAGTCTACTCGCTCCTTTAACGTAACATCTGACGTCACTATTTGTTGACCCCAATCCCTCCAAAATATACTTGGGGATGGCTTACCTGAGATCACCCGACAGGTCAGTATTAATTCTTGTCCTTCTATTAGGTTAAACTGGGCACCTTCCACAATAAAGGGTGGATCTGGGGGAATCAATACTGTCAGAAAAGCTCTGGAGGAAACACTTACACTCCCATCAAGGAGGGTTAATTCACAGTGAAAACTCTCTTCGTCCTCCAATTCGACAGGCTTGATTTGCAGATTGTACGTATTCGCCACAGTGGAAACAATACCATATCTGGTCCAGATTCCAATATGATATTCATCTCCTAGGGATCTACCATCTCTAAACCACTCGAAGTTTTTCACCGGGGTTGTACTGCTACACGGTAAAATCACTGATTTCCCCAAAATAGCCGTCCGATTGATCGGCTGCAGGAGAAAAACATCTTCGGTGACTATAGCCTGGATATACATTAGAAAAGCTCCAAGAATTACAATCATTGCTCCACTCATCTGTCGTGTCCTCTTGAAAGCCTTAGGTCTATACCTAAATAATAGACATATCTTCCTTTCAGATATCTTATGTTATCTATTCCTAACAACAACAAAAATATCCAAATTTTTATTTCCAGGACGAAGAAAATTCAATATTTGTATTTTCGAATAATGAATATAAGGATTTACTGTTAACTTAAATTTTCTCCCCTTTTTTTTTTTTTTTTTTTTTTTTTACATAACTGTTTATTCATTTCGTTTTTCTTTTTGTACAGATTATTTCCCTGAGTTTGCGAAGGTACTCTTACTCCTTCTTAAGACTTCAGCGGTCTTTCTTTCCACGATAGTTTCCGTGGTAGTGGCCACGAAGAGTGTTGATTTGAGAACCTGTCGAAACATCTTGAAATTTGGCCAACTGAGTGGTCTTCCAAGATTACGATCATCCTCAAAAGGATCCTCGACTACGAGCGGTGAGCTCCACGCCGGTTTCGCACTTCTTAACAACATCTCATCTGTTTTTATCGAAATAATGACGTTTTGGTACTTAAATTCCTCGCTATAGTATAATAGCATTCGGAGCCATAGCTCCCCGACTCCATCGCGATTCTTTTCCCGTCCGGGCCAAGTTTTAGATATCCATTCTACTTCATACTGAATGTGGGCAGGAGGCTTCCTTTTCCAGTAGTCCTCGGTAATTCCAGGTAACTCCTGTAGGACTGGGAGAACTGGCGGATGAACCTTCTGCAGATAATAGATTACCATTAGTGAGATTGCGTATGACGATATCCCATTATGCCCTGCTCCTTCAATATGGAACTTCCTCGTTACGTATTTTAGATTCAAGATAAGGGTCTTTACCCTTACGTCCATATCCACATACAAACGAAGTAAAGCGCTGTTGGCTTCGGCAAATCGATTGTTTAGACATATATCGACCAACATAGTCTCCCGTCTTGGACCCTGGCTGTTATAGAGTACTTTAACTATGGGGACTCGGGCCTGAACAATGGCGTCTGCCCCCATACAGTTCGTACGCCTTCGAAGTCCAGAGCATATGGTTTCTAGTATTCTTGTTTCGGAGACCTTTCTCACCTTAGAGTGCACACCTGACAACTTCACATGGACATCTAAGTCCGAGTTCCATGTATCAAGTCCAGTAGAGGTTGAACCAATTATCGATACTCTAGACTCGGGATACATACTCAAGATGTGTTTCTTGACAGATGCGAACAGAGCTTCTTTCTCGGTTCGTTCTTTGATCGTAGGGACTAAGGTTTCAGTCTGACGGAGGCACAGGACAGATAGTCCTTGTATACGTAGTGAATTCGTCAAAGCTTGCTGCAACCATTCCTGAGTAGTCAAGTTTGTGGACACCCGCGGGTGTAAATAGTATCTTTGAGCCTGATGCACTTCCATTCTCAAATTATTCAATACCTCCTCAATATCCTCTACGGGGTCAGCTCCTCTGGTAGCCATGCCCTGCTAAGATTTTCCTTGCTGTCTTGACTTGCCTGTAACATGATGAGTTTGCCTTAGGCAGTGTGGTTGAGAATGTTGTTTTTTTTTTTTTTTGATCAATGAAATTTCTCTCAAAGATTATCCTCATTACTATTGGTATGGTTATTCATTAGTATATATATCTATATATATATATATATATATTTTTTTTTTTTGTATAAGGATTACAAAACAAAGAGGCCTATTTTGTTCCCTCCTTTTTTTTTTTGAAATAATGGTGGCCCCCCTTTTTTTTTTTTTTTTTTTTTTTTTGATCATTTATGAATGCTCTTCTTCCCTAATCTATCAGCTCCACGCAATTTTCTTTGTCGCTGGGGCCGTCTGAATGATCTGGGGTCTTTGGGCCCTCCAGGGCGTCAAGTACGTCCCAAGGATCTTCTATAGCCAAGAGGCTGAGACTTGGAGCAAAATACACTGATTTAGTCAACCAAGACGCGATACACGGCACTCGCTCTATGGGCACTGGTTTTGGGTCTTGTATTGTTTCGAAAATCTGCACAAACTCTCTATTCATCGTGGTGAGAGCCCCTAATAAATTGATTGCTCCATTGGCTCCTTCTAACTTATCACAAAGACGTTGAAGAAACCAACTCCCACTTTTCTTCATTTGCCAGGATTGGCATCCCTGTACTGCTGAATGTACTAAAAGAAAATCTGCATGGGCGAAGGGTTGAATGGTTGATAGGTCAATTTTTATCTCTGCCGGCGGTACTTCAGAGCCGGTTAGCCCGACACCATGGCAGTTCTGAATAAAATATATTTTAGGTTTACCTTTCAAAGTAGGTGCATTCACTTCCAAGAGAGGATAGGTGATGTGATCAAAAGTATACGAACCATCTCGTGCAAGCAGCTTATTATCTTCCCCATGGGTGATGATACAGCAGACAAAGCAGTCTACATGTGACTGGTCTTCAGCCGCAATGCCCTCTAAGATCGTACCAATTTCTACCACTGATGCATCATAATAAATCTGGGCTAGGAATCCCATGGATGCAAAACACCCACGCACACGCTCCGCATCCTGAGAAGCACTCATCTCATCACATCTTATCGGTGTTACTTCAAATATCCGGTTACACAAGATCACACAAACTCCTTTCGTACTGTGATTCATTCGATAAAATTCTTCTCCCAGGACCTGTTGAGGAATCGAAAAAGACGGTTCAGCATTATGAGGAGTGACATTGCATCCTAAGCGTCTCTCCATTAGATCTGGGAATTCGACACGCTCGCAGATTATCCGGGCCATTCTCACGCCTTGCCCAATCACAAGTCTCCTGGAACTGACATTAAAAAAAGTGATTTGTAGTGGCTCAGTGGTTATTGGAGTAATTATTTGAGCTTCCAATCTCAACCCTAATGGCAACACCGTGTGGCCTTCACGAGGGGCAATAAAACCTATGCAACCAGGTGGTATTAGGATCCTTAATCCAGTATTAATGGTTCGATGTGATCCAGACGGAATCACACATCCTCTTGGATTTAGAATTGCATACCCCAGTGATGGAAACGTCTCTCGCATTGGTTCGTACGCATTACGCGTCAACCTGGTATAATAGATTGTGGGGACAGTGGATAGTTGTTGTGCAATAGCGGCCTCCAATGTTCCTGTAACTCGGTGATTCCATTCCATTGTTTTCAGTGGAGAGTTGCGGCCAGGGCCGCTGCTAGTCAAATTTTTTTTTGAATGTTACAATACGTCCTCCTCTTCTTTTCTCTTTTCTGTAAAGAAAGAGATATAGATGACGACTAATTTACTATTCTTGCTCTTTTCTCATTCCATTTCTTTGCAAATTGTAAAGAAAGGATGAGACCGGTAAATTTTCACATCTTTCTTCTCCCTTGAACTTCAACCTAATTAATCTTCCTTACTACTTATCCAAATATTCTAGATTCCTAAAGTTCTTAATCAATACTGTTGGTTAAAATGAGATGCCAAAATCATGAGATACATCTGTCCATGCAGATATAGATATATGTATATATATATATATATATATTTTTTTGAGCATTCTGTGAACTTCCTGTGACTATTTCTTTATACAGGCCAAACAAGCCCCAATCATGAATAAACTTCCTAAAACAATGGCCCCTAGGATCGCTGGATAGAGGAGCCAAGAAATCATACTGGTTCCTCGAACAAGCCTTACAAAGGCTTCCCATGGATTTTCTCCTGGCGTGAAACTTGGTTGTGTCTTTACCTGTGAATAGTTTGGATGCATTACTAGTATTGTAGGGTCGTCTAAACAAAATTTCAAATCGCGGCAATCCGAGATTGTGCGTCCAACGAGGCAAATCTTTTCCTCATGGCACTTTTGATCCGTTTTAAATTGTATTTTAAAATCTGTGGCTGTGGTAGTCAAATATAAAGATTTAGTAGCTACTTCAATGTTTTTGAAAGTGACAACAACTCTTCCGGCTAAACAGGTTGATGATGCTCTCACCCGAGTTACTACCATTGTGTCACAAGCATAGCATCCCACTGGAGTTGTTATTTCAGGTGATAGTTTTGGACATACAATATGAGTTTCCATGAAGAAGGTATATCCATTAAAGTTCACTAAAGGTGCAGATCGAAGCATTTTTGATAATAATTGTCCCGACTGTTCTGTATAGAACTGATGATATGTTCGCGTTTTCGGCAATTTGTTAATTTTTCCTTTCACCATCCTCAGCAAATAGGACTCTTTCCTACCGCAAGTAACTCTTGCTTCGTACAAATGACATGTGATCATATTTTCATCAAAAATGAAATCCTTCGAGACACTATAGTTAGATTGGACGTCTCCTATCTCACCATACTTCGGCCTTGGCATAGGAGCAGCCTTATCCAAGTATGCCTCCTGGGGCTGTCCCACTCGCAAAATTAACTGAGAATCCGTGATTCCTGTTGGCTGGTCATATGCACCAACCACTTGCATTTCTATCCCCTTCTGTGTTCGAGCATACTCCTCGAAGATTATTTCTTCGTCGCGTCCGTCCTCTTCTGTGTGAGCAATGACCACATAGGAACAAGACATACCATTGATTTTCCTTACTTCATATGATTTCGTAAAGTCAGGGACAAGCCATACTCGGTAATGGATACATGATTGACTATCGATTATCAAACATATCGAACCGCTATCTCCAGCTAGACAGTTCGTAATCCCAGGCCAGCTTAAGGATTCCTTTGTCAGAGTGGGGAAGTTGAAGTCTCTGTGGCATACGTCTCCCCAACGACAAAACTGATTTTGTGGGCAGCTAGTTTGGCTGACTAGATGCTCATCCACAGGAAACGTATAATAAAGTCGCGTTGTTGACCATCGGCATTTTACTTCTTTGAATGTAATTTTTAGCTGAAACACTGTTTGATCAGTAGTTGAGGTGAACCATAGAGACTGCGTAAATTCAAGATTCCTCAGTGTAACTCGAGCATGGGTAAACAGTTCACAAGGATTTGTGCCTTCGTTTCCATCACACTCACGTACTTCGGATGGTATAACTTGATGATTACTACATTCGTGTACAGCTAGCGTGGTTATTATTAACCCTATCAACATAATAACAGTTGCAATCAATGGTCCTTGATCATTTACTCTACCCATTCCTCTCGCATGATTCTCAAAATGTTGACTGACTCGCTCAGTCGTTTGGGCTATTCTTTCACCAGTATTAATTCCTGCGATGGCTGAAATGTGACCTGCTAATTTCGCTAACCGCCATCCGGCCCTTAATAGCAATGTTAAGGCTCTGATAACTTGCCACAATAATTGTATCAGTACTTTACTGTAGTAGACAGCCATTAATGTCATAAGGCCTACAGTTACATAGATACAATACACTAAAGATTCTGGTAGACAATGCCTATTTTTAATCAGCTCCCAACAAAAAACACAATTCAACTGATAACATTCATCTCTTCCAGAAACATGTACTACACCCTGCAGTACATTGCCCTTTTCAGTAATGAAGGAAAATTTTAATGCTCCTGGGATTCTCAACATTTCTAAAGGTACTTGGGCTTGTAACGGTTCAGTGACACGCATTATCTTTTCGATGCCTTGTTTTCGAATAATTAAAGTCCCTCTTCTATCTAATGTAAATACTGAATCCGTAAACAGCACTTTAATTCCCTGCTCCTCAAACTTAGCCATCTCCTCAGCTAATAACTGTCGATGTGACCTCGAAGAAGGTCGCAGCACAGTGCAGCGTTTAAAAGAGATAAGCGTTGGATTTATAGAAATTCCTCCATCCGTTAATGCTAACCAGCTTGTTTCGGCTGATTCTATGTCACAAATGCAATCTGACTGTTGGTTACATTCCATCTGAAAACAAAATTCCATCGACCCATTACACTTCTGACGTGAGCAGTGACAAGGTCTTCCTTCCTTTTGGCATCGATAAACCTGAGAAGTACCGTTTCTACGCATCACTTGATTAATAATAAAGTGTTGAGGAATACCCAATGATCCATTGGAATACAGTATTCTTGTTACCCACTGTTTTAAACAATTTCTGCATTTATTTTTAACACATCCGCCTTCTACCATTAAATCGAGCTTCACTTCACTTGGTTTTACAAATGCGCAGCGATAACTGCCATTTACTATGGTACATTTTTCTATCTCATAAGCCTCAGCTTCCTTTACTATTATAATTAATAAACATCCTATCATCCATACATTTCGTGATATTAAAGATTCAAACCATGGACTCATGATATTCATGATTCTATCAGTCTTGCCTTTTCAGTATAGCCTTATTTCACAGGAGGAAACCTACAAGGTAAAACCAACTGGTACAGAGTTGAATGAGATGAATGAATACAAAGTAATCATATGCACACAAACTATGAGTATATATGTATTCTGTTTATTTACCTTATCAAAGCCTTTAGAAAACATGAAAGTTGGAGGATGTAGATGCTCCTCACCTGTTCCGTCAATATATTCCTCAAGAGATGATGTACTTTTTCATTTTGTTATATATATATATATATATATATTTTTTTTTTTATTATTATTATTATTATTATTATTTTTTTTTTTTTTAACTTTTCCATCTTCCAACGGTTTCTTTAAACCATTCTAAAGCATCTTGCGATGACCGCTCTTCCGTACCCTCAACATTTGAAACTTCTTCCATTGTGGATAGTCTTCTTCCTTCAACATCATTATCTGTCTCAACGTCATCTGTTACAGCATCTTCCTCCGTTGCAGATATCTCGAACTCATGCGTTGTTTCACCTGTGGATAGTGATGCCTCGCCATCTGTTGGAATTTCCTTTTCTTGGCTTAAAAAAATGACAGTTGGCTTACGCCTTTCAACAGTACTCTTGACATCTGCTTCTTCTGAGGTTCGTTCTAATTGGCGATCTCTACTTCTTAAGTGATAGTGATGTGTTGGTTGATCTAACCACGTTCTAGAATCAGGATACTCTTGTGGGTCACTTCGTGATGCTTGTTGAACTTCCTCCGATGATAGTGATCGCTTCATTGTCCTGTTTGACTCATCTATTGGTCTGGATACCGATCTTATCTGCCGATATGTCCTACCCAGCTGACCAGGGAGAGCATCCCACCAAATTTCTTGGTCGCTCTCCTCTCCTTCCTCTATTTCAACTGAGGTCGCCTTAGGGTGTACCTCCACATGCTTTGGAGCGGCTTGCTCCTCTATTCTAGTTTTCACTTCCAAAAAGGGTTTCCTTTCAGTAATCTTTGTAAGTCTATCCACATGTACGAGTTGTCTGTCTTTTGGTTTCGTCAAATTCTGAATTTCATAATTTACAGGAGATGTCTGACTAATAACTCGATATGGTCCCACATTTTGTCGAGCCAGCTTACGTGTAAAACCTCTTTTCACTCTAGGCACATACAAATAAACTACGCTGCCAACTCGTATTTTCTTGTCAATTGCTTTCCGACGTCTATAGGCTTCTTGTTCTTCATCAGCCTCCTCTAGGTTTTCTTTGACAATCTCATAAGTTCTCTTCAGTCGTGCACACAATGCTTCACTATAATTCTCCAATGACGAATATGTTGGCTGAACATCAGATTTCCAGATGTGCTGTGGTAATACAATATCACGTCCGTACAGTAGAAAACTAGGAGTTTCTCCTGTAGCGCTGTGAAATGCAGAGCGATAGGCTAACAAAGCAATCTGCAAAAATTTAGGCCATTCATGTTGAGCAGAGGCAACCATGTGTGACAAGATGTTCTCTAATGTCTGATTTATCCTTTCACATCTTCCATTACTTGAGGGATGATATCCACTCGTTCGTACTGCTCTAACTCCAAGTTTTGCGTACACTTCTTGCATTAACTGTGATACAAAATTACTGCCTCGATCTGAGAGTACTATGGATGGTATCCCATGATGACTGATTACTCCATCGATGAGGGTTTCTGCGACCTGCTGAGCTGTTTGAGTACGCAAAGGATATGCCTCCACATACCGTGTAAAGTGATCCACTACCATTAAGATATACTTGTAACCTTCTTCTGAAGTTGGTAACGGTCCTAACACATCGACTGCGATTTTATAAAAAGGTTTTGCTTCCGCTTCAGCTCTAACCAAATTCGCTTTGGCTTTAGGTTAAAACCTCGTCTTTCCATACAACTTGGACAAGAACTAACATAATTCTTTGTGTCGGAGTACATGTTGTCCCATATATAGTCCTGCCTGATTCTCTGAAGGGTCTTGGTGAGAGCCATATGTCCTGAACAGTGTGCATCATGGCACGCTTTTAATATCTCCCCTCTTAATTTGCTTGGTACTACTAGTTGTTCCAAAGGTTCACCCCTAGTTGACTTATCTGATGGTAGGGAATAGTGATACAACAGTCCGTCTCTTACAAAGTATTGGTTTGCTAATTTGGGGGAAAGAGACTCTGTCTTCCCTTCCAATTGTTCCAAAATTGGTTTTAGTTTTGGATCTTCTCGTTGCAATTTATGAGTGATCTCTTGTGGATCGCTACCGTCACTCTTGCTCCCATCTTGACTTGGCTGATTCAAGTCGATTGGCATCTGTGTGTCCAGTGCACTAACTGGTCTAGACAGATAATCTGCGTTCTGATTTTTCTTTCCCGGGCGATACTGAACTGTAAAATCGTACCCCATCAACATAAGATTCCAACGTGTAAGACGTGCATTTGGGTTCTTCAGATGAAGTAAGTATTGTAGAGGTCTGTGGTCTGTTACTATAACCATTTGTCATCCATATATGAAGGGATGGAACTGTTTGATGGAAAAGACAATTGCTAATGCTTCTTTTTCTGTAACACTGTAATTTAGCTCGGCCGCCCTTAGTTGCCTACTCACATACGCTATTGGTTGGCGAACACCAGTTTGTCCACATTGTTCCAAAATTCCAGAGATCGCTTTTTCACTGGCATCTGTAGTTAAATAAAATTCCTTCTCAAAATCAGGATATATAAGAACTGGTTCGGAAGTCAACAGTTCTTTTAACTTCTCAAAAGCTTTATTTGCAGCTTCGTCCCATACAAACTGCACTGATTTTTTTGTCAGTTTTGTCAAAGGAAGACAAATACTAGCAAAGTCTGGGATGAATTTGCGATAGAAGTTACACATTCCTAAAAATCCACGAACTTGTTTCACGTTTTTTGGGGGTTTACACTCCCTTACAGCTTTCACATTTCTGGGGTCGGGTTTCACTCCTTCGGCACTAACGACATGTCCCAAGAAATCAATCTCAGTTCTCAGAAATTCACATTTACTAGGCTTTAATTTCAGATTATATTGTCTCAATCTTGCAAACACTAATTCAAGTTTGCGGAGGTGGTCAGAGAACGTTTCTGAACACAAAATGATATCGTCCAGATAGATGAAGATGGCTTCGGATTGGAGACCTCTTAAAGCAAATTGAAGGCCACGGTTAAACGTTGCAGGCGCATTTCGAAGCCCAAAAGGCAGGCGTCGGTAATTAAATAACCCGGCATGACAGATGAAGCCTGTCTTGAAACGATCAGCTTCATGTACAAATAGCTGATGGTAACCATATGCAAGATCCATTTTCGAAAATAGTTTAGCCTTCCCGATCATACTAAGAGTATCTTCCATGTTTGGCACTGGATAAGCATCTGGTACAGTAATACTATTTAATTTCCTAAAGTCAATGCAGATGCGTAAACTGCCATCTTTCTTCCGAACTGGCACTAATGGCGCCGCAAACGGTGACTTGCTATATTCAATAATTCCAGCATCTAACAATTCTTGTATTTGGCGGTCGATTTCAGGTCTGAAAACATGTGGAACACGATATTGTTTCAGTTTGATAGGTCTATCATCTGTGAGTTTAATTCTGTGTTTAAGAACATCTGAACCACTCAACTGATGCAGTGCTTTTGCAAAGACATCCAAATATCTCGATAACAACTCTTGCAGTTGTTCTTTCTCGTGCATCTTCAAATGATCTAATTCAAAATCGTCCATAGTAATAACGTCTTCATCCATTCCTTCTGAAGATTCAGAAGCTAACTTAAACTGCTGGTCACTTATGGTGTGAACCTGAACTACTTTAGAGTTCTTTTGCAGGCGTACTGGTTCTGTAGATAAATTAGCTATGACAGCACGGGCCTGTCTTTTGTCATTGAGACATGAAAGAACACATTTAATTGCCAAAGAGTCATTCTTAAATTTAGGGTTAGGTTCTATAACCACTTCACACTCGTCTTTTAACTGATCGTCGCACTGTAGCATTAGAACACGTTCCGTGAGAGGTGGAATTATTTCCTGTGTAACAGTTCTACCTGGGGTAGGTTCATAGGACTTCATTATTTTTTCCCTACCACCTTCTTCACGCATACAGACACGCCTTGGCACTGACTTAATCATACCTGTCCCCATATGTATCACAAAGTCGTGCTTCCGCAGCAAATCAGCTCCCAAAACCATCTGATATTTATCACTGAGTTTAGTTTCTGAGACAAGGATATCTTCAATAAATTCCACACCATCTAAGGAAATGCGCAAAGTCACTTTATTCTGCACTGGAAGTTCGTGACCCGTAACAGAATAGACCGTCTCTGATATTTGATTATTTGGCAATTGGTCGTTATGAGGTATTTTAGAAAATATCTCAGGGGAGAGCAATGAGACCGATGCACCTGAATCTACCAGAAATAAGGTTGGAATACCCTGAACTAGGCCTTTAACGATAGGCAAAATATTATCATCTAATTTTGATACGCTCCCGCATTCAAATTTAACCCTTTTTGACCGCGCGCCTAACCTACCTCTCTTAATTAGTCAAGAATCATTATGCTCAGAACCCTCACACTTATTCGAAAATCCCCCTGTTTCATTTACGGTTACGTTATTGACTGTTTGGGACCTGCTACCCTTATATTCACCATTTATGTTAGAAGGATAAACTCTACTTGCTCCTTTCCGGTTACCACTTGGATCATTATAGCTAACAGACGCATAAGACTGTAAACCATTCTGTACCGGAGTAAGTTGTCTAGGGGACCATCTCTCTTTAGGGTAGGTAGCACACCTTCCTCCTCGTGTTTGTTGGTTTGACTGAAAATTCGCTCGAGTATTACCCACACCAGACCATCTCTGAGTAGGTTGCACAGCCACATTCCTGGGCGTTCGTTGATAGAAGCCCATCTGTGAACGATAGGTTCGATTCGGAGGAAAATACTGTTCCCTTTGTGGGCGTGGTGCCATATCAAAATGCACCCTCCTTCCTCTTGGAGAAAACCGTGGTTGAAAACCTTGTGCATCCGAACTACAATAAGATAATGGCCTCTGATTGCCATACCTGTAGCGAGGGATGTTAGACGACAGCCCTTGTGGAGTGTACCGGTTATCAACAGGTACATAATTCACATACCGCCCTCCTGATCTTTCTGGCTGTATAGTTAGAGTGTCCTCATTGGGCAAGAGAATTAAAGGTTCCCTTGTCAGAGGTTGATTCACAGCCGAGGGAGAAACAACTGGTTGTGAGTGCTCCACTCTATGTCGCCAATCTACCATTTGATTCTCTACTGCAGTGCTCAACGCTGCTATTTGTTTTTCTAACTTCCCTATACCTAGGTCTGATTGAGCCTCTTTCTTGCCCGGCTCCTCCAAACTTCTAGGACTCTTATTCGGCTCCTTACCACTCTTAGATTTTCTTTCCATCACTTCTAAAACACCAACATGAGACTGTTTCTTCATTAAATTTTCATTCTCCTCCTCAAGCTTAGCGCAAGCAAAAGCTGTTTCAAAATCGGGAGGATTCTGGGATAACACTAATCTCTTAATTTTACTTTGCAGCCCAGCTAAGAATTGAGACAATAACGTCTGATCTCTTAATTCTCTTGCTGCTTCGTTATCTCCTCTAGTCTTAAAAGCATGACGGCACAGGTTTTTCAACCTGGTAGCAAACTGAACCACACTCTCTCCATTCTCCTGTTTGGCAGAATTAAACTTCTGCAACTGCACTATCAACGATTCAGTTTTCTCGAATCGAGTTATGAAAGCTTGCTTAAATTGCTCAAAGTCTACTTCTCTTTTCAGATCCGTTGATTCACATAGGAAATCAAATGCTGCTCCCTTCAGGCGACTTTTTGCCACTATAATTTTAACTAAGTCGTCCCACCCAGCTAGACCACCTATTTCCTCTAAACTAGCAAAGAAATGGCTAGGGGAAATTGAATCTTCTGGCGAGCCTGATAACACAGGTACTAGGTTAGAAAATCCAGCAATTGTAGGTTGTAATAGGGGTGCGGCAGCTCTGAGTTGATCCTGCCCATTCTGTTCCATGTTATTCTCCATAATACGTTCAGGAATGTATGCTACCTTCCCACATAAATACACTTGACATTCAATTCAACTGAAATTAGAAATAATTGCTACCAAAACACAATTTTTTTTTGTCTTACCTTTCTGTTGTCGAAGAGCTCCTCATTCTGAAACTATAACATTTTATTAAACATATTATCACTCCCATAATTTCATACCAAACAAGTTCTCAACACTATTGACAACACTTTCACTTATATCAGATATATATATATACAAGTGTATCGTTTTTTTTTTTTGTTTACTATAATAGACGTCAATTGACAATAATAATGAGTTAGGGGAGATTAGAATGTTATAGTCGAACTGGCCTATTTGTTATAGTTAAGATAATCCTAGACACGGAAACCAATCTTGTTCTATTTGTTATAGTTAACAAATATAAACAAATAATCCTGGTCACGGCACCAATATTGTTGTGAGGTCTAATCCCCTGGCCTTATAATAACATCATTAAATGGAATCTTTAGTTCATGATCACTTGGCGATTAAACCTCCAACTAGGGACTAGTGGTTTTCAACTCAAAGAAGAGTCTAGGACGAATCCGCCCCCCATCGTGAAAAGGGTTTGTTTTCACTTGCAGGGTCAGACCTTTAGAGTGCGTTGTGTGATACCCTAGGTTTTCCAGGTTGGGTCTTCCTTTTCAACCTAGAGCCGCAATAACCCGTATTAAAATAATATTACTTAGCTGATTTATTCCCACCTTTATGTTTGTTGACGGTGGTGTTTTATCTAGAGACTTCTTGCTCTAACTAGATTCCTCTATATATATATATGTTCACTTATCTATTTATATATGTCTCTTAGTTCAGTTTATGCCCCCAAGTAAATAAAAGGATCATGGACACATTTATGGATTAACAGATAAACATTTTAATAGAGAACAGGATTATTAACAATACAACTATTCCACATATGGTGGTTATGGGCAAGAGTCAAGACAACAGAGTTATTGGCCAACACCTTACAATTACCTCTTTAGAGTGGGCCCTTAGACAACTGAGTAGTGGTACAATATCTTATTAGCTTGTACTTAGTTGATTCAATGATCAATATTACGCCCTTTTAATGATTCACGACATTACATAATTCTTTCACCCTAACATTGTTGGAATTTGGTTCGGGAGCTGTCTACTTAAGAGGGGTGTACTGTTCCGTTTGGAGTGGTTATGTGTGTATGTGTGGGGCGGTGTCACGAGTCCGGGGTGTCTAAATAAGCAAACTATTTGCAGAAGGAGCACTTACCGATCAATTTCACGGACTTTTGTGTGCCTCAACGTCAGTAGCTTCTAAGGAGAACTCGGGAGAATGTTGCTGCAGGCGAATTTTGAGGACTCGTGTCCACCGTGGACGTGGCGACCGCACTACGGGTAGGGGGTAAGACGTTCACTTCTAGTCTACGTTAACGACCTGGCTTCCTCTCTCTTTTTTAGCTCCGCGCCTTCCCTTTTTACATAACCTCACAAACATAAAGGAGTTTCGGATTGGACACTAAATTCCTGGGGCGACCCTTGCCGTCCAATGAGGATTATGACCTAGAGACAATGTCAACAGCCCTCTAGTGGGACCTTTCCAGGTCTTGGTGCACGCACCTACGCACATGCTGGCTGGGCATCTGCTTCCATCCTGTTGACTTGCAGGCCCACTATCTCTGCATCCTTGTGTACAAGGCTATGCCCATAAACTCGATTTCCTTTCTCGCTTACCACTGCAGCGTTCACCATCTGGTACTGGTGATAACATTATCTGTGATAGGAATCAGGATGTAGGCTAGACTGGTGACTTCACTTTCTTTTCGTATTCTTTTTTTTTTTTATATTCAATGAATGTATTTAACTAATATAGACTTGCTTTTACTTTTGCAGCAGAGCTTTTTCTGTCTAATTAGATTCATAAATAAAACAGCTAACTTTCTTGTAATTTAAATCCCCAACTAATAAAATAGCAATTCGCTCCCTTTTGAAAGTCCTATTCATATACGTTCCCCTTCTTTGTCAAAACCGATCACCATTCTTAATGTGATTCCCTGATGTATAAACAATATTCAGTTATGCATTCAGTTATGTTTCAGACTTGGTAATGACCAGGAATTACTGGGTGTCTCCTTGACTCTAACACTACGGAAAGTATAGACTTGTGGCGGATTTAATGTCTCTGAAAAAGATTAACTTCCGTAGCAGGAAACGCAAAACCTTCACTTGGAAAATGTTGATTCACACAGAATCTGTTTTGTCTTGAACAGATTCGGAATATGTTTACGATTTGAATAATGTCAATTATTAATAGACAGCTGCTGTAGTAACTACATATTAGAATAAAAAGGGGGGTGACTGGTTGCCTTGGCAACAGTATCAAGAAGCTCGAGGCCTTCATTTGGTGATGTCGGCTGACTAAAAAATTACATTGATACCGCTATTTGGAAACGCTTTCTCATACTAGTTCCTAGAGAGTGTAACTTTTGTAAATTTTCACTTCTACAGTCCAACCACGTGAAATATGTCCCCGAAAGCATGTACATATGAAATAGTTGGCATGATTACTATGCTGAAAAAAGGGTGATTTGACTAAACGTGCAAATATTTTAAACGCTGTCCAAAATTGTACTTATATACGAAACAATATACACCAATGAGCAAAAACATTATGACCACCTACCTAATATGATGTTGGTCCACAACGTGCAGCCAAACCAGCTCGTACCCGGCGAGGCATGGACACTACAAGATTCCTAAATGTGTCTTGTGATATCTGGTAACAACACGTAACCAGCAGATTCCTTAACTCCTGATAGTTGGCCGAAACTACCAGCTGCTGACTGGTAAAGAGATCGAAGCTATGACAGAAGGAGACCCTACAAATACCTAGTGATGATGCAGGCTAAGCATCATCACTAGGTATTTGTAATGTCAATTATTAATAGAGGTAATTAAAGCCTGCCTGACCGATAAATACCATCAGAGACTCAGAAGCCTGCTGAAAGCAAAATTGAACGGAGGGAACACAGTTAAAGTCATAAACACCCATACAGCTCCAGTAATAACATACACATAGTTATGCATAGAGGGTGGTTAATTGCTGGAACAAACTTCCATCTGTTGTTGTGGAAGTTGATAGGTTGAATAAATTTGAGGAGGAACTAGACAGGCATTTGGAAGGAATGGTGTGGTTTTTTTTTTTTTTTTTTTTTTTGGCTGATGCTGCATAAGCTCATACACTTGCTTTCTTGCATCACATGCCACTACTACTACTACTACTACATTCGGGGTCATAGATTATACTAACACCGAGCTAGAAGATATCATGTGAAAGATAAGGACAATGCTGACCAAGAGTCGCCAACACCACCCGAAGTCAGCAGTGGAGAAATAACAATACCTCGGAAAGAGGGAGGGAGGGGTCTGATAGACTTGACAGAACAACAGAAAACAGCGATAGTTAACCTGAAGGATTACATCGAGAACAAAACAGCACCAGGCCATAAGGAAGATAGATAAGTGGTATACCGCACTCAACCTAAGCAAGGAAACCGCTCCCGCCCAAACGGTACAAGAAACGAAGATAGAAAGATGGACAAAGAAGACACTCCATGGCAGACACTACAATGACCTCCATCAAGATCACATCGATAACATTGCTTCCAATGCATGGCTCACTAGCGGGATGCTCTTCCCCGAGACTGAAGGTTTCATGCTGGCCATCCAAGACCAGGTAATCAACACCAGAAACTATAGAAAATACTTCGCAAAGAAGCCTGGAATGTCAGATGACACATGCCGACGATGCCACCTGGCCTCAGAAACCATCCAGCACATCACCACGGGGTGAAAGGTGATCACCCAGAATGAGTACACTCATAGACACGACCAGGTAGCCAGGATAATACATCAGAAGCTAGTGAGGAAATACCAGTTGACCAAAGAAAGTACCATACTACATGTACGAACCCCAAGCAGTACTGGGACCGCCCATAATAACGGATAAGACCATCCCGCACAACAAACTGGACATAACTCTTGTGGACAAGATGGAAAAGGCTACCTACCTGATTGATATAGCGGTGCCCAACACTAGCAATGTCCAGAAAACCCATCAGGAAAAAATTAGGAAGTACACGAACCTGAGACATGAGATCAAGGAGATGTGGCATATGCAAGAAGTATCAACCATCCCAATCATCGTGTCAACAACCGGTATGGTACCAAGTACTCTACATAGCAGCCTAGCAGCAATAGGTCTCCCAGAGAACACCTACAAAGAACTCCAGAAAGCCGCAATCTCCTGAACACCTGTAGAATAGTCAGAGATTTCCTCGACCGACAGTAACACCAAAGATTACAACCACCCTGTGTACTTTGTAGCAGTACCCGTCATGGAGTGGAATCCCCCAATCAGAGAAAAATAATATAAGAGCAATAATAATAATAATGCATCATTTGAAACCAATCCGACGACTCGTTTAGGCGAACAGACGCAGCACTGTTGAAACGTTTACTACCCAGTACAACTTGGGCCAGCCCGGAACAATATCTAGCATGATCATGCATCGCACGCTCGCACATATGGGCTGTACCAGCAGACTCCTCCTACGGCATCCTCTCCTAACCAAAGTTCATCGGCATAAAAGATTCGCCTGGTGCAAAGAGCATGCAAGTTGGACGTTAGAAGACTGGAAGACGGTGTGCTGGTCGGATGAATCACGCTTTTAATTCTACACTGTAGATGGTCATGTACTGATTTGGCGTCAAAAACTTGTGGCTCTTGATTCATCGTGCATGGTATCAAAAGTGCAGGCCGGTGGAGGGGATTTATGGTGTTGGGCATGTTTCACTGGCAGGAACTGGACTCCTCGTGCAGGTGGAACATATTAGTGGTCTCTGCTAGCGTCAACTGCTTGATGACTGTGTATACCCCACTAAGTTACACTTTTTCCCGAATGGCGATGGTGACAATCTTGGCAATGCGCTGAACTGTCGAGCACTTGATGGGCAGGAATGGTTTGAGTAACACAGTTCTGACTTCCAGCATATCGATTGGCCTCCAAACTCCGCAGATATCTCATAGAGCTCTTATGGGACACTATGAAAAGGCATATCAGGTGTCTGCATACACTAATCACCTCCATACCTGCATTGCTGACCGCATTACACACAGCTTAGTTGGCCATATCTCCCGAACGCTTCTGACATCTTGTTGAATCAATGACACGTCGGATAGCTGATGTACTGAGGGCAAAAGGAGCATCTACGAAGTAATAGGTAGGTGGTGATAATTCAGTGAACACTCAGTGTTTGTTTTAGTCTTCTGGTATAATTGTAACTATTCTTCTACCAAAATATTGCCTAGCGGAGACAAAGTTACAGGAAGATGACTTTGTTGTCGAACAGCTTACTCCAGTATATCCGACACATTCTCATTAGGACTGAAAGCAGGTGAATGTTGCACCCAGAGGAGATAGTAAAAATCCGTATCCTGTTCTCCTAACCATTCTGGCATGAAGCCCTATTGAATTATTTTTATGCATTAAATGGCCATCACCTTAAGGATAAAAGTTTAACATTGCAGGGTGCAGCAGGTCTAATACATAATTCAGGTACTCCCTGGATGATATTGGATATTTCACCGATTTCAATAGACCCAATCCGGACCAAAAAAAAAAAGCATTCCCCTACCATGATACACCTCCAGATATTTGGATTGTCTTCTCATGTCAAGCAGTAGAGTCCATTGCTTCATGACGCTTCTCCCCACTCTTGACTACCATGAGTGAAAACAAAGTGTATCGTGGTTCGCCTAACCGCATGACTTGATTTAATTGTTCCACTGTACAGTCAAGGTGACTGGACAGTGAAAGAACTTGTGTGTGTTCTCGACCAGAGAACACACGCAATTTACAGACAAAATAAATATATGGGTAGATGCAAACATTTAGGAGGGACCCTAATATCATAATTTATCCAATCAGGGTGTTCGTAGCACCAGTGCAAGCGGATTTTTCTGTTTTTCTCAGGAACAAGTTGCTTCCGAAAGGGGGCGACTGGCTATGTCTAATTTCTTCTATTTACTGCGCATAGTACTGGTTGAAATAGTCAAGTTTTGGGCTTGGTGTAATCCAGATGTTATTTGCTGCACACTGGATATCTTATTTTTTTCATACAGTTCTTTGAATATAACGCCTTCGCTCTTGAACTATTGTTTTTTTGCCATGTTTAGGCTTTTGAAATGATTGAACTGCTTGCTTTCCATTCATTAAAAACCTTTGAGATGGAAGCGTTTGAAATATCAGTTATACCTTCATTTCTTGACTCGTGATTTCTTCTAAATGTGCACCCATGATACAACCTTTTTCAAAATTTTATAAATCATGCATTTACCCCATTCTGGTTTAAATTACTGCAGTAGAACAGCCTGTGTAATAAATGTTCAACAAGGCAACACATGTCATAATCCTAACTCATCATTTCTTTGAATATATTTGCATTTATTCGTATTTATTTGCATTCGTATATATCCTATCTGTGTTTTTTGTGTTAATATTTGTATTTTTTGGCCAGTGTTCATACTAGCACTACCTTATAGTCATTAGCTGTAATGGAGGGGTATGAACCGATTGTTGGTGGTAGCTTTGCACTCGAGGTAGGGAAGGGAAAAATGTGTTTCCGAGCGCTGTTATGTATTCTTGTTTTATTTTTTCTCCTTGGATGGTATTTTTATTTTCTATTTTTGCCTTGAGTTGGTCTGGGATTGAAGGTTCATAGCTATATTGGTGGTTGGGGGAGTGCTGCTGCTGCCACACCTGTGCTTTACAAACGTGCCTTTCATAACGTTTGTAGACATTATTTTCTTTCTTGGTGATTCCCTTCTCTCTCTCTCTCTCTCTCTCTCTCTCAGGGTAACTAGGGAATTTTTTTTTTTTTTTTGGCTGTTGCAACATAAGCCTCAGGATTCCTTGCACCATATAGCTAATAATAATAATAATAATAATAATAATACCTTGAATGGGTTGAGCATGCTGAATTCTGATGTCATTCTTCCACTCGCTCAGATTACGAACCTAAGAGAGCATAAATTCAAATCGAGGAAAGACAAAACTTGCCAAACTTGAATCCCAAAGCCAGAACTTTGCTCATTTTATCCATTACAAGAAACAGGCCCCAGCAAGTCTGTCGCTTAAAACAGTACAAGGTTAAATCACCTGACCGAATCGAGAAAAGAGTTGTAGAACAGATATGCAGAAATTTGCCTTTAGCCAGCAGGTGGTTAATTGCTGGAACAAATTTTCATCTGTCGTCGTGGAATTCGATAGCTTAAATAAATTCAAGCAAGAACTGGACAGACATTTAGAGGGAATGGTTGTGTGAATTCTTTTTTTTTTTTTTTTTTTTTTCATCTGTCGTTGTGGAATTCGATAGCTTAAATAAATTCAAGCAAGAACTGGACAGACATTTAGAGGGAATGATGGTTGTGTGAATTCTTTTTTTTTTTTTTTTTTTGGTTGACGCTACATAAGCTCATGCACTTGCTTTCTTGCATCACATGCTTCTATTACTATTACATCCGTCGTTCCATGCTACAGTTGCGCATGGATTTTTCGCTTGAAGAGTTAAGTCTTTGGCGACTGGAACAACACGAGTTTGGAGTAGAATAAGAACCTCATTCTGTTTTCTTTTTAATGCTTGCCATCGGGTTTTGGAAACACGTATGAAGGTGCTCGTATTTTCAAGGACGACGACATGAGTGAATTCATATAACGAAACTAAAAGGATTGACTGCTGTCCCAATCTTCAAGAGAACACATTATTTTTACCTATGTTCAAAACTGACATTTTGGATGGAAGCAAATGCCAAAACTTGAATCCCAAAGCCAGAACTTTGCTCATTTTATCCATTACAAGAAACAGGCCCCAGCAAGTCTGTTGCTTAAAACAGTATAAGGTTAAATCATCTGACCGGAAGTCCAAGCCCAGTATCATAGCATCAATGGAGCGCTCATAGATCAGGAACTCGTCAGCTGATATCAAGGGTTAGAGGACCCCCACAGGCACAAGGGTTAATTTTTTTTAACCAATTCGTATTCAGGCCGCTTTCCCACGAGCTATTACTCCTCGTCAACATTACAGAAGGTCAACAATATCCCCTAAATCCAAATTCCGACAACACTCCGATTCAGACATATCAGGATTTGAGTAGCCGAAATTAAAGTGACACTGGAATAATATTAACTATAACAAACAGTAACATGAAGTGAACACCTGAAAGCACAACCAAAATTTACCATTTTAAACGCAGCCATGGATTCAAATATTCAGCGTCTTGGGGCCAATCAGATTGTTAGGAATGACAAAAATTTCAGCCAATGAGATCCCTAGATCCGTTTACAAACTAGCTGTTTACACCTACTATTCAGAATATGTCTATGGAAATAGGAACTGACAACTACCCATGTCGCTGTAACTTTAAAAAATCTCTCACACAGTTTTTAAATTCTGGACAGTGGGACAAAATGATGATGATACCAACAGCAAATTCTAAGTGGGAAGCATTCAGGGAATTAATAGTGGAAGTTACTAAACGTTTCATAAATATTAAGAAATATTGTTCAAGGTTTAGGCCTAGATGGTTGCCAGATGAATTAATGAGACTCCTGGCAGAGAAGAAAAATGCATGGGATGCATATAAATTATCAGGCGACACAGAAGCCTATGATATATATAAGCTAGTCTGTAATCAAGTCACAAAGGAGGTTAGGCAGATGAAGAGAGATTGCGAGAAATCTTTGGCAAAGGATGCTAAGAAAAACAGCAAGGATTTCCTTACTTATATAAACTCTAAAAGACGATAAATCTGATTGGTCCACTTGTTATCGACGGTTCGACTGTTGATAATCCTACTCATATTGCAAACAAACTGAATGAGTATTTTGCATCTACATTCACACATGAGGAGTTATTAAGTTTTGAAAATGCGACAAGGTTATCAAATTGTAGCAGGGTGCTTAATGATTTTGTAATAACTGAGAACAAAGTAGAGGAGAAATTGTTGAAGTTAAACATAAGAAAGGCACCTGAGGTGGATGGAATCTATCCAGTTATATTAAAGGAAGTGGCAAAGGAAGTAAGCAAACCCTTAGCCATAATTATGAGAGCATCCTTGGACTCAGGGGAGGTCCCCACGGACTGGAGACATGCAAATATGTCCCGAGTTCACAAAGAAGGATCGATGGGTGACACAAGTAATTACAGACCAGTTATTCTGTTCTGGGTAAAACAATGGAGTCACTGGTTAAAGATGCATTGCAGGATCATCTAGACAAGATTGCAGCAATAATTCAGACAAAGCATGGGTTTGTTAAGGGAAAGTCTTGTCTGACAAATTTGATTCGTTATGATGATGATGGTTACAAAGGAACTGGATGCAAAACATAATTTTGATATCATAGACTTTGATTTGAGGAAAGCTTTTGATACTGTTGCACATGGAAGACTATTGCACAAATTAGAGCAGAATGGTATTAAGGGTAAGTTACTAGAATGGATAAAAGGATGGTTGAGTGGCAGAAGACAGAGGGTGGTAATCAATGAGTGCTGCTCTTCGTGAACTAATGTTATTAGTGCAGTCCCACAACATTTGGTGTTGGGTCCACTGTTACTTTGTATATTTATCAATGATATTGATGAAGGTATATCAGGCTTAGTATCGAAGATAGTAGAAGATACAAAGATTGGCAGGGTTGTTAATGACAGTAATGGCAGTGTGTTACTGCAACAGGGTCTAGAAAATTTGGGTAGATGGGCTGAGAAGTGGCAACTGAAGTTTAACAATAAAAATGCAAAGTACTGCATATCGGTAGAAGTAACCACAGAGAACCGTACTAATTGTGTGGTACTACACTTAAGATGGTATAAAATGAAAAGGACCTGGGAGTAATTGTGCAGTCAGATATGAAGTTTTCTGAGCAATGCAGACAGGCGCCAGGGCAGGTCATGTGGTGTTGTCAATGATATACAGGAATTTTGCTAGCAGGGAAAAGGAGGTGATTCTTTCTCTATATAAGGCAACAGTCTGGTCACGCCTTGAGTACTGTGTGCAGGTCTGGAGGCCTCATTTTAGGAAGGATGTTGATTTGCTTGAGCGTGTACAGAGAAGGGCAACAAGCTTGGTGAGGAGAATGAAGGGATCCTCTTACTAGGAGAGGTTTAGATGGTTGTTAGATGAACTAATAAGACTTGAGGCAGAGAAGAAAAATGCATGGGATGCATATAAATTATCAGGCGACACAGAAGCCTATGATATTTATATATAAGCTAGTCTGTAATCAAGTCACAAAGGAGGTTAGGCAGGCGAAGAGAGATTGCGAGAAATCGGTGGCAAAGGATGCTAAGAAAAACAGCAAGGATTTCCTTACTTATATAAACTCTAAAAGGAAGGGTATAAATCTGATTGGTCCACTTGATAAGTTCTGCAAATTGCAGCAGCTGGAGACTAGACACCTGCGAGATGATCTGATTGAGGTGTATAAGTAGTAGCAGTAGTAGTAGTAGTAGTGGCATGTTATGCAAGAAAGCAAATGTATGAGCTTATGCAGCATCAGCCAAAAATCACACCATTCCCTCCAAATGCCTGTCCAGTTCCTCCTTAAATTTATTCAACCTATCAACTTCCACAACGACAGATGGAAGTTTGTTTCAGCAATTAACCATCCGCTGGCTAAAATCAAATTTCCGCACATCTAATCCACATCTGTCTTTTCTTAATTTGAATTTATGCCCCCTAAGGTTCGTAATCTGAACAAGTGGAAGGATCCCATCAGAATTCAGCGTGCTCAACCCATTCAAGGCCTTATACACCTCAATCAGATCACCGCGCAGGTGCTTAGTCTCCAGCCACTGCAATTTGCAGGACTTAAGCCTCTCTTGGTAAGAGGACCCCTTCATTCCCCTCACCAATCTTGTTGCCCTTCTCTCTACACGCTCAAGTAAATCTACATCCTTCCTAAAATGAGGCATCCAGATCTGTACGCAGTACCCGAGGCGTGGCCTGACCATTGCCTTATACAGAGGGATAATCACCTCCTTTTCCCTGCAGGCAAAATTCCTATATATCATTGACAAAACCCCATGACCTGCCCTGGCAGCCTGTCTGCATTGCTCAGAAAACTTCATATCTGACTGCACAATTACTCCCAAGTCTTTTTCATTTTCTACCACCTTAAGTGTAGTGCCACACAGTTGGTACGTTTCTCTGGGGTTACTTCTACCCGTATGCAGTACTTTGCATTTGTCAAGGTTAAACTTCAGTTGCCACTTCTTAGCCCATCTGCACAAATTATCTAGAACATGTTGCAGTAGCACACTGCCATTACTGTCATTAACAACCCTACCAACCTTTGTATCATCTGCAAACTTCGACATTAAGCCTGATATACCTTCATCAATATCATTGATAAATATACAAAACAACAGTGGACCGAACACCGAACTCTGTGGGACTCCACTAATAACATTAGTTCAAGAAGAACAGCACCCATTGATTACCACCCTCTGTCTTCTCCCACTTAACCATCCTTTTATCCATTGTAGCAACTTACCCTTAATACCATTCTGCTCCAATTTGTACAATAGTCTTCCATGCGCAACAGTGTCAAAAGCTTTCCTGAAATCCAAATATATGATATCAAAATTATTTTTTGCATCCAGTTCCTCTGTAACCACATCATAATATCCTATCAAATTTGTCAGACAAGACTTTCCCTTAACAAACCCATGCTGTGTCTGAATTATTGCTGCAGTCTTGTCTAGATGATCCTGCAATGCATCTTTAACCAGTGACTCCATTATTTTACCTGGAACAGAAGTTAAACTAACTGGTCTGTAATTACTCGTGTCACCCTTCGATCCCCCTTTGTGAATTGAGGATACATTTGCACATCTCCAGTCCGTGCGAACCTCCCCTGAGTCCAAGGACCCTCTCATAATTATGGCTAGGGGTTTGCTTACTTGCTTTGCCGCCTCCTTTAATATAACTGGGTAGATCCCATCCACCCCAGGTGCTTTCTTATGTTTAACTTCAACAATTTCTCCTCCACTTTGCTTTCAGTTATTCCAAAATCATTAAGTATCCTGCTACAATTTGATAACCTTCTGCCATTTCAAACCTTAATAATTTCTCATGTGTGAATGTTAGATGCAAAATGCTCATCCAGTTTGTTTGCTATCTGAGCAGGATCATCAACAGTCCAACCATTGATGTCAAGTGGACCAATCAGATTCATCCCCTTCCTTTTAGAGTTTATATAAGAAAAGAAATCCTTGCTGTTTTTCTTAGCATATTTTGTCAAGGATTTCTCTTACTCTGCCTTCGCCTGCCTAACCCCTTTTGTCACCTGATTACAGACTAGCTTATATATATCATAGGCTTCTGTGTCGCTTGATAATTTATATGCATCCCATGCATTTTTCTTCTCTATTACGAGTCTCATTAGTTCATTAGATAACCATTTAGGCCTAAACCTTGAACAATATTTCTTAATAGGTATGAAACTTTTAGTAGCTTCCACGATTAATTCCTTGAACGCTTCCCACTTAGAATTTACTGTTGGTAACATCGTCAGTTGATCCCACTGTACAGAATTTAAAAACTGTCGGAGAGCACTGTACTCACCTTTACGGAAGCAAAAACCCTTTCCTTTACCCCTGATGGTAATTAAATCTTTAAGTAAATCCCACATCAGTACACTGTGATCACTGCCACCTAGTGGTTCCTTTATCTGCAAATTCTTAATACACGAATGATCACTGCTGATCACCAGATCAAGAGTATTACTTTCTCTCGTTGCCTCTCGAACATGCTGCTGCAGAAAACAATCATCCAATAAATCCACAAAAGTCTGACTAGTGTGTGAGTGACCAACCCAGAAGTTCCAGTCAATATCTGTGAAGTTAAAATCCCCAATTATAAGACATTCTGATTTACTAGCCCACTCTATTTCTCTGTACAATTGTTCATTGTACCCATTCGAGTCATTAGTCCTATAACACACTCCTACTCTTATTTTTGCTTTCGCAGTGCTTATGTCACACGAAACTGACTCAACAGTGCACTGTTCATCTATATCAACTGGATGCACCTCTTTTGATTTTATGTTTTTCTTAATTAACAGCAAAACACCACCTCCCTTTCTATCTTGTCTATCCTTTCTGTACACATTGTACTTCCCAAATTCCAGTTCAGCATTCCTTATATCTGTTCGACACCACGTCTCTGCTATCCCAACAATAACCGCCTTTCATGTCTTGACCAACACTTCAAATTCATCAAATTTATTTACTATACTTCTAGCATTGGTATACATGCAAGCATACATGCTCCTACTCCTATTCTTAGTTACCCTAACACATCCCATATACCCACCTATTTCAGGATGACTGCCATCCGTCCCAGAAACCCCCAACACCACACGCTCCAGGTCGCTACTTATTCTAATAGAAGTTGTACAAGAATCACCTTCATCTCTGCCTATGGCTACAGTTAAACTATTAGTCCTTGTATCCCCCTAAGCTATCAGTTTTCCGACCCACCTAACACCGCCTCGATAGCATCAGCAAATATTCTTGCACCCTTTCTATTTAAGTGTATCCATCCCTATAGAAGCAGTCTCTCCTGTTAACAAGTACAGTCCAGGCTGAAAAAAATTCTACCCCTTGAGCCTTGCACATTCTTTCCAGAGCCGAATTGATTGACAAGTCTCTCATCATATACTCCCTTCTATCGTGTCTGGGCAGAATTGCAGACACTTTCAAATTCAACCCTAATTCTCGGCTTTTGTTCAACAGTGACCTGTACTTGTTAAGTAATTCTTCCGGTCTCCTACTCCTAATATCATTAGTGCCAACGTGTACATGTATATCACCTTTTGTGCCCTTAAAAGATGATATCCGCTCTACGACGTCATCAACCTTTGCCCCTGGCAGACATACCCTGGTCCTGTTCCACCTATCCTTTTTACAAAAAAAAAAAAAAAAAAATTATTATTTTAGGGTTTCCCGTAATTAAAAACATTAACCCGTATTTTGTGTCTGTAAATTGCGTATGTTCTATGGTTGATTTGCCTGTTTTGCTGGCCGAAAAAACCCCAGTTACTGGGGAGAAAAACCTTGCTATCTACGCCTGAGACCAACTAACACAGCCACGGAGTGAAAAAAGCCCATTAAAGTTCCTCGCGTCATATCCTTTTAAAAAGCATGTTTCCCGTTTCCCTGACAATAGAGTCGCCAACAACTACTAGTTCCTGTCGGACCAGCGCATTCTGCCTTGGGGGTTGCCGCTGTGTTGCGTGATGACCAAGTGCATGCTCTGGCGTTGATGTGGGCAGCTGCGAGCCTGATGGGCCTCTCAATTTAGATCTTTCGAGGGCATCCACCCTGTCCTTCAAACTCTCATATAGGCCCATAACAACGTTGAGTTGTCGCCTGATTTCCTTACACTCATTACATCGCGCACACACAAAGACATCCCCCATGGCAATGTCTTGTTCCGTTACAGAGAGTTCGGCAAACATTTCACAAGTTGCACATTTTTTTAGGCTGTGTTGTAAAGCATATATCATCTTTTAAGGGCACAAAATGTGATATTGTTGTACACATTAGCACCAATGACATTAAGAGTAGATCTGCGGATTTACTTAACAAGTACAGGTCAATGTTGCAAAAAAGTCGTGAAATAGTGTTAAATTTGAAAGTGTCTGCAATTCTGCCCAGACATGATAGTTGGGAGAACATGATGAGAGCCTTGTCAATCAATTCGGCCATGGAGGAAATGTGCAAGGCTCAAGGTGTAAAATTTTTTTCAGCGTGGTCTGTGCTTGTTAACAGGGGAGACTGCTTCTACGGGGTTGGGATACACTTAAACAGAAAGGGTGCAAGAATATTTGCTGATGCCATCGAGACATTGTTAGTTGGGTCGGAAAACTGCTAGCTTGGGGGGATTCACAGACTAAAAGGTTAAAAGTAGCCACAGGCAGAGGTGAAGGTGATTCTTGCACAACTTCTATTAGAATAAGTAGCGACCTGGAGCGAGGGGTGCCGGGGGTTTCAGGGACTGATGGCAGTCATCGTGAAACAGGTGAGTATATGGGATGTGTTAGGGTAACTAGGAATAGGTGCATGTATACCAATGCTAGAAGTACAGTAAATAAATTAGATAAATTTGAGGTGTTGGTCAAGACTTTAAAGGCAGATATTGTTAGGATATCAGAGACGTGGTGTCACACTGATATTAGGAATGCAGAACTGGAATTTGGGGAGTACAATGTGTACAGAAAGGTTAGACAGGATAGGAAGGGAGGAGGTGTTATGCTGTTAATTAAGAAAAACATAAAATCAAAAGAAGTGCATCCAGGTGATATAGATGAACAGTGCACTGTTGAGTCAGTTTGCTGTGACATAAGCACTGCGAAAGCTAAAATAAGAGTAGGAGTGGTATAGGCCTAATGACTCGAATGTGTACGATGAACAATTGTACAGAGAAATAGAGTGGGCTAGTAAATCAGAATGTCTCATAATGGGGGATTTTAACTTCCGAGATATTGACTAAATTTGTATTTTTAGTATGTAGTGGAAGGAAGAACGAAGTTCTAGAATTTCTGAGATAATGAATAAATATTATCAGTTAAACTTACTTTGATGTATCTCGAGTAGTTTAGAAGCTTAGAGCTGTATGTTATATCATATTGTTCTATCATTCTGTTATAGACATGTAATTTTTAATATTGATTTTTTGAAAAAATTTGATATTTTTTTTTAACAGTAAGATTATTCAAGCTGTATAATCACATTATAAATATGGTTATACTAAATGTTTCTAACTAAATTGTATTTAGTTTGAAATAGCTGATATCACTCTAGTATGCTATTCTTTCTTTTTCTTACATGTGAATGGGTAATGATTTATGATGAGTGTAATGTCATACACGAAGGTTTGGTTCATTATCTTACCGATGTGTTCTCAACAACCAAATGTTCAGATTTAAATATTTAGAAACTTTTATCTTCACAATTTTTGGACACTAAATGACTTTTTTTCTTAAAACTCAACATCTACATTTCATGGGGAAACTCCTTAGTTTGAAAGATCACCAGATGTGATGTAGTGATTCTAGAAGAGCATCCAAAGGAAGAACAGAGTATGATTGAACTGTTTTATATTTATGAGAAAGCATCAAGAACATTTGTGCCTTAGTATTTTCTATGGACATTTGACAATAACAACAGAACTTTTTCCAAATTAATTATATCGACAAAGAAAAATCTATTGTATTACCACCACAGCAAACTTTGTAAAATTTACATTATTAATCTAATTGAGCATAATTGTTAGTGTTAAGTTTTAATCAGTGAGCATAACAAACCCAATGAATCAATGACTGTCAAGAAGTTGCAAATATTAATTCATTTTGAAGATGTTTGCACTTCAACTTCATTATCACTGAACATATTGCTATCCAAATTTATGTCTAGATGTTTTGACAGCATATAACTAAAAGAAAAACTAATTATTCTTAACGATTTTGTAAATTGAGGGATTCTCTTCATTTAATAAAAAAAAATAATAATAATAATTTTCGCTCCGAAACTACGCGAATTATTTTCGGTTAAAGATTTTGTCAAAAGATTCCCCCCCCCCCCCACATATCTCAAATAGGAGGAGGCTTGATCTCAACCATGAGATGATTTCGAAAGTTGAAGAAGGGAGGGATGTTGCAAAGCGCTTACCATCGCCTCACAACCAACCCCCATCTCTCTCACATTATTTTTTTTTCTATTATTCTATTTTAATTTACTTAATTAATATTATTAATTGGGAATATTATCAGAAGAGTAACTAATATTGGAAACCATGTAAATGTAACTTGAATATGTTGCTATCAGTTAAAGCTGGTGTAGCTTTCTTTTACTACTTATTGCTAAATTTTATTCTTTTATTTCGCTTATGAAACCGAGCTATAATTAACGTTTTTTTTTTTGTCTACATTGTGTTTCTTACAATTGCCCTTGAAAGAATGATTAAGTAACATTAAAACTTAAAAGCAAGCATGTGTTGCGACGATGTCATATAATTACACATAATTATTAGTAATTATTGTATTGCGTCATGATTTCTTAGCCATATGCTACTTTTTATTCATAAACAAACATAATAATCTTCAATTCATTTATGAAAGCTTTTTATTTTATCAAGTAATTGTTAAGTAATTATGAAGTTAATTTAGAACTCTCTAAAAACTTTATTGTTCTCGTATATTCTAATGTTATAAAGGCTCTAAAACAATGGTAGGTTATTAGATAATTATTTCAATAATCATTTTTCATCCATATGAAAAGGATGCCGATTTAACATAAAAACCTAAGAAATTAAGCAGTTTCTAAAAACCAGAAGTAGTCACGCCTACTGCCCGTGAGTTACGAGCAAATGTTCTGTCAAGAAGCAGAGAGATTTTTTTACACACGATTATATTAAAATTGTGTAGGAGGGAGAAAAGCCTTGAGAACTTTGGAGCGTTGGATGTCATCTCTAGCAGATACTGTTGTGTCTAGAGAGGGTGGTCATAAGTTTTTTTCGACGAATGAGGAAATTACGATTTTATTTTGATTGCCACAAGAAAAGGCATAAATATGAGTGCGCTCTTTTGTGTAAAGAGTTCTCAGTAAAAGTTTTGTTTTGTTCTTAGTGCGACTCGACTTAAGAAGTTGCAGGGCGCCGTTAGGAACACAGGCCGAACACCCCCTTTTCTAATTTACGGTATGCTCTATCGGGAAAGAGTATTAACTAGCCTTAGCATAGTAAAACGCAAATCTTTTAAATATGCGTCTAGTTTGCACTTAAAGTTTCCTAAGTTATCACAGAACCTTGAATACAAGAAGAGAGTATAACGACTTCAGATCGACACGTCATCTGTTGGTTAAGTTTCTCTTCCCAAGTATTCAGTTATGGTTCATCACTGTTCCCTGGCCTATATACCAATCCCCCTTTCTTTTGGCCTGCCTGCATCTAAAAGTATATCAAAAATCTTAACGAATGAAACTTAAAGACAAAGCTGCATTTACCTGTTCATTGACTCTATTCTTCAGTTCTCCAAACATTTTTTTGAATACACTACCTTTATTTTAAAAGCGACTTTGTATTTAAATCCATAAGAGTAAAGATAGGGAATTAACTACCTAATCTTCCTTTGATTGAAAAGGGCAATTAGCGACCCTCGTTGATTCAAAATGGAATAAAGTCAAACAAATGAAAGTAAACAGAACTAATTCTACACTAGTTGTCTAGAGGTCCACACTGATAAAATATTTTTCTGTAATGTTAGCATTAGCATTAGTAGAGGCATTTGATGCAAGAAAGCAAGCTTATGCAGCATCAGCCAACAAAAAAAAAAAGAAAGTAACTTAAATAAAAATAACCACTTCCACTTCACCCCTCTGTTCGTTCGAAATACCTGTCCAGATGAGCCTTAAACTTATTTAGGCTATCAACTTCCATGACAAGGGATGGAAGTCGGTTCCACCTACCAACCACCCGCTGGCTAAAGGCAAATTTCCGCACATCTATCCTACATCTGTCTTTCCTCAATTTGAATTTATGCCCTCTCAGGTGATTATTCTGAGCAAGAGGAAGAATCCCATCAGCATTGAGCATGCTTAAACCATTCAAGGCTTTGTACACCTCTATCAGATCACCTCGCTGGTGCCTAGTTTCCAGACACTGTAATTCGCAAAACTTAAGCCTTTCTTCATAAGAGCACCCCTTTGTCCCATTCACCAATCTAGTTGCCCTTCTCTGTACTCGTTCCAGCAGCTCTACATCCTTCTTGAAATGAGGCCTCCAGGCCTGTATACAGTACTCTAGGTGTGGCCTGACCATTGCTTTATACAAGGGAATAATCACCTCCTTATCCCTGCTAGAAAAATTCCTATATATATCATTGACAATACACCATGAGCTACTCTTGCAGCCCGTCTGCACTGCTCAGAGAACTTTATATCTGCCTGTACAACCACCCCCAGGTCCCTTTCATTCTCTACCACTGTCAGTGTAGTACCACAGAGTTGATACGTTGCTCTGGGGTTGCTGTTTCCCATATGTAGTACTTTACATTTGTCAATGTTAAACTTCATTTGCCACCTCTCAGCCCATCTGCTCAACCTTTCCAGATCCTGTTGCAGCAGCACAGTGTCAGTAGTGTCCTTGACAACCCTGCCAACCTTCCTATCGTCTGCAAACTTGGACATTAAGCCTGATATACCATCATCAATATCATTTATAAAAACAGAAAACAATAATGGACCCAGTACTGAACCCTGATGAGCAGTGTCCATTGATTACCACTCTCTGTCTTCTCCCCCTCAACAACCCCTTTATCCATAGCAGCAATTTGCCTCCAATGCCACACTGCTCCAATTTGTGCAGCAGTCTTCGTTGTGCAAAAGTATCAAAAGCCTTTCTAAGATCCAAGTATATAATAACAAAGTTATTTCCTGCATCCAGTTCTTTTGTGACTGCATCATAGTATCCAATCAAATTGGTCAGGCAAGACCTTCCCTTAACAAAACCATGCTGTGTCTGTGCTATAATGAAGTCTTGTCTAGATGATCCTGCAATGCATCTTTAACCAGTGACTCCATTATTTCACCTGGAACAGAAGTTAAACTAACTGGTCTGTAATTACTCGTGCCATCCTTCGATCCCCCATTTGTGAATTGGGGATGCATTTGCACAATGCCAGTCCATGGGGACTTCCCCCGAGTCCAAGGATGCTCTCATAATTATGGCTAAGGGTTTGCTTAGTTGCTTTACCGCTTCCTTTAATATAACTAGATAGATCCCATCCACCCCAGGTATCTTTCTTATGTTTAACTTCAACAATTTCTCCTCCACTTTGAAGAAATTCAAAATTAGAAATTGTCTCATTTTGCTACAATTTGATAACCTTCTGCCATTTTCAAACCTTAATAACTCCTCATGTGTGAATGTAGATGCAAAATTCTCATTCAGTTTGTTTGCTATCTGAGCCGGATCATCAACAGTGGAACCATCGATATCAAGTGGACCAATCAAATTCACCCCTTCCTTTTAGAGTTTATTTAAGTAAAGAAATCCTTTCTGTTTTTCTTAGCATCTTTTGCCAAAGATTTCTCGTAATCTCCCTAACCTCCTTTGACCTGATTACAGACTAGCTTACATCTGCCATAGGCTTCTGAGTCATTTGATAATTTATATGCATCCCATGCATTTTTGTTCTCTGTCACGTTTCTCATTAGTTCTTTGATAGCCATTTAACCCTAAACCTCGAACAATATTTCGTAATAGGTATGAAACTTTTAGTAGCTTCCACGATTAATTCCTTGAATGCTTCCCTCTTAGAATTTACTGTTGTTAACATCATCAGTTGATCCCTCTGTACAGAATTTAAAAACTGTCTGAGTCCGCAGTACTCACCTTTACGTAAGTAAAAACCCTTTCCTTTACCGCTGATGGTAATTATATCTTTAAGTAAATCCCACATCAGTACACTGTGATCACTGCCAGCTAGTCGTTCCTTTATCTGCAAATTCTTAATACACGAATGATCACTGCTGATAACCAGATCAAGAGTATTACCCTCTCTGGTTGCCTCTCGAACAAGCTGCTGCAGAAAACAATCATCCAATAAATCCACAAAAGTCTTACTAGTATGTGAGTGACCAACCCAGTGAATTGTAGTATACCAATGCATAGTACTTGTTGCACAAACATTTCTAATAGTGGCTATAAACTAAGCCTTATGGCACAAAATACTTTTTTAATCTCTTATATATGTTGAGAATTATTATTAAAATATAAATGGAATCATAGATATAAATACAAGTTATACATATGAATAAAACATCAATCATTTAAGATATTAGTTACATCCCTACTATGATTACATTATTTTACTTGATGGAATTATACATGATCAACTATTGTACTATAACAAGGTCTTTTTTGACAATCTTCAGATAAACAGTTCATCCAGCAAGAAACATACTTGCTAATATAATTTTTGTTTCTCTTCTTCTTTCATGTCAGCCTACATAACAGTGGTAATCGTGGGAACGCTTCGTCGTCATATATCAAATCCGCACTATCTGGCTGTTTGGAATGTGGTCTTAACGAATAACAATACATCGCATAAAAGACCCCTTTAATCTTGAGCTCTCTGACAGTGATATCCGTTTGGGTTTAAATGTTCCTCATGAGAGGATGATCCATCCGTTGTCTGGCATATTTACTCAAAATATGTAGAAAGGGTATTTGAATCTTCCTTACGTGCTTTAAAAACTGAATCCTACCAAGTAGAAATTCCCGTTGATTATTTCGAATACTTATGCATTCTTCACAATGTATTGGGATTTGAGAAGGCATCGTATAATGACTGATAAACACTTGCTAGCTCAATGGTGGCATCTGTATTCATACTCCTTCCATTTTGATTGATTAAGTTCTATATAGAATAGACATATTCGGTTCTCCCTTTTTTTTTTACAAGATCTTCGTCCTTACAACACAGATGGTGTTTTTTTGAGCGAAAAGTTTCCCCTAAGTTCTTTCATTTACCATGTACAACAATCTACTGTAGAGTTTGTATTGGCTATGCTTGATTTATAAACCATCCACTTAGCATACAAGCACTCCAGATCATTCTGTCTGGACACACCATTTCTCTATTCAAATAGAATGTAGTAAATGGTTTCCAAACATTACACATGAAAAATATCTTCTAAATAAATAGCATAATTCACAAATTAGGTAGAACTTTCAGCTCCTACAAATTTAGCTATCTCTTCAGCTAACACTTGACAAGTGGATCTTGAATAAGGCCACAAAATAGTGCAGCATTTTAAAAAGATTAGCGTTGATTTCAAAGAAATACTATTTCCCATATACTATTCTCGAGGCGTTGATAAGACTGCCATTTTTCAGTTTCCTTAATGGAATATATCGTTGAAATTCATATTTCCTCTTCTGTCATATCCTTCTACATCTTTATGCAGAGCGAAAAGATATTCCTGTTCAAAACTTAAGCCTAAATGGATATTAAATTCACTAAGATATATATATATATTTTTTTCACAACAAAGTCACAAAGTTTCCAAATTTTACTCCCAAGAATTAACTGACATATTTTTGGATCTAAAAGGAATACTTTTGCCTTTTAAGAGTTTCAACTATTCTCCTTTCTAATAAAGTTTCTGTGGTGGCTGCTGTATACAGGGCTGATTGTAGAATTTGTCTAAACCTTCTGAAGTTTGCTTGATTAAAATATGCTCCCAAATTACGATCCAACTGGAAAGGATCTTCAATAGCCAGTGGCGAATTCCATTCCGGTTTAGCTGTTCGTGAATATTTAATACTCCTTCTTACTGAAATTATTGTGCTCTGGTGGTCGAAGTCTTCACAATAATACAACATTCGAAGACAGAGTTCACCAACTCAGTCTTTGTTCTTTTTATATCTAGCTCAAGTTCTTGGTATTCTCTCCACTTCATGTTGTAAATGGATGGGATTTCTTTCTATCCAATGGTCTCTCGGCACACCAGGTAGCAGGCGCATTATGGCCAAAGTAGCCTATGCGCCATCAAACCTCCATATCAACAACAACAACAACACCAGGTAGTTCTGATAACTCTGGAATGACCGGGGGATGAATTCTTTGTAAGAAATACACCACTAACAGTGACAAACCAAGTGAAGAAACACCATACTTCCCAGTTCCTTCAACTTGAAGTTGCCTAGTCAGATATTTAAAATTTAAGATAAGATTTCTAACTCTTACATCGATTTGAGTGTATGCCTATAATAACTTACTACTAGCTTCGGCTGAAAAATTATTGATATAAATATCTATGAGAATTTTTTCTCGCCTTAGTCCTTGACTTGGGTATATTAATTTAACGAATGGTATTCGGGTCCGGATGACAGCATCTGCCCCTAGGCATGAAGTTTGATTTTTCAGCTCATCACAAAGCTCTCTTATGATTCTTATTATCATTGCTCGTCACACCTTAGGTCCACGAGTAGCGAGGGTGACATTCAAATCCAAATCTGAGTTGTAAACATCGAGTCGAGACATAGATGACCCAATCATCGATAGAAGAGACTGAGGAAATATTTGTTGTAGGTGCTCCCTGATATATTCACATAATGTATCTTTCTCAGCTCGTTCGGTCTGTGTAGGACTTAATTTTTCCGCTTGACAATCGCACAATGCAGACAGACCATCTATATGCAAGGGATTTTGTATTGCGTGTGCTAACCAACTTGACTATTGAAACCAATACCAGTAGAGATTTGAGAACAATAATGATGCTCTCTGGTCCGATGAGCTTTTACTCGGAGGTCGGCTAATGCATCTTCAAGACTCTTGACATCTTCGGGCTCCATTTCTCCTGTTGCCATGACAATACTTAGTCCTTCTGTGAAAGTAGATATATCTAATGCCTTGATTTCCTGCAAGGTAATGGATGCATCTTAAATTGTGCAGTGAATGATGTTAATAACTAAAACTTTTTCACAGGAAAATAAGAAAAAAATTTTTTTTCGATTGTATAAAGATGGTATATAAGTCTTTTCTCCCTTTTACCTTTCTACCTTAAAGACAAGAGGAAGAATTATGATTTTATCGATTCGTTCCTTTCCTTCTCTCATTCTAAATTATCAAGACGAGCAGAAACAGGATACTCACCTAGTCTCTTCGGTTCTGACAATGCAATTTTAATTCTATTACTGAAAATACCATATGAACGCATTTCCTTAGATAGAGCTTCATATTTCGTTGCAATTTAGCTTTCTAGCTCTCTGAATTCCCGAATTTGATTGACTCATAATATAATGGAAAGTTCAAAATGATTATGTCTGAGTTCGTGTATACTCCTTATAACCAAGTGATATAAAAAAATAAACTCAAAACTAGGTTTATCTATTCGATGGAATATATACTTCTATGAATGAAGTCCAATCCAAACTACATCTGATATACTCACTTGCTATACACATCTTCCAAAATTTCTCATTTTCTTTCCAAAAGCAATAAAAATAGCATTAGCATTAGTAGAGGCATTTGATACAAGAAAGAAAAAAAAAAAACCATTTCCACTTCACCATTCTGTTCGTTCAAAATACCTGTCCAGCTGAGCCTTAAACTTATTTAGGCTATCAACTTCCACGACAAGGGATGGAAGTCTGTTCCACCAACCAACCACCCGCTGGCTAAAGGCAAATTTCTGCACGTCTATCCTACATCTGTCTTTCCTCAATTTGAATTTATGCCCTCTCAGGTGATTATTCTGAGCGAGAGGTTTGGTTTGGTTTGGGCTTGGGTTTTATTGGCGCATCAGCAACTGAGGCTATAATGCGCCACTGAGCTAGAGGTAGAATCCCATCAGCATTGAGCATGCTCAAACCATTCAAGGCTTTATACACCTCTATCAGATCACCTCGCTGGTGCCTAGTCTCCAGACTGTAATTTGCAAAACTTAAGCCTTTCTTCGTAAGAGCACCCCTTTGTTCCATTCACTAATCTTCTTGCCCTTCTCTGTACTCGTTCCAGCAGCTCTGCATTATTCTTGAAATGAGGCCTCCAGACTTGTATACAGTACTGTAGGTGTGGCCTGACCATTGCCTTATACAAGGGAATAATCACCTCCTTATCCCTGCTAGAAAAGTTCCTATATATCATTGACAATACACCATGAGCTACTCTTACAGCCCGTCTGCACTGCTCAGAGAACTTCATATCTGCCTGCACAACCACCCCCAGGTCCCTTTCATTCTCTACCACTGTCAGTGTAGTACCACAGAGCTGATACGTTGCTCTGGGGTTGCTATTTCCCATGTGTGGTACTTTACATTTGTCAATGTTAAACTTCATTTGCCACCTCTCAGCCCATCTGCTCAACCTTTCCAGATCCTGTTGCAGCAGCATAGTGTCAGTAGTGTCCTTGACAACCCTGCCTACCTTTATATCGTCTGCAAACTTCGACATTAAGCTTGATATACCATCATCAATATCATTTATAAATACAGAAAACAATAATGGACCCAACACTGAGCCCTGAGGGACTCCACTAATAACATTAGTCCACGACGAGCAGTGTCCATTGATTACCACTCTCTGTCTTCTCCCCCTCAGCCACCCCTTTATCCACAGCAGCAATGTGCCTCCAATGCCATCATCATCATCATCATCATCATCAGCCATTTTCAATCCAGTGCAGGATGAAGGCCTCTCCAGCAACTTTCCAGTTCCTTCTGTTTTGAGCACTGGCCATCCATTTACTACTCAAAAACTCATGAATTTCATCTATCCATCTCCGCCTTTGTCTTCCAGGTTTTCTTCTAGCTCCTCTTGGGTACCATTCTGTTATTTTCTTAGTCCATCTGTCATCATGTCTTCGAGCTATGTGTCCTGCCCAAGACCATTTTAGTTCTTTAGTTTTGATAAGAATGTCCTTTACTTGAGTTTGTTGCCTAATCCATGTGTTTCTCTTCTTATCTAACAGTATGATTCCCAATATAATTCGTTCCATTCTTCGCTGTGTAGTTCTTAGCTTCTCTTCCATTCTTTTGGTGAGTGCCCAAGTTTCACTTCCATAAGTCATGGTGGGGAGTATACATTGATTCATTATTTTACGTTTCAGACAAACTGGGATATTGCTCTTCAGTATGTGACTATATTTCCTGAATGCTATCCATCCAAAATTTATTCTTCTCTTGACTTCCAGCCATTTATCATTATTACAGCTAATAACTTGTCCCAGATAAGTATATGACTCCACCTTTTCAATTACTGCTCCTTCAATCATTACTTCCCTTTCCGTGGCATACTTGTTCATCATTACTTTTGTTTTAGCCATATTCATCTTTAGTCCAAAATCCTTACTAACTGTGCATAACTGATTAAGATTTTCCTCTAATTCTTTGGGATCGTGGCTTATGACCACAATGTCATCTGCAAATCGTAAATGGTTTAGGTACTCTCCGTTCACATTGACTCCTTTCTGCGACCAGTCTAATCTTCTGAAAGCTTCCTGAAGGGCAGCAGTAAACAGCTTCGGAGATATTGTGTCTCCTTGTCGAACTCCTGTCTCGATTTTAAATTTGCTACTGTCTTTGTCTAGTCTAATAAAGGATGTAGCACTCTCATATATTTTCTTCAAAATCATAATATATGGAGTATCTATGCCTTGTCTTTCCAGTGCCCGAAACATTGCCTTATGCTGTATGGAGTCAAATGCCTTTTCATAATCCACAAATGCCAGGCATAATGGTGTTTTATATTCATTTGCTTTCTCCATTAGCTGTGATATTACGTGAAGGTGATCCATAGTTGAGAATCCTGTCCTAAAGCCAGCTTGCTCTTTCGGTTGATTCTCATCAAGTATTCTTTCTAATCTGTTAGTAATGACCCTTGTGAACAACTTGTAGATATGGGATAACAAGCTAATTGGTCTATAATTTCCAATTTCTGATTTATCTCCTTTCTTATACAGCAAAACTATGATTGCATTATTCCACTGCTTAGGCATCACACCTTTTCTAATGCACTTTGTGAAGAGCCTTGCCAGTTTTTGTGTTATGTCTCTTCCTCCCAATTTTAACAACTCTACAGTAACTTCATCTTCCCCCCGGGGCTGTCCGATTCTTCATTTTCTTCAATGCATGTTCTACCTCATCAGGAAGAATATCGGGTATGTCGTATGTGTTGCTACTTTGCAATTAAACTTCCCCACTGCTTGTATCATTCCCTCGCTCCTTGTATAATTCTCTATAGTAGTCTTCTGCTATTTGAATTATGCCTTCTCTGCTGTTTATAAGTAAACCATCGCTATTCTTCAGTTTCAGTATCATTTGTCTTTCTGTATTACTGCTCATGGCTGCTGATTTAAATCCTTTGTTTTCCCTTAATGCTTGTTCTACTTTTCTTGTGTTAAATCTTCTTATGTCCTCTCTGAGTCTCTTTCTAATGGCTTTGCATAACTCAGTATACTCAATTTTCTCCCTGTCAGTGTTTTTCTTGCTCTTCATTTGTCGTCTTTGGTTCATCATGACAAGTGTTTCTTGACTAATTTTTTCTTCTTTGGATTTCTGTTTCCCTATAGGTTTCTTGGGCTTTATCACTTTCAGAAAGTTGTAATATTCCTCGTCGATATCTTGGTCCTGAGCAGTCTGCAGAAGCTCAAATTTGTTCTTAAGTTCCAGTACATACTGCTTTTTCTCCTCCTCTGTTATCGCCTCCAATGCCACACTGCTCCAATTTGTGCAGCAGTCTTCCATGTGCAACAGTATCAAAAGCCTTTCTAAGATCCAAGTATATAATATCAAAGTTATTCCCTACATCCAGTTCCTTTGTGACTGCATCATAGTATCCAATCAAATTGGTTAGGCAAGACTTCCCCTTAACAAAACCATGCTGTGTCCGAGCTATAACTGAAGTCTTGTCTAAATGATCCTGCAGTGCTTCTTTAACTAGTGCCTCCATTAATTTTCCTGGAACAGAAATTAAACTCACAGGTCTATAATTACTTGTGTCAGCCTTTGATCCTCCTTTGTGAATTGGGGTCACATTTGCACATCTCCAGTCTGTGGGTAACTCCCCTGAGTCCAAGGAAGCTCTCATAATTATGGCTAAGGGTTTGCTTACTTCCTCTGCTGCCTCCTTTAATATAACTGGATAGATCCCATCCACCCCGGGTGCCTTTCTTGTGTTTATCTTCAACAATTTCTCCTCCACTTTACTCTCAGTTATTACAAGATTCTCTAGCTTACTGCTAGAGTTGAATACACCTCTGACTTTCCCATCACTAAATAACTCATGTGTGACTGTCGATGCAAAATATTCATTTAGTTTGTTAGCTGCCTGAGCAGGATCATCAACAGTTGACCCATTGATATCAAGTGGACCAATCTGATTCATCCCCTTCCTTCTAGTGTTTACATAAGTAAAGAACTCTTTGCTGTTTTTCTTTGCATCCCTTGCCAAAGATTTCTCGTAATCTGCCTTCGCCTGCCTAACCTCCTTGGTAACTTGGTTACAGATCAACTTGTATCTATCATAGGCTTCTGTGTCATGTGTTAATTTGTATGTATCCCATGCATGTTTCTTCTCTGCCATATGCCTCATTAGTTCATCTGACATCCATTTAGGCCTAAACCTTGAACAATATTTCTTAGTTGGTATGTAAAGCCTAGTAGCTTCCAAGATAAGTTCTTTGAATGCTTCCCATTTTGCATTTGCTGTTGGTAACATCATCAGTTGGTCCCACTGTATAGAATTTAAGTACTGTCTCAGTCCATCGTAGTCGCCTTTACGAAAGCAATAACCCTTCCCTTTACCCCTAATGGTAGTTAACTCTTTGAGTAAATCCCATTTCAGCACACTGTGATCACTGCCACCTAGTGGTTCATTTATCTGCAGATTCTTAATGCATGAAGAATCACTGCTGATAATCAAATCAAGAGTATTCCTCCCTCTAGTTGCTTCCCGAACATGCTGATGTAGAAATCAATCATCCAATAAATCCACAAAAGCCTTGCTAGTGTGTGAGTGACCAGCCCACAAATTCCAGTCAATATCTGGGAAATTAAAATCTCCCATTATAAGACTCTCTGATTTACTGGCCCACTCTATTTCCCTGTACAGTTTCTTATTATACTCATCAGGGTCATTAGGCCTATAGCACACTCCTACTCTCAATTTTGATCTCCCAATGCTTATGTCACACCAAACTGACTCGACACTGCACTGTCCAGCGATGTCCACTGGCTTCACTTCCTTGGATTTTATGTATTTCTTAACTAAAAAATATCCAAATTTTTATTTCCATAATGAAGAAAATGACCTATTCACATTCAAACAGTGAATAAAAAGAGCAGATATCAATATTTTCAAATGATGTCATGTTTTCTCATCATACTGCTAGTTTCTGTGATCATAAATATCACATATTGAAATAAAATCCGCATTTATTTCTACTGTTTTCAATGCTTCTTACATACACAATGAATTAGAGACATAAGCTCTAGACTGATTCCTTATGTAGAATCCAAATCCAGGGGTTTTTCCTATTGATCTGTAAAGGTCAGTTGATTTGGTTAATTCAGTTGTACAGAATCCATTTTTGCATGAAAAGCATAGCTTGATTTTTGATGATTTTTTTTTTCTTTTACTGATTTGTCATCCTGTTAGTAATCTTATTATATATGCTTTCTCTTTTTTTTTAATTACTTCTACTTAGTCCAGTTCCCTTCAGTTTCTCTAAACCATGTTAAAGCATTTTGTGGTGATTGTCCTACCACACCTTCGTCTTCAACATCTGTCATAGCTGTGGTTGACTGTCGCATACCTTCTCTGACATCATCCGTCTCAACATTGTTGTCATCGGTTGCAGATATTTCCAACTCCCTAACTGCTTCATCTGTAGATAGTGATGCTTTGCCATCTGTTGGGGTTTCCTTCTTTTGACTCAGAAAGATAACCGTGGATTTATGCCTTTCTGGAGTATATTTAACATCTAATTCTGTGGCTGGTTCATTCTGATGATCTCTGCTTCTTAAGTTATAGCTGTGTCGGTATACCTAAAGATGTTCCAGAGTGTAGGAATCTGCTAGAATCACTCTGTGATGTCTGTAGCATTTCTTCGGATGATGGTGACCTTTTAATTTCCTTTGGCTCAACGCATGATCTCGTCATAGGTTTAGGTTGGTGATATGATGTGTTCTTGTTAATAGGAAGTGCATCCCACCATATTTCTTCCTCACTTTCCTCTTCTGTTTCTGTCGGAGCTATTTGAGGGCTTGCTTTTGTTTGCTGAGGAGTGGTTTGCTCCTTGATTTCAGGTCTCATTTCCAAAAATGGCTTTCTCTCGGTAACCTTGGTTAACCTATCCACATGGACTAATTGTCGATCTTTGGTCTTATATAAATGCTGTATTTCATAATTTACTGGATATCTGGCTAATGACCTTTTACTGGAGATGTCTGGCTAATTTTCATGTAAAGCCGCGCTCACTCTAGGCACATATAAATAAACCATACTACCAATATGTATTTTCTTATCGACTGCTTTCCTACGTCTATAGGCCTCCTGTTCATCAGCTTCCTCTAAATTTTCTTTGACAATCTCATAAGTTTTTTTAGTTGTGCACACAATGCTTCACTATAATTCTCCAATGATGAATATATTGGCTGATTATCTGACTTCAAGATATGCTGTGGCAACACAATGTTGTATCCGTAAAGCAGAAAACTGGGAGTCTCTCCCATAGCACTGTGAAATGCAGAGCGATATGCTAACAAAGCAATCTGCAGAAATCTAGGCCATTCATGTTAAGTAGAAGCAACCATGTATGACAAGATGTTTTCTAATATCTGATTTATTCTTTTGCACCTTCCATTACTTGAGGGATGATATCCACTCGTGCATACTGCTCTAACTCCAAGTTTTGCATACACCTATTGCATTAACTGTGGTACAAAATTACTGCCATGATCTGAGAGTATTACGGCAGGTATCCCATAATGACTTATTACTCTATCAATGAGAGTTTCTGCGACCTGCTGAGATGTCTGGGCACGCATAGGCTATGCTTCCACATAGCGTGTGAAATGATGCACTACCATTAAAATATACTTATAACCTTCTGAAGTTGGTAACGGTCCTAAAACATCAACTGCGATATTATAAAAAGGTTTGGCTTCAGATTCAGCTCTAACTAAATTCGCTTTGGCTTTAGGTTTAAAACCTTGTCTTTCCATACACCTTGGACAGAAACTAACATAGTTCTTTGTATCGGAATACATGTCATCCCATACATAATTTTGCCTAATTCTTTGAAGAGTTTTAGCAAGATCCATATGTTATGCACAATGTGCATCATGACACGCTCTCAAGATCTCACTCCTTAATTTATTTGGTACGACTAGTTGTTCTAATGGTTCGGCTCTAGTTGATTTGTCGGATGGTAGAGTATAATGGTATAACAGTCCATTTCTCAAAAAATACTGATTCGCCAATTTGGGTGAAGGACATTCTGTCTTTCCTTCTAATTGTTCCAAAATAGGTTTTAATTTTGGATCATGTTGCAGTTTACGAGTGATCTCTTGTGGATCGCTACTGTTACTACCACTTCTATCTTGACCTGTCTGATTCAAGTCAATTGACGTCTGTGTGTCTAACACACTAACTGGTCTTGATAGATAATCTGCATTTTGATTTTGCTTTCCTGGGTAATACTGAACCTTAAAATTATATCCTATTAACATCAGATTCCAGCGGGTGAGACGCGCATTAGGGTTCTTCAAGTGAAGCAGATATTGCAATGGTCTGTGGTCTGTAATTATGGTAAAACAATTTCCATATAAGAAATGATGGAATTGTTTGGATTGATAGTGCTTCTTTCTCTGTAACACTATAATTCAGTTCTGCTGCTCTTAACTGTCTGCTCACATAAGCTATAGGCTGACGAATACCTGTCTGTCCAACTTGTTCTAAAATTCCAGAGAGGGCCTTCTCACTTGCGTCCGTGGTGAGAAAGAACTCTTTCTTGAAATCAGTATAGATTAAAACTAGTTCAGAAGTTAACAATTCCATGAACTTCTCAAAAGCTTGATTGGCAGCTTCACTCCACACAAACTGCACAGATTTTTTGGTTAGTTTTGTCAAAGGAAGCCAAATACTAGCAAAGTCTGGAATAAACTTACGATAAAAGTTGCACATTCCTAAGAATCCAAGAACTTGTTTCACGTTCTGTGGGGGGTTTACATTCTTTTACATTTCTAGAATCTGGTTTCACTCCTGCACTAACAATATGCCCTAAGAAATCAATCTTAGCTTTTAGAAACTCACATTTGCTAGGCTTCAACTTTAGATTATATTGTCTCAGCCTTGCAAATACTAGTTCAAGTTTGCGGAGGTGGTCTGAAAAAGATTCTGAACATAAAACAATGTCGTCCAGATAGATAAAAATGGCTTCGGACTGTAAACCTCTCAATGCAAATTGTAAACCATGGTTGAATGTTGTGGGGGCATTTCGTAATCCGAAAGGCAAACGTTGATAGGTAAAAACCTGCATGACAAATGAAACCAGTCTTGAAATGATCAGTTTCATGTACAAATAACTAATGGTAACCAAAAGCAAGATCCATTTTCAAAACTAACTTCGCCTTTCCCATCATGTTGAGGTGGTAGATGACTTCCATCAACCGGTGAAATACCACCACTTTTCTTATTGGAGGTTTGAAGTGATGAAACCCATGTTTAGTCTCTAGAGCAAAGTTTCCGGCATCTCCCTCCCCCCATACTTCTTCAACCCATGCACGGTACTAAGTACTATAGGTTTTGATACCTTTCATGTTTGGGGCTTTCATAAAAAAAAAAAAATATTTGGCACTGGGTATGCATCTGGTATTGTAACAGTGTTCAATTTGTGAAAGTCTATGCAAATACGCAAACTGCCATCCTTCTTGCGAACTGGCACTAATGGTGTCAGCAAATGGTGATTTACTGTATTCCATAATTCCAGCACTCAGTAATTTTTGTATTTGTCGATCAATTTCTGGTCGAAATGCACGTGGAATACGATATTGCTTCAACTTAATAGATCTTTCGTCAGTGAGCTGAATTCTATGCTTAAGCACATCTGAACCACTCAACTGATGTGGTGCTTTTGCAAACACATCCATGTATCTGGATAATAAATTTCGCAGTTGTTCTCTTTCTCCCTTCTTTAAATGATCTAATTCAACGTCATCAATAGTAATGATATCTTCATCTTCCCCTTGTATAGTCAGATGCTAACTTAAACTGTTGGTCGCTTAAAGTATGAACTCGAACCACTTTTTAGTTCTTTCGCAAGGATATAGGTTCTGTAGATAGATTAGCAATGACTGCATGGGCTTGCTTTTTGCTGTCTAGGCATGAAAGAACACATTTAACTGCTAAAGAATCACTCTTAAATTCAGGATTCGGTTCTATCACAACTTCACAATCATCGTTTAACTGATTGTCACATTGCAGCTTCAATACACGTTCTGTGAGAGGTGGAATTATTTCCTGCGTAACAGTTCTTCCTGGGGTAGGTTCACATGATTTCATTATTTTGTCCCTAATGCCTTCTTCATGCATACAGATATGACTGGGCACTGACCTAATCAAACCTGTTCCCATGTCTGTCACAAAATGCTTTCGGAGTAAGTCGGCTCCTAGCACCATTTGATATCTGTCGCTCAATTTACACTCGGCGACTAAGATCTCTTCTGTTAACTCAAAATCATCTAAAGAAACTTGCAAAGCCACTTTGCCTTGTACAAGAAGTTCATGACCGGTAACAGAGTAAACTGTTTCTAAAATTTGATGACAAGGAATTTTCAAAAAAAATCTCAGGGGACAGTAAAGAAACAGAGGCACCTGTATCTACCAAAAACAAGGTGGGGACACTCTGAACTAAACCTTTAACAATTGGTAAAACATCATTGTTTAATTTAGAAATGCTTCCACATTGTACTTTAACCCTTTTAGATTTCACACTTGACCTACCTCTTATGGTGCCTCTGTAGCCAGGTGGGCAGGAGCAGCAGTGCGTAGCACATGCTTCTTGATTAGACCGGGGTTCAAGCCCGTGACCACCAAATACGGAGGATGCGGAAAGGTCAGGGAATGACCACCACATATCCCCAGAGCAATATGGCCTTAGTTGCTAATGCTCCTAAAAACCAAATAACAAACAAACACAAACCTCTCTTACTTAACCCCTTCTTACCTAGTCAAGAATTATTACTTTCAGAACACCCGTTATTACTAGAGATTAACTCAGAATCGTTTATGCTTACTTTTTTTAGTCTGGGGGTTCCTATTTTTAAAATCACGACTGGTGTTGGAAGAATAGACCCTATTTGACACATTTGGTGTTTCCCTGTGATTATTATGACTGACAGGTGGATTATACTGTACACCATTCTTTAACTGAGTAGATCTACGAGGCCACTTTTCCTTTGGATATGTTGTGTACTTTTCTACTCGCATTTGTTGATCTGATCGGTAATTCATTTGATTATTACTTCCGCCTGACCTTCCTGAAGTAAGCTGCAAGGCAGCACTCCTTAGTGGTTGCCGATAATAGCTACCCTGGGGTCGGTAGGCTCGATTTGGAGGAAAGAAGCACTCCATTCATGGGCATGACCACTCGGAATCAAAACACACTCTTCTTTCTCTCGGAACAAATCGTGGTCGAAACCTATCCATGTTCAAATTATAAAAAGATACTGGTCTCTGATTCTGATATCTATATTGCACATTATTCGGTGAAAAACTGTGGTGAATATCGATTTTTATATGGTATATAATTAACATACCTCATTGCAGATCTTTCTGGCTGTAAGGTTAATGTGTCCTCGTGTGGTAAGAGAACCATCGGCTCTCTCGTTAGAGGTTGATTAACAACTGCAGGAGCAACACTTGGTTGTGCATGTACCACTTCATTTCTCAAGTTTGATATTTGATTTTTGACTGTAGCACTCAGAACTGCTATTTGTTTTTCCAGTCTCTCTATATGTGGTTCAGTCTGAGTTTCTCTCTTATCCGACTCATCCAGTTTTCTAGAAGACTGAGTAGGCTCTTTATCACTTAGTTTTCCTTTCACAAACTTCCAAAACACCAACATGAGATTGTTTCCTCATGAGATTCTCATTCTCCTCCTCTATTTTAGCACATGCAGTGTCAAAATCAAGAGGGTTCTAAGATAGAACTAATCTTTTGATTTTACTTTGTAAGCCAGCCAAAAATTGTGACAGCAGAGTTTGATCTCTTAATTCTTTTGCTGCTTCATTATCTCCTCTAGTTTTGAAAGCATGGCAACATAAATTCTTCAGCCTGGTTGCAAACTGAACCACACTTTCACCATTCTCCTGTTTAGCAGAGTTGTATAACCTCATACACTTATATGTGTTATACAACTTATATAAGTTGTATAGCACTTGTATAACCTCATACACTTGCTTTCTTGCATCACATGCCACTACTACTAGTACTTGTAAGCGGCTAGATCCTATTTAGGGCATAAATTTGGGGCTTTGATCAAAGTACCACCGATAGCTGGGGGGGGGGGGCTAAAGTCTGTTTTAACTTCTTATCTCTTCTCACGTTGGATCAGGTTAAATGCATTTTTACTGAAAGATATCTATGACAACTGACTTTCTCCAGCATTTCAAGTTGAGTGAAAATTAAAATGTACCCTTACATACATCCTCGACGAGTCATTAACTGATAATGGTTGGAATGTAATTATAATCCAATTTAAAACAGCGATGTCCATGTTTCTTCATTCTTTAGTTCATTTTCTGGAAGTTACTACCACAAACAAATAAACGGAGTTTAATTATAATCGAGTTTAAAAGGGCAACTTACATGTTCAAACGAATTGAAATTGCTGAGAATCATAAGTTAGCATTTTTGAACATCTAACCCAACAGACGGGAACCACGAGTGGGTCCCGTCTGTTTCCGTTTAATGTAACCATACCCCCAGGGGCTCATATCTGGTATGGGCTTGGCACACTCAGGGTTCTGAGCTGGATATCATTATTCTTCTCTTTCTTGGTAATTCCTTTCTACTTCTCTCTCAGGGTAATAGGAAAATTTTTTTGGCCGGTGCAGCCTAAGCCTCAGGCTTCCTTGCACCATATGGCTAATAATAATACATGCAGCTTCGATGACTCATTACTAATAAGCATTCAGTGGTGTTGTAACATTAGTGTTGATAATTTGATTGTTTTCCTGACACTATGGGGGGTGGGGGAGGAGATTATTCGTTTATTTTCACTTATCTAAGCGTGTGCATCAAACCTTTTTTGAAAATATCTAAATTCACTTTAATGTGGGTATTTAAGTTTGAATGAACATTAGCAAGTCGAAGATAAAGTTTTTAAATCTAGTGCTTTTTTCATGTGTTCTTCTCGCACTCATGCATGCACAGACAGACATGCACACGTGCGTGCATGTGCACACCAACCACAGTGTCAGTTGTCTAATTATAGCGGGCCGGAAATACGTGTTGTTAAATTAATATTATTGACAGAATCAGAAACAGAAATTAGTGTTAAATTGTCTGCACCCTGGCTTTATTTTCTCTCCTTTTTTGAAAATCATACACACCCGCTCACACACACATACAGATAGATGCCTCTATTTGTACCGCAAGTAAATGAAACTTACAGAACTTTTTTTTGATTTCTCAAAGTGAATTAATTTGAAACTGCGGATGAACGCATCAACATGGGATGTAACTTCCACTTTTCGACCTGCTTAAATTATGCTGTTTTTAAACTGAGAGTAGACTTAAAACAAAAAAGTAATGATTTCATTTTGATAAACAAATTTGCATATTCACGTTGCTGAAAAAACTAACTAAAAGCCTATCATAAGCATTAAGTATGCTTTTTTGTGTATTTTTACAGAAAGTAAACTTAAACGAAAAAAACTTTCAAAATTAAATTGTATGATTGAAAAATAACTATTCATTTCGAAGATTTTAAATCAACTTTAGATGGCCATCAGCATTTTGTTCAATTTAACGATTAAAAGCACATAATTGGTGGTAGTTTGGGTTTTCATTAAAGGAGGGCGAAATTGTGTCAAGTTTGAATACATCTGCTCAACCTCTTCAGTAATATGCAGAAGGTCGAAGCCAGTTCTTGAACATATGGTTTCTCTCACATTCATGCATTTATTTTCCGCCAACAGACAGAGTGCTGAAATTAGTAACGATTGCTAAGGGAACATGTAACTGTCCTTTAACTTCATTGATTGGAGAGTACAGTTCAATTCTGCTACTGGACTCACTGCTGAAATTTCACTAAAACTAAACTGAGTTCAACTCCACTGATGCGGATTCGACCACAGTCTTTTGGTAACATGGTGGTCATCTGACTTGTGGCCATTAAACTTTGAATTTTAACAAAGCACTCCAACACCACCTGACAGAACAGAAAATAAATTACTATATTTGCACTGGTTCGTTCAACTTTGAGATCGGAACATACTTTCATCTTTCCAAAATCAGAGGTTGGGATTGGAAGGAGAATGAATTTGCATTACATGTCAGATGATGTGTCTCTGTTAACAGTTAAGCTGAGGGTCCAAACCCATTGCTAGCTTGGAACACTTAGCGACAACCGCACTACTTCTCAACAGTACATAGTAGTAATGGTGGACAGTATGGTAGTTTTGCTACTTGGGAGGGAAGGGAAACGAAAAAAATGTTTATATTTTGCTGCTGGGTGCCATTTTGTTTTTTTGGCTTTATTTTTTTCACTAGATGGCGGCTGTGGTATTTTCAGAATTTTATTTTATTTTTACCTTGGGCTGGGCTTGAACTGGGGTTGCCTGCAGTGGTGTTTTCTCTCGGCCGAGTCCCCTGTTAGTTTCACATTAGATGTAGCCTTTGAATACAGCAATTGACATCAAAAGAAGAATTTTAAATTTTTGTGAATATTTTGAAAGTTAATTATGTGAGTGCATTGTGGGTCTTAATTAGGAAGATGCATTCTGGGATGAAAGTTTCATGGGTATGTTGGGGGATTGCCACTGCCACTATAGTTCCCTGCAGGGGCTGTTTGCCTGCAAAGCAGTCACATGATGTTTGTATACGATGAAAAACCTTAAACTTAAAAAAAATTTTGACAAAATTCCATCTGTTCTTGAGAGCTGAAAGATAAAATCTAGCTTTGTAATTTTGAAACCTTTTCAAGTGTGATTGTATCTGCCACTGAACATTCTTAAAAGTTTAGTTTTTTTCTAAACAAAATTCCTGTTGTTGGCAATACCTGACAATAAAATTATCTACAACTAAATATTCTTAATTCTGTGTTTGTAACTTGGAAACCTTTTCAAGTCTACCTGCAATGACTTTGTTTCCTGAAATCTCTGAATCTACTTAATGTGTAAAAATGTCCAAAATAAAAAGTTTAAAATTAAAAATTAAGCAGATGAGTTGTTGTTGTCAATAGTTTAGCAATTAAGTTTATTTCTCGATAATATGAAGGAGCCACACAGACAGGAAGCTATTTTCTATTTAACAGAGCATGTTGTTAGCTGTATGTTATGCCTATCATATCGTGTTTATTTCTGCTTTACAAGTCATCACTGGATGTATGCCACACGGCTTTTGTTTTTATATCAGAACATGGAATCTCTGTCAGCTTTTCTGGTATTACAATTGATGTTTAAACAGTGTAAAATCTGTAAAAACACACCGCTAGAATCTTCTTAAGCTGTGGCAAGATCACTGGTCCAGTACTTCTAAGGGTATTTTAATTTTGAAATTTATCTGATCTATTCAACGTTCTGTACCAAAATGGTTATTTCTGAGTACTGAATTTATTCTTACTGGTCATGGCTCCCTGCAAGCCAAACTTGCACCTTCAACCTTTTTAATGATCCTCATTACCTCTGTGTACCTTTAGAATGTCAGGAGCATGGCTTGTCCCATTACCAGGATCTCTGACAGCCCCTTAATTCTACTTGTGAATTCTTCTCTCCATGTCATGAATCCTTACTACTGCAGGCCAATTAAGTCTTTCAAAAGCTGTAATTTTTCTCAGGCAGTTTTTTTCCAGATGGTGCCATATGATGTTGATGCCTAGCAACTACTACTATACTGTGCCTGTTCTAGACATCTCTACACTACCTATGCAGTACTTCCTGCTTCCTTCTACTTAGATTGACTCTGTTCTGATCACTATCATTTGCTTTTGAGCACAGTAGTCTGTTTTGTCCACTGTGGTCACTTTATGGCCACACGACTATTACCATCTTCACTCTTTTATTTTTCTTTATGCTATTTCTTCTATCCAATCTGTGTGCTTAGTATATGTCCACTGACACCTACTTTTGGTGTCTGTTTTTTGTTAAACGTTATGTTGCTGGCATTGTGCTAGATCTAGGTGCAGGATCTAATTACTTTTACATTATTCTTCTTTTCTCTTCCTTTTGTTTTATCCTATTTTCTTTCGAATGAGTGTAAAAGTGTGTCAATTGAATCTAGCAATTCAAGGACCGGCCTTTGCAGGATTTCTGAATTCCAGAAGAATCTGACGCTACTGAAAAAACAGAGTCCATGAAATAAGTATAGAAGCTATAGAATATTATTCGTGTATGGAGTAGGACCCACAAAATAATGGAATATATTTTACACATACTCAAATATCTTGAAGTGAATGGTTATTGAATGGTTAATAAATAAAAACATCCACATGTGCAGAGATATTTGAAGGTACAAAGACATATAAAGATAATTTCAAAATGAGGAGGGAGCTGTAAAAGACATTACCCATACTGAAGTACTTATTATATTAGCATTAGCATTAGGAGAGGCATTTGATGCAAGAAAGCAAGCTTCTGCAGCATCAGCCAAAAAAAAAATAAAAAAAACCACTTCCACTTCACCCCTGTTTGTTCAAAATACCTGTCCAGCTAAGAGTTAAACTTATTTAGGCTATCAACTTCCACGACAAGGGATGGAAGTCTGTTCCACCAACCAACCACCCACTGGCTAAAGGCAAATTTCCGCACATATATTCTACATTGTCTTTCCTCAATTTGAATTTATGCCCTCTCAGGTGATTATTCTGAGCAAGAGGAAGAATCCAACAGCATTGAGCATGCTCAAACCATTCAAGGCTTTATACACCTCTATCAGATCACCTCACTGGTGCCTAGTCTCCAGACACTGTAATTTGCAAAACTTAAGCCTTTCTTTGTAAGAGCATCTCTTTGTTCCATTCACTAATCTTGTTGCCCTTCTCTGTCCTCTTTCCAGCAGCTCTACATCCTTCTTGAAATGAGGCCTCCAGACCTATATACAGTACTCTAGGTGTGGCCTGACCATTGCCTTATACAAGGGAATAATCACCTCCTTATCCCCGCTAGAAAAATTCCTATATATCATTGACAATACACCATGAGCTACTCTTGCAGCCTGTCTGCACTGCTCAGAGAACTTCATATCTGCCTGCACAATCACCCCCAGGTCCCTTTCATTCTCTACCACTGTCAGTGTAGTACCACAGAGTTAATACGTTGCTCTGGGGTTGCTGTTTCCCATATGTAGTACTTTACATTTGTCAATGTTAAACCTCATTTGCCACCTCTCAGCCCATCTGCTCAACCTTTCTAGACCCTGTTGCAGCAGCATAGTGTCAGTAGTGCCCTTGACAACCCTGCCAACCTTCGTATTGTCTGCAAACTTGGACATTAAGCTTGATATACCATCATCAATATCATTTATAAATACAGAAAACAATAATGGACCCAACACTGAACTCTGAGGGACTCCACTAATAACATTAGTCCCCGATGAGCAGTGTCCATTGATTACCACTCTCTGTCTTCTCCCCCTCAACTACCCCTTTATCCATAGCAGCAATTTGCCTCCAATGCCACACTGCTCCAATTTGTGCAGCAGTCTTCCATGTGCAACAGTATCAAAAGCCTTTCTAAGATCCAAGTATATAATATCAAAGTTATTCCCTGCATCCAGTTCTTTTGTGACTGCATCATAGTATCCAATCAAATTGGTCAGGCAAGACTTCCCCCTTAACAAAACCACGCTGTGTCCGAGCTATAACTGAAGTCTTGTCTAGATGATCTTGCAGTGCTTCTTTAACCAGTGCCTCCATTAATTTTCCTGGAACAGAAGTTAAACTCACAGGTCTATAATTACTTGTGTCAGCCTTTGATCCTCCTTTGTGAATTGGGGTCACATTTGCACATCTCAGGCTAGGCCCATCATAAGCAGGATTGACTGCAAGCAAACAGGGGAGTGAATGAAGTGTAAGGGCAGTTATCCATGATATTAACACATAAATCGTGAATTGTTAATGGTTTCTATAGATAATTTACTAACATCAGTCACAGGTTTTGAGAAATCTCCAGGTTTCTGGTTGAAGTTGCTTTTAATTTCAAAATCTTAACATCTGATATAAAAAAAATTCAAGTATTAGAATAAAATGAAGTCCAAAATATGATTATAAATTAGACTTGTCAGGAGCCTTTCAAATCTTTGGATCAAAATTTGAAATCAGTAATAATCAAGCCCCAGACTAGAGCATCAAAGCAACATGCACAAAGTAGCAGGAGTGCTGTGACTCAGGGAAAAACCAAAGGGGACGATTCTCCAATGCATCAGAGCCTAAAAAATGTGCAGCTTGTGAAATGTTTGCAAACGTTCTAGAACAGGACATCAACTAACGAAAGAGGATGTCTTTGTGTGTGCTAGGTGCAGAGAGTGTCAAGAATTTAGGCACCAATTCAACATTCTGATGAGAGTTTGAAGAGTAGTGTAGATGCCTTTGAAGGAATTAAAATGGGGGCCCATCACACTCTCAGTTGTCCAACCCAACAGAGAGCTTACTCTTGTGCATCAGGCAATATAGCAAAAACATTCAGGACAGAATGAGCTGGTCCCACAGCAGCTAGTTATTGTCTGCGACTCTATTGTCAGGGAGACAGAAAATATATTGCGCAAAAAGCACAGGTGATACAGGACCAGGGTATGTCTGCCAGGGAAAAAAGTTGATGACATTGTAGAGCAGATATATTTTAAGGGCACAAAGGGTGATAATGTTGTATACACTGGCACTAATGAAATTAAGAGTAGATCTGCAGACTTACTTAATAAGTACAGGTCAATGTTGAAAATAAGTTGCAAGTTAGGGTTAGATTTGAAAGTATCTGCAATTCTGCCCAGACACAATAGGAGGGAGTATATGATGAGAGCCTTGTCAATCAATTCGACATGGAGAGATTGTACAAGGCTCGTGGTGTACAATTTTTCTCAGTGTGGTCTGTGCTTGTAAACAGGAGAGATTGTTTCTACAGGGATGGAATACACTTAAATAGAAAGGGTGCAAGAATATTTGCTGATGCTATTGAGACAGTGTTAGGTGGGTCGGAAAACTGCTAGCTTGAGGTAGTTCACAGGCTAATAGATTAACAGAAGCTACAGGCAGAGGCGAAAGTGATTCTTGCACTGTTTCTATTGGAATGGGCAGCAGCCTGGAAAGCAAGGTGCTGGGTATTTCAAGGACTGCTGGGAGTCATCATGGAACAAGTAAATACATGGGTTGTGTCAGGGTAACTAAGAGTAAGAATATGTATACTTGCATGTACACCAATGCTAGGAGTATAGCATATAAATTTGATGAATTTGAGGTGCTGTGAAGGATTCAAAGGCAGATATTGTTGGGTTATCAGAGATGTGGTGTCACACAGAGATAAGGAATGAAGAATGGGAATTTGGGGAGTACAATATGTACAGAAAGAATAGGCAGGAAAGAAGAGGAGGAGGTGTTATGCTGTTAGTTAAGAAACAGATTAAATCTGAGGAAGTGCATCCAGTTGACATGGGTGGACAGTGCACTGTTTGATCAGTTTGGTGTGACATAATCACTGGTAAAGCAAATTTAAGAGTAGGAGTTTGTTATAGACCTAATGACTGGTAAGTACAGCGAATAATTCTACAGAGAAATAGAGGGTGCCAGTAAATCAGATTGTCTTATAATGGGGGATTTTAACTTTCCAGATACAGACTGGAACTTGAGGTTGGTCACTGATACACTAGCAAGACTTTTGTGGATTTATTGGATGATAGTATTCTACAGCAACATGTTCGAGGCAACCATAGAGAGTAATACTCTTGATCTGATTATCAGCTGTGATTATTCATGCATTAAGAATCTACAAATAAAGGAACCACTAGGTGGCAGTAATCACAGTGTACTGATGTGGGATTTACTAAAAGATGTAACTACCATCAGGGGTAAAAGGAAGGGTTTTTGTTTTTGCAAAGGTGACTACAGTGGTCTCAGACAGTTTTTAAATTCTATACAGTGAGACCAACTGATGATGTTACTGGCAATAAATTCCAAATGGGAAGCATTCAAGGATTTACCATATTTCCCCACGTATAAGACTCACCCTTTTTCGAAAAATTTGGGGTCTAAAAACTGGATGCGTCTTATACAGTGGTTGTAGATTTTTTTATTTGCATTTTCCGCTTTTTCACGCTTGTTGTCTTTGCGCACATTGTTCCACACTTGTTACCGGTATATTAGGTTACGTTTTGCCACATTCTGCCCAAAAATTACTCAGAAAATATTTTCATACAGTGCTGAATTCAAGTTAAAAGTGATCCAGTTTGCAAAAGTGAATGGAAATCGTGCTGCTGAATGTAAGTTTGGTCCTCCTCCAACTGAGAAAACAATCTGAGCCTGGCTAAGGGAAGAAGAAACCCTACTGAAAATGCCATGGCAAAAGAAGGCCATGAGAGGCAAGTCAGCAAAATGGCCTGATTTAGAGAGGGAATTGAAGAGCAAAGGGCAATTGGAATTCCTGTGTCCACAAAGATGGTTCAGCATGAGGCAAGAAGAATTGCTGATGAAAAAGAAGTTACTGATTTCAAAGGAGGACACAATTGGTGCTTCAGGTTCATGAAACGGAATGGACTAAGCATGCATACACACACACCAGACTTGACCAAAAAGATGCCTGAAAGCTATGAGCAGAAGGTCCTTGAATTTCACCGTTTTGTCATTCAATGTCGGAAGACACATCAGCTTGAGTTGGGACAGATTGCAAACATGGACGAAGTCCCCCTTCAATTTGATGTCCCAAGTAACAGAACTGTTGATGAGAAGGGGATGAAAACTGTAACTGTGAAGACAAGTGGACATGAAAAGAGCCATTATACAGTTGTTTTAGTTTGTTGTGCCGATGGAACCAAGCTGCCTCCTATGCTGATTTTCAAACACAAAACAATGCCAAAAGAAGACATTCCTCGAGGAGTGATTGTCCACGTTTATGACAAGGATTGGATGGATCAGGATAGGATGAAGATCTGGTTTGAGAAAGTTTGGAGCAGGAGACCAGGTGGGCTCTTACGCAAACCTGTCCTATTGGTACTTGATCAGTTCAGGGCACACATAACAAAAAACACAAAGAAGATTGCTGCAGAGCAAAAAACAAAACTTGCCGTCATACCTGGAGGCTTGACATCTCAGCTCCAACCACTTGATCTCAGCATTAATAAACACTTCAAAGCTGCCATGAGGGATGAATGGAACCAATAGATGAAGTCTTCTGGGGACAATTTGAATCCAGCAGGAAGAGTGAAGAAACCAACTATAGGAGAAGTTTGTACCTGGGTGAAAAGATCCTGGGATAATATCAAAATTAAGATCGTTGTCAAGTCATTTAAGAAGTGTGGCATTTCAAATGCCATAGATGGAACTGAGGACGAGGCAATATATGAAGACAGTGATTCGTCATCAGACACAGATGAGGACAAGCTAATGGATTGGAGTTTTGACAGTGATGACGAGTTGTATGAATTTTATGATGAAAAAAACTTTAGTTCAATAACTTTATGTAATACATTTTTTTTCAAATTGTGGGCCCCAAAATTAAGGTGCATCTTATGCATGGGGAGATACAGTAATCTTGGACGCTACTAAGCATTTATACCAACTAAGAAATACTGTTCAAGGTTTCAGCCTAAATGGATGTCAGATGAACTAATGAGACTCGTGGCAGAGAAGAAAAATGCATGGGATGCATATAAATTGTCAGGAGACAGACTCCTATGGTGGATATAAGATAGTCTGTAATCAATTGACAAAAGAGATTAGGCAAGCAAAGGCAGATTATGAGAAATCTCTGGCAAAGGATGCAAAGAAAACAGTAAAGACTTCTTAAATTATGTAAACTCTAAAAGGACTGTTACAGACCTGTTACTTTAACTTCTGTTCTGAGGAAAATAATGGAGTCACTGGTTAAAGAAGCACCGTAAGATCATCTAGACAAGATTGCAGTTATAATTCAGACACAGAAAAGGTTTGTTAAGGGGAAGTCTTGTGGAGTCACTGGTTAAAGAAGCACTGCAAGATCATCTAGACAAGATTACAGTTCAGACACAGCAAGGGTTTGTTAAGGGGAATGATGTGGTCACAAAGGAATTGGATGCAAACAATAATTTTGATATATACTTGGATTTTAGGAAAGCTTTTGATACTTTTGCACATGGAAGCACACGGAATAGTATGGCATTAAGCGCAAGTTACTAAAATGGAAACAAGAAAGGATGTTAAAAGACAGAGAGTGGTAATCAATGGACACTGCTCTTCATGGACTAATGTTATTAGTTGAGTTTCCTAGGTGTCTGTGTTAGGCCCATTGTTGTATTCTATATTTATCAATGATATTGATGAAGGTATAGCAGGCTTAATGTCCAAGTTTACAGATGATACGAAAGTTGGCACGTTTGTTAATGACAGTAAGGATGGTACGCTACTGCAACAGGATCTAGAAAAGTTGAGCAGATGGGCTGAGAGAGGGGCAACTGAAGTTTAACATTGACAAATGCAAAGTACTGCATATGGGTAGCAGTAACCCCTGAGTAACATACTGTGTGGTACTACACTCAGGGTAGTGGAGAATGAAAAAGACCTTGGAATAATTGTACAATCAGATATGAAGTTTTCTGAGCAGTGCAGACAGGCTGCAAGAGTAGCTCATGGGGTATTGTCAATGATATACAGGAATTTTGCTAGCAGGGATAAGGAGGTAATTATCCCCTTGTATAAGGCAATGGTCAGGCCACACCTTGAGTACTGCATACTGGTCTGGAGGCTTCATTTTAGGAAAGCTACTAGAACAAATACAGAGAAGGGCAACGAGATTAGTAAGTGGAACAAACTGCTATGAAATCGGCTTAACTTACGCAAATTGCAGCACCTGGAGACTAGGCACCTGTGAGGTGATCTGATTGAGATGTATAAGGCCTGGAATGGTTTGAGCAACCTCAATGCTGATGAGATTCTTCATCTTGCTCAGATTGTAGACCAGATGTGCAGAAATTTTCCATTAGCCAGTGCGTGGTTGATTGCTGGAACAAACTTCCATCTGTCATTGTAGAAGTTGAGAGCTTAAATAATTTGAAGGCTGAACTAGACAACCTTTTGGAGAGAACAGATGGGTGAAACAGGAAGGGGTTATTTTTTTTTTTTTTGTTTTTTTTTTGGCTGATGCTAAATAAGCTTGCTTTCTTGCATCATATGCTTGTACCAATGCCAATATTTTAAGAAGTGAAAGATGAAACTCTGGATACTAAATATTTTAGCCTTCCAGCCCCTAGTATAAAGGTCTAGAAACATACCTGCAAATAAAAAAGTATAAGAGCAACTAGTTGAGAAACAAAAGCATCTATTTCTCAGCTGGAAAGAGTCATGATCAGTCCTTCAGTCAATTTTATAGACATATTTTGATAGGGCAATCCTATAAACTCAATATATAATATTGTATCTTAAAAAACTGAAGAAATATTTAAAGCAAGATCAATCACTATGGAACAAGAGAATGATTATGCTTCAATATGACAATGCACATCCATATCACAATATGAAGATTAAAGAATTAATCAGAAAACTGCAATGAACTGTAGGTGCCTCCATAGCCAGGTGGGCAGGAGCAGCAGTGCGTAGCAAACGCTTCTTGATTAGACCACGGTTTGAGCCCATGACCACCAAATACAGAGAATGCAGAAAGGTCAGGGAATGACCACCACATATCTCCGGAGCAATATGGCCTTAGTTGCTAATGCTCCAAATAACATACAACAGCAATGAACTGTACCACCCCATCAGAATGCAAGGTGGATGACAGGTAACACAATGGCAGATTTATATCATGCCACATCCATTTTATTCTTAACAAATATCATGCACAAATAAGCAGTCACAGATGACACATGTTATGTTAAATTTTGATAACTCAAGTAAAGATGATTGATTTTATTAACAATTTACTCAGAAAAATTATTATTTCTTTTTTTAAATCAGGTTTTTAGGAATAATAAGCAGAAATAAATGTTTAGGAAATTTTTATTTTTTACTATAAACGTAAGTTACATTTGTTTTTAATTTAGAATTTATTTACTACAAATCAGATAACAGAATAAACTAGATCATCACAAATCTGCACTTGTTTAGCTGAGAAAAACAGCTTGAATTATGATTTTTGCCAAAATTTTCCACTTCCTTTTAACCTGAAACAACATTAAAATAAAAAAAAAGACATTTTAAAATTTAATTATTTTCAATTTTTATTTATCCAAATAACTGTACAATAAATATACTTTCTATCTTGCTTTAAAATGAAACAGGTGATTTTGGTAAGTTTCCATCTACTCAATTGAAATCTTGGATTAAATTGTTGTATTGCTCACTATTTTATCAGAAAGTGAAAACCACATATATATTAATCAGAGGAAGGCTAAAGCCTTCTCCCCCATGATCTAAATAATGTGGATTTTTTATGCTATATGACAATTAAAACTAAATAATTTCCCAGACAACTGCTTTAGCTCCCCCACCACTTAAAAAATCCTGGTACTGACCCTGATATTAATCAAATTTTATATGAGCCTAATATATAAATATGACATTTTAGTTACCATTTAAAAACATTTCTTTCATGTCTGCTGCTTAGAGTATTAAATGTTTCTTCAAGAACCAGCAATTGTTGACCAGCATGATAGTTTACTTTCTTCAGTACTGTTTTTAAATAATATAAATAACTTAATGGAACCTTTCTCAATGCTACTGATGGCATCTAACATAATTGAAAAAAACTCCAAACTGCAAATGTGAGTTTAAAAAACAGATCTTCAATGACATCTCCCACCTCATTGCTTTATAGTCCTGTAGGATGTCTTCTACAAGTTCACTATACTTATCAGCTTTAGCATTGCTAAGAAATTAGCATTAAGTGCTTTAAATGCCTTCCATGCTTTTTTTTAACCATTAAAGATGTCACTGATTTGCAAACTTGCAAAACTATTTAGATTTTTAGGAAAATAAAAATGTCCACTTTTATCTAAGTATCACTGCTACATATTGGGTATCTATCACTAAGGCATCATTTTAATACACAGTAAACTCACAGAGTGCAAACGAAGTTTGCAATACAGCATCATTACTAATCTCATACTGTGAAATTCTTCAAAAGGAGTTGCCTAGCCTTGCAGTTTTTAATAAGTAATTCCTAAATAGAGAAGGCTATTGTTACTTATTCTCAGTTTATTGCCACCATCCAGACAGCCCTGTTTCAGGAATTTTTTTTTGTTGGTTGTTGGCACATCGGCTTCTGTGGCCACATTGCACCTCTCAACGTTTTTGAATTTTCTATTCTGATCCAAGCCTGAGGCGGGTAAATTGCCTGCCTGGCAACCTTTGGGTTGCCAGGCAGGCAATTTACCCACCCAGCTAGGCCGGTCGGCAGGAATTTTTGTTCCCTCTTCAGTAGGCAGGTAGGCACTGTGAGTGTAGGAGCAGGCAATCTGATATTATTTCAGGTTGCCTGCTATTATGCTCTCAGGTTGGCATCTCTCATATTGCAAAAATATTTCACAATGTGAGAGATGCCAAAAGATGTGCAAATTTAATGTGCTGTATTTATGGCCTTTTAAAGCTTCTGGCTGCAGGAATTTACGAATATGTACTGGGTAGTGCACTAAGGCATCATTTTAATGCACAGTAAACTCATGAAGAGGAACAAACAAAGTTTGCAACACAACATCTTATATTGTGAAATCCTTCACGAGTTGCCTAGCCTTGCACTTTTTAATAAGTAATGCTTCTCAAACAGCGAAGACTATTGCTATTAATTTTCAATTTATTACTACCACCCAGCCAGCACTGTTTTGAGAATTTTTGTTTCCTCTTCAGTGGGTGGATAGACATTGCAAATGAAAGAATACACAACTTGAAAGTGAAATATTTTCTCAGTATGAGAAATGCCAAAAGGTGGATAAATTTTAAGTAATGCATTTATGCCATTGTGTTAAATTTGCACTATATAAATAACAAGTCTTCTATTGTAATAAGTAATAATAGTCTTCTATTGTAATAAGTAATAATAGTCTTCTATTGTAATAATAGTCTTCTATTGTAATAAGTAAGAACATTCTTCTCTATTTAGGAAGCATTACTTATTCAAAAGTGCAAGGATAAGCAACTTGTAAAGGATTTTGCAATATGAGATGTTATAGTAAATATAACATATTGCAAACTTCATTTGTTCTCTTCTTGAGTTTACTGCATATTAAAAATGATGCACCACACAATATGTATTAGTAAAATTCTACAGTTAGAGGCCTAAAACACCCACAAATGCATCCCATTAAATACAGTAAACCCCCGCTATTCGCGGTATCTGTATTCGCGGTTTCGCGTATTTGCGATCGCTGATTTAATATAAAATGAAACCTAAAAAAAAAAATGTGAATTTTAAAGGGCCGTGAATATTTTCCGCAATAAAAAACATGGGCGTGGCTAAAATTATCTTTCCCGGTCAAAACAGCGCTCAATGGGTGGGGGGGAGAGGGGTAACAAAATCGCGAGCGTGGATGTTTCTCGCTAATCCTTGTTCGGTATGTGTTATGTGTTGTCGTGGAAGGTTTCGTCGTTTGCTTTTAATTTATATGCTTATAAATTGAATAAATTTATCAATTTATAAATTTACATGCTTACAAAAGTGATAAATCTACCATTTTGCAGTGTGTAAAACAGACTTTTTCGAGTGTGTTAACGGAAGAAAGCGACTTTATTGTGGACAAGTTCTTTCTAACCCGTACAAAAATATGGCTACGAATAAGGAGGGAAATGTGAAAATGTCAAAGAAGGTGATGACATTAGCGAATAACATTGAGTTATTAGACAAAATTTCTAATGGTGAAAGTGTCTCCTCAGTGGCAAAACATTATAAAAATCAATGAGTCAACAGTACGATCAATCAAGAAATCCGCTGTAGTGTCCGTGAAAACGCGCTAATTGCTTAAGTAACTCATGATGTTAAATTAGTAAAAATGGAAAAAGCTTTAAATCTGTGGATAGAAGATCGAACTCAAAATAAAATTCCGTTAAGTTCACTCATCATTCGTGAAAAAGCAAAACTTCTTTATCAACACTATAGCGAAACTGGTGATAGTACTGGCGGGATAAGTTTTTTTTGCTAGCAAAGGCGCTGGTTTGAAAGAGTCGTTTGAAATTTCTAATAAATATTACATTTAATATTAAATTGTTTCTTATTTTCATTTCGATGCCATATGCTTGTATTTCTAATGGTCATATTATGAAGGTACATATAATACATATATAGACAAAATTTTAGACTAGTTTTTCTTATATATTTCATACTTTGGAACGGAACCCCTTTATTACTATGGGAGCCATAACTCGGTATTCGCGACATTTCTCAGGAACGTAACCCCCGCGAATAGCGGGGGTTTACTGTATCTCTGTATCACTATTGGGAATTGCTCCTTAAATATATAAATATTTTGTCATCCTTATTCATAGCCTAAACAAAAGTTTTCTTCAAGTCCAGTGTAATGTGGAATAGAGCCAAGAGAACTTTTCCTGACTTGACATTGGCTGTTATGAGGCACTTTTCTGAGCTGGCACTAAACTATCTAATGGGCCATTCTTTAACCACATAATGGTGATATTTATCTCAGCTATCCCACTATCATAAAAAGCAGCAATACTTCATAAAGGGCACCTCCTTAGCCAGGTAGGCAGGAGCAGCATACGCTTCTTGATTAGACCAGAGTTCGAGCCCGTGACCACCAAATACGGAAGATGCAGAAAGATCAGGGAATGACCACCGCATATCCCCGGACCAATATGGCCTTAGTTGCTAATGCTCCTAAAAACCAAATAACAACAACTTCAGAAAGCCCAAGTGTTATGGCTTTTAGGTCACTGCAAATGTTCCATCCATATTCTCATAGGATTCCTTCATGTGGACGCATATGATACTGGAATATATGCATATGTATTTCCATGTAGAGGTTCCATGTCTTTAACATATGTTTGGATAAATCAATGAGGATATGCCATTCATGTGGACTGTGTTTCTATCTCAGTGCTCCCATTAGTCCATTTACTTGATTATAAATACAAATTCATCACTCACAGAAAAAAGGTAATGCTAAGCTGTTTTTGATGTTTATTGAAATAGTTATCTTTGAACTTTTTGAGGTGATTCCACCTTTGTGGTTTACAGCAAATTCAGCTTAATTTTTAGAGGGACTTAGATCTTTAACCCTTTCTTTAGCAAGTTTCCAGATAGTATGTATACCACCTGAAGCAACTTTTTTTTTGAAGAATTTGGAAGTTTGTAAAAAGTGAAAATAATATACATAAATATTATTTTCAATGCTTTTATACATTGTTTTTTTACTATTTTGACTTTATAGCTGAACTTCAGAGTGAGATTATAGTCAAAAATAAAAGCTCACCATTACTTTTTTCTTTTTCATTCAGTAATATTGTCTACATTTATATACATATCATTTTATTCAATTTCATCAATTTCTGGATGTGAATTCCAGAGAATTTCTTCATTTTCAGTGTTTAAATCCATATTATCTCAAATTTTATTGAAAAGTTGCACTCTCCTACACCAATTTTTGAAACTATTGTAAATATAACAAGTTAGTTATTGTGTGCAATACGTTACATTTCAGGTGTATTAGCAAATAGTAATAATTCATGATTTATAAAAAGCAACAACTTTTATGCACGAACTGATAACATTTCATTTCTATGCATCTGCCATATTGCCCATTCATTCTTCCACCACCAGCAGAAAAAACATAATATCCAGTGCTTCATCTACAATATATGCTGTATGGATAGCCTATGTGATTTGTATTAAAATAATAATAATATTAATAATGATTGCCAGATTTCTATCAGTTTGATTTTAATGAAATTTGGGAAGGCTCAAAATATAAAATTTCATGACAATCCATCCACTGAGAGCTGAGTTATTACATGCAAATTGACGGATAGCCTATGTGATAAGTATGAAAAAAAAAAAAAAGAAATAATAATTGCCAAATTTCTACTTGTACAATTTTAATGAAATTTGGGATGGCTTGATAAATCCATAAAAGATCTGAATATAAATTAATTCAAAACTTATATGTGAGCTTACTAGCAAAAGGGTTAATGAGATCATTCAACTCTGAATATAATATCAAGTGAAATGTGGGTGTAGATGGTTGAAACTTCAGATCAGGTTCACAAAAACATGATGGTTAATTTCTGAGATTCTTGCCAGATTCTTCCTTGGCTAAAGTCCATGTCAGGTGGCTTACCACTGGAAAACTATGGTCATGGAGTACTGATCTTAGGGCGCCTCCGTAGCCAGGTGGGCAGGAGCAGCAGTGCGTAGCACACGCTTCTTAATCTAGACCGGGGTTCGAGCCCGTGCCCACCAAATACGGAGGATGCGGAAAAGTCAGTGAATGACCACCGCATATCCCCAGAGCAATATGGTCTTAGTTGCTAATGCTCCTAAAAACCAAACAACAAACAAACGTACTGATCTTATGGCTAACAGCAAGTTCAGGTACTTTATACATATTTTGACTTAACAGAAAAGCCAAACAATTATTAAACATATGTAACATTTAAAATGTAAAATTCATAAGAATCATGCACAAGTGTTGCAACATACATGCAGAGCTCAGCTCTTGTCCGCATCTTAAATCTGAAATATAACTCACATGTCTTCTTGATCAGACAAGACAATAAATTCAACCCCAGGGGCTCACATCTGGTGAGTATGGGCTTGGCACACCCACGGTCCTGAGCTGGATATCATCATTCTTCTTTTTCTTGATGATTCTCCCCTCCTCTCTCTCTCTCTCTCTCTCTCTCTCTCTCTCTCGGGGTAATTCAGAATTTTTTTTTTTTGCTAGTGCAGCATAAGTCTCAGGCTTCCTTGCACCATATGGCTAATAATTATAATAATAATAATAATAATGTTTTAGGGATTTTTATTATTTAACAGTTTACTTCTTTTATAAGAAATTGTCCCAAAAACTGTCACCATTTTTTTAAAATCTGTTTTCCAAAAAATTACATTCACCCAGGGTCTTATTCGCCACTGTCACCTTTGAAGTAGTTCCCTTGAGAGCATAAACAACAATCCCAGGGCTTCTCCTATGATTTGAATGTGTTCTGAAAGTCCTTCTCCGTCACAGTGTTCAGTACCGCATGCAATTCGGTTTGGATATCCTCTATGCTGTCAAATCTTTGACCCTTCAGCTTGATTTTCATTCTTGGGAGAAGGAAGAAGTCACAGGGGGCTAGGTCTGGTGAATAGGGGGGGGAGACGATTGTCATGATGTTGGATGCCAAAAACTGTGCCACGGTGAGAGATGTGTGGGCCCGTGTGTTGTCTGACGAAGGACTTAGTTCTTTGGATGCCACTTCTCTGGATGTTTCCTCCTGAAGGGTTCCCTTAACCACCTCAGGATGTTACAATAGAACTTTGCATTTACAGTCTGGCCAGGAGGGATGATTTCCTTATGAATAATCCTGTCAATGTCCAAAAAACAGATCAGCATGGAATTCACATTGCTCCTCACTTGTCAGACTTTCTTTGGTCGGGGCGAAGATGGACTCTTCCACTGGGATAACTATTGTTTGGTTTTTGGGTCATACCCATATACCCAACTCATCACCAGTGATAACCGTAGAAAGGAAGTTTTGATCACTCCTGGCCCATTCTTGAAGATCTCTGCTAACTTCCATGCAATGCTGCTTTTGGTCTTCACTCAGTAACCATGGCCGCAATCCTTCTCATGTTCAACTTGTGTGACAAAATCCACTGACACGTGCCATACAATAGTCCTACAATGCCACAAATGTCGTGGATGGTCCACCTGCGATCTTCACGGATCACCACTCGAACGTTTGTTTTGTTTTCCGGGGTGGTGCTCAATAATGGACGTTCAAAGCAATTGTCATCATCAACTGACATTCAACTGTTTTTAAAACAGTTAAACTAGTAGTAGGTCTGCATCTAGCCTAAAGCATTGTCACCAAAAGCTTGTTTCAACTTCTTATGGGTTTCTGCTGCTGTACCGTTAAGAAGGAAACAAAACTTAGTGTGACCATGTTGCTCTCTCACATCAGCCATCACAACAATCGCAAACTACACAAAACATACCACCAAAGAACTGCACGTAAACATTCAATGACTCTATCCAGCCTGATGCCACATGGCACACTGATTCACAAAGGATGTATACAGTGTTACGTAGAGCCACAAGTCCATACTATTTGGGAACATTTGGGTAGCATCTCGTGTTATTTACAATTTGGTGCACATTTCCTAACAGCAGCCACCTGCAAGCCAATGACAAGTGAGTAGTCTTTAAATAGTCATCCCAGCAGTGTCTCAGATTTTTGAATGTATAACAGATTCACCTGTCAAGTAAAGCTATACAATTTAAAAAGATATCACAAACTTTGGCAAAGCCATGGATAATGGCATGTCTCCAAGTCGAACACAGGCTTCAGCCTCAGAATAAAATACTCGGCATTGGTCTTCAGTGGGAGCAGAATGATCTTTGTGATTGAAAAATTCACATAGTACAGTATACGAATTTTATTCGATTTCAAGTACTGCACTGAAATATCATCACTTGCAATCATATAGTTGTATTGCATAGGGCTCAGTTATAGGGGTTAAAGAAACAAATAATGGTCATTACGTTTTTTAATGGAAGCTTTTTTCCATACATCTTTTCACTTTAAAATACATTATTCGCAAGTTGATATATGTTCACTAACAGAGGCCACCTGCCAAGAATGCAGTAGTTTTGAAAAAAGCTGTCCTAGTGGAATTTCAAATTTCTATATGCATAGCAGATTCACCTGTTTAGGTGATGATATAAATTTAAAAAGATATTACTAAATTAGACAGAGCATAGAAGTATGTGCTCAAGTAGTCCTAATGGGGATATCTGAGCACATATTGTTATTACGAATAAGGTATAAACAGGTGGCATGTAAAATTTCCAATACTTTTTTTTTGGTGTGGTGGGGTTGGAGTTCACAGTGCTTCTACTTCAATTGGCTACCTTGAAACAAGATTCCATCACTCAATGTATAATCTCTTTGAAACTCTTCTGTTTACAGTCCAACTGAAGCAATATCATTTTGTTGTCAATGTCAATCATTTTGTTGTCGCTACAACTAAAACAAAACCGAGACGTCTCGGTTTTGTTTTAGTTGGTTGGCTAACTACAGCTTCAATTGAAGAGGACTTCATAAATTTCTTCAGTCACCGAACCCAGACCTCTCCAAATGAGTTGCGGATGGCAATGTATTGTACCTGCCTGCAACACCTTCAAAGCAGCAGCGAAGGGCAACTAGTTCCTGAAAAGGATTATGGCAAAGTATGAAACTTGGGTGCATTATATCACCTCTGAAACAAAATGAAGTTCAATGATGTGAAAACAATTCAGACAAGACTGTCAACCAAGGTTATGGCAGGATTTTTTTGGAATCTATATCTTGAAAAAAAGGATTCTTCTGCTTATTTCTATGCTTATCTTTGATGACACTGATTTCTAGGCAAGATCATATATAAGGCAATGGTCAGGTCACACCATGAGTACTGCATACAGGTCTGGAGGCCTCATTTTAGGAAGGATGTAGAGTTGTTAGAATGAGTACAGAGAAGGGCAATAAGATTGGTGAGAGGAACAAAGGAGGTGACCTTACCAAGAGGGGCTTAAGTCTGCAAGTTGCAGCAGCTGGAGACTAGGCACCTGCAAGGTGATCTGATTGAGGTGTATAAGGCCTTGAATGGTTTGAGCAGGCTCAATGCTGATGAGATACTTCTGCTTGCTCAGATTAAGAATCTGAGGGGACATAGTTTCAAATTGAAGAAAGACAGTTGTAGAATAGATGTGTGGAATTTTGCCTTAAGCCAGTGGGTAGTTGATTGCTGGAACAGACTTCCATCTGTTGTCATGGAAGTTGATAGTTTAAATAAATTTAAGGCTGAACTAGACAAACATTTGGAGTGACCGGATGGGTGAAATGGGAAGGGGTTTTTTTGGCTGATGCTATATAAGCTTGCTTTCTTGCATCATAAGCCTCAACTAATGCTAATATATCTCTACTGGGGATTATCTTGACTTCTAATTTGTCTCGTGCATAAGCACATTCCTAATATTGCTTCCTCTGCATCTGAAAATCTGGGTTTTCTCTTTTTCTCTCGGCATTACTTTTCTTCCAAACAGCTTCTCACTCTGAACAAATCACAAATCCACCCAACCATGGAATATTGTTCCCACATCTGGGATGGTGCTACCCCATAACTCCCTCAGGCTTCTAGACTCCATTCAAAAGAGGGCAGTTTGGTTAATTAATGACCCATTCCTTACAGAGTCTCTCCACTCTATGTTTCATAGATGTTCTGTTTCTGCTGTATGTCTTTTCTATGCATACTTCCATGGGCACTGTTCTTCCGAATTGGCTTTTATAATTTTCTCTCTCTCAAACCAATCCAAACACAGACCACAACCAGTCAACATCCTTTTACTATCCAACTTCAAACTCACAGAATCAACTTTTCTTCTTTTTTCATTTATTCCTTTACCTTCCATTTTCTGGAACAACTTCCATTCACACATATTTTTTAAAAATTATAATCTACAGAAATTCAATCTAATGTCAACAAGTATCTTCTTTCATCCTCTCAACCTTCATTCCACACATAGTACTAAGTACTATAGGTTCTAATACCTTTCATGTTTGGAGTTTTCATAAAAAAAAAAGTATTTGAGTATTTTTAAAGAAAATTAAACACCTACCCTTTTGTTTTTGATGGCTTTTTGGAAGGTTTGTCAACTTGAACTCCATCTCTCATTTCAGTACTCATTTGATCTTCCCCATCCTGACTTTGGGCTTTTAATGTCTTTTTTATATTGTTTACCTAAATATTTAAATACATTGACAAATAAACAATTTTGAAAAATCAAAAAAAAAGGATTAAATCAAAAAGATGTACTTCACAAATATATGCATACATCAAAATTTCATAAGAAAAAAGAATTAATTTTAAGAGCTGTGAGAAAATCTTTTTTTACAAAATTATATGTGACTATTACACCTCCTCCAGCAGACTTTAATATCAATACACAACACAATGGTTCTAAAGCCTCGTGTGGTTCCATCCATACGTAATTACATGATATCTCAAGTTCTCTGGCGTTGTTGTTATTGTTATTTAGGAGCATTAGCAACTAAGGCCATATTGCTCCGGGGATATGCAGCGGTCATTCCCTGACCTTTCCGCATCCTCCGTATTTGGTGGTCACGGGCTCGAATCCCGGTCTAATCAAGAAGTGTGTGCTACGCACTGCTGCTCCTGCCCACCTGGCTATGGAGGCGCCCTACATTGAACACCAAATGTTGAATTCGTGAGTCTTGTACTCCCATAGTGCATTTTTTAGAGTTCTTCATACAATGCAGGTACTAATGGCCTGTAATGTTCCCATTAAATGCAGGGTTTAATTGTTCCATCCTTGGGGGTTGTTACACTTGAAAATCCACACCAGACAACAAGCACTTCACTCCATCACCTTACATTTTTGGGTGCAACTATATCTGCTCATGATGTTTCCAGAAGTTTTTTTATTGGACTCAAATTACACTAGTCTCTGAACACAAAAAATGCATCCACCTTCTCTGGTGTACTAGCTTATGCTTTTGGTGGAAGTCTCTGAGATCTTGCCTGTTCTTTATTCCTGGTCAAACTGATTTTGGGCATTAGTCGAGTCACATGGCTTTATAGTGCTTTCCTGCACACATCACACCATGCTTCTTTGATTTATATATTTTTGCATGGATTGTTTTGCATAGTCCAAACTTCTGTGGTCCTAAGAAAGTGGTCAGGCAATGTACATTATAGTGCAAAAGTATTTAGATAGCTATAGAAATATATTTTAAAATGATCTAGACTATAAAAAAAAATTAACTGAACTGGCTGCAGTTGCAGCAGCAAAATGATTGGATATGGATCATCTATATCAGGAGTGGCCAACGAGTCGATCGCAGATTTAATTTTGGTCGATCACGATGAATTTTAAATATAGTCATCCCTCAATTTGTGCACCTTGTGCAATGAAATTTTTAAGAGGGTAGATCGGGGCACATTTTGAAGGAAAAAAGTAGATCGCATCACAAATTAAGTTGGCCACTCCTGATCTATATGAATCATATACATGAATCATGTCTTGAGAGGAATCATTGTATACATAATTATATGGTTAAATTTTTCCAAGACTGCAACCTTGAACATTAAAAGGAAGTTTGACCATCCTCCACACAATTTTAATCAAGCAAAATTTCTAGTATTTTTCTCTGTCAAGAGGTTCTCTAAGTTTTTTGCTACTTTCTGGAGAGAAATATTTTTCAGAGGAAGAAACCAATAGTTTCCCAGGCTGGTTTGCCTGGTTGCAGGAATAAATACTCAAAAATAGTTCTGAGGGATTTATGCACTCGCTAAAGCGATATTTCTATTTCAATGATGGAATCAAATTTAGACTTTTCCAAATGGGGGCAGTAACAGTCATTATACTGCCATGGAGTCTGACAAGCATAGAAAAAGGAATACATGGTCCAGACAAAATATCAGAAACCAAAACTAGAAATTACTGTAATGGCTTAAAATTAACTTCAGGCCATAGCTGTAGCAATAATTTCTTCACTGATGGGAATAGTGAAATATGTTATATACTGTGTTCCAATGTACTCAACAGCTTTTCAAATTGTTCAGATTTGGAATAGAGAAAAAGGAAGGCCACTGAATTCATCAATGTGTTTTTTTGACAAATTCATGTGCATATCTCACATGACAGTTTCATTTTCACTTTGAAAGTGTACACAACTTTTGGGATTTAAAAAAAAAAAAAAAACACTGCAGATGTGCATGATCTCATATTAGTAAACAATCATGTGGCAGCCTTTTTGTCATCCTTTCAGACATATCCTTGTACCAAATTCATGCCATAAGAACATTCTCTACAAAATTAACCCACCTCCTATAATTTGTCAAGTTGAGACAATGTTTGTTTGTTTGTTATTTGGTTTTTAGGAGCATTAGCAACTGAGGCCATATTGCTCCGGGAATATGCGGTGGTCATTCCCTGACCTTTCCGCATCTTCCGTATTTGGTGGTGACGGGCTCAAACCCTGGTCTAATCAAGAAGCGTGTGCTACGCACTGCTGCTCCTTCCCACCTGGCTACGAAGGCGCAGTTGAGACAATACACGATGGATCCATCACTTGCAGTTACCACCATACTCCATCCCTGCTCTTTATAAAATATATAAATCAGGATTCATTAGACCGACAATACTTGTTTTCAAATCTCTATAATCCAATCATGTTGATCCAAACACCACTGATATAACTGGCTGAAACAACTGATGAAGAAATAATTAGTGAACTTCATATTTTTAAGTTCCTGTGCATGTCTGAGAAAACAGGGGTTGTTCTCAGCCTAAACTGAAAGCATCCAACAACTGCTTGACAGAAGATCAGTGAATTGACCCCACAGCTATATAACACTTCATTGTCCCTCTTCAATGATGTCTCCCTTACTACCACAGTTATTCCTTCCAGAAATCAATACCTCATTTTTTTTTTATCCCCTTTTGATAAATTCTGAAAACTGTAGCCTTGAACAACATTCCTGGATTTCCATAGTTTTTGATATTACAGCCTCAGTTTTTTGCAAACTAGTAATAAGTTTTTTTTTTTTCTGAAAGCTGTTTATAACATATTTTGTTGACTCTGAGTCATCAAATCTCATGGTCATCAAGTTTTGGGAAAGTACTAGTGAACTACCAATGGATTAAGCTTTCAACCCTATTTTCAAGTTAATGAATGTACCTGACAGATGGTGAAACAAAATATAACTTCAGAAGGTCGACTGCTTCATAACAAACAAGTCTATAAAATGTTGTTTGTAATTTATTTAATTATTATTTTTTTTCTTTGTGATCTAATATATCCCATACAGGGAAAATGATGCACTGCATCCTAATAGTTTTACTGCATAAAAAAACCTACGTCTCTATAAATTTATTTGTACAATTTTACTAAAAATTAAAAGACCTTTTTATAATTAGTAATTTTTTGGATGAGTTTTAAAGTTCAAATAATCAAAGATTTGTTAAAAATAAACAGAAACACATTGAAATGATAAAAACTTTATTCCAACTAAAAAAAAAAAAATTAATCCACAGCACTATTAAAACCTACTCCTCGAAAGCAGATACTCAAATTTTAACTCTGGAGTAGTATTTAAATCTTCCTGCAATTTAAAATTTATTTGGCACATTTCTGGCTACTTGTTTCAGTTATTAATGCAACATTCTTCATTCAATTAACTTTCCAAAAATGTCACCTCATGATCTTCAACATTCCTTAAATATAAATTTTTCTTCCTTCCACTCACTCATATTCAATAATGGACAAAAATTTTCTATTTTTAATGAACTACTGTGCCATTAATGTATCCAATTTTTATTTCTCTTTCATCCTGTCTTGGCAAATTAATTATTAATAACTTTAATATTAACAATGCACTCAGTTACTCCTTACCAATTTAGCAGCTCACAGATCACATAAATCTGCATTTATTCCAATAGTACAAGCATAAGAAAATCCAATTTTCTACATTTTATAATTTTCATTTATCTCTAAGTAAAATTATTTAACAAACAAATCTTCCTTATCAGCAGTGTTCTGATATCAGGAAGCAAGAGATATCACATCATTTAAGGTAAATTCTGACCGAAAAATTATTAAAATTCTACCAATGGATAGCAGAAATGCACACTAACTTAAACTCAAAGCTTTATATTCTAGCCATACAAACCAGCCCTTATCAATGCAAATCAGAAAAGAAAGATATATAAATAACCTTTACTATGATATTCATAAAAAAATCAACACAAGGTCTTTCGTGGTGCCACTATGACATTGGGGATGCAGCATTTTAATATGATAATAATAATGTGTAATGTGTAAACAGACATATAAGGAGAGGGGGAAAGACGATAATGCTTTTAGTTAAGAAGCACAGACTCTAGACATAGATTTTCAATATGAAAATGAGTCAGCCTGGTGTGACATAAACATTGGTAAAACAAATATGAGTTGCAGTCTGATGGGGGCCAAATGATTGTGATAAATAAAACAAACAACTATATAGAGAAATAGAGTGGGCCAGCAAATTAGAATATCACATCATGGGAGATTTTAACTTTCCAGATATCAAATAGAACTCACGGGTTGGCAGTTCACTCAGCAGCAAAATATTTCTTGAGCTGCTGAATGACTGCTTTCTACATCAACATGTAGAGAAGCAACAAACAAAAGCAATATCCTTGATCTGGTTATCAGCAGTGATTTATCATGTATTAAGAATCAAGTAAAGGAACTTGTGGCAATGATCAAAGTGTACTGATGGGAATTTACTCAAAGAAATAACTACTGTCAAGGGTATTTTTTAAACTCTTTTTCAGTTGGCTCAACTGAAAAGAGTTTAAAGAGTGGCACACAAGAAAATACATGGGATGTTTATAAATAAACTGCCAGGTAATAATAGTCTTACGAAAAGTACAATTATGTGTAATTGAATCCAAGCAATGTTGAATTGTGAGAAGTCTACCAAGAATGCAGAGAAAAGCAGCAAGGAATTTTGGTAATACTAGAAAATAAATGCGACAAATCACACTGGTCCACAGGATATGAATGGTATAACTATTGACATTCCTATACAGATTGCCGATAAATTGAAATAATATTCTGCATCTAAGTTCACATACAAAGAAGTTTTTAGAAACAGAGTTAGCAGAAGTCTATCTAATATGGATTGGGATTTAAATGACTTTATAATAACAATAAAAAAATGTGAAAAAGAAACCACTATAGCTAAAAGTGAACAAAATTCCTGGAGCTGATAGAATCTATCCAATTACTGTAGAGCATCAAAAATCCAAACGTCAATAATCTGAATGAGCCAAAATTTATTTATTTTTTTATGCTGGTGCCATAGAATAATTACAGTAAGCGCCGGTTATTATGATCACGTTTGCAAATTGAATTTTGATTCTTTTAAATGGCAATTCTAATAAACGACAATTAAAGAAATATTATCCACAAGCTATAAAAATGAAGACAAAGCACAAATTTACACTTTTACTACCTAACCAATTAATAAAATTAAATGATACTTGAAAATTGACAGACAAACCGAATGCTGAATTGACAAACGATCAACAAACTGAATGCTGTCCAACTCAACTATTCTTGCTGAAAAGAGTGAGAGATCTGGCAGAAAAACAATAAGTTTGAAAATGGTGCAGCAAAAAATAAGTAATTATTTTCGTTTGAGGCCTATACACATGTCATTGTGGCTGAAAGTTAAATTTTTTTTTGTTACCTATGAATAAAAATATGTAAGTACAACTTAGTGTTTTTATTTCTAAACTTACTAAACTTTTTTTTTTTAGTCTTCAGAACAGTATTTTTGAAAAGTTCAAAAATCCAAACAAATCGGAAGTCCAAACTACACCGCATCCCAATTACTGACACTCTACTGTACATTAAAAATCAGCAAAAAGAGGTAGTTAAACCTTTAGCCATAACAATGGGTGCATCTTTAGATTCAAAAGTACCTACAAACTGGGATGTGCAAATGCCCTTTCACAAGAGTAGCTCAAAGAGTAAAACAGGTAACCACACACCTGTAGTTATCTGTAGTTTAACCTCTGTGTCAGAGGAAATAATGGGATCAATAGTTAAACAAGTAAAGCAAGATCCCCTTGATATGAATGTAGATATCAGGCAATCACAGCATGATTTTGTGAAAAGCAGATCATGCCTCACCAATATCTGATTATATAGTATGCGGTTATCACAAAGGAACTGGATGCAAAGAATAATTCTGATATCATGAAAACAGATTTTTGTAAAGCCTCCCAATAGAACTGCACGTATGACTGTTGTATAAATTTAATCAATGTGACTTTAAAGGCAAGCTACTTAATACGCATAAAAGAATGGTTAAGTGGTAGAAGACAGAGTGATTATAAATGGTCATTGCTCTTCACAGACTAATGTGATGAGTGTGGCACCACAGTGGTCATTGTTGGAACCCTTACTGTTTTTAATATTTACTAATGATATTGGTATAAGTATTTCAAGTTTGATGTCTAAGTTTGTATCATCAGCAAACTTAGACATCTCAGAGCACAGTGTACTCTGATTAATGTCATTAAGTGGTTAATGACAGTAATCAGAGTATCTGCAAATAAGCAGGTGGGCTGGGAAATGGCAATTGTGGTCTAAAAGTGATAAATGAAAGGTACTGCATTTGAGTTTTTTTTTTTTTTTTTTTTTTTTGATTTGGTAGTTGTTGGCGCATCGGCTTCTGTGGCCATATTGCACCTCCCAAGGTTTTTGCAGTACTTTGATCCAAGCCCGAGGCGGGAATCGAACCCGCGACCTTTGGGTTGCCGGGCAGGTATTTTACCCACTCGGCTAGCCCGGTCGGCCTGCATTTGAGTAGCAATAATCCCAGATAACATGCCACTTTGTGGCATCAAACTCAAGGTAGTAGAGTATGAAAAAGATATAGAGTAATTGTACAGACTGACATGCAATTTTCTGAGAAATGCTAACATGCTACCAGTACACTTTATGGGATTCTGTCAATGATGTGCACACACTTTACCAGCAGGGACAAAGAAGTGATCATCCCATTGTATAAGGCAATGGTTAGGCCATATCTGAAATACTATATACAAGTTTGGAAACCTCATTTTAGAAAGGACATAGAACTATTAAAGGGTGCAGGATTAGTTGGAGGGGGCACAAAAAAATTCTTACCAAGAAAGAAGGGGGGGGGTTGAAAATTACAGTCTCCGGAAGTATGCTTCAATTAGATTACCATGCAAATGCATAGTAATCTAATTGAAGCGTACAAAGCAAGTAAATTAAATGCTGGTGACATTTTTCTCTTTCTCGGATGAGGCACACAACAGGGGCATAAATTTAAATTGGAAATAGATGGTTGCAGAATGTATGTGCAGAAATTCCACTTAGCATCGTGGAAGTACGTAATTTGAATAAATTTAAGGATGTTTGGACAAATTATTGGAAATGGGGAAATTGTTTTTTTTTTTTTTTTGCTGATGCTGTATAAGCATTTCTTCCTTGCAGCATGCTACCAATACTACTACTACTAGTACTAAAAGTATGTCAGGGGTTAAAAATATGATGAGTTTACAAAACTATTTTGTTACTTTTAAGCTACTTGAACTTGGTTTAAGCTAAAATTTTATATTCTCACTTTACTTTATATAAAATAGGATAAAAAAATTTCCAGGACTGAAATTGTTAAAAATATTTGGACATTAACTAAGGAAACCTTTTTTATTTATTTATTTTTTAACCTAGAATGTAATGTCTTTTACAATAGGTGGTGTGTCAGTTGCATATTGCACAAAGGTTTATTTTTATATGTTTTAATGTCAATTTTTATGTCAATTTTTCAACAAAGATCTATAAAGTTTTGCTTTTTGTTGAAGAAATTGAGACAATAGAAATGGTTGCTGAAGCATATGGTAAAAAAGCTTTATCATGATATTATATTCAAAAATGAATGTGATATCACCGAGGATGACGTAAGGTGGGGAAGGCCTTGCATATCAACAAATAAATGAACTTGTCTCCCAAGTTACAAGCATTATTTTAGCAAATCATCAAATAATACTTGAAGACATTGCTTCTCAAGTTGGAATATCATATGATAGTTGCCAGGACATTACATCTGATATTTTAAACATAAAAAGATTGTTTAACTTCTTTCTTTCCAAGTTTTTATTAGCATATCTGAAACAAGAGTTGAAATTGAAAAAGATCTGGAGAATTCTCAAAAGATCTCAAATTTCAAATAATCATTTTATTTGTGATTGTGATCCAGTATTTCTGAAAACAATACTAACAGGAGATGAAAAATGGTGTTAGGAAGGAAAAAAATTCAGTTTTCCAACTCTAAAGGTAACATTTATGCTAGAATTATTTTTTTTGAATATAAAGGCATAATTCATTATGAACTTATATCAGGAAATCATACTATTAGTAAAACTATGTACTTAGAAATCATTAGAAACTTAAGACACAATCAGAAGAAAGTGATCTAATCTCTGGAGAAGGAATGGAAATTATTCCACGATAATGTATTTTTTTGAAGAGCAATAATAATTCCTGAATACTTGTCTAAACATAATGTATTCAAAATTTTCATAATTTTGTATAACTTCTACCTAATCAACATTAGGGATGACAATTTTCTGATAAAGTAGAAATTATGGCAGCTACAACAAATACAATCAAGGAACTTTAAAAAAATGGACTTAAAGGAAGTTTTTTTGCAATTATATAATAATTGAAAAATATGTAAATAACAAAGGTTATTATTTTTAAAAATATATGTAATTATTTGTAAATATATTTGTTTAAATAAAAATTCAGTCCTGAAACTTTCTGATCCTATTCTTATATATGAATCCCAATAAACCAAGTCTGCAAATTTCAATTATTTCGTTTTGTTGCATATAATTATAATGATTTCATAACAAGAAGTACAAAACAAATATACACTTTACTTTAAATTTATTCATCCAGTAAATATTCATTTACTAAGAAAAATAAGTAAATAAAATAATAAAAAAAATTAAAAAGTAATAAAAATAGAATGAAAAGGACTGCTGTCCCATTTTGTTTAATAAATCACACATATAAAAATTAAATATGAGTATCAGCAATTCAAACCATATCATATAAAGTATATAATTATGCAAACAAATTTTAATATTTCATATTTAATTTTTAATCCTATGAAAGATACCTCTGTTTCTATTCGCTGTTTTAATTTGATGTGATTATCTTTCATTGAATTTGCTTTAGTAATTTGACCTTCAATATTAGTCAAGACTGCTTCACAGCTATCACACCTATAAAATATAAACTGCTATACTTTTTATAATTTGTATAAATTTATATATTTTATATTAAGTAGAGTCACAATTGTCTGAGGATTTGTTTTATCTGATATATTAAAAACCATGCATTTATCCTATTTTATAACCATTTTATTTGACTCAGAGTGCCTTATGATACTTACAGCAAGTTTTCATGACCAATTAAATTCTGCACAATCTCCAATACTGTAATTATCTGCATATACACTCTTGGTTAGATATGTTACATTCTAATAACTTCCAGTTACACTATTTACTCTCAATATTTTATAAAATGATTAAAAATGGCAATTTAATACGAAAAAAAGTTTGAGGATACTGAAAAAAACTTGGCAGATACAAAACATTTACACAGGATTTGCTCATTAATGTAACAGGACTGATTTTAAAAATTGCAGAACTAATAGGTGCAAATATAAATCTTATGCAGAATGAAGTGTTTCAATTATTTTATTCGCTCAGAGAGGAGCAGCAATAAAAAATAACATAAAACAAATGGAGATAGAAAAATAAAGAAAACCAGTGAATATGATAAGTCCTGTTTCTTTCTAGTTCATGAAATGTAAGGAAAAGGAAGCTGCAATTAATGGACCCATGTTCTTCAAAAAAAAATAAAATAATAACAACAGGGATTTCACCGAAACTAATACCTGTTGACTCACTGATCACATATTAATTATTTGATTTTTTATGAAACTTCACAAGAATAAAAAATTACCATTTTTCTTGTAATGTATATTTAAATTCCTAGGCCTGTGAGAACATTAACTACTGGATATTAACCCATTTGGAGGTGTGTCAGGATTTGAAACATAAAAGGGCACAGAAGGCAAGAATGACTACAAAATTTTAATTTCCTATATTATGGGTGTTTATAAACATTTTGCAATTTTTGTCCTTTGATTCTATTCTATACCCTTTCCAAATATAAAATATTCAATTCACAACAATAATAGCTATTGTTTTTTACAAAAAAACTTTTATAACCAAAGTGATCTAATTTAAATAGAAAATTGTGCACTTCTCCGTATTAAATTTACATCTTGAAGATACCTGAGACCTTCCAGTGATAGCAACCAACTTTTGGTCATATGCTCACATTAGAGATGCCAGTTTTCCACATGTCAATCTATGTGGAAAAAAAATGTGACTCTGCTATTTTTCTAAACCTCATAGCACTGCTATTTTGATACTTACTAGTCTCTCATAAGACAACAGATAGTTTCTATTAGCAAATAATGAAAGGAAAACTTTCAATTAATCACATAATAAAGGTTATGTATACCTTTAACTTCTAACAGTAGGCTGCACACTTCCAAAATAATTATCTAACAGTAGGCTGCATTTTCCCTAAACTGCAAAGTAGTACAGCTTGTGAGTTATATTTTAATGTAGGCATTGAAACAATTTAAAAATTGTACTCATCTCTGAGTTCAAATGATGGCTAAACGTCAGTGTCTGTCACTGGAGAGACCAAAGCATCCCCAAGATGGAAACTAAATGCTTTTAAAAGTGTACAATTTTAAAATTATTTGAATGCCTGGAGTGAAATAAATTTAGATCCTCTAAGCTAGAGAGTTATACATAATTTAGTTTTCAATGAATTTATTAAACTCAGCATCACAGTAGTAAAGTGCTATCATTCCATAGTTTTGGTTATCTACACGTCCTGTTTCCCACATTAGAAATAAAAATATATTCATAAACATAGTAGTTACCAAAAAAAAAAAAATTCAAAATATTACTTTCAATATTACAAGGCTGCAAAGCAAAATGTATTTTCCACTTGAAAATTTAGAAGATTATCATGAAGCTGAACGTGGACATTTCAAATTATTTTATTTTCTCCTAGTCAATGATACCATAAAGTGGATATGAAAATCAACTAGTACAAAAAAAAATTATAAACCAGGTGGGTTGTACCAACTGATTTTCACATCTCACTTATAGGCATCTATACAGCAAACACAGAATTTTCTAAATGAAATATGGTTTTCTCAAAGAAAAATATTTAACCTAGTTAACCTAGGCAGACTTCCAAAAATGTTTTGTACTGATTTTTTATTTAATTTGTGCATGTATTGGTATGGAGAAATTGGGATTCTGTGAAACTGAATTTTAAAAATGATTCTGTGGGCAAAAAAAAAAAAAAAAAAAAAAAAGGTTGAAAATGCAGCCTACTGTCAGCAATCCTATTGTTGTTGTTATTTGGTTTTTAGGAGCATTAGCAACTAAGACATATTGCTCCGGGAATATGCGGTGGTCATTCCCTGACTTTTCCGCATCCTCCGCATCCGAACTCCGGTCTAATCAAGAAGCATGTGCTACGCACTGCTGCTCCTGCCCACCTGGCTACGGAGGCACCCGCAATCCTATTAACAGCGATGGAAAATAGAGATATTCCCTATTACAACCTAATGTATACTATATATGTCAACTACAAATACATATCACTGTACTTAAAAAATAGTTATTAATATATTTACGTGTGCAGTTAATATTTTTTGTGGTCCATGTGATCCATGTGATCTTAAAGTGATCCATATCTGAAAATGGTTAGAAAACTGCTGTTGGACATCTTTGTACATCTAGAAAATTTTGCTTTGACTGCACAGTAAATACTAAAGTTCTAAGTAGCCATGATTTATAATTCATTATTAATTGCCAGCTATCTTGTTTCCAAATAGCGAATTGAAATAAAAATACTCCTCCCCCATCCAGATGGTCTAATACCTACTCTCACACACATTCTAAATCTGACTTGAATTGGCTTGTAAAAATAACAGTTCCAGAGGAAGTGGTGATGCTGCTATCTTTTTTCAAATATGTTAGACTGAAATCTTAAAAATTCCATCTAGATACCCACAACACTCTCACATGTACTGTAAATTGGATTTGAATTAGCCAGTAAACACCAAAGTTCTAAATGGGTGGAGCTTATAATTCCCATAGTGGCCATCATGTATAGAGATGGTGGAACAAAAAGAAAAAAAAAAAAAAACATTATCCCCTTTTAAGTACCACCCCTCCCAAATAGACTGCGAATGTGGTAAACAAAAAAACCAATGGCAAGTACTTTTCCCACCCCGAGTCATAAAACCTTGCTGACACGTCACGTCTTTGTAAACTATGATTCTTTTGACTTTGAAATTGTCCTTGTATATCTATCTATCTATGTTCAACTTAATACGGCAGATCGCTGCTTTGTCGTTCCTATTTTCCAACGTTGCCGGACGTGAGCACCTTCAGATTTCTATTTCTCATGGCTGACAGTGCACCTTCCTTCCATGTTTTTCTAGGGCATCCTCGCCTTCTCTTCCTTGTGGTATCCACTCATATATAATTTTAAGCCACCTCACTTAATTCATGCGCAGCAGATGCCCAAACCATCTCAACCTCCTATTTTCTATTCGTTCTATAATACCTTCATCTGAGAGCATACATCTTATTTCCTCATCCGTTATCCTCTCTAGCCGAGAAATCCTAGCACTCCGACGTAGGTAGTCCATCTCTAGGGGTCTAAGCTTCTTTTGTCACCCTCCTCTTTCAGTGTCCACACCTCACATTCGTAACAAAGTACCGATTCCACTAACGACTGTCCAATATATTTTTTAGTTCTATGGGGAGATATCGTTGTCCCACCATATAGAGTTTAGGACACTAAGAATCTTCCTACTTTGATGAATTCTTGTGTAAACTTCCTCTTTCCTCAATCCTTCTTTAGTTAATCTACATCCAAGATATTTGAAAAAGTCAACAGGTTTTAGATGTATAGACTGTGTAACTTTCAATTCATCAGGATGTTCCGATGTGCTTAGGTATTCTGTCTTTATAAAATTGATAGAGGCCCTATTGGTCATATGTAAGATGCAATTTTCTCAACGTGTCATAAGCTTCTTGTGTAATGATAACCTGATCATCGGCAAAATTTAGACTCCAAAGATATCTGTCATTAATTGGTACTCCAATTCCATAACAGCTTTTCCATTCTTGTAAAGCACATTCCAAGAAAACATTAAACAATAAAGGTGATAGGCTACATCCTTGTCTCAGCCCCTTTGTTGGATAGATTGTCTAACCCAAAGTATTCCCAACTTTAAAATATGCCACATTGTTATCGTACAATTCTCTAATCAAATCCACAACCTCTGGATCAACTGACATATTTTGAAGGGCTTTCCATAATTCCTTTCTTGGAACAGAGTCATAAGCCTTTTCTAAATTGATGAAGACAAAGAAGGTATCTTTATTCTTTGCTTTTCTTTTCTCCACCAGCTGTTGTAGAACAAACAGATTGTCCACACAAGAGCAACTGACCTAAATCCACTTTGTTCTTAACTTATCTTATCCTCCTCTCGTAATTTTAACTGAAGCACTTTAGAGTATAGTCTGGACATAATTTAAGCAAGAAATATTTTAGACCTGGATGAAGGCCTCCCTACTGTAGTGACAGATGAGAATCACCACAGTAGAGAGAAAAACGGGTGGAAAACAGCTGATAGATGAGTTACTGCCAGAAAAATTATTCAATAGATGCAGTATAGTCACAATGCTGTGGAAACAGACATTAATGAATAAAGATTTGGGACAGTGTGTACTAAACAGAAATTCCCCATCAACGAACAGATGTGAAACCAAAATGGACACAAAAGTACTTTTATTTTATCTTTTTTTTTAACGTAACTTCACAAATATGTTCAGAACTACCATAGTTTAGAAACCAATACACAAACATGTATACTTACTTTCAATTCAGCCCTTACAAATAAGGGAACAAAATATTTTCTTTAGCATTAGCAGAGGAATATGATGCAAGAAAGCAAGCTTATATAGCATTAGCCAAAAAAAAAACCATTCCCATTTCACCTATCTATTCACTTCAAAAGTTTGTCTAGTTCAGCCTTAAATTTATTAAAGCTGTCAACTTCCACAATGACAGACAGAAGTTTGTTCCAGCAATAAACCACCCACTGGCTAAAAGCAAAAAACTAACCTAACCTATCATTCCTCAATTTCAGTTTATGCACCACCAGGCTTGCAATCTAAGCAAGAGGAAGAATCTCATCAGCATTGAGCCTGCTAAAACCCATTCAAGGCCTTAATACACCTCAATCAGATCACCTCACAGGTGCATAGTCTCCAGACACAGCAATTTACAGAACTTAGGCCTTTCTTCATAAGAGCACCTCTTTGTTCCCCTCATCAGCCGTGTTGTCCTTCTCTGTACTTGTTCTAGCAACTCTACATCCTTCCTAAAATGAGGCCTCCATACCTGTATGCAGTACTCAAGGTGTGGCCTGACCACTGCCTTATACAAGGTGATAATCACCTCCTTATTCCTGTTAGCAAAATTTCTATATATCATTGACAAAACCCCATGACTCTTGCACCCTGTCTGCACTGCTCAGAAAACTTCCTATCTGACTGCACAATTACCCCCAGGTGTTTTTCATTCTCCACTATCCTGAATGTATTACTGCACAGTTGGTATGTTATTTGGATTACTGCTACCCATATGCAGTAATTTGCATTTGTCAATGTTAAACTTTTTTTTCATTTTTTTTTTTTCAGTTGCCACCTCTCAGCCCATCTGCCCAACTTTTCTAGATCCTGTTGCAGTAGCGTACCATCCTTACTGTCAATAACAACCCTTCCAAGCTTTGTTGTCATCTGCAAACTTGGACATTACATCTGATATACCTTCATCAATATCACTGATAAATACAGAAAACAAAAATGGGCTCAACACCGAACCCTGGACGACTCCACTAATAACGTTAGTCCATGAAGAGCAATGTCCATTGATTACCACTCTCTGTCTTCTAATCAACCATCCCTTTATCCATGGCAGTAACTTGCCCTTAATGCCATACTGCTCCAACTTGTACAGTAGTCTTCCATGTGCAATGGTATCAAAAGCTTTCCTAAAATCCAAGTATATGATATCAAAATTATTTTTGCATCTAGTTCCTTTGTGACCACATCGTAGTATCCAATCAAATTGATCAGACAAGACTTCCCCTTAACAAACCTCATGCTGTGTCTGAACTATAACTGCAATCTTGTCTATATGATCCTGCAGTGCTTCTTTAACCAGAACAGAAATTAAAACTAACAGGTCTACAATTACTTGTGTCACCTTTCAGTCCTCCTTTGTGAATTGGGGATACATTTGCACATCTCCAGAAAGTGAGGACCTCACCTGAGTCCAAGATTGCCCTCATAGTCATGGCTAAGGGCCTACTTACTTCCTTTGCTGCCTCCTTTAATATAACTAGATAGATCCCATCCACCCCAGTGCCTGCTCATGTTTAACTTCAACAATTTCTCCTCTACTTTCAGTTATTACAAAATCATTTAACTCCCTGTTAGAGTTAATAAGCTTCTGGCCTCACTTCTCTACAGAATTCCACATGTGTGAATGTAGATGCAAAATACTCATTCAGTCTGTCAGCTATCTGAGCAGAATCATGAATAATCAAACCATCAATAACAAGTGGACCAACCAGATTCATTCCCTTCCTTCTACAGTTTACATAAGTAAAGAACTCTTTGTTGTTTTTCTTTACATCCTTTGCTAAAGATTTCTCGTAATCTGCCATTGCTTGTCTAATCGCACTTGTGACTTGATTAGAGACTATCTTATATCTACCATAGTCATCTGTGTTGCCTGCTGATTTATATGCATCCCATGTTTTTCTTCTCTGCCACCAGTTTCATTAGTTCATCTGACATCCATTTAGGCCTAAACCTTGAACAGTATTTCTTAGTTGGTATGAAAAGCCTAACAGCTTCCAAGATTAATTCCTTGAACGCTTCCCATTTAGAATTTGCTGTCGGTAACATCATAAGTTGGTCCCACTGTATAAAATTTAAAAACTGTCTGAGACCACTGTAGTTACCTTTACGAAAGCAAAAACATTTCCCTTTACCCCTGATGGTAGTTACATCTTTGAGTAAATCCCACATCAGTGCCCTCTGATCATTGCCACCTAGTAATTCCTTTATTTGCAGATTCTTAATGCATGAATAATCACTAGTGATAATCAGATTAAGAGTCTTACACTCTGGTTGCCTCTCCAACATGTTGCTGCTTAATTACATGATCATCAATTACCTTGTTGATTCAACAGCAAAGTGAAACTGAACTATGTAGTTTGTTTAATGGATTCAATGGACAGAATTTCTATAGCTAAAACTCTTGAAATAAGATTACATATGTACACTTAAAATACCACAACACATTTATTAGGAACAGGAGCCAGTGAATAATTCCTGCACATGTGTTCATAAATGACAATTTATTAAATCTGAACAAAGCACAGTTCCACACCCTCAGCATAGTCCCTGCTTGTCAATATAAGTTTACCATTATTGGGGAAGGGCTAATGCTGTCAATGCCTATATTAAGTTAATCTACGATGGAAAATCTCATCTCTTTAATGGTTCCTTCAGTTTGAAAACAAATCAAATTCTAAGGAAATGAGATATGGACTCTAGGCAGGGTGGGGTATAACCTCCAATTTAATCACTAAAAAGGTCTTGTGATAGAATGAGTTTTCATGTAGAATCAATTGACCTTGCTCTAACAAGTCTGACTGCTTCTTTTGCAGTGAGGGACTCAAAAAATTTCCTTATAAATTAAACATAATATTCTCTATTGGTTATTTAACCTGTGGAAAGCAATGAATACAAAGAATAAATGCAAAAATGTAAGCAGAAATGACTCATGTTTCATTCATCTTGGTTGGCATCAAACTTTCTTGGGTTGGGGTGAAGAATAACAGTCATTCAGAACTCTCAATTCATTTCAGGTCCAAAACACCCTAACCATACGTCATCATCATCCAAGGCAGTTCAGTATATTGCTGCCTTGTTTGGAGAGGTCTGGGTTTCATTCCTGTCAACAACTATAAGAATTTCTAGTTCTCTTCAATCAAAGCTGTAATTAGCTGATCTCAAGTAGGAGTAGGGTTGCCTCCCCCAAAATGCTTGAGTTATTCTGAGTTTTCAGCCCACACAAATAGTTTAAATTTGAACCATACTTGATCAACTGCAATGACTTGTTCTAAAAAAACAAAATGCCTCTTTCTCATACCCATAGCAACAAACATGTGATTTGTTAATGATTGTCTTTTTCACCATGGACAGAAGATGGTATATCTAACAAGATGCAATTTTGCTTCCTCAAAATGACATAATCTGTACCATAGCTGATGCCAACCACGTATTCCATTAGTAATATGTAGTGGCAAATCATGCAAAGAAACAAGCTTACACAGCATCAGCCAAAAAAACCCTCTATCCCCACCTCATCTTCCCATTCTCTCTAGTAATCTAATTCTTCCTTAAACTTATTAGCTACTTTCACAACACTGGGTGGAAGTTTGTTCCAACACCTTAATAATTCACTGGCTGAAAGCCAATTTTTGCATATCTATCCTAAAGCTATCCTTTTTCAACTTAAATTTTTGTGTGCTTACGTGTTGTACAAGAAATAGAAGGATACCATCAGCATTTAGTTTGCCCAATCCATTTAAAGCCTTAACCACTTCAATCAGGTTTTATCACAGGTGCTAGTTTCCAAGAGCTGCAATTCGCAGAATTGAAGTCTTTTACAGTAAGGGTACTCAAAATGCAGCCTAACCATTGCCTTATACAACAGGATAATCACCACCTTGTCTGTTACATATCACTGGCAGAACCACATGAGCTGTCCTGCCACTCTACATGCCAGTGCTAAGAGAACTTCATGCCAAATTATACAATTACTCCTAATTCTCCAACACCTTGAATGCGGTACCACTTAACTTGCATGTTATTCTGGGATTACTGCTGCCCATGTATGATACCTTACATTTATCAACATTAAACCTGAACTACCACTTCTCAGCCCATCTATACAATTTTTTTTAGAACTTGTAGTAGGCCTTGATTCCTCTCGTTAACTACCCTGCCACCTTTATGTCATCTACAAATTTAAGACATGCTTGATATGCCTTCATCAATATTGTTAATAAATATTGAAAACAATATGGGGCCTAGCACTAAAACTTGAGGGACTCCACTAATATCATTAGTCAAAGAAGAGCAGTGCCCATTTATAACTGCCCTTTGTCTTCTGCCACTGAACCACCCCTTTATCCATAGCAGTAACCTTCCCCCAATTATACACTCACCCAATTTGTATAGCAGTCTTCCAAGAGAAACAGTATTAAAAGTTTTACTGAAGTCTATGATGCGAAAATTATTTTTTGCATCTAGTTCCTTTATCACCACCTACCTTATAGTATCTAATTAGACATGTTATCTGTTGTGCAATTGTGGGCTCTAGCATTGAGCTAAGCAGCTGAATGCTTGATTGGTCCCTCATTTTATTTACTTTGAGAAGATCAATCCCATTCTTTAACCCTCATATAAGTCCATCAGAACACTGAATTTGCACTTCATCTCCTTACACTCTTTGTCACGAACAAACAAAAAATTAATCCCTTTGGCTTTATAATATTCAGCTACAGGTGGCTTTGCAAAGAGGCAACAAATAACGCACATATAAAAAATCCTGCTACACTGAGCCTTTTTTTTGCTGTGCTGCTCTAGTCGGAAGCATGATTTTAGTCTAAATTTAATTTATAATTACTGCACAAAACTAAGGAACACAAGTATTATAACAATACACTAGTCCCAGGTGATGCAATGGCTGTACGTTTTTTTTTTTTTGTAGTTGTTGGCGCATCGGCTTCTGTGGCCATAATGCACCTCCCAAGGTTTTTGCAGTACTTTGATCCAAGCCCGAGGCGGGATTCAAACCCGCGACCTTTGGGTTGCCAGGCAGGCACTTTACCCACCTGGCTAGCCCAGTCGGCACAATGGCAGTATGTTACACTATTTTAAGTTACATTATGTAATGTGATACAGTTACAATTTAAAATCACTTCTGTGTTTTTTTTTTTTTTTGTTTTTTTTTGATAACCCAGTCAATTGTTCATTAAAGTATTCCAGATTAAGTTTGTTTTCAACACTGGATTCAACCATAAGAAAATGATGTCTCCAGTGAGAGACAGTAGTTCTGTCAAAAGTATGTATGCAAACCTCTTGAAAAAGATCATGTCACATGGTTTCACATTTGTTGTACATACCATGCAACAGATAAAGTAATAGTGATAAGTTTGTGAGTGTATAATATTTAATGTTCAACAAACAAAATACTATATAAGCACAATTTACAATAATTATATTTTAGAAAATATTGAGGACTATATAGAACTTATTGAGCAACTCTTGTATTCAGAATAATCATAAAAATCAACAAAATGTTCATACATCAAATATTTGAGAATAATTATATAGCAATATTGTTTATATCAATACTGTCTATAACATATGCCATTAAGGTGTATCAGAAAGTTGGGAAATGTTTTGACATTTAGTTAAAAATCTCAGAATAGGGAGAAAAGTTTGCTAATGATTTTAAAGTAGGAAGGATGGGTAACATCTAGACCAGGCAATACTGCTTCAAAATGACTTCAAGTGGCTGAAGGTATGGTATAGAAATGGAAAATGAAGTTTAATGATTCTAAATGTAAGGGTTTGCATCTGGGGAATGGAAATCCAGAAGTTACTTATAAGCTAGCATGAGAAGAGTTAAAATGTGGTTCAGAATGAAAAAGACTTAGGGGCTATGGTACACTCAGATGAAATTTAGTATGCAGTGTAAGGAGGCAGCCAGGAAGGCACACAGTGTCTTTTTCCATGATTTACAGGACTTTCATAGGAAGGGAAAACGATATCATTGTTCCTCTGTATAACATGATAGTGAGACTGCATTTAGAATATTGTGTTCAGATCTGGAGGTCACACTGAAGAAACGCAACCTAGCTAGTGACGGGTGCTAAGCAATGTTCATATGAAGAACAGCTTTAATGCAGACTGCTAAGCTTGGCATCTAGATATCTCTGAAAGTGGGGAAAGACCTGACTGAAGTATATAAAGTATATACAGGTTGATCATCACTAATCTGGTTACTGGTAATCCGGTTCTATCGCTAATTCGGACATAATTTCAAATTTCCTGGGTCAGCGCATAGACCTGCCGCTACTGTTTTGGTGACGGTTGCAGCATCAGCTGTTGGCGTGAACTCGTAAACACTGGAAAGCCATTCCCACTTGTTTTTCTGCATTTATTATTATTATAACCTGCTCACATTTAGCCTCAGCCATGGTTCTAATACATAAAGGAAGTGCCTCTCAAGGCGTAAAGCACAAACACAGTACATTGCCCATAACAGATAAAGTTGAACTGAAAAAACTCGGCAGCAGTGTGTCCTATGAGAAGTTTAACTCTACTTAAATTGTAAATTCCAGCAATTTCTCTCAGGTCCTCTTATTTTAGTAATTTTCTTTTAGCCATTCCTTTGAGATTTTTTTTTTTTTTGTTTACAGCACACTTGTACAAACTTGTGGAAAAACACAACACAATATGATGGATAATACAGCGAGCTAACGAACTTGTTTTATACTGATAAACTTATTGCGACGTTTGAATTTATTTTATTGGAATTAGTTTTATTGCAGCGCTCACCACGTGTGCAATAAACTGATCACAAACAACCTTCATAAGTATGCCGTAATAGTGTCATACTTATGTGGCCAACATAGCTTCTCAAGAAATAAAGTAACCTACTGGGCCACATCGGTCACATATATGCAACATAAAAAAAGTCGCTTTTTTTTTTTATATTTTAAGCAAAAAAATGACAACACTGACATTACAATATTTATTTTAGAATTACTAATCAAATTATTTGCAAATTATTTTTTGGCCCCTGGGGAATTTTTTTCTTAAACTGGCTTGGCAGTCAACGTGTTAAAGGTAGGAGGAGATGATTAGCTGTTGGGTAAACTGTATGTGCTAAAATAACCACCGGTGATCCAGCAAACTCACTAATCCAGCACCCCACAGGTCCCAACACTGCTGGATTAGTGATGGTCGACCTGTATAAGGAGACCTGATTGAGATGTATAACATATATATTCATCCTGAATTATATTATTTATAATTATTTTACTGTTCCCTTTCAGAATCAATAAAAAAAATAAACAATAGGGAAATAATTTTTAAAAAAAAATGAGGGAGGCACATTTTTAATGTGACAAGAACTAAGGGCCACAAATATAATATCTTAGGGAGTAATGGAGACTGGATCTCATAAGTTTTCCCTTGAGTAGCATGATACAGATCACTGGAATAAATTATTTGCCATGTAGGTCAAGTAACTATCCAATTCCTCTTTGATTTTAACCACTTTTTCATGAAAAAGTTTGGTTAAATTGAAAGAGGAATTGGATAGTCACTTTTTAGTGATGGGGAAAGTGTGAGTGATTGGAATTGTTTTTTCCTGACAGGCAGAAAAGGTTTGCTTTCTTGTATCATTTAACCATTCTAATACTAATGCAAAATATTATTTACCAAACTAACATTGAATTAAAATGGTATAAAAATATGTAAGTCTTTATTACAAGAAATCCTATATGCAATGTATCTATTAAAACAAGCAAAATATGAGGTGATGGTAGGTGTTTCTGCATATATTTCTTCTTCAGGAAATCTGTACCAGAACTTTGTTTGTATCAAAGACATTTTGTTATGAACAAAGCTGAAATTATGTTAACAATGCTGGGAAATATGCTCACATTCTATATCTGCAAAGAAAAATGAGGAGGTGGGGAAGAATTTTAGATATTCTATATGTACTTTAAAATTCTATGGACTCCATGACCACTGGCTAATACACTCCAATTTATATTCAATAGTATCTTCAAATTGCAATAATGATTGAAATAGCATCTTTCTGATAGTCTACACATGTGAAACGGATTTTTTTTTTTTTTTTTTAAATTCAAGGATAGGCATCTTGGTCAGAACATTTAGAGAAAACAATACCCACAGAAATGAAATTGCTCCTTGGGTAAGCCATGTTTCCAACAACTTTTTCAAGAATAAATAATCAGGAGAATCATACTTAAAGCATCTTAACAAAACCTGACAAGTACCCAAGAACAGAAAAGACAATAATAGGGAATGCTACTACTCTTGTGAAACTAAAACTGAAACCATACAATAATCACATTGTAACCATGATATTGTGCACTTTAATAAATATGGAGAGAGTTCCCTACTGTGGTGCTTTGAAGTTCATGAGAAATTCAGTGTTGGAGAGCTCTCCACAAATACGTTATTTAGATTGCTATTGCTGTGTGTGTGTGTGTGTGTGTGTGTGTGTGTGTGTGTGTGTGTGTGTGTGTGAGACATTTTGATGTTATTGTCTGTAAAGGATTTACAATATATAGGCTACCAGGGCCATAATGTATAAAGGAGAAAAGATAACAGTTTCAAAGTTAAACAAGCTATCCAAAGAATGTCTTTCAACATTTACACTGAAACGTGAAACTACTTACCATTCCTGTAATACAGAAACAATAGTATTAATATCTTCAGACCTTATATCTCTTCCAATAGTATAATCCACTTCTAATTGGTTATTTTTTTGATCCAATTTTCCACGAACTACATCAGCATATATTACTTCAATGATAAGATCTTCTAACTCTCTTAAGTTCCTCAGGTCTAGTTCTTTAAGTAATTTAGAATATGGAATGCACTGAAGAATACCAAAAAAATAAAAAATAAACACAAAAATAGAAGATTGTTTATTGTGAAATTTAGAATGGACTGCCTCATACATAACTTTATAAAAACAAAAGGGATTTATACAAAACTCTACAATGGTAATTGATAAACAAGGCAAATTCTCATTTTCAAAAAACAAAAATGACCATCATACTTATCACCACATGTCCTCATTGCTGCATGTCTTAATATAAGATCAGATTCACAATGAGCACTCACAATCATTTTTCAAATTAGTGGCACTGCTTTGCCACCTCACAAAAAAAAAAAAAAAAAAAAAATCATGTTTACAAAGTTGTGAGCAAACAGAATTCCAAACATTAATGTAGTGGAGTCTACACAATTTGGTGTAAAATTGTGGTGTAAAACATTACTGTAGTGGAGCCTACACAATTTGATTTTGGAGTCTACTGTTTTTAATATTTATTAACATGATATTGGTGTTTCATGTCTAAGTTTTCTGATGATACAAAGGGGGTTGGGTACTTATCGAGAGTAATCAGGGTATGCCATTTCAACAAGTGGCTTTTTAGATAACCCGGACAGATGAGCTGAAAAATGACAATTGAAGTTTAGCGATGATAAATGCAAGGAACTGCATTTAGGTAACAGCAATCCCAGAATAACATAGCATTTGGAGAGTTGAATTCAAGGTAGTTAAGATAGAAGAACCCCTAGGGATAACTGTACAGTCTAATGTGTAGTTCTCTTAAGTAGTACAGACAGGCTACCAGAACAGCTCATGGGGTTCTGTCAGTGATATATATATATATAGAGAGGCTTTGCACGAGCAGGGACAAAGTTGATTATCCCATTGTATAGGGCAATGGTCAGACTGCACCTTGAATGCTGCATACAGGTCTTGAAACTTCATTTTAGGAAAGACACGGATCTGGTGGAAAGATCACAGAGAAAAGAAACAAGATTAGTCAGGGGCACAGAAGGCTTGGGGGCTCACCCCAGGAAAACATCAGTTTTGTAAAGTGCAGTATCTAGAAATGAAGTATTGCAAGGAGACCTGAATGACGTTCTCCTTTAAAATGAGTTGAGTAAACTAAATGCTGATTGTGTTCATCCCATCCAAGAATTACGGTTTCAAATAGGGGATAAATATGAAATCCCCTATCTCTGTTGATGGTATTATGTTCAAAAGAACAAATCGGCAAACTCACAAGCCATTTCCAATACCCATCCACACAATCAAAGATAATGCATTGCCTGAAAACAATTTGGTGGTTCTCCTCCCACAAGTGTTCGGCCACAGCAGATCTGCCATAGTCTGTGGTATTATTGCACTATATGTTCCCCCATATGATCTTTAAACCAGCATTCTATCTCTCCAACACAGCACTCCCCACAATACAAACATTTAATCTCATATCCTGTACTCTCAATAGGTACAGGTTTGTACCTATTGAGACCTTTTACCTTTGACACAACTTGTGCATACTATCCAGGTTTAACAGAGCAGATCTCTAGAATATTATGCACCTGTCAGACACACTGTGTGCAGTTGCCAGAGTGGAAATTGCACAATGTACAATTTTCACTCTGGAAGCACAATCAATTGCCATCTGGCAATTGATTTCTGCATCATTCATAACTTCATTCTCAAAAATTTTCATTATGAATCCACTGTTAGCATTAGCATTAGCATTAGTAGAGGTGCACGATGCAAGAAAGCAAGCTTATACAGCTTCAGCCAAGAGAAAAAAAAAAAAAAACCCGCTCCCATTTCACCCCTCCATTCATTCCAAATACCTGTCCAGCTCAGCCTTAAATTTATTTAGACTATCAACTTCCACAAAAAAGACGGAAGTCTGTTCCACCAATCAACTATGTGCTGGCTAAAGGCAAACTCCCACACATCTATCCTTTAACTGTCTTTCCTCAATTCGAATTTATGCCCTCTTAGATGATTATTCCGATCAAAAGGAAGAATCCCATCAGCATTGAGCATGCTCAAACCATTCAAGGCTTTATAAACCTCTATCAGATCACCTCGCCGGTGCCTAGTCTCCAGACACTATAACTTGCAAAACTTAAGCCTTTCTTCGTAAGAGCAACCCTTTGTACCATTCACTAACCTTGTTGCCCTTCTCTGTACTCGTTCCAGCAGCTCTACATCCTTCTTGAAATGAGGCTCCAGACCTGTATACAGTACTCAAGGTGTGGCCTAACCATTGCCTTATACAAGGGAATAATCACCTCCTTATCCCTGCTAGAAAAATTCCTGTATATCATTAACAAGACACCATGAGCTATTCTTGCAGCCTGTCTGCACTGCTCAGAGAACTTCATATCTGCCTGCACAATTACCCCCAGGTCCTTTTCATTCTCTACCACTGTCAATGTAGTACCACAGAGTTGATACATTGCTCTGGGGTTGCTGTTTCCCATATGTAGTACTTTACATTTGTCAATGTTAAACTTCATTTACCACCTCTCAGCCCACCTGCTCAACTTTTCTAGATCCTGATGCAGCAGCGTACTGTCATTAGTGTCCTTAACAACCCTACCAACCTTCGTATCGTCTGCAAACTTGGACATTAAGCTTGATATACCATCATCAATATCATTTATAAATACAGTAAACAATGGACCCAATACTGAACCCTGAGGGACTCCTCTAATAACATTAGTCCACGAAGAGCAGTGTCCATTGATTACCACTCTCTGTCTTCTCTGACTCAACCATCCCTTTATCCACAGCAGCAATTTGCCTCCAATGCCACACTGCTCCAATTTGTTCAGCAGTCTTCCATGTGAAACAGTATCAAAAGCCTTTCTAAGATCCAAATATATAATATCAAAGTTATACCCTGCATCCAGTTCCTTTGTGACCACATCATAGTATCCAATCAAATTGGTCAGGCAAGACTTCCCCTTAACAAAACCATGCTGTGTCCAAGCTATAAATGAAGTCTTGTCTAGATGATCCTGCAGTGCTTCTTTAACCAGTGCCTCAATTAATTTTCCTGGAACAGAAGTTAAACTAACAGGCCTATAATTACTTGTGTCACCCTTTGATCCTCCTTTGTGAATTGGGGTCACAATTTGCACATCTCCAGTCCATGGATATTGCTCCTGAGTCCAAGGAAACTCTCATAATTATGGCTAAGGGTTTGCTTACTTCCTTTGCTGCCTCCTTTAATATAACTGGATAGATCCCATCCACCCCGGGTGCCTTTCTTATGTTTATCTTCAACAATTTCTCCTCCACTTTCCTCTCAGTTATTACAAAATCATCTAGCTCACTGTCGGAGTTTAATTCACCTCTGGCATTCCCCTCCCTGAATAACTCATGTGTGAATGTAGCTGCAAAGTACCCATTTAGTTTGTTAGCCACCTGAGCAGGATCATCAACAGTTGAACCATCGATATCCAGTGGACCAATTTGATTTATTCTTTTCCTTATAGAGTTTACATAGGTAAAGGAACTATTTGCTGTTTTTCCTCTGCATCCTTTGCCAAAGATTTCTCATAATCTGCCTTTGCCTGTCTAACCTCCTTTGTGACTTGGTTACAGACCAGCTTATCTATCATAGACTTCCATGTCACCCATTGATTTATGTATCCCATGCATTTTTCTTCTCTGCCAAATGTCTCATTAGTTCATCTGACATCCATTTAGGTCTAAACCTTGAACAATATTCCTTAGTTGGTATGTAAAGCCTAGTAGCTTCCATGATTAATATGTTTTGTGTCTTCTTGTAAATCTTCAGAACCTTCAATTTGCCTGAAATCTTTAATAGCACCTTTCATTAGCACTGTCAACCTCTGCCCAAATTGTTTTTTCTGGGATTTAGTAAATGTTGCACTTGGAATTTCATTCCATGCTAGTACTATATTGTAAACATCTGTAAAATCGATAACTTTTAACAATTCCATTTTAAGACATACATTAATGTCTTCTATTTTTATCAAAATTGAACTCAAACTTTTGTCTGTATTATCTCTTTAAACATTCTAGAACTCCCTTGATCCACAGCCTGGATCAAGGATGTGACATTCGGTGGTAAAAACATAGCCTTCATGTTTCCTCTTTTAACTTCCTCACAACTGGAATGTGAAGGAGCATTATCTATAAAGAGAATAGCCTTTTCTCTTCGTTTTTTTTTTTTTTTTTAATTAAATAATAACAAACTGCATTCACAACAAGTTGCACTAGTGTTCCACTTTCAAAAAAATAAAATCTACAAAAGGTCAATTTTCCATTTTTTTTAAATAACTACACAGTGTGAAAGGAAGGAAAATTTAAATTACAAAAAAATGTATAATTCTAAGCTTGTAAAATTAACTCGCAACTGAAGTAGTGCAATATCAATGAAAAAGACTTTTTCATTGATATTGCACTACTTTTGATGAGACACTGAGCAGTTCTCACATGCAATAACTCTGGAAAAAACACAAAAATAATTTCAAAAACCACACCAAGTAAAAATTTGTCTATATTTAGTACGGTATAAAAATATACAGATTTTTATCTTCAACCAAAAGTTAGTGAAGGTGCTTGATTTCCAAGGGGAAACCATGCAGATATATTAAAGAGGGAATGTCAGTTAATTTGGTGAACTGGTTAAGTGAAAGAAGTGATAATTATATTATAAATTCTTTCATTATCTTGAAGGAATTTTATTAATTTTAATAAAATCATTTTGTACATTTTATCATTTAGTAATTGGAGTTGAATCTGGTCACATTTGTCTTCTCTGTATTAATATTCATTTATTATAAAACAGAGATAATATAATACTGTATTGTCAGAATTTGCACACCAAAAAATTTGTTTCCTTTAATATCACCTGTTAGTCCAGATGGGAATGATTAAATCAGCAGAGTTCATATTAAAACAAATGGCATTGGTCTAGTTTTCCCAGTACAGCCACTCCCTGATTAACGTAAGGGTTGCATTCCGCGGAACTCTACATAAGCCGGAATTTCCCCCATGCTTGTGCAGCACTCACAACTGAGCTTGGTGAACTTACTGAATCAAAAAAAAAGAAATGTTCGATAAAACATGTGAATAGAATTATTTATTGTATTTATTCAATTTTTTATCTCATGCGGATAAAAATTATAAAAGTGTACAATTTAAAAAATTTCAAAATCATACAATTACAAAAAAAAAGAGAGGAGACAGGAATAACGTCAGTAAGTTTTACCTCTCAAGCATCATTGCCAGAATTGACATCTTCAGTTGATAAGTATGCCGCTGTGGAGGATTAGAAGGGGTCGGCCACTCAACCTTACGAAAGAACATATTAATGTACGAGTGGACAGTGGCTTTTTTCTTTTCATCGTAGATTTCTTTGTAACAAGCAAGCATATCATTCGCCCCTCTGTTCACTTTTAAGAATCGTTCGCTGTTAGGATCCATTTTCTCAAACCTCGCCATTGCCGATGCAATTTCACGAAATGCCACTGCCATCCCTCTGATGATAAAGCGTTTCGGCTCCTCATTTGGTTCATCTTAAGCTTTGTCAGCATTTTCTTCTTTCACTATTGCTGCCTGCAAGTCAATAAGTTCTTCGTAAGATAATACCTTCTCTTCTTCCTAACTCGTCCACATCTTTGGCAACAACCTCCAACTGAAGTAGCTCTGCAACCTTTACAATCTTATCTGTAACCTCTTCATATGATTTGTCTTTTTCAAACCCTTCGAAGCCTTTTATGTGCCGTGGGCATATTTTCTCTCATGCACCATTTAAACAACTTTTAGTAATTTCCGCCCAGGCCTTATTAATGTTTAAGATGGCGTGGTAAATATTGTAAGATTTCCAAAAGTCTCTTAACATAAAATTTTTCTCACCGTCTACTGCAGACAATGTCTGAGCAAATGTGTGTAAATAGTATGCTTTTAAATTCAAAATAACACCCTGATTCATAGGTTGGATGAGTGAAGTCGTGTTTGGCGGTAGAAAAAAAATAATATACATGTTCCAATTGAAATCATCTAGATGCATAAGATGTCCAGGGGCATTATCTAATAGAAGCAGAATCTTGAAAGGAACGTCGCTGTCTTTACAATATTTTTCAACCCCAGGAAAGAAACAGCATTTAAACCAATCCTCAGAGAGAGATATTGTTATCTATGCTCTCTGGTTCGATCGAAAATGCACAGGTAGGGTGGCTTTATTGATGCCCTTAAATTCACAAGGATTTCAAGAATGGTACACAAGTGGTGGTATTAATCTGTAATCTCCCGCTGCATTAGTCCCAAGCAAGAGTGTGGCCCTATCTTTTGAAGCCTTGAAACCTGGCATTGTCTTTTCTCTTTGGCAATGTATGTTCGATCCGGCATTTTTTTCCAATACAGAGCAGTGTTGTCAACATAAAAAATTTGCTGTATTTAATAGCCACTTTTATCAATAATTTTTTCTAACACATCACAAAATTTCTCTGCAGCTGCAGAATCAGCACTCACGACTTCACCACATACTTTAATGTTTTGAAAACCAGTGCTATGCTTGAACCTATTAAACCACCCGTTGCTTACCATGAACTTGGGTTGGGGTTTGCTGTATTTTATATTGATTTTAGAGTTTATAGTTGTATAAAAAGAAAATGTTGTAAAAAGTATAAAATACAAAAATATGTTGATGAATTTTAATGTTTCAAGTTTTTAATTTGGCTGGAACAAGAATCACAATTCATAGCAGTTTGCCTTTGAAGTTTAAAGTTTAATCGAGTTCTAGATAGTGGAGATCATCCTCTTTGGGGCAGGGGTGGTAACATAACCTCAATGTTTGATTTATCATATGGAGAATATGACTAAGGATCAAAAGATTAAAATTGATAGGATAGAGGTATAAAGCGTGGAGCTTATTGCTCAGGAAGTGCAGGTACAAGTAGGTGTTAGGGTAGTGATGATGATGGGGTTCGCTGTAAATACTTCTTGCTTTTGCTTGTCTCTCCTTCTCTCTCACTTTTCTTTTTCTCTTTCTTTTTCTCCTGCTATTTCTGTTTCGGCCATTGGACTCATGGGCACTCGCTTCTGAATCTGATTTTACATCCATATTATTAATAGCTGTTCCATCTTCAATATAGCACCTGAACATTGTTTTATGATCACTGTTGATCTTAAGTGCATTGATTATTTGACACGTTCTTTTATACGCACACTGTCCTTTAAAATAGTATTCAATGCTGAAGCAGCGAGGCCTAATTCCCTTGCAATAGATGATAAACTTTGTCCTGCTTTGTACTTCTTAATCATTTTCATCTTCATTTCTAAATCATTTTTTTTTTTGTTTCCTGGCACTGCCAGCACTTGCACTTTCCATTGGTCCCTTTCCTTTCATCATTGTAATATGTAGATGAAATGAAGAGAAGTTTCTGAAAATTTGTTTTTTATATGATTGAAGATTTCAGTGAAGGGGAACTCGTTTCACCATAATATCGTAACGTAAAAATCCACAGAATTCCAGTTATCGGGATTATCGCAAATGCAATAAGATTGAGTTTACTACCCGTTTATAATAAAGATAGTGCTAACAGAAAAGTCCAATAAACCAGAAATTGCAAATTGTTTTTGTTTTTTAGTTGTGACCTTCAGAAACGTGCTTTAGAAAAATATCACAAAGGCATTCAAACAGAAAAGCCCAATAAATCGGAAAGTGCAAATTGTTTTTATTGTTTTTTAGTCGTGACCTTCAGAAACGTGCCACAAAGGTGTTCAAAATTGCTTCTTATAATGGGAACATATGATAACGATGAAAGTGTCATGCAATTTCCATTATAAATACGACCTTTTAGAGAGATAAATAGCTTAATAATATAGCGAAATTTTCAACTTCCAAGGACTTGGAATGAATTACAAAAAAAAAAAAATAATAAAATAAACCACAATATGTTATTGTGGTTCACATTACAATATTTTCACAATACCTCCATTTATCTCTACATGTGAAAATACATTTCCATATTTTTTTCAGTTTGTACTGGCTGGAAAAAACTTACATAAAGTCGAGTTAATTATGTAAGTCAGGGAATTCCTGTATATTAAACGCATTATGCTTTCAATATGAAAATGCTATATCATATTATAACTGTTGCTATCTGCTGTCCCAATAACTCTTAAATTTTTTTTGTTTTAGAAAATTGATCTTTTTCTTTTTTTTTTTTTTTTTTTTGTCTGCTACACTTACTGAAGATCTACCTTCTGAATTTACTGATAAATAAATAAATCTTAAGAAAGACATTAGCATGAAATATATGAAAAAATTAAACTCCTACCTTTGTCTTAGTTGCTAAAGAGACTATTGTAAGATGCCTTAATTTTGTTACCATGGCTGGGGTTAACACTGGCAGCTGATTTTTACTCTCTGAAATTAATATTATTAATTTTAGTCTCAAGAATTACAATATAAAACTTAATGACTACTTTTTTTATATTTTAAATGGAGGAGCATACATCCAAATTTTATAGACAGCACAAGGAGAGGCCAAAACCTTTACACTATGGCACTAATATCAAGTTGAGATCTGTAACATAGTGTAAGGACTTTGTTCATTCCTTGTCCTACCTATAAAGTATACATAAATTGTTTCACTACCTTTACCAATAACTAGGCCACACTTATTAGCTGAAACAGAAAAATGAACTTCCTGCATATCTTCCCCATCTGCTCCAGCTCCACCACCACCTCTTCTCCTTCCAGGTCCACCAGGAGTACTAAATTCTGGATGACCAGGCCATCATCAAATCCTTTTCCCATAGATTGGTCTCTTTTCATCACACTTTGAATAAGTTCTTGAAGAATATTGCTAGCAGTCTGAATTTGTTCTTGGAGAAGATATGCAAGAGGTTAATTTTCCTGTTTCCAGCTAACAAGTACAGCCTAGTTATTGGTAAAGGTGGTGAAACAATTAAAGTTATTAATCAGCAATCTGGAGCATATGTAGAAAGTATAAATAAATAAATTTATTTGATGTTTATGTTCTGGTTGTTGACCATTGACTTAGACCATATGGCACCAATGCATATTATGTCTGTAGAAGTCTGTATTCATGGGCCAATTTGCATGTTATGTGGCTGAAAAACCTAGAAAAACTCACAGGGAAACTCTGCTGCTCCAGCTAATATCAGCTAACCGCATTGTGATAGGCAATGAAACTCTAATAAGTACTAGGCAGTAAAATGACTATACTGTCGTGGAAGGCTTATGTGCTAGGATAGCCATAAGAGGACAAGAGTAGTCCACAACTACTTTACAGCAGCCAACCCAAACTGTAGCAAAAATGTTTGCAGATCACTTGACAGGTGTCCAACTTTCTTTAAATTTCTGGAAAATATTTTGGATTTTTTGAATTATGCTTAAGCATTGCAACATTTCATCTTTTCTTAGTGGATTGTAATACTTAATTCTAAATAAGTTTTAAGTTTTAATAAAAATTTAAAAATTTAAGACAAGATATGCATTGTACACCTTTTATTTTCATAAAAAACATTAATTTTGCAGAAAAGTTCATAAGAAACATTTTGAATATAAAATAGAAACATCAGTCTCTTAGACCCTTCCATTTTCCACTTTAAAAGATCATTAAGTGTGAAAATTTTCAAACATGTGCATGCACATATATTTCAGTTTAATATGTATATAAATATGATTAAAAATATTAAAAAAAAACATATTATATATATATATATATATATATATATTCGATATTATTAGTTACTTCCATTTTCAGGTTTATTTCAAAATGTATTTCGAATTTAGCATGCTTCACAGTGGGTGAAATTGCATATGTTGCTTCCCACAGAGTGGCATCCATATTGAGAAGATATTTTTTTTTGGTTTCATATTTAATATGTAAAAATAATAAGAAATCTTTCAAAAACAACTAGAGTAAAACTGAAGATATTTATTGAACTCACTAGTTAGAGAATAAAAACAAGTAACCTGAAACTAGAAACAAATGCAGCATCAACACTTGTCTGATATAATTCAAGTAAAAAGCTAAATTGGTGCTGCTTTTCACTTGAATAATGGTGGCGGATTACATGACAGGTTCTGTGCACATTTTCTGTATGAAAACTATAAAAAAATCACTTCAGAAACTACTGCAATAAAAGTTTGACTATATTTTGGAAGGTAGAAGAACTTTAGATTTTTAATCACCGATTAACAGTTGATGTGGGAACATTGTTTTCAAGGGTCACCTTGAAAACAATGTTTGACAACTACCACCACCAGGGTAATTAAACATCTTCCTAAGTAAAAGAGAATAAGTTACAATATACTAATTCATAAATAAATGCTGTTTATGCTTCAAAACAGCTACATAGTGTCAGAAGCATTTATAACATTGAGAGTACAAGAACATTATCTTATTTTGCAGTATCACATGGATTCAAATATTTCAGCATGAATAACTATGTAAATTGTATATATAACCACTTGGCTACAGTCATGCTTCCTAAAAATGGTAACCAAGCTTATGAGATATCTGCCACCACACCTCAATGGGTGTTGTGTTTAGAGTACAGCATAAATTAAATTATAAATGCTACCCTTTTAAAACTCATTTTTTATGATGTGCTATAAACAAGTTTATAGTATTGTAATCTCCAAATACACGAACATCTGATTTATGAACTTTTGATCTTATGAACAAGAATTTTCAACACCACAAATTTAATTTATGACCTCAGATCTTGATTTTAAAAACTTTTGATCAGCAACTCCAAAAATCATTGCCATTTGAAAGGAAAAACTCAAATGAATGACATAGCTTAAACAATTATTTATTTAAAGCATACATAATATTCAAATAATGTACAGTATTTTATATAAATTTGCAATGCTTTTATATAAATTTCCAGCAGTTTCACCTACCAAAGAAAATGCTAAATCTGATATTTATCTCCAATACTTCAATTTCATCATACAATATGTTCCAAAAATACAAATTTAAAAAATCTGGAACCTTTTGGGAGAGGTGGCGGGAAGCAATTGGCCTATTTATGAATGTTGCATATTTTAAGATAAAACCTTATCAAGAGTTGTAACTCCCGGATTATCATTGCACAACACAATATACTTCTGTTTATTGTATAACACAATACATTAAACGCCGTTTTCATGTGATATATTTAAATATAACTGTGTATATAAAATAGAGTAATGTATACTTTAAATAAATAATGCATTAACAGCAGTAAATAAAGTATTTGAAAATTTGTTTTTGGCACACACACACACTTTCCCATTATCTCATTACATACAAGTATATGGGAATATTGTATACAAGTGGGAATACAAGTAAATGGGAATATTGCTCCCAGTTCCCAAACTAGTTTTAATATTTCTATAGTAAAAGTACTTTTCTTCCTGTGGGTCAATAAACTATAGGAGCTAAAATATTATTCACAAAATCATTTTAACCACAACTCATAATGTTAATGACTAATAATATAAAACTAAATACATCATATTATATAGGGCTGTTAAACTTGAATGATAGAGACACCCACTGCTGTGTATTCTACAACATTTTTACAATCTTTTAAAGGTACAATTTTGTTTGCAGAAAATATACTATTTAAATAACACTTACCTAAATAAGTGCTGTAGGTGCCATAAGCAAAGAGATTTAAAAGATGAAAGTATGGTGCATGGTTGCTGTTGACCAACTGGAGAAAAAATTTAAAAATCACTTCACTTTTTATATACAATAAATATAAGTAGAGGCATATTAATGTCAACATCAAAATACACAGTTCAATATACTTCTCCTAAAAAGCACATTTTTGTTTTCCATAATCTAACCACATCTGTTTCATGATAATCAAGGTTAACAGAAAGAAAATTACATAATACAAAATATATAATATTTAAATAATGTACAGTGATGTACATTATCATAAATATTGTATTATTTAAATATTATATTTTGTATCACCCATGTACAGTAAAGTACATGGGTGATTAAAAAATTGACTATTCTAAATCACAAGCAGATGTATGTATTTCTAAGTACAATGTACAAAGATTAAGAAATGTTTTTTATAGAAAAATATCAATATAATAATATGATGCAATGATTTGTTCTGATAATGTTTCTGACTCCTTTAAAGTGGTATTATCTGCCTCAAGAAGGTGTTAAACAATGATGGCTTATGCACCACCCTTCCACACTAGTTTCACAATCTAAATATCAGCTTTTCACTTAATCTCTGCCAAAAATAAAATATTATTGCAAATAATGTGGGGGGAGAGGGAGCGAAGGGGAGAGAGATTTCAAAATTCAAGTAAAAAAAAAACAAAGAAATAAAAGTTTTTAATATGATCTCCTTTAGCCCTTATAACCACCTTTACATGTTTGGGTGGTTGTTGTTGTTATTTGGTTTTTAGGAGCATTAGCAACTAAGGCCATATTGCTCCGGGAATATGCAGTGGTCATTCCCTGACCTTTCCGCATCCTCCGTATTTGGTGATGATGGGCTCGAACCCCGGTCTAATCAAGAAGGTGTGCTACACACTGCTGCTCCTTCCCACCTGGCTACAGAGGTGCCCTACATGTTTGGGAATGGAATCAGTCAGATTTTTACAGGTTTCATGTATTTATATCATGGAACCATACTTTTATTACACAAATTATCTTCTCTTTTGATGAACAGACCAATTTTTTGAGCCTATCCTGACAGAGAGCCTACAGATTTTCAATGGGATTAAAGACAGGGGAATTTCCAGGTCATTCTATGCACTTTATATTGTTTCCTCTAAAATACTGCATGACTTTTTTTGGATAAATAGCAAGAAGCAAGGTCCTGATGAAAAACAGCATTTTTTTGCTAACTGTATTTATTGGTATATTTGTCATCCCATCTATAGGTACAAGGACTCCAGTATCTTGATATGAAAAACAACCAGAAAACATTTTTTAAAGGGTGTTTAAGTTTGCTGCATATGCTTAGCATACACACATGGAAGTTGCATTACCTTCTTACATGTGTACATCTCACTGTCATGTTCAAATGGCTTTTATCAGAAAAGAAGACTTTTCTCCAATCTTCTTTAGCTCAACTTTCATGCATGTTGGCCCAGGTCAGTCTTTTTTAATTGACAGATTAGGAAAATTTTTCTTCAAAAAATCATTATATAAAAATGAGAATTGTTAGTGTTAATGTGTGTGTGTGTGTGAAGATAAATTCAAAAAGTTATATAATCACATTATGAAATGTTTTCTCTGCCATTTTATGACAAGTCTACATAACGGTAAGACTTTAAATAATTACTAATTACAAAGACCTATAATGATCTGAGGTTATGGTTAATTATATGTCTCCAGTAACACTGACCAACATGATTTTTAAATCCTAAGATATCAGCCGTCAATTGTTTACAGTAAATTTTTATGTGCATATTTCAAAAATAATTCTTAAAATATGACATCATGTCACAATTTCTACATATACAGGTTTTTGTGTTTACCCATAGTACACAAAATACTATGGGTAAACATTTTTGTTTACCCATAATCAGTGGTGAGCTATAGTGGGCTTGCGAGAGCCCATTATTATTTTTTTTGAAAATTTGCGAGCCCATTGTTGAGATGATCATTTATTTTACAAATGAAATCCTGAATGCAATTATTGAGTATCCAGAGCCGAAACTACAGTGGGGCGAGCGGGAACCCCTTCCCAGCATTTTAATGGTGCAATCGATCGGTTATGTATTTTAAAATTGCTTAATTTTTGATTTAATTACAGTCGGACCTCTGTTTAACCAACTTTTTTATACCGAATTTTTTTAAATTCCCCTTGGTAATTACATTTAAAATACAGTAGTTTCCGTAGAATGAAAATAATTTTCATGTAACGAACATATTAGGAGAGACAGCTTTGTATGCATTGTTCTCACCTCTGGCCTTTAGGTAATCAGAAAGAGCAAATTAAGGGTGAAAGGGATTACCATTCCACAACATTAGTGGTAATCATAAAACTTATGCAGCCACATTCCAAGAAGTTGCGCTAGTCAATATGCTTTCCATAGCCAGTCAGAGGATTAAGAAAATTCCCGACACGGATAATAGCCTCTGGTCAACCTGTGTTGTGGTTCCCCTTTACTCCGACAAACAGGTGTATGTTTTTCGGAGAAGTGAGTGATCCCCGCCTTCCAATAAATTTCTCCTGTCTATGTTTACATGGTCACAGAAGTTGAATATCTGAGTGATTCCAATATTTTGCACAGTATTCAAACTAGTGACAGTAACAACATGTGTGGGGGGGGGGGGATTGAGGCAACTAAGATATTATATAAACTTTACGAAGATGAAATGTTGGCAGATTTTGAAACTTTTTCGAGCCTTTCACTGTGTAGAAAATGTTCTAAAATATAATGGCATACAGGCAATACAGCAGGCACCCGTTATAACGCGGTTCGCTTTACGCTGATTCGCTATAACGCTGTTCTTATATTATAACCCGTATCTTACTATAACGCTGTCACAGATCACTATAACGCTCTTTTACAGATTACATTTTTGGCATATTTAACGAAATCGTTTCATTTGATGGAGTCGATAGCTTGAAATTGAATAGCAAAACAGCATTAAAACGTTTCCCACGCCGACTTGAGCAATTTTCCCACGCTCAGTGAAATTTTCTCTCACGCTAATTTAAGTACAGTCACTTGTTACGTAGTTCCGAGATCAACATTTTAAAAAATGATCAAATATATTGCTTGTAATATTTGCGTTATATGCATTTATCCGAAGTCTAGTTAGTCATCACTCAGTACAGTATTAGACATCGTGCGTAACGGACAGTTTACTTGAACATTGTATCATAATTAATTCAACCAACGCAGTTATATTTTCGAAGAGCTAATAATGACCGACAGGAATGAAAAAGCAATAACGTCTGGGCGCAGTACGAAGACTATAAATGTAAGAAAAAGACTGAATTTGAAAATTAAATTAGACGTTTTTAAGCGAATCGATTCTGGTCAACGACAAGTGGATGTGTGCCATAATTTAGGACTCGCAAATTTAACTGTAAGAACAATTATGAAAAAATAAAGAATTAATTTTAGCAGCGGGAAAGACAGCTGTTCCACTGCAAGCAACTAGGACTAGGCCGGCTATTCGGATTGAAATGGAAAGACTAATTTTTTTGAAGATAATATTCCAATGCAGAATTCAGTTAAGTTAAATATTAAAAAAAGAAAGAGAGAGAGAGAAAGAGATTAGCCAATACGATGATCTGAAGAAAACTCGCCTAAAAAAAAATGTGGAACCATTTAAAACTGGTAGAATAGATTTAAAATCCCGGGAGAAGCCGCTAGTGCAGATTAAGGAGCCGAAACTTTCAAAAAAAGAACTTGTTAAAATTATTGAAGAGGGGTATTATGTTTTATACTTCTCAACAAGTTTTTAACATAGATGAAGCAGGACTTTTGTGGAAACGAATGCCTAAAAGAAGTTTCATATTGAAAGAACAAAAAACATGCCAAGTTTCAAAGCGGCGAAGGATCGGTTGACTTTATTGTTGGGTGGTAACGCTGCGGGCCATTTAAAATTAATACCCCTTTTAGTTTATTTGGAAAAGGGCCAAAGTTCAACTCAAAATCCACACATTTTTCATGATTAAATTCATCCATTAAATTAAATCAATTAAATTCATTATTTTAATTGGAATTTTGTTTACTTTTGAGACGCAAGTAGTTACCACATAATTATACGTATATAATGCAGAATATTTTATATGTGCAAATATTTGAATATTAAATATTTTGACCGACATTTGTGCATCTTTTCATTACCGTTTATTATTGATTAGGAAATATCATATGGCACCGACCGCAGCTCACAAATACATATGTTACCTTATGGGAAAGCGGCGCTCGTTTAGCGCGGATTCACTTAGCGCTCTGTTTTTCCGGAACGAATGATCAGCGTTAAGCGGGGGTCACCTGTAATTAAAAAAAAAAAAAAACTATTACCAATCTCCAAAAAACTAGTGCGAATTAAGGACGATTGCTAAAGAACTTGATGTGGAAACTACAAAGATCGGTCATGTGTTCGGGCTACGAAGAGCAGTTGTGGCTTGCGAATGGTAATTGCGGGTTAAGGGAATTATCCTGCATTGTGCAAACATTTTGAATCAGAAGTTAACTATTCGGGATTGTTAAAGCGACTTTTAAATCTGGAATTTCTTACCCATTTAGCACGAATGATCGACATCCTGCAGGATGTCGATCATTCGTGCTAAATGGGTAAGAAATTGCAGAAATGTAAGAAAATCATCTTACATTTCAGAAGCTTTACAGATTCACTATGACAAAAGCAGATAAATTAATTATTTTAACTATCAATGCTATTGCTAATTTGAAAAAATTCTGAAGGAAAATATGAACTAAAATTGAGAGCATGTTGAAGTGGAAAGAATTCGAAGGAATCAAAATCGAAAGTAAGAACAGTAAAATTACCTCGTGAAAAGTTATTAATGCAACAGGGTGATTTTAAATTAAATAAAGAAAATAATCATACCATTGAAAAAAATATTAAACATATTCTACCAGAAATCGTGGAATTTAAAAGAACTTTCGTCTTGGTGGCAAGACTGAAAGCCGAATAAGAAATTTGCTTTCTGAAAAAATTAATGATTTTAGAGATTTGGTCGAAAACAGTTTATTTTTAAAATTGAGTGAAATTCCCTTTACAATTAAGAAAGCCAGAAATATCTTTGAAACTATTGCGATTAGCAGTGCTGAAACTGAGCGTGCTTTCAGCGTAATGAATAATATCGTGTGAATGAATGAATAAATGAACGAATAATGTTGAAAATTAAACACGTTACAGATTATGATGACCATACATCTAAATGGAAAACCATTGCTTCAATTTGATCCAGATCGTTATGTCAATATTAATAAAGAAGTAAATTTCATATGGCAATTTTTAGAAGAAAATTTTCTTGAATATTTGTGCAATATTTTTTTCATGTAATCTGTAATTTTTGTGTACCTTTTCTAGAACAGTTTCTTTTTTATGTAATATTTGTTTTTATATTCTAGAATGTTTGTGATAATTTGTTATTTGTAATATGGGAAATATTTTTGTTATTTTTTATTCGCAATATTAAAATTTTATCATGAAAAAAATGTATCCATTATATTTCCCTAGTTGTAAAAAAAAGAATAAAAAAATTGCACGTCTGTCGAGCACGCACGGTAGATGGTTTTATGTGAAACATCCTTTGCGTCACTATATGACGTCACACGGTTGTGACATCATACTATTAAAAAATTCCAAAAAGTTAGAACTTGAGATATTGTACTGGTCAGGAAAAATGCATCACGCTCTAATCTTATCATACTACTAGTGAGTGTCCTACACAGACTAGTGGTCTCAACGTGGGAAGCACCTCTGGCAGACGCCATGGGTGACATCACTTCCGTGACCGATCAGATTTACTCGGTAGGTACCCCCCCCCCCCCAAAGGATGTTTCATATCAAAAAGTCAGCAAAAGTGCAAGCCCATTGTCAAAATATTCACAGCTCACCACTGCCCATAATACATATACTTTATCTTACTACAGTTTAAGAAGTAGATATGACACTGTTCTGTTGTATTACCTGCAACAATAATGTTTGCATATGCTCATAATGGCAGTAATTAGCATTACCAGAGGCATATGATGCATGAAAGCAAGCTTATGTAGCATCAGCCAAAAAAAAAAAACCCTTCCCATTTCACCTATCCATTCACTCTAAAAGTTTGTCTAGTTCAGCCTCGAATTTATTTAAGCTGCTAACTTCCACAATAACAGATGGAAGTTTATTTTATTTATTTTTATTTTTTTAACACCAAACACGAGAGGTATTAGAACCTACAGTACTTAGTACTGCGCTTGGGTTGGAGGTTGAGAAGACGAAAGATGATATTTATTGATATTGGACCTGAACTTCTGTAGACTGTAATTTTCAGGAAATACGTACGAAGGAAGGTTGTTCCAAAAAACGGCAGTTGAATGAATAAACGAGAGAGATGAAAAGTTGGTTCTGTGAGTTTGAAGTTGGACAGTAAATGGATGTTGGCTGGTGGCGGCACGTGTTCGGACTATTTTAAAAGAGAGAGTGGGAATTATAGAAGCCAATTCAGAAGAACAGTGCCCATGTAAATATCTGTAGAAGAGGCATGCAGCAGAAACGTCTATGAGACAGCGAGTGGAGAGACTCTGTTAGAGATGAATCATTAATTAACCTAACTGTCCTCTTCTGAATGGAATCAAGAAGCCTGAGAGAGGTTTTGGGAACACCACCCCAGATGTGAGAACAATATTCCATGGTAGGATGGATTTGTGATTTATACAGAGTGAGCAGCTGTTTGGAAGAAAAGTAACGCAGAGAGCGAAAGAGAAAACCAAGTTTTTTAGATGAAGAGGAAGCAATATTTATAATGTGCTTGTGCCAAGAGAGATTAGAAGTCAGGGTTATCCTCAAAAGAGATATATCATTTTGCCTAGAAATCGAAGTGCCACTAAAGATAAGTATGGGAGTAGAAGAATCCTTTTTGCGAGATATAAAACAAGACTGAGTTTTAGAAAGGTTGAACTGGAGCTTTCTTAGCATCAAGATTCATCAAAATCCTTCTGACATCCTTTTGACGGAAGACCACAAGAGGCATTGAATGGAGTGTGTTGGGAATGGTGGGAGGTGTTTTACCAAGATCATTAATACATGAGTTGGAAGAAAAATGGGATGCTAGCAGGTCAGCTTTATCTTTGGTTGAAGTGACAACAGAACCATCTGGTTTGAACAGAGGTGGGAGCAGAGATGGGCAAAAGTTGCGGCCAATAGCTTTGGCAAGAGACCAGAATGCTCGGCTACCATTAGGACAAGAAGCAAGTTTTCTACTCTTAGCCTGTTCAAACTCTAGTTTGGACTGATTAATAACTGCTTTACAATTGTTGCGAGCTTTGGTGTAGGCAGAAAATGAAACTGAAGAATTAGAAACAAGCCAATTACGATATTCAACATTGGGACGAGATTTTAAAGTGGAGTGTTGGATAAAAGATTCCATTCCTGCAAGAATAATTTGACTGACAAGATCTGAGCAAACGTTGACATCAGAAGTTTTGAAACAGTAATCCGACCAAGGAAAAGAAGAAAAGAAATATTGCGGGTCATCCCATTTTGCATTCTTGTAATGCCAAACAACATGAGGTTGGGAATAGCCATGAGATAATGGCTCCATTGGAGAAGAGACAATCACCAAGTTGTGACCTGAAGTGCCTATAGGACCTCTCACTTCGACAGTGTACTTAGAAGGGTTGTTTGTGAGAAAAAGATCAAGCGTGTTGGCTGTATGGTTAGGGCTGTCCAGTATTCTTATAGGTAAATGAACAATCTGAGCAAGGTCATTGGTAACTGCAAAAGCCTCAGCACCTCGACCTGCTGGGTCGGTGTGACTAGAAAACGGAAGCCAGCTGGAGTTGTGAACGTTAAAATCACCAAGGAAAATTACCTCACTGTTAGGAAAGTTGGACTGGAGAAAGTCAAGTTGCAAAGAGAGGAAGTCAAAGAGCTCCAAGTGATTAGTAGAGTTGGGAGAATGGTAGAGACAACAGATGAATTTGATACAATGAGGTAGAGAGATTTTAAGCCAGACAATATCAAAGAGAGGAGATTCCAAATTGCCAAGTCTCTGACACGGAATATCAGAATGGAGATATGCACAAGTACCACCTTCGAGGCGAAAGGAATCATACAGCAAATAATTTGGGCCTCTGAGATGAGCAGTAGTTGAATCAACCGATAACTGAGATTCTGTCAGAAAAAGTACATGGGGTATGGCAGACTGCAAGTGGAAATGGACATCATTGAGATTAGAATTGAGACCACGTATATTTGTGAAATGAATTAGGAAGTGCTTGGGAGGTTTAGATCTTTTTGCAGATAAGCTTGCTCTATTAGTTTGACAATTCATGGTGTATTCAATAGTAAGAAAAAGTGAGTGGGACATGCTGTATGAAGTAATGAAATTTTTGGATATGGCATACACACATGGTAAGACTATACACAGATCCTTGACATAATGTGGCCTCGACAATGCTCCCCGCACACACACACACTACTCGGACTCCCTCCAGTCTATCTGGCTGAGTAGAGGTAGCAAGATTAAACACTAGCTGATCCGGAAGTCTCCTAGAGAGTTACCAATAGGTTCAGTCCGGTGTACTAACTAGCGGCCGGCCTGTGAACACCGTTTTAGAGCTGTACCCTCAAAATGTAAGGAATATTGGATCTCGCCAAGATGTTCATCAATCATACTGCATGATGGAAGAGATGGGGAAGGATTGACCAGACCTTATCTCAGAGACTAAACATGGATTCCACCACTTCAAGCCTCCAATAAGTAAAGTGGTGGTATTGCACCGGTTGATGAGACTCATCTACCACCAAGCACTGCCTGGTAACATAGAGGGCGGCATTCCTCCATGTGGTGTGGGCGCCACACCTCGACCCCTGCTTACATCCTTATCCCTGCTGCTAAAGACAAATTTATGCTCATCTATTCTATAACTGTCTTTCCTCAATTTGAATTTATGCCCCCTCAGCTGGGGAAACTGAGCAAGAGGAATAATCCCATCAACATTGAGCTTGCTCAAACCATTCAAGGTCTTATACACCTCAATCAGATCACTTCGCAGATGCCTCGACTCCAGACTGAAATTTACAGAATTGAAGCCTTTCTTGATAATAGCAACCCATTGTTCCACTCACCAATCTCACTGCCATTCTCTGTACTTGTTCCAACAACTCCACATCTTTCCTAAAATTAAGCTTCCAGACCTGTAGGCAATACTTACAATGGTCAGGCCACACTAAGGTGTGGCCCGACCATTGCCTTAAACAAAGGGATAATCACATCCTTATCCCTGCTGACAAAATTCCTATATATCGTTGACAAAACCCCATGAGCTACTCTTGCAGTCTGTCTGCACTGGTCAGAAAACTTCATATCTAACTGCATAATTACCGCAAAGTCTTTTTCATTCTCCACTACCCTGAGTGTAGTACGACAAAATTGGTACATTTCTCAGAGGTTACTGCTACCCATATGCAGCACTTTGCATTTGTCAATGTTAAACTTCAGTTGCCACCTCTCAGCCCATCTGCTCAACTTTTCCAGATCCTGTTACAGTAGCATACTGTCCTTATCCTTACTGTCATTAACAACCCTACCAACCTTCATGCCGACCGGGCCAGCCGGGTGGGTAAAGTGCCTACCTAGCAACACAAAGGTCACGGTTTCGAATCCCGCCTCGGGCTTGGATCAAAGTACTGCAGAAACCTTGGGAGGTGCATTATGGCCACAGAAGCCAATGTGCCAACAACTATCAAATTAAAAAAAAAAAAAAAAAACCAACCTTCATATCGTCTGCAAACTTGGACATTAAGCCATATACCTTTATCAAATATCATTGATAAATACAGAAAACAACAATAGACCCAACACCAAACCCTGGGGTCTCCACCAATAACATTAGTCCACCAAGAGCAATGTCCATTGATTACCACTCTCTGTCTTCTCCTACTCAACCATCCCTTTATCCATAGCAGCAACTTGCCCTTAATGCCATACTGCTCCAATTTGTACAGTAATCTTCCACGTGCAACAGTATGAACTGCATTCCTAGAATCCAAGTATATGATATCAAAATTATTTTTTGTATCCAGTTCCTTTGTCGCCATGTCATAGTATCCAATCAAATTGGTCAGACAAGACTTCCCCTTAACAAAACCATGCTGTGTCTGAACTGTAACTGCAGTCTTGCTAGATGATCCTGCAGTGGTTCTTTAACCAGTGATTTCATTATTTTCCCTGGAACAGAAGTTAAACTAACAGGCCTGTAATTACTCATGTCATCTTTTGATCCCCTTTGTGAATTGGGGATATATTTGCACTTCTCCAGTCTGTGGGGACGTCCTCTGAGTCTAAGGATGCCCTCATAATCATGGCTAAGAGCCTGCTTACTTCCTTTGCTGCCTCCTTTAATATATCTGTATAGATCCCATCCACCTCAGGTACCTTTCTTACGTTTAACTTCAACAATTTCTCCTCCTCTTTGCTCTCAGTTATTACAAAATCTTTCAGCTCCCTGTTAGAGTTTGATAAACTTCTGGTATTCTCCCAAGGAAAAATGTTAATCCCCCAGTATTGGGGGATAAACGTTTTCAACCTTGTCTGTCTGCCTCTTTCCACTCTCTTTCAGTAAAGGAATAACAGTTGCAGTCAGAGTATGTGTATAGTTTATTTGCATATCATATTCTTTGTTTCTTTTGATGTTTTTCTTAGGATTGTATTTGTTAAAATGTTTAAGCAGAAACAAAGGAAGTGGTTGAATCATTTGGTGATCAAGACAAAACTTGGGCTCCACATATGTGATGCACTATAAACCACAAATCTGAGAATGTAGGTATGAAAATTAAAAGTATGCCTTTTGTTGTTCCTATAGTGTGGCAAGAATCACGTAACCACATTAGCAATTGCTATTTCTACATGAAAACAATATCACAACATCAAATACCCAAACATATAATCTGCAATAATGCTTATTCCACATAATGAAGACCTACCAATATCAGGTCCCCAAAATCATGGGATTAAAAAAAGCAGTGCTGAATACAGCAAGGATTCTTATGTTGCAGACTTTGCTGGACTGTCTGTTTCAATAGATTTGGACTAATCAGAAATTAAAACAAGTTGTATTTAATTAGGCAAGAAGAGCTGATAAGTTTAAACGACTTTAGATAAGTTTAAATCACTCAGTTTGTGATTTAAACTTATCTAAATAACAGGCACAGGGTGGCCAACCATCCCGATTTAGAACTTCAAGTTCTAAATCCCAATTCCCAAATCCCACTTCCCAATAATACCATCATTTGTCCCGATAAGAGAGGATAAAACTGTTAATTTAATTTTAAGTATTTTTAATTAATTCTTATTGGAATCTAATAGATGTGTTAAAAATGAATTCTAATAACAAGAGAAAAATGAGAAAGTCTAAAGGCATTTTGTTCGTCACTGAGTAATGAAGAAAAGAAAACGCATGTTAACAAAAAAATGGGTGCAATTTTTCTCAATATTTCCAGAGGCAAACAATTTGTCTCAGCTTGGCACATCCAGGGTCCTGAGCTGGATATCTTGGTGATTCCTTTCTACTTCTGACTCTCTCTCTCTCTTGGTGATTCCTTTCTACTTCTGACTCACACTCTCTCTCTTGGTGATTCCTTTCTACTTCTGACTCTCTCTCTCTCTCTTGGTGATTCCTTTCTACTTCTGACTCTCTCTCTCTCTCTCTCTCTCTTGGTGATTCCTTTCTACTTCTGACTCTCTCTCTCTCTCTCTCTCTCTCTCTCTCTCTCTCTCTCTCTCTCTCTCTCTCTCTCTCTCTCTTGGTGATTCCTTTCTACTTCTAGCATTAGCATTAGTAGAGGCATTTGATGCAAGAAAGCAAGCTTATGCAGCATCAGCCAAAAAAAAAAAAAAAAAAAAACCCACTTCCACTTCACCCCCTCTGTTCGTTCAAAATACCTGAGCCTTAAACTTATTTAGGCTATCAACCTCCACTACAAGGGATGGAAGTCTGTTCCACCAACCAACCACCCGCTGGCTAAAGGCAAATTTCCGCACGTCTATCCTACATCTGTCTTTCCTCAATTTGAATTTATGCCCTCTCAGGTGATTTTTCTGAGCTAGAGGAAGAATCCCATCAGCACTGAGTATGCTCAAACCATTCAAGACTTTATACACCTCTATCAGATCACCTCACTGGTGCCTAGTCTCCAGACACTGTAATTTGCAAAACTTAAGCCTTTCTTCGTAAGAGCACCCCTTTGTTCCATTCACTAATCTTGTTGCCCTTCTCTGTACTCATTCCAGCAGCTCTACATCCTTCTTCAAATGAGGCCTCCAGACCTGTATACAGTACTCTAGGTGTGGCCTGACCATTGCCTTATACAAGGGAATAATCACCTCCTTATCCCTGCTGGAAAAATTCCTGTATATCATTGACAATACTCCATGAGCTACTCTTGCAGCCCGTCTGCACTGCTCAGAGAACTTCATATCTGCCTGCACAACCACCCCCAAGTCCCTTTCATTCTCTACCACTGTCAGTGTAGTACCACAGAGTTGATACGTTGCTCTGGGGTTGCTGTTTCCCATGTGTAGTACTTTACATTTGTCAATGTTAAACTTCATTTGCCACCTCTCAGCCCATCTGCTCAACCTTTAAAGATCCTGTTGCAGCAGCATAGTGTCAGTAGTGTCCTTGACAACCCTGCCAACCTTTGTATCGTCTGCAAACTTGGACATTAAGCTTGATATACCATCATCAATATCATTTATAAATACAGAAAACAATAATGGACCCAACACTGAGCCCTGAGGGACTCCACTAATAACATTAGTCCACGATGAGCAGTGTCCATTGATTACCACTCTGTCTTCTCCCCCTCAACCACCCCTTTATCCATAGCATACTTCTGACTCTCTCTCGGTGATTCCTTTCTACTTCTGACTCTCTCTCTCTCTCTCTCTCTCTCTCTCTCTCTCTCTCTCTCTCTCTCTCTCTCAAGGTAACTCAGGAATTTTTTTTGGCTGGTGCAGCGCTTCCTTGCACTGTGTGGATAATAATAATAATAACTGTATGCTCCATATTCAGCATTCCACATTCAAATGCTTCATCAGAAAGAGTTTTCAGTTTAATGAAACTGCTTGGTGGAAAGAGAGAAACCATCTTTTATTAGAAAATGTAGAGGCTGAACTTATGGCAAAAGAAAACTATAATATATCCTATTCAGAATTTAAAACTTTTTAAAATCTTCAGGAGGAGAAGAAATTTTAAAACTAGCAAAACATAAAGGAAAAATATATAAAGTAAGTAAAAGTAGTCCTCACTATTTTTAAAATAACTGTTGTAAGTAATATTATAGTTTATATAGGACAAATACATATTAACAAAAATCATATAACAAATAAATACTATGATTGATTGATTGATAGATAAAAAAATGTATTTTAACTGTAATTTTATATTTTTCTTTTACTTTTTGAAGGAAAAAATGCTATACTACACATTTCGTTTCAAGTTGTCTTGCTTACCAGTTTTTAAAATATGGCCACCCTGAACAAGTAGAACTCCTTGATTTTAGATTACAACAGTTACTAAAGCAGGAACTAAAATTACAGTGTACTGAAAATGTCACAAAGTGTTTTCAAAATTTTTTTTATGGAAGACAAAATATTTTGAAAACTTTTTTTTTAGTAGTCTGAATGAAGTGGACATTGAACACAATCCTAATGAGTGGCATATATTTATTGATGCCTCAAAATTAAGTTTAAAAACAGTTTTTCTGCACAATCAACTTCGTGTTGTTGACATGAAAGAAACATATGCAAGTATATCCAAAATCCTGAGCACAATAAAGTATAACTTTGTTTGTCATGTCTGTGGCAATCTTAACTGGTTTACAGTTCAGTTTGTGGGGCAATCAGGCAACAGAAAAAACATTACACTGTGCAGCAGTGGAAAAAGAGGGAGGAATTTTTTACCAGGGAGAAGTAATATAAAATATGTTCCACTGGTTGAACCAAAAAAAAGTTCTTCCACATTTGCATATAAAGCTTGTATTATTTAAGAATTTTGTTAATGTTTTGTATAAAGAACAAAGTGAATTCTTCTAACTAATGGAAGTGTTTCCTAATTTAAGATGAAAAACCACGGTTTAAATAAAGAACAAAATTTCAGGGTGGAATGCAAAATAAAGGATTTCATCACTACAAGAAAAATTTTATAGACACAATCTGAGCAAACAAAGGATTTAAAATAATCGAGCCAAGGGAACAAAGAACAGAAATCATACAGATTCCATTTCACACTACTATAATGCTAAACAACACGAAGTTGAGCCACGAGAAAGTGGCTCCAATGGTAAAGAGACAATCATCAAGTCGTGATCTGAAGTGCCTACAGGACCACTAACATTGATTGTGTACTAGGAAAGGTTGTTGGGTGAGAAAACAATCAAGGGTGTTAATTATGTAGTTAGGACTGTCTGATATTCTTGTAGGTAAATGAACAAGTTGAGTGAGGTCATTAGTATTACAAACTACATCAATAATGTTAGTATAGCTTAAATATGTTGTAATATAAAATATTGTTCACTGGATCTGGTAGATATTATTTTTATTCGGTAGATGAATAAATTATAATTAATGAAATGAATAATTCTTATTCCTAAATTCTAATAAATAATGCTTACATCATATAATATTATGTTACTTCTCGATAAATGGTACCAGAATAACAGAATCTTGATATCCCTGCATAGGGGAAAAAAATAAATAAATATATATATTTATATATACCTCTTGAATATTTGGTATATCCAATAGCTCTCCAAATACATATATTCCTGGAGCTTCTAGGACTTGTTTGATAAGTTCAACAGCTGCAGCTCCTTTAGCAGACCTTGCCAGGATTAAATACTGCTCCAGTAAAGCAGACTGATTAGCTGAAGGGGGAACTTTCTCTGTCATAGCAATACTAGTATGAAAAAATGTTATATAGAAAATTAAAAAACCTGAAGAAAATAACTGGGAATAGTTCAAATATTATAAAACTAACTATAAAACATGAAATTCTTATATCTTATTTTCTTATCTGAAGGTAATAAAAACAAATGCTGATGGTGTCCTTGTTCTTTCTCAGATAACACACAGAGTATGTAAATTTAAACTGAAAAAAGGGTGGTTTGCAGGATAGATATGTGAAAATTTGTTTTTCACATATCTATCCTGCAAGATAGTGATCGATTTTTGGAACAAATTTCCAGCTAAATATTATGAAGTTGATACTTTGAAAAACTTTAAAGTAGAATTAGACAAATTAGAGGGAGAAGACAGTGAGGCGGCAGGTTTTCTTTATTTTCTTTTCTTTTTTTTTGGCTGATGTGATATAAGCTTGCTTCCTTGTATCACCATTTTCCACTACTAATACTAATGTTAATCTTATCTTCAGATAGTAAATAAATAAATAAACATCCATTTATTTTGTTGGGCTAAAGAATTACAGTCTCTCACTGGTGGAACACCTGTTACTGCCGAGACCAGAAGGATTCATAGATTAAAAAAAAATCCATACATAATAAAATAGGTCATATTTAAAAAAAAATCCATAGATACAATAACTTGTAGTGTACAAGTTTAGAAGATAGGATGGCACCAACAGTTCAGTCATATTGTACATATCAGTCATTTGGTACAAGTAAACACATTGGTTGTGTTAGGGTAGCTAATAGGAACAGGTGTATATATACTTAGTGTACAACAATGCTAGGAGTTTGGTAAATAAATTTGATGAATTTGAGATATTGCTCAAAACATCAAAGCCAGATATTGTTGGGATATCAGAGACGTGGTGTCACACAGATATAAGGAATGCAGAACTGGAATTTAAGGAGTACAATGTGTACAGAAAGGACAGACAGGATAGGAAGGGAGGAGGGGTTATGCTATTAGTTAAGAAACACATAAAATCCAAGGAAGTGAAGCCAGTCGACATCGCTGGACAGTGCAGTGTTGAGTCAGTTTGGTGTGACATAGGCATTGGGAGATCAAAATTGAGAGTAGGAGTGTGCTATAGGCCTAATGATTCTGATGAGTATAATAAGAAACTGTATAGGGAAATAGAGTAGGCCAGTAAATCAGAGAGACTTATAATGGGGGATTTTAATTTCCCAGATATTGACTGGAATTTGTGGATTGGTCACTCACACACTAGCAAGGCTTTTGTGGATTTATTGGATGATTGTATTCTATATCAGCATGTTCGGGAAGCAACCAGAGGGAGTAATACTCTTGATCTGATTATCAGTAGTGATTCTTCATGCATTAAGAATCTGCAGATAAAGGAACCACTAGGTAGCAGTGATCACAGTGTGCTGAAGTGGGATTTACTCAAAAAGGTAACTACAATCAGGGGTAAAGGGAAGGGTTTTTGCTTTCATAAAGGCAACTATGATGATCTGAGACAATATTTAAATTCTATACAGTGGGAGCAACTGATGATGTTATCAACAGCAAATTCAAAATGGGAAGCATTCAAAGAACTTATCTTGGAAGCTACTAGGCTTTACATACCAACTAAGAAATATTGTTCAAGGTTTAGCCTAAATGGATGTCAGATGAACTAATGAGACATATGGCAGAGAAGAAAAATGCATGGGATATATATAAATTAATGGCTGACATGGAAGCCTATGATAGGTATAAGCTGGTCTGTAACCAAGTCACAAAGGAGATTAGGCAGGCAAAGGCAGATTATGAGAAATCCTTGGCAAAGGATGCAAAGAAAAACAAAAAAGTTCTTTACCTATGCAAACTCTAGAAGGAAAGGGATGAATCACATCGGTTCAGTGGATATTGATGGTTCAACAGTTGAGGATTATGCTCAGGTGGCTAACAAACTAAACGAGTATTTTGCATCTACATTCACACATGAGGAGCTATTCAGGGAGGGGAATGCCAGAGGTGAAATAAACTCTGGCAGTGAGCTAGATGATTTTGTAATAACTGAGAGGAAAGTGGAGGAGAAATTGTTGAAGTTAAACATAAGAAAGGCACCTGGGCTGGATGGGATCTATCCAGTTATATTAAAGGATGCAACAAAGGAAGTAAGCAAACCCTTACCCATAGACTGGAGATGTGCAAATCTGACCCCAATTCACAAAGGAGGATCAAAGGCTGACACAAGTAATTATAGACCTGTGAGTTTAACTTCTGTTCCAGGAAAATTAATGGAGGCACTGGTTAAAGAAGCCTGCAGGATCATCTAGACAAGACTTCAGTTATAGCTCGGACACAGCATGGTTTTGTTAAGGGAAAATCTTGCCTGACAATTTGACTGGATACTATGATGCAGTCACAAAATAACTGGATGCAGGGAATAACTTTGATATTATATATTTGGATTTTAGAAAGGCTTTTGATACTGCTGCACATGGAAGACTGCTGAACAAATTGGAGCAGTGTGGCACTGGAGGCAAATTGCTGCTATGTATAAAGGGATGGTTGAGGGGGAGAAGACAGAGAGTGGTAATCAATGGACACTGCTCATCATATTTATAAATGATATTGATAATGGTATATCAAGCTTAATGTCCAAGTTTGCAGATGATACAAAGGTTGGCAGGGTTGTTAAGGACACTACTGACAGTACACTGCTGCAACAGGATCTAGAAAAGTTGAGCAGATGGGCTAAGAGGTAGCAGTAGTAGCAGTGGCATTTGATGCAAGAAAGCAAGTGTATAAGCTTATGCAGCATCAGCCAAAAAAAAGAAAAGAAAAGAAAAATCACACCATTCCCTCCAAATGCCTGTCCAGTTCCTCCTTAAATTTATTCAACCTACCAACTTCCACAACGACAGATGGAAGTTTGTTCCAGCAATTAACCACCCGCTGGCTAAAGGCAAATTTCCGCACATCTAATCTACATCTGTCTTTTCTTAATTTGAATTTATGCCCCCTTAGGTTCGTAATCTGAACAAGTGGAAGGATCGCATCAGAATTCAGCGTGCTCAACCCATTCAAGGCCTTATACACCTCAATCAGATCACCGCGCAGGTGCCTAGTCTCCAGCCACTGCAATTTGCAGAACTTAAGACTCTCTTGGTAAGAGGATCCCTTCATTACCCTCACCAATCTTGTTGCCCTTCTCTATACATGCTCAAGTAAATCTACATCCTTCCTAAAATGAAGCCTCCAGACCTGTAAGCAGTACTCAAGGCGTGGCCTGACCATTGCCTTATACAGAGGAATAATCACCTCCTTTTCCCTGCTAGCAAAATTCCTATATATCATTGACAAAACCCCATGACCTGCCCTGGCAGCCTGTCTGCATTGCTCAGAAAACTTCATATCTGACTGCACGATTACTCCCAGGTCTTTTTCATTTTCTACCACCTTAAGTGTAGTACCACACAGTTGGTACGTTTCTCTAGGGTTACTTCTACCCGTATGCAGTACTTTGCATTTGTCAAGGTTAAACTTCAGTTGCCACTTCTTAGCCCATCTGCCCAAATTATCTAGATCCTGTTGCAGTAGCACACTGCCATTACTGTCATTAACAACTCTGCCAATCTTTGTATCTTCTACTATCTTCTATACTAAGCCTGATATACCTTCATCAATATCATTGATAAATATACAAAGTAACAGTGGACCCAACACCAAATGTTGTGGGACTCCACTAATAACATTAGTCCAAGAAGAGCAGCACCCATTGATTACCACCCTCTGTCTTCTCCCACTTAACCATCCTTTTATCCATTGTAGCAACTTACTCTTAATACCATTCTGCTCCAATTTGTACAATAGTCTTCCATGCGCAACAGTGTCAAAAGCTTTCCTGAAATCCAAATATATGATATCAAAATTATTTTTTGCATCCGGTTCCTTTGTAACCACATCATAATATCCTATCAAATTTGTCAGACAAGACTTTCCCTTAACAAACCCATGCTATGTCTGAATTATTGCTGCAGTCTTGTCTAGATGATCCTGCATTGCATCTTTAACCAGTGACTCCATTATTTTACCTGGAACAGAAGTTAAACTAACTGGTCTGTAATTACTCGTGTCACCCTTCGATCCCCCTTTGTGAATTGGGGATACATTTGCACATCTCCAATCCGTGGGAACCTCTCCTGAGTCCAAGGATGCTCTCATAATTATGGCTAAGGGTTTGCTTAGTTGCTTTGCCGCCTCTTTTAATATAACTGGATAGATCCCATCCACCCCAGGTGCTTTTCTTATGTTTAACTTCAACAATTTCTCCTCCACTTTGCTTTCAGTTATTACAAAATCATTAAGTATCCTGCTACAATTTCATAACCTTCTGCCATTTTCAAACCTTAATAATTCCTCATGTGTGAATGTAGACGCAAAACACTCATTCAGTTTGTTTGCTATCTGAGCAGGATCATCAACAGTCAAACCATCGATGTCAAGTGGACCAATCAGATTCATCCCCTTCCTTTTAGGGTTTATATAAGTAAAGTAATCCTTGCTGTTTTTCTTAGCATCTTTTGCCAAAGATTTCTCATAATCTGCCTTCGCCTGCCTAACCTCCTTTGTCACCTGATTACAGACTAGCTTATATCTGCCATAGGCTTCTGAGTCGCTTGATAATTTATATGCATCCCATGCATTTTTCTTCTCTATGGTGGAAAATGAAGTTTAACATTGACAAATGTAAAGTACTACATATGGGAACCCCAGAGCAACTCTGTGCTACTACACCGACAGTGGTAGAGAATGAAAAGGACCTGGGGGTAATTGTGCAGGCAGATATGAAGTTCTCTGAGCAGCGCACATGGGCTGCAAGAGTAGCTCATGGTGTCTTGTCAATGATATACAGGAATTTTTCTAGAAGGAATAAAAGGAGGTGATTATTCCCTTGTATAAGGCAATGGTCAGGCCACACTTTAAGTACTGTATACAGGTCTGGAGGCCTCATTTCAAGAAGGATGTAGAGCTGCTGGAATGAGTACAGAGAAGGGCAACAAGATTATTGAATGGAACAAAGGGTTGCTCTTACGAAGAAAGACTTAAGTTTTGCAAATTACAGTGTCTGGAGACTAGGCACTGGCGAGGTGATCTGATAGAGGTGTATAAAGCCTTGAATGGTTTGAGCATGCTCAATGCCGATGGGATTCTTCCTCTTGCTCAGAATAATCACCTGAGAGGGCATAAATTCAGATTGGGGAAAGACAGATGTAGGATAGATGTGCGGAAATTTGCCTTTAGCCAGTGGGTAGTTGGTTGGTGGAACAGACTTCCATCCCTAGTTGTGGAAGTTGATAGCCTAAATAAATTTAAGGCTCAGCTGGACAGGCATTTCAAACGAATGCAGGGGTGAAATGGAAGTGGTTTTTTTTTTTTTTTTTGGCTGATGCTGCATAAGCTTGCTTTCTTGCATCATATGCCTCTACTTATGCTAATATGTGGCATTAGTGAGCCTCAAAGAATAAGTACATATCCACACTGAGCTAATGAATACATTTAAAAGAGGGATAAAGGAAGAACCTACTGAGAGAAAAGATTCAATTACAGAAAGGTATTAATGAAGGCTAGTACTCCTGGGAGGAGCGGAGGAATACGACAGCCAATCTTATCCCAAATAGAAAAGGTCTGCATCTATCAAGCATTCAAGAAGGGTTTAGACGTAGCATGTACTGATTTTATCTGAGCAACTCCCCAAGTGTGGCCCAGTTTAAATTTTCAATTATTATTGGTGCAAGATTTGGTATATTCATGGCCATTTTTTAAGTTTGCTCAAATCAATAGCCTATATTCCAGAAAGAGGAGCGTGAAAGAAGCCTGCTGCAGTGCACCAGGCTTCAGCTACAATAACACTAAAGAAGAAAGATAGGCATTTTATAAAGTAGAGGATGATAACCAGGTAGGAGACATGAAAAAGCTACCGTCTTAATACCCATATCATATGGAGAGATAGAGTTCTAAGAGAGTCAATGTGAGAATGAAAGATAAGTTTAGTATCAAACAGCATCCCCAGATCAGTTAGAACTGAGTTCCAGTAAGAGGGATTAGATTAAAAAGAGAGGTCTTCCAGGAGAAATAAATATAATATTAACTAATACTAAATTCATACTCAGTGTTCCCCATGACCTATCGAATGGATACACTGCCCGGTGAATTTAACTGACCGCCCAGCTAAAATTTAAGTGATTCTCACGGTACCGTATGGTACTGTTCACTGATCTCGATCAATATTAATTCAAACATACTATGCGATCGAGGTCAATGCAACAGGAGCATATAATATTAAATTATGCAATTAATTTTTGCTCTGGATTGCTTAACTCACATTTATAAATAACAGAAAAAATTTATAATATTGTGAAGTATTACACTTCCCCACCTGGCTGGCAAAATTATCAGGGAGAACACTGATACTAACATAAAAAATATTAGTATGAAGGCCAAAAAACTGAAATAGTGAAAATAGCATCATTAATATGCGAAATGTTTTGCTGTTACCTCTTCAGGTGAGGTGGCAATAAACGAGATTTTAATATCATCAGCATAAGCAATGAACAATATCTGCACAAGCAATAGTGGAATTATGGAGGGGGGGGAGAGGTACCTTTCTGAATAGAACTCTTTCTGTCCTTTATTTTTTGAAAAAACCTTCAGAAAAGAAAGTAGTCTTTCTTTTCTGAAGGTTTTTTGCCAGTATCACTGAGGATACCTTAAGGGTTTGGGAAAACTGCTAGTTGGGGGGGGGGGAGAAGAGTAACGTAGATCCGCATTTACCTGATGATATGGGTAAAGTAATGCTTGCACTAACCTCAAGAACTGTTTGTTGCCACAACATGATGTTGGCAAGACGTTCTGAGTGTACAATGTTTCAAATGAGCGGGTTGAGAAAGGTAGGGAAACAAGCCTAAATAACTTTAAGCAGTGTATAAGGCAGTAAACTATAGAATAATACTTAGTCTTAAGTGTGTCTACAGTAATGACAGGAGTATTTTCAATAAAATGGTTTAATTTGAACTCATGGTTAGGACAACTGATGCTAACATAATAGGGCTAATAGAAATGTAGTACCACCTGAAAATTGTGGATTGTGAGTTCCAATGTGGTATGTATAATGTATTTAGGAAAGACAGGGATGATAGAGGGGTTAGTAGTGTAATGCTTCTTATCAAAAGCAGCCTGAGCATGAAAAGAGCTTTTGCTGAGTCTGAAATTACACCTGCCAGCATAGAATCTGTGTGGTATGAGTTAGTTGGAAGCAAAGGTATAATGAGAGTGGGAGTAATCTACACACCAGGAGATTATGAAGAGTATGACAAGAGTCTTTACATGCAGGCGGAATGGACGAGCAAGCACAAATATCTTATTATGGGTGACTTCACTCTGCTCCAAATTGACTGGAATAAGGGGGGGGGGTAAAATTTTTCTAAATAAACTAGATGATGATTATCTGTACCAGCACGTCAGAGATAATACTAGGTGCAAGGATATTCTTGACCTCAACATTACTCAAATTAGATAACATCACAGGGTTTAAAATACAGGAACCACTGGCAGGTAGTGATCAAGCAAATGTCAGTTGGAAGATGAAGAAAGGTGTTGCAGTAGTTAAAAGTAAAGGCATGGATTTTAATTTCAGAAGAGGGGAGTGTGACAGTTTAAGGTGCTATATGGCATCTATTAAATGGGCAGAATACACTTGAATTATTAAATACCTTTAAGGTAAAAATCACATGTGCCATGAATGCATACATACCATTTAGAATATATTGCAGGAGGATGCCAAAATGGATGGATGCAGAGCTGGCCAGTCAAATAGAGCAGTAAAAGATAGTATGGGATAGTTACAGAGCAATGAAAGTACTCAAACCTAGAGAATCTACAAGTCGGTTTGTAATAACACCTCAGATAAAATGAGAGAGGCCAAGACTGTGTATAACTCCAGGAGCTCACATCTGGTGAGTATGGGCTTGGCACACCCAGGGTCCTGAGCTGGGTATCATCGTTTTTCTCTTCTTTGGCGATTCCCTTTTATTTCTCTCTCTCTCTCTCGCTCGGGGTAGTTCAGAAATTTTTTTTGGCTGGTGCAGCATAAGCCTCAGGCTTCCTTGCACCATATGGAATAATAATAATAATAACGAGAAAGCAGTAGCTAAGAGAGCAAGGAATTTTTTATGTATGTGAAAACAAGGAAGAAAAAAGAGAAACAGATCAGACCCTTGTGTTCTGGGTGTGGGAAAGTCTTAGACAACCCAGCTGATGTAGCAGATGATTTGAAAAGGTACTTGAATCTTTCTTTACTGAAGACAGACCCTTCATATGGGGAAGAGGCTTTGTGAGTGAGATTGAGCCATATGAAAAAAATTAGTGATTTCGAAATTACAGATGACTGTTTATTAGAAAAACTTTCAAGCATAAAGGCAAGTAAGGCTCCTGGAGTTGAAGCATATACCCAATAATTTTGAGGTAGGCCACAGGGAGTGTATTGAACCATTGAAGTTAATTATGAGAGAATCTTTGGAATCAGGAGAGATTCCTTTGGATTGGAGAAGTGCCAATGTATCACCAATACATAAAGGCAGTAGATAAAATCTTAGAGGCAATGATTAAGAGTACGATCCAGGGACATCTAGACAGATATGGCATTCTGAATAACATGTTGTAAAATTTGATTACAACTGATGCAAAATGTTGGATTAATAAAGATTTTCATATTGAGTACAAATGTTTCTAGTTTATTTTGAGTTATTTGAAAAAGTTTATTTATAGTTTGCTGATAAATTCATTTTATTTTAATAAAAATTATTATAAACATATTTTATATGGATATATGTAAAGCAACCAGATTTTCTAAACCTCATTTTACATGCATATAATGTAGCTAAATTCATAGGTTACAGACTAGAAAATTAGGCACTTCATTACATCCAATCACTACGCAGGCACGTTATTTGCATAGCAACCAAATAATGTACATTTGTTTTTCATGATAAGACAACTGCATTATAAGATTAAACAAATTTTTTATTTATGTGATCATTATAAGGAAGACAGTCATGTTTCAAATGTTTGTTGTTTTTATTTTTTAGCAGCTTCTTTATTCTTTATGGAAAATTAAGTTGTCCAAGTTTTAAAAATTTACAAAATAATTAACTTTGGTAGCTGACAAGCTAGCAATAAAAACACACAGTTCTGACAAACTTTAAACTTTTATAATTTCTGTACATTCTTTGTGTAAAACATTTTTTAATAGATTCTTAATCACACCTACAAATTCTAAACAATTTAAACTAAGATTGAATTTTGCAAATAAAACTGCTTTTAATGCTTCAACACTAAGTTGAGATTTTTCACTAGTCCAAAGTTAATGAATAACATTTGGATTGGGGAAAAAAATAGGACATTTATGGAATACTGGTCAAAAAAATGGGCTGTACGATAAGTTTATATTCATAAATTACATGTCAATACTGATACTAACTTATGGCATGCATATAAATATTTAAATATAAATCAGTATAAAGTAAATTCAGTATTGAAGCACACTGAATGCCAGATCACCCTTCAAACAACTGATGCTTAAACAAAATTAGGTCCATTAGTTAACAACCTGACATAAGTTCTCCAGTTATGCATGAACTCTCCACTTAATGTAACCACAGGCCTTTAAATCCTTTCTCTTGTTATGTGGACTCTTATGTGGTAATTGACAATGACATTGAAAAGACTTGCGCTTGTATTTTCACAGTGTTAAAAGTTACTTTTATTGTTGTGTGTGTGTGTTTTTTTGGCAAGCAATGAGAGGTTTAAGATTGACACAATCTGATAAAGTGCACTCCAAGAGGGTACTACTTTTTAATGGTTTTCCAGCTCTGTTTTTTTTGTCTTCCTAATTTCAACTTCCCTTAGAATTAACATTAGTAGAGGCATGATGCAAGAAAAGAAGCTTATACAGCACCAGCCAAAAAAAAAAAAAAAAAAAAAACACAAAACCCTTCCCAATTCACCCATCCATTCGCTTCAAATGTTTGTCTAGTTCTGCCTAGAGTTTATTTAAGCTGTCAACTTCTACAACAATAATAGATAAGTTTGTTGCAGCAATCAACCACCCGCTGGCTAAAGGCAGATTTCTGCACATATAGTCTACAACTGTCTTCCTCAATTTGAATATATATCCCCTCAGGCGATTAATCTGGGCAACAGGAAGAATCCCATCAGTATCGAAATTGCTCAAACCGTTCAAGGCCTAATACTGTACACTTCAATCAGATCACCTTGCAGGTGCGTACTCTCTAAGCACTGCAATTTGCAGAACTTAAGCCTTTCTTGGTAAGAGCACCCATTTGTTCCATTCACTAATATTATTATTATTAACCATATGGTGCAAGGAAGACTCAGACTTATGCTGCACCAGCAAAAAAAAAATTTTCTGAATTACCCCGAAAGAGAGAGAGAGAAAGAAGCAGAAGGGAATCACCAAGAAAAAGAGGAATGATGATATCCAGCTAAGGACCCTGGGTGTAACAAGCCTATACGCACCAGATGCAAGCCCCTGGGGTTAATGCCCTTCTCTGTACTCATTCCAGCAGCTCTACATCTTTCCTAAAATGAGGCCTCCAGACCTATATATAGTATTCCGGGTATGGCCCGACCATTGCCTTATACATGGGAATAATCACTCCTTATCCCTGCTAGAAAAATTCCTGTATATCAGTGACAAGACACAATGAGCTACTCTTGTAGAATTTCTGCACTGCTTAGAAAACTTCATATCTTACTGCACAATTACCCACAAGTCTTTTTCATTCTCTACCACCCTGAGTGTAGCACCACACAGTGCATACGTTACTCTGGGATTACTGCTACTCATATGCAGTACTTTACATTTGTCAATGTTAAACTTCAATTGCCACCTCTCAGCCCATCTACTTAACTTTTCTAAATCCTGTTGTTTTTTTTTTTTTTTTTTTTTATGAGAACCCCAAACACGAGAGGTATTAGAACCTATAGTACTTAGTACCGTGCTTGGGTTGGAGGTTGAGAAGACGAAAGAAGATATTTGTTGATATTGGACTTGAACTTCTGTAGATTGTAGTTTTCAGGAAATACGTATGAAGGAAGGTTGTTCCAGAAAACGGCAGTTGAATGAATAAATGAGGAAGATGAAAAGTTGGTTCTGTGGGTTTGAAGTTGGACAGTAAATGGATGTTGGCTGGTGGCAGCACGTGTTCGGACTGTTTTGAAAGAGAGAGTGGAAATTATAGAAGCCAATTCAGAAGAACAGTGCCCATGGAAGTATCTGTAGAAGAGGCATGCAGCAGAAACAGTGCGTCTATGAGAAAGCGAGTGGAGAGACTCTGTTAGAGATGAATCATTAATTAACCTAACTGCCCTCTTCTGAATGGAATCAAGAAGCCTGAGAGAGGTTTTGGGGGCACCACCCCAGATGTGGGAACAATATTCCATGGCAGGGCGGATTTGCGATTTATACAGAGTGAGCAGCTGTTTGGAAGAAAAGTAACGGCGAGAGCGAAAGAGAAAACCAAGTTTTTTAGATGCAGAGGAAGCAATATTTGTAATTTTTTTGTGCCGAGAGAGATTAGAAGTCAGGGTAATCCCCAAAAGAGATATATCATTTTGCCTAGAAATCGGAGTGTCACTAAAGATAAGCATAGGAGCAGAAGAATCCTTTTTGCGAGATATAAGACAAGATTGAGTTTTAGAAGGGTTGAAATCAACTAAGTTCTCTTTGCCCCACTGGAGAATTACCTGAAGATCGGCATTTAAGGAATTGGCAGCAGATTTTCGAGAACTTGAAGCTGATTGACCTGGACAAGGTTTCTCAAAATGGAAAGTTGAATGCAATGTGCTATCATCGGCAAAACTATGGATAGGATTTCCAGTCAATGGAAGAAAGTCATTGATATAAAAGAGGAAAAGAACTGAACCTTGGGGGACACCAGCATTAGTGGAGAAGTTAGAAGACAGAGAGCCATCTACCATCACCCTCAGTGAGCGATCAGAGAGAAAACTGGATAACCAATTACTAAAAACAGTTGGCAAACCATAAGATGGAAGCTTGTTTAGAAGACCTTTATGCCAAACACGATCAAAAGCCTTTGAGATGTCAAGAGCAACTACTTGTGTTTCACCGAACCTTTCCATTGAATTAGTCCATAAATGGGTAACATGAGCCAGAATATCACCAGTGGATAGACACTGACGGAATCCATACCGGCGATCGTTGATCAGATGGAAAGTTTCTATGTAGTTTAAAAGTTGGCGGTTAATTGATTTCTCCATTACTTTAGAAAGAGTAGAAGTAATTGTAATGGGACGATAATTGGATGGGAGGGATTTGTCACCCTTTTTAGGAACTGGCTGGATATGAGCAAATTTCCAAGCAGAAGGAAAAACACCTTTGGAATAAGAAAGTGAAAAAAGGTGGCAAAGAATAGGAGTAAGTTCAGGAGCACAGGTTTTGAGAACAAGTGGAGAAATACCATCAGGACCTGGAGCTTTCGTAGCATCGAGATTCATCAAAATCCTTCTGATATCCTTTTGACGGAAGACCACAGGAGGCATTGAGTGGAGCGTGTTAGGAATGGTGGGAGGTGTTTTACCAAGGTCATTAATACATGAGCTGGAAGAAAAATGGGATGCTAGCAGGTCAGCTTTATCCTTGGCTGAAGTGACAACAGAACCATCTGGTTTGGACAGAGGTGGGAGCAGAGATGGGCAAAAGTTGCGGCCAAAGCTTTGGCAAGAGACCAGAATGCTCGGCTACCATTAGGGCAAGAAGCAAGTTTTCTACTCTTAGCCTGTTCAAACTCTAGTTTGGACTGATTAATAACTGCTTTACAATTGTTGCGAGCTTTGGTGTAGGCAGAAAATGAAACTGAAGAATTAGAAACAAGCCAATTACGATATGCAACGTTCTTCTCTTGGACAGCCTTAGCACATTTATTGGAAAACCAAGGTTTAGATAAAGGACGAGATTTTAAAGTGGAGTGTGGGATAAAGGATTCCATTCCTGCAAGAATAATTTTACTGACACGATCTGAGCAAACGTTGACATCAGAAGTTTTGAAACAGTAATCAGACCAAGGAAAAGAAGAAAAGAAGTCTCGCAGGTCATCCCATTTTGCATTCTTGTAATGCCAAACAATACGAGGTTGGGAATAGCCATGAGATAAAGGTTCCATTGGAGAAGAGACAATCACCAAGTTGTGATCTGAAGTGCCTAAAGGACCTCTCACTTCAACCTTGTACTTAGAAGGGTTGTTTGTGAGAAAAAGATCAAGCGTATTGGCTGTATGATTAGGATTGTCTGGTATTCTTGTAGGTAAATGAACAATCTGTGCTAGGTCATTAGTAATTGCAAAAGCCTCAGCATCTCGACCTGCTGGGTCGGTGTGACTAGAAAACGGAAGCCAGCTGGAGTTGTGAACATTAAAATCACCAAGGAAAATTACCTCACTGTTAGGAAAGTTGGACTGGAGAAAGTCAAGTTGCAAAGAGAGGAAGTCAAAGAGCTCCAAGTGATTAGTGGAGTTGAGAGAACGGTAGAGACAACAGATGAATTTTACACAATGAGGTAGAGAGATTTTAAGCCAGAGAAGATCAAAGAGAGGAGATTCCAAATTGCCAAGTCTCTGACAGGGAATATCAGAACGGACATATGCACAAGTACCACCTTTGAGGCGAAAGGAATTATACAGCAAATAATTTGGACATCTGAGATGAGCAGTAGTTGAATCAACTGATAACTGAGATTCAGTCAGAAAAAGTACATGGGGTTTGGAAGACTGCAAGTGGAAATGGACATCGTTGAGATTGGAATTGAGACCACGTATATTTGTGAAATGAATTAGGAAGTGCTTGTGAGGTTTAGATCTTTTCACAGATAAGCTTGCTCTATTAGTTTGACAATTCATGGTATATTCAATAGTAAGAAAGAGTGTGTGGGACATGCTGTATGAAGTAATGAAATTTTTGGATATGGCGTACATGAGGTAAGTATATACCCCGATCCTTGATATAACGTGGCCTCGACAATTCTCCCCGCATACACACTACTCGGACTCCCTCCAGTCACTATCTGGCAGAGTAGAGGTAGCAAGATTTTACACTAGCTGATCCGGAAGCTTCCTAGAGAGTTACCAATAGGTTTGGTCCGGTGTACTATCTAGCGGCCAGCCTGCGAACACCGTTTTAGAGCTGTACCCTCGAAATGTAAGGAATATTGGATCTCGCCACGACATTCATCATAACCTCAAAAATCATCAATCATACTGCATGATGGAAGAGAGAGGGAAGGGTTGGCCGGAACTTAGCTCTAGAGACTAAACATGGGTTCCACCACTTCAAGCCTCCAATAAGCAAAGTGGTGGTATTTCACCGGTTGATGAGTCATCTACCACCTAGTACTGCCTGGTAACGTAGAGGGGCGGCGTTCCTCCATGTGGTGTGGGAACTGGCTGGATATGAGCAAATTTCACACACCTCGACCCCTGCTTACGTTGGTTCACACCTGGGTGGTCACCCACCATGTACTTGTGCATGAAGGTTATACCCAGGATTACTAACAGTCCCACCATCGTGAAGGTGCAAGCAGAGGATTTGGCTGTCATAGACCGTCCGGACTTCACCGAAATTGGGTCCACTTGACTTGAGTGTCACCCGAATATCAGTTCCATCAGCGTTTTAGACTCCCAGGTAGCAAGAACAGCTTGTCTGGCATATCTGAGAGAATGTCTGGGACAACCTCAAGGACCATAACATGTAGTAACGTACTGTCATTAACAACCCTGCCAACCTTTATATCGTCTACAAACTTAGACATTACGCCTGATATACCTTCATCAATATCATTAATAAATACAGAAAACAACAATGGACCCTGGGGTACTCCACTAATAACATTAGACCATTGATTACCACTCTCTGTCTTCTAACACAACCATCCCATTATCCATAGCAGCAACTTACCGTTAATGCCACACTGCTCCAATTTGTACAGCAGTCTTCCACGTGGAACAGTATCAAAAGGCTTCCTAAGATCCAAGTATATGATATCAAAATTATTCTTTGCATCCAGTTCCTCTGTGACCACCACATCATAATATCCAATCAAATTAGTCAGACAACACTTCCCCTTAACATACCCCATGCTGTGTCTGAACTATAACTGCAGTCTTGTCTAGATGATCCTGCAGTGCTTCCTTAACCAGTGCCTTCATTAATTTCCCCGGAACAGAAGTTAAACTAATAGGTCTGTATTTATTTGTATCACTCTTTCATCCTCCTTTGTGAATTCGGGTCACATTTGCATGCCTCCTGTCCATGGGGACCTCCCCTGAGTCCAAGGAAGCTCTCATAATTATGGCTAAGGGTTTGCTTACTTCCTTTGCTGCCTCCTTTAATATAACTGGATAGATCCCATTCATCCCAGGTGCCTTCTTATGTTTATTTTCAACAATTTCTGCCCCACTTTGCTCTCAGTTATTACAAATCATTTAGCTCACTACCATAGTTTAATACACCTCTGGCATTCCCCTCCCTGAATAACTCCTCATATATAAATGTTGATGCAAAATACTCATTCAGTTTCTTAGCTACCTGAGCAGGATCAACAACAGTTGAACCATCAATATCAAGTGGACCAATCTGATTCATCCCCTTCCTTCTAGAGTAAAGTTAAGTAAAGAATAACATAAGTAAACATAAGGCAGATTACAAGATTTCTTGTAATCTGCCTTTGCCTGCCTAACCACCTTTGTAACTTGATTACAGACCAGCTTATATCTACCATAGGCTTCTGTGTCACCTGTTAATTTATACATATCCCATGCATTTTTATTCTCTGCCTCATGTCTTCATCAGTTCCTCTGATATCCATTTATTCCTAAATCTTGAACAATATTTCTTTGTTGATGAGAAAAGCCTAGTAGCTTCCAAGATGAATTCTTCAAATGCTTCCCATTTAGAATTTGCCATTGGTAACATCATCAGTTGGTCCCACTATATAGAATTTAAAAACTCTCTCAGACCACCATAGCCATCTTTTCAAAAGCAAAAAGCCATCCATTTACTTCTGATGATAGTTATCTCTTCCAGTAAATCCCACATAGTAATAGTAACAGAGGCATGTGATAAAAGAAAGCAAGCATATGAGTTTATGTTGCAACAGTAAAAAAAAAAAAAAAAAAAAAAAATCACACAACCATTCCCTCTAAATGTTTGTCCAGTTCCTCCTTGAATTTATCTAAGCTATCAACTTCCACAATGACGGATGGAAGTTTCTTCCAACAATTCACCACCCACTGGCTAAAGGCAAATTTCCACACAATCTATTCTACAACTCTTTCCTCGATTTGAATTTATGCCCCCTTAGGTTCGTAATCTGAACAAGTGAAAGGATCCCATTAGAATTCAGCGTGTTCAACCCATTCAAGGCCTTATACACCTCAATCAGATCACCGCGCAGGTGCCTAGTCTCCAGCCACTGCAATTTGCAGAACTTAAGCCTCTCTTGGTAAGCTGATCCCTTTATTCCCCTCACCAATCTTGTTGCCCTTTTCTGTACACGCTCAAGCAAATCTACATCCTTCCTCAAATGAGGCCTCCTGACCTGTATGCAATACTCAAAGCGTGGCCTGACCATTGCCTTATACAATGCGATAATTACCTCCTTTTCCTTCCTAGCAAAATTCCTGCATGTCATTGACAAAACCCCAAGACCTGCTCTTGTAGTCTGTCTGCATTGCTCAGAAAACTTCACATCTAGCTGCACAATTACTCTCAGGTCTTTTTCATTTTCTACCACCCTAAGTGTAGTACCACACACTTGGTACATTCCTCTGGGGTTACTTCTACCCCATATGCAGTAATTTGCATTTGTCAATGTTAAACTTCAGTTGCCACTTCCTTGCCCATCTGCCCAAATTTTCTAGATCCTGTTACAGTAGCACACTGTCATTACTAACCCTCCCAATCTTTGTATCACTTGCAAACTTCGATACTAAGCCTGATATACCTTCATCAATATCATTGATAAATATACAAAACAAAAGTGAACTCAACACCGAACCTGTGGGACTCCACTAATAACATTAGTCTAGGAAGAGCAGCATTCATTGATTACCACTCTCTATCTTCTCCCACTCAACCACCCTTTGATCCATTGTAACAATTTACCCTTAATACCATTCTGCTCCAATTTGTACAGTAGACTTCCACGTGCAACAGTGTCAAAAGCTTTCCTGAAATCCAAGTATACGATATCAAAATTATTTTTTGCATCCAGTTCCTTTGTAACCACATCATTTTTTTTTTTTTTTTTTTTTTGGTAGTTGTTGGCACATCGGCTTCTGTGGCCATAATGCACCTACCAAGGTTTTTGCAGTACTTTGATCCAAGCCCGAGGCGGGATTCGAACCCACGACCTTTGGGTTGCGAGGCAGGCACTTTACCCACCCGGCAAGCCCGGTCGGCAACCACATCATAGTATCCAATCAAATTTGTCAAACAAGACTTTCCCTTAACAGACCCATGCTGTCTGAGTAATTGCTGCAGTCTTGTCTAGATGATCCTGCAATGTATCTTGAACATCAGCACACTGTGATCCCTGCCATCTAGTGGTTCCTTTATCTGCAGATTTTTAATGCATGAATAATCACTACTTTTTTTTTTTTTTTTTTGGTAGTTGTTGGCGCATAGGCTTCTGTGACCATAATGCACCTTCCAAGATTTTTGCAGTACTTTGATCCAAGCCCGAGGCGGGAATCGAACTCACGACCTTTGGGTTGCCAGGCAGGTACTTTACCCACCCGGCTAGCCCGGTCGGCCAATAATCACTACTGATAATCAGATCAAGAGTATTACTCCCTCTGGTTGCCTCCTGAACATAGGTAAAGGTAAAGTGCAGCCATTATCAACCCACTGCAGGATGGAATCCTCCTCAACAATTCATGCTGAGGGAAAATGGACCATAATCTGCCACACTGGTCCGGTGCAGGTTGGCAGATCGACTGTATTCAGCAGTCAAGGGCTTGAACCCCGGTCTACTCAAAGAGGGTGTGCTACTGCACTCTCGCTCCTGACCACTTGGCTACTGCTGTAGAAAAAAACATACTGCTGTAGAAAAAAAAAAAAATCATCCAATAAATCCACAAAAGCCTTGCTAGTGTGTGAGTGACCAACCCAAAAATTCCAGTCAATATCTGGGAAATTAAAATCCCTCATTATAAGACATTCTGATTTACTGGCCCACTCTATTTCTCTGCACAACTGCTCATTATACTCATCACACACACCTACTCTCATTTTCCCTTTCCCAGTGCTTATGTCACATCAAACTGACTCAACACTGCACTGTCTATCCATGTCAACTGGCTGCACTTCCTTAGATTTTGTATTTCTTAACTAATACTATAACCCTTCCTCCTTTCCATTCTATCTATCCTTTATGTACACATTGTACTCCTGAAATTCCAATTCTGTATATCTGTGTGACACATCTCTGATATCCCAACAATATCTGCCTTTGATGTTTTGATGAACACCTCAAATTCATCAAATTTATTTATAAACTCCTAGCATTAGTGTACATGCAAGTATACATGCACCTGTTTTTATTTTTAGCTACCCTAACACAGCCCATGTATTTACTTGTTCCGTGATGACTTCCAGCAGTCTCTGATGCTGTGCACCTTGTTTTCCAGGCTGCTGCCCATTCCAATAGAAGCAGTGCAAGAATCACTTTCACCTCGACCAGTGGCTACTGTTAATCTATTAGTCCCCCCAACCTAGCAGTTGTCTGACCTACCTAACACTGCCTCGATAGCATCAGCAAATATTCTTGCACCCTTTCTACTTAAGTGTATCCCATCCCTATAGAAGCAGTCTCTTTTGTTAACAAGCACAGACCAGTTTGAGAAAAATTCTATCCCATGAGCCTTGCACAATTTCTCCAGGGCCAAACTGATTGACAAGGCTCTCATCATATACTCCCTCCTATTGTGTCTTGGCAGAATTGCAGACACTTTCAAATTCAGCCCTAAGTCGCGGTTTTTTTTCAACACTGACCTGTACTTGTTAAGTAATTCTGCCTTTCTCCTACTCTTAATATCATTGGTGCAATGTGTACAACAATATTACCTTTTGTGTCCTTAAAAGATATCTGCTTTATGTCATCAACTTTTGCCTAGGGCAGATATATCCTGGTCCTGTTCCACCTATCCTTTTTGCATAACATATATTCCCTGACAATAGAGCCACCAACAACAACCGGTGGAAATTTATGGAATTTTACCAAAAAATCTGGCAATCCTAATCATACAAAACAATAACTTTTGAATACCTTTCTAAATACTCTATAATCATCTTATGGTATCATCCTTATTCATTTGACATTTTGCTGTGTGTTTCCCCCCCCCAAAAAAAAAGACTAAATAACTCATTAAAGGGCCAATATTTTTCCATGAAAGAAATACAGTAAACCAAGGAACTTTCAAAAATTAAATAAAAGGCAATTATATATCCAATGGAAAAAATGTCTAAAGAGCCAAACTCATTATTTTGAAAAATTTAATATGTAATTATTGTAAATATTCATTAAATAAAAATTCAATCATGGAACTTTTTGATCTTATCTTAAATATTTGTCTTTTCTTGTAAATTGCCTAATTTGAAATATAGTCACTTCTGTCTTAATTTAATAATGGTGGATTGCTTCCCCACCACATACAAGTATTTTGAAAGCATATCCTTGCATGTTGTTATGCATCACTCCATAAACAACCATTTCTGATAAATGTCTCCTGTGACATTTATCAGAAATGGTTGTTTAGAGCTCCCTTGTTTCCTTAACAAGGGAGCTCTAAACACTCACAAAGTAAGAAGGCTGGGTTCTGTCAGTGAATAGAAGTAAACAATAATTATCATGATAATAAATCTTTTAAAAATATTCCTAACATAAGCTTCTACATTATAATATGGCTGCATTGTAATGTCCTGCTCTGGATGTCAGGTCTGGTCTCTTGACCATGGTTATGATACACATCATACTTCTGATTATGGTACATGTAATACTGAAATGTATTGATTACGATTGTAATTTTAACATAATAACGAGGGATTGTGAAATACTAATCAAATGTACTCATATTCACATGAATAATCAATAGAACAATTGCAAAAGGAGCCTAATCCTTTGTAAGCTAAACTAAGCTAATATAATTGTGTAAATGATATCCAACTAATACGACATGAGTCAGTCCAACAGTAATGCTTCTTTGGCCATAAAAATATAAAGGCAGCAGATACAAAGTTGAAATTTTTAACATTTATTGCAAAAACCTGGAGGGATGTATACTTTATTCTATATATTCACCTTGTTTGTCAATACATTTGTGCCATTTTCCTTTCCGACTCGCATATGCCCTGTGATAAAAAGATGGATGCTGCTGAAACCAGCACATGATTGTGTTTATTGATTTTGCATTACTCAAAAGTACTTTCCACAAAGATATCATATATAATGAAGTGGAAAAAATTCTATACTATAGGTCTGCAATTTTCATCTGAGTCATATGAACATTTGATGTCCTGTTAGGGCCTTTCTTCTTTTGTTTTACAGCCCTATTAAGCTTATCAAGCAATTGGCAATATCTTTCCTTATTTATAGTCTGACCTTTCTGTAAAAATCAACCTAAACTGGGCCTTCTCTGTCCCAAAACAATGTGGCCATAATGTTTTGTGACTATCTGGTAATTTGAGGCTTTTCTTCACATAGACTAATATTTAGAATAGGGGAATAAGAAATTTCATTCCATAGACTAACATTTAGAATAAGGTCATAATGGAAGAACCAAGTCTTCACCTGTTATCAGACTTTAAAAAAAAAAAAAAAAACTTGAAAGTTATTGCACTCCTGCAATAGGTCTAGCAGATCTCCTGCCTGGAGAATTTCATTTTACTTGTTACCTACCTATTTGGGTACCTATTTACAACATATTTTCCTACATTCCAATGTGTTTAAAATAGTTAATATACTTTCCTTTGAACACCCTTGTGCTTGTATTATTGCATAGGTGGGTATTGTCCTGACTTTGTCAATTATTTTCCAAAATCTTAGTGTTTTTTTACACACACAGACTTTTGTCTTCCACTCCTTGGCTGGTCACAAATGTCAGCGACTTAAAAACGCAAGCCATCTATGAAAATGGACTATATCAATAGTATCTTGTTGGTTTACTTTCCTTTTATGTTCTTTTTACACTTATATCAGCAGCATCTTGTTGGTAAGCTTTCCACAATTTTTCACGAATCCGCATAGCAAAGTTCACTCCTGACTTGAAAGGAACTCTATCAACAACCGTTGCGGAAACGGGCATCAGTTGACTGTTCATAAATTCAGATCTGTAATAGACAGCTTTTATTTTATGTCTTTATTTCTATACTAGCAATATATATAACTTCATGATGCTAACTCAATTACAAAAAATCTTGTCGCTCAAGAGGCATTCGGGACGGACCCTATACTATTAATACAGAAAACTTTTTCTTACCTAAACACACGGCTTAATATCTTTCAAATTTTGAAACTTTTATTTAATCTGAAATTTAATTACTGTGCATCACGTAAGGTAATAAAGTTGAGGAGTTAAAACGATTTATATATGCAACATACCCAATACGGAAAGATTTATTATTCTTCACTTTTCATCAGCATAGAGTAGTAAAAATATGTTACTGCTCTGTTGTCACTAGATGGCGTAGTTCACATGTTACGTAGTTCATCTTCTCGTAACTCATAAGCAACTTTAGTTAAAGCAGTCGCTATTTGTTGGTTATTTATTTTAAATTCTGTTATCAGTTTCACTTTTATCTGTAACAATGGGTGATCGTTACAATATTCACAGTCAGCTGGAGCATTTACAAAGTAAATATATAGGAACCGGCCATGCTGATACTTCAAAATATGAATGGCTGGTAAATCAGCACAGAGACAGTTTTGCTTCGTATATGGGACATTTTGACTTGATGAATTTCTTCGCAATTGCTGAGAATGAATCAAAAGCAAGAGTGCGATTTAACCTAACTGAAAAAATGCTGCAGCCATGTGGGCCACCACCAGAAAAAGCCGAAGATTAGGTGAGTTCCATAAAAGTACCTCAGGGATTTGGGGACAGTCTCACGACGTGTTTTTATAGAAATTACCTGTCCGTTCTTTCTTGGCTTTCCACCACTGCAAATATTTCAACTTCAGAATTATGTAGTCCATTTTCCATTACAAAGCCTGGTGGGTACTCTATCTTTCTGATCTTTTTTAAAAATAAGCAGAAATATATATATAAATACCTTAAATGATGATTACAGGTTTGAACTTCCTTTAATTAAAGAAGAACTTAGTAGCAAAAAAATTAAATTAACTCAAAAATAAATTCTAATAATATGCTGTTCCTTAAATCGAAATTTTCAGTACCAGTGAGGTTTAGCTTAGATAACCAGTTCACATAATTAGATCAACCTCCCAAAATATTGTGGGCCGAAAACCATTCTTAGACTTTTAGATTCCATTCAAAAGAAGACAGGTTAATTGATGACTCATCTCTAACAAAGTCTCTCTGCCTCACAGATGATCTGTTTCTGCTGCATGCATTTTCAATAGATACTTCCGTGGGCACTGTTCTTGAATTGACTTTTATAATTCTTGCTTAACTGCCTTTCTTCATATGTATTTCCTGAAAATTATAATGTACAGAAATGCAAGTCTAATGTCAACAAGTATCTTCTTTCATCTTCACAACCTTCAATTCGTGCATGGTACTAAGTAGTATACATTCTAATACCCCTCGTGTGTGTGGTTCTCATAAAAAATAATAATAATAAAAGAATTTGACTTAAGCATTCTGCTAAAGTATTTAATAATTATATTAGGATAAGATATATGTTGTGGTTGCTGTTACGCAATCACACAGATTTAGTGACTTTACTTGCAAGATCAGTGTGAATTTGCATTGAAAACAATACCAAGGTCCTAAAGTGTATCAACTTTTGAAGTTTAAATTATTGAAGTGATGCATTAATATAATTTATTGCAGTGAAACAATCTTTATTTGAGATGAGAGTGCCAACCTGATTTTTTCCTAAAGTTGGATCTCTGGAGAAACAAAGACTTCATTTGGGCTAATTGGATAGATGTTTCATTAAGCCTCAGATGTGGGAACAATATTCCATGGTAGGATAGATTCGAAATTTGTACAGAGTGAACAGAGTTTGGAAGAAAAGTAATAGCAAGAGTGAAAGAGAAAACCTAGTTTTTTAGATGCAGAGGAAGAGAGATTAGAAATTAGGGTAATCCCCAATAGAAATATATGATCTTTCCTAAAAATCAGTGTCATTGAAGATAAGCATAGGAGCAAGAAGAATCCTTTTTGCAAGATGTAAGACAGGACTGAATTTTAGAGAGATTAAAATCAACTAAGTTATCTTTGATCCACTGGAGAATTACCTGGAGGTCACCATATAAGGAATTGGTAGTGGATATTTGAGAAGTTGAAGCTGTTTGTGCAGAACAAGGTTTCTAAAACTGGAAAGTGGAATGCAATATGCTATCATCTTCAAAACTATGGATAAGATTTCCAATCAATGGAAGAAGGTTGTTAATATACAAAAGCAAAGGTGGGAGAACGAACTGAATCTTGAAGAACACAAGCATTAGTGGAGAAGTTATAAGACAGACAACCATCTACCATCATGTGCAATGAGCGGTTAGAGAGAAAACTGGATATCCAATTATAAAAAAAACAATTGGGAAACCATAAGATAGCTTATTTAGAAGACCTTTACGTCAAACATGATCAAAAATGTCAAGAGCAACTGCTTGAGTTTCACCATTCTATGATTCCATTATTACTTTACTTTATTACTAATTACTTCATTAAATTAATTAATTAAATAAATTTAATGGATCTCTTGGCCTAAGCACATTACAAATATTGCTTCTGCTGCATCTAAAAAACTGGGTTTTTTTTCTTTGGCTCTTGACATTACTTTTCTTCCAAACAGCAGTTCACTCTGTACAAATTGCAAATCTGTCCTACCCTGGAATATTGTTCCCAAATCTGGGGCGGTGCCCCCAAAACCTCTCTCAGGCTCCTAGATACCATTCAAAAGAGGGTAGTAAGATTAATTAATGACTGATCTCTAACAGAGGCTCTCCACACTCTGTCTCATAGACTTTCTGCTGCATGTCTTTTCTATAGATACAGCAATACCCCGCATAGCACTGATAATTGGTACCGAAACTGTTCTGTGTTATATGAAATCGTGTTGATTGAAGCATAATTATAATGGGTTTTAAATAAATGCATACCAAAGAAACAGTCTATAAACAAATTATAATAAATATATAAACAATTTGCAGTTGATAACCAATTAAAAGGATTTGAAATTAAAAATATTGCAAAAATTTTATTAATGAAAGGTAACATCATTAGAGATGAGAAAAAAAGCTTTATTGTTTGTTTATTTAAATATTTCAATAATAAATTCCATGAAGTTGTTTCTTCTTTTTCTCGGCGTATAAGTCTTTGTTAGCATCAAAACCCATCTTGTAAAATTTACTATATCTTGATGCTATGTTCAACATCTGGATCTCCATTCATAATCGCCTCACAGGTTATGTCAACCCCCCCCCAGGAAAAACTTTTTCCAATTCTTCTGTTGAAAATTTTTTTGGTGCCATTTCAGTGTTATCCACTTGAGAATCGTTTTCATCTGCAGTTTGCTCATCAATTTCAAGGTGAGTTGCATCATCTAAGTCATTTGCATGTGAGTCGATGCAGTCACATACATTGGCAGTGTCAAAAAGTTTCAAATCCCAAGTCTTTTCCGATCTTCACAATATGTTTGGCAATTGTCTGAATTCGTGATTCAAAACCAGTGAAATAATTTGCCAAATGGAACGCATATTGTTGGCAGTGATTTCTAGCCAAGATGCAAATACGTTTTTGATCGGATTTAAAGGGGTAAAAAATAAATTGTGAATGGAATAGCTATCATGTCGTCCTGTCAGGATGGAATTAAAGAATACATATATATTTACACATGTACATATATGTAAAATTACTCATAACCTATAATTCTTATTAATTTATATAGCAGTATAATTTATTGTAACATATGTTACTAGAAATTATACTGCTGTGTAAATTAATTAGAATTATAAATGAATAATACATATTAATATAATAAATATACAACTTTACATGTAATCTACATATTGTATAAAAATTCAACCACCCTCCCAACCACACTGCATATAATGAGCAACAGGGTGCTACACTAGGTTAAATTAATTGCAACACTAACTCCACATTTTAAAAGCAACAATTTCTTTATTGACTGTAATGTTGAGAAACACCTACATGGAGAACATTAAATATACTAAACCGATTGCATATTTGCAGACATTTCTGAATCTACTTTGAATTCTTTTGTTAAGTGAAAGCAAAAATGAGTGCAACTGGCTGTATGGTGAAGGGAAACTGAGTTTCTGTTCATCTGTCTGAAAGGAAACTGAGCGAAGTTTCAGTGAAAGCAGAAGATGATCATATTCATTTTGGTCTGACTTCATAACAGAATCCTAAAGTCCATTTAAAAACATTGTCTGTAATTACACAATTTTTTCTGTCTTATACAAGTTTTTCGGTCTCAACTATATATATATATATATATATATATATATATATATATATATATATTTTTTTTTTTTTTTATGTAAACCCCAAACACGAGAGGTATTAGAACCTATAGTACTTAGTACCGTGCCTGGGTTGGAGGTTGAGAAGACGAAAGAAGATATTTGTTGACATTGGACTTGAACTTCTCTAGACTGTAATTTTCAGGAAATATGTATGAAGGAAGGTTGTTCCAGAAAATGGCAGATGAATGAATAAATGAGGAAGATGAAAAGTTGGTTCTGTGCGTTTGAAGTTGGACAGTAAATGGATGTTGGCTGGTGGCGGCACGTGTTCGGACTGTTTTGAAAGAGAGAGCAGGAATTATAGAAGCCAATTCAGAAGAACAGTGCCCATGGAAGTATCTGTAGAAGAGGCATGCAGCAGAAACAGTACTTCTATGAGAAAGTGAGTGGAGAGACTCTGTTAGAGGTGGGTCATTAATTAACCTAACTGCCCTCTTCTGGATGGAATCAAGAAGCCTAAGAGAGGTTTTGGGGGTCACCACCCCAGATGTGGGAACAATATTCCATGGCAGGACGGATTTGCGATTTATACAGAGTGAGCAGCTGTTTGTAAGAAAAGTAACACTGAGAGCGAAAGAGAAAACCAAGTTTTTTAGATGCAGAGGAAGCAATATTTGTAATGTGCTTGTGCCAAGAGAGATTAGAAGTCAGGGTAATCCCCAAAAGAGATATATCATTTTGCCTAGAAATCGGAGTGTCACTAAAGATAAGCATAGGAGCAGAAGAATCCTTTTTGCGAGATATAAGACAAGACTGAGTTTTAGAAGGGTTGAAATCAACTAAGTTGTCTTTGCCCCACTGGAGAATTACCTGAAGATCGGCATTTAAGGAATTGGAAGCAGATTTTCGAGAAGTTGAAGCTGATTGAGCAGGACAAGGTTTCTCAAAATGGAAAGTGGAATGCAGTGTGCTATCATCGGCAAAACTATGGATAGGATTTCCAATCAATGTAAGAAAGTCATTAATATACAAGAGGAAAAGAGTGGGGGAAAGAACTGAATCTTGGGGGACACTGGCATTAGTGGAGGAGTTTGAAGACAGAGAGCCATCTACCATCACCCTCAGTGAGCAATCAGAGAAAGAAAACTGGATAACCAATTATTAAAAACAGTTGGCAAACCATAAGATGGAAGCTTGTTTAGAAGACCTTTATGCCAAACACGATCAAAAGCCTTTGAGATGTCAAGAGCAACTACTTGTGTTTCATCAAACCTTTCCATTGAATTAGTCCATAAATGGGTAACATAAGCCAGAATATCACCAGTGGATAGACACTGACGGAATCCATACTGGCGATCGTTGAATCAGACGGAAGGTTTCTAGGTAGTTTAAGAGTTGGCGGTTAATTGATTTCTCCATTACTTTAGAAAGAGTAGAAGTAATTGCAATGGGACGATAATTGGATGGGAGGGATTTGTCACCCTTTTTAGGAACTGGCTGGATATGAGCAAATTTCCAAGCAGAAGGAAAAACACCTTTGGAATAAGAAAGTGAAAAAAGGCGGCAAAGAATAGGAGTTAGTTCAGGAGCACGGGTTTTGAGAACAAGTGGAGAAATACCATCAGGACCTGGAGCTTTCTTAGCATCACGATTCATCAAAATCCTTCTGGTATCCTTTTGACGGAAGACCACAGGAGGCATTGAATGGAGTGTGTTAGGAATGGTGGGAGGTGTTTTACCAAGATCATTAATACATGAGGTGGAAGAAAAATGGGATGCTAGCAGGTCAGCTTTATCCTTGGCTGAAGTGACAACAGAACCATCTGGTTTGGACAGAGGTGGGAGCAGAGATGGGCAAAAGTTGCAGCCAATAGCTTTGGCAAGAGACCAGAATGCTCGGCTACCATTAGGGCAAGAAGCAAGTTTTCTACTCTTAGCCTGTTCAAACTCTAGTTTGGACTGATTAATAACTGCTTTACAATTGTTGCGAGCTTTGGTATAGGCAGAAAATGAAACTGAAGAATTAGAAAAAGCCAATTACAATATGCAACATTCTTCTCTTAAACAGCCTTAGCACATTTACTGGAAAACCAAGGTTTAGATAAAGGACGAGATTTTAAAGTGGAGTGTGGGATAAAGGATTCCATTGCTGCAAGAATAATTTCACTGACACGATCTGAGCAAACATTGACATCAGAAGTTTTGAAACAGTAATCCGACCATGGAAAAGAAGAAAAGAAGTCTCGCAGGTCATCCCATTTTGCATTCTTGTAATGCCAAACAACACACAGTTGGGAATAGCCATGAGATAAAGGTTCCATTGGAGAAGAGACAATCACCAAGTTGTGATATGAAGTGCCTAAAGGACCTGTCACTTCGACCATGTACTTAGAAGGGTTGTTTGTGAGAAAAAGATCAAGAGTATTGGCTGTATGATCAGGATTGTCCGGTATTCTTGTAGGTAAATGAACAATCTGCGCTAGGTCATTAGTAATTGCAAAAGCCTCAGCATCTCGACCTGCTGGGTCGGTGTGACTGGAAAACGGAAGCCAGCTGGAGTTGTGAACATTAAAATCACCAAGGAAAATTACCTCACTGTTAGGATAGTTGGACTGGAGAAAGTCAAGTTGCAAAGAGAGGAAGTCAAAGAGCTCCAAGTGATTAGTGGAGTTGGGAAAACGGTAGAGACAACAGATGAATTTTACACAATGAGGTAGAGAGATTTTCAGCCAGAGAAGATCAAAGAGAGGAGATTCCAAATTGCCATGTCTCTGACAGGGAATATCAGAACGGACATATGCACAAGTACCACCTTTGAGGCAAAAGGAATCATACAGCGAATAATTTGGGCATCTGAGATGAGCAGTAGTTGAATCAACCGATAACTGAGATTCTTCTCAGAAAAAGTACATGGGGTTTGGCAGACTGCAAGTGGAAATGGACATTGTTGAGATTAGAATTGAGACCACGTATATTTGTGAAATGAATTAGGAAGTGCTTGTGAGGTTTAGATCTTTTCGCAGATAAGCTTGCTCTATTAGTTTGACAATTCATGGTATATTCAATAGTAAGAAAGAGTGTGTGGGACATGCTGTATGAAGTAATGAAATTTTTGGATATGGCGTACATGAGGTAAGTATATACCCCGATCCTTGATATAACGTGGCCTCGACAATTCTCCCCGCATACACACTACTCGGACTCCGTCCAGTCACTATCTGGCAGAGTAGAGGTAGCAAGATTATACACCAGCTGATCCGGAAGCCTCCTAGAGAGTTACTAATAAGTTCAGTCCTGTGTACTAACTAGCGGCCGGCCTGCGAACACCGTTTTAGAGCTGTACCCTCGAAATGTAAGGAATGTTGGATCTCGGCACGATGTTCATCATAACCTCAAAAGTCATCAATCATACTGCAAAAGGGAAGAGATAGGGAAGGGTTGACCGGAATCAATAGACAATTTGTTGCTTTTAAAATGTGGAGGCAATGTTTTAATTAATTTAATCTAATTTTAATTGTAAATATGCCTTTCACCAACATTTTTTTTTTTTTGGCCGATGCCGTATAAGCTTTCCTCCTTACATCATATGCCACTACTAATGCTAAGTAGCTATTAGTGGTGATCCTAATATTTTATTTCTATTTCTGATCTTATATTGAATTGTATTGTATTATTATGTGACAGTGCAAGCTCTAAAAGATTCTGTTGATAAAATGTCATGTGGTGGATATACAAATTACAGTGGTAGACATACAAATTTTCTACAATCTGTAGATTGTATTCTTATCAAAGTGATTAGTTATAAATTTTCCTAAGTATAAAGTGTATACTCAGAGTATAAATAGTATTTATTTTATATCACAAGATTCTGTTAAACTGGCTAAAACAACTATCACGAATTTAACTCTGTTGTTTTTCCCCCATAATCAAGCCTTCTGGATGGCATCTAACTGATGTAGATCCTTGCTTCCAATACCAGTGGAATTAACTAAATCACACTTGTTCATATAGTATTAGCCATACAGAGAAAAGAAGCCACAGGCTTTTGTTTCACCAACCAAAAATAAATGAATAAAATACAAAACCACCACATGTTTCTCTCCTTGCATAGTTAACTGTCTGAGCTTTGAGTTTCTCCAAACTGTCAGTTTCAGTTGTGTTATATACAGAGATAACTTATTCCAGTAATTAGCAATTCTCTCGCTAAAAGAAACCTTTCTCCAGTCAAATGTAAACCTATTTCCCCACAATTTCAATTTATGGACTCTAGTTCTGCAATCATAGCAGCAAAAATTTTGCCTTCATTCATTTCAAAGAACACAAGATATGGATCACAGTGGCCTGTGCCAAAACTTCTGTAGCCATTCATGGTATCCATGATTAACATCATTAGTTTATCATAACACTCTTTGGGTTGATCTATCAAACAGTTTGAATTTCTTAATTGTATTTTAAATATACCCTAAGAAACTAAAAGATTAAAATTGTAAAGGCCATTTCTGGAAACTGTATTTATGCCCCCACCCCGCCACAACTTCATGTGATCAAAATTACATGGAATTTTGTGTCGGCAGACTGGTTGAGATTATTTCTTTAATATTAACACTTCAATTGCCATCATTCTATTAATCTCTTCCCCTCCATTTTCATAAATAATTATTTTTCCACATATAATTAGAAAACTAATTTTTTTTTATTTTCAGTGTGTGTTTTTAAAATTTTTATTACTGTCTGCCAAAATATATAACTTATTTTTTTCTTTTTTAAGGTATTCTGCTTCCAGAATTTGTGCCACAAGAGTCCTACAAGACATAGCTACAGTTGACTTTTTCAATTATTCTTATTTTATGTTTATGACATTTTCATAATAAAAATTATTTATAAATTAAAAATTGCTTGCATGTAAAAAAGCTTTTTTTTTTTCCTGTGATTTTTTTTTTTTTTTTTTTTTTTAACCTTCTGATAATGTAGAAAATGTATTTAAAAATAAGGTTTAATTATGAGTATTCTTTATTGTGGTGATTATAAACATCGTGCAATAACACCCTACATAGCTAATGTGAAATCCTCATGACTAGAGGATTTCACATCTGAAATGGTATACATAGTGTTACAAGGCTTTCATCAAGAAATTGAGTTCACATACAGCTGGTAAAGATCATTTATGTGACAGTATTAACACAATATTAAAATACATTCAGTAGCCACTTGGCAGACTGCCTGATTAGTGTCGGAAATACTATAAAACATAATTTTATGAAACAACAGGGATTACCTTTATTTTAGATATAGAAAGCTTCTTTTCCAACCAACTCTCCTGGTCCAATGTGCTAATAATTCTTTGGGAAGGCGATATCAATTTTACAAAACATGTGGGACATCTTCCCCACTGTCAGAACCATAGTGTTCAGACCCATCGGTCTCAACCTTGAGCACTCAAGACTTCTGTCTTCGAACACCATACCTCTGGCAGCAGGAAACCATTATGTGGATTGACATAAAATTTTGAAGACCTAAACCGCTTAATAAATAAATATGGACCGATTATTTTCTTCGGTCCAGTAGCTTGACATTAGAGTTAAATTTAGGGGTCGAAAAAAGTTTAATGGATATGAGGGGGGGATTATTCTCTACATTCCTTAAGTCGGACTAGAACTTTTCGGGGCGTCATGTTCACAGGAATAGAGCAACTCACAATTAATCCCAAACTTTTGTCTTGTGTTGTAGTGTTTGTTCTTCAAGCATGTGTATAAGTGACCAATTGTCGGACAATAGGAATAGTCTACAGATATTGATTGAAATTTCATCTCTAAGGTTTCCGCAATAAGTAGTTTGTGGTAGTCGTGTTGAATATTTATAATTTTTCTTTCATTAAAGCCGAATGAATGTTTGTTTGTTATTTGGTTTTTAGGAGCATTAGCAACTATGGCCATATTGCTCCAGGATATGCGGTGGTCATTCCCTGACCTTTCCGCATCCTCCGTATTTGGTGGTGACGGGCTCGAACCCCGGTCTAATCAAGAAGCGTGTGCTACACACTGCTGCTCCTTCCCACCTGGCCTCCGAATGAATGTCATTCATTCGTATTGATGACTCATTTTCTCACATTAAATGCAGTAGATGCTGATAATAATCTGCTTTGGATGTAAAGTATCTCATTCCATTTTCAGTCATACTTGAATCTGTTCACAGACATTTTCCAAACTTTTTACCGTTTGTTAAAGACTCAAGTGACACTAATCTGTGGACACTTGGCAAGTGTTCTAAGTGTAGTTCTAAGTATGCACTGAATGTCATACTTTTGTGAAATTCTTGAAGAGATCCTTTCCCCAATTGTTGGTGAATTGATTTGGTCACTAGTCAGAGCACATGGATTTTTTTTAGAAATTTCATGCACATCACACATTTCTTCAGTTTACATATTTTTTATATAAATTGCTTCATGTAGTCCAAACTTCTGTGGTCCAAATAAAGTGTCCACACTATATATAAATTTTCCGATGAGCAAACAAAAAATGATAATATCAACTATGGAATGCTGAGAAACATTAAACAAAATTGTTTATGATACTGTAACAAACAACATACCAAAGCAGCACTGACAGACTGCAGTAACTAAAGGTAAAGTGTAACAAATTATAATAATGGCACACCAGCAGTGAATCAAGTTTTGATATACTGTTCATTATAGTAATGATAATCCTAGTGAGTAGTACAGTTATGATCACTACCTTCCACATTGTGGCAAATTGTTTTTCAAAGATCAAAGAAATAAACTCCTCTGACCTTGTGGTTGACCAGGAATATAAACAAATTATTTATTATTTTTTTTTTTACACAGCGTGTTTAGTAAGTCCTCAGCAAGGGCAGTGTCATCTTAAGAAATTTGGGTACCCTGCGTCAATATATTTATTTAGTATTCAGAAATAAAAATAGAAATTCTTATAAAAGAAGACAACAAAATAGAAAATATAAGAAACATAAAAGACAAAAACATCCTAAAAAACTTTTGCCCCTGAGCTTAACCATTTAGCCCAATGCTTAAGGTGGTACTGAGCAATGGTAGCATGTTTGTCCCCTGCCCACAACAAACTGTTTTTTTTTTTTTTTCTTCCAGCAAAGCAAACCAAATGACCATAGAATACATTGTGATTCAAGCCAGCTCATACGACCACAGTACACTGTGGTCGTATGAGCTGGCTTGAATCACTAAAAGGAAAATCTGCTTTTATTTTATTTATAGTAATGTGCTAAAAAAAATTGTTAACATCCTGAGAACTTGATATAAAAACCAGCATTTATAATTAATAAGTGCATTATTCCACATTGTCACATGTAGCTGAACAGCAGACGTTAAGCTGGTTTTGTGTATGTGAAGCATCAAAGCAACTATGACTATGAGATGTCCTTATATTGTGTTTGTAGTTACATGTATTCTATGGTTGGCTTAATGTTTGTTGGACAAAATGTCCTAGTTTCCAGAAAAAAAAAATAATAAAGAACATGCCACCTCACTTAAAGACTGATTAACTGAGCCACATTGTGAAAGTTCATAAAAATTCCTTGCATCAATGACAGAATTTGAACTAAGGCCTTTTCTGCCTGGTGTGAGAGGAGGATGATTATAATCACTATGTTGCCCATATTAAATTAAAATATTGTAAATAAGATAAATGCTTTTGGAATGTGGACACATTGAAGAATGATAAAATATGCAGAAGAAAACGAAATGAAGATGTACTACGAATGGAAAATGCCAAATGTTCCATATATATAGGAAAATGAGAAAGAATAACGTAGAGAACCTACGTGTGAAAAAACACTGATGGCTATTTTATTAGATATGCCTACCCTTTTTGTGAAATGGAGTACCTTCGTAACAGCATTGCATTTGTACTATGCAATACAAAGCAGATGGGCAGATTTTATATGGATGCTATATGTGTGCATCCGTATAAAACAAAAGATTTGAGTGACATGGCATGGTGGTTGGTGCCAGACATGCTGGTACGAGTAACTTGGGTGTTGCAGCTCCATTGTTGTTTCTTGTATGGCTTTGTCTTGGATGTCCCAGTGTAACATTATTCAAAACAAAAGATTTGAGTGACATGGCAAGTTGGTCGGTGTCAGACATGCTGGTATGAGTAACTTGGGTGTTGCAAATCCACTTTGTTTGCAAATCCACACACAAATGACTAAACATCCAGTGGTAATCCTGTAGTCAGAAATGACTCTTTCATGCTAGAGGCCAACAAGACTTGTGCAAGATAACAAAAAGGCTACATACTGTAAATATTGCTGAAACTGAATAAAAGTTAAAACAAAATTTAAAAAATACAATGAGAATTAAGAAATAATTTGGTTTTTTAAAAAAATACCGAAACTATTAAAATACCATGTACAAACAAATAAATACCAGAAGTAAATATACTAAAAGTGATAAAATATATAAAGACTAACAGCATAAAAACAAATTACACAAAGTAGCTGTCGGAGTGATATGCCAAGTGCCCCTTTATCAATTTTAATGAGAAGGTGTGATGCACATCCTTAAACCGATATATGCACATGCGCTAGAATCCACAAGAAATTGGTATGATGATTGGACAGTGAAAAGGGAAGGAAGGAAGAGGGAAAAGAAACAAACATCAGCCGATGGACTCTGTGGAGAAAGGTTATTTCTAGTATGCTTATTCCTGATGCTCAATGCCTTTTTTTTCTAAGAAAGGCTACATTCAAAGGACAACCCATTATGACAGTGGTAACCAAAAACCTCTTGGAACAACTTGTACTGTGTCGTGGATAGAGTGTCACAGCTGACAACCAAGCTGGGTTCCATGCAAGCAAACAAGACGGGTAGTGTACAGTGGGCTTCGGAACACCAATGTGACAGTGGAGGACTGGAAAAACATTGCCTGGTCTTGACAAATCCCAATTACTGCTGTTTCACATGGTGGGAGGATCAGAATATGACAAAAAAACGGTATGAGTCTTTGGACCCTCGCATGATGGGAGGATCAGAATATGACAAAAAAACGGTATGAGTCTTTGGACCCTCGCATGATGGGAGGATCAGAATATGACAAAAAAAACGGTATGAGTCTTTGGACCCATCTTGCCAGTGTCAATAATGCAGGGTGGTGGTAGTGTGGGGAGTTTTCATAAGTGCAAATTCAGCAACTTGATACCAGTGAAGCAACCTCTATGCCACAGACTATATGGAAATTTTTTCTGACTTGGTTCATCCCTTTGTGGCTGTAGTGTAGCCAGCTGAAAATGGATTCTTCCAATGGGATAATGAACCATGTTGTAAGACCATATTTTTACAGATTTGGGGTGTGTGTGTTAAGCACCATTAGGTTATGGCAAAATATAAAAGCTACATACAGAACAAGAAGTATCTTTAAAGTCTGCTTTAAAGATACTTCTTTAAAGATAAATCTTTAAAGAAAAATTCTTTAAAGATAAATCAGTCTGCTGACGAGGCTACTAGTGACGGTCGTGTTCCAAGCCGCTAAGTGGATTTTTCTTATTTATTGATTTGAAATTATTGTTTTTCTAAAACTTTTGATTTAAATTTAGTAGTATAACATTATTTTGTGATTTTTTGATTAATTTGGTGTATTTATTCTTTACTCGGCCTTGTAAAAGTATCGGTAAGGGTTTCCACGTGTTCGTAACTACCGCTACCGTTATTAACTTTCCCGCCATTGTGATACCGTACTAGACATACCGTAGATTATATACCGTACTAGATAGCGTTAGTTGAACTTCGTTAGCAGTTAAATTGTACGTTTAAATAAATACATATAACGACTTAGATTACAAACGTAATATAATTAATAACATAACATAATTAATTAATAAATTAATAGAATCATGACTCAGACCAGAGCCGCAAAGCAAAAGGCTCAAGCTAATGGAAGTGCTGTGGCTCAGAGCAGAACTGAGGGGGGCAGTTGTCCTCTGACTCACAGCCTTATAAAGTGCACTGTTTGCTTGATGTTTGCAGAGCAATCGGGTACGGGACTTGATACTGCCAAGGGGGATGTCTTTGTGTGTGCGCGATGCAAGGAGTGTAACGATATCAGGCAACAACTCGGCGTTCTTTTGGGCCTATATGAGAGCTTGAAGGACAGGGTGGATGCCCTCGAAGAAACTAAATTGAGGGGCCCATCAAGCTCTCAGCTGCCCACATCAACGCCAGAGCTTGCACTTGGGCATCGCGTGACACAGAGACAACCCCCAAGGCAGAATGCGCTGGTCCTGAAGGAACTAGTAGTTGTTGGTGACTCTATTGTCAGGGAAACGGGGAACATGCTTTGTAAAAAAGATAGGTGGAACAGGACCAGGGTATGTCTGCCAGGGGCAAAGGTTGATGACGTAGAGCGAATATCATCTTTTAAGGGCACAAAAGGTGATATAGTTGTACACGTTGGCACTAATAATATTAAGAGTAGGAGACCGGCAGAATTACTTAACAAGTACAGGTCACTGTTGAACAAAAGCCGAGAATTAGGGTTGAATTTGAAAGTGTCTGCAATTCTGCCCAGACACGATAGGAGGGAGTATATGATGAGAGCCTTGTCGATCAATTCGGCCCTGGAAAGATTGTGCAAGGCTCAAGGGGTAGAATTTTTTTCAGCCTGGACTGTACTTGTTAACAGGAGAGATTGCTTCTACAGGGATGGGATACACTTAAATAGAAAGGGTGCAAGAATATTTGCTGATGCTATCGAGGCAGTGTTAGGTGGGTCGGAAAACTGCTAGCTTGGGGGGAGACAAAGACCAATAGATTGACAGTAGCCACTGGCAGAGGTGAAAGAGATTCTTGCACTGCTTCTATTAGAATGAGCAGAAGCCTGAAAAACAAGATGCATGGTATTTCAGAGACTGCTGGGAGCCATTGTGGTACAAGTAAACACATGGGTTGTGTTAGGGTAGCTAAGAATAGAAACAGGTGCAGGTATACTTGCGTGTACACCAATGCTAGGAGTTTAGTAAATAAATTTGATGAATTTGAGGTATTGCTCAAAACATCGAAGGCAGATATTGTTGGGATATCAGAGAAGTGGTGTCACACAGATATAAGGGATGCGGAACTGCAATTTGGGGAGTACAACGTCTACAGAAAGGATAGACAGGATAGGAAGGGGGGGAGGTGTTATGCTATTAGTTAAGAAACACATAAAAACCAAGGAGGTGAAGCCAGTCGACATCGCTGGACAGTGCACTGTGGAGTCAGTTTGGTGTGACATAAGCATTGGGAGATCAAAATTGAGAGTAGGAGTGTGCTATAGGCCTAATGACTCTGATGAGTATAATAAGGAACTGTACAGGGAAATAGAGTGGGCCAGTAAATCAGAGTGTCTTATAATGGGAGATTTTAATTTCCCAGATATTGACTGGAATTTGGGGGCTGGATACTCACACACTAGCAGGGTTTTGTGGATTTATTGGATGATTGTTTTCTACATCAGCATGTTCGGGAGGCAACTAGAGGGAGTAATACTCTTGATTTGATTATCAGCAGTGATTCTTCATGCATCAAGAATCTGCAGATAAATGAACCACTAGGTGGCAGTGATCACAGTGTGCTGGAGTGGGATTTACTCAAAGAGGTAACTACCATTAGGGGAAAGGGAAGGGTTATTGCTTCCGTAAAGGCGACTACGATGGACTGAGACAGTATTTAAATTCTATACAGTGGGACCAACTGATGATGTTACCAACAGCAAATTCAAAATGGGAAGCATTCAAAGAACTTATCTTGGAAGCTACTAGGCTTTACATACCAACTAAGAAATATTGTTCAAGGTTTAGGCCAAAATGGATGTCAGATGAACTAATGAGGCATATGGCAGAGAAGAAAAATGCATGGGATACTTACAAATTAACACATGACACAGAAGCCTATGATAGATACAAGTTGATATCCAACCAAGTTACAAAGGAGGTTAGGCAGGCGAAGGCAGATTACGAGAAATCCTTGGCAAGGGATGCAAAGAAAAACAGCAAAGAGTTCTTTACTTATGTAAACTCTAGAAGGAAAGGGATGAATCAGATTGGTCCACTTGATATTGATGGGTCAAGTGTTGATGATCCTGCTCAGGTGGCTAACAAACTAAATGAATATTTTGCATCGACATTCACACATGAGGAGTTATTCAGCGAGGGGAATGCCAGAGGTGTATTCAACTCTAGCAGTAAGTTACAGAATCTTGAAATAACTGGGAGTAAAGTGGAGGAGAAACTGTTGAAGATAAACACAAGAAAGGCACCCGGGGTGGATGGGATCTATACAGTTATATTAAAGGAGGCAGCAAAGGAAGTAAGCAAACCCTTAGCCATAATTATGAGAGCTTCCTTGGACTCAGGGGAGGTACCCATAGACTGGAAAAGTGCAAATGTGACCCCAATTCATAAAGGAGGATCAAAGGCTGACACAAGTAATTATAGACCTGTGAGCTTGACTTCTGTTCCAGGAAAATTAATGGAGGCACTGGTTAAAGACGCACTGCAGGATCATTTAGTCAAGACTTCAGTTATAGCTCAGACACAGCATGGTTTTGTTAAGGGGAAGTCTTGCCTGACCAACTTGATTGGATACTATGATGCAGTCACAAAAGAACTGGATGCAGGGAATAACTTTGATATTATATACTTGGATCTTAGAAAGGCTTTTGATACTGTTGCACTTGGAAGACTGCTACACAAATTGGAGCAGTGTGACATTGGAGGCAAATTGCTGCTATGGATAAAGGGGTGGTTGAGGGGGAGAAGACAGAGAGTGGTAATCAATGGACACTGCTCATCGTGGACTGATGTTATTAGTGGAGTCCCTCAGGGCTCAGTGTTGGGTCCATTATTGTTTTCTGTATTTATAAATGATATTGATGATGGTATATCGGGATTAATGTCCAAGTTTGCAGACGATACAAAGGTTGGCAGGGTTGTCAAGGACACTACTGACACTATGCTTCTGCAACAGGATCTGGAAAGGTTGAGCAGATGGGCTGAGAGGTGGCAAATGAAGTTTAACATTGACAAATGTAAAATACTACACATGGGAAACAGCAACCCCAGAGCAACGTATCAACTCTATGGTACAACACTGACAGTGGTAGAGAATGAAAGGGACTTGGGGGTGATTGTGCAGGCAGATATGAAGTTCTCTGAGCAGTGCAGACGGGCTGCAAGAGTAGCTCATGGAGTATTGTCAATGATATACAGGAATTTTTCCAGCAGGGATAAGGAGGTGATTATTCCATTGTATAAGGCGATGGTCAGGCCACACCTAGAGTACTGTATACAGGTCTGGAGGCCTCATTTCACGAAGGATGTAGAGCTGCTGGAACGAGTACAGAGAAGGGCAACAAGATTAGTGAATGGAACAAAGGGGTGCTCTTACGAAGAAAGGCTTAAGTTTTGCAAATTACAGTGTCTGGAGACTAGGCACCAGCGAGGTGATCTGATAGAGGTGTATAAAGCCTTGAATGGTTTAAGCATGCTCAATGCTGATGGGATTCTTCCTCTAGCTCAGAATAATCACCTGAGAGGGCATAAATTCAAATTGAGGAAAGACAGATGTAGGATAGACGTGCGGAAATTTGCCTTTAGCCAGCGGGTGGTTGGTTGGTGGAACAGACTTCCATCCCTTGTGGTGGAGGTTGATAGCCTAAATAAGTTTAAGGCTCAGCTGGACAGGTATTTTGAATGAACAGAGGGGTGAAGTGGAAGTGGTTTTTTTTTTTTTTTTTTTTTTTGGCTGATGCTGCATAAGCTTGCTTTCTTGCATCAAATGCCTCTACTAATGCTAATGCTAATGCTAAAGCCAAACAATACCGAGCATGGTGCATTGAACCAAAAAAAAAAAAAAAAACTCACATTAGCATTACATAAGAACTAACTCATCTGCTGGTGTGTGATATGTCCATAAATTGCATGTGTGGTCTGGTCAATTTGCCTGTTTTGCTGGGCGAAAAATCTGAATTTCTGGGAGGCAGAACCTTGAAAACCACACCTATTAACTCAGCCACAGAGTGAAAAAATCCCATAAAAGTTCCTCATGCCATTGAGAATTCGATCCAGGCCTTTTCCACGTGAGGTGGGGAGGAGGTGATTCAACCACTGCCATCTGCGTGGTTGATGCATTAACCATAAAACACTGCCATACTAGGGCCACCCAAGAGCTATCCTATAAGCCTATTTGTATTATGTCCAAAAAATGGCATGTGTTCTTTGGTAAATTTTGTTGTGCTGCTCAGCGAAAGAAAAAGCCCATAAATCACCACAGTGGAACAGGGAACTTTTCTACCTGGAGTTTAGATGATGGTGTTTAAAACTATTGCTCTGTCCCTGAAAACTGTTCATTCAGACATTGTATGTTAAATGTCACACTAGGACCACCCGAAATATAAATTCATCTGCCCTAGTGTATTATTTTCATGAATAGTATATGTTCCCTAGTCGTTTTGCCTATTTTAGTGGATGAAAAACACGAGTTTCTGGAAGGAAAACTTTGCTCTCTACGCATGAGACCAAAAAAAAAACTATTATTTTTAGGCCATCCGCATGATTAAATTCATCTGCTGTGCTGTGTGTCTAATGCCTGTTAATTGCATGTGTTCTTTGGTCGATTTGTTTTGCTGGACGAAAATGTGAAGTTTCTGGGGAAAAACTTTGCTATCTAGGACTGAGTCTAACTAATAAAGCCACGGAGTGAAAAAAGTCCATTAAAGTTCCTCACGTCATCGATGGGGATTCGAAACCGGGCCTTTTCCACCTGTGTGGGGAGGACGGTGGCAATACAACTGTGCTACCCACATAAATCCTACTCATGAGATCGACTAAGTGGTTTGCAACTGGGGGTGCCGCAACAACATTCCAGGGGTACCACGTAATTTGGGTTTAAGTTACTTAAACTTATTATTTTTTTTAAATTTATATGTTTATTTCATTATAAAAAGGTGTACAGTATTTTTTTAATTTTGTGGTGATCTATAATTGATGTTTACTTAGTACCACTATATAAAGAATAAAATTATTATATACTGTATATATATAATTTGTATTATGTAAATGTAATTTTTATAATTATATTATTGTAATAGCTAGCATATAACATAAATTTTTTTTAATATTATATATATATACAGAGAGAGAATCAGATCTAACAGGCAGAAAATTGAGTAGGGGTGCCGCAAAATAAAATTAATTAATTAGGGGTGCCGTTATTAAAAAATAGGTTGAAAACCACTGGACTAACCCATCTACAGAGCGAAAATAAGCCCCTAAAAATCCCTGATGCCATTATCACGATTTGATCCTCTGTCTTTTCTACCAGCTATGGGAAGGACAGTGACAATGCCACTCGTGCAGACTACATTCAGACATTGGATAAGCTCATAAAAGAATCAAATGTGTAAGAGCTGGCAGCACAGCAGCGTTATTTCAATATGACAAAGTGCAGCTGTGCACAAATTCAAATAATTATATTAGCGCCACCCATTATTTCTAATAAATACCGATATATGTATTTTGTCTGTAAATTGCGTATATTCTCTGGTCGATTTGCCTGTTGCTGGACCAAAAAAAAAACCCAGTTTCTGGGGGGGAAACGTTGCAATCTCTGCCTGAGACCGACTAACTCGGTCACGGAGTAAAAAAAGCCCATTAAAGCTTCTCGCATCATCCGAACGGGAGCCTTTTCCACTCAGTGTGGGGAAGAGAGTGACAATACCACTCTGCTACCCTCGCAGACAGCAGCTGTTCACGTTAGTAAAATATTCAATCCTGGATATGAAGTTAGCATTAGCATTTTAGAGGCACATGGTGCAATAAAGCAAGCTTATTATTATTAGCCATATGGTACAAGGAAGCCTGCGGCTTGTGCTGCACCAGCCAAAAAAAATTTCGGAATTACCACGAAAGAGAGAGAAAGAGAGAGAACAGAAGGGAATAATTAAAAAAGAGAAGAATGATGATATTCAGCTCAGGACCCTGGGTGTGCCAAGCCCATACCAGATGTGAGCCCCTGGGTTTGTTATACAGCAGTAACAAAAAAAAAAAAAAAAAACCTTTCCCATTAAATCCATCAATTTGAATCTAAAGTTTGTCCAATTGTTTCTGGAATTTATTTAAGCTGTCAACCTCAAAAACAACAGATGGCAGTTTCTTCTAGCAATCAACTACCCGCTGGTGGCTAAAGTCAAATTTCTGCTCATCTATTCGACAACTGTCTTTCCTCAATTTCAGTTAATGCCCACTCTAGTTTTTAATCAGAGCAAGAGGAAGAGGAAGAATCCTGTCAGCCCTAAGCCTGCTTTGTAAACCAATTCAGGACCTTATACACCTCAATCAGATCATCATCATCATCTCACAAGTGCATAGTCTCGAGACGCTGCAATTTGCAGAACCTAGGCCTTTCTTCATAAGAGCACGTCTTTGTTCCCCCTCTCCAGATTTGTTGTCCTTCTCTGTACATGTTCTAGCAAATCTACATCCTTCCTAAATTGATTCCTCCAGACCTGTATGCAGTACTCAAGGTGTGGCCTGACCACTGCATTATACTCTACAAGGGAATAATCACCTTTTTATCGCTGCTCGCAAAATCCTGTATATCATTGACAAAACCCATGACCTACTCTGGCAGCCTGCCTGCACTGTCCGGAAAATTTCAAAACTGACTGCACAATAACCCGACATGTTTTTCATCCTGCACTATCATGAGTGTAGGACCTCATAGTTGGTATGTTATTCTGGGATTACTGTTACCCACATGCAGTAATTTACATTTGTCAAGGTTAAACTTCAGTTGCCACTCAGCCCATCTGCTCAACCTTTCTAGATTCTGTTGCAGTAGCTTACCATCCTTACTGTCATGATCAACCCTTCAAACCTTTGTGTCGTCTGCAAACTTGGACATTACGCCTGATAAACATTCATCAATATCATTGACAAATACAAGAAACAACAATGGGCCCAACACCGAACCCTGAGGATATCACTAATAACATTAGTGCACGAAGAGCAGTGATTAATTACTACTCTCTGTCTTCTCCCACTCAACCATTCTTTTATTATTATTATTGTTATTATTATTATTAACTATATGGGTCAAGGAAGCATGAGGCTTATGTTTCACCAGCCAAAAAAATTTCTGAATTATCCTGAGAGAGAGAGTGTAAGGGTCACAAGTAGAATGGAACGAGAAAGAGAACATTGATGATATCCAGCTCAGGCCCCTGAGAGTGCCAAGCCCATACTCACCAGATGTGAGCCCCTGGGGTAATTCTACCACCTTGCCCTTGATGCCATACTGCACCAATTTGTACAGTTGTCCCTTGTGCAACATTATCAAAAGCTTTCCTGAAATCCAAGTACTAGGTATGACATCAAAATTATTTTTTGCTTCTAGTTCCTTTGTTGCCATGTCATAGTATCCAATCAAATTGGTGGTCAGACAAGACTTCCCCTTAACAAACTCATGCTGTGTCTGAATTATTACTGCATTCTTGCCTAGATGATCCTGCAATGTTTCTTGAACGAGTAACTCCATTATTTTCCCTGGAACAGAAGTTAGTCTAACAGGTCTATAATTACTCGTGTCACCCTTAGACCTCCCCTTTGTGAATTGGAGATACATTTACACATCTCTAGTCTGCGGGGACTTCCCTCAGTGCAAGGATGCTCTCATTATTATGGCCAAGGATTTGCTTATTTCCTTTGCGCCCCTCTTTTAATATAACTGGATAGATCCCATCCACCCGAGATGCCTTTACTTTGAAAAATTTCTTCTCCACTTTGCTCTCAGTTATTATAAAATAATTTCATTCCCTATTGTAGTTCGATAAACATCTAGCCTTCTTCTTGAATAACTACTGATGTGTGAATGTAGATGCAAAATACTCATTTAGTTTATCAGCTACCTGAGCATGATCATCAGTTGTCAAACCATCTATGTTAAGTGGACTAATCTGATTCACCCCTTTCCTTCTAGAATTTACATACGTAAAGAACTCTTTTTTTCCATCCTTTGCCAAAGATTTCTTGTAATCTGCCTTCGCCTGCCTAACGTCCTTTGTGACTTCATTGCATACAAGCTTATATCTACAATAGACTTCTCTGTCGTCTTATATATGCAGCCCGTGCATTTTCCTTCTCTGCCACAAGGATCATTAGTTCATCTCACATCCATTTGGGCCTAGACCTAGAACAGCATTTCTTAGTTTGAACAAAAAGCTTCGTAGCCTCCAAGATTACTTCTTAGAATGCTTCATATTTAAAATTTGCTGTTGGTAACATCATACGTTGGTTCCACTGAATACAATTTAAAAAATCTCTGAGACCACTGCAGTGACCTTTACGAAAGCAAAAACGCTTCTGATTACCCCTGATGGTAGTTATATCTTTAAGTAAATCCCACATCAGTACACTGTGATCACGGCCAGCTCGTGGCTCCATTATCTGAAAATTCCTAATGCATGAATAATCAATGCTGATAATCAGATCAAGTGTGTTACTTCCTCTGGTTGTCTCTCTAACATTCTGCTGTAGAACTGAATCATCAAATAAAACTACAAAACCTTGCTACTGAGGGAGTGATTAACTTAGAAGGTCCAGTTAATATCTGGGAAGTAAAAATCTCCCATTATAAGACTCTCTGATTTACTGGCACTGGCCCACTCTATATCTGTGTATAATTGTTCATTGTACTCATCAGAATCATCTGGCTTTCGACAATTGGAAAATTGAAGAACATCCAAAACAGACATGAGACAAAAAATCAGAGAATAGGAGACTACTTGGACAAATTGAAGCAGAACTCCTTGCACTCAGCAAGACTGCGCCCATACAAAAAGAGCTCCCAGAGGAAAATAAACAACCGAATCTTCGATGAGCACCAAAGAGGCTTCTACAGGAGTCTCGGAGAAGATGCGAAAGAAGGGAAAGGACGACCCGAGCAGAAGACTTTTGAGGAGTTCTGGGGAAACATATGGAGCATGGAAGTAAGACATGAAAGCCAAGCCCCCTGGATAGAACTAGGATGCAAGAAAACCAAGGACATACAAGAAATGTGAGGGGAGATTCGGGAAGAAGTAAAACAGACGATCAAGAACTCTCAGAACTGGTGAACTTCAGGAACAGATAACGTCCACAACTACTGGTACAAGAAGCACACTTGCACACACACGCAACTGGCAGAGCAGTTCACCCGATAAGGCACCCAGCGGCAATCCCGATGTTTCTCGCTCAAGGAATCACATATCTGAAGCCGAAAGACGAAGGTACAAGAAACCCGGAGAAATATAGGATAATCAAATGCCTACCAACAATGAGCAAGATTCTTGGTAGACCAGCTGCATAACCAGGAAGAAATCAGACCACTTGGAGGGCCAGAATATAATGGCCGAACAGCGGAAAGGATGCAAGAAGCAATTAACCATCGATGCCATGGTTACAGAGCAAGCCTAAAAGAACAGCTGCAACATGTACACAGCCTACATCGATTATCGCAAGGCCTTCGACTCCGTGCCTCATAGCTAGCTAATAGAGGCACTGAACATCTACAAAGTCAATCCGATTGTCACAAATTTTCTAGGAGAAACAATGGTAACATGGAGTACTACCATTAAGGTCGAGAACATCACAACCAGGTCAATCCCCAATTAGAAGAGGAATCTTTCAGTGAGATGCTCTGAGTTCATTGTGGTTTTGTCTAGCACTCAACCCGCTATCCACCATTCTTAACGGCAGCAAGTATGGATATAATCTCAAAGAAGGAAGAAAGAACCTGCACACCCTCACCCACCTGATATATATAGATAACATCAAGCTCTACGCGGCAACCGAGAAGCAACTACTCCGGATCACCGAACTTTTTCAGCAAGGATATCAGAATGGAATTTGGTCCAGAAAAATGCAAGACCCACGCATTGCACCAGAGAAAATTAATTGGCCGAAACTACCAGCTGCTGACTAGTAAAGAGATTGAAGCTATGACAGAAGGAGAGACCTACAAATACCTAGGGACAATGCGGGCTGAGCAGTTACAACAGAAGGAAATTAAAGACTGCCTGACTGAAAAATACCATCAGAGACTCAAAAGCCTGATGAAAGCAAAATTAAATTGAGGGAACACAGTTAAAGCCATAAGCACTTATGCAGCTCCAGTACTAATATACACCTGGGATCATAGATTGGACTAACACCAAGCTACAAGATATCATGCGAAAAACAAGGACAATGATAACCAAAAGCCACCAACACCACCCGAAATCTGCTGTGGAGATACTGACAATTGCCAGGGAAGAAGGAGGAAGGGGCCTGATAGAGCAACAGAAAACAGCGATAGTTAACCTGAAGGATTACTTCGAGAACTACACAGCACCACTCCACCAGGCCTTAAGGAAGACAGATAAGTTGTGCACCCCACTCAACCTAAGCAAGGAACCGCCTGCTGCCCAGACGGCAAGAAAAACGAAGTTAAAAAAGATGGGCAAAGAAGAGACTCCATGGCAGACACTAAAATTACCTCCACCAAGACTTTAGTCGGCAGGAAAACTATTTTAAATATATTGTAAAATCTTTGCAAGACCAGATTGAAGGTTTACAACAATCCACTCAGGCATTTACAATAGACACTGTTACCCGTAATTGCTCAGAAGGGCAAGTTGAGGCAGTTAATGTAACAAGACGGTGGGCAGAGCGATAATCATTTTCTCCCTTCAGGTGAAGCATTCGGCATCCAGTATTCACTGTCCGACAGGCGAAGCGACGCCAGTGACATCATTGACTTTTCCCATAGATGCTCTCTTGCTTCATGTAATTCAAGGAATTATGCACGCGAAATCCCCGCTAATAGTGCAGAGCGTGGGGAAAACGGTAGCGTCCGTTACGGCTGCTCTTATGGCTCTTGCCCGGCGCCGAATCCTTTGACTCGCCCGTGCCTGAGTCGTGGAACGTGCGAATACACTCCGTTACCAAAAATTTGGTAGCGGAGTGTATTTGCAAGGTTGTAATTTTAATGGAAATCGAGGTAATAAGGCAAATAGAACGTATCACAATGATCAAAACAGAGGTATTTTGAACTCCTATACATTGGAAAGAAGGGGAATGTGTAGAAATCAGTGAGCATTAGCATTAGTAGAGGCATATGATGCAAGAAAGCAAGCTTATTCAGCATCAGCCAAAAAAAAAAAAAAAACACAACCACTACTCCTATTTCACCCCTCCGTTCGTTCAAAATACCTGTCCAGCTGAGTTTGCGTGGGATCATACACCCACTAAACCGAATTTGGGATGACTAGTAAACCAGGCCAGTTACAAGCAAAATGGAGATAGGTATTTCTGACAGAGACAGAATAAAGGGGATTATCATCATTGTAGAAATGTTCCCCCTTGTCAAAATTTGAACAAAGTTAGCAAATCAAATGCTAATGGTAAAAATATACAACAGGGAGTATATATTCTAGATAATGATGCGAAATTACCATTGATTTCCGGTTATATTCAGAACATTGAGGCCAAGTCCTTCATCAATTCAGGAGCTAGTGTGACGCTGATGTCCACGAATGTATTTACTTAGATCAAGCATGATAAATCGTTAAAACCGAGATCTACAGATTTGACTGTGACTGGTGTCTCAGGATATGTAGTTCCAATCCATACTGCAGTTTCAGAGAATCTTAAATTAGATAACGCAACTTTTCAGGAGAATGTATTGGTAGCCTCAGGAAATTTTAAAGGACAATACAATGTGATATTAGGATTAAATGTTTTGAGGCGATTTTCTTTCGTAATAGGCTTAGGTAGCGGAATAATATGCTCAGTCCCATTGAAAATTTTCTTAAGGGAAGATGGTGTCAGGGAACGGTGTTTGAACTCAAAACCATCTGCAGCCAAATTAACCAGTAAACAATTGATTCCAGTGTCTTCAGAGCGAGTAGGAATTGCTTTTTGTGATCACTGTGCTGCTGCTTCTGAACAACTTGTGTTAACAGAGCCTAACTGTAACCTAAGTAGGGAGAATTTGGCAGTTAGATGTTCAACTGATGCAATGCAGGAATCGCTGATAGTGCCACATAGGCCGACCTGAACTCTAATTAAAACCCTGCAGAGAGAGAAGATCCTATGTTGCAGAAGTTAATTGAACAGTTGGAGGGTACACTCCACCCATCGTCGAAAATACCGGATTCTTTCTATTTGAGTAAGGATGGAATTTTGTATCACTACAATCTATCTGACCCTGGAGCCACACGTGACGAGCCAAATGAACAGTTGGTCGTCCCAGCTGGATTGAAGGTAGAGGTGTTGAAGTCATGCCATGATAATGTTCTCAGTGGAGGATATTTAGCACTACAAAAGACATTGGAAAAAATCAGAAAAGTTTTCTTTTGGATAGGCATGTACAGTGATGTCAAAAATTACGTTAGCATTAGCATTAGCATTAGTAGAGGCATTTGATGCAAGAAATCAAGCTTATGCAGCATCAGCCAAGAAAACAAAATAAATAATAAAAAAAATACCCACTTCCACTTCACCCCTCTGTTAGGTTCGAAATACCTGTCCAGCTGAGCCTTAAACTTATTTAGACTATCAACGTCCACGACAAGGGATGGAAGTCTGTTCCACCAACCAAACACCCGCTGGCTAAAGACAAATTTCCTCACGTCTATAGTACATCTATCTTTCCTCAATTTGAATTTATGCCCTCTCAGGTGATTATTCTGAGAAAGAGGAAGAATACCATCAGCATTGAGCATGCTCAAACCATTCAAGGCTTTATACACCTCTATCAGATCACCTGGCTGGTGCCTAGTCTCCAGACACTGTAATTTGCAAAACTTAAGCCTTTCTTCTTAAGAGCAACCCTTTGTTCCATTCACTAATCTTGTTGCCCTTCTCTGTACTCGATCCAGCATCCCTACATCCTTCTTGAAATGAGGTCTCCAGAACTGTATACAGTACTATAGGCGTGGCGTGACCATTGCCTAATACAAGGGAATAATCACCTCCTTATCCCTGCTAGAAAAATTCCTATATATCATCGACAATACACCATGAGCTATTCTTGCAGCCCGTCTGCACTGCTCAGAAAACTTCAACATTTGTCAATGTTAAACTTCATTTGCCACCTCGAAGCCCATCTGCTGAACATTTCCAGATCCTGTTGCAGTAGCATAGTGTCAGTAGTGTCTCTGACAACCCTGCCAACCTTCGTATCATCTGCAAACCTGGACATTAAGCTTGATATACCATCATCAATATCATTTATAAAAACAGAAAACAATAATGGACCCAATACTGAACCCTGATGTGCAGTGTCCATTGATTACCACTCTCTGTCTTCTCCCTCTCAACCACCCCTTTATCCATAGCAGCAATTGCCTCCAATGCCACACTGCTCCAATTTATGCAGCAGTCTTCCATGTGCAAAAGTATCAAAAGCCTTTCTAAGATCCAAGTATATAATATCAAAGTTATTTCCTGCATCCAGTTCTTTTGTGACTGCATCATAGTATCCAATCAAATTGGTCAGGCAAGACCTTCCCTTAACAAAACCATGCTGTGTCTGAGCTATAATGAAGTCTTGTCTAGATGATCCTGCAGTGCTTCTTTAACCAGAGCCTCCATTAATTTTCCGGGAACAGAAGTTAAACTAGCAGATCTATAATTACTTGTGTCGCCCTTTGATCCTCCTTTATGAATTGGGGTCACATTTGCATTTCTCCAGTCCATGGGTACTTCCCCTGAGTCCAAGAAAGCTCTCATAATTATGGCTAAGGGTTTGCTTACTTCCTTTGCAAACCGTCCTTTAATATAACTGGATAGATCCTATCCACCCCAGGTGCCTTTCTTGTATTTATCTTCAACAATTTCTCCTCCACTTTACTGTCAGTTATTACAAGATTCTCTAGCTTACTGCCAGGGTTGAATACACCTCTGGCATTCCCTCGCTGAATAACTCCTCATGTGTGAATGTCGATGCAAAATATTCATTTAGTTTGTTAGCTACCTGAGCAGGATCATCAACAGTTGACCCATCGATATCAAGTGGACCAATCTGATTCATCCCCTTCCTTCTAGAGTTTACATAAGTAAAGAACTCTTTGCTGTTTTTCTTTGCATCCCTTGCCAATGATTTCTCGTAATCTGTCTTCGCCTTCCTAAACTCCTTTGTAACTTGATTACAGATCAACTTGTATCTATCATAGGCTTCTGTGTCACGTATTAATTTGTATGTATCCCATGCATGTTTCTTCTCTGCCATATGTCTCATTAGTTCCTCTGACATCCACTTAGGCCTACACCTTGAAAAATATTTCTTAGTTGGTATGTAAAGCCTAGTAGCTTCCAAGATAAGCTCTTTGAATGATTCGTATTTTGAATTTGCTGTTGGTAACATCATCAGTTGGTCCCACTGTATAGAATTTAATTACTGTCTCAGTCCATCATAGTCGCTTTTACAAAAGCAATAACCCTTCCCTTTACCCCTAATGGTAGTTACCTCTTTGAGCAAATCCCACTTCAGCACACTGTGATCACTGCCACCTAGTGGCTCATTTACCTGCAGATTCTTAAGGCATGAAGAGTCACTACTGATAATCAAATCAAGAGTATTACTCCCTCTAGTTGCCTCCCGAACATGCTGATGTAGAAAACAATCATCCAATAAATCCACAAAAACCTTGCTAGTGTGTGAGTGACCAGCCCTCAAATTCCAGTCAATATCTGGTACATTAAAATCCCCCATTATAAGGCTCTCTGATTTACTGGCCCACTCTATTTCCCCGTTCAGTTTCTTATTATACTCATCAGAGTCATCAGGCCTATAGCACACTCCTACTCTCAATTTTGATCTCCCAATGCTTATGTCACACCAAACTGACTCAACATTGCACTGTCCAGCAGTGTCGACTGGCTTCACTTCCTTGGATTTTATGTATTTCGTACCTAATAGCATAACCCCTCCTCCCTTCCTATCCTGTCTATTCTTTCTGTACACATTGTACTCCCCAAATTCCAGTTCTGCACTCGTTATATCTGTTTGACCCCATGTCTCTGAAATCAGCACAATATCTGCCTTTGATGTTTTGAGCAATACCTCAAATTCATCAAATTTATTTACTAAACTCCTAGTATTGGTGTACACGCAAGTATACATGCACCTGTTGTTTTTCTTAGCTACCCTAACACAACCCATGTGTTTACTTGTACCCCAATGATTCTCAGCAGTCTCTGAAATATCCTGCATCTTATTTTGCAGGCTGTGGCTCGTTTCAATAGAAGCTTTGCAAGAATCACTTTCACCTCTTCCAATGGCTACTGTTAATCTATTAGACCTTGTATCCCTCCAATCTAGAAGTTTTCCGACCCACCTAACACTGCCTCAATAGCATCAGCAAACATTCTTGCACCCTTTCTATTTAAGTGTATCCCATCCCTGTAGAAGCAGTCCCTCCTGTTAACAAGTACAGACCAGGCTGAAAAAAATTCTACCCCTTAAGCCGTTCACAATCTTTCCAGGGCCGAATTGATCGACAGGGCTCTCATCTTGAGTCATGTACATCTTGCATGGAACGTAAAGCTTACAAATGAAAAGCTAAAGCAGCCCTGATGAGAGTCCCAGTTGAGAACTCGCCTTGGGTAAGAGTCTCCCTGGACATATTCTGACCTTTCCCAATGTCACTTTGAGGAAATAAATACCAGTTGTTAGCAGTGGATAATTTTACCCGCTATGCCGATGTTATTCCACTCCAGACTCAGAAAGTGGATGAAGTTGCCACAGCCTTTATCAACAACGTGATAACAAGACATGGAATTCCCAAGTACATATTAACAGATCAGGGTATGAATTTTATGTCTTCACTGCTACGGCAAGTGTGTGAGAAGCTGAAAATCCACCAACTTCACACGTCATCTTTTCACCCTCAGTGTAATGCGAATGTCGAACATTTAAACCATACTTTGGCAAATATTTTGTCACATGTGGTGAATGATTCTCAATCAGATTGGGACGTGATGGTTCCTCTGGCAGTGGCTGTGTACCATGCTGCCACTCACAGCGTGACACAGAAATCCCCGACTTTTTAATATACAGCAGAGATTTGGTGTTGCCTTCAGACTTATGGCAAGTTAAGCAGACACAGACTTATACATCATTGGAGAATTATTCTGAACAGATGTGTGCACGATTTGGAGAACTTATGAAATTGTCTCTGGGCATTTAGAAAAGGCAGTGCAGAAACAAGAACAACGAAGAGTAGCAGTAGCTGTAGATAATTACATCTGTGTAGGGAATCTCATTTATCTCTTTACCCCTAAGGTGAAAGTCTGTACCACAAAGAAGCTAGCTCGTCTTAGCTCAGGTCCCTGCCATGTAATCAGTCAGAGTTCGCCAGTAAACTATGAAATACAGAACTTGTATAACACAAGAGACAGGCAGATAGTGCATGTAGACCGATTGATGAAAGTTGTTGATCGAAAAGTTTTTCCCGAACTTAGAGTAGAAGAGTCAGAAGATGGTGATGTACAAGATCAACTGCGTACAGTCAGTGCCTAAAGAAACCTGGATATTTGTGGAATTAAAGCACAGAATGTGCTTTAATTCCACCAATAGACCCCTGACCTGTGTATTTTCAACCAGTTAGAACTGCACCTGTTCCAGAACTTTTGACGACGTCTCCAAATGAAAGTCAGATTAGAGCCTCAGTGATAAGATGGTCTGAGGAGTCAGCTGAATCCACCCATAGGCCAGCCCAGACACATGACCATAATTTGTGCAGTCACAGTCGGGTGACTCATACCCCACATGTAGTAACCCTTCTTCCTTCATCACAAAATGAAGTGATAATTCCCGAATGTTACTGATAGAAGAGAGGAGGCAGAACAAAATTATCCCACCATAGCAACGAATGTTCAAAGGAGTGAACCTCCAGATCAAAATAGTGAAGAACAAAGAAATGCAGATCCAGTAGAACAGCCGAGTAGGGTGGATAGGACAATTAAGTGGAAGCTGGGAGGTCCACTTGCCATGAGGTTGGATGCATCAAGCAATGACAAAGGTTTTGATTTGGCAGGTCTTATCAGAGATGCGTGGAGAGATTGGAAAAAAAAAGGAAATCATAAGATTGAAACTCTGAAGAATGAGAGAACAGTATGAGGGGAAGTTTCATTATTGTGTTTCCTCTGTCTTTAAAGAAAAGGAGTCAGTTCTTGGAAAGGGAAAGGTAAACAAGAATCACGTTTCCAGTATCACGATAAATTGATTCATAGTGTCCTGAGACAAATATGGCATTTGGCCGAAGATAATTTGATTATAAGGCTAAGAGACACATTAAATGAAGCTTCTGATTAATTAGAGGATCAGATCTATGAAAATTTATACTTCTAAGTGGAAAAGAAAGGATAGTTTTCATCAGACTCTATCATTGTGTTTATAGGCAGTTATGTTATGGATGTTGCAACGAGCACAAAGAATTAAATGATGAAGGTGTAAACACGGGAAAGAGAACCTGGATTTCAAATAAAAGCAAGAGTTATTTCCAGGAGTCAAAAAAAAGGCAAAAGTGGATAAATACTAGAACTCCTATTCAAATTTGACCATTGAGAAAATATTTTTAGGGAACCTATATAATCACCCTCCTCCCACAAAACATGTTTCAATTATATAGGCCAATGTAGAGAGGAAGGATGCATATGGGGCTAGGGCCTCATGGGTGCCCACACTAGTTTCTTTTTGTTCTCTCTCTCTCTCTCTCTCTCTCTCTCATTGCATAGCTAAAATTTAAGTTCAAGAGACAGGATCCTAAGCGAGAATAAAAAAAAATAAATAAAAAATATTTAGGCTTTTTCTTTTGAAGATCGGATGAAATAAGTAGCCTGAGGACGGCTGGTTCCGCCCAGTCACTGGTTGTTTTGTCATTTCTTCAAAGAGAAGAGTAGAGTGAAAGAAGTAGTAACACCCGTATTTCAAGATGAAGATAAGAGGATCTTTTCTTGTGCTATTTTTGAAAAGAAAACTTAGCCTCATCCTGAGTTAAGGTTATGAAACAATGCAAATCAGAATTCTAATTCCATAAATAATTTTGTTTTCAAAAAGAAGTATATCCACTAATTGCAACTTTATCATGTATGAATTTAGAGGAGTGAGTGATATTGCATTACTGTAAAGAGGGGTTTAGAGAGTACACATACATAGTTAATATCAACTGTAATGAAAAGAAAACTGAAATCAAACTGCTGAAGTATCGCACTCGTGCTCATGCCTTTGAAAATCCAGACAGCTGATAATTAAAACAGGTGCTAATTGAGAAAATCAGAGCTCATTTTCAAATTAAGTGAATGGTTTCCAATTGCTTTTGATGGGAATCTTGTTAATCTTTCATGTGTGACTTGTGTGTTCTTTTTTTTCCACAAATAAATTGAGAGATCCATTTTTGAAAAGGAATAAAAGGAAATCGAGAAAGTGACAGTTTTGAATGTGAGCAAGAACAAGAAGAGTGAGTGGAAAGTGTAAATGTGAAGTGCAAATGACATGAGACCTCACCCCCTCTCCTTTAATTCAAAATAAAAAAAGAGAAAAGATGAGTAAATGTTGCAAATCTGTCAGTTGAACATGTTGAATGGAAAGAAGAATGAGTGAGGAAATGAGATAATTTTCTCCGTTTAACGTCTTGCCCTCTTCTTGCTCACAGTTGCTTTGCTAGATTTTTGCTGAATGTCTTAGGCTTCTTTGCACGGCTGTCGACTTTCTTCTGGACGCCTTTGAATTAGATGCAAGGCACTGAGCATCCGAGGACCACCCCTTTGGAGACTCAAGAGATCCCAGTGTCCAGTCAGCCCGTGAAAACCCGCCAGGAGACACCCAGAGCAGCATCGATTTTAACTCCCCAACGTTTGTTTAGACACCGGTGACAGAAAAAGGGAATAAGAGAAGTTCAGTCCCTGGAATGTGAAGTCAAAACGGAGAGTTTTTAATACACAATTTTCCCGTGGTACATCGAGTGAGGGCAGATGAGACTTTCTAAACTAAAAGGGGAAATGCAAATCTCCTCAACCCATCTGGGAAAACCTCAGCGCCCCTGTCAGCCAACCTGGACCAGTTCCCTGCAGATGTCTTCTTCACGACGCTCCCGTCAGCCATGTCCTGTACCAGTCAACAATTGGATGTTTGTTGATTTTGTCTTTTCCAATGGTGTCGAAGGTACACTCTCCATAGAAGAAGTGGCCTGTCTCACTTGGAACAGTCAGTTTGTTGCCTTTCTCCTAAAGTTTGGTGCACTCTCCTCACCACGCTTCGGCGCATGGTTTAGCCGGACCACCAAACAGTACCACACGATCCTGACCAAGGGTAAAAGTAATGTACAATGTGTAGAAGCAAGTCTCCCATTCAGAACTGCAGTGAACATTGAATCTTTCTCCTGCCCCAACATGACGCTCATTCCCGCTGTGAAGGACTATCCCCATGAATGTCCATGGAAACACCCAAAGGAACGTTGCGCTGCCTTCACAGCCGACAAGTGTACACAGTGGATTGAATGCAAAGGACTTGTGAAGTCGAGAACTCTTCCTATCCGAAGGTAGTGAGATACCTCATAACATGACTGATAACACCTCCAGAAGGTCATGAATAGTTAAAAAAAAACTATCTTATTGGTCAGTTGATACAACTGCCGAAATTTTTACAGCTGAATTTGTAGTCTTAGAACATTGCAAGTTAGGTCATATGTAGAAACTTGCAACCATATTTACTCATATGTATTCCTTATATTCATTGGTGACAAAACCAATGAAAATTTACAATTATATTTGAGCATTTATATCATTTAACCACTTTGAGTTTGTTGTTTGCTAAGTTTCCCTTTAAAAAAAAAAAGACTGGTCATATGTTGTAAAAACGACCTTTACTGTTTACTAGATACATACATAAATACATTCACCATAAAAGAATGTCATGTGTATTGCATACTTGTGTTGTCTCAGATGTTAACTGTCACAATGAAAAGTATGTCTAGCGTTGTTATACTAATTATGTTAAAACAAGAACAGATATTGATTCTTTGATTTTTCTGTTGCATGTAATGCTGCTGTGTTGAGTCAAGAGTATGATAAATAAAATGTGTTCAGAGAATTCTTTGGAGAAGTTCCAGTATTCCCTGGACCAACAATGGTAAGTCTCATCGGTATTCCAGTGCTTCAAAATTTCCAGTCTCGACATTTCCAGCCAAGAGAACATTCAGTGCAACGGTTACCAAAACAACATGTGTCAATCGATTGAAAAAAAAAACTTTACTACACTATGAACATTGGACACATGATAAACAGGACATTGCACCTCTTAACTCATGTTAAAATATATTTTCTTCTGTGTGATTTTGTTTAAGGTCTGCGTAAGACCAGTTTGTCTGTTCAATCAAGGTAAGATTGTTGGATGTTACAATTTATGTAAAATTATCGTTGTTTGCTATTAGATGACTCAGGAAATACAAAAATTTTTATTAGATGAACACATTATTTTCTTTTGCTACTATTTGTCTAGATAAGATCAACTTAGTCATGTAAGAGAAGAGATTTTTGTGTCCAACCCCCCATCGAACAATTTCATGTTTCCACGGTAAATTCAAAGAAAAAATAAATAAATTTTGAGCGTGTGAAATTTCTTCCCCCCCCCCCTTGCTCAAAATTTATGGCTGTAGTGGAAAAATACTATAATTTTATCCTTTTCCCCCACTTTTAAGAAGCATTTATTCCTCAAAGTGCCCTATACTTTTTCCGCGGCCTATATAACTAAAATAGCGTCACTCCACATTGGAATTAGTTGCGTTTCGTTTTCGCATACCCCAGGGGATGCGGTCGTTGAAACATTATACCTCTGTTTAGTGCCCAGTCAATTAATGACGTCAGGACCATCTCCCAATAGCAGGCGGGCGGCCAGTGAACACATAATAGCCTCAAGAATGACAAGGGGAGAACGCGGCTTTTGTTGGAGAAAGGTGATTACGCAGAACAAGAGACATGATATCTTATGCAATCGAGTCCGATAAACATTGACTGTCATTTCAAAATTCCATACGTAAAAGTGTATCGATTTATGTTCGATGACTGCGATTGTAAAACAAAAGAAACTGCCCTACATGAATATGAGATTTCCCTTCTACATATAACATATCATTTTTAGTAGTGTCAAATCCCAAAAGTTGACAGTCCCCAAGTATAATTCTTTGCCCCACATAATTAACCCGTGAGATCAGAACAGGTCATGGGAAACTTAGGAAGCGGGAGGCAGGAATATATAGGAAAAGGGGATAAAAAACGCGAGCGTTTTTGAGTAGATTTTGAAAGATTTGGAATTGTAAGAGAGTCTGTGGCTAGATGTTGGAGCGTTTAGAGTTGTGAAAAGAGATTTGGAAGTCACTGATTAGATTCAAGAGTTTACAGGGTTTGAAGATATCTTCTAGAGCCCAGTGTAGTCAACAGATTTGTTGGTAAGTTGATTAGCCTTTTTTAGAACAAACCAAACCCAACCACTCAAAGTTAATCCTGCCCCCCCCCCCATTCCTGTAATTTATCCATACCCACTGACTCAATGAAGTAACCCCAGAGAAACGTACCAACTGTGTAGTACTACACTTAAGGTGGTAGAAAATGAAAAAGACCTGGGAGTAATTTTGCAGTCAGATATGAAGTTTTCTGAGCAATGCAGATAGGCTGCCAGGGCAGGTCATGGGGTTTTGTCAATGATGTATAGGAATTTTGCTAGCAGGGAAAAGGAGGTGATTATCCCTCTGTATAAGGCAATGGTCAGGCCACGCCTTGAATACTGCATACAGGTCTGGAGGCCTCATTTTAGGAAGGATGTAGATTTACTTGAGCGTGTACAGAGAAGAGCAACAAGATTAGTGAGGGTAATGAAGGGATCCTCTTACCAAGAGAGGCTGAAGTTCTGCAAATTGCAGTGGCTGGAGACTAGGCACTTGCACGGTGATCTGATTGAGGTGTATAAGGCCTTGAATGGGTTGAGCACGCTAAATTCTGATGGGATCCTTCCACTTGTTCAGATTACGAACCTAAGGGGACATAAATTTAAATTAAAAAATGACAGATGTAGAATAGATGTGCGGAAATTTGCCTTTAGTCAGTGGGTGATTAATTGCTGGAACAAACTTACATCTGTCATTGTGGACGTTGATAGGTTGAATAAATTTAAGGAGGAACTGGACAGGCATTTGGAGGGAATGGTGTGATTTTTTTTTGGCTGATGCTGCATAAGCTCATACACTTGCTTTCTTGCATCACATGCCACTACTACTACTACCTCTCTTCTCATAGATACATTCTGACAATTGTTTATCTACTTTTAGTGATTAGAATTTAACAGGTAATTAGACCTAATGACCTAGTTGTCAAAAATACTAATTGTAATTGTTTAATTGTCATACTTCCCTATTCTAGCAGTAGAATAGTTGTACACCAGCCATTGTGAGGACTCGTGAGAGTAATGGTGGAAGTGCCAACACGAAGAACACTGAAATTTTGTAATACTAGTAGCAGCAAGATTATACCTGCTATTCAGTTAGTTTCTGAATAATCAATTGCCAATTATACTAAAATTTTGACCGATTCTGTTGTAACTATTTGTATGACTTAATTGTGTAATAAACCTTGTTTTTTAGATCATTTTGCCTAGTGACATTTCTCTGCTACACATAACTCAATGAACAAAGTGTTAAAGAAGAACCCTAGTTAAGCGGCGCTCAAAATCCAATTACAAAGAAAGGGTTTTGAGTGAAATCACAACGCATCTTCGATGCTGTGAGCTTGCTCTCAGTGTCAATCTGAGTGAGTCTTGAGAGTGCAAGATTTTGTCCTAATCCAAACCACTGGACTCTCATATGAAACCCTGGTTTTCTGGATACACATATTAGCGTGTGTTCTTACTGACAGTTGTATAATTCACAGACAGCTTCGATTGATGGCAAGATAAAACCAATAGCACATCTGTAAGCTCACAGGCTATAACAGAAAAAGCCTGCGGAACATTTGTTTGTTTTTTTGTTTTTGTACCTTTCACCTTTAATTTATTGACCGTCATTTTTGAAACATACTGTAGAAAAATCCACTCTAATGTGAACAGTAATTGTGACTTTATAGAAACACGCATATCAGAAGCAAAATAACTTAGGCTTGCAGAAATAGTTTTTTTGTCACTATTGCATACAACAAGTATACAGCCCATGACTAGTAAAATGCATGACACCTAGCAATCGCCAGACATGTTTCGCATTTGCGCTGCATGGAAAGCAAGGTATAGAGTTGTTGCACAGCTAATCGCTACTCTTGTACAAATGCTGTTTCCAGTTGTTGGTCTGCGCGAGTAGCACTGTGGTATCGTCACCTTCCTCCCCACACAGGATAGAAAAGGTTCAGGTTCGAAAAAACCCATCGATGACACAAGGTATTTAGTGGGCTGAGTTAGTCAGTCTCAGGATTAGATCTTTTTTTTCCCAGAAATGGGCTTTTTTCGTCCATCAAAAACAGGAAAATCAACCAGAGAACACACGTAATTTTCGGACAAAATGAAATACAGGCAGATGTAATCATTTACAGTGACCCTAATATCATAACAATTTTTTTTGTTTCCAGTTGTTTAAATAGTATGAGATGGAATATGAGACCGAAATGCCTGCATTCCTGTATGTACACAGGGCTGCTTTCTCCCTATTTCATATCACAATAAGACCCGGCAAGTATTCGAGGTTTTATTTGGGATCCCCCTTCTGAAAAGCCCATAATGTTGTTACTGTCTACCTAATTACGATGTTCTAATGTCCACATTCTTCTGCCCTGTGATGTCTGGCACCTAATGGGACACATGCACGAACACGCACACACACCGTAGGTGTTTGCACATCAGTTCCTTTTGCAGACGATTTCTGATGGCATGGGTTGATATGCCTGTCCCTGTGGCTGTAAAGAGTTCTAGAGTTGGGTATCGTTCTAACTTTGATTATGAGCTACAAGGAGAGAGTGGGACAACGATCCTACCTTGGTGATTTTAATGGACTACGAAGGTCTGGATTCCTTGGAACCTATTCTGCAACCTGCTGATGACATTTTATGACATACCAAGCACAGCTATAACTTGGTGTTTTGACTGTGCCTCCTGCAGTCATCTGGTGGCTATTAAAGAGGTAAACTTGGGCAAATATATCTAAGATATTTCAGATGTTTCACAAAAAGGCTGGATTTACGAAAGTGAAGTGGTACAGTTGTCCAAGGCACAAAGGTTGCTGGGAGGTGTGCGGAAAATGCAATGGCTCTTGATCAATATAGTCTGGATGTTCATATATTTAGGGCATCCAAAATGATATGAACCAGGTTACCGACTACCTAAATCCGGCATTGTTCGCGAATGCGATGGCTTTGCGTGTTGTCGACTGTAATGAAATCAATCAAACGTTTCCACTCCGGAATTTGCATATTCTCGGCTTGCATTTGTTGGAGAACTTAGTAACTTACATTTTCACTTCAGTCCGTTTATGTGTGATGTTATTGTGGGCCCAATGGTTAACAAGACTAAATTGTCCAATAGTTTTGTAGTGGTCCAGAGGAAAAAGTATAAATTATCAGCTCCCCCCCCCCTTCCTTCTGTGAAGTTTCTGAAAATTCGCAGGTGATCTTTACTTACCGTATGATATCAACTGTTCAGAATCTCCCTCTGGGTTGGCGGACCTTGCAGTAAAATAGTTTTCTTAAGCTCTGCTCATTGTTGTGATCATTGTATTAAGCCCAATTCTCGAGCGCGAACAATTGAAATCATCAGTGCATTCGGTTTATGGATCATAAGAAAGGACACTTTTTATCGTAAATCAAACAAAAAAAAACACTTCAATTAAACTTTAGTTAATTCTTTTCCCAATAGGTTTTATAATGCTTCCAGTGTTAAAGGAGTAAAACTTGTAGTCATTATCGTTGTGTTTGGTAATTAGTTCTTTAACCTTCACTTGCAATAAACTTGCATGTTCTGAACTTAATACAATTTACTTCAATACAGCGTTGACATTATGAAAAATTTAACGAAGATTATATGAACAAATGGGTATTTATATTCAGTTTTATTTTTCTATCCTGTAAAGCTGAAAGAATACTGAATGCTGCATATCTTTGCACAGTGCTCTATCATCATTCTTCTCTTCCTTGGTGATTCCTTTCTACTTCTCTCTCTCTCAGGGTAACTCGGGAATTTTTTTTTTTTTTGGCTGTTGTAGCATGAGCCTCAGGATTCCTTGCACCATATGACTAATAATAATAATAATAATAATAATACAATACAATTTTATTTATCAAGAGAATTCATTTACAATAAATGAACTTGTTAAGAAAAGTAAATTTCTTGACAAGTTGTAATTCTTCCTTTACAACAGATTTGTACAAATTTGTTATCTTACAGAAAATACTATGAAGTCACTACACATAGTAAACAGAGGTAGTAGTTTATCTGCATATCAATTCTAATCTACTGTGTCATTGAGTATCAAGAATTTTCTTATTAGGAATTTTAATTTGGAGATGGGGTAACTTCTCCTGAGCCTGAAATCAATGCTAGCCAACAAGTTGTTTATTATATTCATTGTGTGCCTATCTCCAAATCTATTTAGTATCCTAGGGTGAGGCAAAGTAATTGCTTTTGGGTTCTCTAAATTTTGTGAGACATTTCTTTGCAGATTCGACTCTTCAAAAATAGTGTTAAAATTTTTTTAGAATAGATTTAACTTCAGTTTTTGAACTGGATACAGTATTTTATGTTTCAACAAAAATTGCTTTCTCTTGTTCAGGTCATTCCAAGAATTTGTCCCCATTAAAAGTTTCAGAATCCTATTCATTAAGTTGTTTATTGACCTTATTTCTGTTTTCTTTGCTCGTGCCCATATATTTACTAAATATATGAGGTTATCCTGTGCGGACGAAGCTCCTTGAAGCTCTTGGAACAGAGAAGTTTTTCCTGATTTATTTTCTGATTTATTAGCTTAAATTGTCATATTATCTTATTTTCTAGAGTAGCTTTATATTCCTAGTTACGATACTTGGTTTAAAGTTTAACTTAGACAGAGATTTTGTAGGTATTGCTTAGTATCGGTAACGGTATCAAATCCACGTGTTACAAATTGAACGAGAAGTCTTTTTTTTAACCAAATTTAGTCGATTTATTAACCAATTGTTATATCAAATTATCTTCTATAAGTAGATTATAGACCTAGTGAGGATCCTTAGTTTATTCTAAATTGAGATAGCGAGATTTGGAAGCTAATCAATACTTACGAGTCCGTAGAAGTACCGTTTGAGAATTCCCGCCATTTTTACACGATAGCATAAGCTTAGTGTAGTATAGTGCCAATATAATACAATTAAATTGACAATATAATATAATATTGTCAATTAATCAGTAAATCTATTAATCTTGATAAACTTTATTGTCAATTAAATTGTATTTTTAACTCTATATATTTATAACGACTTAATCGTAACAAATAATTAATACATAACTATAGTGGTACACGTGATACGGAAGTTGTATAAAGGGAACTCGTAGAAAACACTAGATACCGAAAAAAAAAATAAAAATAAAAAATAACAACTGTTTTTGGATATAACTTAAGGATTTAATTTTTGTTTTGAAATTTTATTGAATTAAATCGGAATCATGACTCTGACCAGAGCAGCAAAGCAAAAGGCTCAAGCTAATGGGAGTGCTGTGGTTCAGGGGAGAACTGAGGGGGGCAGTTGCCCTCTGAATCACAGTCTTTTAAAATGCACTGTTTGCTTGATGTTTGCGGAGCAGTCGGGTACGGGACATGATGCTGCCAAGGGGGATGTCTTTGTGTGTGCCCGATGTAAGGAGTGCAAGGAAATCAGGCGACAACTCAGCGTTGTTATGGGCCTTTATGAGAGCTTGAAGGACAGGGTGGATGCCCTCGAAGGAAATAAATTGAGGGGCCCATCAAGCTCTCAGCTGCCCACATCAACGCCAGAGCTTGCACTTGGGCATCGCGTGACACAGAGACAACCCCCAAGGCAGAATGCGCTGGTCCCGAAGTAACTAGTAGTTGTTGGTGACTCTATTGTCAGGGAAACGGGGAACATGCTTTGTAAAAAGGATAGGTTGAATAGGACCAGGGTATGTCTGCCAGGGGCATAGGTTGATGACGTTGTAGAGCGGATATCATCTTTTAAGGGCACAAAAGGTGATATAGTTGTACACGTTGGCACTAATGACATTAAGAGTAGGAGACCGGCGGAATTACTTAACAAGTACAGGACACTGTTGAAAAAAAGCCGTGAATTAGGGTTGAATTTGAAAGTGTCTGCAATTCTGCCCAGACACGACAGGAGGGAGTATATGATGAGAGCCTTGTCGATCAATTCGGCCCTGGAGGGATTGAGCAAGGCTCAAGGGGTAGAATTTTTTTCAGCCTGGACTGTACTTGTTAACAGGAGAGATTGCTTCTACAGGGATGGGATACACTTAAATAGAAAGGGTGCAAGAATTTTTGCTGATGCTGTCGAGGCAGTGTTAGGTGGGTTGGAAAACTGCTAGTTGGGGGGGATACAAGGACTAATACATTAACAGTAGCCACTGGCAGAGGTGGAAGTGATTCTTGCACTGCTTCTATTGAAATGAGCAGAAGCCTGAAAAACAAGATTCAGGATATTTCAGAGACTGCTGGGAGTCATTGCGGTACAAGTAAACACATGGGTTGTGTTAGGGTAGCTAAGAATAGAAACAGGTGCATGTATACCTGCGTGTACACCAATGCTAGGAGTTTGGTAAATAAATTTGATGAATTTGAGGTATTGCTCAAAACATCAAAGGCAGATATTGTTGGGATATCAGAGACGTGGTGTCACACAGATATAAGTAATGCGGAACTGGAATTTGGGGAATACAATGTGTATAGAAAGGATAGACAGGACAGGAGGGGAGGAGGGATTTATGCTATTAGTTAAGAAACACATAAAGTCCAAGGAAGTGAAGCCAGTCGACATCGATGGACAGGACAGTGTCGAGTCAGTTTGGTGTGACATAAGCATAGAGGAATCAAAATTGCGAGTAGGAGTGTGCTATAGGCCTAATGACTCTGATGAGTATAATAAGATATTGTACAGGGAAATAGAGTGGGCCAGTAAATCAGAGAGTCTTATAATGGGGGATTTTAATTTCCCAGATATTGACTGGAATTTGTGGGTTGGTCACTCGCACACTAGCAAGGCTTTTGTGGATTTATTGGATGATTGTTTTCTACATCAGCATGTTCGTGAGGCAACAAGAGGGAGCAATACTCTTGATCTGATTATCAGTAGTGATTCTTCATGCATTAAGAATCTGCAGATAAATGAACCACTAGGTGGCAGTGATCACAGTGTGTTGAAGTGGGATTTACTCAAGGAGGTAACTACCATCAGAGGTAAAGGGAAGGGTTTTTGTTTTCGTAAAGGCGACTATGATGGTCTGAGACAGTATTTAAATTCTATACAGTGGGACCAACTGATGATGTTACCAACAGCAAACTCAAAATGGGAAGCATTCAAGGAACTAATCTTGGAGGCTACCAGGCTTTACATACCAACTAAGAAATATTGTTCAAGGTTTAGGCCTAAATGGTTGTCAGATGAACTAATGAGACAGGTGGCAGAGAAGAAAAATGTATGGGATACATACAAATTAATGGGTGACATGGAAGCCTATGATAGAAATTAGTTGGTCTGTAACCAAGTCACAAAGGAGATTAGGCAGGCAAAGGCAGACTACGAAAAATCCTTGGCAAAGGATGCAAAGAAAAACAGAAAAGAGTTCTTTACATATTTAAACTCAAGAAGGAAAGGGATGAATCACATTGGTCCACTGGATATTGATGGTTCAACAGTTGAGGATCCTGCTCAGGTGGCTAACAATCTAAACGAGTATTTTGCATCTACATTCACGCACGAGTAGTTATTCAGGAAGGAGAATGATGTAGGTAAAGTAAACATTGGCAGTGAGCTGAATGATTTTGTAATAACTGAGAAGAAAGTGGAGGACAGATTGTTGAGGATAAACATAAAAAAGGCACCTGGGGTGGATGGGATCTATCCAGTTATATTAAAGGAGGCAGCAAAGGAAGTAAGCAAACCCCTAGCCATAATTATGAGAGCTTCTTTGGACTCAGGGGAGGTACCCATAGACTGGAGATGTGCAAATGTAACCCCAATTCACAAAGGAGGATCAAAGGCTGACACAAGTAATTATAGACCTGTTAGTTTAACTTCTGTTCCAGGTAAATTAATGGAGGCACTGGTTAAAGAAGCACTGCAGGATCATCTAGACAAGAATTCAGTTATAGCTCAGACGCAGCATGGGTTTGTTAAGGGCAGGTCTTGCCTGACCAATTTGATTGGATACTATGATGTAGTCACAAAAGAACTGGATGCAGGGAATAACTTTGATATTATATATTTGGATCTTTGATACTGTTGCACATGGAAGACTGCTGCACAAATTGGAGCAGTGTGGCATTGGAGGCAAATTGCTGCTATGGATAAGGGGATGGTTGAGTGGCAGAAGACAGAGAGTGGTAATCAATGGACACTGCTCAAAGTGGACTAATGTTATTAGTGGAGTTCCTCAGGGTTCAGTGTTGGGTCCGTTGTTGTTTTCGGTGTTTATGAATGATATTGATGATGGGATATCAAGTTTAATGTCCAAGTTTGCAGATGATACAAAGGTTGGCAGGGTTGTTAAGGACACTACTGATGCTATGCTGCTGCAACAGGATCTGGAAAGGTTGAACAGATGGGCTGAGAGGTGACAAATGAAGTTTAACATTGACAAATGTAAAGTACTACATATGGGAAACAGTAACCCCAGAGCAACGTATCAACTCTGCGGTACTACACTGACAGTGGTGGAGAATGAAAAGGACCTGGGGGTAATTGTGCAGGCAGATATGAAGTTCTCTGAGCAGTGCAGACGAGCTGCAAGAGTAGCTCATGGTGTCTTGTCAATGATATACAGGAATTTTTCTAGCAGGGATAAGGGGGTGATTATTCCCTTGTATAAGGCAATGGTTAGGCCACATCTTGAGTACTGTATACAGGTCTGGAGGCCTCATTTCAAGAAGGATGTAGAGCTGCTGGAACGGGTACAGAGAAGGGCAACAAGATTAGTGAATGGAACAAAGGGTTGCTCTTACGAAGAAAGGCTTAAATTTTGCAAATTGCAGAGTCTGGAGACTAGGCACCGGCAAGGTGATCTGATAGAGGTGTATAAGGCTTTGAATGGTTTGAGCATGCTCAATGCCAATGGGATTCTTCATCTTGCTCAGAATAATCACCTCAGAGGGCATAAATTCAAATTGAGGAAGGACGGATGTCGGATAGATGTGCGGAAATTTGCCTTTGGCCAGCGGGTGGTTGGTTGGTGGAACCGACTTCCATCACTTGTTGTTGAAGTTGATAGCCTAAACAAATTTAAAGCTCAACTGGACAGGTATTTCGAACGAACGGAGGGGTGAAATGGGAGTGGTGTGTTTTTTTTTTTTTTTTTTTTTTTTGGCTGATGCTGAATAAGCTTGCTTTCTTGCATCATATGCCTCTACTAATGCTAATGCTAATGCTAATACTAAATAATTGAGTTGGGAGTCCACTAATGCATAAAATAAGGTAACTTTTGTTCTAAGATTTAACTTATTTATAATGTAGTAAAAAAAGTATACATAAATTCTCATTTTTTTGTACGAGTTTTTTATATGCATTACCCAACTTAGACTGTAGTCAATCCATAACCCAAGGTAACAATGATTTGAAACTTCTTCCACAGTTAGACATTTGAAATTCTGGTCATGTAGGCAATCATGTTTGTGCAATTTGATAGAGGGTTGAATGTCCAAGGTTTGATGAGGAGGCCTTATTACCGAAAATTTTGTTTTTTTCAAAGCTGAGTGCTAATTTATTATCCTGGAACCAAGTTTGTAAATGTATCGCATCCTGTTGTAAATCATTCTCCGATTTTTTAGGTTCTTTCCTATTGTATATAAGATTATATCATCTGCATAAATTTTTATAAAGGAGTTCTTAATTACTTCGAATGTGTCATTTATACAGAGGTTGAACATGATTGGCCCAGCATGTGTGCCCTGAGGTACTCCTCTCTTTACATTATAAGATTTTCCCTTTGTATTTTCTACTTCTACTGTTATTTTTCTCTTGGTTAAATAATTTGCTAGGAGTTGATTGAGTCTTCCCCTTATACCATATTTCAGTAATTTCTGTTGCAATATTGGGATATCAATTAGGTCATATGCTTTGGTCAAATCTATAAATAAAATCAATATGAAGTTATTGTTGCTTAAATGTAAGTTTAAAGAGTCTACTAAGTTCTCTAATAACGTCTGTGTGCTCTTGCTTTTCTGATATGAGAATAGAGAGTTGTTTAACAGTCAATATTGATGTAAATATTTGCTTATATGGGAAAATATATAATTTTCTATTATCTTATTTAAAATTGACTGTATTGTTATTGGTCTGTAATTGCAAAAGTCATCAGGTGGTCCCTTTTTATATATAGGAATTACCTTAAATGAGAGTAAATTTGTAGGATAGCTTCCCGACTCTAACATCCGTGCTATTAGCTCTACCAAGAGAACAGAGAACTGTTCTTTGTTTCTCTTTACCTCGGTTACTGTAATAGAGTCCAGTCCGTAAGATTTCTTGTTCTTTAATTGCTCTATAATTTTAAGAATCTCAGCATAATGTGGAGCTAAGACTAAACAAGAGTTCATTATCTGAGGAAGCCTATCTTGTTGAGTAATAATAATAATAATAAATAGAGGGTGTCTCAAAAATATTGGTACTAACGTTTAGGAGAGGTAGGTAACATCTAAAGGAATGTGCATCGCATAGGAACCCATAACCGGAAACGTCACGGAAAAGTAGTAGCAGAGGCACAAGAAACAGAAATGACAGAAGACAGTAATTAGTGGCAAACGTTTATTTGATATAATATTAACAATGGAGTACGAGATTAGCATTAGCATTAGTATTAGTAGAGGCATTTGATGCAAAAAAGCAAGCTTATGCAGCATCAGCCAAAAAAAAAAAAAAAAAAAAAACCACTTCCACTTCACCCCTCTGTTCGTTCGAAATACCTGTCCAGCTGAGCCTTAAACTTATTTAGGCTATCAACTTCCACGACAAGGGATGGAAGTCTGTTCCACCAACCAACCACCCGCTGGCTAAAGGCAAATTTCCGCACGTCTATCCTACATCTGTCTTTCCTCAATTTGAATTTATGCCCTCTCAGGTGATTATTCTGAGCGAGAGGAAGAATCCCATCAGCATTGAGCATGCTCAAACCATTCAAGGCTTTATACACCTCTATCAGATCACCACGCTGGTGCCTAGTCTCCAGACACTGTAATTTGCAAAACTTAAGCCTTTCTTCGTAAGAGCACCCCTTTGTTCCATTCACTAATCTTGTTGCTCTTCTCTGTACTCGTTCCAGCAGCTCTACATCCTTCTTGAAATGAGGCCTCCAGACCTGTATACAGTACTCAAGGTGTGGCCTGACCATTGCCTTATACAAGGAAATAATCACCTCCTTATCCTTGCTAGAAAAATTCCTATATATCATTGACAATACACCATAAGCTACTCTTGCAGCCCGTCTGCACTGCTCAGAGAACTTCATATCTGCCTGCACAACCACCTCCAGGTCCCTTTCATTCTCTACCACTGTCAGTGTAGTACCACAGAGTTGATACGTTGCTCTGGGGTTGCTATTTCCCATGTGTAGTACTTTAGATTTGTCAATGTTAAACTTCATTTGCCACCTCTCAGCCCATCTGCTCAACCTTTCCAGATCCTGTTGCAGCAGCATAGTGTCAGTAGTGTCCTTGACAACCCTGCCTACCTTTGTATCGTCTGCAAACTTTGACATTAAGCTTGATATGCCATCATCAATATCATTTATAAATACAGAAAACAATAATGGACCCAATACTGAACCCTGAGGGACTCCACTAATAACATTAGTCCACGATGAGCAGTGTCCATTGATTACCACTCTTTGTCTTCTCCCCCTCAGCCACCCCTTTATCCACAGCAGCAATTTGCCTCCAATGTCACACTGCTCCAATTTGTGCAGCAGTCGTCCATGTGCAACAGTATCAAAAGCCTTTCTAAGATCCAAGTATATAATGATGGATGCATTTCATGATGTTACAACAGATGCTCGAAGGTTCCACCATGAAACGCAATGCATGCGTGAGACCGATGCAACATGGATTGGTGGACATGGTCGAACACACCTGCAGTTTCTTTGACAGTGGCAGCAGCGCAGACGAGTCTCGCCACGAGATCCATTTCCGTTTCCACAGGCGATTCATACACGATAGATTTGAGGCCCCCCCACAGAAAGAAATCAAGGCTCGATAAATCAGGTGAGCATGCGGCCAGGCAACGGGTTCACCACAGCCAATCCATCGACGCCCAAAACACCTGTTCAAATGGTCACAAACACACCTTCCATAATGGGCAGGCACCCCATCATGTTGAAACCAAATGTTGCGTCTGACATTTGCTGGAACATCGTCAAGTAACCGTGGTAGAACTTGTTCAAGAAACGGGGTTCATGCAGGATGGTAATAGGTATGGGTCGACTAAGCAGTCACCGACCATACCTGCTCACACATTTATTGCGAAGTGATGTTGTGTTGCATGGGGACGCACACCGTGTGGGTTGTCGTGAGCCCACACATGAGCATTGTGCTGATTGAATAAGCCTTCCCGAGTGAAATAAGCCTCATCCGTGACCAAAACATAGGCTGGAAAATTCAAGTCTTGAACATTTTCTTGGAGAGACCACTGCGCAAAAGCTACACGTGCAGGATGGTCTTGGGGGAGCTGTAACTGAACCCTTTGGAGATGAAAGGGGTGTAAGGAATCGTTGTGCCAGACATACTGTACACTGCAACGAGACACTCCTAAGGCTGAGGCAATGGCACGTGTGCTGTAGTAGGATTATTCTGGACAGTATTCAACACACTTTCTTCCATGGCGGGAGTTCGCATCGAACGTGGTCTACCCACACTACTCCTGTTACCTCTAAATAACCCATAATCGCACAAATTTTGATACACACGCGCAAACAAACGGTTGTCCGATACATGTCTGTCTGGGAAGCGTTTTCCATAAATTCGTTGAGCGGCTCGTCCATTGCCCTCTGCTAATCCATACACTAGGTGCATGTCTGCCAGCTCACAGTTCGTATATCGATACATGCTCTTCGTGCAGCGACTGCTTGAATGAGTAAACCAGAAATTTTCCCTCTCGCGAACTGATGAACAGCACCGTCTACCGACTTACGGTGACGTTTCCAGTTATGGGTTCCTATGCGATTCACATTCCTTTAGATGTTACCTACCTCCCCTAAACGTTTGTACCAATATTTTTGAGACACCCTGTACAATAGATTGAACACTCGTTTCTTTAAGTGCTGAAAATTGGAGTAAAAGGTTAACTCGTTTTCTCTGTTTACAGGATAGCAAGGCTGTGATTTACAGTTATACCAGCTGTGAAAGATTTTACCCGAAAAAAGATGCTAGTGAGTGCCAAAAAAAAAAAAAAAAAAGAGAGAGAAGTGATAGGTAATTGGGTAAGTCTAAAGGGCATCCTGTTAAAAAGGTAATTGAACTTGCTGGTGTTTCAAAAAGAAAAGTAATGAGTTTTAAGGAATAGTATGAACAGAAATCAGCTGCAAAATTGTGGTCGATAGTTCCTACTAAGATATCGTGGCTGGCGACGAATATCACATCTGGTGATAAGCGAAAAACGATTCCAAACATGACAAAAACTTATATAAACAGTTATTGAAGGACGTTTAGCATTAGCATTAATATTCACTCCGTGGCTAAGTTAGTTAGTCTCAGGCGTAGATAGCAAGGTTTTTCTCCCCAGTAACTGGGGTTTTTCCGTCCAGCAAAACAACCATAGAACATACGCAATTTACAGACACAAATACGGGTTAATGTATTTAATTACGGGTAACCCTAAAATAATAATAATAATAATAATAATAATAATAATAATAATAATAATAATTAGCATTAATAGAGGCATACGATGCAAAAAAGCATCATCAACTTTTGCAGCATCAATCAAAAAAAAAAAAAAAAAAATCCCTTCCCATTTCACCCTTCCATTCGTTCGAAATGCCCGTCCAGCTCAGCCTTAAAATTATTTAAGCTATTAGCTTCCATAACAAAAGATGGAAGCCTGTTCCACCAATCAACTACCCGCTGGCTAAAGGCAAATTTCCACACATCTATTCTACAACTATTTTTCCTCAATTTAAAACTGTGCCCCCTAGGTTCTTAGTCTGAGCAAGAGGAAGAATCCGATCAGCATTTAGCTTGCTCAACCCATTCAAGACCTTATACTCGTTAATCAGATCACCTCGCAGGTGCCTGCTCTCCAGGCGCTGCAATTTGCAGAACTTAAGCCTTTCTTGGTAAGAGCACCCCTTTGTTCCCCTCACCAATCTTGTTGCCCCTCTTTGAACTCGTTCTAGCATCTCTATATCCTTCCTAAAATGAGGCCTCCAGACCTGTACACAGTACTGTAGTCAGCTGACCTTGTCAGTTGTCTTCCGAGAGAACAGTGCTAAGAGATTTGCACAGCTGAAGTACGGTTCCAAAAAAAAAAAAAAAAAAAAAAGAACAACTAACGGCTGCATGAAAAAGACCCCTTCTGATGTAGGCTTTAGACATAAAAACTGGCTTTTGACATAAAAACTGGCTTTTGGAAAGCTGTGATGTGGTCTGGATTCAAAATTTGCCTTTACCGTAATGATGCTAGGCACCAAACTCATAGGAGAAATAATGAGGCATTTCATCCCTATTGTGTGCAATGTGTCTTTCAGGTAGGTGGGGGATCAGTAATAGTTTGAGGATGTTTTAACTATTATGAACTGAGTTCTTTCAATGAAATATCAACCAGCATGAATCAGGCTGGCTGTATAATTCTGATCATCCAATTCTGGGTGATCAGGTTCTGACATTTGCTGAACATTTGAGGTACATTCATGATTTTGATACTCCTATATTCTTGGATGACGATTGTCTTGTTCACAAAACCCCTCGTGTTTTAAACTGGTATGAGGAACAAGAGGGAATGTTAAGAAATTTAAATTTGCATGCCAAGGCAGCAGATTTAAATCCTATAGAGAGCGATTTTTTGAAAGTAAAACACAACAACAACAACAACATCCACGTAATCTAAATGAACCATGGGATCAATTGTTTTGAGAATCACCAAATATTGATATATAAACTGTTTAAGGGGTTTAGTTGAAATCCTATTAACGAAAATTCATTAAATTTGCTTCAGGAGGGGATATACATTAGTACTATATTTTCTGGAGCATAAGGAGAATATATTTTTTTAAAAATGGAATATGTTGCCTAAATTCCCCCGCTTCTTATGGTGCGAGCGTGTCAAGCTTTCAGCATGCATGCCACCATCTCAGTTCTTGTTAGTGATACCACTACCGATGTGAAAAAAATAATAAATAAGTAAAAAATAAAATAAAATACTAATAAAATAAAATAACATAGAGTAAACGCAAAAATTACAGTGTAAATTCTACTGTTATTGCCAAAAAGTTATAACTTAAATTTCAGCGTAATGGGAACCCACAGTTCATGTTTATTGCTTTTTAGCATTAATTTAATGAACGTAAGACGATAATGAACTCCTCATGACATCGATTCTGTAATGATAAACATTTATTTGTCTACCTATATTAAATTTATTTTATAAACCTAAAATCGTTTCAATTTTTTAATTATAAGCCCTTAGCATATCAGTAATTTCTACCTATTGGGCAAAAATATTTGATCGAGCGGATCAGTGGAGGGTTATTAGTTTCCGTGGCTTGTTCCTCTTTCAGCGTGATATTGTAGCACCTACAAGAAAAAGTTAGCCAACCATGGTATTGCTTAGCATAGTGAGATTGTACACGTCTCATCAGAACTCGTTCTTTATTTCTTCGAAAAAAATAAAAAGAAAAAGAAAGAGAAAATATACATAGAATATTCTATCTAGAAATAAAACCCTTTTCTGGAAAGGATTACTGGGAATTACCATTGGACATTTATGGAATAGCCCTAATATGACATTTTTCCCCCTTCAATATATGAGACACTTATTACCCCCTCACTCCTCTCTTCTGCTCCTCACTGGGATCTAAATGCAACAACTTGAGCAGTGTGACCGACCAGTTCAAATTGCTGGTATTGGTAATTGCTTGATCCATGACCTTTGAGAATCAGTAACTCATTCTATAAATCAATGAGTCAATAGTGGGGAGAGAAAACATCCCTTTAGTGATAGATATTTCTGTGTTTCATTCAGTACAGTAATTTTAATTAGTTATAAATCTGTAGTCATAACGAAATGTGCACAAAACAGAAGACATTTTTGCACACTGAAACCTTGCTAACTATTTCTATGGTGGCTTCAAATGAACAGGACAACTAAAAGGCATTTTGGTCCTTTTTCAACCGAGAAAATATTCCATTACGTGTGAATTTGTATTTTAAATATATTCAATAAAATATGTTTCCAAAATTCTCTTTCTCAACATCTGGTGAGTATTAGAGAGAGAGAGAGAGAAGGGATCACCAAAAAAGCAAGAAATAAAAGTTACATATTTCCTGGATTATATTGAACCTTTTGGTTTGCGTGTAAATCGCTTCCCCTCTCCTCGAATAACCAGTACTACCGTTCAGGGGCAGGCAGAGGGTGCATATGCCCACTCTGACCAAAAATTTTAAATTAAAGAAAAATAACACAGGTGGCGTTGTGGAGCAAACTGTTACCGTTCGTTTGCTCCACAGAGAACACAAAGAAGTAAGATATACTGTATATGTTACTCTGTGACAGAGAGCTAAGTTATGTTACTACTGATATATTACTACTCTGTGGTTTGCCCCATCTACAATTTCCTGATTCATCGACATCTTCGATAAGCTGGCCGCCTGTTTCGATCTTGAACCAGATGTCTGGCTTCACTAAAAATTGTACAGAAAAACTATTTTAGACTCACTGATATCAAACTTAGACTTGTTATCTCCACTTTCAATTACCTTTTTACATTTTTATTTTATTTTATTTTATTCCATTGTTAAAGCCTTACTAGCTATTGCTATGTTACTTTTGTATTCATGATATTGACTTTATATATGCTGTATTTTTAAAAAACCTCCACCTGTCGAGATTTAAATAAAATGTTTTGCACTCATATTTGATTTATAATAAATAAATAGAAATACAAACAGTTATCATTTTATCACTTCAGAGAAATTTCACAACTTTGAATACCATATCTCTGTACTGTAGCTTTTAGATAAATGAAGTTATCTCAACGCATTTATCTTGATCTTGTTTCTGCAATGGATGGTGATGATAGGTCTGTATGTTACATGCGTCATATGATTTTCCCCCGGTTTTGTGCAAAGGGGCTAAATACGAAATCCTCAACCATTTGATTTGTTAGAGAGGAATATTGTAAACATTTCATTCTAGTAAAGATTATTTTTTTATACTTTAATGCATTTATAATTCAGTTGGTTTCATTTCAAATAAAAATGATTATATGAACATTACGGAAATAGAATGTTATCATATTATCTGCAAAAGTGTATGCTCTCTTATGGTAAGTACTGCTGAAATGGAAAGTGGATGTTGTGAAACGGGATATGTATCTCCTATTTGTAATTTTCGTTTACACGAAATACTTAAGTTTAGCGTGTAATTAGATTGTTTTGACACAAATGTCCGTCAGAACGAATTTTCCACACGGATATACTCGATTTATATTTGTTTCGCCGAAAGGAAAAAAAAAAAAAATTAACAGGGAGTTAGAACTTACGTCTTCCAACCCAAGACCTAATTTCTAAACACGTTAAAGAGAAAGTGTGTTTGTATTTATTTTTTGTTTGCATATATTTGTTGTACCTTCACAGATTTAGCTGCCCTGAAAAAGGAAAATGGGGAAATTTTCCTTTTGGGGAAAAAAAAATTGCTTGCAAACTTATTCACAGAAATTATTTTGATATTCACTGCAACACTTTTGATAAAATAGGGTTATTATTATTTTTTAATAAATATTGTTTTTTTACAAAATAGTGTTAGTATTAGTTTGAGTAGTGGTGAATGATGCAAAAAAGCAAGCTTGTGAAAGTATCAGTCAAAAAAAAAAATCCCATTTTGCCTATCCATCCCCCTTTTTTTTTTTAATTCTTGCAACAGCATCTCTCAATTTGGCAATTTTTTTTTTTTTTTTTTCCCTTGCTACACCACTTATCGACCAAATAAGTTTACAGGGATGGGATACATTTAAATAGCAGGAGCATATTAGCATACCATGCCACGTGCTTTGTGAATCATGGGCATCTGAAGTCTGATTAGTATTATTGTAATGACCTTCACCTTTACTTGCCTTCATTGCAAATCCCATTCACTTATGAAAACATTCAATGTGCCCTTGAAAATGTCAAGTCCAGAGAGGTTGAAAATATGAAAAGGACACCTATTGAAGTGTCCACACACATCTGTGTGGACACTTCAATAGGTGTCCTTTCCATACAATTTTGATAAAATAGGATTATTATTACACGAAATACTTAAGATTAGCGTGTAATTTTGGAGTGCCCATTTTGGAGAGCTCATTTAGCACAATTTCTAATACTTCTGGAAACAATTCAAACCTGAGTGTCAAAAACAAGCAGTGTCTATTAAGGGAGGTTTCACTGTATTTCCAGATTGTAAAATATTGATTATTTTGTACTGTGTCAGATTTTAAAGAAATATAGATTGTAAAGTTCCAGATTTTAGAGTTTACTGTAATAAGTAAGAGTGACATTTTAACATATGCATGTTTCCAAATTATTGTAAGTTGAGTGATTTAGAGATTTTAACTTAATTTAAAAGATTAGAATTTGAAGTTGTTCTAAATTAATAAAATATAATTTTCTTCCTTCCCTTACAGGCATGTTTAACATCAAAATTATAGTTGGGGACTACAGATGACATGAAATGACTCCAGTAATGTGCTAATATTTGTTGTACCTTTACATCAATGCTTTATTCAAAAGCTGAATCATTTTCTAATATAGTCAATGAGCAATAAGTTAAAAAAACGTTTGACATATGTCACTATTTGTCTTTACAACTTTTTCACTGGTGTGGAATATGGTAAGTAAATTTAGAAACACTAAGTATATATGATAGCCCAATTATTTTATATATATTAAATGTATTAGGATAAGGACATTATGTGTACATTATTATTAATAATTAGAAACACTAATAAACCATGAGAGTAACTTTAAAGTAGAATTTGTTTTTCAAAAATTCCAATAGTGTCTGTATTCATTTATATTTTTATTTCTGCATTAACCTGCATAATCAACAAATAAAATCAAGATTTTGTTCCTGCATAATACAATAAATTGTGTTTAATCATTGTTAAATTAACATTAGTAAGGAACCTGCCTGAATGATAGAAAGGTACCTACAGTGAATATGGCTGGGAAGAACATGAAGGAACTAATAGAAATGGGCCACCATCTACACTATTTATAAGACTGGAACTAAGGTGATGCACAATAAATAACAAAATCCTAAACTAATAGCAAGAAGGCAGATGTTCAGTCTTGGTGATGTCGTCAATGGACTATATGAATCTGTATGTAAAAGATATATATCAGGAGGGAAATATGCTCAAGATAAGACCTTGTGTTTTTGCTGGACTGCATTATATTTATATGATTGTAGTCTGATAGTTTAATGTTTTATTTGAAGCTAGTTTTGTTTATATATTTAGGACTTTTGTAATGTACAGTGGTATTGAAAGGTTAGTGCACAAAATTTTTGCTCTAAAGTTATACACATTCAGTTTTTATGAATTACAGTATTTGTCGGCTTATAAGATGCTGTGGCATGGAAGACTTACCCTAATTTTGGAATGGCACATTTAAGAAAAAAAACTTTTGAAGAAAATTTCTTGTTCATACAATGGAAATTTAAAATTAAATAAAAATAAAACCCAAAAGCCAATAAAGAAAAGTATATGATTATTACTCTTATTATTTCAGTATTATTCAACTTCAGATTCATTACTGGCTTGATCATTATTATCCTTAACATTAGCATTAGTAGGGCATGTGATGCAAGAAAGCAAGCTTATATAGTATCGGCCAAAAAAAGAAAAAAAAAAAAAAAACACCGTGCCGATTTCACCCATCCATTCACTCCAAATGTTTGTGTAGTTCTGCCTTGAATTTATTTAAGTTGCTGACCTCCACTACAACAGATGGAGGTTTGTTCCAACCTCCATCTGTTGACAAATTTCCACACATCTATTCTATAATTGTCTTTCTTCAATTTGAATTTATGCCCCCTCAGGTGAGTAATCTGAGCCAGAGGTAGAATCCCATTAGCATTGAGCTTGCTCAATCCATTCGAGGCCTTATACAACTCAATTAGATCACCTCGCAGGTGCCTAGTCTCCAGAAGTTGCAATTTGCATAACTTAAGCCTTTCTTGGTAACACCAACCCTTTGTTCCACTCACCAATCTCGTTGCACTTCTCTGTACTCGTTCCAGCAGCTCTACATCTTTCCTAAAATGAGGCCTCTAGACCTGTATACAGTACTCAAGGTGTGGTCTGACAATTGCCTTATATAAGGAGACAATCACCCCCTTATCCCTGCTATCAAAATTTCTGTATATCATTGAGAAGACACCATGAGCTACATTTGCAGTGTTTTTGCACTGCTTAGAAAACTTCATATCTGACTGCACAATTACTCTCATGTCTTTTTCATTCTCCACTACTGTGAGTGTAGTACCACCCAGTTGATATGTCACTCTGGGGTTACTGCTACCCGTATGCAGTACTTTACATTTGTCAATGTTAAACTTCAGTTGCCACCTCTCAGCCCATTTGCTCAACTTTTTCAGATCCATTTGCAGTAGTGTACTATCATTACTGCCATTAATAACTCTGTCAACTTTCACATCGTGTGCAAACTTAGACATTAACTCTGATCTACCTTCATCAATATCATTGATAAATACCGAAAACAACGATGGGCCGAACGCCAAACCTAGGGGACTCCACTAATTAGCATTAGTAGAGACACATGATGCAGGAAAGCAAGCTTATACAGCATCAGCCAAAAAAAAAAAAAAAAAAAAAAAAAAGGCCATTCCCATTTCACTGATCCATTCATTCTAAATGTTTGTCTAGTTCTGCCTTGAATTTATTTAAGCTATCAACTTCCACAACAAAAGATGGAAGTTTGTTTCAGCTGGCTGAATGCAAACTTCCACACATCTATTCTACAACTGTCTTTACTCTATTTGAATCTATGCCCCCTCAGGTTTGTAATCTGAGCAAGAGGAAGAAGAAGAAGAGTCCCATTAAAATTGAGCCTGCTCAACCCATTCAAGTCTTATACACCTTGATCAGATCACCTCGCAGGTGCCTAGTCTCCAGAAGCAGCAATTTGCCAAATTTTAAGCCTTTCTTCACAAGAGCATCCCTTTGTTCCCTTCACCAGTCTTGTTGCCCTTCTTTGTACTCATTCTAGCCACTCATTAAAATAGTTAAAATTCCCCATTATAAGAGATTCTGATTTACTGGCCCACTCTATTGGTGGAATGCAATGTTGAGTGTGTTTGGTGTGACATAAGCACTGGAAAAAGAAAAATGAGAGTAGGTGTGTGTTATAGGCCTAATGAATCTGATGAGTATAATGAGCAATTGTGCAGAGAAATAGTGGGCCAGTAAATCAGAATGTCTTATAATGGGGGATTTTAACTTTCCAGATATTGACTGGAACTTGTGGGTTGGTCACTCGCACACTAGCAAGACTTTTTTGGATTTATTGGATGACTGTTTTCTATAGCAGTATGTTCGAGAGGCAACCAGAGGGAGTAATACTCTTGATCTGATTATCAGCGATGATTATTTGTGCATTTAGAATTTGCAGATAAAGGAACCACTGGTTGACATTAATCACAATGTACTGATATGGGAATTAGTTAAAGATGTAACTACCATCAAGGCTAAAGGGAAGGGCTTTTGCTTTCGTAAAGATGACTACAGGGGTCTCAGACAGTTTTTAAATTCTGCACAGTGGAATCAACTGATGATGTTACCAACTTCGAATTCTAAATCGGAAGCCTTCAGGGACTTAATCTTGGAGACTACTAGACTTTTCATTCCAACTAAGAAATACTGTTCAAGGTTCAGGCCTAAATGTATGTCAGATGAATTAATGAGTCGCGTGGCACAGAAGAAAAATGTATAGGATGGATATATGAATTATCAGGTGACACAGAAGCCTATGATAGATATAAGCTTGTCTGTAATCAAGTCACAAAGGAGGTTAGGCAGGCGAAGGCAGATTATGAGAAATTTTTTTGGCAAAGAATGCAAAGAAAAACAGCAAAGAGTTCTTTACTTATGTAAACTCTAGAAGAAAAGGGATGAATCAGATTGGGCCACTTAACATAGATGGGTTGACTATTGATGATCGTGGTCAGGTAGCTGATAAACTGAATGAGTATTTTGCATTTACATTCACACGAGGAGTTATTCAATGAGGGGAATGCCAGAAGTTTATCAAACTCTAATAGGGAGCTAAGTGATTTTGTAATAACTGAGAGCAAAGTGGAGGAGAAATTATTGAAGTTAACCATGAGGAATGCACCTGGGGTGGACGGGATCTATCCAGTTATATTAAAGGTGGCAGCAAAGGGAGTAAGCAAACCCTTAGCCATAATTATGAGAGCTTCCTTGGACTCAGGGGAGGTCCCCATGGACTGGAGGTGTACAAATGTTATCACCAATTCACAAAGGTGGTTCAAAAGGTAACACAAGTAACTATAGACCTGTTAGTTTAACTTGTGTTCCGGGGAAAATAATGGAGTCACTGGTTAAAGAAGCATTGCAGGATCATCTAGACAAGACTGCACACAGCATGGGTTTGTTAAATGGAGGTCTTGTCTGACCAGTTTGATTGGATACTATGATGTGGTCACAAAGGAACAGAAAATCAAAAATAATTTTGAGATCACATACAGGCAGTTCCCGCTTTATGAGTTTTCGGTTTGAGTTCCCAGGTTTACAAGTTTTTTTTTTTTTTCCAAGTATCAAGTATCAACAAAATCAAAAATATGAACATTAATTGCAAAAAATGAATGTTAAACATTCATAAATACCACATTTCAAACCAGGTGCATAGCTATACAATACAGTGTACCCCGCTTTATGATATTAATTTATTACCATTGTAATGTGAACCCAATAACACATTTGTTTTTTGGTAATTCATTCCACGAACTCAGAAGTTCAAATTTTTGCTATATAACTCCCTAAAAGGTCGTTTATATAGTGTAAATTGTATTAGCTACCAATTCAAATCGTTATCATATGTTATAAGAACCAGTTTTGAATGGCTTTGTGATATTTTTCTAAAGCACAATTCTGGAAGTCATGACCATAAAACAATAAAAACAATTTGCACTTTCCAGTTTATTATTCTGTTACTGCAAGCAATTATAAACAGATAGTAAACTTGATGTTATTGCATTTGTGAAAATACTGATAGCTGTAATTGTGTGGGTTTTTACGTTATTAAGGTGAATATTTATGAATATTCAATTGTATAAAAACATAAATAAATTTTCAGAATCTTCTCTTCATTCCTTTTTTTTTTAGCTTCGTAAACTTGTTACTCTGTGCAAATCGTGTTAGTTGCAATTTGTGCATTCCGATAAAAAATGCTTATGCATGCAATTGAAATTTATAAAGAAAAGAGAAGATTATCTTGGAAATAAATGTCTCTTGAAGCATTTCTGAAGAAGACGATTCCTTGTGCAACAAACCAACAAGTGCCGAGCCAATAATGAGCGATCAATGAGTGTGCATTTAGTCGATGATGATGAATAAACATTCTTTAACATTTATAAGTCATAAATAATTTCTCTATTATTATAATTTGCTTGATTTTAAAGGCTGCGTTTTAATTTCTTTAGATAAATCAATCATTGTTTAAACATAAACTAATTAGCTAACTAATTTCATTGTTCATAACATAAACTAATTAGCTAACTAATTTCATTGTTCATAACATAACCCCTATTTTTAACATTATGTCTATGGGAAATAAATTCCCGCTTTACAAGTGCATGCTAGGAACAAATTAACTCTTAAAGTCAAGAACTACCTGTACTTGGATTTCAGGAAAGCTTTTGATACTGTTGCACATGGAATGCTGCTGTACAAATTGGAGAGGTATGGCATTAAGGGTAAGTTGCTACAATGGATAAAGGGATGGTTGAGTGGGATGGCAGAGAGTGGTAATCAGTGGACACTGCTCTTCTTGGATAAATGTTATTAGGGGAGTTCCCCAGGGTTCGGTGCCGGCCCATTGTTGTTTTGTGTATTCATCAGTGATATTGATGAAGGTATATCAGGATTAATGTCGCAAGTTTGCAGATGATACAAAGGTTGGCAGGGTTGTTAACAACAGTAAAGACAGTATGCTACTCCAACTGGATCTAGATAAGTTGGGCAAATAGGCTGAGAAGTGGCAACTGAAGTTTAACATTGACAAATGCAAAGTACTGCATATGGGTAGCAATAACCCAAGACAAACGTACCAACTGTGTGGTACTACACTCAGGGAAGTGGAAAGTGTAAAAGACCTGGGGCTAATTGTGCAGTCAAATATGAAGTTTGCTGAGGAGTGCAGATGGGCTGCCAGATCAGGTCATGGAGTCTTGTCAATGATATACAGTAATATCCCAACTTATGCAAACTCAGAGTTACGCGGTTCTTGATTTTTTCGTTCAGTGTATATCTAAAATTAGCTTACCAGTGATTTGGAAGTCAAATCATAAAGCTTGGATGACAGCTTCCGTTTTTGAGGACTGGTTTGGTCAACATTTCATACCCGAAGTCGAATGTTATTGCAAGTCTAAACAGATTCCATTTAAAGTGATGCTTCTTAATGACAATGCACCCGGTCACCCTCCTGCCACCCTAATTTTGACCCACGTGTGAAAGTTGTGTTTTTGCCTCCAAAAACAACTAGCTTGCTTCAACTGATGGACCAGGAAGTCATCAAAACATTCAAGGCTTACTACACGAGGCGTATGTTTGCACGTCTGAACGAAGCTATGAGACAAAATAGTGAGATATCTGTTAAAGACTTTTGGAAACAATTCATGTTTTAGATGCCGTAAGAATCATTGAAGAATCTTGGGATGAAATTCACAAAAAAACATTGAATGGTGTCGGGAAGAAACTGTCCATTTTTTTTCAAAAACAAGACGAAAACAACACCAGAAACTGATCATGTATCTTGCCAGGCAATTAGATTTGGAAGTCAATGGTGATGATGTCAACGAGCTGTTGAATTCACATAGATAGGAGCTGACAATGAATGAGCTCAGAGATGCGTGAGCAAAACGCCACTGAAATATCCGACACTTCAGACTCAGTTCCACCAGAAAAGCACATGACAATTGCATGTTTGACAGAAAGGTCTCAGCTCAATTGAAAAGGGCTTAAAAATTTTAGAAAACGTAGACTCCAACGAAGAATGCATTATAGCTACAAAGCAAGGAATAAAAAAATTATTAGCTTGCTACGAAGAAATTCTGCGTGAAAAAAAGAAGGCGCTGTGTCGTCAGACGAATTTGTTAATTTTATGAAGCCATCGACATCGAAATAACTTTTTTACGTAACTCATTTATTTTTTAATACATATTTTGTATTAATATGTATAAATAACTACAATTTTATTAAATATTTTTCTTCTAAACTAGTGTTTTTGTTAGTCCTTGGTACCAATTAAACAAAATTTATATGTATTTATATGCAAAGTTGTACTCCAACTTACGCGAATTTGACTTAAGCGATTTTCGTCGGACCCACCTATTGCATAACTTCAGGGTATTACTGTATAGGAATTTTGCTTGCAGGGACAGGGAGGTGATTATTCCATTGTACAAGGCAATAGATTGGTGAGGGGAACAAATGGGTGCTCTTACCAAGAAAGGCTTAAGTTCTGCAAATTGCAGTGCTTGGAGAGTAGGCACCTGCGAGGTGATCTGATTGAGGTGTATACAGCCTTGAATTGGGTGAGCAAGCTGAATGCTGATGGGATTCTTCCTGTTGCTCAGATTAAGAACCTGAGCAGACACAGATTCAAATTGGGGAAAGACAGTTGTATAATAGATGTGCAAAATTTGCTTTTAGCCAGGGGTGGTTGATCGGTGGAACAAATTTTCTTCTTTTGTTGTGGAAGTTGATAGTCTAAATAAATTTTAAGGCTGAGCTGGGCAGACATTTTGAATGCATGGAGGGGTGAAATGGGATGTTTTTTTTTTTTTTTTTTTTTGGCTTATGCTGCATAAGCTTGCTTTCTTGCGAAAAACGAAAGCCAAAATCTTAAAAAGCTTTATATTTAAATTTACAGTAAATCAAACAAAACAAAATAAGTGTGATTATACAAATAAAATCTTACTGATAATAAAATACTGAATTAAGATAGGATAAAACAAATGTAGTTTACAGTGAATGTACAAATAAAACGATAATAAAATACTGAATTAAAATACAATAAAATATACTAGCTTAAAAGTGCTAAAATAACTGAAGCTTTCAAAGGCTTCTGCCTTCTTCCTCAACAGTGCACTTCTATTCTGCGGTGCCTCATTAAATACCAGCAGGTTCACAGTGCGTGAGACGCACTGTGAACATGTTGGAACTGGAAGCGGCTCGGGAGCGTTCCAGGCAAAAACGTTCATCCCCTCCAACGAAGTAGTCATCACTGATCGGACACATAGATTTTGGGACCGCAAGTGGCTCGAGAGCCTACGAATTAGTTGTATTGAGAATAATATAAATAGAGACAGGGGTACATGCATTCATCCCCTCTTTGAGGTGGTAATCCTTGGAGGGGATGAATGTTTTTGCCTGGAACGCTCCCGAGCCACTTCCGGTTCCAACATGTACGGGAACAGTACGTGTTTGCGTGAGGCGCACTGTGAACCTGCTGGTATTTAATGAGGCACCGCAGAATAGAAGTGCACTGTTGAGGAAGAAGGCAGAAGCCTTTGAAAGCTTCAGTTATTTTAGCACTTTTAATCTAATATATTTTATTGTATTTTAATTCAGTATTTTATTATCATTTTATTTGTACATTCACTGTAAACTACATTTGTTTTATCCTATCTTAATTCAGTATTTTATTATCAGTAAGATTTTATTTGTATAATCACACCTATTTTGTTTTGTTTGATCTACTGTAAATTTATTGTAAATTTAAATATAAAGCTTTTTAAGATTTTGGTTTTCGTTTTTAATTCAATGGTTGGTGAGAAACGCTAAAAATCATAGTATGAATATACCCAACCCCAGAGGCCTATTTGAAGAATATATACTACCTTATAAAAAGTAACTGGACACACACTATTCTATGAAACAAAATGAAAAGAAAAGCATTCAAAGAACTAATCTTGGAAGCTACCAGGCTTTACATACCAACTAAGAAATATTGTTCAAGTTTCAGGCCTAAATGGATGTCAGATGAACTAATAAGACATATGGCAGAGAAGAAAATGTATGGGATACATACAAATTAATGGGTGACATGGAAGCCTATGATAGATATAAGTTGGTCTGTAACCAAGTCAAAAAGGAGATTAGGCAGGCAAAGGCAGATTATGAGAAATCCTTGACAAAGGATGCAAAGAAAAACAGAAAAGAGTTCTTTACCTATTTAAACTCAAGAAGGAAAGGAATAAATCAGATTGGTCCACTGGATATTGATGGTTCGACAGTTGAGGATCCTGCTCAGGTGGCTAACAAACTAAACGAGTATTTTGCATCTACATTCACACATAAGGAGTTATTCAGGAAGGGGAATGTCGTAGGTGAAGTAAACATTGGCAGTGAGCTAGATGATTTTGTAATAACTGAGAGGAAAGTGGAGGAGAAATTGTTGAGGATAAACATAAAAAAGGCACCTGGGGTGGATGGGATCTATCCAGTTATATTAAAGGAGGCAGCAAAGGAAGTAAGCAAACCCCTAGCCATAATTATGAGAGCTTCTTTGGACTCAGGAGAGGTACAAATAGACTGGAGATGTGCAAATGTAACCCCAATTCACAAAGGAGGATCAAAGGCTGACACAAGTAATTATAGACCTGTTAGTTTAACTTCTGTTCCAGGTAAATTAATGGAGGCACTGGTTAAAGAAGCACCGCAGGATCATCTAGACAAGAATTCAGTTATAGCTCAGACACAGCATGGTTTTGTCAAGGGAAGGTCTTGCCTGACCAATTTGATTGGATACTAGGATGTAGTCACAAAAGAACTGGATGCAGGGAATAACTTTGATATCATATATTTGGATCTTAGAAAGGCTTTTGATACTGTTGCACATGGAAGACTGCTGAGCAAATTGGAGCAGTGTGGCATTGGAGGCAAACTGCTGCTATGGATAAAGAGATGGTTGAGTGGGAGAAGATAGAGAGTGGTAATCAACGGTCACTGCTCATCGTGGACAATTGTTATTAGTGGAGTCCCTCAGGGTTCAGTGTTGGGTCCATTGTTGTTTTCTGTATTTATAAATGATATTGATGATGGTATATCAAGCTTAATGTCCAAGTTTGCAGATGATACAAAGGTTGGCAGGGTTGTTAAGGACACTAATGACAGTATGCTGCTGCAACAGGATCTAGAAAAGTTGAGCAGATGAGCTGAGAGGTGACAAATGTAAAGTACAGTAAACCCCCGCTATTCGCGGGGGTTACGTTCCTGAGAAATGTCGCGAATACCGAAAACGCGAATACTGAGTTATGGCTCCCATAGTAATAAAGGGGTTCCGTTCCAAAGTATGAAATATATAAGAAAAACTAGTCTAAAATTTTGCCTATGTATGTATTATATGTACCTTCATAATATGACTATGTACATAGACAGTACATAGTGAAATGTAAGCATATGGCATCGAAATGAAAATAAGAAACAATTTAATATTAAATGTAATATTTATTAGAAATTTCAAACAAATCTCTCAAACCAGAGCCTTTGCTAGCAAAAAAACTTATCCCGCCTGTGCTATCACCAGTTTCGCTAAAGTGTTGATAAAGGAGATTTGCCTTTTCACGAATGATGTGTGAACTTAACGGAATTTTATTTTGAGTTCGGTCTTCTATCCACAGATTGAAAGCCTTTTCCATTTTTTCTAATTTAACATCACGAGTTACAGAGCAAATTTTTGAAGCAATTAGCGCGTTTTCACGGACACTACGGCGGATTTTTTCTGATTTTTTGATTGATCCGTTGACTCATTGATTTTATAATGTTTTGCCACTGAGACACTTTCACCATTAGAAATTTTATCTAATAACTCAATTTTATTCGCTAATGTCATCACCTTCTTTGATATTTTCACATTTCTCTTGTTATTCGTAGCCATATTTTTGTAGGGGTTAGAAAGAACTTGTCCACAATAAAGTCCCTTTGTTCCGTTAACACACTCGAAAAAGTCTGTTTTACACTGCAAAACGGTATATTTATCATTTTTTAAGATATCAATTTATAAATTGATAAATTTATTCAATTTATAAGCATATAAATTAAAAGCAAACGACGAAACCTTCCATGACAAGCGCATAACACATACCGAACGAGGATTAGCGAGAAACATCCATGCTCGTGATTTTGTCACCCCTCTTCCCCCACCCACTGAGCGCTGTTTTGACCGGGAAAGATAATTTTAGCCACGCCCATGTTTTTTTATGGTGGAAAATATTCACAGCGCATTAAAATTCACATTTTTTTAGGTTTCATTTTATATTAAATCGGCGATCGCGAATACGCGAAACCGCGAAAACAGATACCGCGAATAGCGGGGGTTTACTGTACTACATATGGGAAGCAGTAACCCCAGATTTACCTATAAACTCTGTGGTACTACCCTGACAGTGCTAGAGAATGAAAAGACCTGTGGGTAATTGTGCAGGCAGATATGAAGTTCTCTGAGCAGTGCAGATGGGCTGCAAGAGTAGCTCATAGTGTCTTGTCAATGATATACAGGAATTTTTCTAGCAGGGATAAGGAGGTGATTATTCCTTTGTATAAGGCAATGGTCAGGCCACACCTTGAGTACTGTATACAGGTCTGGAGGCCTCATTTGAAGAAGGATGTAGAGCTGCTGGAACGAGTACAGAAAAGGGCAACAAGATTAGTGAATGGTACAAAGGGTTGCTCTTATGAAGAAAGGCTCAAGTTTTGCAAATTACAGTGTCTGGAGACTAGGCACCTGCGAGGTGATCTGATTGAGGTGTATAAAGCCTTGAATGGTTTGAGCATCCTCAATGCCAATGGAATTCTTCCTCTTGCTCAGAATAATCACCTGAGAGGGCATAAATTCAAATTGAGGAAAGACAGATGTAGGATAGATGTGCAAAAATTTGCCTTTAGCCAGCGAGTAGTTGGTTGGTGGAACTAATGCTTATGCTAATGTATCTGTGTGAGTGTCCACATGCGTATGTGGGTATGTGATTGTATGTTTGTGAGTGTAAGTACAAATGTGTTAGTACATGTATATATTGGTACCTCTGTAGCCAGGTGGGAAGGAGCAGCAGTGCGTAGCACACGTTTCTTCATTAGACCGGGGTTCGAACCCGTCACCACCAAATACGGAGGATGCTGAAAGGTCAGGGAATGACCACCGCATATTCGCAAAGCAATATGGCCTTAGTTGCTAATGCTCCTAGAAAAAAACTAAAAATAACATGTATATATATTAATTTGAAGTTTGTTGTAGGTGGAAAATGAATCCACTTAATCTGCAACAAAAAGAAAGTGTCTGTCCCTGTCCTATTCAGGGTACTGAGTGGAATAAATGTCTGAACATAGGGATTGCATGAGAATGCCCATTAAGTACTTAATGTGTTAAATTGTACCATGAAGAATATGCATATATATAAATAAAAAAATTCAACTCCTCAGTTGTTAAAATGTGTATGAATGACAAGTCATCTGTGTAAACTTGTGATGCCTGAGTGAATGCTTGTGACCAGTTTAGAAAAATAATAAATTAAAAACAAAAAAAGTGTGTATTTCTTAGTATATGCTATCTATATTTAGGTGGTAACTGTGTAAAGTCTGGTTGAAAGATGATGGATGTAAGGTGGCAAATAAGTGAGAGAAAGCAATGCCATGGTCAATTAGTTTGTTTGCTCTTAAATTTATGATAGGCACATATATGGCATATGCAGTCATTAATCAGTATGGCATATGCAGTCATTAATCAGTCCAAACCAGATTTTGAACAGGCTAAGAGTAGAAAACTTGCTTCTTGCCCTAATGGTAGCCAAGCAATTCTAGTCTCTTGCCAAAGCTATTGGCTACAACTTTTTCCCATCTTTGCTCCCACCTCTTTCAAAACGAGATGGGTCTGTTGTCACTTCAGCCAAGGATAAAGCTGACCTTCTAGCATCCCATTTTTCTTCCAACTCATGTATTAATGATCTTGGTAAAACACCTCCCACCATTCTGAACACGTTCCATTCAATGGCTCGTGTGGTCTTCCGTCAAAAGGATGTCAGAAGGATTTTGACGAATATTGATGCTAAGAAAGCTCCAGGTCCTGATGGTATTTCTCCACTTGTTCTCAAAACCTATGCCCCTGTTCTTTGCCACCTTTTTTCACTTTCTTATTCCAAAGGTGTTTTTCCTTCTGCTTGGAAATTTGCGCATATCGAGCCAATTCCTAAAAAGGGTGACAAGTCCCTCCCATCCAATTATCATCCCATTGCAATTACTTCTACTCTTTCTAAAGTAATGGAGAAATCAATTAAATGCCAACTCTTAAACTACCTAGAAACCTTCCGTCTGATCAACGATCGCCAGTATGGATTCCGTCAGTGTCAATCCACTGGTGATATTCTGGCTTATGTTACCCATTTATGGACAAATTCAATGGAAAAGTTTGATGAAACACAAGCAGTTGCTCTTGACATCTCAAAGGCTTTTGACCATGTTTGGCATAAAGGTCTTCTAAACAAGCTTCCATCTTATGGTTTGCCAACTGTTTTTTGTAATTGGTCATCCGGTTTTCTCTCTGATCGCTCACTGAGGGTGATGGTAGATGGCTCTCTGTCTTCTAACTTCTCCACTAATGCTGGTGTCCACCAAGGTTCAGTTCTTTCCCCCCCTCTTTTCCTCTTGTATATTAATGGCCTTCTTCCATCGACTGTAAATCCTATCCATTGTTTTGCGATGATAGCACATTGCATTCCACTTTCCATTTTGAGAAACCTTGTCCTGTTCAATCAGCTTCAACTTCTCGAAAATCTGCTACCAATTCCTTAAATGCCAATCTCCAGGTAATTCTCCAGTGGGGCAAAGACAACTTAGTTGATTTCAACCTTTCTAAAACTCAGTCTTGTCTTATATCTCTCAAAAAGGATTCTTCTGCTCCTATGCTTATCTTTGGTGATACTCCGATTTCTAGGCAAAGTTATATATCTCTTTTGGGGATTACCCTTACTTCTAATTTCTCTTGGCACAAGCACATTACAAATATTGCTTCCTCTGCATCTAAAAAACTTGGTTTTCTCTTTCGCTCTTGGCGTTACTTTTCTTCCAAACAGCTGCTCACTCTGTATAAATCGCAAATCCGCCCTGCCATGGAATATTGTTCCCACATCTGGGGTTGTGCCCCCAAAACCTCTCTCAGGCTTCTAGATTCCATTCAGAAGAGGGCAGTTAGGTTGATTAATGACTCCTCTCTAACAGAGTCTCTCCACTCACTGTCTCATAGGCGTACTGTTTCAGCTGCATGCCTTTTCTATGGATACTTCCATGGGCACTGTTCTGAATTGGCTTCTATAATTCCCACTCTCTCTTTCAAAACAGTTTAAACATGTGCTGCCATCAGCCAACTTCCATTTTCTGTTCAACTTCAAATTCACAGAACCAACTTTTCATCTTCCTTGTTTATTCATTCAACTGCCGTTTTCTGGAAGAACCTTCCTTCATGCATATTTCCTTAAAATTACAGTCTACAGAAGTTCAAGTCTAATGTCAACAAATATTTTCTTTCATCTTCTCAACCTTTAATCAAATCACAGTACTAAGTACTGTATGTTCTAGTACTTCTCATGTTTGGAATTTTCATTAAAAAAAAAAAAATGTATATATATATAAAAATGTGCCATTGTCTGTGCACAAGTATGACAGGTGAGAGAGTGATCAGAGTACATGTAGAGTGTGCATTTATTCTGACAGGCCCCCTAAATTAGTTGCAGTAGGGGCAGCCTACTTAAGAACTCCCCTCTGAAGAGAACATGCCTCCCCTCTTCAGAGGTATGGCATGGGATCTGCTGACACTGGCTGCAGCTGGTCTGGCGAGTGGTGGTGTTTCTTACCACAGGGCACTCTGACCCTATGACTTTACTCCCATTCTGAAACCCACTTCCCTCACCTCCCATCGAAATATTTTGCCTGGTGGCCCCTACCACCCCAAATCTTCCTCTATTGTTAACACTCCCTCCCTGTGGAGGATGGGTGTCCCTCTATCCCTTCAACTTCTGTTTCCATTTGAAAATCTTGCTACCATCCACTTTTCTTTTCTTCATCTATACTTCCCTATTCAAACTGTCTTCCCAGTACTCCTTTCCAACAAAAAGTTTTTTTTTTTTTTTTTTTTTTTTTAGAGGCCCTCCCTGTCAAGCTTTGGTAACCCCAGGCTTCACCCAGCCAGAGAACCTCACAGTCTGCAACCTGGAGCAGTGTGGCATTGGAGGCAAACTGCTGCTGTGGATAAAGAGATGGTTGAGTGGGAGAAGATAGAGAGTGGTAATCAACGGTCACTGCTCATCGTGGACTAATGTTATTAGTAGAGTTACAAAATAGTTTGTTTACACTGGCCCACCATCTTGTAGTGTTGGACATGCATTGCGGGGGTTCCAGTTTACAGAGGCCTTTACAAAGTATGCATTGCAACTCAGAGTGTGCTAGAAAAGTGGATGCCAGAAGTTTATCAAATGCTAACAAGGAGCTAAATGACTTTGTGGTTACTAAATGGAAAGTGAAGGAGAAATTGTTGAAGATGGTCACAAAAAATTCACACGGTGTGATTGAATCTATCCAGTTATATTAAGGGAGGCAGCAAAGGAAGTAAGCAAACCCTTAGTCATAATTATGAAAGCATCCTTGGATTCAGTGGAGATCGCTATGGGCTGGGGATGGGCTAATGTATCCCCAATTCATAAAGGGGAATCAAAAGGCAGCATAAATAATTAGAAACCTGTTAGCTTAACATCTGTTCCAGGGAAAGTAATGGAATCATTGGTTAAAGAAGTAATATAGGACCGCCAGGACAAGCATACAATTATACTTCAATCACAGCATGGATTTGTTAAGGGGTGGTCCTGTCTGACCAATCTGATAGGTTAGTATTATGATGCAGTGGCCAAGGAACTGGATGCAAAAAATAATTTTAGCATCATATACTTAGATTTCAGGAAGGTTTTTGATATTATTGCACATAAATGACTGAAGCAATGTGGCATTAAGGGCAAGTTACTGCTATGAATAAAGTGATGGTAAAGTGGGAAGACAGATAGTGGTTATCAGAGGGCATTGATCTTCTTGGACTAATGTTAGAACCCTTGGGAACTCCACTTTAGTGGAGTTCCCCAGGGTTCCGTGCTGGGCCCGTTATTATTTTCAATATTTATGAATGATATTGATGAAGGTATATTAGGCTCAATGTCTAAGTTTGCAGATGATACAAAGGTTGGGAGGGTGGTTAATGACATTAATCAGCGTGAGCTACTGCAACAAGATCTATGAAAATTGCATTGGTGGGCTGAGAAATGGCAGTTGAAATTGACAAATGTTAAATTGCATTGTGCTGCATATGGATAGCAGTAACTCCAGAGTAACTTATCAACTGTGTGCTACTACGCTCGGCAGCGCTGGCCACAAGCATGTTCAACTGGTTTTGTTGAACACGGCCCCATGCTCAAATGTACTAAATAATAATATCATCTGCGTCTTTTCCGCATTTTCTGTCAACAAGCTTACCGCCGTCTAAATATCTAGTTACCACATTATCATCTCTAAGAGCACTTGTGCGAGTTAACTTGAAAATTACTCTGAGCATATACTTCATTCTCAGCGTGTATGTTTCATTTGATATGGAACGTTTAAAATAGTCCGTAGAACAAAGAAAATTTCCATATAACGAATGGATTACAAGACATTTAACTGGAAACACATTGTTCGCACCTCTGGCCTTCACGCAATTGAGGTAATTAGTGTTGCTGCTGCTAAGCATGAATTAAGAGTTAAAGGGAGTACCATTCTGCAACTTAGTAGTATTGGTAAAAGTTATCCAATCACCTGTCCCACATACCCAGAATTTGCACTGGTTATCTGGTTAATGTTTGCCAGTATTCAACACAGCAAACAAATAATTCATTTGAAATAAATACAGTACGTGAAATTGCAGACTGACGTTAATTCGCTTATTACCTTGGATCTGTGTTTCATATTTATATTTCGCAGTTACAAAATAGTTTGTTTACACTATATATTTCAATTTTGTTTTCAAGGTAAATAATTTTTATAATGAAAAATATAACAATGTGAAACTTATTTGTTAGCATTGCTTATGAATATCACGAAACTTACCTCCTAATCCGTATTGATGATGATGGTAAAATATGATGAAGAAATTAAAATGGGAAATTTTTTCTCCTTGGGAAAAAAGTGCACTGTTTTTCTGTGATTTAGAATTTAAAAAGTTTATTTCCAGCTTTTCAGAATGATTTTGTTGTTTTTGTTTGTTTGTTGTTTCATATCATATGTGAGATATATTGTAATTCTCTTTTTCAATAAATTAATAATAATTATTTAAGCCATATTTTATTTTTTAATCTAAGTATTTTGGGGTAGAAAATTTGATTTCGTTTACTGGTAGACATAGGGTCACAGCGGCCCTGTGTTTTGTAAAATATTAAAATCGTTATAAAGAATAACAAGTCATTATTATTGTATCATATCATTTACTAAAGTGATATTATAAATACTAAAATGTGTAATATTTTAAAATACTCTTTTTTTTTCCTTACCACAATTGATTGTTCTTATGCTATGTAGGTACCCTGATAATTTTTAAGAAATTAATATTTATAAAGACAAAAAATTTACATGATATAAATATCTTTATAATAACAGAAACAGACTTAATAATTTATATAATATGAAAATATTTTATTTTCACCTTAATAGCTTATAAATTAAATTAATTATTTTGAAATTTAATTATATCTTAGTTACTGTAAAATATGAAAAAAAAATTAAAAAATCCCTATTTTGTAATAGGGATTTTTTAATGAATTAGTGAGTGTCTCTGTTCCCATTTAATATCTCTCTCTCTTTTGCATATCCAGATGTGGCAAATTTGCAAGAGCAGTAAGTAGAATACACTCAGATTCCATATGAATAAGTGCAGTGGCAGTCCTAGGTAGGGGTTAAAGAGGCTGTACCATCACTTATAATCAAATAAATGTACATTTTTACAGCAAGGAGCCCAACACTGACCCTTGTCCACAAAGAGCAATGGCCATTTATAACCACTCTTTGTCTCCTACCACTTGACCATCCCTTTATCCATAGTAGTAACTTGTTTCTAATGCTACATGCCCCTAATTTATAAAACAGTTATGTATGGTGCAGTGTCAAAGACTTTGTAATTAATCAGGTAACTTTGTAGTTATCTGATTAACTGTGAAAAGTAATTTTGATTAACTTCATAGTAGTATCAATCTGATTAACTTCATAGTAGTATCAATCTGATTAACTTCATAGTAGTATCAATCTGATTAACTTCGTAGTAGCTAATCAGATTGGTCAGTCAAGATCTCTCCTTAGTAAATTCATGCTGATTGCAGTATGGCTCCATTCCTATCGACTGTCTCAAAAATAAACTTTATTATAAGAGGAATACAATGTAGAAATGTATTCACAATGAAACTACTGTTGGAGCAGGCTACTGACATTGCCAACACAATTTGCATTTTGCCATTGCAAGTGTCAGAACAGTTGTTGAACTCAGATATTGATTGACATGTTGATTTAGACCAGTGAGCACATGATGTGAAAGCAGGTCATCAATAGTTTTAATAGACTCTTTATTAATCTTTGCTATTATTTCCTTTTAATGTTCATTAATTATAATTTTTTTTACCTTTTTTTTCATATATTGTGTGCAATTTGGATTAATTTCATTAGACTAAAAAAAATAACGTGCAATACCTGTGTGAATTGTTATTTCATATATGTATTTTTATTTCAGCTGTAATATTTCCAACGCTATGGGACTACATTCATATAAGACTTGCTGCATCCCCTTACATGCTGGGATTAGTAATATCTGCATTTAGTGTTTCTGGATTACTCTTTAATCCTCTGGTAGGGAGTTGGACTGATTATACTAGAAGAACAAGAATGATTTTACTTGTAACCAATGTTGCAGAGATCATTGGAAATATAATTTATTTTCTTGGTATTTCTGGTTGGGTTCTAGTAATTGGCAGACTTGTTTCAGGTAAGATGGCCATGTTACAGTAACCTTTTAGTGGCTTTATCATTAAGTAATATGTTAAAAAAGTGCCGTTATCATTTCAGAGAAGTTAGAATATATGCATATTCTAATAAATAACACATGAATATATCTGTTATTAATGTATTCATTAATAAATGTCATAATTATTATTAGTTATTGATTAATTACTAAGTCATTTATTGCAACAAATATAAAATGAAATGAAAATTCACATTGATCTCTCAAATTGTAAGATACTATCATGAGGAGTTTCCTTATGCTGCATCAATAATAACTAATGCTTCTATAAAAAGAGAATTGTAATTTTGCTCTTCAGGTATGAGCTAAAAAGCTCTAAACCTGTGTAAATAGTGCAATATAACTATAGTAAGCTATAGTGTAACTTTTATTTTTAGGAAAGTGTTATTTATTAGTGCAACATACAGCAGCTTATGGTTTGAAAGATCAATTCTTTTTCGTAAGTTTTTGCATCTTTTTTTATTTGTGAAAACATAGATCTAAATCCTACTATAAGCTGTACTGTAGTATTTATAGACATGTTCAGAGCTTTTTTAGTTCATATTTGAAAACATACAGTGGCGGGAAAAAAAAAACTGCATCACTTGTGAATTTTGCAAATAATGTTTTGCGCTGCATTTTGGGTTGCAGAAATATTCGAAATGCATTTGTTAGATGGGATATATATCTCTGTGAATGAAATCCAATAAAAAGACTCCACCTGATATACCTAATTGCCATAAATATCTTCTCAAAGGGTAAAATGCATAATTAATGGAAATATGAGAAATCATTCAAATGGCAATCATGACAACCAAACATACATTTTATTGCATTTACGTGTACAAATTACATTTTATTGCATTTATATGCTGTTTAGTAAGGTGTGGCAAGGTGCTGAGTCCTGTTGAAAAATGCGGTTTTGAATGTCTGTGTGGCGATTCCTAATAGCGGGTTTCAGGCATTCCTCCAAGATAGCAGTGTAGGTGTCTGCATTCACCATTCTGTTAATAAACTTAATTCGCCCCACCCCTTTGCTTGTTATGCACCCCCAGACCATCTGACTGGCAGGGAACTTTACAGTCAGTGTTACGCAGTCAAGATGGTATGCCTCCTATTTTCGTCTTTTGACATATCGCTTCCCATCTGAGCCATGCAGGTTGAATTTTGATTTGTCAGAAAAGATGACGATGTCCCATTGCTCTTTTGTCCATGAAACATGCGTTTTAGCCCCAGCAAGTCGCTCCTTCCTCATTTGTTGGGTCAACAAAGGCTTCTTTTTGGGCCGATAGGCATGCAGACCGCATGATGAAAGTCATCTTTGGATAGTTCATGCACTTGTTTGAACACAGCAAGTCATCTCAAAATCCAGTTTTAGATCAGGACCAGTAGCATGCTGATTACGAAGGCATAACCATTTCAAATATTGATTTTGGGAAGGCGTAGTCACTCTGTTACGGCCTGATCCAGGTCTTCTCTTCACATCACCAGTTTCACGCTTTAATTTCAGCACCCAGGATATTGTTGACTGGTGGCAGCCTATTTTATCAGCGATAGCACGCGTAGAAAGCCCTTCCTGGGACAGAGCAACAGCTACACTTTTTTTTCTTGGTGTCAACTGAACATATGGAGCCATGCTTACACCTCCACAAAACAGGATACTAATGAGTGTGTATACCATTCCATCGCCATATTTATAGAAACGGCTGATGCAATAGAAGCATTGTCTGATGCAATACCTTTGCTTTGTGACAAAGAGGCTTTGCTGCAAAGAGTCATTTTGTTGCAAAATGACTGTAATAAAAAAATATCTTATACGTTTCACTACAAATGTTACTTTTTTTTAAGGTGATGCAGTTTTTTGTCCACCACTGTATACTACAAAATGTTTTGTAGTTTCCATCCTATATTTCCTGTCATATTCAGTTATCGCTTAATACATTTATCTTTTAAAGTTCACTTAATTTCACCCAAGTTTCTAGTAGAAACTACTGATCCAAATCAGAAAAATTTCTATAATAAGAAAGGATAAAACAATATAAAAAGCATTTTGATTTAAACCTGAACTAATGATTCTAACACTGCAGGCATAGACTGTACTTTTCCTCCACATTTTTAGTCGGATGGTCATAAAAATTTTCCATTCATTCACTTCTTTCACTCTAATAGAATTTCTCACAGTAAATTTTGTTTGCCTACTTCACTGAATGTACTGATTTTCTTAATACCTATAAAGGAATTTCTTATACTTTTTTCATTTTTGGAGAGTGTCTGCTACCATTTTTATATATTTTTAAAATATAAATACTTTTTTTGGCTGAAGATAATTAGATAGCACCACAATAATAGCAAAAATGCTTAAAAACAATGTTTGTGTTTAAAATTATTTCAAAAAGAGAAGACTTGTGAGTTTATAAATTTTAAATTTGGACATGTTTCCAGTTTTTCGAACTGTTTAAATTTCTTCTGTTATTGATAATAAGATTGGATGAAATAGTCTCTCAGAGTGCACATTAAAACAACCAAATGTTTTTTAGAGTTTCCATCCTATATTTCTTGTCACATTCAGTTATCACTTAATACATTTGTCATTTTAAGGTAGGACTCTCAAATGAATGATGTACAACTTCTTAACATCTCGTGATGGTAGATACTTCAGTAATTATTTATTTTTGCATCACAGATACCTGAATTTAAAAAAAATGGGTATAATAACAAATACTGTTATTGGGAAACAATCCTCCACTTAAATAGGTAGTAAAACCATTGTACAGACCCTAAATATTAGTAGCTTGAGTGGAGCTCTCTATGTAGTTTCTTTTCTGTTTTATTTTCACTTTATTATTTTATTACCCAGACATAATGCTTGCATATGTGATATAAGAAAGGAACAAAAGGCAAAAAACAACATTAGTTTACAAATTTAAGTTTGTTCACTGGGGTTTGAATTTCAATAGGTCCTACTGCCGAAATATGTTGCTGTGATTTCAAATATGACTTAGATTTTTTTTCTATCACATCCCCAGATACATCACAATTTAAGAAATAAAAAAGTATTGTTTTTTACGAAAGTATATAACTTTATTGTATTTAGTAATGACAAATTTATTGGATTACATTTTCGTATATCAAAAAATACGTAAATACTAACAAGTATTAATCAAAATTCTGAACCTTTCATTAATCAGACCTTTGTGTCTTTGTTTGAAAAGAACGTTTAATCATTTTTCTTTTATTTACAGTGCCAGGTTTCTCTCTTTTTAAACACCAGTAGTAGTCGGCCATCATGCTTGTATTCCACCTTCCCTGGTACCTCTGCTCCATTTCCTTTATGTCCTGATGGAATCTCTTCCTTGTTTTTCGCTCATCTGTGCAAGATTTTCGGGGAAAAAATCGAGATGGGCATGCAAAAAGTGAATTTTGATGCTTGTAATGCAAGCGAAGCATTTCGAGCTAAATTGCGAAGCATTTCGAGCGTATTTTGAACAATTTTCTCATAATCCTGTGATTTATGATTTCCTAGAAAGTTTTCCATTACACTTTTAAAAGCAATCCAGGCTTCCCTTTCAATGTCAGTCATAGTAGTTCCAAACTGACCGTCTAAAACCAATTTTCTAATTTGGGGACCAGTGAAGATACCCTCCTTACTGGGGACTAATGAAGATACCCTCCTTAAATTTTGAATCAGGTAAACTGGGAAATTTACTGCAAAGGTACTTAAAGCAGTTGCCATTCTTATTCAATGCTTTAACAAATTGCTTCATTATGCCTAATTTGATATGCAATGGAGGTAAAAGTATTTTATCTGTCTTCACCAAACTTTTGTGCAAAATATTTTGCTAAAAACTGTTGTTAAAATTACTTTTTCAACTTAATTACTCTTCAACTTAATAGGTGTAGAGCCCTTGCTACTTGAACGAAGTCTGAGATACGAATGTACTGCGTCGGGAATACGCCTTAATTTACTCAATGGCTATGGATACAAAGAAAACAGCTGGCTAGTGCAACTTCTCAGTATGTATTAATACAGTAGCAGTAGTGGCATGTGATGCAAGAAAGCAAGTGTATGAGCTTATGCAGCATCAGCCAAAAAAAAAAAAAAAAAAAATCACACCATTCCCTCCAAATGCCTGTCCAGTTCCTCCTTAAATTTATTTAACCTATTAACTTCCACAACGACAGATGGAAGTTTGTTCCAGCAATTAACCACCCGCTGGCTAAAGGCAAATTTCCGCACATCTATTCTACCTCTGTCTTTTCTTAATTTGAATTTATGCCCCCTTAGGTTCGTAATCTGAACAAGTGGAAGGATCCCATCAGAATTCAGCATGCTCAACCCATTCAAGGCCTTATACACCTCAATCAGATCACCGCGCAGGTGCCTAGTCTCCAGCCGCTGCAATTTGCCGAACTTAAGCCTCTCTTGGTAAAAGGATCCCTTCATTCCTCTCACCAATCTTGTTGCCCTTCTCTCTACATGCTCAAGCAAATTTACATCCTCACTAAAATAAGTCCTCCAGACCTGTACACAGTACTTAAGGCGTGGCCTGACCATTGCCTTATACTGAGGGACAATCACCTCCTTTTCCCTGCTAGCAAAATTCCTATATATCATTGACAAAACCCCATGACCTGCCCTGGCAGCCTGTCTGCATTGCTCAGAAAACTTCATATCTGACTGCACAATTACTCCCAGGTCTTTTTCATTTTCTACCACCTTAAGTGTAGTACCACACAGTTGGTACGTTTCTCTGGGGTTACTTCTACCCATATGCAGCACTTTGCATTTGTCAAGTTAAACTTCAGTTGCCACTTCTTAGCCCATCTGCCCAAATTATCTAGATCCTGTTGCAGTAGCACACTGCCATTACTGTCATTAACAACCCTGCCAACCTTTGTATCATCTGCAAACTTCGACATTAAGCCTGGTATACCTTCATCAATATCACTGATAAATATACAAAACAACAGTGGACCTAACACCGAATCCTGTGGGACTCCACTAATAACATTAGTCTAGGAAGAGCAGCATTCATTAATTACCACCCTCTGTCTTCTCCCACTCAACCATCCTTTTATCCATTGTAGCAACTTACCCTTAATACCATTCTGCTCCAATTTGTACAATAGTCTTCCATGCACAACAGTGTCAAAAGCTTTCCTGAAATCCAAATATATGATATCAAAATTATTTTTTGCATCCAGTTCCTTTGTAACCACATCATAATATCCTATCAAATTTGTCAGACAAGACTTTCCCTTAACAAATCCATGCTGTATCTGAATTATTGCTGCAGTCTTGTCTAGATGATCCTGCAATGCATCTTTAACCAGTGACTCCATTATTTTATCCATAACAGAGGTTAAACTAACTGGTCTGTAATTACTCGTGTCACCCTTCGATCCCCCTTTGTGAATTGAGGATATATTTGCACATCTCCAGTCCGTGGGGACCTCCCCTGAGTCCAAGGATGCTCTCATAATTATGGCTAAGGGTTTTGCTTAGTTGCTTTGCCGCCTCCTTTAATATAACTGGATAGATCCCATCCACCCCAGGTGCCTTTCTTATGTTTAACTTCAACAATTTCTCCTCCACTTTGCTCTCAGTTATTACAAAATCATTAAGCACGCTGCTACAATTTGATAACTTTCTGCCATTTTCAAACCTTAATAACTCCTCATGTGTGATTGTAGATGCAAAATACTCATTCAGTTTGTTTGCTATCTGAGCAGGATCATCAACAGTCGAACCATCGATATCAAGTGGACCAATCAGATTCATCCCCTTCCTTTTAGAGTTTATATAAGCAAAGAAATCCTTTCTGTTTTTCTTAGCCTCTTTTGCCAAAGATTTCTCGTAATCTGCCTTCGCCTGCCTAACCTCCTTTATTACCTGATTACAGACTAGCTTATATCTGCCATAGGCTTCTGAGTTGCTTGATAATTTATATGCATCCCATGCATTTTTCTTCTCTTCTCAGTACCACTCAACTGCTGAGTAGTACTGAGGAGTACTATTCAATTAATCCCTTTAGCCCTTATTTTATGCATCCTACAGCAGCACAAATTCTTAAAATGCCTGTACTGTGTTGCCTAAAGGCCAGAGGTACAAATGTATGGTACCAGTAAATGTATATAGCAAGTGTTACATGCAAGCTTTATTCTTCTTCATAATATGATGCATTCTCCCTGCTGCAATGTAAAAATTATTTCAATTATGCATGGAGAAAAGTACAGCAACGATTTAAATACCATTCCTCTATCCCGAGACACAGTCTCAAGGCATATTACAGTTATGAAATTCAATTTATTAAATCGATTGAGAGAAAGTCCAGTTTTCGCAATACAGTTAGATGAATCCACAGATATTTCAAACCTTGCTCAACTTATTGTATATGTTGGATACTGTTACGAGGGGATATTTTGGAAGATTTTCTATTTTGCAAAACTTTGGAAGGAAGAACGACGGGCCAGAAGATTTTTGATTTTATAAATATTTTCTTTCAAAAAAATAATCTAATGTGGAACAAGTGTGTTGCAATTTGTGCTGATGGCTGTATTAACAGGAGAAAATAAAGGTTTAAAAGGCAAAGTGAAGGAAATTGCTCCTATTATAGTTATTAATCATTGCATTATACACAGGGATGCATTAGTAGCGAAGGTAATGCAAATTTATTTGCACAAAACTTTGAAAGATGCAGTAAGTATTATCAACCTTATTGAAAGTAGAAGCTTAAATAGCAGACTTTTCACTATATTTTTTAATGAAATGGAATCCTTCATGGCCTTAAACTTGAAGTTTTATTGTTTTTATCAGATACATATCAGAACCTTGCTCAGTTGTTTACAAATCAAAAATGGCTTGGAAAACTTAGCTACCTTATTGATATACAGTGGATTCCGGTTATTTGGGCCACCAGTTAATCGGGGCAGCCGTTTATTTGGGGCAAATCTTAAAAAACAGAAACCAATCAAGAAAATAGCCAGGGTTTACTTAGTTTAATTGGGACAGCATGCCATTTAATTGGGGCAGGAGACCGCAGCACTAGAGATTACCCTATGATTGTCTCCAACAGTACCACATGGTTCGGTTGAAATTCTAGAGGTCAAAACCATAAAACAATAAAAACAATTAGCAGTCACCTGTTTATTGGGCTTTTCTGTTAGTGAAATCTATCATAAACGTACAGTATACTCGATCTTACTGAATTTGCGATAATACCGACAGCTGGAATTCTGTGGGTTATTATGGTGAAATGTGTTTACACTTCCATGAAATCTTCAATCATATAAAAAAATTAATTTTCAGATCTTCTCTTCATTCCTATTTTTAAAGCTTTGTAACTCGTTACTCACTTGCGCGTATTGTGTTACTTGCAATTTGTGTGCTCTGTTCTTTGTTATTGATTGCGTATCTTTTTACTATTTTAAATTTTAACCTCCCCCGCCCACAAATGTCAGTGAACAGAAATGTCAACTAGTTCGTATGTACATATTACAGTACGTATTAATTATTCTGATTTTCACGTATCATTTAATTTTTTAATTGGCAAAGTAATAAAGGGTAAATTTGTGCTTAATATATCTTTGCTTTTATAGCTTGTGGATAATATTCCTCCTATTTTCGCTAATTAGAATCGCTGTTTAATAGAATTAAAATTCAATTCACAAACGTGATCACAATGACCGGCGCTTACTGCACATTGTATAGTGAACGGTACTTTACTATGTTGAGTTCGTCGTAACGTGATTTGATGGGGGGGGGTACATTGTATTTTTAACTATTTACGTGAAACTTCGGATAATTGAGGCAGTCGCTTAATCGGGCCAAAATGCACTAGTCCCGATGTGTCCCAAATAACCGGAATGGACTGTATTTCAAAAACTTAATGATTTAAATTTAAGCCTTCAAGGACAGGGAACAAATATATTAATACTCAGTCATAAAATAAAAGCTTTCAAAAATAATCTTAACCTTTGGAAAACTGAATTTGAGCGTAATAGTATTGAAATGTTCCCATGCTTTTCTGATTTTGTTAATAGCAATAATATTGACATTTTACAATGTAAGGATATCATTGTCACCCACCTAACAATGCAAATTCAGAATTTTTCTAAACAATTTAATATATCTCCAAAAAAAGTTTTGGAGATACATTAAATTGGATTGGATTCATGATCCCTTGCTTTTGAAATTTCTTCGTGTCCCAAAATTACCATTGAGCAAAAGGAAAATCTTATCAACCTGTCATCTGACGAAGCATTACATCTCGTTTCAAGACTACTTGTGAAAAGTTTTGGCTTTCTCTTCAAGACGAGTATCCAGAATTATCAAAAATGGTGATACAAGCATTGTTACCTTTCGGGTCTACATATTTATGTGAGGTTTGTTTCTCAAAATTAACAGCTATAAAAACAAAACAGCATTCCAGACTTCATCCAGATGTCACAAGATCAGCGATTTCAAATATTGCATCCAAATATTGGTTATCCAGGCTTATCCTTCTCATTAATTGTTTTGTTTTGTATTTGTTCATTTTTAATTGTTTTGTAATTTTAATTGAAGAATAAGAATTTGATTTGTTATTTTTGCTGTGTTCAGTTACAATATTAAACAATTATTTTAATGTGCAAATTAAAAAGGAAACAATTGTTTTATTCCTTTCTCAGTACTCGAATAAAATTTTCTACTACATAATTTATAAAATGCCATTTTTCTTTAAAAATCTGGTCATCCTCCCTCTGGGGCTTTCCATTGGGGGGGGGGAGTTGCATCAATTTTATATTTAATAAAGGGGGTCATGAATGAAATAAGTTTGTGCGCCACTGGTCTACATAATGCTTCCTTTGATGTAATGTCAGCCTTAGATATTTAGCATGACAAAGATCGGAGCATCTGATATTTGCAAATTGAATTATGTGGGCAGGAGATGAGAGGAATGCTATTTTCAGACTCACCAGATATACATGATTAACAAAAAACTGACATATTAGCATTAGTAGAGGCACACGATGCAAGAAAGCAAGTTTATGCAGCATCAGCCAAAAAAAAAAGCTCTGATTTCACCCCTCCATTTGTTCCGAATACCTGTCCAGCTTAAATTTATTTAGGCCATCAACTTCCACAAAAAAAGATGGAAGTCTGTTACACCAATCAACTACCCCCTGGCTAAAGGCAAACTTCCGCACATCTGTCCTACAACTGTCTTTCCTCAATTTGAATTTATGCCCTCTCAGGTAATTATTCTGAGCAAGAGGAAGAATCCCATCAGCATTGAGCATTCTCAAACCATTCAAGGCTTTATACACATCAATCAGATCACCTCGCAGGTGCCTAGTCTCCAAACACTGTAATCTGCAAAACTTAAGCCCTTCTTCATAAGAGCGACCCATTGTTCCATTTACTAATCTTGTTGCCCTTCTCTGTACTCGTTCCAACAGCTCCACATCCTTCTTAAAATGAGTCCTGCAGACCTGTATACAGTACTCAAAGTGTGGCCTGACCATTGCCTTACACAAGGGGTTAATCACCTCCTTATATCTGCTAGAAAAATTCCTGTATATCATTAACAAGGCACCATGAGCTACACTTGCAGACTGTCTGCACTGCTCAGAAAACTTCATATTTGCCTGCACAATTACCCCCAGGTCCTTTTCATTCTCTACCACTGTCAGTGTAGTACTACACAGTTGATACATTACTCTGGGGTTACTGCTTCCCATATGCAGTACTGAACATATTTTTAAATGTTAAACTTTAGTTGCCACCTCTCAGCTCATCTGCTCAGCTTTTCTAGATCCTGTTGCAGCAGTCTGTCATTAGTGTCATTAAAAACCTTGCCGACCTTTGTATCGTCTGCAAACTTCGATATTAAGCCTGATATACCATAACCAATATCATTAATAAATACAGAAAATAACGATGGACCCAACACTGAACCCTGGGGGACTCCACTAATAACATTAGTCCACGAAGAGCAGTGTCCATTGATTACCACTCTCTGTCTTCTCTCACTCAACCATCCCTTTATCCATAGCAACAATTTGCCTCCAATGCCACACTGCTCCAATTTGTGCAGCAGTCTTCCATGTGCAACAGTATCAGAAGCTTTTCTAAGATCCAAATATATGATATCAAAGTATCCAATCAAATTGGTCAGACAAGACTTCCCCTTAACAAACCCATGGATCATTAGCAACTAAGGTCATATTGCTCCGAGAATATGCAGTCGTCATTCCCTGACCTTTCCGCATCCTCCATATTTGGTAGTCACGGGCTCTAACCCTGGTCTAATCAAGAAGCGTGTGCTACGCACTGCTGCTCCTGCCCACCTGGCTATTGAGGAGCCCAAACCCATGCTGTGTCTGAACTATAACTGAAGTCTTGTCTAGATGATCCTGCAATGGTTCTTTAACCAGTGCCTCCATTAATTTCCCTGGAACAGAAGTTAAACTAACAGGTCTATAAGGCGCCTCCGTAGCCAGGTGGGAAAGAGCAGCAGTACGTAGCACATGCTTCTTGATTAGACCGGGGTTTGAGCCCATCACCACCAAATACGGAGGATGCGGAAAGGTCAGAGAATGACCACTGCATATTCCGGAGCAATATGGCCTTAGTTGCTAATGCACCTAAAAACCAAATAACAAACAAAGAAACAAACAGGTCTATAATTACTTGTGTCGCCCTTTAGTTCACCTCTGGCATTCCTCTCCCTGAATTGGGGTCACATTTGCACATCTCCAGTTCATGGGTACCTGCCCCAAGTCCAAGGAAGCTCTCATAATTATGACTAAGGGTTTGCTTACTTCCTTTGCTGCCTCCTTTAATATAACTGGATAGATCCCATCCACCCCAGGTGCCTTTCTTATGTTTAACTTCAACGATTTCTCCTCCACTTTCCTCTCAGTTATTACAAAATCATTTAGCTCACTGTCAAAGTTTAGTTCACCTCTGGCATTCCTCTCCCTGAATAACTTCTTATGATGCTTCTGTAGCCAGGTGGGCAGGAGCGGCAGTGGGTAGCACGTGTGAATGTAGATGCAATCTCATTTAGTTTGCTAGCCACCTGAGAGCAGGATCGTCAACAGTTGAACCATCGATGGTCCACTGGATAATCTGATTCATCCCCTTCCTTTTAGAATTTACATAGGTAAAGAACTCCTTGCTGTTTTTCTTTGCGTCCTTTGCCAAAGATTTCTCATAATCTACCTTTGCTTGTCTAACCTCTTTTGTGACTTGGTTACAGACCAGCTTATATCTATCGTAGGCTTCCATGTCACCCATTAATTTATATGTATCCCATGCATTTTTCTTCACTGCTACATGTCTCATAAGTTCATTTGACATCCATTTAGGCCTAAACCTTGAACAATATTTCTTAGTTGGTATGTAAAACCTAGTAGCTTCGAAGATATTTATAAGTTATTCCAGGATATTGCTTTTATTGCATGCTGAGAAGTCATCAGTGACAGGAATGTTGAGTCCCCTTTAGTAGCTAGTGATTCTGGAAATGAATCAACCCTACTAGAAGAATCAATATCAAGAAAGTAAATTGATCAACTGATTCATCATTTAAATGTTACCCAACTTCATTTGATTTGATTTTCTGCTATGTTGGAGTTTTTTACATGAGAGAGAGAAGAATCAATCTCATAGGTTTCTGCATGTTTTCCACTTGTCTTCACTAAAATGCACCTTGCTCTTGTTTTGTGAAATACATGTAGAAACCTATGAGATTGATTCTTCTCTCCCTCATGTTGATAAAACGTGATTCTAAATGCATTTGAAACATCACTCTGATCAAACTGTCAAAGAAAGAATCTTTTGTAAATAACATAGTGTCAGTATAACCTCTTTTATCATGGTGAAAATTCAAAATACATTAATAAATTAGAATTTTCTCTTTCTAAGCTTTTTTTTTTTATATATATATTCATGAAATATTTTTCCTAGGAATGGGATCTTCAGGAGGTGTTGCTATTCTTGCTGATATAACACGCTCAACTAGATCTGATGAAAGAACTGCAATTATTTCATTAGTTGTTTCATTTAGACAAATAGGACTTCTTGTTGGTCCAGCACTTAATTTTTTTCTTAGGGAGTTTAGCACTAGCATTGGTCCCTTTCCTTTGGACAAATATTCATCACCAGGGGTAAGTATTTTACTTATATTGAAAATGTGATCTTGTTTGTTGTGTCAAGTAAGATTTTGGATTTCTGTTCAGGTTTTTGCAAATGCAACACATAATATTTCTTCTGCTAAAATTAAAATGGAACATTAATAACACTAGGCAGCAAATTAAAAAAAAAAAAAAATTAACTGAAATAAAAGCAGATGGTTTTGTCCAGATTGATACTCTGCTTTTTGATTTCATAAATGAAATTTAAAATTTTCTGCTATGTTGGAGTTTTGAACTACGAAATACTCGTACTACTATATGTTGCACAATGCTAATATTTAAATAAACAATGAGATAAATAAAGAAATAGGGCCATCATTATTTATTTATATAAGGACAATGGTTTCAGCCCTTATTAGGGTATCCTCAGTGGATCAGCAGGTACTGTAAACCCCTGAACAACCTAGTGGAAAGGTGTATCCACAATATATGAGATGGTGCAGTAAATGAACTAGATATATTTAAGTCTAGGGCAAAAGTCTCAACCACGTAAGCTATAACTATGGTCTGAGTAGTGGCCGCTTTAAATAAATAACAATATACCTCTCCATTGGTGAATTGCTTTTTATTTAGAGTAGTACAATACCAGGGCAATTCATATTCATTGCAATTATTTAGTCTGTAGTATGCCACAGTATAATTTTTGCTTTCTGATAGCTTATACCACACCAGGCTGGCTCACTATCTTGACAGTTCTCATCACTTGGATATGCTCTTCTTGAATCAATGTGTTTTGCAATTAGAAAAACAAAAGCTCTTCCCCCCCCTTTCAGTCATGTGTCTTTCCTCCACATGATTTACCATATTCAAATTCTATCCAGTATATAAGAATGACACCACATGTAAGTAAAGGAGGTAGTTTCAACTATGCATAGGATGTTTATTGTAGCAGTCAGACGGTGATCTTGATACAGTGAATCCTGTACTCACATACAGGTATCTCTGCTGAGAAATAAACTGAAATATATAAATAATTACTCAAATATAATATTTTGTGGATTCCATGACTCTTCCACTTTCTCAGAGATGAATACAGATATATATATATCTACTCTCCTTGTTATTGTCCCATCTGGAAAGATTCTTTTTAAAATATGCTTGCTTCAGTTGAGGGTGTAATTATTCAATTTCAGGTGGAGGAAGTTTGGTTTCCTCCTCCTCCTCCTCCTCCTTCTCCCCCCTGAGTTATTCTGGTTGTTTTCAGTCTGTACAACATGAAAATTGGCCAGTATGCATAAAATTGTACAAACATAATACAAAATGGTGCAATATGGCTTGCACCTAAAACCAACAACCTAGAAAAAATGGACAGATCCACCTGAAATCTTGCATGCATAATTGTGACCTATATGGATGCAAATTCCCAGCATGTTAAGCTAATCATTGTAGTAGAATAACCAACAAAATATGGTTTTCATTGCCCTGATGGGAATCTAAAGTTGCTACAGAAATGGTTGTGAAAGTTAGAAGGCAAATAAAATGACAAGCAAAGAACTGTTCAAGAGTACTCAAGGCAGCGCTGTGCACAGACCAATATGAGCAGTGATTTGCCACACATTGGCTGTCAAGCTTCTGACAACCCAAGTAATCTAACCCTTTCTTGGTCTTTGAAAAGTATGCAGCAACTGATGCCAGGGGAGAGAAGACCCAAAAAACTCATTAACATTTCTGGAATGGACAGTTTCAATAAAAATTGTTTAAGATGTTTGATTTATAACAAATATGCTAAAAATTATTATCTATCATTAAATAATTTGCTTCGATTGATTAAGGACAGAGAGGTTGAATTTTTTGGAAGCTATGTGTGTCATTACAAATTGGCCACATCAAATTACACCACATCATGAAAGATTTTGAATTTGAATTGCAGAAGCAGGATAATCACAAAGTTTTAACTGAATGTGCAGTTATAGCAGTTTCCAAGAGAAGATAGCTGCAAAAAATGAAACATTATCTTTTTTTGCAAAATCCTTGTCCAGTTATTTACATAATAATGATTATTATTATTATTTTAACAATCCCCAGACGTTACCCATATCTATGGCCATGTATTCTGTCTGTAGAAGTGTGTGTACACGGATTGATTTTACAAGCAGTGTGAGCTAAAAAATCCAGAATAACTCACAGGGAAATGCTACTCTTTCTGCTTAAAATCAAGCAGAGGGAGTAGGGATTTTCCAACTATCCTTGATCGAAGAGGACTTTAGAAATTCCTTGTATGCAGCAACTGATGCCACTGATGCTAGGGGAGAGAAGACCCAAAAGACTCATAAACATTTCTGGAATGGTCAATTTCAGTAAGGATTGTTTAAGATGTTTGATTTATAACAAATATGCTAAAAATTATAATCTATCATTAAACAATTTGCTTCAATTGATTAAAGACAGAGAGGTTGAATTTGTTGGTAGCTGTGTATCATTATACCATGTCATGAAAGATTTTGTATTTGAATGGCATAAGAATGATAATCATAAAGTTTTAACTGAATGTGCTGATATAGCAGTTGCCGGGAGAAGATAGCTGCAAAAAATGAAACATAATCTTTCATCACAAAATCCTTGTCCAGTTATTTACATAATAATAATTATTATTATTTTAACAATCCCCAGACGGTACCCATATCTATGGCCATATATTCTCTCTGTAGAAGTTTGTGTTCGTGTATTGCTTTTACAAGCGGCGTGGGCTGAAAAACCCAGAATAACACACAGGAAAACCCTAGTCTTTCTGCCTGATCTCAGGCAGAGGGAGTAGGGCTTTTTCAACTACCTTTGATTGAAGAGGACTGTAGAAATTCCTCCTGTTGCTGATGAGACCCAGACTGCTCCAAATGGGTGACAAGTGGTTAAACCTATATTGTCATAGAGGATCCAGTTATTTACATAGATGAAATGTGTATAGTTATGCATCCAAAACCAAGGAAGGATTAGCAGGATGAATCCAGGAGCTGTCATTTCAAAAGTGCAAGTAGAAGTGACATTGCACGGTTTATTTTATTTTCTGCATGATGGTAATGAAAATAGTTGGATTCCGAATGCGAGTCTGCTGTTTCACTCATAAACAAACAAAGGTGAGTGATTACCACTGATGGATGTTGAGTATTTTTCAATGAATGGGTTACAAACCAGTTATTGCCCAGTTTTTCAAAAAGAAGTTTAATTGTCGTTGACAACATCCAGCAGCAAATGAATAGGAGTACAACAGCTGCATGGAAAAAATACATCAAATTATGGCTGTATAAAAATAATATTTCTTATCCACTGGATGGATTGAAGACAACTTTCAAGTCTTGTGCAAGAAAATAAACTTGCAGTGAAACATTACATTAGAGATGAACGTATAGATGAGCATGGCCATTTAGTTTTGTGGTTACTGCCGTACATTGTCTTCGATCCTAAAGAGCTCTGCTGGACTCAGTAAGTCATATTATGAAAAAAATGTGAATCAAACGTAAGTGCTTTATGGTAAGAAGCATTAAATCAGGTGATAATCGATAGATAGGGGCTCAATTTATATGGTATTTGAGAGATTTATATTTATGCTCAATTTATATGGCATTTTGTACAAAATAATTATTCAGTCAAAGGTGATATGATTGAAGAAAGAATAATAGAATGACTGATGTCTTTTATAAATGGCAGTGAAGATGAAACTGATAACCATCTGAGAGTAAAAATTTTAATAGTGATTTTAACTGTATTCTCTAAAAATGAATGCATGTTTGTAATTATTCTTTCTCTTATCATTTTTAAAGGCAGCATAGTATTTAAAACTGAAAATGTGCAAATTTGGTATTTTTGCTTTTATTGCATTCAATCAAAATAGGCTCCTATGAATTCTTTTGAAAGTCAGGGTCAACAATTTTGGTAAAGAATAGCCAATTATTTATAACTTTTCATACTTAATTTATAATGTTTGTAAACTAGTCATTCATAACAAGCTTTATTTATAGTCTGCCCATCTTCTAGCATTTATTTGAGACCTTTTTTGAATTTTTTTTGAATTTGAGATTGAAATAAAAATAGTTAAAAACAATACACTTTAAAAATTATTTTTAAAGGCAGTATAGTATTTAAAACTGAAAATGTGCAAATATAGTATTTTTGCTTTTATTGCATAGGGTGGTGAGATAATTTTAACATATATTAAAATATGTAATTTTTAATTAAATTATATACGTTTTAAATTTAGAGAAGGGTACTGCAAAAATTTTAAATGTTATTAAATTAAGCTATGTGCATTTTAAATACTCAGGAAAGTACCACGAAATTTTTGTGATAGCTGTAGTTTCTGAATGGGGAACATATGCCAGATGGATACAATGCCATGCTGATGTGATGATACAGTTTCCAAATAGCAACTTCCAGAAAGTCTGAAGTTAAATGAGATGAACTTTACTTAAAATTTCTGTTTATATTCCACAGTGAGCTTGCTAAATGAGTTTTATTATCAGAAAGTAGGTTTTTTAATTTAATTACTATGATTTTATTTTCAGCTCTTTATGGCAACAATGTGGAGCATAATGGAATTTTTATATCTCTTTATGTATTATGAGCTTTTATATTTAACAGAAGATGAACAGATTGTTACAAATTATGATGAAAGTTCATCTGTACGTGAAACTTCTGACACCAGTACAACTAGTTCTCATTCATCAAAGCTGGTTGCATTTCTTCAGCCATCAGCTTCAGCACCAACATTACTGATAAGTGATTATGATGCATCTAATGAGGAAGAAAGAGAAGAGGAGGAGGAAGAAAGAAGGGAAGCCAAGTCATTTTCTCCAGGTTTAAGAAGAGTAAAGACAACTGGTAATGAACTTGTTACCTCCAGTGCCAATTTCCAGCATTATACTTCAGATGCTTTTTATTTGGACAGTGAAGATGTTGCAGATTTAATGATTGAAAATGCAGAACAATATATTGTTAGTGCCTCAGAAACTCATGTAGCATTACTTTCGTCAAGGTTGTCAGAAAAATCACTGGGCAGAATAGAGAAAAATTACAGAAAGGATCACAATAGAGTTGCGAAAGCAGAAACTCTTCACAAAAATGGTTTATCTGAATCTTGTGAAGAGGTATTGCCACTGTCGAAGTGGCAAATTTACTCTAATGGTGGGTATACAGATATTAGTTTTGTAATTTTAGTAATGTCATTTTTACATAACTGTACACATTATCATTAAGCCTTACACACACTTCTTTGCATACATTTAGAAGAAATTTTAGTGACTAACTGTAAAGTTTTAGTTGTTAAAATTTGAAGAATCGGGATAGGAAGCAACATGACCTGCACATAAGTTTGTCAACTGTGCTACTTTTTAATTTTTTTTTCTGTTAACTACATTCTCCTCAAGGACCAAATAGGAAGACAAATGTTGTACTTATCATCAATTTATAATTTTGTTATAAATTGATGTACTTATCATCAATTTATAATTTTGTTATAAATTGATGTACTTTCAGTAAATTTAAATCTCTGTATACTGAAATTGAGGGAAAAAAATCAGGAAATAAAAATTTAATGTTACATTGTGTTGGGAATAATTTGATGTTAAAGAGCTCTGCAATGAATGTAGATTACGCTACTTCCCACTTTCCTAATGTAAGTCTGTAGATTTACTGCTAGTATTACTTAATTTGTTATCTATTTATTGCTACTAGTTAATTTTTAACTTAAGGTTAGTATTAGTGATATGGTTAAAGGAAGTTCCAGGCTTTTGCTGCACCAGCCAGAAAAATAATAATATAAATAAAATAAAATAAACTACCTTTGTGTTTCCCTCCTCACACAGGCACCTATCCAGTTAACCCTTGAATTTCCTCATGCTATCAGCCTTGACTCTGCACAGAGGTAACTTATAACTTATTTCAGTAATTAACAACTCACTGGTTAAAAGAAAATTTACTGCAAGCCAGTCTAAACCTCTGTCCCTATAATTTCAGTTTATCTCCCCTAGTTCTATTATTATTTATGACCATGAAAAGTTTGCCCTCATTCATTTTGCTATAATTTCCAAAAGCCTTATTAGACTTTGATCAGATCTCTTCTAAAGCAGCCAGTTACCAAGCCATGTAGTTCATGAATTCAATGTCTACCCTCATATGGGCATCCTTTTGCTGATCTAATAGCATTGCTATCTTTGGATCCTTTCTAGAAGCTTGATGTCTTTTTATAGGTATGGTGTTTATCTGTACAGCATTCCAAGTGTGGTATTACAATTATCTTGTATAGTGGAATTATCTCCTCATCTCTACAATGAAATGTTCAGTAAATCATTGATAAGACACCATGTAAAGCCCTGCTTGTTGCCAGTCTGTACTACAGAGACCTCCATGTTCAAATCTGTCATAACCCTCAAATCCCTTTCTTTCTCTATTGTTTTTAATTTAGTCATCCCACAAAGTATACAGCTTATTTTGGGGTTACTCTTCTCCTTGCATTTTAAAGCGTTAAAACATAGCCACTTTTCTGACTAATCTTGAAACTGTCCAGGTCATTATAAAGGAGTGCTGCTTAACACTGATCATTAACCACTCTCTTGAGCATATCATCTGTAAATTTTGGCATCACTCGTGTATTCATCTCTCAATATCATTTAAGAAAATCAGAAACAGCAGTTGTTCCAGTACAGATCCTTGAGAGACCACATTTCTGACATTAACTCATAGGGAAGACTATAAAGCGTTTAGGGTGTAAGCCTCAAGCTATGGAAAAGTCTAGACTATGTATAAGTATAGTACGAAAGCATCAATAATACATAGCCAAATCAGAATGAACAGAATATTGGCAAAGTGGCATCGTTTTATCTCATATTGTGAATACCTTCACAACGAATTGCCATGGTATTGCACTACTTCGAATAAGTAACGCTTCACCTGAAGAGAAGACTAATGTTACTTATTCTCAGATGGATACCACCACCCAGATGGCACCGTTTCAGGGCTTTTTGTATTTGTGTGGGATAATAACTTGACTATCCAGTTGTCCCTATTAGACTTAGAAAAGCAAAAAGGTAGAGGGAAAGTAATAGTAGGAGTGGAAGAGGAAAAGAAACGGTGTAGAAGAATGCAAGGAACAGTAACTCCTTCAACTCACACCACTCAAAAACTCCTTGAATAGGCAACGCTTCCCCAGTGGAGAAGGCTGTTGTTACCTATTCTTGGAAACTCCTGACATCATCAGGCTCCCCCTGGTGCCGTTTCAGGGCAGTTTTGCCCTTCTTCGGTGGGTGGGTAGGTACCCGAGTGATGCAATGATGGCAAAAACAGTTATGAAGTATAACTGCACAATATGAGAGATGCCTGATGGTGTATGATGTATTTAGACTATAAAGCATTTAGGGTGTAAGCCTCAAGCTATGGAAAAGTCTAGACTATGTATAAGTATAGTGCGAAAGCATCAATAATGCATAGCCAAATCTGAATGAACAGAATATTAGCAAAGCGGCATCTTTTAAGTTATATCTCATATTGTGAATACCTTCACAACGAGTTGCCATGATATTGCACTATTTTGAATAAGTAATGCTTCACCTGAGGAGAAGACTAATCTTACTTATTCTCAGATGGATACCACCACCCAGACGGCACCATTTCAGGACTTTTCCATAGCTTGAGGCTTACGCCCTAAACGCTTTATAGTCTAAATACATCATACACCATCAGGCATTTCTCATATTGTGGAGTTATACTTAATAACTGTTTTGCCATCATTGCATCACTCCGGGGCGCCTCCCGTAGCCAGGTGGGAAGGAGCAGCAGTGCATAGCGCACACTTCTTGATTAGACCGGGGTTTGAGCCTGTCGCCACCAAATACAGAGGATGCGGAAAGGTCAGGGAATGACCACCGCATATTCCCGGAGCAATATGGCCTTAGTTGCTAATGCTCATAAAAACCAAATAACAACAGCATCACTCGGGTATCTATTCACCCACAAAAGAAGGGCCAAATAGCCCTGAAACGGTGCCGTCTGGGTGGTGGTATCCATCTGAGAATAAGTAACATTATTCTCCTCAGGTGAAGCGTTACTTATTCGAAGTAGTGCAATATCATGGCAACTCGTTGTGAAGGTATTAACAATATGAGATTAGCATTAGTAGAGGCATTTGATGCAAGAAAGCAAGCTTATGCAGCATCAGCCAAAAAAAAAAAAAAAAAAAACTACTTCCACTTTACCCCTCCGTTCGTTCGAAATACCTGTCCAGCTCAGCCTTAAATTTATTTAGGCTATCAACTTCCACAACAAGGGATGGAAGTCTGTTCCACCAACCAACTACCCGCTGGCTAAAGGCAAATTTCCACACCTACATCTGTCTTTCCTCAGTTTGAATTTATACCCTCTCAGGTGATTATTCTGAGCAAGAAGGAGAATCCCATCAGCATTGAGCATGCTCAAACCATTCAAGGCTTTATACACCTCTATCAGATCACCTCGCTGGTGCCTAGTCTCCAGACACTGTAATTTGCAAAACTTAAGCCTTTCTTCGTAAGAGTACCCCTTTGTTCCATTCACTAATCTTGTTGCCCTTCTCTGTACTCGTTCCAGCAGCTCTACATCCTTCTTGAAATGAGGCCTCCAAACCTGTATACAGTACTCTAGGTGTGGCCTGACCATTGCCTTATACAAGGGAATAATCGCCTCCTTATCTCTGCTAGAAAAATTCCTATATATCATTGACAATACACCATGAGCTACTCTTGCAGCCCATCTGCACTGCTCAGAGAACTTCATATCTGCCTGCACAACCACCCCCAGGTCCCTTTCATTCTCTATCACTGTCAGTGTAGTACCACAGAGTTGATACGTTGCTCTGGGGTTGCTGTTTCCCATGTGTAGTACTTTACATTTGTCAATGTTAAACTTCATTTGCCACCTCTCAGCCCAATGTGCTCAACCTTTCTGGATCCTGATGCAGCAGCATAGAGTCAGTAGTGTCCTTGACAAACCTGCCTATCTTTGTATCGTCTGCAAACTTCGACATTAAGCTTGATATTCCATCATCAATATCATTTATAAATACAGAAAACAATAATGGACCCAACACTGAGCCCTGAGGGACTCCACTAATAACATTAATCCACGACGAGCAGTGTCCATTGATTACCACTCTCTGTCTTCTCCCCCTCAGCCACCCCTTTATCCACAGCAGCAATTTGCCTCCAATGCCACACTGCTCCAATTTGTGCAGCAGTCTTCCATGTGCAACAGTATCAAAAGCCTTTCTAAGATCCAAGTATATAATATCAAAGTTATTCCCTGCATCCAGTTCCTTTGTGACTGCATCATAGTATCCAATCAAATTGGTCAGGCAAGACTTCCCCTTAACAAAACCATGCTGTGTCCAAGCTATAACTGAAGTCTTGTCTAAATGATCCTGCAGTGCTTCTTTAACTAGTGCCTCCATTAATTTTCCTGGAACAGAAGTTAAACTCACAGGTCTATAATTACAGGTCTATAATTTGTTAACAGGAGAGATTGCTTCAACAGGGATGGGATACACTTAAATAGAAAGGGTGCAAGAATATTTGCTGATGCTATCGAGGCAGTGTTAGGTGGGTCGGAAAACTGCTAGCTTGGGGGGAGACAAAGACGAATAGATTAACAGTAGCCACTGGCAGAGGTGAAAGAGATTCTTGCACTGCTTCTATTGGAATGAGCAGAAGCCTGAAAAACAAGATGCAGGATATTTCAGAGACTGCCGGGAGGCATTACGGTACAAGTAAACACATGGGTTGTGTTAGGGTAGCTAAGAATAGAAATAGGTGCATGTATATTTGCGTGTACACCAATGCTAGGAGTTTAGTAAATAAATTTGATGAATTTGAGGTATTGCTAAAAACATCAAAGGCAGATATTGTTGGGATATCAGAGACGTGGTGTCACACAGATATAAGGAATGCAGAACTGGAATTTGGGGAGTACAACGTCTACAGAAAGGATAGACTGGATAGGGAGGGAGGAGGGGTTATGCTATTAGTTAAGAAATACATAAAATCCAAGGAAGTGAAGCCAGTGGACATCGCTGGACAGTGCAGTGTCGAGTCAGTTTGGTGTGACATAAGCATTGGGAGATCAAATTTGAGAGTAGGAGTGTGCTATAGGCCTAATGACTCTGATGAGTATAATAAGAAACTGTACAGGGAAATAGAGTGGGCCAGTAAATCAGAGAGTCTTATAATGGGAGATTTTAATTTCCCAGATATTGACTGGAATTTGTGGTCTGGTCACTCACACACTAGCAAGGCTTTTATGGATTTATTGGATGATTGTTTTCTACATCAGCATGTTTGGGAGGCAACTAGAGGGAGGAATACTTTTGATTTGATTATCAGCAGTGATTCTGCATGCATTAGGAATCTGCAGATAAATGAACCACTAGGTGGCAGCGATCACAGTGTGCTGAAGTGGGATTTACTCAAAGAGGTAACTACCATTAGGGGTAAAGGGAAGGGTTATTGCTTTCGTAAAGGCGACTATGATGGACTGAGACAGTATTTAAATTCTATACAGTGGGATCAACTGATGATGTTACCACAGCAAATGCAAAATGGGAAGCATTCAAAGAACTTATCTTGGAAGCTATTAGGCTTTACATACCAACTAAGAAATATTGTTCAGGGTTTAGGCCTAAATGGATGTCAGATGAACTGATGAGGCATATGGCAGAGAAGAAACATGCATGGGATACATACAAATTAACACATGACACAGAAGCCTATGATAGATACAAGTTGATCTGTAACCAAGTTACAAAGGAGGTTAGGCAGGCGAAGGCAGATTACAAGAAATCTTTGGCAATGGATGCAAAGAAAAGCAGCAAAGAGTTCTTTACTTATGTAAACTCTAGAAGGAAGGGGATGAATCAGATTGGTCCACTTGATATCGATGGGTCAACTGTTGATGATCCTGCTCAGGTAGCTAACAAACTAAATGAATATTTTGCATCGACATTCACACATGAGGAGTTATTTAGCGAGGGGAAAGCCAGAGGTGTATTCATCTCTAGCAGTAAGCTAGAGAATCTTGTAATAACTGAGAGTAAAGTGGAGGAGAAATTATTGAAGATAAACACAAGAAAGGCACCCGGGATGGATGGGATCTATCCAGTGATATTAAAGGAGGCAGCAAAGGAAGTAAGCAAACCCTTAGCCATAATTATGAGAGCTTCCTTGGACTCAGGGGAGGTACCCACAGACTGGAAATGGGCAAATGTCACCCCAATTCTATGTCCTTGTATCCCCCCAATCTAGTAGTTTTCCGACCCACCAAACACTGTCTCGTAGCATCAGCAAACATTCTTGCACCCTTTCTATTTAAGTGTATCCCATCCCTGTAGAAGCAATCTCTCCTGTTAACAAGTACAGTCCAGGCTGAAAAAAAATTCTACCCCTTGAGTCTTGCACAATCTTTCCAGGGCCGAATTGATCGACAAGGCTCTCATCATATACTCCCTCCTATCGTGTCTGGGCAGAATTGCAGACACTTTCAAATTCAACCCTATTTCATGGCTTTTTTTCAACAGTGACCTGTACTTGTTAAGCAATTCTGCCGGTCTCCTACTCTTGATATCATTAGTGCCAACGTGTACAACTATATCAACTTTTGTGCCCTTAAAAGATGATATCTGCTCTACAACGTCATCAACCTTTACCCCTGGTCCTGTTCCAATTACCCCCAGGTCCTGTTCCAATTACCCCCAGGTCCTTTTCATTCTCTACCACTGTCAGTGTAGTACCACAGAGTTGATACGTTGCTCTGGGGTTGCAGTTTCCCATATGTAGTACTTTACATTTGTCAATGTTAAACTTCATTTGTCGCCTCTCAGCCCATCTGCTCAACCTTTCCAGATCCTTTTGAAGCAGCATAGTGTCAGTAGTGTCCTTGACAACCCTGCCAATAACTTTAAACGATGCTGCTTTGCTAATATTCTGTTCATTCAGATTTGGCTATGTATTATTGATGCTTTCGTACTATACTTATACATAGTCTCATATGGAAGAGTAATAACAATGAATTGCCTCTCTCTCTTGGAACTAACCTGATATCCATTTAAGGATCTTACCCATCATCCCAGCACATTCAGGCTTGTTCAGTAAGTTGACATATAGTACTGGGTTAGAAATTAAAATTTCTTCAATAAAATCTATATGCTCCTTCAAAGTTCTCCATTCCTCAATGCTGCTGTCACATTTGTTTTCTGGACTATGTTTTTTGATGATATTCTCTCCAAACTCTCTCTCTCTCTGAAGCAGTTTATTATTACACTTGATGCAATGCTTTCTCATATGCAATGCTTTCTCAATACTTTCATATCCTCTCTCCAAAAAAATCACCTTTAAGCTATTCTTAATCTCTAAATTTTTCAAGTTTCCAAACTATTAGTGTAATATGAGGAGGTGGGAATTTTCCTTCTATCCTACTTCTCTTCCTTTTACCTACTCAATCCCTCCTCCATGCTTTTGAAATATATGGCAATGGAATGTGCCTGGGCTATAAATACGGCTTTCGACATGTGTTTGCTTCCCTTTGAAGATGATATAAACAAAAAGCCCCCATCAAGCTTCAGGAATTCATCTCCCTTTGTACTTCTAATTATTCCCCCATGCATGGATTTGGAATCAAAGCTTGCTTTTATTCCTTCCTCCTCTTACTAGGTTTATTTTATTTCAATGCTATTCTAATTACATATTACCCGGATGCAGCGATTCCTGAGTAAATCTCAGGTAAGAGAATTACTGACTTAAAATATAATGTTTCTAAAATTTAATATTCTGACTTAAAATATAATATTTCCAAAAATTTAATATTCCAAAAAAATCACACCATTGATTTTAAATTAAGAATGAGAACACAGATCCTCTACAAGAGAAAATCACAATAAGTTAGCATTTGTCTGACTTTATAAAAATTAGCGGGATTTGACTACACGAGGTGTCTGTCCAACTCTTTTGCAATGTGTGTTTTTCGTTCATCTTCTCAGCCTCTTGTATAATTTTCAGTTTAATTTCCAGGCTTAATTCTCTCTGTTTACACTTTGTCACCAGGATTGTGCTGAGCCATTTTAGTACCTGAGGCAAGAATGAAAAATTGTGCCCTCCCCTAAAATATTTAAAAAAATAATAATTAAAAAAAATGACTTATTTAAAATACATTTCTGGTACACGCTTTAATAAAAAATTAAAATTGAGGTTATAAAAATGACAACCAGTGGGGCAACTACTATGATGGCACCCCAGATAGCACAGGCATGCAGAGCTCGATATCTGTATAGTGTCGCAAATGATTTTCGTCTAGCAAAAGCAAAATGATAAACGGATTGGAATAATCAAAACATAAAATCGAAAATGGCACCCCTTTCAGCTTTTAACCTGAGGCAAGAGCCTCGTTCACCTCACCCTCGGCACAGCTCTGTTTGTCACCATAGCTGCTAGATGAGGTCTAATATAAACAGACTTTAAATTAATTTAAAGACCCAAGCTCCAAAAAGCTATCAGCTCAGTCCTTTTAAAAATGATGCAAAAAATATATTATAACAAAAAACACTGAACAAGGTGCAGCAAATGCAACAGACATACAATTGTTATTTTTGAGAGTGTATTTATATTGTAGCTACCATAAACTGGCTTCTTTGTTTATGTAAAAGTAAATTAACAAGTCTCTACTGTCTTTTGAGAAACACAGTGTCACATACATGCTGGTGGTGGTGGTGGATCAGAAAAAGGACACCTGTACTGAGCTTTGTATTAACCATACAAAATGACATTATTTATTTCTCATGGGGCAAAAACAGACTTTTTCTTAAATATTAACCAAATTTTGTAATAAATGAATATGTTTACATAGAAAACCCTATCCTTTCATGGAGAAACAAGATGAACTTTGTACAAATGAGAATTTTATATAAATCAAGTTTGTACTAATAAGATTCTACTGGAAACTGCTAAGTTGAAAAAAAATTTTAATTATTTAAAATTTTTATAAACGATTTAAAACGATAGACTTTATCATTCTTATGACTTAATCACACACACAAGTATGTCACAGAATTAATGACAGTGATTTTATAAAATGTGACATAGCACTGCACATGAATACCACATGTCAATGTGTAAGTTGAACTGCCTTCTAAACAATGAGAGTAGTCATGTCTCATTGCATTTGGTGTGTGTTGAGTAATAATGAAATAAGCAACCACATTTTTGTCAATTGCTTCACAAAAAATACAGCAGAAGGATATCAAGCAATATTACACCACCAAATTTTGCATGAAACTCAATGAAAGTGCAATAGAAACATACAAAAAGTAAAAAAAAAAAAAAAAAAAGCGTATGGACATCAAGTTTTCTGGTGGCACAAGCCCTTTTTGGAAGGATGAAGATGAATCATGTACAGGGAGACCTGTACCAATAGCAACAGAGGAGAATGTGGCAAGGGTAAGGGCAATGACTATGTTTCAGATGATTTAATAAGACACATGGAAGAGAAGAAAAATGCATGGGATGCATATAAATTATCAGGTGATACAGAGGCTTATGGCAGATATAAGCTAGTGTGCAATTAAGTCACAAAGGAGGTCAGGCAAGTGAAGGCAGATTATGAGAACGCTTTGGCAAAGGATGCAAAGAAAAACAACAAAGACTTCTTTACTTATATAAACACTAGAAGTAAGGGGATGAATCACATTAGTCTTCTTGATATTAATTAACATTAGCATTAGTAGAGGCACATGATGCAAGAAAGCAAGCTTATGCAGCATCAGCCAAAAAAAAAAAAAAAAAACCTCTCCCATTTCACCCCTCTGTTCGTTCCAAATACCTGTCCAACCCAGCCTTAAATGTATTAGGCTATCAACTTCCACAACAAAGGATGGAAGTCTGTTCCACTAACCAACTACCCGCTGTCTAAAGGCAAACTTCCGCACATCTATCCTACAACTGCCTTTCCTAATTTGAATTTATGCCCTCTCAGGTGATTATTTTGAGCAAGAGGAAGAATCCCATCAGCATTGAGCATGCTCAAACCATTCAAGGCTTTATACACCTCAATCAGATCACCTCGCAGGTGCCTAGTCTCCAGACACTGTAATTTGCAAAACTTAAGCCTTTCTTTGTAAGAGCAACCCTTTCTTCCATTCACTAATCTTGTTGCCCTTCTCTGTACTCGTTACAGTAGCTCTACATCCTTCTTGAAATGAGGCCTCCAGACCTGTATACAGTACTCAAGTTGTGGCCTGACCATTGCCTTATACAAGGGGATAATCACCTTCTTATCCCTGCCAGAAAAATTCCTATATATCATTGACAAGACACCATGAGCTACTCTTGCAGACCGTCTACACTGCTCAGAAAACTTCATACCTGCCTGCACAATTACCCCGAGGTCTTTTTCGTTCTCTACCACTGTCAGGGTAGTACCACAGAGTTTATATGTTACTCTGGGGTTACTGTTTCCCATATGTAGTACTTTTCGTTTGTCAATGTTAAACTTCATTTGCCACCTCTCAGCTCATCTGCTCAACTTTTCTAGATCCTGTTGCAGCAGCATACTGTCATTAGTGTCCTTAACAACTCTGCTAACCTTCGTATTGTCTGCAAACTTGGACATTAAGCTTGATATACCATCATCAATATCATTTATAAATACAGAAAACAACAGTGGACCCAACACTGAACCCTGAGGGACTCTACTAATGACATTAGACCACGATGAGCAGTGACCATTGATTACCACTCTATCTTCTCCCACTCAACCATCTCTTTATCCATAGCAGCAATTTGCCTCCAATGCCACACTGCTCCAATATGTTCAGCAGTCTTCAATGTGCAACAGTATCAAAAGCCTTTCTAAGATCCAAATAAATGATATCAAAGTTATTCCCTGCATCCAGTTCCTTTGTGACCACATCATAGTATCCAATCAAATTGGTCAGGCAAGACTTTTCCTTAACAAAAACCATGCTGCGTCTGAGCCATAACTGAAGTCTTTTCTAGATGATCCTGCAGTGCTTCTTTTACCAGTGCCTCCATTAATTTTCCTGGAACAGAAGTTAAACTAACAAGTCTATTATTACTTGTGTCACCCTTTGATTCTCCTTTGTGAATTGGGGTCACATTTGCACATCTCCAGTCCATGGGTACCTCCCCTGAGTCAAAAGAAGCTCTCATAATTAGGGCTAAGGGTTTGCTTACTTTGTTTGCTGCCTCCTTTAATATAACTGGATAGATCCCATCCACCCCGGGTGCCTTTTTTATATTTATCTTCAACAATTTCTCCTCAACTTTCCTCTCAGTTATTACAAAATCATCTAGCTCACTGCCAGAGTTCTATTCACTCTGGAATTCCCCTCCCTAAATAACTCCTTATGTGTTAATGTAGCATTAGCATTAGTAGAGGCATATGATGCGAGAAAGCAAGCTTATTCAGCATCAGCCAAAAAAAAAAAAAAAAAAAAACCACTCCCATTTCACCCCTCCGTTCGTTCGAAATACCTGTCCAGTTGAGCTTTAAATTTGTTTAGGCTATCAACTTCAACAACAAGTGATGGAAGTCGGTTCCACCAACCAACCACCCGCTGGCCAAAGGCAAATTTCCGCACATCTATCCGACATCCGTCCTTCCTCAGTTTGAATTTATGCCCTCTGAGGTGATTATTCTGAGCAAGATGAAGTATCCCATTGGCATTGCGCATGCTCAAACCATTCAAAGCCTTATACACCTCTATCAGATCACCTCGCCGGTGCCTAGTCTCCAGACTCTGTAATTTGCAAAACGTAAGCCTTTCTTCGTAAGAGCAACCCTTTGTTCCATTCACTAATCTTGTTGCCCTTCTCTGTACCCGTTCCAACAGCTCTACATCCTTCTTGAAATGAGGCCTCCAGACCTGTATACAGTACTCAAGATGTGGCCTAACCATTGCCTTATACAAGGGAATAATCACCTCCTTATCCCTGCTAGAAAAATTCCTGTATATCATTGACAAGACACCATGAGCTACTCTTGCAGCTCGTCTGCACTGCTCAGAGAACTTCATATCTGCCTGCACAATTACCCCCAGGTCCTTTTCATTCTCCACCACTGTCAGTGTAGTACCGCAGAGTTGATACGTTGCTCTGGGGTTACTGTTTCCCATATGTAGTACTTTACATTTGTCAATGTTAAACTTCATTTGCCACCTCTCAGCCCATCTGTTCAACCTTTCCAGATCCTGTTGCAGCAGCATAGCGTCAGTAGTGTCCTTAACAACTCTGCCAACCTTTGTATCATCTGCAAACTTGGACATTAAACTTGATATCCCATCATCAATATCATTCATAAACACCGAAAACAACGACGGACCCAACACTGAACCCTGAGGAACTCCACTAATAACATTAGTCCACGTTGAGCAGTGTCCATTGATTACCACTCTCTGTCTTCTGCCACTCAACCATCCCCTTATCCATAGCAGCAATTTGCCTCCAGTGCCACACTGTTCCAATTTGTGCAGCAGTCTTCCATGTGCAACAGTATCAAAAGCCTTTCTAAGATCCAAATATATAATATCAAAGTTATTCCCTGCATCCAGTTCTTTTGTGACTACATCATAGTATCCAATCAAATTGGTCAGGCAAGACCTGCCCTTAACAAAACCGTGCTGCGTCTGAGCTATAACTGAATTCTTGTCTAGATGATCCTGCAGTGCTTCTTTAACCAGTGCCTCCATTAATTTACCTGGAACAGAAGTTAAACTAACAGGTCTATAATTACTTGTCAGCCTTTGATCCTCCTTTGTGAATTGGGGTTACATTTGCACATCTCCAGTCTATGGGTACCTCCCCTGAGTCCAAAGAAGCTCTCATAATTATGGCTAGGGGTTTGCTTACTTCCTTTTCTGCCTCCTTTAATATAACTGGATAGATCCCATCCACCCCAGGTGCCTTTTTTATGTTTATCCTCAACAATCTCTCCTCCACTTTCCTCTCAGTTATTACAAAATCATCCAGCTCACTGCAAATGTTTACTTTACCTACATCATTCTCCTTCCTGAATAACTCCTCATGCGTGAATGTAGATGCAAAATACTCGTTTAGATTGTTAGCCACCTGAGCAGGATCCTCAACTGTTGAACAATCAATATCCAGTGGACCAATCTGATTCATCCCTTTCCTTCTCGAGTTTAAATATGTAAAGAACTCTTTTCTGTTTTTCTTTGCATCCTTTGCCAAGGATTTTTCGTAGTCTGCCTTTGCCTGCCTAATCTCCTTTGTGACTTGGTTACAGACCAACTTATATCTACCATAGGCTTCCATGTCACACATTAATTTGTATGTATCCCATGCATTTTTCTTCTCTGCCACATGTCTCATTAGTTCATCTGACAACCATTTAGGCCTAAACCTTGAACAATATTTCTTAGTTGGTATGTAAAGCCTGGTAGCCTCCAAGATTAGTTCCTTGAATGCTTCCCATTTTGAGTTTGCTGTTGGTAACATCATCAGTTGGTCCCACTGTATAGAATTTAAATACTGTCTCAGACCATCATAGTCGCCTTTACGAAAACAAAAATCCTTCCCTTTACCTCTGATGGTAGTTACCTCCTTGAGTAAATCCCACTTCAACACATTGTGATCACTGCCACCTAGTGGTTCATTTATCTGCAGATTCTTAATGCATGAAGAAGAAGAATCACTACTGATAATCAGATCAAGAGTATTGCTCCCTCTTGTTGCCTCACGAACATGATGATGTAGAAAACAATCATCCAATAAATTCACAAAAGCCTTGCTAGTGTGCGAGTGACCAACCCACAAATTCCAGTCAATATCTGGGAAATTAAAATCCCCCATTATAAGACTCTCTGATTTACTGGCCCACTCTATTTCCCTGTACAATATCTTATTATACTCATCAGAGTCATTAGGCCTATAGCACACTCCTACTCTCAATTTTGATTTCCCTATGCTTATGTCACACCAAACTGACTCGACACTGCCCTGTCCATCGATGTCGACTGGCTTCACTTCCTTGGACTTTATGTGTTTCTTAATTAATAGCATAACCCCTCCTCCCCTCCTGTCCTGTCTATCCTTTCTATACACATTGTATTCCCCAAATTCCAGTTCCGCATTACTTATATCTGTGTGACACCACGTCTCTGATATCCCAACAATATCTGCCTTTGATGTTTTGAGCAATACCTCAAATTCATCAAATTTATTTACTAAACTCCTATCATTGCTGTACACACAAGTATACATGCACCTGTTCTTTTTCTTAGCTACCCTAACACAACCCATGTGTTTACTTGTACCCCAATGATTCCCAGCAGTCTCTGAAATATCCTGCATCTTATTTGCCAGGCTGCGGCTCATTCCAATAGAAGCAGTGCAAGAATCACTTTCACCTCTGCCAGTGGCTACTGTTAATCTATTAGTCCTTGTATCCCCCCAATCTAGCAGTTTTCCGACCCACCTAACACTGCCTCGATAGCATCAGCAAACATTCTTGCACCCTTTCTATTTAAGTGTATCCCATCCCTGTAGAAGCAGTCTCTCCTGTTAACAAGTACAGACCAGGGTGAAAAAAATTCTACCCCTTGAGCCCTGCACAATCTTTCCAGGGCCGAATTGATTGACATGTAGGTGCAAAATACTCATTTAGTTGGTTAGCCACCTGAGCAGGGTCATCAACAGTTGAACCATTAATATCCAGTGAACCAATCTCATTTATCTCTTTCCTTCTAGAGTTTACATAGGTAAAGAACTCTTTGCATCTTTTGCCAAAGATTTCTCATAATCTGCATTTGCCTGCCTAATCTCCTTTGTGAGTTGGTTACTGACCAGCTTATATCTATCATAAGCTTCCATGTCACCCATTAATTTATATGTATCCCATGCATTTTTCTTCTCTGCCATATGTCTCATTAGTTCATCTGACATCCATTTAGGCCTAAACTTTGAACAGTATTTCTTAGTTGGTTTATAAAGCCTAATAGCTTCCAAGATTAATTCTTTGGATGCTTCCCATTTTGAATTTGCTGTTGGTAACATCAGTTGGTCCCACCATATAGAATTTAAATACTGTCTCAGACTGCCGTAGTCACTTTTACAAAAGAAAAAACCCTTCCCTTTACCCCTGATGGTAGTTACCTCTTTGAGTAAATCCCACTTCAGCACACTGTGATCACTGCCACCTAGTGGTTCCTTTATCTGCAGATTCTTAATGCATGAAGAATCACTACTGATAATCAGATCAAGAATATTACTCCCTCTAGTTGCCGCCCAAACATGCTGATGTAGAAAACAATTATCCAATAAATCCACAAATGCCTTGCTAGTGTGTGAGTGACCAACCCACAAATTCCAGTCAATATCCGGAAAATTGAAATCCCCCATTATAAGACTCTCTGATTTACTGGCCCACTCTGTTTCCCTGTACAGTTTCTTATTATACTTATCAGAGTCATTAGGCCTATAACACACTCCTACTCTCAATTTTGATCTCCCAATGCTTATGTCACACCAAACTGACTCGACACTGCACTGAAGTCGACATTATGTCGACTGGTTTCACTTCCTTGGATTTTGTGTTTCTTAACTAATAGCATAATCCCTCCTCCCTTCCTTTCCTGTCTATCCTTCCTGTACACATTGTACTCCCCAAATTCCAGTTCTGCATTCCTTATATCTGTGTGGCACCACGTCTCCGATATCCCAACAATATCTGCCTGTGATGTTTTGAGCAATACCTCAAATTCATTTACCAAAAGAATTTGAAAATGAGTTTGGTAAATTTATTTACCAAACTCCTACCATTGGTGTATACGCAAGTATACATGCACCTGTTCCTATTCTTAGCTACCCTAACACAACTTTGGGGCACTCCATAACCAGGTGGGAAGGAGCAGCAGTGTGTAGCACACGCTTGTTGATTAGACCGGGGTTCGAGCCCGTCACCACTAAATACGGAGGATGCGGAAAGGTCAGGGAATGACCACCATATTCCCGGAGCAATATAGCCTTAGTTGCTAATGCTCCTAAAAACCAAATAATAATAATAATAACACAACCCATGTGTTTACTTGTACTGTAATGACTGCCAACAGTGTCTGAAATACCCTGCATCTTGTTTTCCAGGCTGCTGCTCTTTCCAGTAGAAACAGTGCAAGAATCACTTTCACCTCTGCCAGTGGCTACTGTTAATCTCCCCAAGCTAGCAGTTTTCCGACCCACCTAACACTGCCTTAATAGCATCAGCAAATATTCTTGCACCCTTTCTATTTAAGTGTATCTCATACCTGTAGAAGCAGTCTCTCCTGTTAACAAGTACAGACCAGTCTGAAAAAAAATTCAACTATAATGTTTCACCTTTTAATGATCCTGCTCAGTTTGCCAACAAACTGAATAGATATTTTGCATCTACATTCACACGTGATAAATGATTTAGGGAAGTGTATGCCAAGAAGTTTATCAAACTCTAATAGGCTGCTAAATGATTTTTCAATAACTGAAAGGAAAGTGGAAGAGAAATTGTCAAAGTTAAACATAAAAAAAGGCAACTGGGGTGGATTGGATCAACCCAATTATAATAAAAGGGGGGACAGTAAAGGATGTAAACAAACCCTTAGCCATAATTATGAGAGAATCTTTGGATTCAGGGGAGGTCATTATAGACTATGTGTGAATGTATCCCCAGTTTACAAAGGGGGATCAAAAGGTGATATGAGTAATTACATACCTGTTAACTTAACTTCTGTTCCAAGAAAAATAATGGAGTCACTAGTTAAAGAAGTGATGCAGCACTATCCAGACAGGAGTGCAGTCATACTTCAGTTACAGCATGGGTTCCTTAAGGGGAGATGTTGTCTAACTAATTTGATTGGATACTATAACGCAGTGACAAAGGAACTGGATACAAAAATAATTTTGATATCATATACTTGGATTTCAGGAAAGTTTTTGATACTGTTGCACATAAAAGACTGCTGTTCAAATTGGCACAGTGTGGCATTAAGGGCAAGGGTTAATAGTGTGATAATGTGGACATGATTTGTTGTGGACTGGGATCTGTTTAAGTGATATTATTGGCTTTCCACCTTTGAAGAAGCAGCAGTGAATCTTCAGTGACATGTATACATAATGTGGAAAAATGGTGTCTAGCTGTATTAGAGATATGGATACCAATGTTTTTCCAGTCTGTTTCATTACAGTTGTAATATTTGCACTGCATAAAATATCTCATGGTTAGAAAGTTTGAAAATATTATTGCTAAGGATAATGTTAAAGTGAGAATAATATATAAGATGATATATATTTCTTTAAACTACAAAAAATATTTTATTACTGTATTTTTGTGGTCATTCTAATTTTGACTTTTTTTCTTATGAATTATAGGAGAACGCCACCATTTGTATTAACAAGATTCTACTGTGATTTATTATGTGAACTGCTAAGTTTAAAAAAATTTTAATTATTTAAATTTTTTTGTAAACAATTCAAAATGATAGACTGTATCATTTTCATGACTTTATCACAACTCAGCATGCAAAGTACGTCACAAAACTAATAAGATTGATTTTATAAAATGCAACATAGTAGCACCGCACCTTGCCGGTGCAGGACAGTAATTTCTGCATCTCTCACAAACTTCCTATAAATCATTTTAAAATACAGTTGAAATTAGTTAACATGAAATAGCAGATATTGACACAAAATTTCATGTTATCTGAATTTCATGTTTAAAAGTATAGTTGTTAAATATTAAAATAAGGATAAATATACAACCACATCATAACTGTGTTACATGTCAGTGAGGCATAATTAGGATGATTGATTATGCTATTTAAATGTACATTATAATTTTTCGTGATAGAAGCATATAATTACATAAAATATTAACATAGAAAAAGTTAGTCTCTCTATCCTTTAACAAATAATATATTTCTGTAATTCCACCTCTATGTTAGCGCAATTTAAAAAAGCAAAATTACATAGTCCTTTTTTTCTTATTAATATTTTTTTCCCTTTTTATACATTATTTTTAATAGAATACAATAATTATTATAACTGAAGAAATACAATAATTTTTACTGAAATTTTTAGAGAAAAAATAAGATAATATTTTCTTGCCATTTCTCATTAAATTAATAATTATAGAATGAAAATCATTGGTGTTGAAGCAATTTTTCAATAAATATTTATGAATTCTTTTTCCTTAAAATTGCAATACTGAAATTATATAATTAAAAACCAGATTGTTTTTTATATATTTGTTTTTCTTTTAAGAATTCCTTCGCGATGACGTTGTTGTTCTTCTTGCATTGTCATTCACAGCAGCATTTTGTCAAACTATTTTGGAAGTAAGTAAAATTGCATATTGTATATCTTAAGGTACATTAATGATTATTTTAATTTTTATATATATATACCTGGACTGCACTGATCACGGTGTTGCCACTTCTACAGATTTTTTAAAAATATCTTTTTTAGATTATTTCACTGATTCTATAGAATTTTAAGGGTAATAGTTAGAGATGGGCTGTTTATGTAAAAAGATCCAGTTATCATAGAAGCTAAAGTAGATCAGGTGCATTTTTCAACTTCCTCTTCTACAGAGTGCCAGTTTTATTAGATTGTGACATCATAATATTACCAATAAAATATTCTTGCATCCATTGATTAGCACAAATATAAGTTATAATAAACTATAAAAACCAATAATGGCAATATATGAGGGGGAGGATTAAAAAAGTTTTTAGATTGCAAAGGTTTTTGTGAAAGATAGTATCGTCAATCTGTGCTGTGACTCTTATTGTGTTCACAAAAAATGTTAGGTTTGTAATTGTATTCCTCTCCTTTACTGGGGGAGTTGAAGTGTTGCAGTGAATGAAGAAGGAAAATGTTGAGAGAATCAAACACCATGCAGTCATTGAGTACCTTCATTTAAAGGAAATGTTGCTGAAAAAAATTCACGAAGACATGCAGCAAGCATTAGGGCAATCTTGTCCTTCATTTGCCGCAGTCAAAAACTGGGCTGCAGAATTTAAGCTTGGGCAAGATAGTTTTAAAGATGCATCCTGCAGTGGAAGTCCTGTTACCATGTCAACACCTGCACATGTGGATGCCATTCATGACCTCATCATGAGAGACTGTAGAATAACATTGAACCACATTGAGACAACATTCAACATCTCCAATGAGTGAGCCCACAATATTGTGGTGAATGTTTTAGTAATGAAGGTTTCTTCGAGGTAAGTGGGACCCTAAAGTGCTGAATGCAAATCAGAAGCAGGAAAGTGTGAGGTGTTACCTGAATCACAAATGCTGTGTGTGTTTAGCACAAATATAAGTTATAAATGCTGAATCACAAATGCTGTGTGTGTGTTTGTGATTCAGGTAACACTAAATGCCTGTGGGTTTGAGCTATTACAGCATCCACCCTACTCGCTGGACTGGACTATTTTTTATTTTCAAATCTCCAAAAGGACTTTAAAGGACAGAAATTTGACAGTGACATGCTGTGATGGATGCAGTCAACAACTGGTTTGAGTCAAAATCTTCTGAATTGTATTTGAGTGGATTATGAAAGTTAATGGATTGTACCAGAAAGTGTGTTGACTTAAGGGGGGAAATATGTTGAAAAATGGCTGCACTTTACTTTTACTTTTTTTATGTTGAAAAATAAATGGGCTTTCACAACTTTCCAGCATTCCTTCCATGGGAAGGATAGAAACTTTTCAACCTTTCCTCATACAATAAAAAATGTAAAAACCAGTTAAGAACTGATAAAATATAATGGTTAAAAGCAATAAAATATCAAAATAAAGGGTTAAAATTTGATGCAGAGTGCCACTTTCTCAACTCTGAAGTGTATGACAGTTTCAATTTAAATAGCATATCATCATGCAATAAATAACAGAAATCATCACGTGATGCAACTATGTGATGTGATCCTGCATAATGAAAAAGGATGAATAATAAAAATAGAGAGAAAATAAAAGAAAAGAAAAGCAGGGATAAAGAAATGAAGAGGAAGGGAGGAAAAAATTAATCAGGTCTGGTGATGCAAAATGATGTGAATTAATAGCATTAGCATTAGTAGTGGCATATGATGCCACTACTAATGGCATCATATGCCACATATACATCAGCCAAAAAAAAAAAAAAAAAAAAAACCTTCCCATTTTACCTGTCCATTCACTCCAAAAGTTTGTGAATCCTTCCTTGAATTTATTTAAGCTGTCAACCTCTCCACAACCACAGTTGGAAGTTTGTTTCAGCAACCAACCACTTGCTGGCTAAAGGCAAATTTCCACACATCTGTTCTGCAACTCTCTTTCCTTAGTTTGAATTTATGCCTCCTCAAGTGTGTAATCTGAGCAAGAGGAAGAATCCCAACATCATTGAGCTTGCTCAACCCATTCAAAGCCTTATGTACCTTAATCAGATCACTTCACAGGTGCCTAGTCTCCTGTAACTCCTAATAGAGTTATACAAAGCACATCAATGCTTGTCACTTCAAAATAGCAGATTTCATGATGGGGTGGATACGAACTCCTTTATTGTAATTAATTTTTACTGTTTTTCCTTGTCCTTTGTTGTATAGGATCATATCATGATGTTACATCATGTGACGATTTCTATTCTCGATCACATCATACGTTGTTTAAATTGATATCATGTCATGTGACACAATATCAATTCAGAACTTTCAATTCAGAAAGATACAATCTCTGTCTCAAAAGCCATTCCTTTATTTTGTGTACTTTATTGCTTTTTGCTGCTATATTTTATCAGTTCTTAACTGGCTTTTACATTTTTTATTGTATTTTTACTGTTCTCACTTTTATAGTCTATTAAATATTTTAATTTTATATTTGTGTTAATCAGTGTGTGCAAGCATATTTTGTTCGTATGATACTTGATGCTGAAGGCATTTTTGCTAATATTAGGATCATGGGCGATAACCAGGTCCAAAATATTCTTGTCCCTAGAACTTCCCCTGTGATGTCGTCTGAATCATTAGTAATGATGATCTCAAAAGCATTTTTATCCCTAGTACTCTCTCTAACATGCTGGTACAAATAATAATCATCTAGTTTATTTAAAAAAGTATTTCCCTATCTTGAGTTTCTCTCCCACTTATTCCAATCAATTTTTAAATAAAGATTGATTGGAATTGATTGCAGTCAAAAGATTAAATTGTGCACTAATGAGAGAATAATAGCAAAGCTTAACTGATGGTACTCACCTCACTTTGCTATTATTCTCTTTAAGTCAAATTTCTAAATAACGATACATTAAGAAGCTCTATCAATTAACTATTGTGCACTAATTAAAATTTACCAAGTAAAACTTGCCTTCTTGAAGGCAAGTTTTACTTGGTAAGGAAATCACTTCAGCAACTAAGACATGCTGTAAAGGACCTCATTACTATGCATTGCAAAGAATCAAATTTACTGAACTTATTTTATTGAGATGAGGCACAAGACAGTGCTTATAACCTGGAAAAAGGAACAGAGTTAATAATGAAAAATGCCACATCAGCATGAGATAGTTCCAAGTAGGTTACAAAATGCAGATGAGAAGTAGCAGCTTTTTCTGTTATATTCATCCTTCATTTGCTTTTCATTATCAATTTAATATCAGTATCATGATACCATTTTCAGGATCACTAAAAAAAAAAAAAAAAAATAGAAAAGCACCATTACAAAAACTGAAATTAAAACCAGCTGCTCAAGAATCATTAATTTAATGATTTGTATGATTTCTTCTGCAGTTTTGAAAATGCTTGGGTTGGATGTCTATGTCCGTGATCTATTCGACTCCATAAATTTGTTATATTTAAATATAAAATAAAATAAAATTTAAGTATATTGGACACCAATATATACATTTTGTATATATACTGGAGTGCACTGGCGACGCTACTGTACCTCTAGATCTGCCATGGTAGATTGACGCCTGAAGAGATGGGGGGGATATTTTTGAAGAGGATGGGAGATTATCCTGTGCTCTTCATGATGGAGTAACGTAATACCTAGATGTGCCAAGTTTAGTGCACAGCACAGCCTGTTTACTTTGTGGCACAGGTCCTGGAAAGGTGTTCACAGGTTAAACCTTTCTGACTATGTTTCTTCCCCAGTTGGTGGATATTCAATAGTACTGGATTCAGTTGTCAAACAGCCTGTCCTACGATGTACCACATATGTTCAATTTGAAATTAATTGTAAAAACAGGATACAGCAGTGTACTGGAGCACATAGTTGGGAAAAACTTTATGCTAATGACTTGCAGCTTCTTTAGGAAGTTATGTACTAATAGCTTAAGTAGAGCCACAGGCAGAAGTGAAAGTGATTCATGCATTGCTAGTATTAATTCATACAGCAGTATGGAAAGCAAAGTGTCTGGGACTTCAGGCCCTGCTGTGGATCATTATGGAACAAATAAATACACAGGCTGTGTTAGGGTAACTAACAGTAAGAACACCATGCATGTACACTAATGTTAAAAGCATTGTAAATAAATTTGATGAATTTGAAGTAAGATTAAGTCATCAAATACAGACATTATGTAGACATTGTACTCCCCATATTCAAATTCAGCATCACTTATGTCATTCAGACATAAGTGATGCTGAATATAAGGAAGAATATTAAATCTAAAATTATAAATCTATATTAAATGACATGGGTGGTGAGTGCAACAACATTGAGTCAGTTTAGTGTGATACAAGTAATGGGAAAACAAAATTGAGAGTAAGAGTGTGTTATATAGGCCTAATAACTGTGATGAGTATACCAAACAGCTATACAGAGAAATATATTGTGGCAGCAAATGTCTCATAATGAGGCATTTCAACTTTCCAGATGTTAACTGGAATTTGTGGGTTGGTCGCTCACACACTAGCAAGACTTTTGTGGATGTCTTGGATGACTGTTTTATACAGCAGCATGTTATAGAGATAACAAGAGAAAGCAATACTATTAAAAATATGCAGGTAAAAGACCCACTGGGTGGCAGCTATCACAGTGTACTAATGTGGAATTTAATTAAAGACATAACTACTATCAAGGGTAAAGGGAAAGGCTTTTGCTTTCATAAGGGTGACTACAGAGGGCTCAGACAGTTTTTAAACTGTGTGCAGTGGGACAAATTGATGATGTTACCAACAGCAAATTCTAAAAGTGAAGTATTCAGGGAAGTAATCAAAGAAGCTACTAGGCTTTTCATACAAACGAAGAAATACTGTTCAAGGCTTAGACCTAAATGGATATCAGGTGAACTGTTGAGACATGTACCAGAGAAGGATGCATATAAATTATCAGGTGATACAGGATCCTGTGGTATATATAAATTAGTCTGTAATCAAGTCACAAAGGCGGTTAGGCAAGCTAAGGCAAATTATGGTACCTCACTGGAAAAGAATGCAAAGAAAAGGAGCAAAGACCTTCTATGCTCACATTAACAGTAGAAGGAAAGAGTTACTTGATGGTTAACCGATGATGACCATACTCAGGTCATTGATAAATTGAATAGGTAGTTTGCATCTACATTCGCACATGAAGAATTTTTTAGGGGAGGGAATGCCAGAAGTTTATCAAACTCTAAGGAGCTAAATGACTTTGTGGTAACTAAAATAAAAGTGAAGATAAAATTGTTGAAGATGGACATAAAAAAGGCTCCTGTGGTGGATGGAATCTATCCAGTTATATTAAGGGAGGCAGCAAAGGAGGTAAGCAAACCCTTGGCCATAATTACAAGAGCATGCCTGGATTCGGTGGAGGTCACTGTGTGGAGATGGGCTAATGTATCTCCAATTCATAAAGGGGAATCAAAAGGCAACATGAGTAATTAGAAACCTGCTGGCTTAACGTCTGTTCCAGGGAAAGTAATAGAATCACTTGTTAAAGAAGTAATGCAGGACCACCTGGACAGGTATACAATTATACTACAATCACAGCATGGATATGTTAAGGGGTGGTCCTGTCTAACCACTCTGATAGGTTAGTATTATGATGTAGTGACCAAAGAACTGGATGCAAAAAATAATTTTAGCATCATATACTTGGATTTCAGGAAGCTTTTGATATTGTTGAAGATAAAAGACTGCTGTGCAAACTGGAGAAATGTGGCATTAAGGGCAAGTTACTATGGATAAAGGGATAGTTAAGTGGATGAAGACAGAGAGCACTGCTCTTCATGGACTAATGTTATTAGTGGAGATCCCCAGGGTTCATTGCTGGGCCCATTGTTATTTTCAGTATTTATCAATGATATTGATGAAGACATCAGGCTTAATGTCTAAGTTTACAGATGTTGCAAAGGTTGCAGAGTGATTAATGACAGTCATCAGGGTGAGCTACTGCAACAAGATTTAGACATTTAACTGCAATTTCTCAACCCATCAATTGCATTGATGGGCTGAGAAATGGCATTTAAATTTTAACATTGACAAATGCAAGATACTGCATATGGGTAGTAGTAACTCCAGAGTTACTTGTCAACTTTGTGGTACTACACTCAGGGTAGTGGAAAATGAAAAAGACATGGGGATAATTGTGTAGTCAAACATGAAATTTTCTGAACAATGCAGATGTGCTGCCAGGACAGCTCATGGGGTTTTGTCAATGATATACAGAAACTTTGCTAACAGGGATAATGAGGTGATTATCCCTTTGTATAATGCCATGGTTAGGCTGAATCTTGAGTAGTGTATACAAGTCTGGTGGCCTCACTTTAAGTTTGGTTTGGTTTTGGTTTTTAGGAGCATTAGCAACTAAGGCCATATTGCTCCGGGATATGCGGTGGTCATTCCCTGACCTTTCCGCATCTTCTGTATTTGGTGATGATGGGCTTGAACCCCAGTCTAATCAAGGAGCGTGTGCTATGCACTGCTGCTCCTTCCCACCTGGCTACGGAGGTGCCCTCTCACTTTAGGAAGGATATAGATCTACTGGAATGGATGCAGAAAAGGACAACTGGACTGGTGAATGGGGAAAAAAGGGTGTGCTCTTACCTAGAAAGGCTTCAGTTCTGCAAATTGCAGCATCTCAAGACTAGACACCTGTGGGGAGACCTGATTGAAGTGTTTAAAGCCTTGAATGAATTGAGTGAACTGAATGTTAATTTGATTATTCCACTTGCTGAGACTACACACATGAGGGGACATAAATTCAAGTTGCAGGATAGATGTGTGGAAGTTTACCTTCAGCCAGCAGATGATTGATTTTTAGAACAGGCTTCTATCTGTTGTTGTGGATGGTTTGAATAAGTTGAAGGAAGAGCTAGACAAATTCTTGGAGGGTACGGATGAGTGAAGTGTGTATGTTTTTTTTTTTTTGGCTGATGCTATATAAGCTTGCTTTCTTGCATTATTTCGATTATTACTACTACTATTACTGCTACTACTTTATTTTATTTAACTGTACTCTGAATCCATAATATATAAGGAATAAGTATTAAGATGAAATACTTATCTACTGAGATAGCTTTGTATTAGTATCTACTGAGATAGCTTTGCATTAGTATCTACTGAGATAGCTTTGCATTAGTAACCCTTAGTACCCAGTTATGCCAACTTTAGTGCACAACGTGGCCTGAATATATTGTGGCATAAGTTCTGGATGATGTTTTCAGGTTAATCCATGTTGACGCACTGTTAGTATTAGCTATATACTAACTTGGCTATTTCAGTAAAAGGAAGCCATATCCTTTTTCTGAAAAATATAAAAAAAGATAAAAAATAAACAAATTATGTGCTTTCTTCCTCATGTAGGTAACTCTCCAGTTGACCATTGAATTTCTTCAAATTATCCTGAAAGAGGCCTCTGAGGTCGGGAAAACTCATATCTAGGAAATAAACTCATACACCGACCATTGAACAAAATTTACTGTAACTAAAATTTTTACAAATAGTATAAAAACAAATTATTTACAATAAACTAATGATTGTATATTGCCGAATACTAAAAACTGTAATAAAAGATCGTTTACCATAAAATAAGCTAAAATATAAAATTAAAAGTGCTAAAAACCTGGAGCTTTCGAGAGCGTCAGCTCTCTTCTTCAACAGTAATATGACTTTCTGCAACATCTCCTTAAATAGCAGGTTCACGGTACCTCCACACGTGGTATTTCTCCACATGGTTCAATCAGCACATGGTCAGAACCGGAAGCGGAAATGTCTCGGGTACGTGGCAAATAAAATCGTTCATCCGAACTTAATACAATTGTTTCAAAAATAGGATGAATACACATGCCTCTATCTCTTTTTTGAATTGTTGACAATTTCTTCAAATTGTAATCAAATATTCGCTGGATAAAACTTTCTACAATGTAATCTAAGTCTCTTCCTCTGTAATTTTAATTTTTGATCCGTAGTTCTTGAATTCTTTATAACAGTGAAACTTTTGTCTTCGTTCATTTACTAACTCTCTCAGAACCTTATAGACCTCAATCAGGTGCCTTGTTGCCAAGCTGTATAGCCCACATAGTTGATGGGTATTTGATAGTACTGGATTCCGATGTAGTAGTAGTAGTAGTGACGACATGTGATGCAAGAAAGCATGTTTCCTGACAATTCACACACATGTTCAGTTGGGCTGAAATCAAGCAAGTTGATGGCCATTGGAAGATTGTGAACTTACTGTAATGTTTATTGGACTAATCCAATCCCTTTGCTACCTTTTGTCACGGAGCATTATTATCTTTTTTGAAAGATTCTTGTTGGTCTGGGAAGATGGCAATCATGAACAGCTGCAAATGGTCACAAATGAACCTTTACAGGTTTCCAGTGAGGTGCTTATCAGTTAGGCACTAGGGAACCCAGGGTCTCTCATAAAAACATGCTCCAGACCATTGCACTATTCCTGTACAATTCCCCCTTTGTGCAGCAGAGTTTGAAAGCCCTATGTGGGCCCTCATCTGCAATTGTGTTAGTGTACCATTGCACTATTCCTGTACAAATTCCCTTTGTGCAGCAGGGTTTGAGCCTTATGTAGACCATCATATGCAGTAGCCCAATCGGGCTAGTGTCTGACACCTGGTGCATTATTAAAGTCCCTCCCATACAGTGTATTGGTTGGCTATTTACTCCACTGTGGCACATCTGTTGTGCTGGACAACACATTAGATCCTCTGCCTTGCCCCTTTGGTCAACAGTGTGCATGGCTTGCCTTAATTGGACCTCTGGCTGGTGGTACTTCCATGATTGGTTCACTTTGATACATGAGACATTGTATACATAGGTACTGGATAAAGGTGGCGATGACTGAGATACTCATCCCTGCTAATCTGGTTCCAACAGTTATTCCCTATCGAAATCTTGCTAGGTTGCAGTAGTAACTTCAGGAAGTATGATTGTGTTGCCATACTATTCAATAAATGGCCACAATCATACTTCATAATTAGTCTATTGGCTTGGATTTTGCCAACCTCTTCAAGCCAAGGATGTTTCACATAAAACCTCTTTTGTGCATACAAGGCATGCACAGTTTTTTTTTTTTTTTTTTTTTTTTTTTCCCTTATTTTAGGCTGAAATTTTTGAAATTTTATGATTATAAATTAAAATTTTGTCTAATAAGCTGCTTTTTTTTTGTGAGAAAGTTGTTTCCCATCCTCAGTTTATTCTAAAAATCTCAGTTTACTTTTGAAACACTGTAAATGGATTTTATTTGAATGGGGGAGAAGGATGTATGCAATGTTCATTCTTCAGATACACATTTAGCTGTGAACAGATGACTATATGAGTGCATTTGTATGTTGCATCTCTTCATGCCACATTCATACATAATTCAAATAAAATTAGTTTATGTGCATTTCAAAAGTAGCTGATGATGTTGTTATACTAAACAAAGTTGGGGAAACTTTCCCTTTGAGGAAAAAGCAGCTAATTAGGCATAATTTAAATTTAGAAATCATAAAATCTAAACAGTAATACTCTGTCCATTTTACTCTCAAATTCAACAAATTTAAGCTGAAATATGACAAAAAAAAAAAAAGTCCAGTGCAAATAGTGCAAACCTAAAAATAAATGAGATAAGATATATTCCCAGTACCTTTTGATTATAAAAGATCCTGTATGCTAGAAAACTAATTTTCTGAGTGAATTTTCCAACTAATTAGATTTCATAGTGCATCACATTATATATTTGCTTGTAATTTTTTATTATTTAATATAACTTCATATTCCTGTTTTAGACTATGATGGCTCCTTTTACTGAGCGGATATTCCATTTTCATGATATGGAGAATAGCTATATTTTCTTTGGAGCTGGTATAGAGGTAAGTGTTTAAGTGAAAATAAGCTACATTGTAATTGATAATACAAGGTGTTCCTTTTATTGCAGCATCTAGTAGCTATGTTCAATGCTTTGTTAAGTTGTGGATGATACTTATTGGAACGGAAGTCTGCAAAATATGAATTGTATGTGTTCATTCTGTCTAAATTTATTTTCTTATCTTTGATTAAAGCTTTGTTGTTGCTAGTGACCATTCTTCTCAGTTCTTTATGGATGAATTTCAATATCACTTGATGGATATTTTCCTTAACTTTTCATTTTTGCCCTTAAAAGATGATAATTGTGAAACAGTTGTCATCTTTAAGGACAAAGTGATAATTAAGCCAAAAAGATTAAGTTAGGTACTCTGAAACTTTCTTAAAATAGTTATGCATTGATATTAAGAAAAACTGAATTGGAATCAATTTGAAAGAGTCTGAAATTTTTCATGATAGAAAGGAGCCTTGTCAATTAATTCAGACCCGGAGAGAGAGTGTGTGAGACTCTTGGGGTAGAATTTTTATCAGCATGGCATGCTTGTTAACAGAAGAGACTGGATGCACTTGAATAGAAGGAGTGCAATAATATTTTCTGATGCTATCAAAGAGGCAATATTGGGGAGGGATTTGCTTGTTTTGGGGGAGGAGGACACACAAATTAGTGGCAGCCATAAGCAGAGAAAATGGATTCTTACATTGCTTCTGTTGGGATATGCAGGAGAGCAGCACCTGGAAAGCAGGAGGAGGGATCCCATTGAGCACGCAGTTATGTGGGCTCTGTTAGAATTACTAAATGCTTAAACAGGAAGGCATTTATTTGCTTATTAGTGTTTATACACTAATGCCAGGCACATTTTGAATACATTTGAAGTATTGGTTAAGTCATCAGTTCTCTACCCTTTCTCGAATGGGTAGAGAGGTATGTTACCCTACCACCTACAGAGTAACATGCCGGTTCTAGAAGAATTACATTGGGTAGACATGTTGAAGATGTAAGCTAGAATAAAGGAGCATGCTGACAACACCGGGTTACGTAATAGAAGATGTAGCACACCCAAAATCTGAACAGTGCAGTTTTCAACTAAAAATCTTGAAATTTTGGGTGTGGAGTTATGTCTTCAGTTGACTGGGCACTTTTTGTGGAAGCACATTATAAGATCAGGCTTGATCTTATAATGTGCATAAAAGGTGTGATCAGAAGGTTTGGGGACTGACTTTCTGTCTTGACATTGTAGCAAGTTGGTAGCAAAATATTCAGTGATTCCTCTAGACATAGAATCATAATGCATCATAATCCATCTGCAGTCACTCTGAATTATTACTCATTGAATAGAAGGCATTTTATAAGTTTCATTGGAAAACAACACAAGAAGGAGAGAATAAGCTGAGGGTTTCTGCTCCCAATTAAGATCCGACAGTATAACCTGAAAACAAAGGGAATTGGCTAGCTCTGTTTTCTAATTTTTCCATAAGGTGAGTTTCATCCTTTATCCTCCCTAGTCCAACAGTATATCCTGCTGCCTCCAGTATGGTTCATACGAACAACTTGCCAACCAGCAGTCAATGTAGAATCGGCCCCAATGGTCAGAAGGTCATGGAGGATAATATCATGTCATTGAAGTCAGACAATAACAGGAAGGAGTACACAAGGCATGAGATCCAACCATTGTCCTAGCCAGTGACCTACTTGGGGTGTAGCCAAGTTTAAGACACTTTTTGTTCTAGTCTGTAATTTGAAGTTCAATTGTTTCTATTAACAATCCTGAAGAAGGTTCCAAGGTAGGAATCAGAATATGAAATTTAATATTATTTATTAATTTTAGTTAGTTTTCATTAAAATTTCTTTCCAGTGAATGTATCCAGAAAAGTACCTTCCTTCATAATAACGTAATTTCATTGAATGGTATGTTTATTCAATTTTATTTGTTACATCCCCCAGTACAGTCCATTAATTTGTAAATTACTAAAACAAATTGAATTTTATTTGCCATTACAGGTGCAATACAAGTGGTTATCATCGCTGAAACTGATAAATGTTGTGGATGTTCATACTGCCAGTTATTTCAGAATGAGAATTAGTTTTGTTGAACCTATGAAAGTGATCAGATGCCATGACATGCTTTCCATACTGTTGTCTATTTGGCAAGGACTGTTCCCTTTAAGATTCACATAAATGTGGCCACCAGGGCCATCCCAATCATACCAACCTTGGTCTCTGCTTAGGGTGCTCTTCGGAGAAAGACATATTTAAAACAGTAAAATGTACAAACATAAATGTATATAGTTGTGAAATTTATTTGAGAACCCAGTGCCCAAAGACCTTCAGTTTCATACAAAAATTGAGGTAGTATATTACTATAAAATGCACTGCTTTCACCAATGAACAAAAATTCAGGTCTAGGGATGCCATCTAGCTTTCCATCTCTCCTGGGGTGTAAAATATCTCAGGCTTCCACTGGTGACCATATGAAATTTAAATCCATCTTATGCATAGGTTTTGTTTGTCTGAGTAAAAGTGGTTCTCTAGAATATTAATGTCAACTGGCATTCACTTCCCCATTAATGGAACTTTAAAATCTTAAAAACAGCCACAAAGTGATCATCTCCTTCTAACCAACCTGGCTTCAGTAAATAATAATCGTAACCATTGCGTTCATTAATAACAGAGAGTGAATTGCAACCCACGTCATAATAGTAATGATACCATGCAAGACAGTTTTCTGCAAACAGCATGGTTGAACATATCTGCCTCCTTTCTCCATAATAATGCATCTTTGCTAAACCTGAACTCTTCAAGTTGGACTCATTGGAGAAGATTACCTACCATTCTCCATAATTCACTGATAGTGTATACAGCTAAATTATACTGTCTGTCAGTTTTCCTTCCATATATCCAACCTCCTGTCCAGTGTTTACTGAACTGTTTCCTGGTTCATTCCATCTGTTGCAGTGCTCATTGGTTGCATGGCATCTGCAAAATACTGTGCACTGTGAGGTTTGTAATGAAATTATGATAATCCTATTTTGAATAATGTTTTCAGTTATCAATGGACTTTTTGTGGAAGTGCATAGGCTTGATCTCACAATGTGCATATGAGGCATGATCAGAAAGTTTGGGAACTGATTTTGTGTCTTGAAATTGCAATATTGAAGTGAGTTGAAACTGATAACAACATGTTCAGTGACTCATCTAGACATAATAAGACACTTGAATCATCCATTTATCTGCAGATACTCTGAATTAGCATGCAATCAATAGAGGATGTTTTATGTTTACATCGCATTTTAAAATGAGTGATTTTAATGAGCAGCAAATTTGCATAAAATTTTGTTTCGAATCCTCTGCAATATACACAACTTTGGACTGCTGACCATTTCCTTCAAGACTTCATTCAAGACTTCTTAAACACCAAATGTTCCAAGTCAAGTACAGGCCTTGCCTTTGTCACTAAAGTGTTCCTACAAGGAGTACTCAAGGATCAGTAATAAGTGCTACCCTGTGTGCAATTAGAATGAATATCACAGCAGAGCAAACACACAGTAGATACAACCATCTATGTGAACCCTCAGAATATCATACAAAATGTGCAATCAATAGAACTACTAATACAAAGAGCTATCAATAAAATATGTGAATGGCCCAATTTAATAGGTTTGACTCTCTACACAGGAAACCAAATGCTTAAATTTCTTTTTGAATATGAAAATTTCAACTCAGAACTGAAGCCAGGGGGCTGGCCATGACGAGTGGTTAAGAAGGTTGTGGCTTCATGCCCATGTCTTCAACTAAAAGTGAATGGCCCATTGTGAATTTTGATGCCAAAAATCTGAAACTGCTCTTAACAATAATTCAATGTTTATGCATTCAGAACAAATATGTAAACTCTTCTGGCGTCAGAATAAACAGAAATTTATTTATTTATTAAATTGACAGAATTTCCCATTAAAATTACACTAAAGTTTTAGGTAAGTTTTAGAGGAAAAAACTGAATTTCCTGGAACACATCAAAAAACTAAGAACAGTTTTCCTGAAGAAATTAAACATCTTGAATGTCCTCTCAGCAACAATGTGAGAGAAGATTGTCAATGCACTGCTACTAAGTTATATCAAACTCATTGTAACCGTAGCAGTTAGATCCAAACTTGATTATTGGTGCACCACCCTATGACTCAACAAGGCTGAGTGTCCTGGAATGATAAGACAATGCCCATCACAGTCATATTAAAAATAGCACTAGGAGCAGGTTGAACATCTCCAGTAAGTAACTTTTATGTAGAGTCACATGACCTCATCTGTCTGCCAGGTGACAAATTTTGCTCCTACATTATGCCAATACAAAATAAAGTCCATATCCAATTAGTTAACCTGACCCGCCTGTTTGTACAACTTTTGAAAAATAGATTAGCAAAGCATCAATATGCTTTGGAATGTATGTTGTAATATACATTGTAAGGAGCTATTCCTAAATCTGAATCTCAGTCTAAATAATATATTTGTCTTTCCAAATATTTTGGCCCAACATTAAATATAGCATTACCCACTTGCAACTTCTATTTCCATATCTGGAAACAAAATTTCCCTACTTAAACAAATCTCACAACTATTCACTGTTCTTAGTGCTCAGTACCTAATCTTTATCATTGTTTATACTTGTCATTTTTGTACCATAAAAAAAAACCAAACCATTGTTTATACTGACAGCTTGAAATCAGAAACTGAAGCAGGAATAGCAGCAGTCTTAGAGCATTAGTATTAGTAGTGGCAAATGATGAAAGTAAGCATGCTTATGAAGCATCAGCAAAAAAAAAAAAAAAAACCTTCCTGTATTGTCTGTTCATCTCCTTCAATAATTTGTCTAGTTCTTCTTTGAATTTATTCAAACTACCCACTTCCACAACAACAGATAGAAGTTTGTTCCAAAAATCAACCACCTGCTGGCTGAAGGCAAACATCCTCATGGCTGTCCTGCAACCATCCTTCCTCAATTTGAATTTATGTCCCCTCATGTGCATAGTCTGAGCAAGAATCCTATCAACATTGCTCAAGACATTCAAAGCCTTAAAAACCTCAAGCAGATCACCTTGAAGGTGCCTAGTCTCCAAATGCTGCAGTTTACAGAACTGAAGCCTTTCTTGGTAAGAGCAACTCCTTGTTCCCTACACTAATCTGGTTGCCCTTCTCTGTACCTGTTCCAGCAGCTCTATATCCTTACTAAAATGAGGCCTCCAGACCTGTATGTACTAAAGATATGGCCTGTGTGTACATCAGTAAAGGTGTACAGTAAAGGTGTCTTTGTTGTTTCTCTTTGCATCCTTTTGCCAAAGACTTTTCATAATAATCTGCCTTAGCTTGCTTAACCTCCTTTGTTTACTTCATTTCAAACTAGCTTATATATTTCTTTGTTTACTTAATTTCAAACTAGCTTATATATTTCTGTATCACCTGATAATTTAGATATAAACTACTCTGCAATCAATATATATATATATATATTGATTAATGTATATATATATATGTTAGAAGTAATAAAGTGAGAGACAAAGTGCAAACAGATGGATTTGTAACAAACACAAGATGTCAAAACTAGTAGAAAAAAGGGTAGTAAGAAATAGGATGTAGGATGATGAAATAGTAAGATGCATTGAATTATCTGAAATTAAGGGCTGAATTAATAAGCCAATTAGCAGGAAAGAAGCTATAATGGAGAAAAATATAATAATAATTAATAAACTACAACGCAAACATCAAATAGAAGATGGGAAAATAATTTGATGTTAGAAAACCTAATAATAAGGAAAGAACAATAAAGATTAAAATATTTGAAATATTTGATACATATTGCAGGTATTTGCATCAGGAGACCACACCTGATTATGTATCAATAAACTGCGTTTCTATACATAAGTATAATTATGAAAGAAAAATTTCAAAAGGAAACTCTAAAAAGTAAAAAAAAATGCATGCTAACGAAAAAGGAGGGTGAATGCAATAAAAGTTCAAAGAGTTCTAAGTGATTGGTGGAGTTGGGGGAACAATAGAGGCAACAGATGAATTTGACAGATTGTGGTAGCAAGTTTTTAAGACAGAGAAGATCAAAAAGAGGAGATTTGAAATTGCAAAGTCTGTAACAGGGAATTTCAGAGCAGTCATATGCATAAGTACTACCTTTGAAGTGAAGGGAATTATAGAGTGAATAATTTGGACAACTGAGATGAACAGTGGTTGAATTCTGGTTGAATAACAGGGATTCTGTCATTAAAAGTAAATGGCGTTTGGCAGAATATAAGTGGAAATATATTTGTGAAATGAACAAGTAAGTGTTTGGGAGGTTTAGATCTTTTTGCAGATAACTTTGTTCTATTAGTTTGACTATTCACAATGTATTCAGTAGTAAGAAAAGGTGGGAAGGACATGCTGTATGAAAAAATGAAATTTTTGGATATGGTGTACACGTGGCAAGAATATACCCAGCTCCTTGACATATCATGGCCTTGACAATGCCCCCTTCCCTTGCATACACGCTAGCTACTCTGACTCCTTCCAGTAACTATCTGGCAGAGAGGCAGCCAGATTATACAATAGCTGATCTGGAAACCTGCTAGAGAGTTACCAATAGGTTCAGTCCAGTGGATTATCTGGTGGCATGCCGGTGAACACCATTTTAGAGCTGTATCCTCGAAGTGTAAGGGAGATTGGATCTCGCCATGAAGTCTGTCATAATCTCAAAAGACATTAATCATACTGCATGATGGAAGAGATGGGGATATTTACTGGAGCATTTCTCTGGAGACTAAACATGGGTTCTACCACTTCAAGCCTCTAATAAGCAAAGTGGTGGTATTGCACCAGTTGATGAGAGTCCTCTGCTACCTAGTATTGCCTGGTAACACAGAGGGCTGGCATTCCTCTGTGTGGTGTGGGTTCTGCACCTCGACCCCTGCTCATGTTGGTTCACACCTGGGTGCTCATCTCAAGTATACTAGGCTGTATTTCAGGACTTGCACATGGGGTTATACCCAGGGGTACTAACAGAGACATCATTGTGAAGGTGCACGCAGAGGATTTGGCAGTCACAGACTGACTGGACTTTGCCGGTCGGTAAAGTCCAGTCAGTCTGTGACTGCCAAATCCTCTGCGTGCACCTTCAAAATTTCAAATAAAATTTTGAAATGATGTACAATGGAATTAGATCCACTTGACTTGTGTGTCACTCAGATGTCATTTCCATCAGTGTTTTAGACTCCTAGGTAGCAAGCCCAGCTTGGCATACATGAGAGAATGTCTGTGAAATCCTTACAGTAAGTTCTCTTTTACTTAGAACTATGGGTATTTCTGCTCTCTATAGAACCAATTATAAATTACATGCCTAATACATATACCTCCTTTTCTTACTCTCATTTTGATGCTAATTTCTGCTGTGCTTTAATTTTTTTTAATGGCATGTATTTTATATCCGAAACAGAGTAAAAGGTTTGGTATTGTCACCTTTACTTGCAATCTTGATGATTGGTTCTTGAAAAGTGACACTAAGATTGCATGTTTTGTGGCAATATCTTTTTGGTTAGTATTATTTAATTTTGTATTTTTTTTCTTGCTGTCTTTAAACTAATTATGCTCACTCTTCATTACCTTTCTATTTCTCTTCACTCTTCTATATATCTCTCTTCTTTCCATTGATCTTATCACTAAACTTATATATATATATATATAAGTATATATATAAGTATATATATAAGTATCATAAGTTTTAACTTATGTTACTTATATGTATTTAACTTATGTTACTTATACACTAAACTTGTGTGTATATATATATATATATATATATATATGTATGTATATATATGTATGTATATATCATAAGTTTTGATATATATCTAAGTATGTAAAAAGCATATTTTAGCATTAAATCAGCTCACACACCAACCGTAAGAATAAGTATTTATTTAGTATATATTTTAGTTACAGTAAATACTTATTCTTATGGTTGGTGTGTGAGCTGATTTAATGCTAAAATATGAATTTTCCCAACCTCAGGAAATGTAAAAAGGATATGTAAAAAGCAAATAGGATAATTAATTTATATCTATTTTATAATATATTTTATAATATTATTTCTAATATATAATATTAATTCGTCACAGATCGTCACAGAAAATGTTAATTATCGCCTATAATTAACATTTTAATTGTACATTTGTATTGCTTATTTTATGTTATTTTTGGCATATATATTTTTTTTCCAGGTTGGGCACCCGTATAGGTTTTTCTTGAGAAGCTATCTTACTAGCTTTCATTTCATGTTATACATTATAACTTAACTCAAAAAAAAAATATATATATATATATATATCAAAACTTATGATACATCTTGTCCAATCCTGTGCTAGATCCAAAATAGTCTAACTATATTAAATGCACAAAACAAAGAAATCCAATCTGTTGGGTTCCTGGATTTATGGGAATTTCCTAAAATGAATCATCATCATCATCAGCCATTTTCAATCCACTGCAGGATGAAGGCCTCTCCAGCAACTTGAATCAGCAGACCTCAAAGCCAAATCTGCCACACTTCCTTGTAACAGAAAATTTCAAATCTGATGCACAGATTACAAATTGCTGTACACAAATTGCAGTATGAATTAATGGCAGCAAACTGGAAAAGGAAAGTCAGCAGGTTATTACAAATCAAGCCAACACTAACTGTGGAATTAGTATTAGGCATACACAGTGACCACTTTATTATGTACATCTACTTAATAGTTAGTAAGTGTCCCTTTAGCCCTCAGAACAGTCTGGATTGTTGAGTCACTCTGAGTCATCCTTGTTGAGCCATTGCATGGACTCAGCAAAGTGTCAAAAAGTGTGCCAAGGATGCTGGCCTAGTGACATGGTGCATTATCCTGTTGGAAGATCCTATTTGCGGATGGGTATACTGCAGCTATGGGAGGATGTGCCTCCCATAGCTGCAGTCAAAACAATTTCAAGATAACCTGTGGCATCTAGATATTGCTCCACTGGTATCAAGGGGTCCCAATTTGCACCACACAAACATTCCATACACCATTACATTGCCACCAACAGCAGTCCACGTTGTTGACACCTGGCAGGATGGATTCAGGGACTCATGTTGTTCAGATGCTATATACTGTAGGGGTAGGAGTCCTCTCAAGTCCTGCTGTTTCATTAGCATGAAACAGCAGGAATCAAGAAAAATGTAAATTTTACTCATGTAATGAATGTAAAAACACTTGTTAAAACAGTGAATTCAATTTATGGAAAAAGCCTCCAGCACCACACATTGAAAGCACTTCTGGAGGAACTTATAGCCAGTTATGGGGACCTTATTTTTAACACACAGATTAGGTGGTTGAGCAGAGGTAAGGTCTTACAAAGGTTTATAGATCTCTTCCCAGAGATAAGATTATTTCAAGAATCAAATCTAGAGTACTATCAAGGACTATCTGATGAGATTGGCTGATTGATTTAATGTTTTTAACAGACACTGTGCAAGCATAATAAACTAAACATGAAGTTGTAGAGAAAAGATAAGGATATTCTGTCACTAACAATTGCAGTCATTGAATTTAAGGCAAAAATTACGTTATGGGTTTCACAAATATTAAATCATGATTTTCAGCTATTTTTAAATATTAATAAGTAGTTGTAATCTGCGGAAAACAACGGTGTTGAAAGTGCAATGATTTTCAGAGACTGCCTAAAAAGATTATTGCCCAGTAGCTATTTTCAACAATTTATTTTCATAAAATGAAAAAAAAATTATCTTATTTGTGGCAAAATCCCTTTATTGTTGAGAATATAAGTGACTTGGCAGTCATTACTGAGAAATTGCTCTATATAAAAGATGAAGAATTTTAAATGGAGGCTATTTCCTTGCAAAATGACATTCAGTTAAAATCAAGAAGTAGGGACAATGATTTTTTGGCTTTGGTTGAAAGAATTGCTTGTAGTTCATTGGTGAATGTAGCTTTGAAAGTGATATCATTCTTTGGCTCTACATTTTCTTGCATGATTGCTATCAAAACAAAGCACCACATCAGCTTAGCAGGCAATCATCTTAATGACAGCATTTGAATTGCTGTATCAACATACACACTAGAATTTTCCAAAATTGTAGGAAATATGAAGTGTCAGTGGCTCACATTAATTCAGTAAATAATGCTTTATGAAATGTAATTTTTCTGATGCCATTAATGGAATTTTATTTTGTTGCATAAAATGTCATTATCTTTAAAAAGAATGCTTTATTGTTCCAAAAGACAAAATTTAAACATTATATGTGATTTTTCAAAATGAAACATAAAATAGTTTTATTTATAAGTTGCTTATTATTAGTGTTGCAAAAAAAAAAAGTTGCAGATTTTTAAGTTTCAATAAGAAATTACCTGCCTGTTTTCTGGCAAAAAGTGAAAACACACCTTTATAATTATTTTTATGATTACTATGTTAAACCTGTGGTTATATTCGCATTCCAATTGTCAAAAATTTAATGAATAAAGTTTTAGGTGTTTCAGATAGATTAGTATGTTGATGTGCACATGCATTAGCTATTAAATAAACCAAATCTCAGAAATAGGTAGGTTAGAAGTAGTAAGAGCTCACAGTAATATTAAAAGACTTAATCTGTTCACTACCTGTGTGTTTGTGTGAACCAATCCTAGAAATTTAAACAGTATCCATGTGTATGGGACACGAGTCTACATAGGCAAGTGCAAGAGATTATTTCTAATGGTTTAAGTTTTATGACAAAAGAGTCAGAAATAGAAAATTTTATTGTTCTGCAAAAAGAAGTTCAAGAAATAATTGCTGCTGCTGCTACAGGAATTTCAATAGGTAGTAAAGGTAAAAAAAATGAGTAATATCAGAGTATTTGTTTCACCAGATCCAGATGAGAATGTAAAAATATAAAAAAAAAAAAAAAGACAAGAAAGTAAATGATTATTTTGATAAAAAGTACTAATACATTCATGGCTTTATATAGTAGAAAAATATCACAACAATCAGAAATATAAAGCCAGTTTTGGAGTGCAATCGTGATTTATATCAAGATTGCACTCCATACCAAAAACAAGTTTGTGGAGATAATTAAAATAAATAGGTTTAAACGAAAAAGACAGAAAATAATTGAAAAAGGTTGATTGAAAGGCATGATGTGCAAAATCAAAGAATTGATTATAAAAATAATATTAAAAGATACTGAGAACAAAACAGATCAATTATACACGTAGGCAAGGCTCTCACTCACAGTTCTCATACTGTTCTTAAAGGATGGTGGTGGTGTGAAGATACTGAAAATGGATTCACCTGCCCTTTGTCTAAAGGAAATAGGCTCATTATTGTTCATGCAGAAGGAGACTTTGGATTTATTAAAGACATACTGTTATTATATAAGTCAACACAATCAAGTTGTGATTATCATATGGAAATGAATAGCAAAAATTTTCAAAAATTGATTCCAGAGTTGCCAGCATGTCTGCCATCGTTATGGATAATGCTTCGTAACATAAGTGTGAGATGAACAAGCGATACAGTGATTCAATGCTAAAACCAGAATTGTATGAGGTAGTAAATTTAAATGAGTAGTGACTGAAAAAATATTATATTGATTCTAAATGATCAGGGAGATATTGTCCTTAGACTGCCTCCATGCCACCCAGAATTGAATCCTGTTGAATTAATTTGGGATAATGTAAAAAATTGCGTGACTACAAAAAACTTAACAATGTGAAGTTATTATGCAAACAAAGATTTGAAGAGATAGGGATAGAGGAACAGGATGCTTGCTGTCAAAAAGTATAAAAAATATAAATTGAATCCTTAAACATCCACAACTCACATTAAGTGGATAAAAATAACTTCTCTCACTGTTGCCTTCTCACATACAAGTGTTTAGATTATCATAGATAACTTTTGCTTTCTCTTGAATCATTGTGACGTTAACCAGAATTCGATGCATAATACACACAGTGGCAGATCCAGAAAAAAATTACAGGAGGGGGCACCATTTTGTGCACTAGAATGGCGATCACATTAGCATCAGTGTTGCCAACTGTAGTCAGTTGAAAATAGCTGAGACACAATGCAAAAATTGATAAAGTCATATGTTAACAATAAAAAAAAAACTTTTTTTTTTGTAGCTAAAGGGAATTTAAACGATTGGAATATATTTTCTGAAAAATGACAGGGGGGCACGTACCCCGGTGTCCCTACCTTGAATCTGCCACTGAATACACATATATTTTTTCTTGTGCATGTATGTGTGTGCGTGTGCACACACACACACACACACACACACACACACACACACACACACACACACACACACACACACACACACACACACACACACACACACACACACACACACACACGCAGTTGGCTTTGCATTAGCAACATCCCTTGTGTAGGAATGAACTGGCTCATATTTTTCATCAATCCATATTTTCATAAGTCTTTCCCTATATCTCATTATGCTACTCTGGGCATGAGTGGGAGAAATTCTCTGGCTGCCTAAAGCCATTTTCACATGTTTTGCTCTTTATCTTTCACCTTTGTTTTGGTTTTGCTTTCAGATTTATAAGACCCGTTAGCTTCTAATCTCATAAAAAATTAAATAAAGTTTCTGTTTATACTCCAGAATGATCAGAGGAATAAGATAAAGGTACAGTTATAGTGGTTGCTTGCAAAGATGACATCACAGTGCATCAAAAGCATAAAACTGTATATAACTGCAGATATATGTATGTATATTGGACAAATGGTGTCATTGTGAAATGTATCACTGGATGTATAACTGAGTATTAGTTGTACAGTACTGGGTAGCAGTTCTGAAAGATAAAAAGTTGAAGAATGTTATAATATTTTCATACTCTACCTATAGTGACCCATCATATTTTGAATTTAATGTGGTTCACATTCAACAAAAAGTTTGAAGCCCCTGCCATATGCGGTACTAGAATACAGTAGGTTCTAATAACTTTTGTGTTTGGGATCACCTTTAAAAAAATCAGAAACATAAAAAAAAAAAAAAATCTAGAAAATAGCATATGCATGTTGCCTGCATTCAAAATGAGAGCTATTACTCATAGTAGTATTAATCAAGGCATGTGATGCAAGATAGCAAGCTTATGTGGCATCAGCCAAAAAAAAACATTTCACACATCTATTTTCTCTAAACGTTTGTCCAGTTCCTCCTTGAATTTATTTAAGCTATCAACTTCCACAATGACAGATGGAAGTTTGTTCCAGCAATCAACTACCCATTGGCTAAAGGCAAATTTCCACACATCTGTTCTATAACTGTCTTTCCTCAATTTAATTTTATGCCCCCTCATGTTCCTAATCTGAGCAAGAGGAAGAATCCCATCAGAATTGAGCCTGCGTAACCCATTCAAGGCTTTAAACACGTCAGATCACCTTGCAGGTGCCTAGTCTCCAGATGCTGCAATTTGCAGAACTTAAGCCTTTGCTGACCTGGCTAGCCGGGTGGGTAAAGTGCCTGCCTAGAAACCCAAAGGTCGCGGGTTCGAATCCTGCCTTGGGCTTGGATCAAAGTACTGCAAAAACCTCGGGAGGTGCATTATGGCCACAGAAGCCATTGCGCCAACAACTACCAAAAAAAAAAAAAAAAACTTAAGCCTTTCTTTGCAAGACGACCACCCTTTCGTTCCCCTCACCAATCTTGTTGCCCTTCCTCTGTACTCGCTCAAGCAACTCTACATCTTTCCTAAAATGAGGCCTGACCATTGCTTTATACAAGGGGATAATCACCTCCTTATGCCTGATAGCAAAATTCCTGTATATCACTGACAAGACCTGCTCTGGCAGCCTGCCTGCACTGCTCAGAAAATGTCATATCTGACTGCAGAGTTACCCCCAGGTGTCTTTCATTCTCCACTACCCTGAGTAACACCACACAATTGGTCATTTCTCAGGGCTTACTGCTACCCATATGCAGTACTTTGCATTTGCCAATGTTAAATTTCAGTTGCCACTTCTCAACCCATCTGTCCAAATTTTCTCATGCTCTGATAAAAGGCAAGATAAAAGTACTGCAGTGTTTACATGGCAGTTTTATCACTAAACCAGTTTCATTGACTGTTTTATTTTTGTCATCCATTAAATGCATATTTTTGTATATTTGTTAATGCTTAGTTTGTAGTTAGTGTACATTTTAACCTTTCAGGACATTATATTAAATTTGCCTGTTAATATTTACATTTTTTTCTTTCTTAGATTATTTTGGTGTATATTGCAATTCGCTACCTTAGCAGAATAATTTCAGATAGAATTTTCTTGCTTAGTGGGTTAATACTTATGTCTTGTGCTTTAGCATGGACTTTAGGATATATAACTACAGCAAAAACTGGTAAGAGTCTTCGATTTAGAAGTAGAATGATTTCTTTTGCAAGAAATTATACTATTTCTGTTGCATTTTTACTTCAGTTTTTAATTTTAACATTTGTTTCCTATAATAACAAAAAAAGAAAAAAGTCATCTATTTATTTTAGTTTCTTATTTAATCTCTGAATTATCTTGATTCTGCCTTAATAGTAGTACATTTTGATTGAATTGCAGTGGTTGTTGCAATCTGCTACCCACTGTCGGTCAGAAATGCAATAATTGCCAATGTTTATATACTAAGAAAAGAAAAGAAAAGATTCTTCGGCTATTCTTTCACACAGGATCAGTGATGAACTGTGTGTTGTGTGCAGTTAATGTGAAAATATCTGCTTACTGTGTTTTACTTTGTTTTGTGGAATTTTTCTCTCTAAATAACCACTCTTATGTCACGTGAAAAATTTGAGAGAAAAATTCCATGAAAAATTACCATATAATCTCATTTCCCAATTATATTACGTTGTTTTCCTTTGTTTTACTGTTTCTCTCTTAGAAGCCATTGGCTAATGTGGCTCATTAACTTTATCATCTCATTTTGTTTTTGTAATAAATATTCATAACTTGTGCGTGTGTGCATGCATGTGCTGGTGCAATGAAAAGAACACAAAGTAAAAGAGCTCAAAAATGGTTTTATTTTTATTCAAAATAAACACCACCTGATTGAATGCACATATTACACTGTTATAAAAGTTTCTGAACAGAGCAGTGAAGGCATCTAAAGAGATTGTTTGGTTTGTGGTTGTTTTTCTTCATGTCCTCAACATCCGGAAATCTTTTTCCTTTGAGGGCAGTTTTCACCTTTAGAAAGAGGAAGAAATCCACTGTTCCTAAATCAGAAGAGTAGGGTGGATGGTTGATCTGTACAATGCCATGTTTTATTGGATATGTCTTCACAACAAGTGAGGAATGGGTAGGGCATTGTTGTGTAACAAGAAACAGCTGCCTTTCTCTCAGAATTGAATCCTCGCCAGGAAATGCACTTCAGTAGCCTTTGAAGTGCTTGTATGTAGAACACAGCATCAACTGTCTCCCCTTCAGGTAAAAATTCTTTGTGGATCCCACTCTGTTTGTTGAAAAACAAGATCAACATTGTCTTGATCCTGAACTTCTACAAACATAACTTTTTGGGACTTGTTGATGGTTTTAAAGTCCACTGCATGCTCTGATACTGTTTCTGGGTCATACTGAAACACCCAGCACTCATCTCCAGTGACAATACAGTCAAAGAAATTAGGATTGATTGTCTTGGCAAGTCTGGATGAAGTCTTCACATGATGACAATCTTTTTTTTCTTCTGCTCATCTGTGAGGCTGTGTGGCACAAATTTTGCAGCCCTTCCTTTTCCTTAAATCTTCATGCAGAATTTGACGAATCATTTTCTTATTCATATCCAACTCACCAGCCACCATTCTGAGGGTCAAATGACAATCTCTTGCCACAATTTCTCGAAATATTGCTACTCTGTCCTCATTTTGAGAGGTTGATGGGAGCCCGCTTCTTGGATCATTGCGAACATCTTCACATCTGCCTTTGAACTGCCTTATATTATTCAAACACACTGGTACAACTTAACGTTTTATCACCATAAACAGTTTTTAACATTTCATGTTTCTGTTGCAGATTTTTCCAATTAAAAACCAAATATGATATTCATTCATTCATTGCCTTCACTGCAAAAGTTTGACAGGGAATGTTAACACCGCTAACAAAATTGGTTGTTACTTGCAACACCTGTCAGCCTACTGGAGAATCTCTGTACCACCATCTGTTGGAGAAAGTTTGAACTACAACATAACACTTCAGTTTATTTTCAAACTCATCAAACATGATCACAACAGCTCCAGCCCAGGAACTTTATGACCACACCTCGTATATACATTTTTTTTCCATTTTGCTAGTATTTTTCATAGCATATTCATAATTACAATTACAAAAATATTATGCTATCTCACTTTTTTAAATGGATTTTTTCTGTTTATAAATAATGTAATATACATTATGAAGGATCTCCCCCCAGAACTGTTGTTCATATTTGCAAAACCATAAATATTTCATTGAAAAGCATTGTACATCTCCAGGAGCTGCAGATGTGATGATTTACAGGTTTGTGAATCACAAGTCAGCAGAGAGTATCTGATAGAAAACATGGTTGAACACTTTCTTGTTGTCCAGAGAATTGTTTCTGCTACTGCTTGATGGCTTATATAAACTTTAGAAGTTACTAAAAAGATAATACAGATAAACAATTTCTTGTTGTCCAGAGAATTGTTTCTACTACTTCTGGCTTATAAAAAGTTTAGAAGTTACTAAAATTATAATACAGGATGCTTTGAGTAAAGGAAAGAAGCTATATGGAAAGCCAAAACAGATAAAGATGATTGAATATAAGAAAGGAACAAAGGCAATCAGAGACACATAGCTGATCACATGAAAGAAGAAATACAGTTGTGGATGATGCAATTTTGTAGTTGAAGAAAAAGCTGAAATTATAATAATTGTTGGTTATGGTGTCAGAATGGCATGATGTCCAATACATATTTTTTTAAGTGAAAAAAAAAAGAGAAAAGAAGAAGAAATGCAGTTTGGGATATTTTTCACCTTTAGAATGTTTGTAAGGGCATTATTTCTGCTTTCTCCCTACCAGTTTAAGATAATTATAATATTGATAGACACCCTTAACTGCTACGCATAATACTGTGTGAAGATTTCAGTACAGTGCCCAAGTTAAATGTCCCTAAATCTAATGAAACCTTGTATTCATTTCAAGCTTTATATTTAGACTACAGTAATTTGTATCCTGCAAATTCAGCATATATTTAGAATATCAAAATAAATAAATAAATCAAAATCAATAAAAAAAAAAAAAAAAAAAAATGCGCATGCACTAGTTGCATACTTTTGTGTTTTCAGTGCTGCTCTATGTTTGAATCAAAAATTTGTGTTTTGTTGTCAGTAAGGAGATACTATTGTATTTCCATATTTGGAATTCTATGAACTTTCTAATGAACAAGTGCTTTCTACAATGAAGTGAAAAGGTAACTTTTTATTTCTAATTTTAAATTTTAATGCCGGCTACACCAAGTTTTAACACAGTAATTACTTGCTCATCAAGCTTATATGCAGCAATCACTAGATTTTCAAACAGAAGTCATTATGTTCCTACTTCAAGGTCGGTGAGAAGCACCCACAAAGGACTAGAGCCATAAACATTATTGTATGCAGACCATTGTTTCCTTGTCTCAACATATTAGACTGTCACAAACAACACTGTAAATGTTAAAGGGAGACCAGGCTTAGTGTAACTGTTATGCAGAAATCATCTTGGAAGAAGAACAAAAACTGAACCCCATTGTGTTAGAATTTCTGAAAAAAAAATAAAAAAAATAAGAATTAGTTAAAACCAGAGATAAGGAGAACAGATATTCTAGAGCTGCAAAAATCAGGTAAAAAAAAATGTTATTCTGTATAAACTGCAAAATGGAATATTGTCTCAAATGTACTTCGGTATCACATAAAATATTTAAGAATATGAAGCAAAATAAAAATGAATGGATTTGTGCTGATTGTACCGTAACAGAGATAAACCGAACTGTAAAAAAATCAGAAGAAAAGCAAAAAGAAGCACTCTCTAAGATCATTGATGATTTCTGAAATAACAAAGTTTCTTATGAGGAATCAGATATAGAAATCGTTGCACCCAAAATCAACGAACAAGATGCTAGTTGTATAGACACTGCAATTAATAAGATATTTTCAGAGCAGAAATCTTCAATAAATTGAAGCAACATAAATCATCATGACTCGAAATCACATATAAATGAGTTGAAAAACAAACTAGATATGGTCATTACCAACCAGGACCTTTTAAAACAGCAAGTTCAGAAGATATTAACAACTAAGCAAGCACTTATAATGAGAGATTGAAAAAGGAAAACAACAGAACAAAAAACTCAGCAAACAAGTTACTACAGTGTATAAATTGCAATGTGTATGGAATTGAAATTAAACCGTGAGGGGGACACATTTAATAGCAGTTTATCCGAATGAAAATACTGATGTAAATTACATGGGCAATAAACAACATCTGTCACCAGATGATGTTTGATCAGATGCAGTTTCAGTTAATAGTAATAATGCTAAATTGACCCTCCACGCAGATATTCTCAGCAACTGTCATAATGAAGCACTGATGTTAATCAGTAGCAAAACACTGGGGCTTTCCAGGGGTGAGATAATTTTTTATTCTCAAAGCTTGTTGGAACCATCATGGGCCAATGACAAATTGGTTGTTTCCCAGTCCTGGAGCACTAACAGTGCTGTAATACAAACTGATATCTCATTGCCAGAAATATTGTCAACAGCAACACTGTCCATGCAGGACAACACAAAGCCAGAAATCCAGAATGAGTTAATAAGTAAGTCTGTCACAGATGAGTTGCAAAGCAATTTCTTACCTGTGTTAATTGATAAACTGACTTCTGCTCTTAATGAATCTGTATGCTAATATGCAAATCAAAGCCAGATGTTTCAAAACTCATAAATCTTCCAAACAAAATGAATGTTAACAGAATCAGCACTCAATTCACTGCCCATTCAGCAGAGCTAGATATTTTGATCTGTCACAATCCCGTTGAATATTTGAATGTTGCCCAAATACTCAGGGAGTCAATCACCTTTCAGATGAATCTCAATTCCCTGATTTAGCAATCAGCGAAGTCCCAGTCATGAATTCATATCATGCCACTGAACAGATACGTGATCCACAAGTGGCAGCCCACCAAATTAGCAACCTACCTCTAAAATTGACTTCAGCTTTACCATCTGTGCTGCTTTCTGAAAGTACTTTGTCAAGCAACACCATGGGCAAAAATCCACACAAAAACCTGATACTAAAAAATCCAGATAGCCATCACTCACCCATCATGAACAAATTATCTGGGGCTGAAATTACCACTACCCACTCTGTTTAATCTCCTCAATTGACAGCTACTCAAATATCTCATTCCGGCAGGTCACCTTCTCAAAGTAAGAATTACCCTGCTAATATCAAGGAAAATTTCAGATTAGGATTGGCACCTCCCCGTTCTCTATTCTGGGAGCAATGAACAAGCCTCCCACCTCGCATCATAGAAGCCTTTTTATTTCCAGACTGGGGCCACTGACAACAGCTGAGGATATTGAGGTGGTAATGAGTCAAGAACTGCATACCAAAGTAAAGAGTGCGGGCGCCTCCGTAGCCAGGTGGGAAGGAGCAGCAGTGCGTAGCACACGCTTCTTGATTAGACCGGGGTTCGAGCCCGTCACCACCAAATACGAAGGACGCGGAAAGGTCAGGGAATGACCACCGCATATCCCGGAGCAATATGGCCTTAGTTGCTAATGCTCCTAAAAAAAAAAAAAAAAACCAAAACCAACCAAAGTAAAGAGTGTCCAAAAATAATGGTGGGGTTTGGTGTTGTTTTATGTGGTAATATCCAGAATTTAAAACAAATACACCAACCGTTTAATTATAATGGTTTAATACTAGAAACTAAAATGTACCAAACGATACTACACTGTAAAATGATATATGCAAAAGACTGATTTACAAAATAAATATACGATGAAACTTTAATATTAAATAAAATATTTAAAATGCAATAAAGATAAAAGCGATAAAACTGACTGAAGCTTTCGGAGGCTTCCGCCTCCTTTCTCAACAACAATGATGTTTAAGCAACACATCCTTAAGTAACAGGCTCACAGCACACATGGTTGACCAGGTGCATGCTCAATATTTCTTCCATACGATCCAGAACTGGAAGCGGCTCGGGAGCGTGGAAATATAAAACGCTCATCTTTTTCCAGGACCACAGCTTCTAGTAGGGGGTGAAATCGAACACCCCTGTCCCTATTCATACTATTGTTCTCAGACGAGCCTATCCACAAACTCTCTAGCCACTTACGGTCCCGGAACCTATGCGCCCGGTCAAGGATGACAGCATTCACCGGGGAGACCTGATGATATTTCTCCCAATAATGCTCAGCAATGGCGGACTTATTGAACTCTGCGGTCTGTATAGCTCGCATGTGCTCCCCCAGACGGTCTTTTAGTCGCCGTCCTGTCTCCCCCACATAACATTCCCCACAGTCCGGGCATTCGATCTCGTATACGACCCCACTACTGGAATCCCCAGGAATGGGGTCTTTGACCTGTGACAACACTGTGTGCAACTTCCGACCCGGAAGCTGCACACAGTGTGTCTGAAAGTCACGTAGCATTCTTGAAACTCGATCTGACAAGCCCGGATAGTAGGGAATATAAACTGTGGCGACTGGAACGGACGGTATTTCATGATTAGGCTCCACGCCTCTATTATATTTATCAATGACCCTCTGGGGGTAACCGCATTTCATAAGATCCGCCCTAACTCGCCCAATTTCTTTCTCTCTCTCTCCTCAGAGGTGCTACAATGTGTCCTAACCCTACCCAAAAGTGCCCTGGCCACGCTGTTTTTATGCTGGGCAGTCTATGCTGACCTATAATGGGTGTACTGGCTCCTACACATAGGCTTCCTAAACACTGTAGTACTAAGCCTGGAGCCTTCTCTACTCACCATTACGTCCAGGAATGGGAGGGAACCATTCACTTCCACCTCTGAGGTGAACTGTATAAAAGGAGAGAAATCATTGAGAAAGCCAACTACATCCTCTTCTCTCCCCTTTTGCACCAAAGTGAACGTGTCATCCACGTATCTCTTCCACTTGCGCATAGGGAACTCCAAACTTGTAAAAACCCTATTTTCTAACTCTTCCATTGCCAGGTTTGCGACAATAGCGCTAATAGGAGAACCCATAGCTGTGCCGTGAACCTGTTTGTACATCACTCCTTTATACAGCAAAGTCGTACTCGAAAGACATAATTCTACACCACAGCATATATCCTCTACACTTAGGTGCGATCTAGTACTTAGGGTATCATCTCTTTGCAGTGCCACCTTTACACATTCCGCCCCATGGGCTATGGGTATACAAGTAAATAATGACATCACATCTAGCGACACCATTATTTCATTCTCCCCTACATTTTGACTTTTAACGAAGTTCACAAAATCCACACTGTCTTTAACAACAAACATGGACTGTCCCACTATAGGAGAAATCAGCTGCGCCAGGAATTTTGACAAAGCATAGGTAGGGCTCCCAACAAAAGAAACAATGGGTCGTAACGGGACCCCCACCTTATGTGTTTTCGGCAGCCCATAAAACCTGGGCAGCTGACACCCCGTTGCATGCATAGACCAGTACTTTTCTTTAGAAACCTTACCCGTTTTTAACCAGAGCTGTAAAATCTTATTAACACGTTGTTCTAAACTGGCTAGAGGATTTCTGTGGATGACCTTGTATGTATTATCATCCTGTAATAAATCTAGTGCTTTTTTATGATAATCATCACTATTTAATACTACTATAGATCTACCCTTATCTGCCGGCAGAACCACAATATCTTCATCCTGCTTAAGTTCCTTTAACGCTTTCATTTGATTACGGGTGAGATTAGGGGTAGCCTTTCTGGCCTGACATAGGATGGCTGAGGCTTTTACCCGGATACGATTAGCAATGGGTTCTGGCAATTTATGAATTGCCCTCTCAATACCCATAGCTGTCTCAGTAATCGAAGGTTTAGGGGGTAACAAGGCAAACTTAGGCCCTAAAGCCAATACCCCCTCTTGCTCTGTAGTTAAAGGTTTACCACTCAGATTATGAATAAAATTAGATTTATTAACCCTATACATATTTGCCTGTTCTTCCAATAACGTATTGAATTTGCTAATGTGCCTCATCTTATATAAATGTGCAACCCTACCAACCCTATTATGAACTAACGTCCTGACACATGTTAAATGTAAAGGAGATAGTCTACTACTAATTTTACCTAGAGATACACCAATCAATCTCCTATTGCATTTTAAGTCATCATATAATACATGTAATAGCAACATTGAGGAATGGAGGAATTTGAAGGAGCATATGGATTTTGTTGGCGAATTTGAAGAGTTTGTGAAGGTGGATGAAGTTGCTGCCATTGCACTGTCAACACCAGAAGAGCTGCTGAGCACCAAACAAAACAATGATGTTTTTATTACCTGTGACAGCGCACACAGTGACAGTTTTTATTACAAGTGAAGAAGCGCACACACTACCATCTAAAAAAGTTGCCTAAGATGTATTGAACGTAATAGAGAATGTGTTGACCTGCAGTAACATTGATAAAGAAACAACTATTGCATTTGATAATGTCTGTGCTGTAGTTAAAAATGCATATAGGACAAAAACTGTGCAAACAACATCGGATTCTTTCTTTAAATTAGATTAATTTACTAAAAAGTTAATGGTTTGTATGTCTCCTTTTATATTAAGATTGTAATTCTTTTCTTTTTACTGTTATACTAAAATATTCTATATATCAAAATTTATACTGTACAATATTTTCATTTCAGTTAATTGTTTTTTTTTTATTTTATCTTACAAATAAAATAAAATCTTTAAAAAATATGTTATTCCTATTAATGTATTGTCAGACTCGGCTTTTGTTTTTATTATATTAATTTAAATTAATTTAATTTTGTTATTATTATTATTATTTATTATTAGTCTTAAATATACACAATATACCAAAAAAAAAAAAAATGGTACAATTTTGGGTACTTCATTATTACAAAACGTGAAAATTTAGGCCCCTTGAACTTTGTATTAACAAGATTCGACTGTGTGTGTGTGTGTGTGTGTGTGTGTGTGTGTGTGTGTGTGTGTGTGTGTGTGTGTACACAGGTAATTCCTGACTTTACAAGTTAATTCGTTCCTAGCGTGCACTCATAAAGCAAAAACTCGTAAAGTGGGAATTTATTTCCCATAGACATAATGTTAAAAACGGGTTATGTTCTCAACAATGAAATTAGTTAGCTAATTAGTTTATGTTTAAACAATGATTGATTTATCCAAAGAAATGAAAACAGCCTGTAAAATCAAGTAAATTATAATTTAAAGAAATTATTTATGACTTACAAATGTTAAAGAATGTTTATTCTTCATCATCGACTAAATGCACACTCGTTGATCAATTATTGTTGGGTCGGCACTCGTTATTGATTTGTTGCACAAGGAGTCATCTTCTTCAGAAATTCTTCAAGAGGCTTTTGTTTCCAAGATAATCTCTTCTCTTTTCTATATAAATTTCACGATAGCATGCATAATCATTTTTTAATGGAATGTGCAAATTCCAACTAACTAACAAGATATGTGCAAGTGAAATTGCAACAAACACAATTCATGGGGAGTAACCAGTTTACAAAGCATAAAAAAAAAAAGAATGAAGAGAAGATTCTTAAAATTTATTTATGTTTTTAATATGATTGAAGATTGTAGTGAAGGGGAAACACATTTCACCATAATAACCCACACAATTCCAGCTATCAATATTTTCGCAAATGCAATAACATCAAGTTTACTATCTGTTTATAATTGCTTGCACTAACAGAAAAGTTCAATAAGCCGGAAAGTGCAAATTGTTTTTATTGTTTTATGGTCATGATCTCCAGAAATGTGCTCTAGAAAAATATCACAAAGGCATTCAAAATTGAACGATGAAAGTGTAGTGTGTTTTAATGATTTGAATTGGTAACTAATACAATTTATATTATAAAAATGGCCTTTTAGAGAGATAAATAGCTTAATTATACAGCAAAAATTTCAACTTCCAAGGTCTTGGAACAAATGACTAAAATACAATGTGTTATTGGGTTCACATTATGATATTTTCCCAATACGATGGTCTCTCTGGAACGGATTAATATCGTAAAGTCGGGCACACTATATTGTATGAATACGCATGTGGTTTGAAATGTGAGATTTATGAATGTTTAACATTCATTTTTTGCAATTAATCTTCATATTTTCGATTTTGTTGATACTTGATAAAAAAAAAAACATGTAAACCCAGGAACTCATAATGCGGGGAACTGCCTGTACACACACACACACACACACACACACACACACACACACACACACACACACACACACACACACACACACACACACACACACACACACACACACACACACAATGGAAGTTTTGGTCTGTGGCACCAGCCTCAGAAAACTATGGGGGCCTTGAATCCTGAGTGCTGAAGTGGGCCAACTTGTGGTCGCACAAGATCTAAATCTGCACTCTGCACCAACCTACAATACATTCTCACAGTCCATAGAGCCCATGTGCTAAAAATAAAAGCATTCCTTCATCTGTACTCAGCTAAGCATGATCACATCAACATCTGGAACATGGTTGTTGGCATTTGCCAGGCAGATAGAGGCTCCAGAGGTTACAGAATTTCAAGAGACATTTCCCAAATGTGACTGTGGACACTCTCAACTCACTCAACATTGACATCAACTTGTGGTCTATTGACAAGTCATATTGCGATGGCATCTTGGCCTTTTTGTTTGTAAAGGACAATTATGTAAGTGCCAGTCTTAGTTAGCTGATGTCATTTCATCTTATGCTCAACTTGTAGTCTTTTTTCATTTTAATTACTATTTCGTTATTACATTCTGATTATTATTTTTTGGTTTTTATTTATTTATTATTATTTATTTATTTTATTATTTTTTCTAATAAAAAAATCACTTGTATAATCAACGTATTGTAAGATTCCTCTGGCTTTCTATGTAAGGAATTACTATTGTATACAATTTATGTCAATAAAGAATCTTAGTATTATTATATATATATACTGGGAGCAGTGCTTTGAAAATGCACACAATGAAATTCATACACAGTGTTAGTGATCCAGTTCTGTTTCTCAGATATATGTCAGGCATACAAGAACAGTCTGTTTCTGGAATACTAAAATTTTATTTTTATAAGAATATGCATATGCGAGAAGAAAATACCAGTTCCCTATAGCAATGATTTTTGAACTGTGTTCAGGCAAAACCCCTGCAGTTGTTGTGTTATTTTATTTTTTGTTTTTGCAGAACTATTTGCGATAACACAAATAGTTCTGCAAAAAAGTTGGGTTTTCAAATGGATTTTGTTGCTGAAATTGGTTAAAAAGAATCGCCCTGCACAAAAAATCATTATTCTGTATTAAGATTACCATAACAAGGAACTATGGGATAAGTAAGAGTGTGAAGCATGTGAAAAATTCATGGCTTGTGTGGGGGTAGCACATATGTTGATCCTCCCCCTTCTTTGGAAAACTGAAAACATTTGGAATCAGCATCTAAAAATCTATCTAGTCCACACACACACATGTATATATATATATATATTTTTTATTTTATTTTTTTTCCTGATACTTGTCCTGTGTAATTAAGATATGTAGTTTAGGAAACAATCAGTAAATATAGCTAAGCAATAGCTGAAGAGATTACAAGGCGAAGAAAATTAAAAGTGAAATCAATTTAACTGCTAATAATAGTGACTGGAAATTTTTTTAGTACAGGCAAAAAGTAAAAACTTTTTTACAGCAGAAAATTTCCTTGGAAACCTTGCAGAACATTTGCTAATCTCAAGAGTGAGCTTGGAAAATGAAGAGCCAGAATTAAAAGTCATATGAAATATATATCTGTGCAGTAACTTGTGCACTGGTATTGGAATATAGTTATGTTCATTTGGAGATCCATTGGAATGCAGTTACGTTCATTTGGAGATCCATTGGAATGCAGTTATATTCGTTTAGAGATCCATTGGAATGCTGTTATTTTCATTTAGGAATATTTTGGGAACTGAATTATAATTTTGTCAAACATAAATCTATATTTAGATCTTTAAAAAGAAAAGGAAAAAATTATTGTGATAATAAATATAAGATCCAGCATTCTGGCTTATCGTGCTGGCTGTTATGATTATGTGCACTGCATTCTTATTGAACTGTGTTCTTATTTTGTCCTGTGTTGTATGAAGTTTTTGCCCATCTAAAACTTGGAAATTTTCAGACTATATTACTTTATTTTAATCTTGATTCTTTCTTTTTTCTGTACATGATAACTTTTTTCACTTGTGCACAAAACATTGTAATACCAAGAAGGTTAAAACTTACTTAATTGCACTTTTAACACCTGTTCATATTCTTAATTGTGAGATGCTCTAATTTTAAATTGTTTGGCCCTGTTAAGTTAAAGCATCAGTACATTAGAATCTTAATCCATATCTATTCAATAAAATTTCCATTCAAAATGTATGGAAATTCAACTCTAGTAGAGTATTATCGGTTTCAGCAATCTTTCATGTTTTGTGGATTGTCACTTAAATAAAAAAAAAAAAAAAAAAAGGGGTGTGTTCTTTTTTTTAAATACATTCACCATTATAAACTGCCATAATGAGATATTTTTTGTTATCAGCTACTAAGAAAAGAAACTAATTTCAATATATTTTAAAAAGAACATTGTGCATTTGATTTATTTAGATATATTTGTGTGTACCATTGAAATTTATTTATTTTATTTTTTAATCATTTTTTGAATCTTATACTATTTGTTTTTAAATTCATTTGTAGCAAATAAAGTAATAAATGTATGTTTGCATTCTTCTTCATTTTTTTTGTTATACTTTCAGGTGACTTAACTAAACTTCCACATTTTATAGCTAGTGTAATTTTGGATCTCATGGCAATACCCTTATTAATGGTTTGTTCAGCATCTCTTCTCTCAAAAGTAATTAGTGAAGCCCATCAAGGTATGGGAACATTGCTTTTTATTATATTTTTTAAAAATTACTGTGTGGTTCATTGTTTCCATTTTCATATTTTTTTTCCTGATGTGTTTTCTAGATATGATTTCTAGCAACTTTATATAACTGTAAATATATCAAAACCTGTAACCAAAAGCAAACTTAACAACAAAAGAGTATTGTGTAGTACCTATTCTCTGATAAAATCATTAAGAATTGCATTAAACATTGAGCTTACCTATATAGTGCTGAAGTTAATAAGATGCACATAATGGAACAGACACAAACCAAACTAAAAGGAAATTCCTAATAAGATCTCAGTGTCAGGGGGAGACCAAGTAATAAGATTTCACCTGAACCACAAAGAAATAAATAATAGTACCTCACATAGTAACTGCTTTCAGATTTTTTTTCAGGGCTCAAATGGAATAGGCAACATATTTCTCACATCTCCCCTCCAATGCAATGTCTATGAAGAGGCAGGGTATCTATTGAGATAAAGATCTTTGCAGAGGAAACTTATTCATAAAAGTGCAAAGAATACCATTGGAATCCTTAGAGCCTCTCCTCCATTTTGAGGGTCCAATGGGCAAATAAGACTAAACACATCCGGATCCAAAAATATGATCACTGATTTTGAACTACAGCCCTACCAAGAAGGTTTTTGCAAGACCCCCCCAACACCAAGGGGAAACTTAATAATTAGGTTCTTGCTGAACTGTCATCATAGAAAGAGATAGTACCATCTACTGAGAAACACCAACCCAATATGGGCATTAACAAGCACAGTATGCGCTTGTTAATGCCCCCTATGAACAAGCACACCTACATCCCCCCCATCCAATTCTAAGACCGTGGAGAGGTGGAGATACCTATTGTGACATGGAACTTTGCAGAAACTCATTCAATAAAAGTGCAAAGAATACCATTAGAATCCTTGGGGCCTCCCCCCTCTCTTTTGATGGTTAAATGGACAAATAAGACTAAACGTGTCTGGAGTTACATCCAAAAAGTAACCACTGATTTTGAATTACACTCCTACGAAGAAAGTTCTTGTAAGACCTCAACACCAAGGGGAAGCTAATTAATGATGTTCTGGTTGAAATTCCATTATATAAACAAATAGCTCTTTCTATAGAGATGTTCCCCAGCCTTGTTTGGGCTTTAAATGAACAAAGACAGTAAGTCGTACATTTCCCTTCCCTTCCAGTGCTAAGTCTATGGAAATGTGGGAATAATCATTTTTACAAAGGACTGCAGAAACTTATTCAATAAATGTGCAAAGTGCATCGTTAGAAACCTTAGAACCTCCCCTCTCTTTTGAGGGTTCAATGGGCAAATAAGGCTAAAAACATCTGAAGTTACATCCAAAAATATGATCACTGATTTTTAACTACAACACTTACCAAGAAGGTCCTTGTAAAGCTAACAATATCATGAGGAAACCAATTAATGAGGTTCTTGCTGAACCCCTATTATACTAATAGAGAGTACTTTCTGTGGAGACAATAACCAGCTTTGGTTGAGCACTAAATGCATAAGGACAGTATGCTCTTGATAATCTATGTCCAGTGCTAAGTCTTTGGAGAGGTGGGGGGCTACTTACTGTGACAAACATTCTTGCATAAATCTCTACAACACTACAAAGACAAGGTTATAATGGTTAATCCTGCCTAGCATGCAAGGGTGTGTATATCATGCTTCCCCATTTTTTTATAACTTTATTTACTTACTAGTTAACTTAGTTAAAACTTAATCTAATTAGTATATATAACTGTGTATTTCATAAGATTGCCTATGATTCCACTTAGTACTTAATCACAGTTTCGTTTTTTTTTACTTCTTATTTAAACTTACTAGTTCGCTTAATTAGTTTTAAGTTTAATTTAGTATGTCAACCTCTATTTATTTAAATACTTATCTAACCCCATCTATTTATTTAACTATTTATTTAAATATCTACTTACTTATCTATTTATTTAAATACTTATCTAACCCCAACTTAGTACTCCATCTAGTACTTAATTAAATTTAACATTAAAAATTAACTTAATTAAATTTAAGTTTAATTTAGTATGACCTGTATTTATTTAAATAATTTTCTGCCCTTAACTTAGTACTTAATTAGTTTACACATATATATACAGTCAATTCCGGTTATTTGGGACACATCGGGACTAGTGCATTTTGGCCCAATTAAGCGGCTGCCCCAGTTATCCGAAGTTTCATGTAAATAGTTAAAAATACAACGGATCCCGCTTTACTTCACTGTACAATCAAATTACTTTACGATGGACTCACCATAGTAAGGTACCGGTCATTGTGATCACGTTTGTGAATTGAATTTTAATTCTATTAAACAGTAATTCTTCCGATTTTCACGTATCCACAGGCTATGAAAGTAAAGATATATTAAGCACAAATTTACCCTTTATTACCTTAACAATTAAAAAATTAAATGATACGTGAAAATCGGAATAATTAATACTTACTGTAATATTTACATACTAACTAGTTGACATTTCTGTTCACTGACATTTGTGGGTGGGGGTTAAAATTAAAAACAGTAAAAAGATAAGCAATCAATAACAAAGAACACAGCACACACAAATTGCAAGTAACACGATACGTGCAAGTGAGAACGGAGTAAAAAGTTACGAAGCTTTAAAAATAGTAATGAAGAGAAGATTTTGAAAATTAATTTTTTTGTATGATTGAAGATTCCATGGAAGTGTAAATGCATTTCACCATAATAACCCACAGAATTCCAGCTGTCAGTATTATCGCAAATTCAATAAGATCGAGTGTACTATCCATTTATGATAGATTGAACTAACAGAAAAGCCCCAGGGGCTCGTGTCTGGTGAGTATTGGCTTGGCACACTCAGGGTCCTCAGCTAGATATCATCATTCTTCTCTTCTTTGTGATTCCCTTCTCTCTCTCTCTCTCTCTCGGGGTAATTCAGAAATTTTTTTTTGCCTCAGGCTTCCTTGCACCATATGGCTAATAATAATAATAAACAAGTGGCTGCTAATTGTTTTATGGTTGTGACCTCCAGAAATCCGACCGAACCATGTAGTACGGTCGTAGACAATCATAGGGTAATCTCCAGTGCTGCAGTCTCCTGCCCCGATTAAACAGCATATTGTCCCAATTAAGCGAAATAAACCCTGGCTATTTTCTTGATTGGGTTCTGTTTTTCAAGATTTGCCCCCAAATAAATGGCTGCCCCGATTAACCGGTGGCCCAAATAGCCAGAATCCACTGTATATACTTACCACTTAACTCAAATTTAAGTCTGAGTTAGTGTGTAACTCTGTGTTTTCATAAGATCACTTACTATCCACTTTTTTTTTTTTTAAGAGTTTTTTTGGATTTAATTTAGTATGCAAGCCTGTATTTATTTAGATAAGTATTTAACCTTAACTTAGTACTCCATCATCATCATCATCAGCCATTTTCAATCCACTGCAGGATGAAGGCCTCTCCAGCAACTTTCCAGTTCCTCCTGTTTTGTGCAATGGCCATCCATTTACTGCCCACAAACTCATGAATTTCATCTGTCCATCTCCGTTGTTGTCTTTCAGGTTTTCTTCTAGCTCCTCTTGGGTATCAGTCTGTTATTTTCTTAGTCCATCTGTCATCATGTCTTCGAGCTATGTGTCCTGCCCAAGACCATTTTAGTTTTTTAGTTTTGATAAGAATGTCCTTTACTTGAATTTGCTGCCTAATCCATGTTTTCTCTTCTTATCTAACAGTCTGATTCCCAATATAATTTGTTCCATTCTTCGCTATGTAGTTCTCAGCTTCTCTTCCATTCTTTTGGTGAGTGCCCAAGTTTCACTTCTATAAGTCATGGTGGGGAGTATACATTGATTCATTATTTTACGTTTCAGACAAACTGGGATATTGCTCTTCAGTATGTGACTATATTTCCTGAATGCTATCCATCCAAAATTTATTCTTCTCTTGACTTCCAGCCATTTATCATTATTACAGCTAATAACTTGTCCCAGATAAGTATATGACTCCACCTTTTCAATTACTGATCCTTCAATCATTATTTCCCTTTCCGTGGCATACTTGTTCATCATTACTTTTGTTTTAGCCATATTCATCTTTAGTCCAAAATCCTTACTAACTGTGCATAACTGATTAAGATTTTCCTCTAATCCTTTGGGATCATAGCTTATGATCACAATGTCATCTGCAAATCGTAAATGGTTTAGGTACTCTCCATTCACATTGACTCCTTTCTGTAACCAGTCTAATCTTCTGAAAGCTTCCTGAAGGGCAGCAGTAAACAACTTCAGAGATATTGTGTCTCCTTGTCGAACTCCTTTCTCAATTTTAAATTTGCTACTGTCTTTGTCTAGTCTAATAAAGGAGGTAGCATTTTCATATATTTTCTTCAAAATCATAATATATGGGGTATCAATGCCTTGTATTTCCAGTGCCCGAAACATTGCCTTATGCTGTATGGAGTCAAATGCTTTTTCATAATCCACAAATGCCAGGCATAATGGTGTTTTATATTCATTTGCTTTCTCCATTAGCTGTGATATTATGTGAAGGTGATCCATAGTTGAGAATCCTGTGCTAAAGCTAGCTTGCTCTTTTGGGTGATTCTCATCAAGTATTCTTTCTAATGTGTTAGTAATGACCCTTGTGATCAACTTGTAGATGTGGGATAACAAGCTAATTGGTGTATAATTTCCAATTTCTGATTTATCTCCTTTCTTATGCAGCAAAACTATGATTGCATTATTTCACTCCTTAGGCATTACACCTTTTATAATGCATTTTGTGACGAATCTTGCCAGTTTCTGTGTCATATCTCTTCCTCCCAATTTTAACAACTCTACAGTAACTTCATCTTCCCCCAGGGCTTTCTGGCTTTCTGATTCTTCATTTTCTTCAATGCATGCTCTACCTCATCAGGAAGTATATTGGGTATGTTTTATGTGTTACTTATTTGCGATCCATCTTCCCCACTGCTGGCATCATTCCCTTGCTCCTTGTATAATTCTTTATAGTAGTCTTCTGCTATTTGAATTATGCCTTCTCTGCTATTTATAAGTACATCATCGCTATTCTTCAGTTTTAGTATCATTTGTCTTTCTGTATTACTGCTCATGGCTGCTGATTTAAGTCCTTTGTTTTCCCTTAATGCTTGTTCTACTTTTCTTGTGTTAAATCTTCTTATGTCCTCTCTGAGCCTCTTTCTAATAGCTTTGCATAACTCGGTATACCGAATTTTGTCCTTGTCAGTGTTTATGTTGCTCTTCATTTGTTGTCTTCGGTTCATCGTGACAAGTGTTCCTTGACTAACTTTTTCTTCTTTGGATTTCTTTTTACCTATAGGTTTCTTGGGCTTTATCACTTTCAGAAAGTTGTAGCATTCCTCTTCGATATCTTGTTCCTGAACAGTCTGCAGAAGCTCAAACTTGTTCTTAAGTTCCAGTACATACTGCTTTTTCTTTCTTTTCTTACATCTATATCAAGTGAGCTTCTTACCATTCTGTGATCACTTCCAACATTTACCTTGTTCAGGATGGCAACATCATTCACGATATATATCTTCTGTTAGTGAGGATGAAATCGATTTCATTAATTGTTAATTCATTTGGGCTCTACCGTGTCTACTTTCTGTTCACCCTTTTCTTGAAAAAAAGTGTTCATTACTGACATTCCTTGAGATTCTGCAAATTCCACAAGTCTTTCACCTCTTTCATTTCTTTCACCAATTCCAAAAGTTCCTATAGTTCACCTTTCTGCTCTGCTTTGTCTCTTTCCAACCTTAGCATTGATTCCCCCACACAATGATAGTGTAGTGGGTTTTCTGCTCATCTAGAAGACTCAATTTCGGTGTACATTTCTTCAACCTCTCCATTATCATGACTCAACGTTAGTGCATAAATCATTATATTCTTTGGTGCCTCCATAGCCAGGTGGGCAGGAGCAGCAGTGCGTAGCACACGTTTCTTGATTAGACCGGGGTTCAAGCCCGTGACCACCAAATATGGAGGATGCGGAAAGGTCAGGGAATGACCACCGCATATTCCCGGAGCAACATGGCCTTAGTTGCTAATGCTCCTAAAAACCAAATAACATATATACATACATACAAGACCAATTAAACTAAAAATAATAAATAATAAAAAATAGCCCGACCATTAAGCCTCATCTCGACAGAGGACCACAAGGCCAATAATGGTCAGGAAATCACTTCATTTTGAATGTTAGACCACTTTTTCTTTTCTTTTGGTATTATTTTGTGGGTTTAGTAATTATTTCTACTGATTTGCCATACTACTAGCATACTTGCATAAGGTAAAACTTGCTGAGGTATGCCTGGCCCCTCCCTTTTTTCGTAATTTTATAATTTTGAAATTGCACACTTTTGTAATTTTTCCTACGCATGAGATAAAAAAAATTGAATAAATAATTCTATTTATATGTTCGTCAAACATTTCTTTTTTGCTTCAATCAAATTCAGCAAGCGTAGTTGTGAGTGTTGCATAAGCATTTAGGAAAATTCCGACTTATGTAAAACTCAACTTATGCAGAGTTCCGCGGAATACAACCCTTATGTAAGTTGTGGAGTGGCTGTGTATATATATATATAAATCATGGAAATTTAGAAAAAGTGCCAAATTTATGGAATTTTGAAAAAAATTCACAGAAGCCAAAATATTTTTGTACCTTGAGAAAAATTTACTGTGATAGTCATAGTAAACTGTAGCAGCCACTTTTTATGTCCTCATGGTAGCAGCCTAGTATCAAGAAGTTTCCAAAACAGTTGTAGAGCATGGTTAGAAGTCACCTTTTAACATCCAATAAAAGAAGATATTTTCCTTTAATAGTGACCAGTTTCTCATTATTTTCAATTTCACGGATAAAGAATTGCCTTTGCTAACAGTTATGTACCTAAATTATAAAACAGCATATGCGCTAAAAGTTTAGTTCGGACTTTTATTATTTTCTTAATTATTTACTAATTATTTACATTAGAGTTACCCTTTAGACATTAACAAATTGTCATTCCTTGATTTGTTAAAGTCTAAAGGGCATAAGAGTTAGAATGTTAGAACCAAAAATTAAAATTATATATCATTTCAATTTTTTAATCAAAGATCATATTATAGATCTCTGATGTATACAGTATTTGTAGACTATTTTCAGTTTTATTTATTAGTTTATAATAGAATTTTAATCATGTGATCTGGTTTAGAAAGATTTTAAAAATTAAAGATACACATAATGATGCATTGAAGTTTGTTGTTTTAGTTATTTAACTAATGTATTGTTTGAAACTTAGATTTTCAAATTGATTTCCATGAAACCCTAGGTTCTGTGAGAATATTCCCCAAATAGTAAATGCAGTTTGGTATTATGCACGTGGGATTTTTCTGAGTTGTTAATGTTTTTGTTTTTAATGAAAGAGGGACAGTTAATAACACAGAAAAAGAGCCTAGGATGAGATGTCTTAATATTCCTATTTACGGTACTTAAGTTTAAAGTAACTTAGATAGAGATTTTGTAGGTATTACTTAGTATCGGAAAGGGTATCAAATCCACGTGTTTACCGATCGTAAATAGCCGCCATTGCTATGTGAAAATTAATCAGTAAAATCTATTAATCTTGTCGAACTTCATTGGCAATTAAATTGTACTTTTAACTATACATATAACCACTTAGGTTACGTATTGAAATTTTTATATATGACCTTAGTTTGGCGCATTATAGCCTTAGTAGCTAATGCACCAATAAAACCAAACAAACAAACAAACAAACGACGGTTACGTAATATAAATAATTAGTAAAAATAAATAATACATAACTTGATACGGAAGTTATATAAAGGGATTTCGTAGATAACACTCGTTACTGAAACAAATATTTCGTAGATAACACTCATTACTGAAACAAATATTTTGTAGATAACACTCGTAGATTTCGTAGATAACACTCGTTACTGAAACATAAATATATCGTAGATAACACTCATTTTACTGAAACATAAATATTTCGTAGATAACACTCGTTACTGAAACAAATATTTCGTAGATAACACTCGTTACTGAAACAAATATTTCGTAGATAACACTCGTAGATTTCGTGGATAACACTCGTTACTGAAACATAAATATAGCGTTATAACTGTGTTGGGATACAAGTTTAGGATTTAATTTTGTACTGAAATTGAAATTTTTATTGAAAGTAAATCGAAATCATGACTCAAACCAGAGCAGCAAAGCAAAAGGCTCAAGCTAATGGGAATGCTGTGGCTCAGAGGAGAACTGAGGGGGGCAGTTGTCCTCTGAATCACAGCCTTTTAAGATGCACTATTTGCTTGATGTTTGAGGAGCAGTCAGGTATGGGACATGATACTGCCATGGGGGATGTCTTTGTATGTGCGCGATGCAAGGAGTGTAAGGAAATCAGGCATCAACTCAGCATTGTTATGGGCCTATATGAAAGCTTCAAAGACAGGGTGGATGCCCTCGAAGGATTACAAGTGAGGGGCCCATCAAGCTCTCAGCTGCCCACACCAATGCCAGAGCTTGCACTTGGTCATCGCGCAACACAGCGGCAGCTCCCAAGGCAGAATGCGCTGGTCCCAAAGGAACTAGTATTTGTTTGTGTCAGGGAAACGGGAAACATGCTTTGTAAAAAGGATAGGTGGAACAGGACCAGGGTATGTCTGCCAGGGGCAAAGGTTGATGACGTTGTAGAGCGGATATCATCTTTTAAGGGCACAAAAGGTGATATAGTTGTACACGTTGGCACTAATGATATTAAGAGTAGGAGACCGGCGGAATTACTTAACAAGTACAGGTCACTGATGAAAAAAAGCCGTGAATTAGGGTTGAATTTGAAAGTGTCTGCAATTCTGCCCAGACACGATAGGAGGGAGTATATGATGAGAGCCCTGTCGATCAATTCAGCCCTGGAAAGATTATGCAGGGCTCAAGGGGTAGAATTTTTTCCAGCCTGGTCTGTACTTGTTAACAGGAGAGACTGCTTCTACAGGGATGGGATACACTTAAATAGAAAGGGTGCAAGAATGTTTGCTGATGCTATCGAGGCAGTGTTAGGAGGGTCGGAAAACTGCTAGATTGTAGGGGATACAAGGACTAATAGATTAACAGTAGCCACTGGCAGAGGAGAAAGTGATTCTTGCACTGCTTCTATTGGAATGAGCAGCAGCCTGGAAAATAAGATGCAGGATATTTCAGAGACTGCTGGGAATCATTGGGGTACAAGTAAACACATGGGTTGTGTTAGGGTGGCTAAGAGGAAGAGCAGGTGCATGTATACTTGCATGTACACCAATGCTAGGAGTCTAGTAAATAAATTTGATGAATTTGAGGTATTGCTCAAAACATCAAAGGCAGATATTGTTGGGATTTCAGAGATGTGGTGTCACACAGATATAAGGAATGCAGAACTGGAATTTGGGGAGTACAATGTCTACAGAAAGGATAAACAGGATAGGAAGGGAGGAGGGGTTATGCTATTAGTTAAGAAACACATAAAATCCAAGGAAGTGAAGCCAGTCGACATCGCTGGACAGTGCAGTGTCGAGTCAGTTTGGTGTGACATAAGCATTGGGAGATCAAAATTGAGAATAGGAATGTGCTATAGGCCTAATGACTCTGATGAGTATAATAAGAAACTGTACAGAGAAATAGAGGGGTCCAGTAAATCAGAGAGTCTTATTATGGGGGATTTTAATTTCCCAGATATTGACTGGAATTTGGGGGCTGGTCACTCACACACTAGCAAGGCTTTTGTGGATTTATTGGATGATTGTTTTCTACATCAGCATGTTCGGAAGGCAACTAGAGGGAGTAATACTCTTGATTTGATTACCAGTAGTGATTCTTCATGCATTAAGAATCTGCAGATAAATGAACCACTAGGTGGCAGTGATCACAGTGTTCTGAAGTGGGATTTACTCAAAGAGGTAACTACCATTAGGGGTAAAGGGAAGGGGTATTGCTTTCGTAAAGGCGACTACGGTGGACTGAGACAGTATTTAAATTCTATACAGTGGGATCAACTGATGATGTTACCAACAGCAAATTCAAAATGGGAAGCATTCAAAGAACTTATCTTGGAAGCTACTAGGCTTTACATACCAACTAAGAAATATTGTTCAAGGTTTAGGCCTAAATGGATGTCAGATGAACTAATGAGACATATGGCAGAGAAGAAAAATGCATGGGATACATACAAATTAACACGTGACACAGAAGCCTATGATAGATACAAGTTGATCTGTAACCAAGTTACAAAGGAGGTTAGGCAGGCGAAGGCAGATTACGAGAAATCCTTGGCAAAGGATGCGAAGAAAAACAGCAAAGAGTTCTTTACTTATGTAAACTCTAGAAGGAAGGGGATGAATCAGATTGGTCCACTTAATATCGATGGGTCAACTGTTGATGATGCTGCTGCTCAGGTAGCTAACAAACTAAATGAATATTTTGCATCGACATTCACATGTGAGGAGTTATTCAGCGAGGGGAATGCCAGAGGTGTATTCAACTCTGGCAGTAAGCTAGAGAATCTTGTAATAACTGAGAGTAAAGTGGAGGAGAAATTGTTGAAGATAAACACAAGAAAAGCACCTGGGGTGGATGGAATCTATCCAGTTATATTAAAGGAGGCAGCAATGGAAGTAAGCAAACCCTTAGCCATAATTATGAGAGCTTCCTTGGATTCAGGGGAGGTACCCATGGACTGGCGATGTGCAAATGTGACCCCAATTCACAAAGGAGGATCAAAGGCTGACACAAGTAATTATAGAACTGTGAGTTTAACTTCTGTTCCCGGAAAATTAATGGAGGCACTGGTTAAAGAAGCACTGCAGGATCATCTAGACAAGACTTCAGTTATAGCTCAGACACAGCATGGTTTTGTTAAGGGGAAGTCTTGCCTGACCAATTTGATTGGATACTATGATGCAGTCACAAAAGAACTGGATGCAGGGAATAACTTTGATATTATATACTTGGATCTTAGAAAGGCTTTTGATACTGTTGCACTTGGAAGACTGCTGCACAAATTGGAGCAGTGTGGCATTGGATGCAAATTGCTGCTATGGATAAAGGGGTGGTTGAGGGGGAGAAGACAGAGAGTGGTAATCAATGGACACTGCTCATCGTGGACTAATGTTATTAGTGGAGTCCCTCAGGGTTCAGTATTGGGTCCTTTATTGTTTTCTGTATTTATAAATGATATTGATGATGGTATATCAAGCTTAATGTCCAAGTTTGCAGACGATACGAAGGTTGGCAGGGTTGTCAAGGACACTACTGACACTGTGCTGCTGCAACAGGATCTGGAAAGGTTGAGCAGATGGGCTGAGAGGTGGCAAATGAAGTTTAACATTGACAAATGTAAAGTACTACATATGGGAAACAGCAACCCCAGAGCAACGTATCAACTCTGTGGTACTACACTGACAGTGGTAGAGAATGAAAGGGACCTGGGGGTGGTTGTGCAGGCAGATATGAAGTTCTCTGAGCAGTGCAGATGGGCTGCAAGAGTAGCTCATGGTGTATTGTCAATGATATATAGGAATTTTTCTGACAGGGATAAGGAGGTGATTATTCCCTTGTATAAGGCAATGGTCACGCCACACCTAGAGTACTGTATACAGGCCTGGAGACCTCATTTCAAGAAGGATGTAGAGCTGCTGGAACGAGTACAGAGAAGGGCAACAAGATTAGTGAATGGAACAAAGGGGTGCTCTTACGAAGAAAGGCTTAAGTTTTGCGAATTACAGTGTCTGGAGACCAGGCAGCAGCGAGGTGATCTGATAGAGGTGTACAAAGCCTTGAATGGTTTGAGCATGCTCAATGCTGATGGGATTCTTCCTCTTGCTCAGAGTAATCACCTGAGAGGGCATAAATTCAAATTGAGGAAAGACAGATGTAGGATAGATGTGCGGAAATTTGCCTTTAGCCAGCGGGTGGTTGGAAGGTGGAACAGACTTCCATCCCTTGTCGTGGAAGTTGATAGCCTAAATAAGTTTAAGGCTCGGCTGGACAGGTATTTCGAACGAACAGAGGGGTGAAGTGGAAGTGGTTATTTTTTATTTATTTATTTTACTTTAATGTTTTTGACTGATGCTGCATAAGCTTGCTTTCTTTCATCAAATGCCTCTACTAATGCTAAATCACATTACTTTAATATGATTTTAAAAATATCCAGTGTGAATTAAAAATATCCAAGGTTCATAACCAAATTTAGAGCAGTGGTTTTTATTGTGTATTCTGCAGAACCCCGGTTTCTGCAAAGACATCCTGCAAATGTTCCATTAAATGTTTATCATTGATTTTTTATTTAATTTATACACACATTTATAAAACATTAGAGTTCCACAGAAAATTCAGAGTTGTGAAAATTTTCTGCAGCCAAAATCTTGAAAAATCATTTTTTATTTTTTAAAATTAGTTTAAACAATATATCTTAATTAAAAGTGTTTATATATCCTTTAAAAGGCATGTTGCACAGAAAATAAAAGCTGCAGCTCTAATCAAAGGCGCACTCTCCACTCTCATATGATTTATGAAATCAGTATTTATTCTCTTCTGAATAGAGAAAGAAAGAAGAATCTGATAAAATCTGTCACTGTTTCGTGGATGTAATTTTAAATTTCTTTCACAGATTGGGGCCTACTGTTCTGGTTTCCACAAAACTACAACAAAAACTGGTCTAAGATTAGGTTACAAGATTGTAACTTTACCCATGTAACCTAATCTAAGCATAGTTTTTGTTGTAGTTTTCTGGAACATCAGTTTTGAGTTCAGAGGAAGCAAGTTGGGAATTATTCCCATGAAATATCAGTGTAGCTTTGTTTCTTCTTTCTGTATTTAGCAGCAAGTGAACTGATTTTTCACAGCCCACAGAATATGCTCATTTAATTAAAACTGTACTTAAAAGTAACCAACACATAGAGCACATTGTAATTGGCTTGGTACACCCAGGGTCCTGAGCTGGATATCATCATTCTTCTCTTTCGTGGTGATTCCCTTCTACTTTTAACTCTCTCTCTCTCTCTCTCTCTCTCTCTCTCTCTCTCTCTCTCTCTCTCTCTCTCTCTCTCTCTCTCTCTCTCTCTAGGGTAACTCGGGAATTTTTTTTTTGGCTGGTGCAGCATAAGCCTCAGGCTTCCTTGCACCATATAGCTAATAATAATAATATCAAAGGATAAAGGAATAACTGAAAAATAACTAATAAATTATTTTATATTAAGTAATTTTTGCAATCCATATTTAATTTTGACTAACAGGAATTATACATGTATAATTTTCAGCTGTGTCACATGGCATTAGAAGAAGTATGATTAGCTTTGGGTGCATCCTGGGCCCTTTATGGGGTGGAAGTTACTTACAAAGACTTTATATCATGTTTGCTGTACCATTAGGACTCTGCATCTTAAATATTGTAAGCAGCTATCTTTTTATTTCCATCTACATTCTAAATTTTATTTACTTGAAATATAGTGGTGTGAGAGATCAGTGCGTATTTTGTATTAGTGTGATTTACACAAATGAAATATTCTATCTGTACACATTTAATTGCTATATGTCTACTTGTTAGACAACTACAGAACTAAATATATTTGTTTGATGTTTAGATTTTTATTCATAACCAGCAATTTGTAATATTTTGATCATTTCATAGTGTATCTATTAGATTGGTTTATGAGTGGGAGTCCATAAAATATTATTATTACAAGGCTATATCTTATTACTGAGTTGTTCATATCTTCACAATGCCTGTCTGCCCACCAAATGAGACTCCAAGCATAGTCGAAACCCGGATCTGGGTAGTGGCATACACTTTAAATAAAAAGATTATACTTCTCCATTGAAGTAGTGCCTTTGCAATATGAAACACTAATTAGCAAACACAGATTGCTCACGACTATGTACAGAAAGAGACCATACAATGACCTTATACAGATTTCATAGTTTGAGGCTCTTGTCTTGGACTAAGCTATATATACACTAATGTTACACTCTATTTTATGTATATATGATGTAGTATGAAGCTGTATTTGATTTAACAATGTCTTTCAGTAAGATATCTGTTTATCTCCACCAGACCCTCAATAGTTGCTTTTTGTCTGTATATGTGTGCATGCGAGCTGGTATCATTCTTCTTCTATCACATGACAAATTTGCTATTTATGCTGCATTGTGCTGTGCACCATGTGATTGATGAAAAAGCACACCACCTTGAAAGCTACATTTTTGATTGCTTGTGTTTTGTGATTTGAATGCATTTTATCCTGTGTGTATTTTTATCTTCTTTAATATATTATTTACATTGACTCTTATTTTTGTATATTTATTTTAATAAAGTTCAAAAACATTTTTAAATTTTATTGTTATGTTCCCTGACGAACAAGGCCTTTTTTTCTAGTAAAAACAAGTCTTTTTTTTTTTTTTTTTTCCTCTCTTTCTTAGCATTTTTCTTATAAACAGCTATTAACCCTGTACAAATCTACCCTACCATGAACTATTCTAACACGTGTCTTTTTTTTTATACAGAGAAGTCTGTGAGTGCTATTTAAATAAATTAGCAACTGTAATCACCCCCCCCCCCAAGAATGATAAAAATGGAACAGATTTGTGCACACTTTTATGAAAAGATCTGAAAGCACAAAGAGAAAATTAAACTTATATTATAATAAAATTAAAATTATATATATATAAGTTATATTAATATATTGAATTAAGTATGCATAAATGGATGTGAAAGTTACACAAAGTGCCAGTAACTAGAAGGGTGAGGAAAGTAGAAAAAGAAGTGTACTGTAGTAGATTTATGAAAGGTAAAGAATGTTAATATCCTAGAGGTTATGATGAATTAAGAAAATTATCGGCTGAATTGCCAAGCCAATATAAAGTGGGGGAACTGTAAAGTAAAATTAATACATCAAAATACTAATAAAATGGAAATAATTTATATATGAAAATAAAAATGGTGTAGCTGTCATTAGATATGGGAGGGAAAATTTTTTAGTAAATGGTCTAATATAGGTAGTACAAAAATGCTTGATCTGATGTCAGCTGAAATAAATATTCATACATGATCAGGTATTTCATCAGGGGACTACACCTGGCCATGTATCAGGAACTGCGTTTCTATACTTGTCCATGGTAGTAGAAGAAAAAGGAATGAAAATGAAATTAGCACTTTCTAATACAGTATGGAAAAGGTAGTCCCAATACAGTGTAATTTATATAGGTAAAAACAAGTATCGAGTTGGGATAAAAATGGTTAATACAATATGTTTATTATAAATATGTGGAATTTAGTGTAGGATTTAATTTTGTTTAGATAGGAAATCAATGTATTTTAAAAAATAGATTTAGAACAAGCAAATGGTATAAGGGTGAGGTATTAAATTGAGGATGGGAAAGGGAAAAAGGAGTATTTTAAATAAATAAAGGTATTTTAAATAAATAAAAATAGCAATAGAAGTAGGATAATAGGAACATTCGTGTCACCCCCCGTATTACTGTAATACTACTTTCCTCACCCTTCTAGTTACTGGCACTTTGTGTAATTTTCACATCCATTTATACATACTTAATTCAATTAGATAGTATGAATCAGAGCTGTAATACTCAATATGTTCTATGTTGATAATAATATTAGTAAAATAATAAGAGGAGTTTACCTCATACGTAGAACACTTCCGTATGATACTCTCCAGAAATTAAAACGGAAAAACCGAAAAAATCGACAACTTACCGGTACATTAGAGTAAAATATAAATAATTAAATAATCAATTTAACACAATTCAAATCAATTTAAAACAATGAAAAATCAAATTAACACAATTAAAAGAATCTAATGAAAGGAAGGAAAATCATTTTGAATATTTTCGGTAGATTCTTTTAATTGCGTTAATTTGATTTTTAATTGTTTTAAATTGATTTGAATTGTGTTAAATTGATTATTTAATTATTTATATTTTACTCTAATGTACCGGTAAGTTGTCGATTTTTTTCGGTTTTTCCATTTTAATTTCTGTAGGGTATCATACGGAAGTGTTCTACGTACTATATTGAGGTAAACTCCTCTTATTATTTTACTAATACTTAATTCAATATATTAATATAACATATATACTCTTACATCCTTTAATGCTGCTTTGGGCTTTTAGGTGCCTTTGTCATACCTGATTTATTAATCCTACATTCGCTGAAACCATTTCATCAACAGTATACCTCTTTTCATATGTAATTCTTTAAACATTACCTTTAAGGGGTTACACTGAAGAACCACAGTTATGTGTTAAAAGAGCTGCATGCAGCTCGCGAGCCGCAGGTTGCCGATCCCTGTCCTATGCTGACTTCTTTTTTTCCTCTGTGTGCCGGTTGCTGAATGAATAGGTAAACATGTGAAAAAAATGTACGGAATATTACAAATTTCGAAGTTCATTGCATCCAAATGTCATGCATCACTTAATAAAGGTGCCGGTATGCCATACCGTTGTGTACTATCCCAAAAAAAGCATTGTATATGTATAATACCAAAAGTAAAGAAAAAAGGGGGGGGGAAGGAGAAGCAAAATAATGAAGAAGGGGTATTGTGGAAGGAATGCTCCTAATATAATTTAGAATTTGAAAGTCAATTACAAAGCAATATGAGAGCCAATTAAAAAGAAGTTCAAAGCCAATTATAAGGAAATTTAATGGTGTCCCCCGAGAGCACCAGTGTCTGAATTGCGTGAAATATCACCAAAATGGAAATGTACACTACCGACAATACAAGACCAATTGGGCGTCTCCGTAGCCAAGTGGGAAGGAGCAGCAGTGCGTAGCACACGCTTCTTGATTAGACCGGGGTTCGAGCCCGTCACCAAATACGGAGGATGCGGAAAGGTCAGGGAATGACCAACACCTATTCCCGGAGCAATATGGCCTTAGTTGCTAATGCTCCTAAAAACCAAATAACATACATACAAGACCAATTAAACTAAAAATAATAAATAATAAAAAATAGCCCGACCATTAACCCAGTCAAAGGCCTCCCTGTTTTTGTCTAATTTTTAACCCTAACTCGAAAGTTGCTCCCCCCGAAGAAAACTAATAATTGTCATAATTTCTACTCAATTTTCCAAATTGAAACTCTCAATATACATAAACAGAAGTATATTCTTTGATTTCCTACCTTTAGCGCTCAGCAAAAACTATTAATTCACTCTAAAACAGCAAAAATGTACGATCACATTTCAATTTATTAAATTTTGATGTCAGCAAAACAAGATCCAAGCTTTGAAAATAAAACGCATTACTTCATTAGTTCAAAAATTCGCGCGTCAGCTCGGCGCCTCTGGCTAAAACGAATCAACGCATGCAGAGAGATAATTGACTGGTCAAGCTTACGTCATTAACGTTACCAAGGTGATCCAAGGAGAAAATGAAACTGTAAACAACTTTCATGGAAAACAAACAGTTGAGCATCATTACTTGCGAACACTAATTTGCATGGCTCACTCACAACAGTAGCTTTATTGCTTTTCGTAATTGTTGTACGAAAGAATTGCAACGAATTGGTTTTGAAAAAATAAATTTTTGCATTTCCTTTTTTCAATATCTACTAAAAAAAATCAAGGAAATTCATCTACTGGAAGCTATACTGGAAACGGAAAGAAAAAAACTCGTAAAACTGATCACTACAATGCGCATTTCATAAAAAAAAAGTTCGCTTTATTGTAATTGTTTCTAGAGGACTAAATCGGAACAGCAGTTTCATGGATGTATATTTGATCTTACGAAATTTCAAGAAAATATTTCTATTCATAGCTGCGTTATAAACTTCGAAAACTGATATCGAAGGAACTTCACATGCATCTCACCTGGTGTACAAACGAAAAAAAAAAAAAAAAATGCGCAGCTAGTAACAGACTGTGAGAACAATCCATTACTCGTAGTGAGGGATTGGGAAATTGTAAGTAATTGTTATTAAATACTTCAATATTTCCTTGATATGCATTTGATATCATCAAAAAATTTCCACAGAAAAATTGAATTTTCATTATCACACAACGCCCGAAAAATTCACCATAAAATATCATGTGTTTCAATGTTTGAATTCCATTCTGAGCTGCAAATGTAATTTCACTTCTCTTGCGCTGACAGAGTAGCCGTTCACCGAATGAAGAAAAACAGGGTTCATTTTCATGAAATTTCCAATTCCCTTCTTTCACTTGACAGAAAAAAACTCCTTAGGGGAGGGAGTCCACCCTTTCTAGTCCGACCCTGGAGAGAGAGAGAGAGAGAGAGAGAGAGAGAGAGAAATAAAAAATACCCTTTTGGTGGGGAGAAGGCCAAGAGATTGTCAAACTTCCAGAGCGCTAACTTTCATTTATATTATTTATTTATTTTATTTTATTATATTATTATTATTTATTTTTTTCTTGTGTTGTTCTAGCAATCCATCCTGGAATGGGGCTTCCCTGGGCCGGGATAGTGCTTCTCCTCTTTTCTCCTTCCCTCTCTTCATCTTATACAAGTTTTTCTTTCCTCCCTGGGAACTTTTTTTTTGGCTAATGCTGCATAAGCTCATACACTTGGTTTCTTGCATCACATGCCACTACTACTACTACTAGCAGTTCCCCAGGGAGGAGAGCATGCAGTTAGTAGGGGAGATCTTGCCCTCCTGCTAGGGACAAGTACCTGGAGGCAGCCAGGTGATTGCTGCTTCCAGGTAGCCAGAATGCCCAAATACAACATCACAATACAGAACACACACATAAGCTCACAAACAGTTTTTCTTTCCTGTCACTTTCTCCCGTGCAGGATGAAAAATTTTTTTCTCTCTCTCTTGCCTTCCTTTTCATCTGTCTTCATCAAACATGGGATATTCCTAAGCGGGATGATTTTTTTTTTTTTTTTTTTTTCACAACACACACTGGCCTTACCCTGACAATGCATAAAAACTGAACAGAGCAACGAGGCCGAGATGAACTTTTGTTCTAGGAGCCACCCATACAAAAACAAAAAATAAATAAAGAAAATAAATAATAATAATAATAAAAAAAAAAACAGCATTGCAGCTCTAAGTCAGCTTCATCCTAGGATGCCAAAACTGCAATTGTTTTAGAGAACAATATTTTGCATTTTTACTTTCTAACATTATTTTGCATTATAGCTCTGTTACAATATTTTGCTTCGTTTCTTTACATTATTGCTGTAGCAAACGATATCGGTGTGCATGATGTTTCATCACAGTTGCTGGAGTTCTAATTAGTCAGTTCATCCTAGGATGCAGAATTACTAATTAGTCCGATTTTGGTCTGGTGCTCATTTGATAAAAAATCCAGAATAATTCCTCTGGAAATATTAGCTAGTGAACTGCATTATAAATTTCAAACATCGCTGTATTGCTTATCCTTTGAGTGACCGCATGTTTTCGCCTTGTACAATTGTTTTATTGTGGACACTTTCTTCCAGTCAGTAAAATCATTATTATACATATAAAGTAATTCATTATGTTGGGGGGAACCGTTTTTGTTCCTAATTGATGTAGTACTTGCGAATTTCGCAAAGTGGATTATTTGAACATACATTAGAAGGTCGGTAAAAGAGTTGATAATTGATGGGCAGCATTCCGACAAACAAATTTTCTGTTTATATTATGTGATGACCACACGGTCAGAGATCCCGAGAGAGAGAGAGAGAGAGGGAGAGAGAATACAAGAAATCGCACTGCATTTAGCAGTCACTGACTCATCTGCCAAAAACCACAGTAAAACAATAAAAGTGATGGGGAGTAAGTCTATTTGTCAGCGGAGTTTATCTGTTTTTTGCAGTTCAGAACAGCATTATGACCATGGATAGTGAATTTATTCGGCTTCTGTACTAAAACAGAATTTCTCCCATCAAAGCGTAACAAGCAAATATCTTCTAACGATACTTTTTGAGCAGCCGTTAGTTGTAATCTGTTAGCTTTGTATTGTTACAAATATTGCAGTTATGTGAACAATACACATTTCAAGAAAGAAAGAAATTCATAGCGGATGATTTTGTTTTTCTTTCTTTTGATGCACCAGTTTCGAAGTTTATAACGCAGCTATAAATAGAAATATTTTCTCGAAATTTGGTTAGAAGATCAAACCCAGGAAACTGCTGTTCTGATATTGTTTACTAAAAACAATTACAATAAAGCAAACTTTTTTTTTATCAAATGCGCATTGCAGTGTTATCAGTTTTACACCAGTTTTTCCCGTTTCCAACAGATGAATTTCCTTGATCTTTTGTTCATAGGAGCAATACACGTTGAAGAAAGGAAATACGATCTGTTCACCTTCCATAAACTGTTATTGGTACTGTATGGCTTTATTGCCTCTTATGTCAAAAAAAAGTAGCTCCTGTTCGTCTTTTGTTTATTTACACTTCTCCCTTACCGTCTCGATGTAGCTGTACTGGTGACGTGATATATACTTCCCACGCTTCGCTCGTATTCACGCGGAGTTGTTTATCAGAACTGCTCCTCTCCGTAAAAAGAAATTCGCGCGCTTTACACCAAGAAACGAATCAAGTGTCGGGTTTCATAAGCTCTAGGCTGGTTAGGGCAGGGGTAAAAAAATTAATTGAAAAGGCCTAAAAAATTGCATACTTGATGTCACATTTTTGTCATTTGCGTGAAATTCAATAGAAGGTTTTGAAAATTTAAGTGGGAAAATTCAAGAAAAAAGTTCTGGCTCCAACTATAGCGAGTTTCAGCTCTGTAATTAGTGTAAAAATTATAGAATTTATGAATTGTAATTTGATCTGGGTAAATATTTACTGCAGAGGACCGTTTGCGGGTTGCCTCATCTCGACGGAGGACCACAAGGCCAATAATGGTCAGGGAATCACTTCATTTTGAATGTTAGACCACTTTTTCTTTTCTTTTGGTATTATTTGATGGGTTTAGTAATTATTTCTACTGATTTGCCATACTACTGGCATACATTTTACTTTAGTTTCATAGTTTATATATATATACACCAATGAGCCAAAACATTATGACCAGCGAGTCGTTATGCAAATCGAAGCAACTGCCGGTGAATTACGGCACGTGCGTGGGTCGGTATAAAAAACACCTGATACTGAGCTCCGTTAATCAGTGTTACTCTTGTTCTTCAGACAGGAAAGGCAGTGGACTTAAGCAATTTGACGAAGACCAAATTGTAATGGCCAGACAACTGGGTCTGAGCATATCCGAAACGGCACGGCTGGTGAGGTGCTCACGGTCAGCTGTGGTTAGTACCTACCAAAAGTGGTCTGAGGAGGAAAAACCCAAGGACCGCCGGTGATGTGTCGGACGACCACGGTCATTGATGTTCGAGGTGAGCGAAGTCTCTCCCGGATGGTACATGGTAATTGTGGCACAACGCACCGCAGGGCAACTGTGACACAATGTGCATTACTCCCGTCCACAATTGGAATGCTGGATACAGGAGTAATGTGTCACAACACACACAGTACATTGAACCCTGCTGAAAATGGGGCTGTGTAGCCGCAGGCTGCTCCGAGTGCCCATGCTAACCACAGTTTACCTACAGTGGGCATGCGAGAATCAAAACTGGACCTTGAGTGATTGAAAGGTCATCTGGTCCGATGAATCACATTTCCTGTTGCACCATGTGGATGGCCGGGTGCGTGTGCGTCATCTACCTGGGGAAGTGGTGCCTGGATGCACCGTGGGACAAAAACAAGCCGGTGTCATGCTTTCGGCGATGTTCTGCTAGGATACCCTTGGGTCCAGTCATCCATGTGCCGGGCATGTGATGCCTACCAACTACCTAAACATCATTGCTGACCAGGTACACCCTTTCATGGGACATCAATCCCATTGAGTATCTGTGGTTTGTGTTGGAACAGCAACTTCAATCTGCGAAGTTGCTGTTCAACCATGGACCTTACAGGAGTTAAAGGATCTGCTGGTTGTGTTGGTACCAGATACCACAAGACACATTTAGAAATCTTGTAGCATCCATGCCTTGCCGGGTACAAGCTGTTTTGGCTGCATGTGGAGAACCAACATCATATTAGGTAGGTGGTCATAATGTTTTGACTCTTTGGTGTGTGTGTGTGTGTATATATATATATATATATATATTATGTGAGGTAAAAGTTAGGCAAAAGTAATAAAAATAAATAAATATGGCTATGTAGCTATCATTAGAGGCAGCAAATACACATCCTCCACATGATGCCTAATTATATCTGATAATTAAAATAAATATGATATTTAAAATAAAAACATCAGCCAGTAGTACGGCAATAATACAGAGCGAAACGAAATGCAAAATAATATAAAATGCAAAATAATATAAAAACTACTGGCTGATGTTTTTATTTTAAATATCATATTTATTTTAATTATCAGATATATATATATACACATAAATTTATATATATATATAAAGTCCCTTTCAACGTATCTACATACCTATAATTAACATGTTAATAATTTTTATACGTTGCATGTGTATATATTATTTTTTCCAGTTTCCGTTGGCACGTGCATAGGTCTTCACGTTTTGATGGGTTATGGCATATCACAGACTACAATGGGTCTACACTATACCGACCTACTTATACCTCACCTTCGAGGTACATTCAACTACTACCATACATATTATTTTATATATATATATATATACACAAATGCACCTAAAAAGAATGGTTTCAAGATAGATGTGCAAAAAGTTGCTTTCAGCCAGAGTTGATTGATTGTTGGAGCAAACTTTTGTCTGGTTTTATGGAAGTGGGTAGTTTGAATAAATTTGAGGAAAAAGTACTAGAGGGTAATTTTTATTTATTTTTTATGCTTTATGAGCTTGCATCATTTGCCACTACTAATACTAAATTGTTTCAAATTGAAGTAATTTTTTTATACAGCAAATAACTATACAGTGTCATTGTTATCAATTCAGGTATACAGAGTATTTTTTTTAGGAATCTGGAGACTAAAAATTATCCTTTATAATTTGTTTTTTGTAGATTATACTTCTGTGTTCATTTTCTCGATTGAGAGAAAGGGAAAATAATCCACAGAGAACAGTCGCTGTAAATCCAGTTGCTACTAGTGAAGAGAGGCATTTTTTGATCACTTAAAAAAGTGTAATTACTTGTTTATTTTCAATTCTATGAATTTCAGCCATCTGTAAAATAGTGCAATTTTCATTTGAACCTAATTGTTAATTTTATTGCATCATATTTTATACAAGTACTCTTATGTAAAAATACGATACTACTGACTTGTAAAGATCTCTCCTCAGTTCTGTTTTAACATGACATGAACAACAGAATTATGGAGTTAGATAATTTATAGTAACTATAAATACTATATAATTTATAGTATGTTAAATAATTTATAGTAACTTATAAAATTCTCGTGTTAATTTTGGTAATCTGAGTTATTTTTTATATGATTGTATTTTTTAAATAGGTGCATTTTCCCCCCATAGATATAAAAATTTCATCCACATTCATGTCTATGAACGTCCTGTTGCTTTTTGTTAAATGTCTGAAAAGAAAGTTTATTAATGTAAAATGGCATTTCGGCTGTAACAGCAATCAGAAGTTATGTATATATATATATATATATAGTATATATCATGACAGCTGTGATCTCATCTTATCACTAATTAAAATTAGTTTTTTCCCTTATGAACATCATGTTAGTTTTGATGGAAATTATGTGTTAACCATTAATTATGTAATAATTAAAAAATTTATTCAGGTAAAAAATTGGCTGGCTAGTTTATCATAATTATCAGTTATTTAATTACAATTTACGTGTTCTCACTCTTCAGCTGTTTTTGCTGAATGCAAGATAATTCAACACTGAATCTTTTTCTACAGCCAAAGCAGTTCATTCTTCCTATATCCATCTTCTAAGTGATGTCTAAAAAGCCCACCTCAAAAGTGTTATAGACCTCGGTGGATTTATACAATCTGTTGAGGTCTAATAATTGTAAATGTGGTTATTAAGTATTTCTATTCTGTGTTTTTTTCCTGCAATTGATATTTTAACATTATAAATTATAACTAAAGGAAAGAATAGTCTTTTAGAAAGAGTTCTGTCCAGTGTTGAGTGAATAAATTGGTTTTCATTGTGTCATCCATATTATAAATTGTCTGTGAATATTAATTTCCATGTCACATCTTATAAGATAAGAATAACCACATCAAAAATCAATAGAAAAAATCTGAACCATGTAGATATTAACATAAAAAAAAATTCAGAATTTGCATCGTATACACTTTTTTGATTTGAAACATAATGGCTGCGTGGCTTTTATAATTTTCTCTTTATTTAATGGTACTAGTAGAGTTAGTTATTTTAAATGGCATCTCACTAAATTACTTCTTGAATCTTGGAAACTAGTTCTTATGGCACAGTGAATACATACATTGTTTACAGGAACATTTTTCTACATAACAAGAGGCTTAATTCTGAATAAAAATCACATTTAAGAAGGAAATGCTTATTATTTAACATGTTGTGGTTTTTGGCATTTGCTAATTCTTGCTTGAAATAAATAATAGTACCTACTTTTGCTAGTTTAAATTTGTTACATGTTTAAGAGATCTACAGTAATCTCAAAAATAATTCTGCCGAACCATATATAGATATGTTGCTTTTGAACTATTAACATCTTTTGTGTAACTTATTAAGTTTTTTCAAGGAGTATTGATTTAAACATCTAATACTATCTATAGTTGATTAAATTAGTGTTGGGAAGCATGATTCATCCATCCAGTAATGGCCGTTATTTCAAAATATAATATGAAACTTAGGCTATATTTTGTTACTTATTTGTAAAGCAAGTTTTAGCATTCTAGCTAACACTATTACTTATGTAAATATTGTTTATAGTAAAAATTATATTTGCTCTTTGTACCAGTAAGATATTTGATACAGTCATTTGAAATAGAAGAATTTCTAGTTTTCATGTTAAGAATGACTACTAATATGTAAATAATAATCAGAAATAAAAATAAAATAGTCATTGTAAATTATGCCTTCTTTTTTACTCAATATATTTAGCTGATCTCAATTAGACATATGGTTATTTCCCCAATAAGTTATTCCATGTTTTTTCATCCCACATAACATGCAAATTGGCTTGAGCAGACATACTTGCTCAGGTATAACAAACTAGAGTAATGTTGCCTAAGATACCGATGTATTATAAAAACAACCAACCGACAACATATTTACAAAAAAGCTTAATTTGAGATTTTTATTGATCTGAAAACTTGCTAGCATTGGTGGGTTATTCTCGCTTTGTTCTTTATATGTAAAAGCATCTTGAAGATTTTATTTATATTCCATGTTGCCTAAAGCAAATTCCCAATGTTATCCTCAAGGCAATGATTTGCACTATTTGCTTTGTGAAAGAAGCATTATCCTGCTGATATACAAGGACTTTCAGTAGAACCTTATGGCACAGGTAGCAAAAAATTGTTCAAAATATCATAGTTCAGTTATTCAGTTATTTTTTAATTAGTTCCAATTAAAAAATACTGCACTGTAGCACTATTACTAAACTTTATCTTTAGAGCTATACTCTCATACTGGAAGAGATTACATGAGGTGCATTGCTCCGTGTGATCTTCCAGTTATTCCAGAGTTTAGCTATAATTCATCACCACTACTGCCAGTGTTTCATTTTTTGTCATTATATAGGGTATAACACCAATGAGCCAAAACATTATGACCACCTACCTAATATGATGTTGGTCCTCCACGTGCAGCCAAAACAGCTTGTACCCAGCGAGGTATGGATGCTACAAGATTTCTAAATGTGTCTTGTGGTATTTGGTACCAACACATAACCAGCAGATCCTTTAACTCCTGTAAGGTCCGTGGTTGAGACGCTGCAGATCGGAGTTGCTGTTCCAATACAAACCACAGATGCTCGACGGGATTGATGTCTGGGGAATTTGGAGACCAGGACAATACCTGGAAGTTTTCCTCATGTTCCGCGAACCACTCGAACAATCCGGGCAGTGTGGCATGGCGCATTATCCTGCTGAAAGATGGCACCACCAGATGGGAAGACCGTTGCCATGAAAGGGTGTACCTAGTCAGCAATGTTTAGGTAGAGGTTAGAGTGCCCGGTACAAGGATGATTAGACCCAGGGTATCCCAGCAGAATATTGCCCAAAGTATGGCATCGCAGCCACCAGCTTTTCATCCCATGGTGCATCCAGGTGCCATCACTTCCCCAGGTAAACGACACACACATACCTAGCCGTCCACATGGTGCAACAGGAAACGTGATTCATCGGACCAGACAACCTTTTTCCAATCACTCAAGGTCTAGTTTCGATGCTCGCGTGCCCATTGTAGGTGCTGTCACCGGTGAACCATAGTTAGCATGGGCACTCAGAGAGGCCTGTGGCTACGCAGTCCCATTTTCAGCAGGTTTGATGTACTGTGTGTTGTGACACATTACTCCCATCACCAGCATTCCAATTACTGGCAAGTTGCGCCACAGTCACCCTTCTGTTGCCACGTACTATCTGGGAGAGCCTTCACTCACCGTGGTCATCCAACACCTTTCCATTGGTTCATGGGTTTCCCCTCCTTGGACCACTTTCAGTAGGTGCTGACCATGAACACCCCACCAGCCATGCCGTTTTGGATATGCTCTGACCATTACAATTTGGCTTTTGTCAAACTCACTCAAGTCCGCTGCCTTTCCCATCTGAAGAACAAGAGTAATATTGATTAACGGAGCTAAGTATCGGGTTTTTTTATACCATGTTCCCACCTGCAGTTGATTCGATTTGCATAACGACTCGCTGGTCATAATGTTTTAGCTCATCGATGTATGTACTGCAGCAATATCATACAAATCCATGGAGTACAGCTCTGTGTAAATGCTTATGCATGAACTTCCAGCTCTACTATTGCAAAGGTGGCAACTGTGTTCATAAGTTTTTCAAATAATTTAAGTTTTTCAGTCCCTATTCATCAGTTATTTTGGTTTACCAGATCGTAGACTCTCCTATTATCTCCTCTATTTAGAACATTACCAGTGGTTGACTTAAGTTATCTACTTTGTACATAGTTCATTCCATTTGGCCAAAATGGTAGCCAATGATTAGGTGCAGAGTTGGCCTTCATGGAAGGCCAACTCTGCACAGCCCATTCTGAATGCTTCTATTTTTTATGCTGCGCTCTCTGTAAGTTTCCATACTTTTACTGATGGCAGTATTATTTCTGCAGGGTGAATCAAAAGTCCATACCATGGAATAAATTATTTTGACTGTAATAGGTGTTCAAAATGATCATTTCCAACTTGCAAACACTTTTGAATTCTTTGTATTATTAGTACCGACAAGTATCAATGTCTCTTTTGTAATTTGAAGGCATTCCGATGATACTGCTTCCTTAAGTTTGTCAATGTTTCTTGGACAGTTCTGGTAAACAGCAGATATATGACATACAAAAGAAAAAAATCAAGGGGTGTGAAGTTTGGTAAACTGGGTGACCCCTTTCATCATATTCACTTGTTGGGGAACTGTTCATTGGGAGTTTTGCACCACCAATAAATTGCAATGTTTTGCAACATCCCTTGTTGCTCCATTTCATTGGAAGAACATGGTTTTTTGTTGTAAAGGAACATCATCCAGAAAATCCATCAAGTAATTCTGTAGCATATGTAAGTACATTTTGCCAGTAACGTTATTGTTAAAGGACAAATTATGACTGTCCCATATTCCAGCTCACATCATAACCCAACGGTAGTGTTGATTACTTCCATCCAATTAGGATTACTGCCTGACCAGTAATGAAAATTGTGTCCACTTAGGTAAAATATTGCCTTGATTCATCTATGATACTACTAAAACACTAGGCCGTAAAATCTAGGCAAATGACAGCCTGACACACGTCTGGTACTACATGCAAACAGAGGTAGATCCACAGTAGTGTTGAACAAAGATATGATTATCAGGAAAAGGCCCTTAGTTTATTAAATGATAGCTCTATGTATAGTTTCATTCGTAGGAACCCCATGGGTAGCCGGAACGAGTTAACAAATTAGTCCAGAGTTGGCTCAAGGTGGGAAAAATATCCGAGGTTTCCTGGAGGTTGCATGCATCAGACTGTCATTTGCCTGGGTTTTATGGCCTGCGTAAAGTACACAAGGCTGGGGTACTTCTCAGGCCCATTGTGTCATTTGTGGGCAGTCCAACACATGCACTATACAGGTTTTTGGCTGAACTTGTATCAACCGTAGTGGAGCACTCGGATTACACCATTAAAAACAGTAGGGAGTTTGTACAGTTCGTTCATGCTCAGGAGGTAGAAGAGGGTGAGATTATGGCATCTTTCGATGTTGTTTCTTTGTTCACGTGTATACCTGTTCAACATGGCTTGGATTGTGTGCGGAAGGCTTTGGATTAGGGATGGTACTTTGAAGGATAGGACAGCCCTAAGTGGTGAAGACATTTGTGAAGGTGTTAGTTTATGCTTACCTAGTACCACCATGTTAGTTCAAAATGTTATGTACCCGCAGGTCCGTGGAAGCATGGGTTCACCTATTAGTGCAATTATAGCCAATTTAGCCATAGAAGAGTTCGAAGATAGGATGTTGGGGATCTAGCCCACCTCCATTACAGGGGTGGAAGAGGCATGTTGATGACATGTTCACAGTGATACAAAACAGAAGTACTTAATTGGTTGAATAACGGTTTGCCCTATATTCAGTTTACCTCAGAAGTTGAGCGAGGGGGGGCCTTCCATTTCTAGATGTGTGTGTACAGAGAAGGCCGACACTTGAAAACTAAGGTTTACAGAACACGTGTCGTGGCCAATACACACTTTAAAACTGCTAAGGCTGGTTGCCACAAAAATAGTGTGGTTAAGGCCTTAATGGGAAGGGTGGGGTCCCACTGCTCTTCATCTGAGGAGAAGGGCGATGAGACTAAATGGGTTACGGCTGACCTAGTAACGTGAGGTCACCCCCAGAGCATTATTGAGGGGTGTTCAAGAGATATGAATAGCAGTCGCAGGGATGCTTTTACACCTGTTGTCACCGCATACATTCCCTACTATCCGGTCATTTCAGAACATATTTCCTTTATTTTACTTTCCTGTAAGATGCACAGTGTGCAGCTGCCAGGTCAGAGACTGCACACAGTAGTGTCCACAATCAAAGATCCTATTGCGGGTAATGACATTAGTGTGGTCGTATATGAAATTGAGTGTCCGGATTGTGATGAAATGTTATGTAAGGGGAAACGAAACATATGCTGGGGGAACACAATCGGGCCCTCAAGACAGCCAATTATGTGGGTTCAGCTGTAGCTGAACATGCCTAGGAAACTGGGCATGGGATTACAGCTAAAGAAGCCGTGATCGTGGATAGAGCACATGGCTTTTGGAACTGGAAATGGCTAGAGAGCTTAAGGATATGTTCGTCTGGATGTTATAGTCTTAACAGAGATAAGGGCTGTCGCATTCATCCACCCTTTCAAGCCCTTATCCTAAGGAGAGATAAACAGTTTAGGGTGGTTTGTTTCATTTCCGGTTCCAATGCATGAGAAATGGACTATGCGCAGGTGGCATAGTTTGTGTTGCAGATCTGCTGGGGTATTGTGTACATATATAGATAGTTGGATAACCTGCAACCATTATTGCTGATTAAGGTAGCCGCTGCTGCTGCCAAAAGCTCCTGTTTTAGTGGTTTTTAGTGATTTTAAACATCTTTTTAGCACTTTTATATTTTATTCTTGTTATATGCCATCTTATTTTATTTTAATATATAATTTATACAGTCAGTACGTGTTTTTTTGTTCAATAAAGGCATTTTATCGATTTGAGTCAATGTTTTAGTAGCATCATTGAGTTCCTGACTCCAGAGTCCTCTTCAATAAAATATTGCCTTGTCACTGAAGACTGGTACATCTGTTTTGCAACATCCACTCCCACAACTCTTGTTGTAATCATACACATCCTGAATGAGTTACACTTTATACTTGCAAACAGCCCAATTTTTTTTGGGCTGTTTGCAAGCTGTGCAAATACCATTACTGATGTTTCTTCAGCAGTTAGACTTTCTAGTCTCCCACTTCAAGGATGATCATCAACACTTCTGGTTTCTTTAAAGTGGTTTATTAGTCATCCAATAGTTGATTGATAAATTGGAAACCACTGTGGATTTTTCCTGTTAAATTCTTCAGCAACTGAATAATGTGTACCCCAATACATAAACACTAAGCTCACCTTGTCATCCATTTTTTTTTTTTATCTCTAAACAAAAAAATATATATCAATTTGCAGTATTTATAATTAGCATTAGTAGAGGCATATGATGCAAGAAAGCAAGCTTATTCAGCATCAGCCAAAAAAAAAAAACCCCACTCCCATTTCACCCCTCTGTTCGTTCGAAATACCTGTCCAGTTGAGCTTTAAATTTGTTTAGACTATCAACTTCAACAACAAGTGATGGAAGTCGGTTCCACCAACCAACCACCCGCTGGCCAAAGGCAAATTTCCGCACATCTATCCGACATCCGTCCTTCCTCAATTTGAATTTATGCCCTCTGAGGTGATTATTCTGAGCAAGATGAAGAATCCCATTGGCATTGAGCATGCTCAAACCATTCAAAGCCTTATACACCTCTATCAGATCACCTCGCCGGTGCCTAGTCTCCAGACTCTGTAATTTGCAAAACTTAAGCCTTTCTTCGTAAGAGCAACCCTTTGTTCCATTCACTAATCTTGTTGCCCTTCTCTGTACCCGTTCCAGCAGTTCTACATCCTTCTTGAAATGAGGCCTCCAGACCTGTATACAGTACTCAAGATGTGGCCTAACCATTGCCTTATACAAGGGAATAATCACCTCCTTATCCCTGCTAGAAAAATTCCTGTATATCATTGACAAGACACCATGAGCTACTCTTGCAGCTCGTCTGCACTGCTCAGAGAACTTCATATCTGCCTGCACAATTACCCCCAGGTCCTTTTCATTCTCCACCACTGTCAGTGTAGTACCGCAGAGTTGATACGTTGCTCTGGGGTTACTGTTTCCCATATGTAGTACTTTACATTTGTCAATGTTAAACTTCATTTGCCACCTCTCAGCCCATCTGTTCAACCTTTCCAGATCCTGTTGCAGCAGCATAGCGTCAGTAGTGTGCTTAACGACCCTGCCAACCTTTGTATCATCTGCAAACCTGGACATTAAACTTGATATCCCATCATCAATATCATTCATAAACACCGAAAACAACAACGGACCCAACACTGAACCTTGAGGAACTCCACTAATAACATTAGTCCACGTTGAGCAATGTCCATTGATTACCACTCTCTGTCTTCTGCCACTCAACCAACCCCTTATCCATAGCAGCAATTTGCCTCCAATGCCACACTGCTCCAATTTGTGCAGCAGTCTTCCATGTGCAACAGTAGCAAAAGCCTTTCTAAGATCCAAATATATAATATCAAAGTTATTCCCTGCATCCAGTTCTTTTGTGACTACATCATAGTATCCAATCAAATTGGTCAGGCAAGACCTGCCCTTAACAAAACCATGCTGCGTCTGAGCTATAACTGAATTCTTGTCTAGATGATCCTGCAGTGCTTCTTTAACCAGTGCCTCCATTAATTTACCTGGAACAGAAGTTAAACTAACATATAATTACTTGTGGTCGCCTCCGTAACCAGGTGGGCAGGAGCAGCAGTGCGTAGCACACGCTTCTTGATTAGACCGGGGTTCGAGCCCGTGACCACCAAATACGGAGGATGCGGAGAGGTCAGGGAATGGCCACCGCACATGCCCAGAGCAATATGGCCTTAGTTGCTAATGCCCCTAAAAACCAAAACAACAAACAACATATAATTACTTGTGTCAGCCTTTGATCCTCCTTTGTGAATTGGGGTTACATTTGCACATCTCCAGTCTATGGGTACCTCCCCTGAGTCCAAAGAAGCTCTCATAATTATGGCTAGGGGTTTGCATACTTCCTTTGCTGCCTCCTTTAATATAACTGGATAGATCCCATACTGTTGCACATGGTGCTTTTTTATGTTTATCCTCAACAATCTCTTCTCCACTTTCCTCTCAGTTATTACAAAATCATCCAGCTCACTGCCAATGTTTACTTTACCTACATCATTCTCCTTCCTGAATAACTGGCGCCTCCGTAGCCAGGTGGGAAGGAGCAGCAGTGCATAGCACACGATTCTTGATTAGACCGGGGTTCGAGCCCGTCGCCACCAAATATGAAGGATGCGGAAAGGTCAGGGAATGACCACCGCATATCCCGGAGCAATATGGCCTTAGTTGCTAATGCTCCTAATAAAAAAAAAAAAAAAAAAAAAAAAAAACCAAACCTGAATAACTCCTCATGCGTGAATGTAGATGCAAAATACTCGTTTAGATTGTTAGCCACCTGAGCAGGATCCTCAACTGTTGAACCATCAATATCCAGTGGACCAATCTGATTCATCCCTTTCCTTCTCGAGTTCAAATATGTAAAGAACTCTTTTCTGTTTTTCTTTGCATCCTTTGCCAAGGATTTTTCGTAGTCTGCCTGATCTCCTTTGTGACTTGGTTACAGACCAACTTATATCTATCATAGGCTTCCATGTCACCCATTAATTTGTATGTATCCCATGCATTTTTCTTCTCTGCCACATGTCTCATTAATTCATCTGACAACCATTTAGGCCTAAACCTTGAACAATATTTCTTAGTTGGTATGTAAAGCCTGGTAGCCTCCAAGATTAGTTCCTTGAATGCTTCCCATTTTGAGTTTGCTGTTGGTAACATCATCAGTTGGTCCCACTGTATAGAATTTTTTAAATACTGTCTCAGACCATCATAGTCGCCTTTACGAAAACAAAAACCCTTCCCTTTACCTCTGATGGTAGTTACCTCCTTGAGTAAATCCCACTTCAACACACTGTGATCACTGCCACCTAGTGGTTCATTTATCTGCAGATTCTTAATGCATGAAGAATCACTACTGATAATCAGATCAAGAGTATTGCTCCCTCTTGTTGCCTCACGAACATGCTGATGTAGAAAACAATCATCCAATAAATCCACAAAAGCCTTGCTAGTGTGCGAGTGACCAACCCACAAATTCCAGTCAATATCTGGGAAATTAAAATCCCCCATTATAAGACTCTCTGATTTACTGGCCCACTCTATTTCCCTGTACAATATCTTATTATACTCATCAGAGTCATTAGGCTTATAGCACACTCCTACTCTCAATTTTGATTTCCCTATGCTTATGTCACACCAAACTGACTCGACACTGCCCTGTCCATCGATGTCGACTGGCTTCACTTCCTTGGACTTTATGTGTTTCTTAATTAATAGCATAACCCCTCCTCCCGTCCTGTCTATCCTTTCTATACACATTGTATTCCCCAAATTCCAGTTCCGCATTACTTATATCTGTGTGACACCACGTCTCTGATATCCCAACAATATCTGCCTTTGATGTTTTGAGCAATACCTCAAATTCATCAAATTTATTTACAAAACTCCTAGCATTGGTGTGCACGCAGGTATACATGCACCTGTTTCTATTCTTAGCTACCCTAACACAACCCATGTGTTTACTTGTACCGCAATGACTACCAGCAGTCTCTGAAATATCCTGCATCTTGTTTTCCAGGCTTCTGCTCATTTCAATAGAAGCAGTGCAAGAATCACTTCCACCTCTGCCAGTGGCTACTGTTAATCTATTAGTCCTTGTATCCCCCCAACTAGCAGTTTTCCGACCCACCTAACACTGCCTCGACAGCATCAGCAAAAATTCTTGCACCCTTTCTATTTAAGTGTATCCCATCCCTGTAGAAGCAATCTCTCCTGTTAACAAGTACAGTCCAGGCTGAAAAAAATTCTACCCCTTGAGCCTTGCACAATCCCTCCAGGGCCGAATTGATCGACAAGGCTCTCATCATATACTCCCTCCTATCGTGTCTGGGCAGAATTGCAGACACTTTCAAGTTCAACCCTAATTCACGGCTTTTTTTTCAACAGTGACCTGTACCTGCTAAGTAATTCCACCAGTCTCCTACTCTTAATATCATTAGTGCCAACGTGTATAACTATATCACCTTTTGTGCCCTTAAAAGATGATATCCGCTCTACAACGTCATCAACCTTTGCCCCTGGCAGACATACCCTGGTCCTATTCCACCTATCCTTTTTACAAAGCATGTTCCCCGTTTCCCTGACAATAGAGTCACCAACAACTACTAGTTCCTGTGGGACCAGCGCATTCTGCCTAGGGGGCTGCCTCTGTGTTGCCTGATGACCAAGTGCAAGCTCTGGCGTTGATGTGGGCAGCTGAGAGCTTGATGGGCCCCTCAATTTATTTCCTTCGAGGGCATCCACCCTGTCCTTCAAGCTCTCATAAAGGCCCATAACAACGATGAGTTGTCGCCTGATTTCCTTGCACTCCTTACATCGTGCACACACAAAGACATCCCCCTTGGCAGTATCATGTCCCGTACCCGACTGATCCGCAAACATCAAGCAAACAGTGCATTTTAAAAGACTGTGATTCAGAGGGCAACTGCCCCCCCCCTCAGTTCTCCCCTGAACCACAGCACTCCCATTAGCTTGAGCCTTTTGCTTTGCTGCTCTGGTCAGAGTCATGATTCCGATAATGGTGCACAACTTTTGAATCAACCTGTATAACTGTCTGTAGAAGGGAAAAATAATGAAAATTATTACTGAGCAATAATTTTAATTACAAAACTCACATAAGAGGAACTGTTGCATCTCATATATATAACTAAGAGAGTTGTTTTGAATCATCACATTTTTATTTTGAATCAAAGTTTTATTATAATATATGGGAGCAAAGAATTTACTGCACATTTTAAGAGAATCAGAAGGGGACTGAAACTATGTACCTGAAAACTATTTTAAAAGAAGGAAGTTTCTATCAAAATTTACTTTGATTTTTAAATGGCTTTTATTTTTAAATGAAATAGCCAACCTCCCAAAAAATATGTAAACCATCAATTTGAGATCAGATATTTAAGATATTTGTTATTTAATTAACATTTCTGTCAAAACATCACAGGTTTTTCACAACTGAATTCCTGTGAAAAGATATGTAATAAATCATCATGCATTCCTATAAAATATTATTTTTAACTGTTATAATTTCACTTGTTCAGTATATGAAAGTTGTGTAAATGTGATGAATATTAACAAGCTTAATCTTTTTTCTCTCCCACACAAAAATGCTTTAAAAATGTTCACACCAGGACAATGCATCAGTTGACCACTCAGCAGAACTCATCTATGGATCAGTCTGTATTTGAGTCTAGTGGATGCAAGCCGATTCACTAGTGCTTTGAAATTTTTTGTCTTTCTGCTTACTAGTGCATGAGCCAGCAGTTATTTCATTTACACCGCTTACAGGTATACAGTTGATGTATGAAGCACAAGAGAAACATGATGTTATGGAATGAATTGCTAGTGGGTCACTCAGTCTGTTGGGTATGGCAACCGGTACAAAGAGGAAAAAATAAGTTAATAAGCAGGACACAGATAGTAATCAATTTTCCTGCCTCTGTTTCAACTACAACTTATCCATAAGTTGGTGCATGTTTTTTCTTAAAATCTGGAATTGCATATGAGTTATCGAATGTGATCTGCTTACTGCACTACACCAAAAAACTTCCCAAGTGATGTGTATTTGCAGATATTGGGTATTGAAGAGGAAATACAAGAACTTGTGCCTGTAGGGTGCCTTTGTACAAAGTCTTATCAGTATCATTCTTTCCCCCTCCCCCCAATATATTTTGTAATGATCAACAAACACGTAAAATACATTTCAGAATTAAAAAACTACAACTATGTTCTAACACTTTACAACGAAAGAGAAAAGTCTTATCAGAATATTTACCATTCTGTTTCTTGCAATTTAGGGCTGAAAATCAATTTTAGATGACAACGAAATTGGGCTAGTAATGTTTATAGTAAATTAAAAAAAAAAAAAGAATAATCAGTCTCATTTTTAATTTTAAAAATTTGTAAACTGTTAAACTCTAGATGGTGTTTCTCTTGATTAGGCATCTTATGATATGGTGCTACTATATCATTGTGGATGACTTAAATGAAGTAATCACCAGTTAAATGAATATCTTAAATATCTTAAACTGAAAATTCTATTCTAATATCTTAAACTGAAAATTCTGTTTGGCATTGTCAGCTGCTTGGACTTTGACATTGCTCAAACTTTACCTGTATTCTTTCCTTGGTAAGGGATTAATCATTCTCTTCCACTTATGCGTTGATATAGCATTACCATAAGAACTTGTATTGAAAAGGGAAAGGGAAAAAAATCGTATAAACAAACAATAAGAATATGCTGAACAATACCTGAATATGAACGGTCAAATGCTAATATAGTTGCTAATGCGTTGAAATAATTAAAGAAGTGCTGTTTGCACTATACTCACTTGAATTGGAACCATTATATTCAACTAAGGCTGCATGTACTCCACATACTGCAAGGCACCCAATGTGTCATACCACAACATCATAGTGTAATATCACATTTACACTGTAATCTGTAGAAATCCTTATTATAAAAACAACCTGTTGTTATGAACACAAATTGCTGTAATGTCAATCTTTTTAGCCAAGGAGTCACTTCCCATGCCGCTACACTGCATTAACAGTACACCAGTATATAACCGGCCTATGGTAATTTATAAAATTTTCATCCTACCTACAGATAAATAAACAAGCTACTGCCAAAGGCTTGGAAGTTATCTACAATTAAATTCCATACAGACAATGTATTAAATGCATTTTGGTTAAAATTGCCTACAAATTTATTTTGATCTTTGTCCATTTTTGGACAAAATTTCTTACTAAAAGACCCAACTTATTCTTCAGCTGGGAACATTCTGACAATATACATTGAATAACTGACTACTAACAAAATTAATTCTGCTTAACCAAGGAAAGAATCTTTGCAAAAAGCTGCATTTAAGTTTTCTTTTCTTCATGTTTACCTTGGAACTTTTCAGAATTTCCAGTTTCTTCAATTTTAAAATAATGTCAAGTAGAACTGTGGAACAAAACTTAAAACTAGAATAAAGCTTGTTTGTTTGTAATTTGGTTTTTAGGAGCATTAGCAACTAAGGCCATATTGCTCCAGGATATGCCGTGGTCATTCCCTGACCTTTCCTCATCCTCCGTATTTGGTGGTGACGGGCTCGAACCCCAGTCTAATCAAGAAGAGTGTGCTGCGCACTGCTGCTCCTTCCCACCTGGCTATGGAGGCACCCTAGAATAAAGCTTAGATACTGAAAAGATTTAAGCTGTACACAACAAAATGTGTAAAGCTTTACAAGGCACAAACAAAGCATAAGTGCAAACTAAGCAAGCCAGGTACAGGCTTTCTCAAAGTGCCACCTATAAATCATCATTGTTGGCAACTGAAATGTTGAAAATACGTAAAAGTACTACTAAAGTAGAAATACACAGAATACCATAAATATAGAAAAAATTATTTTATTTTCATAGAGAAATGAATATATATATATATATATATATACAGTGTTTTTTTTTTTACAATTTCATGCCATATAATACATTCTAAAAAATTATATATATAAAATAAGAAATCTGGCTATTAGTTAATTGTTCTTTTTTTGTGAGTGTAAAAGTGACATCATAGCTTGTTATGAACAGGCAATTCAGTATAGTATTTATAAAATCTTTGATTGCAAGTAGCTTACTTTCTTTTTTTTAATAGAAAAAAGAACATTAAGTAACCTGAGATTAGTCTTTTAAGTCAATAAAACAGATTTAATAAATACTTATAAAATAAGCAAATATAGTACACCTTTCCCATCTCTAAAAATTCCCACTCCAAACCAAATATATACAGTATTCTGCTTCTTCTAATGGTGATGAAAAATTTACTCTAATACACCATTACACATGAAAGTAAAGATTAATTCTAATCAATAATCTTATATGGGGGGGGGGGGTCAAATTCTACACATGACTTAGAGCCCAAAAGTACTATTAAAGCAAATAAAAAATTCTTACCGGAATCCAGTCCCCCCAATGCAAATGCAAGTAAAATGGTTAAATTTTCACGACAAAAAATGCAGGGATTTATTTACAGAACTAGCTGTTCAAAATACAATGAAATTTATACAACACCCATAGCTGCACATTTCAATGCAATAATGACAAATCACATACGTACACTACAAACTACAACCACATTTATATACAGTATTTACAAATCACCAGCAAAATCTGAATGAGAACACCAAAATACACAAAGGCATTCTAGTTATTTTTCATATAACACATAATTGGCAGTTACTATAATTTTTGTGATATCTTAAATCATTCTGTTTCTGGTTGAAATGCAGTCCAACATTAGTATGTTTCTTCTTCATCATTATCGTCTATTATTAACGAAGAGAAGTGACGGCAAGAGCAAAAGTATACAACTAGTTCATAGGTTGCCATCATGATGGCTGTATTTGGAATCTGTCTAATCAACTGGGTTCCTAGTCCTCTATATAAACCTTTAGATCCTTCTTCTTGGAAAACAAGTGATAAAGTTTGAAAGAAGGAGTGATATTTATTACCTTCCTGGCGTAATCGGGTTCTGATCACTTCTGAAAAATGTCAACATTCAACAGTGATGGATAATGATAAATATAGAATTAAATTTTAATAAGTGACAGCAAATAAATTTCAATACATATGAAATAGTTCACTGACCTAGGATAATCTTTATAACACTGTTAAGACTATTTATATCAACAAGTATGCAAAACATCATTTAACTACAGGAGAGAATATAGAAATAAATTTTTGGTACACATGCCAAAACTGTATGAAATAAATCACCTTACCATTATTCATTATGCTTAATTTGTCCATTCTTATTCTTATCTATAATAATATATAAATTGTCAGCATTTGCTATTATTTATTTGTATAGTTAAGTTAAAGATAATATGAAAAAAGACACCATTACTTATGATTGGTTTACACTAAATATAAGGGCAGAATGTGAAACATCAATAATTATACCATAACAGAACTATTATTCAAAACTTATTATAGTTTCTTCATGTGCTAGTTTCATGTTAACTATTTAAGCTGCAAATAAGAGAAATAAAGAGAGAACACAAATTATCTCTGCAACTTCATTATAAATTTTAAAAATGTCATGGAGAGAAAAAAATGTTCCATTTTTCACCTGTTCCAAAGTTTTAAACAAAAACTCAGCTTTTATTGACATTTGGACAAAATTAATAGGTGGTACCATAAAGATGTGATATAACTAATATCAGAGGAGGCTGGGTATATTCTTCCTAATCAATAGATCAAATCCCACTAAAGGTAGTCACATCTCAGGAACTAAGAGGGGGATTATCCATCTATGTGCCCTCCTTTTTCCAGCCACGGACATAATTAGCAAAAATAGTGTCACCACAAGGGAAGAGATTACTGACTGACTTATTCAGATCAAATCAGTTACACAGCTGCCTGCCAATTTCTGACTTTTTGAAAGCAGGAGTTTTTTTTTTTTTTATTTAAATCTAGATTTTGGCCTTGAAATTAAATTTTCCTAACAAAACAGACATTTTTATATTAAGATACAGTCATAGGACTGTTTACCAGAACAATATGCTTTCAAACATTAGCAAAACCAGGATTTTTCTGTCTGCAGATTTCTGTCTTGGAACATCTGTTGGACAACACCAACTGATTTTGATAACTTCAAGGAAGGTACTCTTGCAGATTTTGCCTTCAGAACAGCTGAGTCAAAGGTTTGTTTATAAAAATGTTCCTGCAGTCTTCTCTTAGCTATTAAGAGCATTTCCAAATTTTCATCAGAGGGAGAATATCTTCTCACATTCAGCATTGCTTAATTGTTAAAATTCCACGCACAACTTGAGATAATTTGTTATACTTCAAGTTTCCTTCTACACTTCAGTTCCTCAACCAAGGTTTTGTTTGTTTGTTATTTGGTTTTTAGGAGCATTAGCAACTAAGGCAATATTGCTCTGGGGATATGCAGTCGTCATTTCCTGACCTTTCCGCATCCTCCGTATTTGGTGGTCATGGGCTTGAACTCCGGTCTAATCAAGAAGCATGTGCTACGCACTGCTGCTCCTGCCCACCTGGCTACAGTGGCACCCCCTCAACCAAGGACCATTGTACAAAGATTTTTTCATAACAGCTTCTGCTAAGGCTCATACATTTAAAATTGAGAACTGATACCACAAACCAAACTAGTGCTCCATCTATTTTTTTATCTTCAACGATACTGAGAAACACTGGAAACTTGTCAACAAAAATTTTCAAAATGTACACTGCCAACTTATGAACAAAGTAGTCAAATAAGGCAATAAAGTACTTCCTTGCTGAACAAAAGAACAATATTTTCCTCTTGCTTTAGAGGAGATTACACAATCTTGGCAATAGTGCTACTAATGACTTAATTCAAAATAATTATATTTAGTCTGCAATGGTTAACTTCCAAAAGGGAAGTAAAAGATTTAACTTTTAACTATTTAACAACTGTTAACTGATTTACACATCACATTCATTAGCATATCAAGGAATAATGACTGCAGTAAATGAATGTGAGGCATATCTGATTGAAGGGTTCAGATTTTGAAGTGCTGGCATAACATTTAAAAGGAATGATCAAGGTGCCTTATTCAAGTCAGAAAGGAAAAAAAAAAAAAAAAAGAACAACAAGAACAGCTTTTCAACATGTTCAAGAATGACTGGCCTGGAGTCAGACTGCTTAGCCTGTTGTGATTAGCATGTACTACAGTTTGTAAATCAGTTCTTTTCCCTTTAGATGACTCACTTACTTGCCTTCCCCCTCCCAAAAAAAAAACTTCTTTTAGAGCATGAACAAATTTGGACATCAGTTAGTACCACTCATTGGTGATTGTTGTACTTTTCAATGTGGTAACTTTGAAGGGCTTTTATATGGCTTTTGCCACCTCTTCCTTAAATAGACTTGTCAGAGGTAGCCATCATATTCTACTGGCCTCGTTAAACATTTATCACAAAACACATTCAAAATGTAATAGTAATAGTATTTGCCATATAATGTTGGAAGTCACAGGCTTTTGCTGCACTGAAAAAAAAAAAATAAATAAATAAAATAAAAAAAGAAGAAGAAAAAATCCAACCAAGTAGATAAGAAAACACAAATTATATGCATCCCTCCTCACACTGGCAACTATCCAATTGACTTTTGAATTTACTGAAACTCTCAGCTGCAACTACCTGCGAAGACAACTTGTTCCAGCAACCAACGACTCACTCGCCAAAAGTTCCTACAATCTAATCTAAACCTCAAGCCCTGTAATTTGAATTTATGACCCCTAGTTCTGGAATTGCTTATAGCAGTGAGAATTCCACCTTCATTCATTTTACTAATCCCTCTCAGAGCCTTATAAACATCAATCAGGTCACCTCTGAGGTGTCTGGTTGCCAAGCTCTGTAGCCCACATAATCAGTCTTTCCGCATATGGGCATCCATCTGCAGATATCACCATTCGAGTTACCAGTCTTTGGACCCTTTTAAGAAGCTCAATGTCTTTTTTCAGATGAGGTCTCCATACTTGAACACAGTATTCCAAATATGGTCTTACAATTGCCTTATACAGTGGGATTAACCAGCTAGTACTAACCGGCAGATTCCTGCCAAAGCAAATGCTGCCCTCACTGCAAGCAATTGATGGTGACCTCCAAGAAGTGGCCAACAATAAAAAAAATACAGGAAGGGAATCCTTGTTGAACTGAAAATGTAGAACTGTGCTTTGTTGCCGTCCAATAATCTGGATTCATGTAACATATGTTTTTCTCATGTGTATCTCTTTTGTAAATATGTATTGCAAACCCCTGGCACCACCATGCTGTGACGGGACTAATTGTATGTATATCATGCTGCAATTAAAGATTCTATTCTATTCTATTATGAGCTCCCTATCTCTACAGGATAGTGTTTAATAAATCATTGCGAGGACACCATCAAATTTTCCAACAAACTTACCGGCAACATACATTTTAAAATAATTTCCTATCTGCACCACTCAGAAAACTTCATATCTGCCTGTTGGGGGGGGGGGGGGGGGTTCTGACACAAGTGCCCATATCTACTTGTATTGACTCCCAGATCCCTTTCCTCTGGGGGATCTGGGAGTCTTGCACTCTAGTAGCAGGCATTAACTGAAACTGCTTCAATCTGCCTTTTCCTCTTTTTTTTTTCACTTCTTTCTAGTTATCAGTAAATATCACCAAATATTTATCCACTTTCAGAGGAAGGATTGCAGCATACATTTTAACACATAAGCTAACCTTTAACCCTCCGCTTTAACTAAGGTTAAAGAGCATTATCAAAACACAAAGTACCAGTCATTTTTCTAAAGGAATTTCACATTCTTTCAGCTTAGAAGAAGGTGATTGACATTGTATCTCCAACACTGGCACTGAGAGCAAGCTTTTTTTTTTTTTTTTTTCTTTTGTTAAGAAAGGTCATGACATGGGATACATACAGCTTGAAATTACTGATTACTGCAGCATGCTGAAAATGGCACATTTTCAAAGCCATCAACTGTCTGTCTCTTCTTTCCTTCTCTTCCAATGCCTACTGTTTTTGTTCTTCTAGGTCTCATCTTTGGTGATGAGACCTAGGTAGACAAAAAAAAAATACAGAAAATCATTGCCCGTGGTTTCATAACACTCCAGACGATTGGTACCTGTCTGCACTCTCTGCCCTAGGTAGACAAAAAATAAGGAAAATCATTGCCCATGGTTTCATAACGCTCCAGAAGATTAGTACCTGTCCGCACTCTCTGCCTCTTGTGATCTGGTATTAACATTCTTGGAACCTAAAACTCCCGGCTCACAACTTCGTGTACAAAAAAAATGCTAAGCATATATATCTGATTGTCCAGAAGTGTTTTCAATGTGTTAAATATGCCTTATTTCCACTCTTGCACACATTTTCTAGATCTTGATGCATTGGTCTTCACAAATCAGTTTATCCTCTCTCTCTGTAATAGTGCCACATTATCATAAACATTAGGGGTCTTAATGGGTGAAACATTCTCTGCATTCAGGAACTTAACACACTGCTGCTCCATATGCACATAAATGTCACCTGCCATTTCCAAAGACTACAGCTCTGCCACCTGGTGAATGGTGTTGATGCCTGAAGGATACTGGTGATGACATTTACATTTTTACTTGAAACTTACATTTTCCATGTAACATTTTAATGTAAATGGGGGAACTGTAAAGTAAAATTAGTACAACACAATATTAATAAAAAGCTAATAACAATAAAAATAAAATGAAAATTGTATAGCAGTCATCAGATATGGGGGGGGAAACAATATTAGTAAAAGGCCTAATATAGGTAATGCAAAAAATGCTTGATCTGATGTCAGCAGAAATAAATATTGATACATGATCAGGTATTTCATATATATATATATATATATATATATATATATATATATATATATATATATATAAGAAAGCAACAGTTTAAAATATTATTAATAATAGTTTATGCTATAATTATGCAGAAAGTATCCAATGACCATAATGGCTACATAAGTTTGTAAGCATAGAAAGGCAAAGCACTAACATTACTGCATTCATCATTATGGAGGACAAAGGGCTAAGAGAACAGAAATTGCAATCACGGAGAACAAAGAAGGCAGTGAAGGTTAAAAGAAGTAATAAGAATTACTTAATGTCGTTCATCCTGTGACTTCAGCACCTTCAGTGTACATGTGTATAGTCTATACTCCCAGCCTCTTTGTGGTCTTAAAAATGTAGAAAACTTGTACCCGCCCCCCATTTGGCTAACTAAAGGAATATTTATTTATTTATTTTTATTATTAATTTTATTTTATTTATTATTATCTTTATATACCATACTTAAACACCAGAAGGATGCTCCCAGAGCTATGTTGAGGGCCCTAATTTTGGAATGGGAATAGCAACACCGGACTGCCCAAGGTGTTAGATGACTTTCATCAACCGGTGAAATACCACCACTTTGCTTATTGGAGGCTTGAAGTGGTGAAACCATGTTTAGTCTCTAGAGCAAAGTTTCCGGCATTCTCCTTCCCCCCCCTTCTCCTTCAACCCATGCATGGTACTAAGTACTATAGGTTTTGATACCTTTCGTGTTTGGGGTTTTCATTAAAAAAAAAAAATATATATATATATATATATATATCCTTTTGTCTTCTTTAGCATTCTTTCTCATGAGCCATTAAGTTTATCGAACGCAATATTCGAGATGTTCCTTTTCTGCTTTAAAACACTTTTCTTGCCTATACAAAGTTTAGCGACTATTTACTGCTACTTTGTTAGCTTGTTATTCCTTTCTATCCTGGGATGCATTACTTCACGGGTTTAACTCCTACCCCAATTTACATTCATTATTTAATTTACCGCTTCTTTAATTTAATTCAATACTCCTCTATCTTAATTTTACTTTACTTCTCTAACTTAGCTTCCAATTTTCGATGCATGGGGTAGCTAGCTTAGCTTAATTTAATTTAAATTACTTAATTTTCCAATTTCTTATACTTGGGGGTTGCCAGCTTAAACCATATATACTTTAGCTCACCTTTAGTTGAAACTTTTTACTACTCCACAGCAGTACAGATCGGCATGACCTACATGACCCTAATAAGTTATCCTATTTCTTTTTACTCTTTTTATTCTTTACTTCCAGCCTCTATCAGGTCAGCCATGAAATATATGCATGCCTTATGATTTAAAATTAAATTTTAACCCTAATATACTTTACCGACTTTTCACGTGTACCATGTGGTGCATATATTTCATGTCAGAAACAGAAACTTTACTTATTGCCATTTCCTCCTGTGATTTCGGTGGCTGGCCCCCGATTAAGGCACTGAAGTCACAGGATGAACGACATTAAGTAATTCTTATTACTTCTTTTTACCTTCACTCCCATCTTTGTTCTCCATGTTTGCAATTTCTGTTCCGTTAGCCCTTTGTCTTCCATAATGACAAGTGCAGTAATGTTAGTGCTTTCCCTTTCTCTACTTACAAACTAATATATATAATTTGATGGGTTAGAAATGCATTTTTATATGCTAAAAGTATAATTTCACAAAAGGCAGGCCTAAAGAGGTTAATTAAGTGAGACAGCTGAGGAGCAATCATTGGGCTAGTATGCACTGGTGTGAAGTTTTGTCTAGTATTTATTCTAAAAGTGTTGAAATATAGTGAATTACAGGAAAGCAGAAAACCTCCACTGCCCTTATCATAATAGTTCAGGAAGTGGAAAGAACAGAAATAGACAGTAGAAAAATATCAGAAGAGGATAGGAAAAAAAGTGTAAATCAAGTATATGCTTTTTCTTTCCTTCGCTTTCAATACCTTTCTACTGTCCATTTCTTCCTCCTTTCACCTCCTTAACTAGGGGAATGGAGGTTTCTGCTTTCCTATAATCCTCTATATGTTATTATTTTTAGAATAAATACCTGACAAAACCTTCTGCACCAGTGCACACTAGTCCTCTAATGCTACTGGTTGTTGTTTGGAGAGAGTTTGGTGTAGCAGCAGCTTAGGCCTATTGTGCCTACCTAACAAATGATACTGAAAATATCATAATTTCATTAGGTGTTAGTAATGACTATATTCTATTAAACAGATCTATTATTTTTAGAATTGAACAGTTTGTCACCTTCTCCTATAAGGTGTGTTAATGTTGGCTGGTCCTGCCTATTCCTGTTGAAATTAAAGACTGTTAAACTATTTGATAAAAGGAACATTCTATGAACAAGTACTTGACAGTAAGGTAGATGTGACAGTGGGGACACTGCAGAGGTGTGTCTTTTGTAAGCGCAGATGTGTTAAATAAGTGTGTCAAATACATCATTTCAAGGTCTGTTCATTCAATTACTTGACTTCTGTGACTGTACAGATGCTACTAGACTGTTTTGTTTTATTAACCTCTTGAGGCTTGCCTTGCTATGAAATTACACTCTTAGCATATAAAAATGTACTTCTAATCTATCTTCTAATAATTTATACCATATAAATTATATGGTATTAACATGCAACACTCAGTGATAGCTGTGGATGGATGAACTGGTGTGGTATTTATTCAACAATCTTAGTGAACAACATTATTATTCAACAATTTTTATCTTCTGTACCCATATAGTTTCCATAACTTACTGAGGAGACAAAACATGCATATATATGATGACCTCAGAAATAATGAAAACTCAGCATCACAATTCAGTCAGTTAAAAAGATCCATGTAAATTATGCCATTTTACTTTAGTTACATCATTTAAAAATCACATACCTCTGTTATAACATCAAATTTTCCAGCAAACTTACCAGCAATATATATTTTAAAATGTGTAAAACATTCAGTGTGTATGTTGTATTTCAAATAGTAATGGATCACATAATGTGTCTTGGGCGTTTTTCTTTTTTTTAAATGGTGACCCCAAACAAGAAAAGATAAACAGTATAGTTATTGGACACTTAAGAAAAATTTCATATTTCAGTTGAAATAAAATTCAAGAATCTTAATTATAATCCATATTTTGAATTCCTACATTTCTCCTATTTTTTTTCTTATTTTATTATTTTTATTATTTTTTTTTATTATTATTATCATGAAACCTGAATGAATATTATATAAAATTTTATTTATTTATTATTTTTTGGCAGGTTTAGAAAAGAAGTTTACACAAAAGAATAGTCAATGTCCACTTTATGAATCTTCTTTAAATAGGACATGACAGCCTTTTCACAAAATGCCATGTACTATATATATAAAATACTCTTCACAAAATGCCATGCAATTTACTTTTGCATTACAAGCTTCTATGTTTATTAAATGTTATTATTATTCTATTTTCATCTGGTTACATTTCCATCTATCCGTACTGATGTCCATATCTTCTTCTTTGTGGCAGTTGTGACAATGAAAATTGTCACAATCTTCCAAAAGTGGAATGTGTTTCTTGTGATATTTTGATTAAAATTCAGCTTATGGATTCCTAATTTGTATTGTACCATAAGCAGAATTTAAATATTCATCCTTTACCCCATTTTTCTGAAAATACTCTCAAATGTGGAACAGAGTGAAGAAATCCTCATTTTCACAGAGAGAAATTCCATTATTGTTCTGAATTTTTCAGCTCTTTCTTTTCCAATCAGTTTTCCAGATTTGTCAATAGTTGCTGAAGCAGATGTTTCCAGACGATTACAGCTTCAGGATTATTATAGTAATGGCAAAATGATGCAAGAAAGTAGCTTTTACATAACACCAGCCAATAATAAATAAATTTATATAAAAAAAATAAATAATAATAATAATTCCAACACTCAATCAATCTTTGACTAAAGGAAATTTTTTGGAGACCTAGTCTACAATTATCCCATCTAAATTTAACTCAATGCCCTCTCGTGTACGTCCAAATGACTAAGCATAAAAAATTCTCCTCAGCATTTACAGTGGCAGTCAAAAAAACTGCATCACCTTAAAAAAAAGTAACATTTGTAGTGAAATGTATAAGATATTGTTTGATTACAGTCATTTTGTTTGTTGCAAAGCAAAGGTATTGCATCAGACAGTAATTGCAAGGTGTTGCATCAGCCATCTCTATAAATACGGCATTGGAAAGGTATATGTACTCAGTATTGTGACTATGCCTTCCCAAGATTGATATTTGAAATGGCCATGCCTTCATAATTGCCATGCTAGCGCTCCTTATCTAAAACTGGACTTTGAGATGACTTCTGGTGTTGAAAAAAGTGCACAAACTATCCAATGACGGCTTTCGGAATGTGGTCTGTATGCCTATCGGCCCAAGGAGAAGCCTTTGTTGACCCAACAAATGAGGAAGAAGCGATTTGCTTTGGCTAAAACACATTTCATGAACAAAAGAGCAATGGGACACCATCATCTTTTCTGACGAATTGAAATTCAACCTGCTCTGATGGGAAGCAATATGTCAGTAGACGAAAATTGGAGGCATATCATTCTGACTGCATAGCACTGACTGTAAAGTTCCCCACCGGTTAGATGGTCTGGGGATGCATAACAAGCAAAGGGATGGGGCAAATTAAGTTTATTAACATAACGGTGAATGGCTGGTAGTGGTAGGTGCATGTACATTAGTGTACATGCACCTGTTTCTGTTCTTAGTAACTGTATTGCAGCACATGTATTTGCTTGTCCCATGCAGACCCCCCAGCATGCCTTGCAATCCCTGACACCTTGCTTTCCAGGCAGCTGCATGTCAGAACAGAAGCAGGGAATCTGTCAATGACATACAGGAATTTTGCAAAGAGATAAGGAGGTAATTATTGTGCTGTATAATGCAATGGTAAGGCCACATCTTGAGTATTACATGTCTGGAAAGTCTCATTTTAAGAAGGATAGGATCAATTTAATTTTTGTTCACTGGTTTCTATTTATGAATGTGTGAACTGGTTTTAGATTCCTGTTTATTTGCTTCTACAAACAACTGTATATTGATAAAATTGCTACAAATGACAAAAACTAAATATTGAAAGTGATTGGTGAGAAGGTGAGAAGAAAGAACTAAATATTGAAAGTGATTGGTGAGAAGGCACTTTTGCTATCTGATCCATCAGAATCAGTATCACAAATGGTAATTAATTTAGTATTCACCTTAATAATACTTGTTATAAGCAAATCCACGCGCGCAGCTTTGTTTATGTGTTTCAAGCGTGCCCCCTCATTTTGTAATTGTGCTTTATTCCCTAAAAATGAGTAAAATACTAAAAGGTGTGAAAAGGAAGCATCCTGGTGAAGACACTGCAGATTCAGAGAGAAAAAGAAAAGCAATATCGATAAACAGAGGCAGACTGGGTCAAAAATTCTTACCCGGCAAAATTATTAGTCAAATAAATGATAACAGCATAGGAACAGATAGCTTCTGAACTTTTGTTCTGAGCCTATTTTTTAAATGAGATATTATAAAATAAGCAGCGAACTACAGACAATAAGTTTGACAATTACTTACCATGCGGATAAGTCAGTGATGAAGCACAAGTTTTGGAAACGGCACCAGCAAACATGCATTCAATGAAGTCTCTTGTGCACTTCTCTGTGGAATCAACATTACTCTCATGCTGCCTTGTTTTCTCTCGGAGTTCGGCTTTTATATATTCATATATAACAAAATGAATAACAGTTTCTGAAATCCCAAAATAAGAAGCAGTAATTCCTTTATAGAACCCACGAATCCCTTTTTTATTATAGATGTCCTGAATACATTGTGTAGCAGACATACTTCCATACCTCCTAAAATAAAAAACAAGCAAAACAGAACTGAAATAACTTTTTATTATCCATATTCTGAATTAAAATATATTTTAAATTAATATCTGGGTAGAATTAGTGCACAATATTTTAGTAACAGTAATTTATTAGTAAGGGGTGTTATCTTTCTGGTAGCCAATTTCTGGGAAATGACAGTGATTGGAATTGATGCAGACGGTGTGTGTGTGCGTGTGTGTGTGAGAGAGAGTGCGCGTGTGTGTGAGAGAGAGAGTGCGTGTGTGTGAGAGTGTGCATGTGAGAGTATCTAAAAATGCAGTTTTTTTTTTTTTTGAAAGAAAATAGTTGCCGATACAGTCAGTCCTCGCATAACGTGTTTACATTACACGAATTCGATCATACACGATTTATAAATAGGGGAACGATATCGTGTATAACATGAACTGAATTCGCTTATGCACGATTCGCCTTTGTGTGTACAAGAAATGGCGGTCGAATGCAGAATCACCCCAACCGAACGCAACACGATAGGAATTAAGAGAAGATTCTGAAAATGTATTTATGTTTCTTATATCAGTGAAGGGGAAACACATTTCACCATAATAACGTAAAAACCCACACAATTCCACTATAGGTATTATCGCAAATGCAATTAGATCGAGTTTACTATCAGTTTATAACAGATTCCACTAGCAGAAACGCAACTGGAAATTGTTTTTATTGTTTTATGGTAGTAACCCCTAGAAATGTGCTTTAGTAAAATGTGAGGTGTTAATAGTGTATCTCTGCCTTTACGGTGTTGTTTATCCAGTTGCTACACGCGCGCAGCTTTGTTTATGTGTTTCAAGCGTGCCCCCTCATTTTGTAATTGTGCTTTATTCCCTAAAAATGAGTAAAATACTAAAAGGTGTGAAAAGGAAGCATCCTGGTGAAGACACTGCAGATTCAGAGAGAAAAAGAAAAGCAATATCGATAAACAGAGGCAGACTGGGTCAAAAATTCTTACCCGGGAAAATTTATAGTGGCCTCATACTATGGTTTATGGCCAAAATCACTCCGGCCCACCAGGGTTTCCCAGTAAGGCTTATGGCCAGTCCGCCTCTGTCGATAGAGAAAAAATATGAAATTCTGAAACGCTTTGAGCGAAATGAAAGACCATGTGATATTGCACGTGCTATAGACCTAAATGAGGCAACGCCGAGAATTACAAAGAATGCAGAGAAAATAAAAACAATTTTCATAGCAGGAACAACTCAAAGTGTAATTAAAATCCATTAGATTAAGACAAGATTTGGAAGAGATGGAACGGCTGTCATCTGTTTGGATAGAAAATCAAACAAAAAACAAGTTTAAAATACTTACGTATTTTATTACGATTATTTATTGTGTTTGGTAGTTTTGGTTACAAATGTGTGTTCAATCTTGGGTGGTCGGCACCTAACCCTATTTTTCCCATAGGGCCTGTTGTTCATATTGCACGATTTTGCATTGCACGAGGGTTTCTAGGAACACAACTATCGTGCTATACGAGGACTGACTGTATTGTAAAAATATATCACATTTATGAAGAAAATGCTTCAGAAATTCTGACATGGCAGTATTTGCATATCTCTGCCAACCCACAATCAACTATATTTCTTGCTGGACTGGCATTTGTATACTAGAACTTGGTCCCATGATTAAACCTCCGGCCATTCTGCTCTTTGTAATGGGGAAGTGGCAACAACAGCAACTACTAGTTTGAGTTGAACTACTAGGAACATTTCCTGAAACATCCGATTCCATCTGTATATAATTTCCAACTGGAAATAAACAGATCATTTCTCTTTTAATAAATTTACATTACCTATGCATCATGCCACTTATGAAATATCTTAGAACAAACATTCTGTAGGATAATGCATCCATTGTTCTCTTTAAAGTCATCCAGGTTGCCAATAAAGTTTCATTAAACTCCAAAAAAAGCCTAAAGGGGTGAAATCAGGAGTAAGTAGAGCAAGACACCCATATCCTATGCACTGGCTTTTAAATATGTGTGACACCCAATGTTTTTCTGCTACTATTTTGTGCAGTGGGGAACCATCATGCTGGAACCAAAGACGTTTTCTATAATGTTTATTAAATTATCTGAATCTGCTGTTGTTGTTATTAGTTATCTTTTTTCCTTATTATGTGCCATTGAATGTTACTAATAATGATTTTTAATAGTAAATGAAACTGACAAGATTAAGGACCAAAATATCCATTCCTATTTCAATTAGCTCCCCCTTTCCTGCAGTGATTTATAAATTATTATTATTAGTTTCTTTCTTTATTTATTTTTTTTGTTAACATGTTCACTCCTCTCAAGCAAATATGTCTCTGCCCTTTTCAATTCAGATGGATTCAATCCCATGGGTTTCATACCCTCAAAAAGGTTGGTGAAAACTCAGAAACGAAGGTGTTAAACTTCTATTTCACAAAATTACTGCCTTACACTCCAGCAATTTTTTTTTTTTTTAGTTTTGAAAATACCTAATTTAAAAATTATTTTTGTCACTGTTTGTGTGAGGAGACAGCATAACTGCTTCAGTACAACTAACTGTTCTACACAGCTAAAAACATGTACTGAAAAGCAGACATCATGTACAAGCAGTGTGTGTGTGTGTGTGTGTGTGTGTGTGTGTGTGTGTGTGTGTGTGTGTGTGTGTGTGTGTGTGTGTGTGTGTGTGTGTGTGTGTTCAAATGACATCTGTTTATGTTTGTTTCAGAAGCACACCAGTGATTGGTTTCATCTGGTTTAAGGTTTATTGGTACATCAGCATCATAGGCTATAATGCACCAACAATGGTAAATGAATAAAAACAGTTGTAAAAGATAAAAAAGTGATAAAAGATTACAGCAACCCATGAAGATTAGTCACTATGTCAAAAAACAATTTGTAGGCTGTATAAAAGTAAAAAAATCATCAAAAAAGGTATAAACATATATAGTATTTAAAGTATATGTAAGAAGAGTATATTTAAAATCTAAACAAATTTATTAACTTTCAATAGTTAAAAAGAGCCAACACATGGTCATTGTCAGATAATACTGGAATGAGTAGAGGACTCAGTCAGATGGCTAAAAGCAGTAAAAGATATATGCCATTCATGTCTAAAACATGGACATTCAGTAAAAATATGTCTAATCATTAAAAAGATGTTGTAATCCCCACATATAGGAAGGTCATCAGCCCTCAGCAGAAAAGAATGTGTGAGATTACCATGTCCTATGCAGAGGCGAGCAAGAACAACTTCCTCTCTATAGTTCCTGACAGACACACGCTTAATTTGATACAACTTGTTTGTGACCTTAATGTGCCAAGATTGTTGCCAGTGGGAAGGTAATACATTTCTTATCACTTTCCTGTAGTCTGTATGTGGGGACAGCAGGTTATAATTTCTCTGAGATTGTGCTGATCTGGCTGCAGCATCTGCCAGATCATTACCACTGATCTGGCTTGGGATCAAGCAGAAGCAGATATCAAATGCAGATTCATAAAGATAATATAACTTCTGCTGAACCCTTGACAGGGCTGAGCCAGGATTTTTTCTCATTACTGATAATGCACTTAAAGAATAAGTGTATACCATACACCTTTGATAATTATTAATTTTAATGTGGTCCAAGGCTAGTTCTATAGCATACAGCTCTATGGTGTATATACACTGCACTCCTGGGGAATCTTCTTACATACTGTACTATCTAGGAGGACTGCAGCAGATTCCACAGATGATGTTGCTTTCGAGCCATCTTTACTGATGGCTTAAAATCAGAAAAGGCAGGAGGAAATCAGTATAAACAGATTGATGGGCAGCATATAGTTGTAAGTAGGCACATGGCAAAGTGCTGGCTTTCATTATTAATGAAAGGCTGGCTTTCAGGTTAGTAGCACTTACAAAAATACTAACCTAGATAAAATAACTTCAACATAAGCAAAGAACATATGAAACTGTAAACCAAGTAAGTAATGTAACTAGCCCATTGTTCAGTCAGCAGGCTGATATCACTCAGTTGCTGATTTCTGTGCCTTTCCTTCCACAGCACTCATTTATTGGCCACAATTTGAATGGATGCATGTTTGAGTTAAAAAATTGCAGTTCATTTTTATGCAGGTTTTCATTCCAGCAGAAAACGTGTTAATATACATTATGCTATGATTGGTAATAATATATTAAAACTGAAAAGTTATATTAAATAAAAAATTTATTGAAAAAAGGAATTAACTACATGGTGATAACCATGTCAGGGGGTGTGCGGTAGGAATTGGTTATGATTACACTGGTTTTTTCAGATATAAAGTAGATGAAATAACTTCAATATAATACCTTCAATATAAAAATTTACTTTTCAAAGAAAAAGGTAAATTTTTTAAAAGATTATGCTTGCTGAATTTTAATTCTTCAGTTTGTGAAAAACAAAACATCATCCTTAATGTGTGTCTACTGATAAAATTTTATGCAAAAAGTGTTTTCCTATAAAAGTTTACCCTGAAGGGTTATTATAATGGATCCCCAGCCTAGATTGGATTAAATGTTGAATTAATGAATTAGTTGATCAATTGGATTAATGAATGAATTAGTTGGATTAATAATCTAAAAAATATTATAAGTTACACTAAAGGCGCATAGAAAGGACCCTTGCAAAATTAAGTGGCAGCAAAAATATTAATAAAATTAAATTGAAAATGTGCATACTAGAACGCATTTCTACTAGGCACCATTTTTTCATAGCATATGTTATGCATCACAACAGCAGGGTGTGTGTGTGTGTGTGCGCGCTACATATCAATCATGGAAAAAATTTACATTCATTAATTTCTTCAAGAAAGGCTTGATGTACACTGCTAATGTAATCTGGGAAAAAAAAAAAAAAAATGCTTGGTATTATATACTCTGCAGTAATAACCCCAAGAGCTCACATCTGGTGAGTATAGGCTTGTCACACCCAGGGTCCTGAGCTGGATATCATCATTCTTCTCTTTCTTGGTGATTCCCTTCTACTTCTGACTCTTTCTCTATCTCTCAGAGTAATTCAGAATTTTTTTTTTTTTTTTTTTTTTGGCTGGTGCAGCATAAGACTCAGGCTTCCTTGCACTATATGGCTAATAATAATAATAATAGCATATGAACAGTTTACAAAACAATGTTTGAGCATGCACCTCAAAAATCTTAAGCGTATTTTGTAATATAAAGTTTACTTGGTTTATGATTAAAAGTGAAACACGCAGACTGAAGCCAATGATCCGTTTGTGATCTGCTTTAGTATATCATTCCTCAAATATAATGTTCAGAATCAGTAGAATGTTCATTAATACTTTACATTATATAAACTAAGTAAGTAAAGAGGACATGGGAACACATTTTTCAGGTCAGTCTACCACAGCAACTGAGTTGCAGTTCTGGGAAAATTAAAAACTTGTCATCTCCTTTTTCAAATTCAGTTAATTTTTCCATAGAACATTTGTCTCACTGTTTATCAACTTTTCCATTCTTAAACATATTTTCCCTTTTTTGCTATTCCTCAAGTTGCTAATACTGTTTTAAGATAAATAGCATCACCAAAAAAGGGTGATTGATATCCATTTGACACATGAGCTGCTGGAGGGGGCAGTGTCCCCAAATTAGTTAGTTAATACAGAAACTCTGACAATTTTCAAATTATTTCACTAGAGAATTGTTTAACCAGTTTAAAAATAAAAATGTTCCTGAATGGCACAGATACAATTTTGAATTACCTTTGGTCCAACTGTAACCTGGTTTTCACAAACCAAAGAGGATTTGTTGCAGTGCAGGAAACAAAGCCTAAAAAAAATTTAAAAAAAAAAAGGTTCCAAACTTATAAACAGGAAATTAACTCTCCAATATTTAAAAATATATATAATATATTAATATATAATAAAAATGAAAACAAATATTCATTAAACATTACTGGTGATCACATAAAATTTTAGCCTCTAACCTTTAGCTCATTAATGGCTACTAATATAAAAAAGGAAATGATAAACTTAATTTCTCTTTTTTTTTGTTAAACATTGTTCTATCATGGGAGGGAGAAGATAACAGTTAACAAATATGGTTGGATTGTTTTGATTCTACTAATTATTGGGAACAAAAAACTAGCAATAAACTTTCTTCGAATATATGAATGAAATTAGTCATTTCCTCCTAAATTAGTAGTTCCATTGAGAATTTGGACATCCACAAACACTTTCTCATAACTACAGTTTTGCTTTGGGGGCATTCCAATCCCTCTGGTGACAAAGACCAACATTTGACCTTTTAAGGGCTGGGCTTATGCTGGCATTAGAAATGGCAAAAAAGGCCTCCATAGCCAAATGGGCAGGAGTGGAAGTGCAGTAGCACACACTCTTTGAGTAGACCGGGGTTCAAGCCCCTGACTGCTGAATCCGGTCGATCTGCCAACTTGCACTGGACCAGCGTGGCAGATTATGGTCCATTTCCCTCAGCATGAATTGTTGAGGAAGCTTACATCCTGCAGTGGGTTGATAATGGCTGCACTTTACTTTTTTTTTTATCCATAACTTACCTAACTTGCAATATTGTTTTAATATAAATAGTGTCACCAAAAAAGGGTGATATCCCCAGTTTTGCTGGAGGGACTAGAGTGTCTCCAAGACAGAAAGTAAATGCAGATATGTCCATAATTTTCAAATTATTTTAATGCCTATGCTAATCCTTCAACATGTTTATCTACACTAATTAATATTCTCTTCAAAACCTCACTCAAGCTTTACTTTATAACAGTGTCTGGTTAGTTATAATGTTATTAAATCCGTTAAGACCAGAATTCTACAGGCACATACACACATATCTAAAAAGTTAGAATGTCATTTTATCAGAATGTATTGTATAAAATTTTATGGAAAACTGCAGTATACCAAAACTTAAACAATAAAAATATTCTTAATTTTAATAAGTCAGCATCTACTAATCATGCTACTAACATGCAAATCAGAGCACTATGGAATTGCAAGCATACTGGTGGTGGAACAATTTACAAATCAGCAGTATAAATATAAACCATTTTAATGTATGCTAACATTGTGGTAATCACTGAAGAAAAATCAATAAAACAGCCAATAATACAATATCATTAGGGATTACATATTTTTTTAAAATTCTAAATAAAATAAGAGGAACATGAAACACTTAAAAAATGTTGCCTGGATAGAGCTGAAAGGATAAAATGGAAGGTCAATGTGAAAAAATTAGGAATGACAGAAAAAGATAGGGTTATAATATTAATCCATTCAAAATGCAATCTATAAAAAATTTTGGAAAATGGCATATATTATAATAAAATATTACTAAATAAGAATTAAAAGAACAATATGCATAAAACATCTATGCACAAAATCCTCATTGTTATACCCAGAAATTTAAATAGCAAAATATATGTTACACCTACTTATACAAACAGCATAATGAAAGAAAAATGAGGATCATGAAACAAACTTAAAAATGCATTATCTAGATACAGCTAGAATGATCAAGACAAGTTTTATGTGACAAAAATTAAAAATGACAGAAAAACATATAGCCTGACAATATTAATCCACTCAAAATAAAATCAATAAAATTTTCTGAAAACATGTAAAAACACCTTGCTATGAAAAGAAGTCAGATCCACATCTTAATACTTCCCATCGCTGAAATCACATACACTTGAATTCCTTTAGTCTATTATCACTAAGATATAGTCTCTACCAGATAACTGAATTTTCCTGACCACTAGAGTTAATTTGGAATACAAAAAAGTAAACCACCCATACTATAACTAAAGAGGGTTTCATAGTTCCATATTTTCTTTACTTAATTTTATAAGGTGTCATCTGTTATAATACATATTGACATGAAAATCATGTATAAATCATTATATGGAATAATGCCCAGTGAAATACTACTGAAAATGAAATACCAGGCACTGCACTATGAGACTGTGTCATGGAAAAAATGGCTGGTGGCATTCATGACATCACATCTAATATAGTCATGTACATATGTATAAAAGGTTTTAGTTACAGAGAATGCAAGAAAAACACTCCTATGATAATCTGCATAATAATACATGTACATGTTAAAATTATATGACAAGTATCCCATGTCAATAGTGGATGGTATATCTTGCCAATATTGTTCTTCCTGACTGCTTACTGGAGGTTCAAAGTAGCCACTCTGTACTGTGCAGTAGGCCTCAAGATATACTCACTTGTACAAACAGTGAAATATGCCAACATTGCGTATTTTAGTTACCAGATCCTCCATGCCATTAACAGGCATATAGAACAACAATTACTTTAGATGTCCCCCAAAAGGATGAAATCCAAAAGGTTATAGTCACATTTATCATAATTCGACACTTTATTCATGGTTCCTTTCCCTTTTGTACACACAAATGGATGATCACACTAGATAGATGTGTTATCATGAATGCTGTTGGCTATTTTTCTCCACAATGGAGTCTTATGAAATACTGCTCTTTATTTTGTTGACAATGGTTCCCCAGGTAATGTTTCATTTCGTGCTTATGTGAGATTTTCTCAACAACCTGTACGTGCTGGTAAATAATGTGAAAAACCTATGATAATTCACAAAAAGACAATTATAAAATTTATACTAACATAAATTTCACATGCTTTAGTGATATATTTGCATCAAGTTCTTTAACAATCCTGCTTTCTTTGGAGCTGATATGTCCTATGCTTTGCTGATTTACCATCATTATAGCTGTTTAAAATTCTTGTTGGACAATTAAATAAATAAACTTTGCAGAGTGAAACTTTTCACTAACTGAAGGTATTTAAATGAATATGTAACTCAATAAGATGTGAGAGACTGAAGTACTATCATGGTGAAGTAGTAGTTTCGTTAATTCTAACAATTCGCATGAGTTTTCCAAAACCAATAGTTTGAGATTTTTCCTGAAATATAGAAGTGATAACAAGACCACAAAATGCTGGACTAAAAAAATTCAAGTGTACATAATTACAACTGGTATGTGCTTTAAAGTGAGAATACTTTGCACATATAATGAACTCTATTACCAGAATTGAGTTAATGAAAAGCTAAAAGTTGGGGGGGGGACAGAATACCAAAAAATTCCCAAGGCTGTTTTATTGAGGAAACCATAAGCAATAAAGTGCACAGCAGAATTAATAATTATGTTATTTTAATTCAGATCTGAAATCAGAAATGCCTCAAAATAAACCACTAATTGCATAAAGGCAAAAATCTTAGCTCCATTACAAAGGAAAGATAAATTCCTGAAGGATGAAGCTGTCATTTGCTTTTATCTTTGGAAGCTAACATTTCTGTATAACTGTATGTTCATGTTAAAATTTAAGTGAATTTTCAGCTATCTTCAGACACCAAAACTTTAAACAGCAACACCAGCTGAGCAAAAGTCTACTTTATTTCAATTAAACAAACTCAAACAAAATGCTACATTATAGTATTAGCAGCACAAGGCCATCAGAGCATATATTTAAGTTTCAGTGAGAAGCTAAGTTACCTTCCCTAAAAAAGGAAACCTTTTATCTAACCCTGATCATCACCCTGACAAATTTTTGCTATCTGGAAGTCTCATGAATAAATGTTAAGAAGCCTATACACCTCTATAATTTTGTGGTATACTAAAAGCAATTAGCCTCAGACCAGAGAAGCAACAAGTTGCATTGTGTGTATATATATCAGAGAGAGAGAGAGCTCGCATGCCTTGATATTCATTTAAATAGTTATGTGTTCCTTCACTGACTTATTTGATATATTTTTTTATTTAATTAATGGGTTTATTTAAATTAACTGAACACTATTGCATTTTAAAGATTTTTTTTTTTAATAAAGTTGAAAATAAAAAAAAAAATAAAAAAAAATTTAAAATTGACAATGGCTACTGAAAATAAAGAAATACAGTAGACTCTCGATAGACGGTAAAATAAAATCCCGGATAATCGATTTCCCAGTTAATCCAAAAATATTGAAAAATATTCAGCAATATACCTAAAAAAAAATATGGCGATAGATAAAAACCAAAAAAAAAAAAAACTTAACATGCTATTTTCAAACTTTTGAATAATTTAAGGTTTTGTTCAATTGAATGTACAACCCTCTTGCGTTTACCCATAATTTTTGCTATTTCTAAACAAAAAAATAAATTTGACACTCCTGACATAAATAACGAAACAAAATTTGTCTTTTTCTGGTGCGACAGAACACAACAATCCATGCAACACAGTAAAACAAACTAAACATTTTTTGAGAGGCGGATGTGAAGACAGCAGTGTGAAGTTGCGGGATAATAGGCACATTCACATCTCCCATCCACAACTTATAACATGCTTCTTGTCGCTTATTTACGACTTCAAAACATCTGTTTATACCTATTCCATTTATTACTTGAATTTTATGATTTCCGGTGGATATTTTTTTTTTACTTTAGAGTCTTGAGGTGTCCCGGTTAATCCAATCCCAGTAAATCGAGAGTCTATTGTACAATAAAATTTCCAATGATAATATTTTGTGGATCTAATAGAAACCTGGATGCCACCTATTGCCAGCAACTATAATAAACACTGCATATTATGCATTGAAATTTCTAATTTACAAAGGTCTGGCTCCAGTGAAATTTAGGGTACGTTGTCTAAGATAAAATGTGGAAGCCCAATGGGCAAGTACTAACCTACACCCTCAAAATAATCAATAGATAAAATGAATGATCCCAGCTGCTTAATTAAGATGTGCATGTGCAATTGTGTTATAAGAATCATTTTTTCCTTCTTATAGTCTCTCAGTTTACTCTCCTCAAATATTTCTTTTCTTACTAGCATATTCTTAATCACTTGAATAGTTATGATTGTTTTCACATGCAAGCTAGTAATTACTGGCGTATTCTACTTTTAATGGGAAAAAGTTAAACCTCCTCTGCTAGAATCAGTACTAGTAGTTGAAAATGATAAAAGAAAACTTTTGATATTGTGCACATAAAAGATTGTGAAAAAACCGAAGCAGTGTGGCACTGTTTGTTTGTTTGTTTGTTTGTTATTTGGTTTTTAGGAGCATTAGCAACTAAGGCCATACTGCTCCGGGATATGCGGTGGTCATTCCCTGACCTTTCTGCATCCTCCGTATTTGGTGGTGACGGACTCGAACCCCGGTCTAATCAAGAAGCGTGTGTTATGCACTGCTGCTCCTTCCACCTAGCTACGGAGACGCCGCAGTGTGGCATTAAGGGCAAGTTATTGCTATGAATAAAGGAGTGGTTAAGTGGAAGAAGACAGAATCAATGTGCACTGCTCTTCATGGACTAATATTATTAGTGGAGTCCCCTAAAGCTCAAGTGCTGGGCCCATTATTGTTTTCAATATTTATTAATGATATTGATGAAGGTATATCAGGTTTAATGGCTAAAGTTGCAGATGATACAAAGGTTGGCAGGGTGGTTAATGACAATAATGATGGTGCGCCTGTAACAAGATCTGGAAAAATTGGGTCGATAGGCTGAGAAATGGCAGTTGAAATGCATGGAACTGCATATGGGTAGGATAAAATGAAAAAGACCTGGGGTAACAGTTCAGTCAGATTTGAAATTCTCTGAGCAGTGCAGATATGCTGCCAGAACAGCTCAATGGATTTTGTCAATGATCTACAGAAACTTTTCTAGTAGGGATAAGAAGGTGATTATCCCCTTGTACAACTTGTTTAACCAAGGCCTTGGTTAAGCTGCATCTTGAGTACTGTATACATGTCTGGAGGCCTCACTTTAGGAATAATGTAGAGCTGCTGGAACAGGTGCATAGAAGAGTAACCAGATTGGTGAAGGGAACAAAGGGTGCTATACTGAGAAAGGCTTCAATTCTGCAATTTGCAGCATCAGGACACTAGGTATCTGTAGGGCAATCTGATTGAGGTGTTTAATGCCTTGAATGGATTAAGTTGAATGTGAATGGCATTCTTCCTCTTGCTGAGACTACACACTTAAGGAGCCATAAATTCAAGTTGAGGAAGGATGGTTGCAGGATAGATGTGCAAAAGTATGTCTTCAGCTAACAGGCAGTCGATTGTTGGAAAAGGCTTCCCGGTTTGAATAAATTCAACGAAGAACTAGACAAATTCTTGGAGGGTGTGGATAGGTGAAGAGTGTGTGTCTGTACATACGTGCATTTTACTGAGTTTGCTTTCTTCCATCGTTTGCCACTACTACTACTACTAGTTTCTGATGTAAATCAATTTACATCAGAAACTGACACTTCCCATATCACCTGTTCATCCTTTCTAACAATTTATCTAATTCTTTGAATTTATTCAAACAACCCGACTCTACAGCACCAGATGGGAGTTTGTTCAAAAAATGGACCATTCACTGGGTGAAGAAAAAAAATAATAAAATGTTCTTGTTTATACTCCGGCATGACCACCAGGTCAGTAGAATTTACAATAAATCAATCAATACAAATATTAATCATATTTAGCAGTCACAGGCCCTGGTCCACTCGGCTACGTCAAGCCACCATGTGACCATCTTTCATCAGTTTGAATTTATGCCCACTTCAGATCTCCTCACAGGTGCTGCAGTTTTCAAAACTGAAGCCTTTCCTGGTAAGAATACCCTCTGGTTCCTCTTCTCTGCACCAATTCCAAACAGATCCACATCCTTCATAAAATGAGGTCTCCAGCTCTGTGTGTAGTGTTTTGCATTTGTCGATGTTAAACTTCAGTTGCCGCCTCTCAGGCCAAATGCTCAACTTTGCTAGATCTTGTTGCTGTAGCATATTGTCATTAACAACCCTGCTAACTTTTGTATCGTCTGCAAACTTGGACATTAAGCCTAATATACCTTCACTAATATCATTAAGAAATACAAAAAACAACAATGGGCCCACCATGCATCAAAAATTGGAAGACTCCACTAATAACATTATTCCACGAAGAGCAGTGACCACTGGTGATCACTCTGTCACCTCCCACTCAATCATCCTTTTGTCCATAGGGATGACTGAGTGGGAGAACATTTCCTTAATGCCAAATTGCTTCAATTTATATAGCAGCCTTTTATGTGCAACAGTGCAAAAAGCTTTTCTGAAACTTAAGTATGCAATGTCAAAATTACTTTTTGCATCCAGTTCCTTTGTTACTGTCACAGTATCCAATCAGATTGGTCAGACAAGATCACCCCTTAACAAATCCATGCTATTACTGCATAATAACTACATTCCTGTCTAGATGGTCCTGCACTACTTCTTTAACCAGTGATTCCATTACTTTTCCTGGAACAGAAGTTAAGCTAATAGGTCTGTAATTCCTTATTTCACCCTTTGATCTCACTTGGTGAATATTTTATATTTAGCTTCAACAATTTCTCTTCCACTTTTCTTTCGGTTACCACAAAATCATTCAGCTTCCTGTTAGAATTTGACACACTTTTGGCATCTCCACCCCTAAAAAATTCCTCATGTGTGAATGCAGATGCAAAATACTCATTCAGTTTGTCAGAAACCTGAGTAGGATCATCAACGATTAAACCATTCATATCAACTGAATCAATGTATGGATCATTCTCACTTGTGTATACATAAAAAAGTCTTTTCTGCTTTGCTAAAGACTTTTCTGACTTAATTGTAAACTGCCTTGGCTTGCCTAACATCCTTTGTGACTTGTTTGCAGACTGGTATATATATATATATATATATATATATATATATTGTTATTTGGTTTTTTTTTTTTTTTTTTAAGGAGCATTAGCAACTAAGGACATATTGCTCCGGGATATGCGGTGGTCATTCTCTGACCTTTCCGTATTTGGTGGTGACGGGCTCGAACCCCGGTCTAATCAAGAAGTGTGTGCTACGCACTGCTGCTCCTTCCCACCTGGCTACGGAGTTGCTTATATGTATTGTGGGCATGTGTATAACCTGATTCATTTTTCTTCTCTTCCACAAGTAAGTCTCATCAGTTCATCTAACATCCATTTAGGTCTAAGCATTAAATAGCATTTTTAGTTGGTATGAAAAGCCTAGTAGTTTCTACAATTATTTCCTAAATGGTTCCCACTTAGAATTTGTTGTTGGTAGCATCATTAGATGGTTCCAATGCATAAAATTTAAGGACTGTCTGACACCACTATAGCCTCCTTTACAAAAGCCCTTCTCTCTACCTTTGATGGTAGTAACATCTTTATAAGTAAATCCGGGCACCTCCATAGCCAGGAGCAGCAGTGCGTAGCACACACTTCTTGATTCGAGCCCGTGGCCACCAAATACGGAGAATGCGGAAAAGTCAGGGAATGACCACCGCATATCCCCGGAGCAACATGGCCTCAGTTGCTAATGCTCCTAAAAAAAAAAACAAATAACAAATAAATAAGTAAATCCTACATCTGTACATTGTGATCACTGCTACCTAGTGGTTCTTTTATCTGAAGATTCTAAATGCATGAAAAATCACTGCTGATAATCAGATCAAGAGTACTGATTTCTCTTGTTGCCAAGCTAGCATGCTGGTATAGAGGGCACACCTCCGTAGCCAGGTGGGCAGGAGCAGCACATGCTCCTTGATTAGACTGGGGTTCGAGCCCGTGACCACCAAATACAGAGGATGCGGAAAGGTCAGGGAATGACCACAGCATATCCTCACAGCAATATGGCCTTAGTTGCTAATGCTCCTAAAAACCAAATAACAACAACAACAACAGCTGGTATAGAAAATAATCATCCAATAAATCCACAAAAGGCTTGCTACTGTGAGTGACCAACCCATAAGGTCCAATCAGTATCTGGAAAGTTAAAGGTCTTCCATTATAAGATACATTCTGATTTGTTGGCTTATTTAAATATCTGTACAGTTGTTCATTATACTCATCACAGCTGTTAGGCCTATAATACACTCCTACTTCATTTTTGTTTTCCCAGTGCTTATGCCACACCAAACTGCCCTAACATTACACTGGCCATCCATGTCCACTGAATGCATTACCTTAGATTTTAATGTGCTTCTTAACTGAGAGCATACCCCCCCCATCCTATCCTATCCTGTTCATCCTTTCTATACACATTGTACTACCATATTCAAATTCTGAATAGGTTTCCCTTATATTTGAGTGACACCATATCTGCATTTGATGACTTGACTAGCCCTTCAAATTAACATGACATCTGACAGGCACCACTGTTTTTTAATTTTTCAGTTATGTTTTTAAATCTGAAAATAAAATCAAATTTTCCCATGTACCTTTCCCCACCAATGTTCTCTAATTGGTTATGTGGTATTTTATATTTTCATTTTGATATACAGTACTATGAACTACAAGAAATTAAATTTTTGTTTGGTATCTAACAGATGCCAAGTGATCAAAAGCTTTGTTCTAGGCAATTCCCATTTTTGAAAGTGTCTATGAGGGCACCAGCAAATTCTTTGATTTTGCCAGCTAAACACAAAAAGCAAAAAAAAAAAAAAAAAAAATATATATATACATACATACATATGTTCATTTTACACCTACCAGAGTTACGTAAGCACACAAGTTTCAATCTGGGAGGTCAGCAAACTTGAAAATTCAAAAAGAATGCAATAAAATCTTTATTATTCTTAATTTCCCCTCATTTAGTTTTGTTTGATAATTTTTAATTGGGTTTTAAATACAGTAAACCCCGCTATTCGCGGTATCTGTATTCGCGGTTTCGCGTATTCGCGATCGCCGATTTAATATAAAATGAAACCTAAAAAAATGTGAATTTTAAAACGCCGTGAATATTTTCCGCCATAAAAACATGGGCGTGGCTAAAATTATCTTTCCCGGTCAAAACAGCGCTCAGTGGGTGGGGGGAGAGGGGTGAAAAAATCTCGAGCGTGGATGTTTCTCGCTAATCCTTGTTCAGTATGTGTTAGTCATGGAAGGTTTCGTCGTTTGATTTTAATTTATATGTTTATAAATTGAATAAATTTATCAATTTATAAATTGATATGCTTACAAAAATGATAACTCTACCGTTTTGCAGTGTAAAACAGACTTTTTCGAGTGTGTTAACGGAAGAAAGTGACTTTATTGTGGTCAAGTTCTTTCTAACCCCTACAAAAATATGGTTACGAATAAAAAGAGAAATGTGAAAATATCAAAGAAGGTGATGACACTAGCGAATAAAATTGAGTTATTAGACGAAATTTCTAATGGTGAAAGTGTCTCCTCAGTGGCAAAACCATTATAAAATCAATGAGTCAACAGTACGATCAATCAAGAAATCGGAAGAAAAAATCTGCCGCAGTGTCCGTGAAACCGCGCTAATTGCTTCAAAAATTTGCTCTGTAACTCGTGATGTTAAATTTAAAAAAATGGAAAAGCTTTAAATCTGTGGATAGAAGACCGAATTCAAAATAAAATTCCGTTAAGTTCACTCATCATTCGTGAAAAGGCAAAACTTCTTTATCAACAACTTTAGCGAAACTGGTGATAGCACTTGCGGGATGTTTTTTTTTTTTGCTAGCAAAGGCGCTGATTTGCAAGATTTGTTTGAAATTTCTAATAAATATTACATTTAATATTAAATTTTCTTATTTTCATTTCGATGCCATATGCTTGCATTTCACTATGTACTGTCTATGTACATAGTCATATTATGAAGGTACATATAATACATACATAGACAAAATTTTAGACTACTTTTTCTTATATATTTCATACTTTGGAACGGAACCCCTTTATTACTATGGGAGCCATAACTCAGTATTCGCGTTTTCGGTATTCGCGACATTTCTCAGGAACGTAACCCCCGCGAATAGCGAGGGTTTACTGTAATAATAATTAATAGATCACCATTTTCAATTCAGTAAAAAATCTAAAATTATTTTTTTTTTATAATTAAAGCAAAAAAAGAAGATCACAGCACCATGAGTGTCCTTGTTACAGTTGAGGGCGCAAGTGATTAAAGGTTAAGTACTTTTTCCCCCTGACTTTAACATTACTGCCGTCATTAACTAGTCTGAGGCTGCTTCTGGAACCAAACCTTGTGTAGTTCTTATTTGCACACACCATGCAGAATGGTCAAATCAAATAATGAAATGGAGTATTTTTATAAGAAATTCCAATAGTCTCTAATTAATAAAACTACTGAGAGATGGTAATATAGTCAGAACTAATCTATATTCTGAAAAGTGTGGAGTCAATTCATTATTTTTCATAAAAATTATTACAAAATATAAAAACTAACTTTTAGTTGTTATATTTTGCTTATTGCTTGAAGCTTATTGACATTTCAGAATTTGTTGTCATCCTTTTTTCATTTTGTGACTTTTTTAATATTTCAACTAAAACCTTATTTATTTACTTTTTATAATTTCTTGTATAATCTTTTTATGAGAATAATAACTTTTACTATCTACAGCTTTTTAAATACAAAGTTAGTATAATCAGAAAAATTCTCTTTAAGAGACTGGCCAACGCCAATGCCTTAAAAAGAGTTAAACTTGTGAAAGATTTGTAATGTTTTAGTGATAAAGAACTTATTATCTGCTCTCTGAAGAGACTCAAAGTAAAGTGTGATGGGTTGATCCCAATTTAAAAAGTAAGTAGCCTAGTCTCTCTGAAACTTAACATATGCAATGGGATACTTTATAATCTAAAAATTCTGAAACCTATCTAAAAATCTGTTTTGATATTAAATGAAAAGACTTTTGCCCAGTTATAGAACTGATGTTATCACCGACCAAGATTGAGATGTTTGTATCCTAAACTTTTACAAACATAAATAGCAACTCCATAAATATTTGTGACAGATGAAGAAATTTAATTTGCTAATGTTTAACTGTCATCAGTAAATGTTTAAACACATTTTTAAAAATCAAATTAGATAGCAAAAACTTAAGTGTTCTGATAAATTTTAATAACTAGATGCACAGAACTTTTCATGATAAGTTTTGTAAAGTAGTGCAAATAAACCAAGTTGTTTGATAAGAATGCAGTTCAACTGCCAAGTTGCATGTCTAAACAAATTAGCTGTTCTGATTCTTTTCCAAGTATAGAAATGTCTGTTACTGAAAAGTAGATTTCTTTTAAATTATTAAAAATAAGAAAAAAATGGAGAATTTATTTTGAGTTATCTCACTATTCACTTAAAATAAACAAATTCTTCAATAATCTCATAAAAAAATACTGAAATCTATACTGAAATCTGTACAAAAGATTGCTAAATAACCAGAATTTTGTATCTGATATTAAAAGATGCCCACTGAATGCACTTACTTGTGATATTATATCACTAGGTTTTAGGGCATGATAAAAACTACTTTGCATCTCTTTATGTGTCAAACTTGCTGAAGTTTATTGTCACCTAGTGGCAAACGTTTATGCAAAGAATGCCATCCATGTTGATTTATTAGATGTACAATATTGAGAAATTCAAAGTGGACTGAATATCAGTCACAGGTGAAAAATACTAAGTGTGTTCCCAAACATCTGTTAATGAATGCTAAAGCTGTTGATGTGATAATGAAATACAAGATAGATGATTCTCTATCAGACTGCAGAATGCAATGTTCACATGAGTCAGCCAATGATATCATCCATAAGAAGTTCCAATTGATGAAAATGTCAACAAGATGAATCCCAAAATCATAACAGTTGAAAGAAGGGATAATAAATGGGTATGCTATCACACAATTTGTATGCCAATAATTATCTGATCTTGAACAGGTTAGAATTATGATAGTACACTAACTTAATCCAAAAAGAAGGCAGGCATAAATGATACGGAAGCAACCCAACTTTCAGAATGAGAGAGAGAGAGAGAGTGAAAAATAAACATCAGGAAGTTTAGAAACTGAACTATAAATGGATGCTGGCTAGTTGCTGCAATGCACTCTAACTGGTTTAGAAAAAGCATCAAAATTATATACAAATGTACATATGGAAAAGGTATACAATAAGATACTGACACAACCTTCCTCTTTTTTTTAATCAAAAATGAATACAGGCAAATAGGACGGAAATACACATGAATGATTGTTCGAGAAAAGTATAATGCGTGGAAGAGCCTGGTACAAACAGATAGAAACAACAATCCATGGGGAATGGTATATAAACTGTGTAGTAATAAATCATGGCACCCTGCTGGAGATGTTGCATTCGCTTCATGATATTCACTTCATGCTGCAGGAAGGATGATTTGTACTTGGGAGGAAAGTATAACACTAATACTGGACTATTTGGTGGGAAATTTGAACGATCACAATAAGAATGAAACTAATATTTCAGCATACAAAGATATCATATTGCTTAATGAGAACTAAACTGGAATGGGAAATGAGCCCTAATTTGAGGGCTAGGTAATTCAAAGAAGTTTATGTAATGCCAGCACATCTGCTTACTATACAGGGTGTTTCAAAAATGATGATCAATAATTTAAAGGTGAAAAGTACAAACTAAAATAAGCAAAAAAGTCCCAGTGAACATCGGGCCGCAAATGAACCATTTTAGCATTAGCAGAGGCATATGATGCAAGAAAGCAAGCTTATTCAGCATCAGCCAAAAAAAAAAAAAAAACACCACTCCCATTTCACCCCTCCGTTCGTTCAAAATACCTGTCCAGTTGAGCCTTAAATTTGTTTAGGCTATCAACTTCAACAACAAATGGAAGTTGGTTCCACCAACCAACCACCCGCTGGCCAGAGGCAAATTTCCGCACATCTATCCGACATCCGTCCTTCCTCGATTTGAATTTATGCCCTCTGAGGTGATTTTTGAAATAATGCACATTTTCTGTTAAGATCCATGTTAAGATGGGAGCACTAGTTTAGCAAAAAGCTGTGATTCCTTTGCTAAGGGTGGTTTTATTAAACATAAGATAATACATTTTTAATTTTTGGTTTCAACACCACAGGATTTTACAGATGTTACATGTTACAGGATGTTACAAAAGGTGTTCAAAATGCTGGCCTTACATCCATACACAACTTTGTAGTCTTCTCCGCACTGAGTTACGAATCCTCTCAGGCATTCCTGGGTCATTTCTGATTTGCTGAAAGGCTCCTTCAACCAGATGCTGCAATTCCTCAACTATGTTAATGTCAGAAGTGTACACCGAGCTTTTTACATTACCCCAGATACCAAAATCCATAGGATTTAAGTCTGGTGATCTGGGAGGCCACATTACAGGGCCCACCTCCACCTATTCACTGTTGACCATATCTTCTAGTTAGATAGAGACACAACTCGAGCAAAATGTGCGGTGCACCATCATGCATAAACCACATGTTCTGGCATTGCTGAAGTTCAACATTATCATCATCAAGGAGGTCTGGAAGAACATTCTGTAGGAACTGAAGGTACAGCTCTCCTGTTAGTCTGTTTGGCAGAAAGTGTGGTCCAATTAGACAGCCTCCTAGTAGTCCTGCCCAGACATCAACGAGAAATGTTGCTGATGTCATGACTCATGAATTGCATTAGGATTTTTGTCGGATAAAACGTGAGTTATGAAAATTAAAAATACAATCATGAGTAAACCCAGCTTCATCAATGAACAAAATGTTGTTTAAAAATTGGGGATTTGGCACACACTGTTGTTGCATCCACTGGCAGAAGTTCACTCTGAGAGGGTCTGAAGTCTGTATTGCTGAGACCCTACCATATCCAGCTTGTACAAGCTGGATATGGTAGGGGTACAGTAATTGGCAATGTTAAATTTGCCACACACTGCTATGGCTCAGTACACGTTCTTGAAGAGCAACCCTCCTTGTCGAAATTCCTGGATTTTGTTCCATTCTTTCTAACACCCTTTCCTCAACATCAGTGTTATGCTTCTGGCCTACCTGCTCATACTCCATGTGCGAAGTGCCCATGTTCTCTAAGGTGTTGATGTAGCCTGATGAATGTGCACCTGTTCGGCTGCCTTTGGTGGGGAAATGCTTCTTGGTTCGAACGTGCAGCCTCGAGTGCACTGCTGTTGGCTTTACCATACATGAAGTGCATGTCGGCATACTCTTCGTTGCTGTAGTCTCTTTCCATGTTGACTATCCTTTGACGAGTACTAGTATGTCTGCTACGTTTCAGAGCATTGAGAGAGGGGAAAGGGAGAGAATGAGCATAACCTAACCTAAACAAACAAGTCAGTGGTGGAGCCCAACTCTGTACAGTTCATCTTGTCAGTGGTGGAGCGCAACTCTGTACAGTTCACCTTGTCAGTTGTGGATCCCAACTAGAAATGTGCAATATCTCAAAAAGATTCACTTAAGGACCCATGTTTACTAGGCTTTTTTTGCATATTATAGTCTGTACGGTTCACCTTTAAATTATTGACCATCACTTTTGAAACACCCTGTATATAATGCCTACTTGCTTGAGAGATGGATTTCCCGGATATTTGGAAAGACGCATTGTTGAAATTAATTTTGAAATCTCCATCAAAGCCTCCAGAATTGGTGGATTCATACTGTCTAATAGCACTGCTGAATGGATTGGGAAAGTCTATGAATGTATGTTGGCTGTCAAAATAATGAGATATGTCTGCAACAATAGCATCCTGTCAGATGCCCAATACAATTTCACCCACGGCAAACTAATGGATGATGTGTTTAGGGAGCTAACGACAATAGTGCAGCAATCGCAGGCAAATATTGTCTAGGTATCTTTATTGATTTTGCAGGAGTATTTGATACAATAAACTGGCAAAATATCTTGTTATGCGAAGCTAAACATTCTTCTCAGATTTATTTGGTAATCAAGGATTACTTCAACAACTGGAAAGATAAAGGAATTTGAAAGACTCCTTCAACCAGAGACACGATAGGAGGGAGTATATGATGAGAGCCTTGTCAATCAATTCAGCCATGGAGAGATTGTGCAAGGCTCATGGGGTAGGATTTTTTCAGTGTGGTCTGTGTTTGTTAACAGGAGAGACTGTTTCTACAAGGATGGGGTACAGTTAAATAGAAAGGGTGAAAGAATATTTGCTGATGCTATCGAAGCAGTGTTAGGTGGGTTGGAAAACTGCTAGCTTGGGGAAAGATTCACAGACTAAACGATTAACAGTGGCCACAGGCAGAGGCAAAAGTGATTCTTGCACTGCTTCTATTAGAATGAGCAATTCTAATACAATGTTGGAGAAATTGTGTGAAAGGAGTAACAAAAATTTTTTTTTTTCCCCCCGATGGTACAGTATATGTTTTTCTTTTATGGGGTGGATTTCCAGTGCTAATAGCTGTTAAAATTTCACCAAGGCCAAAAAAAAAGGTGGAAAAATCTTTTTCTTGGATGGAGAGGAAGCTAGCATGTGATATATTTGTGCAATGTTAGAAATTAACATTACTCCAATTTGAAATTTCATCTTTCCTAGAAATACTGAGAAGTACAGCTGAAATAGGTCACCTTTTTAATAAGTAGAGAAGTAGATAATGAAGTTTACTAAACTCCTTGAGCCAGAGAGAGAGAGATGACCACTCAGTTGCAAAAGGTTGGAAACAAACTATGGGATAGAATCTTTGCTTGGAAGAATATTACAAATCATTCTAAGGGTCAGAAGTAACTGCACTACAAATGAACGTTGGCCTAGTTGCTGCATATACTCTAACTGGTTTAGAAAAAAGTGTCAAAATTATAGATGCATGGGAAAGGTATACAATAAGAAATTAAATGATGAAGAGACAAGGAGTTTATAAACTTTAAGACAAGGTGAAGAGAGTTTATAAACTGTATCACAAATTAATCTTATTTGATCTCCCTTAGAAAGTGCCAGAGTTTCAAGAGGTGCTGGGGGACCATTCTCACATGTGGGAACAGCATATGCATTTTTTTTTTATGCAGTAGGTTTCCACAGGGCTAATAGCTGATAAACTTTTGAATAAGCAATATTGGTGATTACTAAAGCCCAAATGTTTAGCCACTAAACACCATAAAAAGGCAGGCAAATAGGCAAAATAAGTATTCGAAACAGGCTCTAAAGCTCAAAAATGAATTTATGACTATTTTAAACTGGTTATTAAACACAAAAATATTACTATATATGCAACATACTATTAAAGAATCCTTAGTGAACAAAAGCAGATAACTGCTCTAATTTGCTGCACATTTTCTTCAAATTTTCAAAATTAAATTGGAACCTTTCAGAGAAAACATGTTTTGAGAGAGAGAGTATTCTTTATATTTCAACTGAAGTGATTGGAGTATACTTAAAACGTGCAATATTTATGAAATTTGCATCAATTTTAAAAAATTTTAAATTTAAAAAGAATATCCTATCAATAACTTTGGCAATGTTCTTTATTTGACCTAAACCTTGGTTAGCAGCAAATACTATAGAAATTTTCATGTACAATTGAATAATATCATCAGGGGCGATATTATGATTTCAATCGCAATATCAATAACTACTTGCAAAGATATTACCAAAGTCTAATCTGTTTTCTTCAAGTAATGTCATGGCAATTGGTAGGTAAGGTTGAAAAGTGAGCAACAATGAATTAGAAGATCATTCCAGATTGACTTCTTCAGCAACAGTTGTTTCATGATGCATACTGAAGTCATCCTTTTCATTCAAACAGTTGGCAGTGTCATTAACCTTGTCAATTTTATTTATTTATTTATTTTATTTTATTCACAAGAAAATGCAACAGACAGGATTAGGTACCAACGTGACTGGTGTAATTTTTTTGAATACCTCTAAACATGATGAAGCCTTGACAAAAACCTTGCAATTGGACACCAATAAGTCAATACCAGGAAATAAACCGTAAATACTTTTACTGAAAATCTGGGCTGTACATGTTAAACAATCATGTGAAGCAATGAAGGGAAAAGAGCATAAGGGCATGCATCAGCCAGGAACAATAGGCCATTAACATGGTTCTATGGCCAAAGCATGGAAAGGGCATTTATAATCAGTTTAATGACAGTTTACCTACAGTTGAACTTGGTTATAATGAGCATCAAGGGACCGACAAAATTTCCTCGTTATAACCGTTACTCGTTATGAGTAATAGCAGAGATGGGGAAACCCCTGGGGCCATTAAACAATGAACACTTTATATCAGTGATGAGTTAAATCTACCTCCTATTTTTTTAAATTCTCAATAACTTGATGAAAAGATAGGTTCAAAAAACAAAAGAAATATTAGAGAGAAAAAAATAATATAGGTATATACCTACAAATTATGTATTAACATGGTTGTATAAACTACAATACACTTAATATTAAACAATTTATTTGTCTGTAATTTTAAAACCATACACTTAACACTAAACACAATTTATTTCTCTGTAATTAAAAACAATACTATTTAATAATGAAGACGATTTCAATTAGCCTTTATTTATGAATCTTAAAATTGATGTTTGTTTTAAAGATTTCACTTTGATATTTCTTAAGTTTCCCCTTAAAACACTCAGTGCATTAAAAAGTCTCATTACTTGCCTCAGTTCCTTCAAAAAATTGACTAATGTATCCACTGCACCTTGAGCTTGTGGGCACTAATTTTGATTCGCTTTCAATTGTCATCATATCATCATCACAGTCATCGTCTTTGTTGAGCACAGTATCTACAATGTCACTCTCTGTAGGAAGACCACTAGTTAATAAGTTGTCATCGCCTTGTACAAATTCATCGCTGTTATCTGTATTAAAGCCTACAACATTGTTATGTAGCAACCATTCAGATAACGTAAGTTGTTTTCTTCGTTTCCATCTTCTTCATCTACAATTGAAATTTCATTTGAATTTAATTTCGATTTCTTGAAGAAATTCGATATAGTTTCCAAAGTAACGTTGTTCCACGCACCATTCAATAAATTTATAGCATCCAATATCACAAGCGTAGGAAAGCAAGCGTATGAGCTTATGCAACATCAGCCAAAAAAAAAAAAAAAAAAATTTTCACACAACCATTCCCTCTAAAAGTTTGTCCAGTTCCTCCTTGAATTTATTTAAACTATCAACTTCCAAAAAGACAGATGGAAGTTTGTTCCAGCAATTAACCGCTTGCTGGCTAAAGGCAAATTTCCGCACATCTATTCTACAACTGTCTTTCCTCATTTTGAATTTATGCCCCCTCAGGTTTGTAATCTGAGAAAGCGGAAGAATTCCATCAGAATTCAGTGTGCTCAACCCATTCAAAGCCTTATACACTTTAATCAGATCACCTGGAAGGTGCCTAGTCTCCAGCCACTGCAATTTGCAGAACTTAAGCCTTTCTTGGTAAGAAAACCCCCATCACTGCTCTTCTCTGTACACGCTCAAGCAATTCTACATCTTTCCTAATACGAGGCTTCCAGACTGTATGCAGTACTCAAGGCGTGACCTGACCATTGCCTTATACAAAGAGATAATCACCTCCTTTTCCCTGCTAGCAAAATTCCTGTATATCCTTGACAATACCACGTGATCTGCTATGGTAACCAGTCTGCATTGCTCAGAAAACTTCATATCTGACTGCACAATCGCTTTTCATTTTCTACCACCCTAAGTGTAGTAACCACACAGTTGGTATGTTTCTCTGGGTATTATCCCTTATACAAAGGGATAATCACCTCCTTTTCCCTGCTAGCAAAATTCCTGTATATCATTGACAATACCCCATGAGAAAACAGGCCTTGTATCAGGTCATATCATCGAAGTTTCTTGCAGTGACCAATAACTGGTTAAAATAAATTTATTAAAATAAATAAATGATATATACAAAAGGTAAACTGCAGCCATTATCAACCCACTGCAGGTTTTTATTGTCGTTGTTATTTGGTTTTTAGGAGCATTAGCAACTAAGGCCATGTTGCTCCGGGAATATGCGATGGTCATTCCTTGACCTTTCCGCATCCTCCATATTTGGTGGCTCACGGGCTCGAACCCCGGTCTAATCAAGAAGCATGTGCTATGCACTGCTGCTCCTGCCAACCTGGCTATGGAGGCACCCTCACTGCAGGATGGAAGCCTCCTGAACAATTCATGTTGAGGGAAATGGACCATAATCTGCCACACTGGTCCAGTGCGGGTTGGCAGATCGACCGTATTTAGCAGTAAGGGGGCTTGAACCCTAGTCTACTCAAGGAGCATATGCTACTGCACTCCCGCTCCTGACCACTCTGCTACGGAGGCCTTACACATAAGATAAAACAGAGATAAAATAAGATAAGTGTTAAAATACACAATGAAAATAAGAAAAATTCAAAATTATGAAAATTTTGAATGGTCTGCAGTCACCAAGCATTATTGGGTTGAGTAGCTCAATCTTGATCCCAGACAGGATATTGAAATCGACTATTCAAATGATTACCGCCAGCACTCATGGCTTGAAGCACTGCACATAGCTACCAATAATAGTACTATGAATCGCACGAGGGGGGTGCACTTATACCCTATTATAGAATGTACTTTATTGCAGTGCGATGAGCACTGGCGGTCATCACGTGTACGTAATTCTATTCTACCGATACCAGACTCGTGATACATGATCATGCCCAGCTGACTTTTGCCATTGTAACCATCAATATATACTGAAATACACCATTCACCAACTAGATGATGAAGAGGCACTTTGCCTCGAAAGCTTCTATGGATTTTAACGCTTTTATTATATTTTAACACTGATATTATTGTATTTTAATTCTTTTATCTTATTTTATCTCTGTTTTATCTTATGTATATATCATTTATTTATGTTAACCAGCTAGTTGGTCATCGCAAGGAACTTGGATGGAATACCCCATGACCTGCTCTGGCAGCCTGTCTGCATTGCTCAGAAAACTTCATATCTGACTGCACAAGCGCTCCCAGGTCTTTTTCATTTTCTACCACCCTAAGTGTAGTACCACACAGTTGGTATGTTCCTCTCAGGTTACTTCTACCCATATGCAGTACTTTGCATTTGTCAATGTTAAACTTCAGTTGCCACTTCTCAGTACATGCTGTCATTGCCATAACAGGAAACTTCTGAAATGCCCCTCAAAAAATTAGAATGTGTGATTATTTTCTTTGCACTGCATTACATAAGAAAGCAATTCTCATTCCAAACTATTTCAAGTAATCTTTGTTTACTTAACCAACAAGTGTAGGGTGGAAGTTCTAGATCCTGTTCCTGTAAGCACAACTGCTGTAGATGTCTTCGTCATGAATCTTTCCTGATTTCTGCCCAAATACGTTCAATCCATTCATTTGCCATTATTGGATCTGCAGATCGAGATTCTCCACTAATTTTTGAATAAACGATGTTATGTTGGTTTTTAAATCGATCTAGCCAACTGTTATTACACACAATATTGTCGCATCCAAATTGTTTAGCAAATTTTTCCGCTTGAGCCTTCAAGTTGTTATTTGGTTTTTAGGAGCATTAGGAACTAAGGCCATGTTGCTCCGGGGATATGCAGTGGTCAATCCTGACCTTTCTGCATCCTCCGTATTTGATGGTCACAGGCTCGAACCCCAGTATAATCAAGAAGCGTGTGCTATGCACTGCTGCTCCTGCCCACTTGGCTATGGAGGCACCTGAGCCTTCAAGATCGGACTGTCTATTGAAAATCCAGCACTTCTTTGTGTGGTGAACCATTGAAGCAATGCTTTCTAAATGTTTGTAACTTCACACTTTCTAAATTTTTTTTTTGTTATATTCTTTTCCAGTGCCGATATGTAACCATCTTTATTCTTCCACAATGTCGATACACTTGAAGAGGACAAAGAAATGTTTTACACACTTCAACATTTTTTGCATCACATTCTAACTCACGAATAATTTCAACTTTTTTGCAAATTGAGAGACACTTTCTTTTGTTAGTAGACATGTTTCCGAAGGAAGGGTTCGTTTCTAACTGATTTTACTTTAAAATGATAAAGTGATGTGCATACGACGTTCCTAGAAGTCCCGAAATGCATACAACATTCCTAGAAGTCCCGTAATGCATACAAAGTTCTTAAAAGTTCCATTTCCAAAATTCTTAGAAGTCCTGAAATAAATTTATGGTTCAGTGAATACAAGACAATCTGTGAATAGGGTAATGCTACAAGCAGAACGGCAATGCACTACTGTACAGACCCCATCCCCAGAGGACAAGGTCATAAACTGACCGCTAATCCAATGCAGGTGGTCATAAAGCTAAGTTGCTCTTTTCATTTTCATCTATTCCAAGAATTGGATTTTTTTCCCCCACTCACAGTACGTTCGTTTGCTCACTGTTATAGTGAGCAAATGTATGGGAATACGCATAAATTAAAATCATTATGGCTTTTTGCTCGTTTCAGCCATGATTTTGTAATTTCTGTGCTCTTTATAACCAAGTTCGACTGTATTTGCCTTTCAAGTACTTCAAATGTAAGCAAACAGTATTGAAAGTTATTCCAGGTTTTTCTGTGTGCAAAAAAACAAATCAACCTGTGAACATACACATTTACCAATAGTTATACAATATGGATATGAGAAACTAGCTCCAGTGCCATTAAAATTATAATCTGAATTTGATCTCTTTTCTATATAGCCACCAACCTGAGACATTTATGCCACTGACAGATTGACTCGATACCCATTTTTGTCGAACTACTGTTTGTGCTTGAAACTATGACTCATGCTTATAAATCACTGTTATCACAAACAAAATACTTTCCATGCAAAAAAGGGAGATTCAAGATTGGAAAAAGAAAGAAATCTGAAGGCAAAAGGCTCCGGGACCAAATTTCAAAGACACACTGGCTTGCCATCAGTGTGGCAGCATGTGAATTGTATACATGGACACGGCTGTGGAGCAACAGGACCTTTGGTAAGTATTCTATTTGTTTGTTTGTTTGTTTATGGGCTTTACGGCACAAGGGCAACAAGGCCATAGTGTGCCTAACTAGTATTCTATTTGAAAGGGGGAAAAAAGTTCTGAGGTACAATCATCAATAAAAATTTGTAAAACACAAATTTTTACATATTATAATAAGGATCATGGATACCACTGAGACCAGTTCAGTTAATTATTTATTATCACTTAAAGAAATTTATACCAAAATTAAAATTAGATAAAAAGAAGGCAAAGTATGGAAAATGACCAAACAAATAAAAAAATAAAAAAAATTGAAATTAGATAAAATCAAGACAAATAAATGATATTTTATTAATAAATAAAAGTTTATCTAATTAAAGTGAAACAGCAGCAAACCCATCCTATTCCATGTTGGATATATACTGTGTTTGTGTATTCTCTGCATTTACGTGTGTGCACCTGTAATCTTGAAGACATAGTGGGTTAAGTATTTAACTCACTGTCTTAACAATAAAACTGCAATAAAGCTGATCATGAATAGGTGCCAGCAAAGCCACATTCCAAGCAGACACAATACAATACAACTGGATATTGATCTTTAAACGTCTATTCAGAGATACTTTTCAAGCTTGGACATGTAGCATGTAGTTTACCAAAGCAATAATATACATATATAAGTTGGTACCATGCCCCATTAGCTTATATAATTTTATAAACTGTGTAAAGCCAGTCTGGTTCCAGTCATCAAGCGTGAAGCCAATGGGGCCACTGTGTCAACAATGGTATGTAATTATTTTTATTGGCATTTTAGTGACCTTGTTTTATTTAATTAATTATTTTACTGCCCCAGATTATACACATGATCCATCAATACAGAAATTCATCAGTAGTAAGTTCGAAGACCAATCTAAAGGGAGTTTTGCTACACAATGGAATGTGTTACCCTTTATTCCTAATGCACATTCTGTACATTTAAGAGAAAGGTTATTACACTAATTATTTAATTTTTATTTTTTTCTTTTGAAAAAGGTAAACAATCCTAATGAGTGGAACATCTGTGGTGACTAGGTGCTGACCATGCACCTTGGACAATAGTAAGGTTACTGCATGTAACTCCCATAATAAACTGCGATATTTAAGAAAGTAAACAGCAGTTTATTACTGAGTAAACAATGGAAATGAGACCAACAAAACCTATCACAATAGAATTAAGCTTAAAAGTGGCATGTCTTTAGAGAGAAAGATACAATTTTCTAGAAGACAAAAGAAATTAATCAAACGAAATAAGTAAATATACAATCAGAGAAATGTTAATTGTCAGGTAAAGATATTGTTAACAAACTATACCCAATAGGCAAATTGAGCTGAAGCAGAATATACCTCTCAGGCAATTGAACAAAATAACAATCAGAGAAATGTTAATTGTCAGGTAAAGATATTGTTAACAAACTATACCCAATAGGCAAATTGAGCTGAAGCAGAATATACCTCTCAGGCAATTGAACAAAATAACCCAGTATAAAATTGAGAGAAGAGTCATTCTTAATAAACCCATATTTAGAATTTATTAATGAGTAAACAACAGAAATGGGATCAACTATTGATTACTCTTGTGCACAATGAGATCAACAAAATCCAGCACAATGGGACACCAATGAAAACAAACGTTTCAGAATTATATAAAAGACATGTGTAATTATTAATAAACGCTTCTCATTTTAATGATCATGAACTTAGATTTTGTTTCAAGCAGTTTGTTTTCCTCTTTGTTTGATAAAAACTTGTAATTTGTGCTGAAGTTCTAAATATAGAAAATACTACTGATAAATGATACCGCAGTGCAAGAAATTCATATTCAGAGCTCTTTAAAAAATATTCTTTTAATGAAGAATAAGCATTTGATGAAGCAGTCAAACATCTTTGAAGTTTCAACTTCAAAGTAATTTGAAATGAAATTTAATTTTTTTCACTTTTGAGAACTTCAAACCATAACATGTGAGGGTAAAATCAGAATATGTGATGATGTAACCCATTTCAGCAACTTCATTTCCTGGTAATTTCATGCTCAAATGGACAGAGTCACTTTAACTGATATACCCACTTGAGCACAAGATCATAGCTGACTGTCAATCTCAGGGTTTTTTTTTTTTTTTTTTTTGAATTTTTTAATGGCTGTTACACTAATTTGATAATGACATTTAATTTTACTTTTTGAATGCCTCAATACATTTTAGCAATGTGTAAATTACCAAAACAATTAACCTGTGAAATGAACTGATCCCTGGCAGCATGCCTTGATGGGCATATTGTATGGTACCTTTACATACAATAAAGATTAATTAATTAATTCTAGCAGTATACTGAATGGAAAAATTTAACCAATAACCCAAGAGATCCCTGAATCATGTGAAGAAATAAGTACTGTATTTCTCCAAATCCAAATACCACATGCAATAGAATAAGCTGCTCACTCCATTTTTTTAAGATATGAAAAATAAAAACTTATATAAATTTACTGAATAAAATATATATAACAGGGAAGTTATACATAATGTCTAGTAATACATAGTCTTGTTCTCAAATCAAACAAAACTAGCTAGTATCAAAAAATATATATCTTGCTCTCTGCTTTCGTCCTCATCACCATCTGAGCTCATATTGTTAGGATCATTGTTCTATAACAAGGTTGGCCAACAAGTCGATTGTGATCTACCAGTTGATCGCAGATTTAATTTTGGTCGATCACAACGAATTTTAAATATACAGTCATCCCTCGATTTATGCACCTTGTGCAATGAAATTTTTGAGATGGTAGATCACGGCACATTTTTAAGGAAAAAAGTAGATTGCATCACAAATTAAGTTGGCCACTCCTGTTCTATAAGAAGTTATCCTCAGTACCACTGAAGTTATTAAATATTCAACACTTCATAAAGCTCTTTTCAACCAAAAGTTGGCAAAATGCATATTCACACAATCTTTAAACACAAGTAATGCTACTCAATCTCTGGATGCTTGAACTTATGTGCTACAGTAGATATCTATTAAATAGTTTCTTTCAGCATGGCCTTAAGTGGCTGTGTTCACAGCATCAATATCAGCCATCCATATTGATTCATGTGCTTGAGCAGCATTACTAATTTAGGAAAGAATGTATGAATTCCGATGCCTCAAACTGATAACATCCTTTGAAAAACACTTCCTTCTCTTCGAAGGCATCCAAGTTGCTAGGAGGCACCTGTTTTACTTCTAATAGACAAATTGTTTTGGGAGGGAGGGGGCTTACCACCTATCTCCAGCTTACTTTCAATTCCTGGATTCCAACACCCTTCAGCCATTGCTATAACTTGGCACATTTAAGTTGGCACTGCTCAAGATTTGCCCATCTCATTTATTCACAAAGCTTTTCTTCTATTTCTGGATATTTTGTTTTCGATCCACGAAAAACCTTTTTACCACTGCTCTGCACCATGAGCAAATCCCCCCCCCTCCCCATTTTTTAAAAATTAAATTCATGAATAAGCTATGCACCCAATTTTTAGAGGAAAAAAAAATAATTACATGGAGTATTTCAAGGAAATAGTAATTTTTGTCACTAAATATCATTCCCTTAGACCGCTGGACCAAGATATCATCCCCTTGGACTATTGGTCAGCATTTGCCATGGCAGGCTTTTCTCAATTATGGGCTTTATGATTCCACAGCAATACATGGTAAAGGCAGCTTACACATATCACCCTGTGGAACATGTTCCACTAGTCACACACCATGTTCATCAGTAGTGGAAAACACTATTCAGATTTTCATCTAATGGCACAAAGAGAAACTTAAAATAAGGGTTTTAACTTTTATCCCACTATACACGGTATTTCCTAGGGCTGTTAGTCAAATTTTTCCATGTAGTATGTGAGCTTCAATTCCAACTGGAGCTGTTGTGCATGTGAAAGTTGACTATGCTTGCTAATGGGTGATATAACCAGTTGTTATGGGAACAAATTCTGACCACAGCTCAAGAGCATTTAAGGACAAATATTTCGGGTTATATTTTTCTTTATGCATTAATTTTTATTACTGTGTTGGTCAAAATTTACAATGTAGGTGACAAGGAAACGAAGGCAGTTCTCTCTAGGTCAGTGAGCAAATTTTCATTCTTTGACAACTGGATGTGCAAACATCAGCTGCATTTATCATCTCCAGAAACAACCAATGGCCAAGGAGGATAGCTTGCATTAAGGAATTAAATGAGCAGATGTTGACGTTTTATGGAAATTTCGGCGAAGGTAAAGAAAGCCAACACGAGAACGATGAGAAACGTCGGATAACATACGCGTAAAATTAGTTTCCCGATACGGCACTCTAGCGCTGCTCGCTCGGTAAACAGATAAGTGTTATTGGTCTGGAGCAAAGTCGAGAACGATATACTCATTGACAGGTAGGCTTGGAAAACGATGTGCTGATTGGTGTGCAAACACAACACACTATAACACTGGTTTAGTATCACTCAGAAGCACTAATGGTAACTTGCCCTAATCGCACATGCCGTAATGAACGCTTTCCATAATGGTTAAAAAAGGCCAGGTTACCTCCACTTGAATCCCATGGGAGCTATAACCCCTCCTGAAATGGAGGGGGTAACCTAACCTTTTTTTTTAGAATCAGTCATATTTAGAAATACATTCATTAAAAAAAAATTTTTTTTATGTATTTTCTTGTTCAATAATATGCCCTAATGGTGATAAAAGGCCAGGTTACTTCCACTTGAATCCCATGGGAGCTTGAACCCCTCCCAAAATGGAGGAGGTAACCTAACCTTTTTTCTTTAGAATCATGGGCGGACTAGTGCATAAATTGTTTATTAACAAAATATTAATTTTTTATTACTATACTTTTATTTTTAAAGATACTCATGTGGATACACACGTATCATAATGTCAATCAACACCTCAATGGCTATTCACTATATATACATAAAAAGAATCTTTCCTAACCTAACCTATTATTTCCTAACCTAAGTCACTAGTCACACACAATGTTTAAGGTTAGGTCACGAAATATAAGGAAACCTTTTATATTATTTCCTAACCTACCATTTAAGGTAAGATTACGAAATATAATGAAAAATAAAGAAACCTTTTCCTTTTTTCCTAACCAAACCTAAATCAACAATATAGTAAAAACAACTTGAACTCAAAAATCGGCTTTTAATAATGAGAAAAAAATAATGAACAGAACAAAACTTTTATTAATTTAGTTTTCATCAAAAAATCAACCTACATTTTGTTTTCCTTACAAATTTCTTCCATCTTTAAAGATTCATCGCTACTATTACCTGTTTACCGTTCATCACAAAACTATTATGCACCGTTCTTTAATCATAAATACACATTATAATGCTAAACACAATTATAATGAGTACACAGTAGCTTGTCATCTGTCGTGCTCGCCACCAATCATTTCATCGTTTGCCACGCCTACCTGTCAATCAATATATCCTTCTCAATTTTTGCTCCAGACCGATAACACCTACTGTCTGCTTACCAAGAGAGCAGCGCTAGAGTCCGGTGTCAGGAAACTAATTTTCCGCATAAGTTATCCGACGTTTCTCATCGTTCTCGTGTTGGCTTTCTTTACCTTAGCTGAAATTTCAAATAAATGCATCAAACATGTTAATGAACAACTTTCTAGGTGACCAGAAGCATTTGGCTGAGAAATCAAAACCAATACTGCAAACGTAAGAGGTTAATTATGAAGAAAGTGAAGAATTTCAGAACATATATAAAACAGTCAGAAGAAAGTTCAACAATGGGTACTTCTGTATTAATTTGTGGGCGACTTGAATATTAAGAAATGTTATTGTAGAGTAAAATATTAAGGTCAGTGGAGAAATTGAAAGCATAGGATTTTTTTTTTTAAACATATATAACTAAGGAAGAAAATTATTAAGCTCAGTAGGTTTTTAAATTTCTGTGTCTTTTCCTTACGTGTATAACTTAATTTTCAATTTATTTATTTATTTTTTTTTTATATGCCCATCAAATTTGATCCATCAATAACTACTGATTCATATGTAGAACAGAAATATTATTTCATTCATGAATAAAATTTGTATTAAGAAAGGTAACATGCTCAGGTTATATATTGTTTTATAGATATGAAGTGATTCTTTTCTATGATAGGGAGAAAAATAGTGGAAAATCTGAGAAAACTATGATAAATAATTTTTTTTTAAAAATTAAACAGGTTCAATATACTAACACAGCTTGCACAACTAACAACAGGCTCAAAACTTATCATATATGCTATAGTTTTTTGAAAGTGGAATGAAAATTTGAATTAATAGACAGCTTATAAAACTTCAGCATTCAGGAAAAGTTATGAGCTCTGCATATTTTTAGCTAAAACAGATTCAAATTAAAATTTGTTCATTAAGATCCAATGAAAAGTGCAAGAAAGTGAAATAAATTCATACAGGTTTGAGATGTTGCAGTATAAAATATATGTCAAGCAAACCTTTAGAGTAAGCTACTTTTGTTGATGGCCCTTCTTGCGTAGTGTGCACATGGCCTCGTGGACATAGGTGATTTCAGTCCGTTCTCATAATGCAGTAATAGGTACAAAATATACAAGGTAAGGGGAACAGGGAGTCACTTCAGCAGTACTGAAAACAAACAGTAGGGTCTATTTTCCACATCACAAAAAAAAAGGTACAAATTAACCTTAACGTTAAAAGTAGTTTTTGAAGAAAAATATGATTTTTCATTGTGCTATGGAATCCAGAAAAATACAGTGGTTAAGACTATGAAAGTCATATACCATGAAGGATTATTTTTTTTTTAAAACAGAAATGACTAAGTTAAAGTATGAATTTTAATCATGATACTTGAATCATCTAATTTATTTGGAGTGAAACCAGGAAAACTATACCTGAATGCTGAAATATTCAGTTATAGTAAGACAGTAAATTAATTGGCATATGGAATTTGAGAACTAACTTGGCAATTTTTGTACAATGCTTTACAGTTACTACGTTTATTAATTACTTATGAAAGAGTTAAACAGGTCTGCTAAGTCTTTCCACATCACAAAAATTGCAATTTGTTTCATTTGTGTAATTCTGTAAAGACTGACAGACCTCAAACTTTCTTGGTATCTCTGGATTCACTGCACCAAACCAGATATGTTTTTGGTATTCACAAAATATATTACTAAATTAATTTAATGACTCCTCCGATATTTAGGCTTAAAACTCATTTATCACACTAAATAAATCAGATGATCTGTATGTAGGTGCCACAATCAAAATCTATGCCCTTTCACTTAGTCATTTCTATTGAAAGGAATCCAGAAATTTGAAAAAAGTAATCCGAGTTACCATATGTTTCAGGTTATAATACTCCAAAATTATTCAATACTCGTTTTCCAAACTGCATGGCTATAAGATTAAGTCCACAATCCTAAATAGTGGAAAAGGTGAGGGAGAAAAATCAATAATTCAACAAACAACCTAAAATTAAAGTAATACTGTGCAGAGCCATAAAAAAAAAAAAAATTCATGTTATGGCTATGCACAGTATTTGCTATATAAAAAAAATGTGTAAAAAGTAATTAAGAGTTCACATCTGGTGGAAATATGTATTGTTTCAATGTTAACAATACAGCAGGCTAACAATGCTTGCTTAACTATCAAATTAATTTATTTCCTGAAATATATCCAATATCCTATTCAAGACAATGCAAAAGCATAAATTATCTAAATCATCAAGGTCTTTCATTTTCATCTGCTGTTACTTCTGTTCAATTTTATAAATTTCTCACAGTGAAGACTGCATTAAGTTGCAGGTTACATGGAGTAAACATTAAATATATATATATGTGCTGATGTTTTTTGAGCCTCTAATTTGAAAAAATCTTTTTCTCTGAATCCACTCAGGCTCTATCTTCCAAGAACATTTCAAAATTTGTATGCACCAATAAAATATTTTTAGTTTTAACTGGCAATTCAATAAAATTCAATTAAAACTTGTGTTTTCATTTCTTCCAGACTCCATTACTTTGATTTATTGGCAATCTGTGACATAAGAAACTTATGTAAAGCATTCAGCAAACCTTGCTTATATGTATCTGTTTATTACTGTAAACAATGTTCTATGGGCAGAACACATTTGGCATCTTTGTTTATCCTGTCATCATCAACCTCCCACAAGTATTTACATGAAACTAGATCCATGGCCTTCACATTGCAAGCACAACCTCTACTACTGAATAATCATTCAAAGACACTTATTTTCTTATTCATTTGTTTAATCTATTATAATTAACATATAGGACTCTCCATGTGTGTGTGTGTGCACATGCGAGCAACAGCGTAGAGGTCTCTAAAGATGAACGATGAAAAATAACTATTTGCAGTTTCTGCAGAGACAAATATTTTTATTTTATTTCTAAAATGCTTATAGTACTTTATAAACATTATAGTAAATGTTTATAAAATGTTTATTTTATTTCTAAAATGTTTATAGTTTATAGTTGACCAGTATAAAAAAAATTAATGGAAAATATTGAGGAGCAGCAAAATTATAAGAATTATGGGAGTTAGATTTTTTTTTTTTTTTTTATATATATATAGTGGTAATAGTACATGGATTACAAAAAAAAAAAAAAAAAATCAAAGGATAGCTGTCCTGTGTTATGTTTTTTCTCAGATGGAGGGGTTATTAATAATAATAATAATAATAATATAAAAATTAACTTTTGGATTCAGAGTCCACATAATATGAAGACTTGAAAAAAAAAAAAATCTTCATATGCAGCTGCACTATATGAGCATTTCAAATATGTGTAGAAAACTATTGCACTTATATTATAAAAGTGAGGGTTTTTTTTTTTTTTTTTTTTTTTTACAGAACTGCTATGAATGTTTTCTTTTGATATATATATGTTACTGTATTTCTGATGTTTTGCATGTTACTGCTTTTAAAAGTTGAGAAACAGAAACCTAATCCATGGCAACCAGTCATATCTCAAAACTTAAAGAGCATCAAGGGTTATCTAGTGGGTACCCCTGATGTACTGGCTATAGCTGAAAAATAAAAATTTAATCAAAATTATGCTAGCACAAAATTTAGTATTCCTCCAATGTACTTCTGACTTTCTTTCTAGACATTAATTATTTTTTTAATTAGAAAATGATAGTTAAGCCATAAAAAAATTCTTTATGGTTCCATCCATGTTCATGTACAAAATGCAGCACTGCAAACTTGCTATGTGTTAATTTTTTGTACAGGTATGTTTCAGCTTCAATTTTACTCACTTTGCACTGCCACACACTGGAAGTGGGGTAATCATGGAAATTACTTTTTAGATAAACAAGGCTGCTGTTATTAAAGATATTTGTTTGTAATGTCCAATGCCAGAATTAAGAATAAAAAATTGGTGTAGTAAACCACAGGTCTACTTTTGAAATTTTTTTTTGGTGGACCACTGTGGCTTAAGCAGTAAATTTTATTGGTCCCATGATAAACTTCTCTTATAAATATCCTCTATTAAGCACACATCTCTCTCCAACAAACAGCAAGCAGTACAATAAGTTCTCTGAATGCTAAGCATTAAGATTTTTTTTTTAAATAAGGTTCACATGTTTTTTAAAACATTACTACAGGTAGGACCCGTTTTACGACATGGTTAGGTCCCAGCAAAACAGGGTCATAAAACAAGACCAAATTATAATGTAATTGAATGAGATAAGTTCCAAAATTCCCAAAATTTTTCCAAGTATGCACTAATATTTCTGTTCTTTATAAATAATTAAATATTTTAAACATTTAATGCACATGTTTTATTTATACTTACATATAAAATAATTAATAAAATAAAATTTTACTTTGGTCCTGTGGAGTCATCATTTCAGTACGTATTTACTGAAGTGATGAGTCCACTACCCATTTCATCCACATTAAAAACTAAATCATGGTGGTAGTTGCCTTTGTCTATAAAGCGTTTAAATTCGGAAGGATACTCTTCCATCACTGCAATGTCAGCACTAGCAGCCTCACCACACACTTTCACATTGTGATTTTACAACAGTTTTCAAACTGATGAAACCACCCTTTGCTGGCCGTAAATTTTTCACTGCTACCAGACTCCTCACATAATTCGTCAAATAACGACTTTGACTTGTTGTTGTTTGTTTGGTTTTTAGGAGCATTAGCAACTAAGGCCATATTGCTCCGGGATATGCGGTGGTCATTCCCTGACCTTTCCGCATCCTCTGTATTTGGTGGTGACGGGCTCGAACCCCGAGTCTAATCAAGAAGCGTGTGCTACGCACTGCTGCTCCTTCCCACCTGGCTACGGAGGCACTGACTTTGACTTGTCCAGAATTACCACCTGTGCAACAGGGATGTTATTTTGGTTCAAATCATCAACCCACAACACTAAGAATTTCTCCATTTTTTCCACTGTCTCACTGCATGAATAAGTTGTTCTGGAGGATGACACTTTGTTATCCCTGTGTGTGTTGCGCTTTTTTTGATTTTATCAACATTGTTCATAATCGCTGATACAGTGGAAGGTGCTAAATTCAACGCCTTACACACATCCAACCAATGCTCACCAGATTCCATGTGACGATCACATCCATTTTCTCCTTAATTGTTAGAATTTTATACTCTTTTTGTCCCCCAGGCACAGAAACTGCCCTACGCTTAGAGCTCATGGTTACACAAAAATTATTAATGAGAAATAACACTGTGTAACCTGTTAAAAATTAAGGTAAAATTCACAATGAAACGAACATGGCACACTGAATGTAAACAAAGAACCCCAGGGGTTCACATTTGGTGAGTATGGGCTTGGCACACCCAGGGTCCTGAGCTGGATATCATCATTCTTCTCTTTCTTGGTGATTCTCTTCTACTTTTGACTCTCTCCCTCTCTCTCTCTCTCAGGGTAACTTGGGAATTTTTTTTCCCCCCTCTGGTGCAGCATAAGCCTCAGGCTTACTTGCACCATATGGCTATTAATAATAATAATAACAACAACTCTTGGCATATCTATCATTCCACCCACAATGCACCACGTAAAACAAAAGAAACGCCTAGTGCATGTTTGGACTTGCAGGTGTTGTTGCAATTTGTTACTGAGTTGTGATTTTTTTGTTATTTTCAATTTTTTCAGGTAATATTTTGAAACAGTCGTTAATGTGAAAAGTCATAAAATGAACCATCTTAAAACAGGACCTCCCTGTATTTGATGTTAGTCAACTGAACAAGGTAAAGTTTTAAAGGCAAATGTAATGTTACTGCAGTTTTAAAAAATAATACTTTTAACAGAAACATTAACCAGCAATACTGCATACTAAAAAATAAAGTTTCTTTTCAAATAAATCAATTTTTCATAGCAAACACCTGCTTCCAAATGAGGCATTACTCACAAATGTTTATAAGGAAAGTACTCTTCATTTATATTACACTAAGTAGTACAATGAATTTAAAAAAGCAGGAAATGTGCTGAAGATGATCTGAAGTATATAGGAAAATCTGATGCTTCTAATACTGAAACAATTACTGATGTAGAAAAGTTAATCACAAGTGACAGACATAGCAAGGTCTCAAAAGAATACAACAGAAGTACATGTGCACATCTACAGAATTAAATTAGCATAGGCATATAATGCAAGAAAGCAAGCTTATGCAGCATCAGCCAAAAAAAAAAAAAAAAACCCTTCCACTTCACCCCTCTGTTTGTTCGAAATACCTGTCCAGCTGAACCTTAAATTTATTTAGGCTATCAACTTCCACAACAAGGGATGGAAGTCTGTTCCACCAACCAACTACCCGCTGGCTAAAGGCAAATTTCTGCACATCTATCCTACAACAGTCTTTCCTCAATTTGAATTTATGCCCTCTCAGGTGATTATTCTGAGCAAGAGGCAGAATCCCATCCGCACTAAGCATGCTCAAACCATTCAAGGCTTTATACACCTCTATCAGATCACATCGCCAGTGCCTAGTCTCCAGACACTGTAATTTGCAAAACTTAAGCCTTTCTTCATAAGAGAAACCCTTTGTCCCCTTCACTAACCTTGTTGCCCTTCGCTGTACTCGTTCCAGCAGCTCTACATCCTTCTTGAAATGAGGCCTCCAGACCTGTATACAGTACTGTAGGTGTGGCCTGACCATTGTCTTATACAAGGGAATAATCACCTCCTCTTTTTTTTTTTTTATCCCTGCTAGAAAAATTCCTGTATATCATTGATAAGACACCGTGAGCTACTCTTGCAGCCCATCTGCACTGCTCAGAGAACTTCATATCTGCCTGCACAATTACCCCCAGGTCCTTTTCATTCTCTACCACTGTCAGTGTAGTACCACAGAGTTGATACGTTGCTCTGGGGTTGCTGTTTCCCATATGTAGTACATTACATTTGTCAATGTTAAACTTCATTTGCCACCACTCAACCCATCTGGTCAACCTTTCCAGATCCTGTTGCAGCAAGATAGCATCAGTAGTGTCCTTAACAACCCTGCAAACCTTTGTATCGTCTGCAAACTTGGACATTAAGCTTGATATACCATCATCAATATTATTTATAAATACAGAAAACAATAATGGACCCAACATTGAACTCTGAGGGACTCCACTAATAACATTAGTCCACGATGAGCAGTGTCAATTGATTACCACTCTCTGTCTTCTCCCCCTCAACCACCACTTTATCCATAGCAGCAATTTGCCTCCAATGCCACACTGCTCCAATTTGTGCAGCAGTCTTCCATGTGCAACAGTATCAAAAGCCTTTCTAACATCCAAATATATGATATAAAAGTTATTCCCTGCATCCAGTTCCTTTGTGACCACATGATAGTATCCAATCAAATTGGTCACACAAGACTTCCCCTTAACAAAACCATGCTGTGTCCGAGCTATAACCGAAGTCTTGTCTAGATGATCCTGCAGTGCTTCTTTAATCAGTGCCTCCATTAATTTCTCTGGAACAGAAGTTAAACTAACAGGTCTATAATTACTTGTGTTGCCCTTTGATCCTTCTTCGTTATTTGGTTTTTTTTTTTTTTTTTTTTTTAGGAGCATTAGCAACTAAGGCCATATTGCTCCGGGATATGCGGTGGTCATTCCCTGACCTTTCCGCATCCTCCGTATTTGGTGGTGACAGGCTCGAACCCCGGTCTAATCAAGAAGCATGTGCTATGCACTGCTGCTCCTTCCCACCTGGCTACGGAGGCGCCTTTGATCCTTCTTTGTGAATTGGGGTTACGTATGCACATCTCCAGTCTAGGGGTACCTCCCCTGAGTCCAAGGAAGCTCTCATAATTATGGCTAAGGGCTTGCTTACTTCCTTTGCTGCTTCCTTTAATATAACTGGATAGATCCCATCCACCCTGGGTGCCTTTTTATGTTTATCTTCAACAATTTCCCCTCCACTACTTTCCTCTCAGTTATTACAAAATCATCTAGCTCACTGCCAGTTTAATTGACCTCTGGCATTCCCCTCCCTGAATAACTCCTCATGTGTGAATATAGATGCAAAATACTAATTTAGTTTGTTAGCTACCTGAGCAGGATCATCAACAGTTGAACTATCAATATCAAGTGGACCAATCTGATTCATCCCTTTCCTTCTAGAGTTTAAATAGATAAAGAACTCTTTGCTGTTTTCCTTTGCATCCTTTGCCAAAGATTTCTCATAATCTGCCTTTGCCTGCCTAATCTCCTTTGTGACTTGGTTACAGACCAGCTTATATCTATCATAAGATTCCATGTCACCCATTAATTTATGTATCGCATGCATATTTCTTCTCTGCCATATGTCTCATTAGTTCATCTGACATCCATTTAGGCTTAAACCTTGAACAATATTTCTTAGTTGATATGTAAAGCCTAGTAGCTTCCAAGATTAATTCTTTGAATGCTTCCCATTTTGAATTTGCTGTTGGTAACATCATCAGTTGGTTCCGCCATATAGAATTTAAATACTGTCTCAGACCACCATAGTCACCTTTACGAAAGCAAAACCCTTCCCTTTTCCCCTGATGGTAGTGACCTCTTTGAGTAAATCCCACTTCAGCACAATGTGATCCCTGCCACCTAGTGGTTCCTTTATCTGCAGATTTTTAATGCATGAAGAATCACTACTGATAATCAGATCAAGAGTATTACTCCCTCTAATTGCCTTCTGAACGTGCTGATGTAGAAAACACTCATTCAATAAATCCACAAAAGCCTTGCTAGTGTGTGTGAATGACCAACCCAAAAATTCCAGTTAATATCTGGGAAATTAAAATCCCCCATTATAAGACTCTCTGATTTACTGGCCCACTCTATTTCACTGTACAAGTGTTTATTATACTCATCAGAGTCATTAGGCTTATAACACACTCCTACTTTCAGTTTTGATCTCCCAGTGCTTTGTCACACCAAACTGACTCGACACTGCACTTCCTTGGATTTTATGAGTTTCTTAACTAATAGCATAACCCCTCCTCCCTTCCTATCCTGTCTAACCTTCCAGTACACATTATACTCCTCAAATTCCAGTTCTGCATTCCCTATATCTGTGACACGATGTCTCTGATATCCCAAAAATATCTGCCTTTGATGTTTAGACCAACACCTCAAATTCGTCAAATTTATTTACCAAAATCCTAGCATTGGTGTATACACAAGTAAACATACACCTGTTCCTATTCTTAGCTACCCTAACACAACCTATGTGTTTACTTGTACTGCAATGAATCCCAGCAGTCTCTGAAATACCCTGTATCTTGTTTTCCAGGCTGCTGCTCATTCCAATAGAAGCAGTGCAAGTATCACTTTCACCTCTGCCAGTGGCTACTGTTAATCTATTAGTCCGAGTATCCCCCCCCCCCAAGCTAGCAGTTTTCTGACCCACTTAACACTGCCTTGATAGCATCAGCAAATATTATAATGTCAACAAGTATCTTCTTCCATCTTCTCAACCTCCAACCCATGCACGGTACTAAGTACTATAGTTTCTAACACCTTTTGTGCTTGGAGTTCTCAAAAAAAAAAAACGACATTTACTTTATACACCATTTAGCTTTTTTCTAGGATAAAAGATGAAAAATCGTTGAAACTGATACCCTTTATAGTGTTATCTTTATTCCAACACTATATTAGACAAAAAATATTATCAAAAAAAAAATAATAAATAAATATTTCTTGGCTATCTCATTTCAAATGTTCCATGCCACAGTGAGTAAAATCAAAGCTCAACAGTAAAGTAACACAGAAGTGGGAGCAAAGTGCACTTATATCAAAGTTAATACAACCCTGGAGGTATACTAAAATTCATACTTACATAATTATAACAGAAATTTAAAATTAAACATTTCTTCTTTCTTCTTTTGGTGTAGCTCTCTAGTAGGCACCCTGGTGCCTGTTAGAGGGTTAACTCATTATCTTCTTGTGTGATGTGAACAATTATGTGAACAATTTGATGCATCACTAACTAAGCTTGACATCGTTTTTCATATTAAACTTTTTCATTCTGAAAATATCTTTTTTTTTTTAACATATCTGTTTTCAAATTACTGTAAGTAAAACTCTCAAGTGCTACTCCTCTGAGAACTTTCCTATTTCTCTGTTATTTTATCACTCAGTATAGAACAAAAGCATCTCTTCTTTTGTTAATAACTTTCAATTTTGCAGTTTGAATCCACTCTCTATATGACTATATTTTCTCTGATGTAAGTGATGAGTTAATTTTTCTTTTTTCATTTTTATTTATTTATTTGACACAGTAATCAAGATGGCTTTAAGGCTGTTTCGGTATACCTCACTTAACAACAGAATTAGGTTCCCTGAAAATGGAGTCATTTCGCTGAAATGTTAAACAAATTGCCATCTTCTATTTTGTTATGATGATAGATGCATTCCTTAGCAAAAATAAAAAATTTTAAATATAACAGTTGTTTAGAGTGTAATACAATAATAGTGATTGCATAAACTTGTAATAACACTAACCTAGTTATATACCAACACAACAATAAATAGGCTTATGGATTGTTGGTTTATTTGATAAACTACCCCCACTAAACCCCATCACAGAATCACGGAAAGAAAATTGTAGAATTAAAAAAGTGAGGGGGGGGGGTTCTTGTTATTTTTTTTAACCTTAGTTGGTCACAGACAATAAGATTTTTCGATTAAGTACAGATCATTGAAGATGTTTAAAAATTTATTGGGGGGGTATGACATCTGCATTATGTTCTTCTCAACCATTGACAGCATTTACAAATATGTTGCTTTTGTCCTCGTTAACTTTACTACTTGTTTGCATGTCTACATTTTTCTTTACAAAAAATGACCATCACAACTGATAACCAGGCAACAGTTTCTAACATGTTAGTGATATTTAGTACTATTAATTCTTGCTGATGCAGCATTAGCATTTCTTCAACTGTCTTGCATTCTTTGCTTTAAATTCAAGGAATTCTTTGGTAGATAAATTATTGCCATATGATTTGAGTAAATCACAACACATCAGAATCCTCACCATTAGCAGATATCATTATTCTTCTCTTTCTAGGTGATTCCTTTCTTCTGTTCTCTCTCTCTCTCTCTCTCTCAGGTTGTTGTTGTTATTTGGTTTTTAGGAGAATTAGCAACTAAGGCCATATTGCTCTGGGGATATGCGGGGTGGTCATTCTTTGACCTTTCCGCATCCTCCATATTTGGTGGTCACGGGCTCGAACCGCCGGTCTAATCAAGAAGCGTGTGCTACGCACTGCTGCTCCTGCCCACCTGGCTACGGAGGCACCTCTAACTTTCTCTCTCTCAGGGTAACTCGGAAATTTTTTTTTGCTAGTGCAGCATAAGCCTCAGGCTTCCTTGCACCATATGGCTAATAATAATAATTATCCAAGCTAGACTCTTTTGCAATCTCCACGATGTTTAAACTTTGTATAAACTCCCTCAAGTGATTTGAATACAACCGGACCAAAAATTATCATCATGTGTGATGATAATTTTTGGTGATGTCTTTTCTTAACATTTCTTAAAAAATGATTTCTTAACATTTGATGATGTCTTAACTTTCATGCTGCTGCTTCCTTTCAGGAACATTTGGGTTGCATTTTAAATGGACTAATAAAGCAAAATAAATAAATGAAAAAAGTAAACACAGAACAAGTAAAAATAGCATATACAATACCTTCTACTTACTAAGTAAAGCTTTGCTTTTGTGGGGAATGTCACAATGATGATTTATTGTTACTCAACTTGGGCTGCTGTTATCAGGTGGTGTGCTTTTTTCTCAAACTTATTTTTAGGGTGTCATTACAGGGAGGCGAGAAATTTCTCAGGCTGAATATTGGTGTAATTTTTGAGTGTTGTTACAATGACATGTTGTTAAATGGCTTACACCCATTCTTCAGTATATTAAATATCATTCATTTAAAAACATTTTCCATCCATCTTACAGAACCATGAGATGATTCTAGAAATAAAGTCACAATCCATATGTTAACATATAAGCAACTTTATCTTTATACATGGAATTTCCTTAATACAGTACTTTCAGGAAATAGTAATGAAGACAATTTGGGTTATGGCATGAAGCATCATATAAAACCCACAAATGTTCTATGTGTAACATTTGATCAATTATTAGATTTTCAAAAATGCACTGTGGCTTTTGTGTTTAAAAGAAACCCATGAGAAATTTATGAATTTTACTTGGATTATTTTACTTTGTAAAAATGGCATCACCATTTTGCTTTGTATTACTTCTACAAGAAACTATACCTAATAGTTGCTTAGCTTCACTACTGCAACTTATTTTGTGAAAAGCATTACTGACTGGCTCTTTTCCTATGTCAGAAGATGATCTCTCTCTCTCTCTCTCTCTTTTCAAAAAAAGCATAATGCATAAAGTGCATTATATAAGCCTTACTAATCACTTTTTGAAGCTGCATACACTGTAGAAACTTGTATCCATCCATCAAGAAAAATATACCCTTCACATTTACAATATATGTGTGTGCACATGAGTGTGCTACAAGTGTTTCTTTAACCTTTTACCTGAAATAAGAAATGAGCTTCATCTTATGCAGCAAAGTAGAGTACTTTATTCATACTTTTTTTTTTAATCTGCAGTCATGCATTTCAGGTTTCATTAAATTAAGTTCTAATAAATAGCAAATATAAATTTTTATTTTTATTCATTAGCATTAGCAGAGCCATATAATACAAGGAAGCAAGCTTATACAGCAACAGCCAAAAAAATTAAAAATTTAAAGAAGACAAAAAAAAAAATCCCATTTCACTCCAAATATTTAACTAGTTATGTCATGAATTTATTAAGCTGTCAACTTCCACGATAGATGGAAGTTTGTTCCAGCAATCAACCACACGCTGACTAAAGGCAAATTTCCACGCATCTATACTACACTGCCTTTCCTCAATTTTATTCATGTCCCCTTGGGTTATTAAGCTGGACAAGAGAAAGAATCCCATCAGCACCAAGCTTGCTCAAACCATTCAAGGACTTATACACCTCAATCAGATCACCTCACAGGTGTCTGTCTCCAGACACTGCAATTTGCAGAGCTTAAGCCTTTCTTCGTGAGAGCAACCCTTTGTTCCATTCACCAATCTCATTGCCCTTCTCTGTACTTGTTCCAGCAGCTCTACATCCTTCCTAAAATGAGGCCTCCAGACCTGTATACAGTACTCAAAGTGTGGTCTGACCATTGCCTTATACAAGGGGATAATCACCTCCTTATCTATTCTAGAAAAATTCCTGTATATCATTGACAAGACACCATGAGCTACTCTTGCAGACTGTCTGTACTCTCAGAAAACTTGATATCTGACTATACAATTGATACATTACTGTATCAATGCAGTACTTTACATTTATCAATGTTAAAGTCCGTTGCCACCGCTCAGCCCATCTGCTCAACTTTTCTAGATCCTGTTGCAGTAGCGTACTATCAGTGTCATTAACAACCCTGCGAACTTTTGTATCGTCTGAAAACTTGTACATCAATCCTGATATACCTCAATTGTATATTGTGCATATATTACTGGCTTTTACTAATTATCAAAAAATTAGTATTATATTGGCAAAATGATGCAAACTTATATAGTGAAAGAAAGAGAATGAAAGCAGAAAAAAAGAAAACTGTCTATAGACAAATTAACAAATCTATTCTGCAACCACCCTTTTTCAATGTAAATTTATGCCCTCATGTGTTTGTATCCTTGAAAGCAGAAAGATGCCATTAAGAGTTCATTCAGCCCTTTTAAAGCCACTGAAATTCACAGGAACCCAGTCTCTCTCTCTCTCTCTCTCTCTCTCTCTCTCTCTCTCTCTCTCTCTCTCTCTCTCTCTCTCTCTCTCTCTTTGTAAGAATATCGTTTAATACTCCCCAACTAATTTTGTTCTCTGAATACTTTCCAACAGATCAACATCCTTCCTAAAATGAGGTTTCTGGACTTGTATGCAATTATTCCAGATATAGCCTAACCACTGCTTTATAAAATGGGATAATCCCTCTTTATCCCTGCTAACAAAGTTCCTGTACATCATGAACCCTATGAGTTGTTCTAGCAGCCTGTCTGCACTGTTCACAGAACTTTATATGAGACTGTACAATTGCTCATGTCTTTTTCATTATCAAATATCTTGAGTTTGGTACTACCCAAATGGTGTGATTCTGAAACTACTGCTACTCAAATGCAGTACCACACATTTATCAATATTAAACTTTAATTCCTATTTTTCAGTCCACCTGCCTTCAAGCAACACACCCATTAATGCTATCAATCCTGACTACCTTTGCATCATCAGCAGACTCAACTGATATTAAACTTGAAATACATTAATATCATTAATAATTATTGAAAACAATCATGTGCCCAACACCAACACCTATAAACTCTCCACTCATAATATTAATCCATAAATGGCAGTAAGTAAGCAGCAGCCATTATCAATCCACTGCTGGATGGAAGCCTCCTCAACAATTTGTTGAGGGAAATAGACCATAATCTGCCATGCTGGTCCAGCGTGGGTTGGTAGATAGACCGTATTTAGCAGTCAGAGGCCTGAACCCCGGTCTACTCAAAGAGCATGTGCTATTGCACTCGCGCTCCTGACCACTCAGCTATGGAGGCCGTTTAAAAGGCAGTGGGCATTTATAACTCGTTCATACCACTTAACCATCCCTTTATCCACAGAAGTGACTTACCCCTAATGCCAATGTTTCAATTTCCCATATACAACAAGCATTCACATTGAATAGTACTAATAGTTTATTTAAATTAAGTATAAGGTCAAAATTATCTTGGCAAACAGTTCCTTGATGATGAACTCAAGAGTGGGTTGGCAAAATATATCCCCTTAACCAATTCATATTGTGATTGCATTATAGCTTCATTTCTATCAAAATTATCTTATAATACTTCTCTAATTACTGATTCCATTCTTTTTCCTGGCACAGAAATCAAATTTATAGGTCTAATTCACCCTTTAAATCACTCTGGTGAATAGGAGAAGCTTTTGCACATTAACATGTACAGACTTCATTAACATTTTCAACTGAATCCAAGGATAAACTTAATTACCTTTACTGCTGATTCTATTAACATAACTGGATAGATTCAATCAGTCCCAGGTGACCTTTCTGCTGCTAGCTGCAAACATTTCCCTTTCAACTTCCCCTCAGTTAACATAAAATCATTAAACTTTCAATCAGCATTATAATTGTCTCTGAAACCTTAATGTGTTATTGGTTATGAAACTATATATTCATTCAGTTTCTCAGAAATCTTCATGGGATCATTAATAATTATGCATCATTCGGGCCAATGTAGTTTACCCCATTCATTCTAATGTGAACGTTAAAAAGAATTCTTTTCTACTTTTCTTCACATTCTTGACAAGACTTCTCATAATTTGTCTTAGTAAGCCTCAGTAACTTGATTATAGACGAATTTATATTTATTGTAAGATTCCATGTCACTTGACAATTAGTCATCCACTGCAATTTTCTTCTCTGCTATTAAACTCATCTGAAAACCATTTGGGTTTAAAAATTGAACAATATGTTCTAGTTTAGTAAATTCTATGATTATTTCCCTTAGCACTTCCATCTGTGATTTGCATTTTAACGACTTCAGTCAGTCCCATTCAAAAGTATTTGAAATATGTCTATGCTAACTATAATCACCTCTCTAAAAACAAAATTCCTTCCCTTTATCATCCTGGACAATAAATATGTCTTTTAATAACTCCCAATATTGATATAATAGGATCACTACCACCTAGTGGTTTCTTTACTTGAATAATCTTAATACATGCATGATGAATCACTGCTGATAATCAGATCAAGAATATTGTTTCCCCTTTTTGCTCTTCTGATGTTGGTATAGAAAGAAGCCATCCAGCAAATCAAGAAATATTTGGCTGAGTGAGCTGCCAACCTATAAGGTCCCAACTAAGATTCGGAAAGTTAAAATCACCCATGAACACTTTAATTTGTTGGCTGACTCTCTATTTTAATTGAAATAGAGTGGGATAGTAGTCATTTTGACTAACATCACTTAGTTATTTTTGACTAAAATTAATCTTAGGCACAATTAAAGTATTTTTGTTTTCTCCCACACCATCTCTTGTGTCACATCAGATTGATTCAACATTACACTGGCAGCTCATGTCAATTGGGTGTACTGTTTCAGACTCTATATGCTTCTTAACCAAAAGCATATTCTGCATCTGATATAGAGTGACATCATGTTTCTGAATTTCTGATAGTCCTATAATGTTCAGCATTTGATAACTTAACCAATACATTAAATTCATCAAATTTATTTACCATGCTCCAAAATTAATATTTAAGCAAGTATACGTGTGACCAGTGGTGTGCTGCCAATTTGTGCTTACTCAAGAAGAATTCCAGCCAAGGGATCACACCCTATTAAAATAGTATGACTGATATTTTTAACAAGGAGCTTGGATAAACCCCAAAAAATTAACAAGGGGCTCATGCAAGCCCCCTCAGCACATCTGTATGTGACCGTGCTCTTAGTGCAAGGCTTGTGTGGAAATCCACATTGCTAGTCCCATGTGGCCTCCCATGCATGCCATGTAATCTCCCTACAGAATGTCTCAATGAAATTTCTGATTACATGTGAGTGGCTGTGTGTAATCAAGCAAGGATATTTGTACAGATGTTCTTCAGTGAATTCAGTTCATTAGCAGGAATAAAGGTTTATATACTAATTCTGAAAAGTACCACACATTTGCATTTCAGTGGCATCAAGGTATCAGGCATCATTTATCAGTTGTTTTTGAGTGGCTGAAAATCCATAACATTACAGAATGATGCAATGAAGTAGGTTTTTAACAATTTCATTCTGGAGACTAATGCTTTAGACTTGAAAATGAATGTATATTTTTTCTTATTTACATAAGGTGTTATTAACTAGTTTCCACAAAAACATATTATTTTAAGCTTTTTTAAGTTTTTCCAAATAATAATGTATAAGGGAAAAAAAAGGTAAACTGCAGCCATTATCAACCCACTGCAGGATGGAAGCCTCCTCAACAATTCATGCTGAGAGAAATGGACCATAATCTGCCACACTGGTCCAGTGCGGATTGGCAGATAGACCATATTTAGCAGTCCGGGGCTTGAACCCCAGTCTACTCAAAGAGCATGTGCTACTGCACTCCCACTCCTGACCACTCAGCTATGGAGCATAAGATATTACTCAAAACTTAAATGGTACAAGAGATAAATGATTATACATTCTGAAACACTCAATCAACTGAATACTTTTTACTCCAACAACTTTTTTTTTATTCAGTACTACTGCAGAGTTCCAAAATTACTTATAATATAAATAAAAGGGGGATTGTTTCAAATGCAAGTTATTGCAATATTTCATGCAGCTTAAATATAACGCTTCTCTGCATTAACTTTTACAGTCAACTATCAAGAGATACTGTGGCCTCTACAGTGACAGGACTTGTGCTCTTTTAGGAACAACTACTAGTAACCACATTGCAAATGTAACATGTTATATTTCCAATTAAAGGTTTTCTTCCAATATACCACATCTGGCTGCTCATTTAAATTCAATATATCTATCCACTGCTCCACACAAGATTGATAATAGGGCTACCTGATGGAACCAATAAATTCCAAAACCAGTCACAGCAGTGCCTCGAGTTTTTAATAGATAATAGATTTGCCTAATGGATGATGTTACCCAATTAAAAACAACACTGGTTACTTTAGGTTGACTATGTGGAGGGGGAAAAGCACAAGTCCCAGCACTGTCACCATCACTAGGGAGACAACAGCATCTCCTAAGAGTTGAATGCAAAAGCTAATGCAGAAAGATCACATTTAAGATCATTTGGTTTTTAGGAGCATTAGCAACTAAGGCCATGTTGCTCTGGGGATATGTGTGGTCATTCCTTGACCTTCAGCATCCTCTGTATTTGGTGGTCACGGGCTCGAACCCCAGTCTAATCAAGAAGCATGTGCTACGCACTGCTGCTCCTGCCCACCTGGCTACAGAGGCGACAGTGCTATCAAAGCCAAAGCACTGGTAACTGTTTATTTTGCAAAGTGTCAGCTTTTGATGTTTGCATTTAATGCATATAACTTTGTCCATTTGGGAATTGCTAAAACAAAGATAGGTCTACACATTTTAATGATACATGTGACTATGGTTTCTTTAAATGTGTCAACAGCATAGAGCTGGACTGCATCAAAATTAGTGGTACAATACTTCACACTAATTTACAATATGCTATCAGATAACAAACATATGAATATCACTGTAATTTTTGGTGGCATCTCTGACAATTCTAGTCAGAGATGCAGCCAAAATTCATGGGAAATTCATGTAATTAAAATGTTAACAAAGGCTAGAAAAATTTCTATAAAAAGTTTAAAAATAACCTCTGAAAACAGTATATATCATGTGGTTAGGCACACCAAGCCAAGATAAAAGTTCATATCAGAAAAGAAAAATCTCCTTCCAAGAAAACATAGCAGGTCTCCTCCAGCTAAGACTTTGTGAGACCGTCAATTTTATGGGTGAGGTTGTTGTTGGGTTTTTAGGAGCATTAGCAACAAAGGCCATATTGCTCCAGGGATATGCGGTGGTCATTCCCTGACCTTTCCGCATCCTCCGTATTTGGTGGGCACGGGCTCGAACCCCGGTCTAATCAAGAAGCGTGTGCTATGCACTGCTGCTCCTGCCCGCCTGGCTACAGAAACACCTATGGGTGAGGTAGGGGATCATTATATCTAGTCTGAAAATTTTTGGGACTGGACCAAATTTTGCAAGGTTTCATATATATGGGATCTAAAAAAAAAAAAAAAAAACTACACTTCCACTTGAGTTAGCCTAACTACAATCCAGAGTGTCTCAAGTTAGTTTACAGATTGTAGTTATTTTTGGTTTGCAGCTGTAAACTAACTACAACCTCAAAACATTTCTGAATGGTCGGAGGTTGCATTTCTACCACACTGTCACAACGGCAAATATCAACAAATTGGCTAGAATGCTATGAACCAGCAATGGCATGAATAAAGAGTACCTTGTTGGATGAGGGAGCTTTCAGATATGTAGTCGTTTAACCCTTGTTTCTCTTCCCCCTCTCCCCCCAATGTTTTGAATTTATCTCTTCCTAGCATATAAGTTATTTTGTGGCTGTTATATCCTAATGTAAAGCCTTGCATTCTTCAATATTAATATTGCAAGATTAAAGCAAAGCAGCAACTTATCTGACCACTGCTACAGGAGAAATGCCTACCCTGGCCATTTAATACCTCCCAATCATCACATTAACTGCAAATTTTTACAATTTGTATACCTTGTTATTCTATTTTCAAAATTTGCAGTTTATGGATGAAAGAATCTTTTGTACCCTTTTATCTATGTCATTTAAAGAAAAAAATAAATAAAATAATGGCACCAGCCCCAGCACTGATCCCTGATGGACTCCACTTCTAACACTGGCTAAATATGAAGAGTAACCATTAATCACAACACTATCTCCTATCCTTCAGCCAGTTCTTCATACAAGTTTAGTTGGCATAATACATTACTATCTGTCATTCATTTGGAGAGGTCTGGCTGGGACTTCTGTTGATGACCAGAGGGATTTATAAAGTCCGCTTCTATCAAGGCTATATTTAGCCAATCTCATGTGGATGAAATATGATTTCCCTGTGAGTCAGTCCAAGTTTTTTAACTTGCAAATTCAAATGTTTTTTAAAGATGCAAATCAGCCAATAAACACACATTTCTATAAATATACTATATGGATAGGGGTGACAAGCTCTGGCGTCTTTAAAATAATCATCTCAATTTTGTCCTGTAATCATTCCTATAGCCATTCTGTAATCCATCTAAGGATCTTACCCATAATCCCAACATGTTCCAGCTTATACAGTAACCTCTTAAGCAGGAATTAGTAAGATGCTTTCCTAAAGTCCAAATAAACACTTAAATTATTTCCTACATCCAATACAAGAGTGACACTGTCAAATAGCTAACCAGGTTATCATCATCACTGTCCATCCACTATATGGTTTCCTACATGATATCAGGTCAGTTGAGTAATATTTTCCATTTCCTCTTATCTTTCCGGTCTTGGTTCCCCTTCACTTCCTTCCAATCATAGTCTGCTTTCTCCACATATCTAATTTGGTCTCTTTATCCTTCTAGGTCTCCCCCTTAGTCTCTTGTTTTCAACTCACTTTTCAAAAATTTCTTTAGGAAGTCTTCCATCATCTATCCTCTTCACATGTCTGAATCATTTCAGTCTTGATTGGGTTATCTTGTTATCGAGCTGTCTCCTTTTAATCTTTGACTATGATCATCTAGTATAGCCCTTAGTCTCTAGCCATAAAGATGCCTTTTAGTCTGAACTATTTTCTCGTATCTTGCGTTATACTTCATAATTGGCTTGTCACTGTTGCAACACCAGGGTACCTGCCCACCTATGAAAGGCCAAAACGCCTAAAAAAGTCTGTGTTATCTGCAACATTTTAGGGGAACATGGTATCACAAAGTTTGAGAACCCCTGTAAATGCAATAAGATGTATTATGCTATCAAGTTTGTTACACTTTGCACTGTACTGGTAGATTACATTTAATTGGATTAAATCTTGCTGAAAACAAGAAAGAAAAAAGAGCCAACTTACATAATTAGTAGCTTAAAAGGTACTAATTACTTTTAAGCTACTTGCCACAATTTAAACCCTGCAATTCTCCTACCATGCACTACACTACTAGTTACATGATACAATTTTCATACCAGATCACTGATACAAAAGCTATATTGTTGTTTTTAAGGGCTGGACTTGAGTCTCCACCATCTTAATTTTTTGAAACTATCCCTTCTGGTTCATCCTATTATAGTTCTGTGAAATTTCATTACCACAGCCTGGATTCTGCTCTTATCCCTTTTGCTCATGGTCCATGTTTCTGATGCATACAGGTTTTGATCAAAAAGTCTCATGAATGATCTTATAATTATGAACACATAGCGACAGCTATAAGATTGTAAGCGGGTCTTATGATGACATCTTCTGAGCATGCACATCCCAAGTTTTAATTCATTATATGCCAATCTAGCAGATAGCTGCTTTGAGTGAGCTGAAATTGATGAAATTTGAACAATGTGAGAACATTAAACTGTATTGTAAACTTGCAAAGTCAGCCATGGAAACACAAGAAATGCTTATTAGAGTTTATAGAAATGATGCTATGGAAAGGGGGGGGAAAAAAGCAGTTTTTTAAGTAGTTCCAAAGGTTTTGAAGGGAAATTTTTTACTTTTAAGATGAAAACAGTCACCCATCAACATCCCATCAAAATTATCAAAACAAAGAAGTCTGCATCATCATTTCATCACATTCATGATTGACCATTTGAGAAATTACTGAGGAGTTGCTTCTTTCATTTCTCACAAGGGAATAGTATTATCAGAATTCATTCCATGAGGTGTCACTGTTAATGTAGCCTACTACCAAGAAGTTGAAAACAGCTGAGAAATGCAAACTATTGGTCCTTGACGCTGTCGCAAGCATTCCTCGAGTATGGGCTGGGCTTGCTGGTGACCCTTGTGTCAAGTAGACTGAATTTCAGCAAAGTCCAGTTGTTCTGCGACAACCAAGTCCTCTGCTTGTACTTTCACAATGATGGGGCTGTTAGTAACCCTAGGTATAATCCCCGTGTGCATGTACTGAAATATAGCAACTAGTATACTGGAAGTGACCATACAGGTGTGAACCAATGTAAGCAGGGATCGAGGTGAGGTGTTCACACCACATGGAGGAAAGCCGCTCTACTGGGCTACCAAGCAATCTAGATAGTAGATGACTCATCAACTGGTGCAATACCACCACTTTTCTTATTGGAGGATTGAAGTGGTGAAGCCAATGTTTAGTCTCCAGAGCAAGCTATGGCAACCCCTCATCTCTTCCATCATGCAGTATGATTGATGTCTTTTGAGGTTATGATGGACATTATGGCAAGATCCAATCTTCCATACATTTCGAGAGCTCAGCTGTAAGATGGTGTGTGCAGGCCAGCTGCTACATAGTCCACTGGACTGAATCTATTGATAATTCTCTAGGAGGTTTCCGGATCAGCTGTGTATAACCTTGCTGCCTTTACTCCTGCGAGACAGTAACTAGAGGGAGTCATATCAGTGTGTATGCAGGGACATTGTCAAGGCCACATTCCGTCAAGGAGCTGAATATATTCTTGTCATGTGTATGCCATATCCAAAAATTTCATTACTTTCTGCAACGTGTCCTCCCCACTTTTTCTTTCTACTGAATGCATCATGAATAGTCAAAACTAATAAAACAAACTTATCTGCAAAAAGATCTAAACTTCCCAAACATTTCCTCATTCATTTCACAAATATATGTGGTCTCATTTACATTACCTGATATCCATTACTTTTTCTGACAAAATTCCAATTATTGGTTGATTCAACTACTGCTCATCTCAGTTATCCTAATTATTTGCTGTAAGATTCCTTTTGCTTCAAAGGTGGTACATATGCATGTGCCCACTCTGATATTCCCTCTCAGGAACTTAGTAATTTGGAATCTCCTCTTTTCAATTTTCTCTGGCTTAAAATCTCTCTACCACAATCTGTTAAATTCATCTGTTGCCTGTATCATCCTCAATTCCAACATCCACTTGGGCTCTTTGACTTCCTTTCTTTGAAACTTGACTTTCTCCAGTCCAATTTTCCCAAGTGAGGTTAACTTTCCTTCTTGATTTTAATATTCACAACTCCAGCTGGCTTCCATTTTCTAGTCACATGAATCCAAATGGTCAAGATTCTGAGCTTTTGCAATTACTAGTGACCACTCACAGATTGTTCATTTAACTACCAGAATACCAGGCAATCCTAATCACACAGCTAACACTCTTGAGCCTTTTCTCAGTAAAGGTCCTACAGGCACCTCATATTATAACTTGATCATGGTCTCTTCTCCAATGAAGTCTTTCTTTTATGGCCATTCTCAACCCGTTTGGCATTACAAGAATGAAATCCTTTATTCCACACACTACCTTAAAATCTCATCCTTTATCTAAACCTTAATTTTCCAATAAATACACTAAGAATATTCAAGATATGAACATTGCATACTGCAACTGGCTTACATCCAAATCTCCGTTTTCTGCCTACACCAAAACCCGCAAAGCAGTTATTAATCAGTCCAAAGTATATTTAGAACACGTTAAGAGTATAAAATTAATTACTTCTTGTCCAAATGGTAGCCAAGCATGACTACCGTTTGGACAAGAAGACTACCAAGCACGACTACTGGTCTCTTGCCAAAACTGGCCACAACTCTTGTCCATCTCTACTCCCACCTCTGTTAAAATCTAATGGTTCTAATACCACCTCAGCTAAAGAAAAGCAGACCTGCTAGCATCCTACTTTTCTTTTAACTTGTGCATTGATTATCTTGGTAAACCACCTCCTACCATTTCCAGCACACTCCATTCAATGCCACCTGTGGTCTTCTGTCAAAAAAGATGTCAGAGAAATTTTGAACAGTCCTGATGCCAAGAGAGTGCCAGGTCCTGATAGTCTGTCAGTGTTGATTCATTGGTGTTATACTGGCTTATGTTATCCATCTACAGAAAAATTCAACGGAAAAGTTTTGATAAAACTCAAGTAGTTCCTCTTGATCACAATGTTAAATTAATACACCAACCGTTTAAATTAACATAGTTTAATATTTACAAAATATTTGCCTGATTTTTGTAAACATTAAACTATGTTAATTTAAATTGTTGGTGTATTAATTTAACATTATGAACATGAACTTTCCCAACCTTAGAAGCCTTTTTGAAGATTTAGTTTCTCTTGACATTGCAAAGGCTTTTGATCATGTTTGGCATAAAGGTCTTTTAATTAAGCTTCCATCTTATGGTTTGCCAACTGTTTTTTGTAACTGGTATCCAGTTTTCTCTCTAACTGCTTACTGCACATGATGGTAGACAGCTGTCTGTCTTATAAACTTCTCTGCTAATGGTGGTGTTCCCCAAGGTTAAGTTCTTTCTCCCACTCTTTTCCTTTTATATACTATAATGACCTTCTTCCACTGACCAGAAATCCTATCCATAGTTTTCCTTCTAGTTTGAGAAACCCTGCCCTGCGCAAAAAGATTCAACTTCTCGAATATCTACCATCAATTCCTTAAATGTCGATCTCTAGTTAATTCTCCATTGGGACAAAGATAACTTAGTTAATTTCAATCCTTCTAAAACTTGGTCCTGTCTTATGTTTTGCAAAAAGGATTCTTCTGCTCCTGTACTTATCTTCAATGACACTGAGATTTCTAGGAAAGATCACATATTTTTTTATTAGGGATTACCCTGGCCTCTAATCTCTCTTGGAATAATCAAATCACAAATATTGTTTCCTCCACATTTCAGAACCAACTTTCCTCCTTCCTCATTTATTCCTTCAAGTTCAGTTTTCTGGAACAAGCTTCCTTCACACATATATTTCCTTAAAATTACAATCTACAGAAATTTAAGTCTAATATCAATATTTATCTTCTTTCATTGTCAGCCTTCAACCCATGCACAGTACTAAGTACTATTGGTACTAATACCTTTTGTGTTTGGGGTTTCATTAAAAAAAAAAAAAAAAAAAAAGGCAAAATGAGTGACTTCATCATAATCATGTCACACATCACTTACTACCTAGCAATTTTTGATTGACAAAAATATTCATGGCATGCTGTACCCACCATATTTGCCTGATCTAGCAATTCAACTTTTAGCTATTCCTAAAATTAAAATAGCAAATGAAAGAAAAACAATTATTTTATTATTGAAGAAATCCAATCAAACATGATGGGCTGTCTAAAAGAATTTACACCAGAAGACTTCAAAAATTTGGACCAGTGGCAGGCACAATGGAACACGTGTGCCACTGCAGCAGGAAATTATATTGAAAGATTAATAATATAAACATTTATCACTGAATAAAATTAATTTTTTGCAATATTCACCAAGATAGGTAAACTCCACACAGAATTTGTTTTCATTTGGGGGGGACACACCCCTCAGACATGCATGCTTATAGACTCCTTTAGCCATCCTTCTTAGAGCAAATCACATATAGCACTTCTTAAAAGATGCTCCCCAAATATTTAAATGATTGTGCAATAATTTAGATATTTTATCCCAAGGCTCATCTCACATTTGGCTTCTATGCAGCTCCCAACCACCACTGGCACCCTTGTCAGTGCTAATTTTCAGGCAAACCTTGTTGTGGAACTCTGTTTGCTGTCTCTACAGGTCTCCTCTGGGGTTAAACCATAAGGTGACATCATTTGCAAAAATAGCAGTTTCTGCAGCTTGGTCATTAATATCTTCAGAATTTTATTCATGACTATAACAAATAACAATGGGTACAGAACAATGCCTTGCCTTAGCCCATTCTTAATTTTAAACCAATTTGCTTTCACAAATATGGTTGTTACACAACTGCTACAAAAGTTGTACATATTTTGAGTGTCATAATTTCTTCTTGCTTAATCCCCATTCTTGAAAGACTTCTCCAAAGGTTCCCCTTTTATCCACCACTCTGTCAAAATCATCTTGAATGTCAAAAAAATACACATATAGGTCTCATCCATAATACAAGTTTTTCTTGTTTTAATTTAGCAGTTTTCTTATTACTTATCCAAATTAATCAAAGCTGCTGCTGCTGCTGGCACTAAGTTCTCAGTGGAACAGGTGAAAAGTGGTGCTCAAAGGATCCACCAGATCAGATCATAATTGCACAAAGGTGTTTTTCTCTGTATGCCACAATTGCAGGCACGGCACCTTACTGAGAGAAAATGCCATTCCAAACATGAAACAAGAATTATCCTCCCACTTGTATACATTTTATGTCAGACAAAAGGCAGGAAGCAATGAAAGGGATTTGAATTCTGCAAAGCATTACAGACAGCCTAACAGCCACAATAAATAATGGTTGATTTTTAACAGGCATTTATGTCAGCGATCAAAAGCATTTGCTGAGGCACATCTAAGGGACTGTTTATTCCACTTCTGTCAGTGTCTAAGAAGATATCATTCCTGCAAATGGATAGCCTGTGCATCCATTCCTGCAAATGGATGCACAGGCTATCCATTTGCAGGAATGATATGGCAATGAAGTATTTTCTCTGGAAATCAAAACACTGAATTATCTTTTAATAATAGTATTCACCATATAATGCAAGGAAGCCAGACTTTTGCTGCACTGGCAAAAAAAAAAAAAAAAAAAACCAACCAAGTAGATAAGAAAACACAAATTATAAGCTTCTCTCCCCAAACAAGTAAATGTCCAGTAGACCAGTGGTTCCCAACCAGTTCATGTACCCCTGGGGATTGGCACTAAAAATTCTGTAATGGCATTACAGAATTTTTAACAGAAGTCATAATTTTTAAAAATTATAACTAATAATAAAAAAGATAGAATAAAGTGAAATAAAATTAAATATAAAGTGAAGAATTGCCAACAAAAGAAACCACATCTCCCACAATTCCTTATAATTAGTTTACTATCTTATAGTATATCGTGTTAAATAAATGTTTTCCATACAATTTTTTTTTAATTCTCAAAGACCATTATGTATAGGTACTTAACAATAATTTTATATTATTACACAACATCACTTATAAAAACGTAGTATTGGAAATATTTTATAATAAAAATTCAGGAAATATAGGCTTAGTGGTTCGTGATAAAAATATTATGTTGAAAGGGGTTCGAGAGTCAAAAAAGGTTGGGAACTGCTGCAGTAGACATTTGAACTGTCAACCTCAACTACCTCCAAGGGCAAATTATTCCAGCAATTAACAAGTTGCTGGCTTAAAGAAAACTTCCTACAATCTAATCTAAACCTCAAGCCATGCAATTTGAATTTATGACCCCTAGTTCTGGAATTCTTTAAAACAGTGGGAGTTCTACCTTCATTCGTTTTAATAATCTTTCTTAGAGCCTTATAAACCTCAATCAGGTCACCTCTAAGGTGTCTGGTTGCCAAGCTCTGTAGCCCACATAATCAGTCTTTCCTCATATAGGCATCCTGCCAATCTCGCCATTCAAGTTGCCCATCTTTGAAGAAGACTGGCAACTCAAGAAGCTTGATGCTTTTTTTGTTTCTTTTTTCAGATGAGGTCTCCATACTTGAACACAGTATTCCAAATGTGGTCTTACAATTGCCTTATACAGTGGGATTATGACCTCCCTATCTCTACTGGATAGTGTTGAATAAATCATTGATAGGACACCATGAGCTTTCCTGGCTGCCTGTTTACACTGTTCAGAAAACTTCATATCTGCCCGTATTGTAACTCCCAGATCCCTTTCCTCCTCCACTGTTTTTAATTCAACCCCACCAAGTGTGTAGTTTATTTGTGGGTTGCTATTCCTCAAGTGTAAAACTTGCATTTAGCAGCATTAAAACATAGTTGCCATTTCTCTGACCATCTCTGAAGTCTGTCCAAGTCATCCTGAAGGAGCACTGCTTGGCACTGATCATTAACTATTCTGCCAATCTTTATATCATCTGCAAATTTTGATATCACACCTTCTATCCCTTCGTTGATGTCAATTATGAAATGAGAAACAATAGTAGACCCAATCGCTGAGAGACCCCACTCCTGACGTTACACCAATCTGAAGAATATCCATTAATTACAACCCTCTGCCTTTTGCTCTGCAGACACCCAGAAATCTGAGGGCCTATCTTTGGAGCATTTGGGCCCTAGGCAAAAATATTTTCCGAGGGCCCCTACATCCTACTTTAATAATAATAAATAAAAGTTAACACTATAGTTCAAAATTTGGATTACAGGCAATATAAAAATGTAGAGCAAATAAATTTATATATATCTTTCTAAGAATATATATAAGCAAATCTGAACATATCGGCGGCCCACACCTTCTGACCAGAAACTACAATATTGCAGTTTGAAAGCATTTTATTTGCAAATTTTAAGGAACACAAATGGTCATGCACATCCTTATGATACTGGATATCACTGATTATGGCTGTGTCCATTGCCATTTATGGGCTCCTTCAAAGTAGAGGTCCCAGGCACATGCCTAGTTTGCCTAGGCCTAATATAGGCCCTGAACAATCTATGTTAAAATTCTTACCAGCAATTCCAACATGTTCAAGCGTATACAGCAATCTTTCATGAGGAACCAAGTCAAATGCTTTGCTAAAAGTCAAATAAACTATGCTGAAATTATTCCCTAAATCCAGCTCATGATTAACTACGTCAAAATACCTACTAAGTTAGTTAAGCATGGTGATACCCTTAGCAAAGCCATGTTGTGTGTCCTTCAGAATTCCATCTCCCTCTAAATGTTCCTGGATTGCTCTCTTAATCACTGCCTCTAACATTTTTTCTACCACTGAAGTCAGACTAACCAGTCTGTAGTTGCCAACTTCACTCTTAGAACCACTTTTATGTATTGCCATAATTAACCTCAATGGTTCAATACATTCACTCGTGCTCTCCTTCAAAACTACAGGGTATATGGCATCAACTCCAGAAGCGTTACTTGCCTTTATGCTAAAACGTTTTTCTACATCACTAATTTCATATGGCTTAGCCTCATTCGCACATATTCTTATCACCTTAAAGGGCCTTTTGGTAATAAAGACAGATGCAAAGTACCTGTTCAATTCATCCTCAACATCAGCTGAGTTGTCTAAGACGTTCCCACACCCAGTGCACAAGGGTCTGATCTGATTAGCTTTCTTCTTTGTTGTATTCACATACATCTGCACACAGATTCTCATCATATTTTTACAAGTTTCTGATCTGTATTTTACTCCAACTCTCATTGTTCCTTTGCTTCTCACTAACTCACACCACACAGATTCTATGCTGGCAGACATAACTTCAGACTCAGCAAAAGCTCTTTTCATGCTCAGGCTGCTTTTGATAAGAAGCATGACTCCTCCACCACTTCTATCTTCCCTAAATACATTATACATACCGTAGTGGAACTCGGTATGTATAATGTACGATTCTGCCAGAATATAGTATTCCAATTTTCAGGTGGTTGTTGTCTGTTTGTTATTTAGTTTTTAGGAGCATTAGCAACTAAGGCCATATTGCTCCGGGGATATGCGGTGGTCATTCCCTGACCTTTCCACATCCTCCGTATTTGGTGGTCACAGACTCGAACCCCGGTCTAATCAAGAAGCGTGAGCTACACGCTGCTGCTCCTGCCCACCTGGCTATGGAGGCACCTTTTCAGGTGGCACCATGCCTCTATTCAGGGGCATTCCTAGGGTATGTGGTGCCTGGGTGCCAACTGATATCAGGCACCCTCCTTTAAAATTTTCTTCATATACAAAGGGTACTAGGAAAGTTTTGCAATACAGCTTTGTTTATTTAATTTTTTCAAAGTAATTTCCTCTACATTCAATACACCCACCTCTCCATCCTCCGAAACCAATCTTTAAACCAGTTCTGCCAAGTTTCACTAGGGAGTAAAGCACACTCGTTGTCCCAAGCCCGTAGAAGGTCCTCATCACTGGAAAACCGCCTCCCTTTTAGCTTCATTTTCACATGTGGGAACAGTGCAAAGTCGCAGGGAGCAAGGTCTGGACTGTAGGGAGGGTACTCGAGAAGTTTCCTCCGTAACTGACGTTCGTGGCCTTCCCGGCCTCTCAGAATCCTCCAGAGTGAAATTTCCCCTTTGGAATTCTCTATACCACCTGAATATCGTTGTACGATGTGGACAATCATCATCTAGTGCAAGAGTCATTTCTTCTAAGCACTGGTCTATGGTTAAACCACACACGAAATTATACCGCAAAACTGTCCTTATCTCATTTCGTGACCACGATGCCATCGCAAGCACTTTACACTCTCACTACTAATGAATAACTGAGCCCATCGACTTGTCGCGGCGGCTACTATGCACGTATGAACATGTCTCAAAATTCAGCAACAAGCAGCTTCCTGTGATTCATTGTTGCGTCATATTGCAAAACTTTCCTAGTACCCTTTGTATGAATGTAAGTTTCAAGTTTTCAGGCACCCCTTGAACATTGCCGCCTGGGTGCAGTGCACTCCTTACACCCTTGGGACGGCCCACCCCTGCTTCTATTAGTCCTTTTGTCAAAGACATACACATCACAGCATTTCAGAAAACAGCAGAGTCAAAGTACCACACAGACATCAAAGATACTCTTCAACCCATCACCGATTACGTCAAAGATACTTGGATAGAAAGGCCAACAACAATGCAAGGAAATTGGAGTGTTCTGGCATTGCTAATCGCAACTGCAGGTAGTTGGTGAAGGTCAAGCTAAGACCAATAATGGGTGAAGAATGGCAGAGAACTTCCCACAAACTTGTTGGGGCATGCCATGATTCAGTTTAGAAATCTACCAAAGTCGTTCAAAAGGAAAACGAGTCTACAGGAGTGGAGTCGGACATGCAGCTGATACTATCAGCAGGAAAATATATCATGATGCTGCAATAAATTTTCAAACTGAAGATTACCACAACAGACCATGGGAAAACTATATTCAAAGTGTAGTCCAGAGTCTGCCACCGTGATGTAATTTATGTTATATTATAACAAATTACATCACGGTGACAATGAGTATAATCTTACTAATATACTATTACTAATCTAATATTAAAAATAGCAAACAGTTTGTTTTAAAGTAGATAACCTCACTATCTGTTTGGTTAAATGATCATAAAAAATATAGATGAAAGAATTCTAAAACTTATTTTAAAAAACTGACCTTATTCATCCTGAAATGCATTCTAGTCAAAGTGTACCTGTTTTCTAAAGCTAAATAAAACTGATTATAAATTTAACTTAATTTACTTAATGGTGAAAACTGGAGGAGTTCTTTGAAGATAATTCATCTTACTGTAGCAATAAGAAAACTACTTCTTTTCCAGAATTAACTATTTTTCAATTGCTATTTATAGAACAGTGGTTTACATGCTATGGAACATGTTGCATGTTTTGAGAACACATTCAGTTTAGTGAAAGAGTGGAGGTGTGAAAAGATCATGGGTAGAAAAGGAAACATGATCTTGTCCAAGTTCCATATGCTTGAAAAATCCACAGGTGGTCTGGCATCTAATACATTCATGTCGTGCAACTTAAATTTTGTAATTGCTAGAAGTTTCATTTATGTGTACAGGCAACCCCCGTACAACACAGTACTTCTACAATAGACGGTTTCACTCTAACACAATTGATAAAAATGCAGCAATCCTCGCACAACACAACACTTCAAAACACTGTTTCGCTCTAACTTGGTTTGAGAATTGCAAGAAATCTCACATAACACAGTATTTTTGAGCGTTTGTGCTGGAAAAACCCTGCTATTGTGTTAGACGTAATTTTCAATGTTTCCATTCCTTTTTGTGAATCCCTGCTGTTGAATCACTAGTCGTTATCACCTTTGTGATATTTCTCCAAAGCACATTTCTGGAGATCACTACCATAAAACAATAAAAACAATTTGCAGTTTTCAGTTTATTGGTTTTTTCTGTTAGTGTAATCAATTATAAACAGGTAGTAAACTTGATTTTCTCGCATTTGCTATAGTACTGATAGCTGGAATTCTGTGGGTTTTCACGTTATTATTATTTTCACATTATTAAGTTTCTCCTTCCATGAAATATTCAATCATATAAAAAACAAATTTTCAGAAACTCATCACTCCATATGTCACTTGTGCGTGCCATGTTCTTTGTTATTGATTGCTTATCCTTTTTGCTGTTTTAAATTTTAACCTTCCCCCAAATGTCAGTGAACAGAAATATCAACTAGTTAGTATGTACACATTACAGTATGTATTAATTAAGCTATGTACATAGGTGTAAATTTATTTTTATTTTCCTAACTGGAAAATATTCTTCCAATTTTCACGTTATCATTTAACTTTGTTAACTTTTAAAAAGAACAGGAAGGTACACAAAATCTAGATGCTGCAGAAGAGATTGTGATTAGCAGCGATGAAGAGGAAGAAAATTAAATGTACATACAAGTATCACAGTTTGCAAGGTAAGACATTTGTTCAGTTATCACTATTTAAGTTACTACTATTATAAAAATAAAGTTAAAATATTAAGTTATACTATAAAAATTAAGTTTCTGATAGTTATAAAAAAAATGGTGCTTTTGTGCTTTTGGAACATAACCCCCTTTTTGTACTGGTTCTTAGTCCTGTATAACATGGTTTGGCATTACACGAGATTTTGTAGGAACCAAACTACTGTGTTATATGAGGGTTACCTGTAATTTATATTCATTTTTAATCCAGATAATACATTGTCACTAAATAGTATGAATCAGAGCTGTTATACTCAATATGTTCTACGTTGATAATAATATTAGTAAATTAATAAGAGGAGTTTACCTCAATATAGTACGTAGAACACTTCCGTATGATACCCTCCAGAAATTAAAACGGAAAAAACGAAAAAAATCGACAATTTACCAGTACATTAAAGTAAAATATAAATAATTAAATAATCAAATTAACACAATTCAAAATCAATTTAAAACAATTAAAATTCAAATTAACGCAATTAAAAGAATCTAACGAAAATATTCAAAACGATTTTCCTTCCTAATCTCCCATACAATCGATACACACAATTATGGGAGATTAGGAAGGAAAATCGTTTTGGATATTTTCGTTAGATTCTTTTAATTGCGTTAATTTGAATTTTAATTGTTTTAAATTGATTTTGAATTGTGTTAATTTGATTATTTAAATTTTACTTTAATGTACCGGTAAATTGTCGATTTTTTCGTTTTTTCCGTTTTAATTTCTGGAGGGTATCATACGGAAGTGTTCTACGTACTATATTGAGGTAAACTCCTCTTTTAATTTACTAATATTGTCACTAAATGTATTATCTGGATTATTGCATTATCTAACCTTGGGGTGTGTCAAATATTTTTTTACATGAGTGGAAAGTTTGGATTTTTCTTCTTCATTATTTTTAAAACTATATTTATGATAATATGCATGTGTTTCATAGGTCTGAAACAGCTTCATCTCACTGTTGTTGATCCAATATATTTTATCAGCAATTATCCTGGAAGTTTATCAGATAGATAATATTGTAATTTATTTCATAGTTAATTTTACTAGGATTTTTTTAAAACGAGCTGACTTTTATCTACATTTTCTTATGACCATTTAACCAAATTTTTTTTCTCTCATTTATAATTTATCTTTATTTAAAAATTATTTTTAAATCATTTATTTTTATGATTATTTATTATATTCATAATAATAATTTTTATGATCATTTAACCAAACAGATAGTGAGGTGTCTATCTGTTTGGTTAAATGTTTGGTCTCATGTCAGAATTACTTAAAAAGAAGGAAGTGCTTGCTTTTTAATATTACAATATCACTAAATAAATAAATACAATGCTATGATAATCTCATAATATATTAATATAATGAGCAAATAATAACAGAAAAAAAAAAAGAAAAAAAAAGATTGCCTGAAAAAATAATTCGTTGGTTATTCTGTCTGAAATTATTATTTAGGCAGGTTATTCTGCCCAGTTATTTTTCTCTGCTAATTATTTTATGGAATAATCATGCATCCTGTAATAATGTCAGAGAAAGTCTAATCCTCTCTGTGGCATTATTACAGATCAACTTATATCTGTTGTAGACCTCATACTTTTCACTGCTCTACGACTGTTTCTTGCCATTGTTTTCTGCTCTAAAAAGTAGACAGCTCCTTATTCATCCATCTTGACATCATTGTGCTATATTTTCATAATGGTACACATGCATTGGCGACTTCTGTGGCTACTGCTTTAAAGGTATTCCATAATTCCCTATATTCACCTTTCTGCACTCTGCCTAGTTGAAAGAGGCTGCATAGTATTTTAAATTGTCTGGTCTCCTTTCCTAAATTAAAGTCTATGCCTTTACTTTTAGTAACTGTGACCGCTCTTACCCATCATCTAACTTTGAACTCAGAACTAAGTGATTACTTCCTGGTATGGGTTTCTGTGCTGTTAACACCATGATGTTATCTGGTTCATAATGATGATCAGGTCTAGGATATTCTTAATTCCCTAAGTGGAAGAATATTATCATCTGTTAAAATGAATTTTGGACATATGGCACCTCTGAAACACCTCACAAAGGGTACAAAGATCTCGTCCCCATGTTTGACCAGTAAAGGTGTCTCGGTCAAAGATACCCTCAGGCCATAAATACTACCACCAACCATGAAAATGGTCTCTTTTCCTGATTTTAGGCATATTCTCATCTGAAAAGTACACCATGAAGGCGTACTTTTCAGATGTTCATGGTGTAGTCATTCCAGAATTTTGAGAATTGCCACCTTACCATGATGGTGATTCTCAACAAGTTCTCATTTGGAGAGAAATGAATCTTGACTTAAAGAGAAGACTGGCACACTGGCTTTGCCTCTAGAGAGTGTGATATCAAGTCAGACTGATGCCATGCTGAGAAAGAGACCAGAAATAATGGCTGTCTTGCATAGAGCATTCCAGCAGTTGAGGTTGGTTTTAAAGCAATACAAGTCACATCATGGTCTTTGCCCAGCAGGGCTGGTGCTTGTATGAGCCTTAACTGGCAAAGAACATGATATACCATAGATAAATCAGATGTTTTATTGCAGTGGTGTACTGTAGTATCTCTCATGTCAGATATTTCATAAGTACTCCTATATATTTTTTATTAAATGGAATAAGCAAACCTCAGTTTGCTTAGTCTACTTCACCTTATCTACAGTAAAGATATAAATGCAGTGAAGAAATAAATAAAAGATAACATGGGATTCATTTCAGAGATGCTGGAGTATGACATTACTGTATCACAGTGATAGCTATAAAATACAAGCTGTAGTTTTTCAGCAACCAAATGGATAAAAAATACAAGAGGAGGTTGAAAAATATATGGACTGGCAATACTCTTCTGCTGCTATAGTCATAATTGATTCTGTGACTCTGCAGTGTGACAAAGTAATCATTCCCTTGGTATGATTATGATCTTTATCATATCTTGTTTCATTGTTATGCAGCAAACTGTTTTGTGAAGTACTAATCATTACAATGACCAAGCAAATATATCTCTTATTGTTTGATAAAGGATTGTGACCAAGTTTTGTGTTAAGCTACTTGGTGGTATTTAAGTCATAGACACAATTTAAAGTGGGGAAATTATAGTGAAAAACCAACAAAGTGGCTGACTGAGCATTAGCATTAATAGTGGAAAATGATTCAAGAAAGCAAGCTTTATACAGAATCAGGGGGGAAACACTTCCAATTTCACCTATACATTGCCACCTATCAACTTTCACAACAACAGACAGAAGTTTGTTCCAGCAATCAACTACCGGCCAGCTAATGGCAAACTTCCACACTTCTATTCTGCAACCATACTTCCTCAATTTGAATTTGTGTCCCCTGATGTGTGTGTGTGGTCTAAGCAAGTGGAAGAATCCCATCAGCACTGAGCTTGCTCAATCCATTCAAATCCTTAAACCTTCAATCAGATCACCATGCAGGTGCCTAGTCTCCAGATCCTGCAATTTTCAGAACTGAAGCCTTTGTTGGTAAGTGCCCCCCCCCCTCTGTTCCACTCCCAATCTCATTGGCTTCTCTGTAATCATTCCAGCAGCTATACATCCTTCCTAAAATGAAGCCTTCGGACATGTATTCAGTACACGTGTAGCCTCAAGATGAGCACTGCTGTAACTGATGCAAATTTGCCAAAAAATTGATTCTGATCTGTTTTCTGGAACTACAGGAATATTTTACAGCACTTTGTCCCAGAAGATCAAATCAAATGATTCTTATTATATTAACATGTTGAGAATGCATTTATGTAGAGCTATTAGCAAAAGAGAACTAAATTGAAGGGGAAAAAGGTTTCTTTTGCAAAATAACACAAACCTCATATCACTTAAAAATGTACTCGTATCACACTAAAAACACTCTCGGAAAATGGCCTACAGCATATCCTTGAAATTTTATTGAGCTACTGTAATGCATAGATTGTTACAGATGCTATTTTGAGAAAGAAATTAATTCTAAGACTAAAGATACCTCTGAATAATAAATACAGTCCACACATTTTTCTATCTGTCTTTGTAGTATCGGACGATTCACCATTGTGATCAAGGTAATAACTTATATTCACAGAAGTTAATTTTATTTATGATGCAGTTGCAGGCAGTTGTCCTATGAGAGATCAACGCCTCATCAGGGAGTACTTATTTTTTTCCTAAACAAACTTTCAGGTTTGGTTAGCCCATTATAAAACATGGATAGAAGTCTTATTCCAATAATGGAATAGTACATTTTTTTTTAAATATTTAATAAGGGATTAAACACATGCAGTGCTTCTACCAACTTTATGGTTAAAAATAGATCAAACTGTTGCAGAAAAATAGGATGTAATATCCAAAGATACAGGAAAAATAAATAGAGATAGGAAAATACCTGACAAAATACAGGATGAAATGTTTCAAATATTTAGAAAATAAAGAAGAAAAAAAAAAAGCAGGATAGTAGAAGATATAGGTAATAATAGTACTAGATAAAGGTAATAACTTCTATTCAGAGAAGTTTTTCTTTTATGCATGGTGTGCATAAAACAATGTTTCTTTACTGCAATTTCCTTAACTAAGATATTAATCATATGAGCCTTCTAAACAAGTTATTTTCAGATGATTTCTGAAAGTCCTGATCACATAGAGATGGTTTCTTTATCTAATTTTTGAAACATGCCAGGCTTGACTAGAAAATGATTTTTTCCCATCTTATTATACAGTGAAATACTGTTTAACTGATATATAAATGGCTTTTAAAATAATTTCTGAAGATACAATTTCAAAATTGAATTATCCCTTTCTGTTGATTGAAGCTGAAGAAAAACTAATCCATTTAACAAAGTATTAAAAAAAAAAAAAAAAAAAGGAAAATCAGTGTTACTTCATAGGACACTAAGTTGAGAATCAAATAGACATTTTTATTTGACTCCCTATGATTTCTATTTGAATACTATCATTTTGGAAGAATCTCAAAGTGTTATGTTATCATTGCCCAACCTGTCTTTCATTTTTATACATCATACAATCAACAAGGAGCGAACAACTGACACTGTTGATTTCATGCTGAGTGGCATATAATTGCCTTTCTGAATTCAAAGAACATTTTTAAAAAATAATAAAAAAATGATAATACTGCTTTTAATGCTAATTTTAAAAAACACATTTGAAATTAAAATTCAATCTGTTAATTATGAAACAACATTTCACGACTGAAATTGTATATTTGTTTCATCGGCATAATACTACTCTCCATCCATACATATACTGCCAAGTATGCATGTTTTCAATGGAAATAATATTTTGCAAATTACCTTTTGGTCTTGAGAAAATATGATTTATCTGAAGAATTTTTGCCAGCAGTATTCAAATCATAATTTCTGAAGACTTTCCATATTAGTAATTCGCACAAGTAAAAGTCTGGAGGAATTAAAACCAGCGACCTGAGTAGCCACAATAATTTAAGTCACGATGGAACTTTGCAGAATTCTGAGCATCATGACCAGCTGTGTTTGGATAGCAACAACACCACACACATACTTTTGGCATCTCTATAAGTTGGCTCTTTCCTGGAAAGAGCTGTCCTGTTGAGGACAGCCTGGGTGTGTTTTTCACATTATGGAGAAAATGTGAAAAAGCAGTCACATTATGGAAATATCAGTGATTTGTGCTTTTCTCCATAGTGTACACTCTGTATGATAAAATTAAATTGCACCAACAATTTCTCTTGCTAGAAAAATATAAGTACAGCATACCTTCATTTCTGTATACAGCAATGAAGGTATGCTATACTTATATTTTTCTGATTTAGACACTAACAAGGCTATAGTATACTATAACCTTGTTAGTTTCTAAATCAGAAAGTAGTCTAACCCAATATTCTTATATTTTTTAATATATAAACAAAACAAAAAAAAAAAAAAAGTCTGCACATCATATTACACATCAGAATATTCTAGTAACTTCTTTCAGTATAATGCACAATATAATTGAAGTCAAGTATGTCACTAAATGTATTACAAATGAAACTGGTTATGATTACTTAGAATTCATACCACCTTTAATTCTGTTGATGGCTGCACCATTAGCATCCAGGACATTATAAAGCAAAGCTCTAATTAAAAAATGTACATTTTCATTTAAACAAAAATCAGATATAGATTTCAGAGCAATTTCTGTTTAAAAAAAATAATGTTAAAATAAAGCAAGAACGCACTCTTGTATGTATACAAGAATCTACAATAAACACCAATTTAAAAAAAGAATAAAGCCATAAAACAGATCTACTCAATTTAGATAGAAAAATCATGCACTTGCAATATACTGTCATCTTTAAAGTGCAAAAAATATATATAACTATTAGGAATATAAAGTAAAAGAATTTAGGATGAAAAGCACAAACTTTTTAATATAATTGATGCTAGCTCTCAGTACTGCATTTAAGTAACAGCCAAATTAGAACTTTCTTACAGTTTGAAAATTCTTATTAGTAAATCATAGTTTAATTTTCTAAAATCATTCAGAGGTCATATATAAATTTTGGCATAATAGCTAAATGAACACGGCAAAGCAGACTAATAAGATATAATGATTAAAATATCACATATTAATCATTATTATCATATCAAAACGTCTAGGTAACAGTCTAACCTTTTATTACTTTTTCGATTAAATAATAAATCTAAATCAATTTAATAATAGTCATCAAATGTAATTTTAGGTCAGCAATACTATAAATATCATGGAGGACTTAAATTTACAACAAAACTATTGATGAAATAATAAAGCAAGTGTTGGTTGTTGAAATAAAAATTAAAAAACTTCTATAAATTAAAAATTTCTATAATAAAAGGGTACTTATAAAATAACTTCACTTGTTAATATTATACTGAAATGTGTCAAATTAGAAAAAAATATTTTGGAAAGCATTTAAAAAAGTACACAATGCTTACAGAAACTATCTTGTCATCGTTTGCAAAAACCTTATTTTGTCAGGGACCTCAAGGCCTCAATAAACAGCACTTTAATAATCTTTAATGCATGCTAACCTCATTCAAGATTTTTAAGTACTTGACCTAGTTAAGAATGAAGAACTAAAAAGTAATAAACTACTAAATATTTTCGAGGGTACAGCTCTAAAACAGTGTTCGCAGGCCGGCTGCTAGTTAATACCCCAGACTGAACCTATTGGTAAATCTTTAGGAGGCTTCCAGATCAGCTAGTGTATATATCTTGCTACCTCTACTCTGCCAGATGGTGACTGGAGAGAGTCTGAGTAGTGTGCATGCGGGGGGGCATTGTCGAGGCCATGTTATGTCAAGGATCTGGGTATATTCTTACCATGACCAAATCCATGTATGCCATATCCAAAAATTTCATTACTTCATACAGCATGTCCCCCCCCACCACATTTTCTAACTATTGAATAGACCATGAATTGTCAAACTAATAGAGTAAGCTTAACTGCGAAAAAATCTAAACCTACCAAACATTTCCTAGTTCATTTCACAAATATACGTGGTCCATATCCTAATCTCAACGATGTCCATTTCCATTTGCAGTCTGCCAAACCTCATGTACTTTTTCTGACAGAATCTCAGTTATCGGTTGATTCAACTACTGCTCATCTCAGTTGCCCAAATTATTCGCTAAATGATTCCTTTCGCCTCAAAGTTGGTACTTGTGCATATGTCATTCCGATATTCCCTGTTAGAGACTTCGTAATTTGGAATCTCCTCTTTTTGATCTTCTCTGGCTTAAAATCTCTCTACCTCATTGTGTCAAATTCATCTGTTGTCTCTACCGTTCTCCCAACTCCACTAATCACTTGGAGCTCTTTGACTTCCTCTCTTTGCAATTTGACTTTCTCCAGTCCAACTTTTCTAACGGTGAGATAATTTTCCTTGGTGATTTTAATGTTCACAACTCCAGCTGGCTTCCATTTTCTTGTCACACCAACCCAGCTGGTCGAGATGCTGAGGTTTTTGCAATTAATAACAACCATGCACGAATTGTTCATTTACTTACAAGAATACTGGACAGTCCTAACCATACAGCCAACATGCTTGATCTTTTACTCACAAACAACCTTTCTAAGTACACATTCGAAGTGAGTGTCCTTTAGGCACCTCAAGTCACAACTTGGTGATTGTCTCTTCTCCAATGGAACCTTTATCTCATGGCTATTCTCAACCTCATGTTGTTTGGCATTACAAGAATGAAAAATGGGATGACCTGCGAGATTTCTTTTCTTCTTTTCCTTGGTCGGACTACTGTTTCAAAATTTCTGATGTCAATGTTTGTTCAGATTGTGTCAGTGAAATTATTCTTGTAGGAATGGAATACTTTATCCTACACTCCACTTTAAAATCTCCCAAAAAATGTGCTAAGGCAGTTTAGGAGAAGAATATTGCATATCGTAATTGGCTTGTTTCCAATTCTTCAGTTTTATTTTCTGCTTACACCGAAGTTCGCAACAATTGTAAAGCAGTTATTAATCAATCCAAACTAGATTTTGAACAGGCTAAATAAGAGTAGAAAACTTGCTTCTTGCCCTAATGGTAGCCGAGCATTCTGGTCTCTTGCCAAAGCTACTGGCTGCAACTTTTGCCCATCTTTGCTCCCACCTCTGTCAAAACCAGATGGTTCTGTTGTCACTTCAGCCAAGGATAAAGCTGACCTGTTAGCATCCCATTTTTCTTCCAACTCATGTATTAATGATCTTGGTAAAACATCTCCCACCATACCCAACACACTCCATTCAATGCCTCCTGTGGTCTTCTCTCAAAAGGATGTCAGAAGGATTTTGATGAATCTTGATGCTAAGAAAGCTCCAGGTCTTGACGGTATTTCTCCACTTGTTCTCAAAACCTGCTCCTGAACTTACTTCTGTTCTTTGCCGCCTTTATTCACTTTCTTATTCCAAAGGTGTTTTTCCTTCTGCTAGGAAATTTGCTCATATCCAGTCAGTTCCTAAAAAGGGTGACAAATCCTCCCATCCAATTATCGTTCCATCGTAATTACTTCTACTCTTTTTAAAGTAATGGAGAAATCAATTAACCGCCAACTCTTAAACTACCTAGAAACCTTCCATCTGAGCAACGATCGCCAGTATGGATTCCGACAGTGTCGATCCGCTGGTGATATTCTAGCTTACATTACCCATTTATGGACTAATTCAATGGAAAGGTTCGATGAAACACAAGCAGTTGCTCTTGACATCTCAAAGGCTTTCAATCGTGTTTGGCCTAAAGGTCTTCTAAACAAGCTTACATCTTATGGTTTGCCAACTGTTTTTTGTTATTGGTTATCCAGTTTGCTCTCTGATCGCTCACTTAGGGTGATGGTAGATGGCTCTCTGTCTTCTATCTTCTCCACTAATGCTGGTTTCCCCCAAGGTTCAGTTCTTTCCCCCACTCTTTTCCTCTTGTATATTAATGACCTTCCTCCATTGACTGCAAATCCTATCCATAGTTTTTCCGATGATAGCACATTGCATTCCACTTTCCATTTTCAGAAACCTTGCCCTGTTCAATCAGCCTCAACTTCTCGAATATCTGCTACCAATTCCTTAAATGCCAATCTCCAGGTAATTCTCCAGTGGGGCAAAGACAACTTTGTTGATTTCAATCCTTCTAAAACTCAGTCTTGTCTTATATCTCGCAAAAAAGGATTCTTCTGCTCCTATGCTTATCATTGGTGACACTCCGATTTCTAGGCAAGTTGATATATCTCTTTTGGGGATTATTCTGACTTCTAACCTCTCTTGGCACAAGCGCATTACAAATATTGCTTCTTCTGCATCTAAAAAAACTTGGTTTTCTCTTTCGCTCTCGGCATTACTTGTCTTCCAAACAGCTGCTCACTCTGTACAAATCGCAAATCCGCCCTACCATGAAATATTGTTCCCATATCTAGGGCGGTGCCCCCAAAACCTCTCTCTCAAGCGTCTAGATTCCATTCAGAAGAGAGCAGTTAAGTTAATTATGACTCATCTCTAACAGAGTCTCTCCACTCACTGTCTCATAGACGTACTGTTTCTGCTGCATGCCTTTTCTACAGATACTTCCATGGGCACTGTTCTTCTGAATTGGCTTCTATAATTCCCACTCTCTCTTTCAAAACTATCCAAACACGTGCCGCCACTAGCCAACATCCATTTACTATTCAACTTCAAACTCACAGAACCAACTTTTAATCTTCCTCATTTATTCATTCAACTGCCGTTTTCTGGAACAACCTTCCTTCATATGTATTTCCTCAAAATTACAGTCTACAGAAGTTCAAGTCTAATGTCAACAAATATCTTCTTTTGTCTTCTCAACCTCCAACCTAAGCACAGTACTAAGTACTATAGGTTCTAATACCTCTCGTGTTTGGAGTTTTCATTAAAAAAAAAATATCTCCATATAGCACCCTCCTCATGGAAAATATAATCAGAATGTTAAAAGTAAAGGTAATTTTCAATCAAAACTACTGTGAATAAAAAATAATATATAAATAAACCTATAATAACGAAGACTGTGAAACCTAGATATTGCACTGAAAAAAAACTTAGCTATAGAAATAACTAGAAATAAATAATCCTGGTTGGGAGAGGAATAAAAATGTGACTTGCATACTTCTTCTGGTAATAGCCACATTAGAGACAAAAATGTTTTACCAGCATAAGCAATCACTGGCATGTGACCGAAAATGCCACATCTGAACTTGCAACCCATTCTAACATTTCAGAAGTAATCCTTATTTCAAAGAATATGCCTATTTGGTGCGGAAAGAGGTGGAATTAACAAAATAATATGTCCCTTGATACTTTTCATTCAACGAGGCCTTGTTCCTGATGAGATGGAGCCCTGGCAAACTAAACTCTTTTTTATATAATTTTTATCCCATTTTATTTTATTTTATAAATTTCACACTGCTGCAACAGTTAAGGGTGTACTCGTTAATACTTTCGCTGCCGACTTTTCCAATGACCTTTTTGACTCAGGACTGAAAACCACAGAATTGAGTCAATCTGTATTGAAAAGGGCAGAGAAATGTTTTTCAAGTTTTTTTTTCCTCACTGTGACTGAATTAATCAGTCTAGCAAAAGTTGCTCAACAAAAAATCCACTTTTTCTTCTGTCAGATTAAAAAAAAAAAAGTTCTAAAAGTAGGGTGGTTTCTCCTTCCAAGTGGATTAAAAATCTGAAGCTGCATATTTGCATGAGGAAGAAGTGAACATGTTAAACCACAAATATAGTACAGCATACTGGTTGCACCAGTATGCTGTATTTGTGTACTTTTTTTATAACAGTCTTGGAGACAACCACATTTTGCATTTGAGATTTTCACACATTCTTGAGAAGGGCAAGCTATATAAAACACAAGTTAGTTTCATCAAATATTGTGCACTTCTCTAAGTGCACTCTGGGAGGAAGAATACAAAATGCAAATATAATAACAGCCCAGCTTATGATTGGAATAGTTTTCTTAAGGTGGCTTATATGTGATAAATGAAGTTTAATAATTTTGCTGAAAAATGCAGTAGGTAAAATGGGGAAATTGTTTACACAGGTCGACTGTCACTAATCCGGCAGCATTGGGACCTGCAGGGTGCCGGATTAGTGAGTTTGTCGGATCACCGGTGGTTAGATCAGCACATACAGTTTATCCAATAACTAACCACCTCATCCTACCTGTAACACGTTGGCTGCAAAGCTAGTTTAAGAAAAAATTCCCCAGGGGCCAAAAAATATTTAACAAATAATTTGATTAGTAATTCTAAAATAAATATTGTAATGTCGGTGTTGTTGTTTTTCACTTAAAATATCAAAAAAAAAAAAAAAAGTCTTTTTTTTGTGTCGCATATATGTGGCCGACGTGGCCTAGTAGGTTACTTTATTTCTTGAGAAGCTGTGTTGGACACATACATGTAATGCTATTATGGCATACATATGAAGGTCGTTTGTGATTCGTTTATTGCACACGCAGCAATAAAACTAATTGCGATAAAATAAACTCTCAAATGTTGCAATAATTTTGTCAGTATTGTTAGAGATTTTATGAAAACAAGTTGGTTAGCACACTGTATTATCCATCATATTGTGTTTTGTTTTTCCGCAAGTTTGTACAAGTGTATTGTAAAAAAAAAATCTAAAAAGGAATGGCTAAAAGAAAATTAAGAGGAACTGAGAGAAATTGCTGGAATTTACAACTAAGCAGGGTTAAACTTCTCACAGACACGGCACTAGCAAGTTTTTTTCAGAAGGTCAACTTTGTTATGGACAATGTACAGTGTTTGAGCTTTACACCACAAGAAGCACTTCCTTTATGCATTGGAACCATGGCTGGGGCTAAATGTAAGCAGATTATAATAATAAATGCAGAAAAAAAGTAGGAATAGCTTGCCAGTGTTCACGAGTTCGCACCAACAGCTAATGCTGCAACCAACGTCACCAAAACAGTAGTGGCAGGTTGGTGCGCCGACCCAGGAAATTTGAAATTATGTCAGTAGCGGTGGAACAGATTACCGGTGGCTGGATTAATGATGGTCGACCTGTAATATGCGACAGGGAAAAAAAATTAATAATAAAAGGTAAACCTTTTCTATCTTTAGTATTCATTTACGGTAAGAAACTCCCTATTATTTCAATTTCTTATAATATCCTGCATCTTTAAACTGCCTGTAGGCAGGCATGTTGTTTTATGTCATTGGACAGACTTTCCAGTGACATAAAACAACATGCCATTTTAATATTTAATTGATTTTTTGTATGAGAAACTTTTTGTTTCTGAAGTTATTTCATATTTTCCATGAGGAACTAACAGCTCTGATAATTTTATTTAAGTTGTATATGGTGCAGAGCAAGTGTAATGTTTGAAAACCACCATCCTCAAGACCTGGACATTGTCAGTTTACATGATAAATTTAAATTATAGCCTGGGACTGTTGGTAAAAACACGGAGACTAGACACTTGGGCATGATAAAGTTACCAAAGCAATTAGTTAAATTTCTTCAGTAACATTCCATAAAATAATTATAATGAATAAAACGCATAAGAAGGAAAATAAACAGAATGCCAATACTGCACAGAATATTTTTACCAACAGCCCAAGATGATGCTGCTTATAGTTTATTATGTATATAATACGAGTCATAGTTATTTGTTGGTTTTTTTGATGGTTTGGGGCTCCATTACCTTGATTCCAGATGTGTCAAATCATTAACGTTTCTTTGGGTGCAAGAATTCATTTAACCTACTTTTACATTCGTTTTAAAATTGAAGAGGGGTGCTCGGAAGCATTCTGGAGATAATATAGAGGTCAATTTCTCTCATTTTATTACTAATAGTTTATTATGATACTCCTGTATACAAGAATAAGTAAAGGCTTCTGGAATTCCCCCCCCCCTGTTTTTTTGATTTCAGGGGCTCTAAAATTAATACAAAAGACAGTCTCTCCAGAGAAGAAAATGTAGTGCATAAATAATATATTTTATTCAAAATGTGGAGTCTTAGTTATAATCTCTTAGTACATAAAACAGTTAGTAACGCCATTTTCTGAAATGCTTGGGATACAAGACAAGCCAGGTTTTTGAATAATATACAAACCCCATACTGTACTAGTTAGCTATGCTCATCAGATATTGATGGAAAGTGGCAATCAGGAACAAAGTTCTAAATAGCTGTCTGAACACCTTAGAACAGTATATGTGCCTGTTTTTCTTATCAAAATATTAAAAAGCTATAAAATACATAATAAAAGAGGCAAAAATAATAAATATAACTGTAAACACCTAGAGAAAAGTTTTGCTAATTGTTCAGTTAAAAACATCGCTCCATCAATAATTAGCAACAACTGCTTTCCCTCTTGATCACAATTAAAAAAGACCAATGAGAGGGTGAGAGGAGTACAAACGGCATGTTATGAACGTAACAGGTTGATGAAAGGTGAATTGATCAGCAGTACAACATTCACAACAAACTTTACCATAAATATTTGAAGTATAGGACAGTTACAGCCATATTCATATGCAATTTTATTTTAAAAAATCTTACCTATCCTCAAAGAAATCTCACTGATTGTAACCCACCTTTAAATTACAACATGATCAGCAGGGGAATAAAAGCATAATCAGCAACAAAACCCAACATTTCAAGGTCTTGAAAAAGATGGTAACCAACTTCACAACGTTTCAATTTTTTTCTCAAAGCATTTATAAAAGTGCAATTTGGCTACTTGCACTATTCTTTATGCCCATTATTGCACTATTCATCATCCAAAGCTTTGCTCATATGAAGCCCAGGATCCAGAATGGCAATCAAGGGAATCTCTAATGGGTAGTACAATTTTAGGCTATGCTTTTCAATATATTTAAAAATTTTGTCAAAAGCAGCTGGTTTACAAAGTGTTGAATGAATGGTTTCCATAGGCATTTTCCACTGCCATCATAGTTTAAGTGAAAGTGGCATAAGTGCAGTTCTGTTAACGTGGCGCAGTTAAGATGTTTCTGTGTTAATCTGAACAAAGTGTTACAACTTGAAGTATATTAATACTAGAAGTTGTAACACTTCTAGTATATTAATATACTAAATTACAGTATATTAATATACTAAAGACTAATATACCCATAGCAGAAGCTATGGGAATATTAGTCTTTAGAAATAAATCTGGTAAACCGTTGACTTGGCCTGGTGACCAGCCAACTTTCTAATATGTGTTTGTGAGACCACAGTGTTTACTTGTGGAAGCTGAAAGTCTACTAACTGTCAAATATAAGAATGTAGTTGTTTGTATAAAAGCATTAAGCTAAATATGATTTAACTTAAATACAAACATATTCAGAGACGGAATTCATCGTCCAGTAGGCATTATGATTCAGTTTTGAGGGGGGGGGGAGTGTTTTCAGATGTTATACTTGTATTTTCAAGTTTTCATCATGCTGCCATTAGGTATATATAAGGTATCAAATTACTGTATGCCGACAGAGTCAAAAAAGTGCTACTTTTCAAATATCATTTATTTTTTATTTAAACTAGTTTTTACAAACAACATTTTATAAAAGAGTTGGTTTATGCATGGGTACTACACATACATAACTTCTACTACCCAGGTAGTATGAATGCATTGTTTAATAAATCTCATATTGTGAATTAACCTTCTTAATTAACCTTATTCAAAGCAGTGCAATACTTCGGCAACTCGTTGTGAATGTTAATTCACAATATGAGATATAATTAAATGATGCATTCATACTATGTGCAGTACCCATGCATAAACCAACTCTTTCATACTCTTAAGCATTTAGCCAAGAAATAATTTTAGAACATTGTTATAGCATCTTTCTTTAATTTGTATTTAACTATAAAAAAAATTTTAATAAGAAATACCTATTCACATCTGCACTATCTGCCTCAAAGTTGGTGTGTAAATATCAATCTGAGCATATACTTAAGTTAAAAGTCACAAAAGTGAAAACCAACCCACGTAATTATTTAGGTTGCAATAGTTTTTACTTTTATTTATTAATTAAATTTTAAAAATAGTTACTGTGATTATAAATATAATATTTTAGCTTTACAGTGCTTATAGTATTGATGACAGGTAAAAAAAAAAAATTAATTATTCATAAAATTTCCACATGCTAAGGAATGTCTTATAGTTTTGGGAAACTATAAGACATGATCATCAAAACAAATGTTTGCACAACAGCAAACAAACTAACATAAGTTAATCTGTTAAAAATAAAAATTTCCATACTGTAAATATTAATATACTAAATCATTAAAATACATACTTGGCAAACTTTGTACTAAGAGGCACTGTAAGAGAGCAAGCATCAATATATATTAACCCTGAAATTATATCACAAACAAATTTAGAAAGCAAGCTTCTGACAAGATTTCACCATAGACGTCAGCTCTTATTACTGATATTAAGTGACTAATTCATGCAACATAACACGTTCATATTATACACTACAGATTTAAAAACAATGTATATCTGACACTGGTTAACTATATGAACATTACAACTATTTCAAAATTATAAGAATGATTATAACTTTGGGAGGGGTTGGGACTATATTGTTCAAAATACAGCAAAAATCAACCAATAAGCCTAAAGAACTATTGTTTCTTAGTAGACTCAACTAAATAGCAAGATCTAATTTATTATATAACTATATTCAGGCTAATATTAAAGACATAATAAAAAAAAATTAAACAATTTATTATGTATCCTACTCTATATTTATGATCAATAAATTTGATTTTATCTGAAATAAAATGCTATCTTCAGATTTATCTGGTTACAGGCCACATCATAACAGCAGCAATTGTAATTAAAGATTTATACAAAATTAATATGATTTCCACGTAAAACTTAAGATCTCCTCAATATGCCATCTCCATAAACTTTTATTTATTTATTTTTTTTTTTAAGACTTTAATGAACTGGAATCCAACAACATGGCAGTGGGGATTTAAAACAATCAATTTTTTGCATGCTAAGCAGAGCCTGACATTAGTGTTTCTTGACAGACACAGCATACACAATTGTTTGTATTTACATATTGAATTTAAATAGTGGATGATCTGGAAGATATGACAGTATTGGTTCACCAACAAAAACTGTAATAGGTCCAAAAATTGCACTGGCAACCCAGATTAACATTTGGTGAAGCATTAAAAATTAATGGCATTTAATTTAAAATTGCATGCAATTATGTTGCGAAGGGGTTTCCATTGCACATATGTATCAAACTATCCTCCTGAGTGATGTCGCACATAACGCCATTGTTTTGCATACAGTCTATTAGTACTAAATGATATAATTTGTAATTTTTTTCTTTCCATCCAAAATAATGAAAATCATAGTATAAGTTGAATTTCGTGAAAAATATGATTAAATGTTGGACAGACTTTTGGAAAGAATTCTAAAACCACTGCTCTATAAAATTATCTATTTCTTCTTAATTAAAAATGATAATCCTCAGCCTGAACTGTCTCCAACTTTGGTAGAAAATTGAACTATCACCACTTCATTTGTTTCCTGTACCTCTGCTTCAGAATATTTCCAACTTCCAAAAGTAAAGTTTGGATTTTATAACTTTTTCTAATTTCATTGTTTATTTGAATATCATTACTTCTCAGTTAAGTGCCCAATTTATTTATATTTTCTACTTTGGGTGGTTAATTATGAACCCAACTGATTATGAATCAATCAATCATAATTTACTGATTATGAATCGAACTAAGCATATATTTCCTTTACATTACAATTACCAAATCAAAACACTATCCAGTGCCAGTTACATCCTGTGTTTTGCATGCTACCACACCTTTAACTGTTTTTTCAATTACCTCTTATGATAAATCTACTTCAATATTCTTCTCCAATCAGTAACTTTAACTATATGTTAAATTGCTAGTCTTCTCTATTCTTTAGAATGAAGAAGTTGGTCATTTCATTCTCTGAGTTAATCCTGTTTGCCCAACTTGCCATAAATACACTTGAAGTCCACATCTGTACTTCTGTTACTGAAACAATTACAGAAAACTAAGTACCTTTCAGAATTTTTTTCAAAATTTTCAGTTTTCTATTGTTAATAGGAAATTTACATGTCACCAACAAATTTTGCATGTAGATTCCAACCACTTGTGTTTCCTGCTACTATGTCAGTCTGACATCCAAAACAAGGCTACTCTTAAACAACAATTTTATTAATACAAGATTTTTTTCTTCTTTCTTTTTTCTGATGTTGCTTCTCCCCTCTGCCTACAATTGCATCTTCAAATTAAATCACTTACTTCATTGAGTCAAAGTTGTGTGTGTGGTTTTTTTTTTTTTTTTTTTTAATTATCAAATACTATACAGTGCAATGTTCGTTATTAATTATATTTTTCAAAACAGAACATTGATACCCGAGTAATAATCACATACACTTCACGCAGAGAAAATACAGACTGATAGAAGAGCTATGTAGACATTCTCATTTCTTAATGTTCTTTCAAAATAAATTTATGAATATGTCTTAGGCAACATAATCTGATTAGTTTCTTACTCTTAGTAATTTAAAATGTTCCAGAATACATTATATATGAAATAATTACTAAACGTAGCCATTCCACTGTAAACTTCAATAAAGAATTATAACAATACAAAGAAATTATTTCCATCTTATATATTGCAATCCACTGCACTGTGGGCCCTTTGAGAAAATATCTTTTGCTTCATCCCAAAATGCACCATCTGTCAAATTTAAGGCAAAAATTGTTTTCAAAGAAGTGAAAACATTTGGTATAACAAATTTTGATCCTTTTTCACCTTTTTAAACATCCTTAATGTTAAACATAAGGATCACCCCACCTTTGATCTTGTCATTAGCATTCAGGTCAGTAAGTAGAAAATTTCTACTTACTAACTAATAGAATTATTTCATTCTTTTCTACTGAAGATAAAACATTTCCATTCTTGTTCCATGTGGTTTCTTCTGTTTTGTCATACTATCACTTTCATCTCTGAATGTGACAGTATTGAATTTCTGAAAATATTACATAAGAGGGGTAGTCAAAAAGTTCTGAGAATCAAGCATAAAAGGGATAGAATATAAAGTTAATATTAATTTTGAAAGGTTAAGGATTCATAATAATAATAATAATAATAATATCATATGCAATTTTAAAAATTCAATCTACTATATCATTTTAATTATGAATATTTTTAATCTTCACAGGTGAAAGAAGAATAATTAATAATAATAAAAAATTGAACACTTTTTGGTGTTCAATTTTTAATGGAAAGCAAAATGCTAAATAAATTCACAAAAAAAAATAGACTGTATGGGGAAGAATCTTGTAAAGAGCCTACTATTTGAGAGACAGTTAACAGAATTTAAGAGGCCAATCAGTATTAGATAAAGGTGACCACAGGTATGGATTCTATCTGAAGCAATTAATCTTGAAATAATTGTCTTAACTGAATCAAACGTTAGAAAACAGAAGGGTAAAAGTACCAGAGTTAATAATCTCTAAATGTTTTCATCATCTTTATTGACCAGAAATGAATGGCTATATTTTTATGACTGCAAATCCAAGTTACAGTTAACGCAATGAAGTATAATGGAATCTCCAAATCCCACACAAAAATCTAAGCCCTTACATCCAGAAAGATTTCAGTCTTGGTTTTCCCTGTACTCAAAAGAATTACTGCTGACAGTTACCTACACCTAAAATATTAAATACAGGGGAGTAAGTTATGCAAATCAAATGTCAAAATTAAAGGCTGCAATTTATAAGAAATGAAGATTAAATCATAGTATCTTGTTTCTTCAGTTAACATGCCTGAGCTGAAATTCAAGAGTGTGAATTTCAATGATTAACTACTTCCCTTCCCTAACGTAGTCCTGACTTGATTCTCAGTGACCATTTTTTGTTCTGAAAACTCAAGGGCCACCTTCATGAAACTCATTTTAAGAATGAGAATGTGTGACAGTAATAATTTAAAAAGCAATCTGAAAAAAAAAAAAAAAAAAAAAATTAAGGGCTTGAATTCTTTACAGGTTAGGCACGAAAAAAAGTGCATTAAGGTTAGAGAGGATTATATTCAATAAATGATTTTAGTAACTGTTACCTTTATATACTGGTTTCAAAACTTTTTAACCACCCTCATATATCTCTTAGATCAATCTGGTATTAAACTTCCTGTTGCTATTCTTTTAACCAGCCTGAGGAATAATTTTATTATTTATTTAAGAACTTTGATTATATTCCATATTTTAAATTGAATGTCATTCAAATCTCTGTGCAAATCAAATTCTTTCTTCACATCCAAGATTTTTCTTTTATATACTGAATCAGCTGCAGTGAGTCTATTCTCATTAAGAAGGTCCTGTACTAGCATCCAGTGAATGGACACAGTCGTTATCTTGAATGCTTCGCACTCAACGGCTCCAATTATCATACTCACTAAATAAATATGCATTTATTTATATTGTAACACTATTTTGGGGGCTATGGTATGTTATGAATCAACTGTAATTTTCAAATGCATCAAAAATATCTTTACATTTACTTGAGCTACACAATAATGAAAAAAAGAAAAACATATTTCATTAGTAAAACTAAAATTAAATAGTTAATCGTGAAATCCCAACCAGTTATTAATAATGAAAACAATACAATTCCAGAAATATAAACACCAATTTAATCTTGGAAACTGTGGTAAGTCCACAGAATTCAAAGGATAATATTTAAATGTTCTCTGTTTTGTGTTTGGTTTAATTCTGCATCAAGGTAGTTTTATAGATTTTTTGAAGTTGCAAAATTCTGTGTTTTATTGTAATTAATTATTAACTGCAAAGATTAATAATTAAATACTTTGTATTATTAATGAAGTGTAGAGATTTTTACGTTGTTTGGTTTAAGCACAACGTAACAGTTTGTCTGATATTTTAAAAAATTGAATGTCGACTTCTAACATGTCATAGTCCACCTCCAATATAACCTATTATAATATTACAATATAAAAAAGTGCATCATTTATTAACAGTATTAATAATGAAAGTTTTGCTCAGATGTTAAGTTACTGATCAAAGTATGTACTGTTAAAAATTTGAGATATAAACTGAATCTCTTTAAATAAACTTTACATTTTATATGCACACATATACATCCATATATGCAAGGACATATAAATATGGCTTTCTGTACCTTCCAAATCATTCAAATATAATGAAGTAATAATAATGTGAAAATAATTTAGAATAATTAAGTAAAAAATATAATTTAAAGATTGGGTTTATCACTAAAACTATTAGCCAGTTATCACTCTCAATGACTATATTATATGCATTTAGTTTTATGCACATATAATGAATAAATTTAACTTATCTCTGAAATTTTTCATCAAACTAATCAAACCATGGAATTTTCACAAAATATATATATATTGGATGATCTCATATAAATGTAAGAATTTAATCACATCCATTAGAAAAGAAAATGCTACATTTCCTCCAATATGAACAAAATTTGGAATTAAAAAAAAAAAAAAAAAGCTTTTCTTATCATAATAACACACAAAAGAAAAATTTCAGGATAATATACAGAAAATGACTGTATATAGGAATTATACTTTTGGACATTATCTCAAGTTTTAGATAAAATACTAATAGAAGTGCTATAGTATATATTTCAAAATACCTTATACTGTAGATGAGTGCAGATAATATGTATCATTCAGGAAGAAAAAAGTGCACATTTGGTTTGTCAGAAGATTAAAATGCAACAAAATTGTTTAAAAGTAATAAAAATTAATTCATTAGTTTCAGTTTTTAATTTGGAAACATGACAGCATTCAGTGAACATCTGTCATTCTTAAAAGAGACATATATAAAGCATTGCATGCATTGTCTTTTTGCCTCATGCTTTCCTGAGACCTTTACTCCATATAGTCTCTATATTTCTGATAATCTTGCTAAGAGAACTAAATATACTTTAAAAACCTGAATTGTCAATGCTTTGTTCATTTTTAATTTTCATTAATTTCAAACATTCTTGGAAAAACAACAAATTTTTGCTCAATCTTGGAAAACAGCATCAATGCATACCACGATAACATGCTCTGGGATTATACACACAGGGCATAATTCAAATGTACTACTCCACCTTGACATTCTTTAATTAAACTAAGCCTGTTTTATGGAAAATTACTTGGAAAATAATTTGCTTTAGAAAATTTTGAGGTGGCTATATTTGAATTCTGCCAGAAGTACACAGTTGTAGTTTCAGAGAAGATCGTCATAGTTTCAGCGTCAAGGCAACTATTCGATAATGAAGCTCACAATACAAAATGGGCAAACCATTGACAATTAATGCTATTAAAAATATGCTTAATTCTTGTACGCCACTAAAATTATCGGAATGCTGAGATTGGAAAGAATGAAGCCCTCCAAAAGCAAAAGATAGCATCTATCTTCCATGCAAATGACAGTAATAACTTTCTTTTGCTTTATTTAAGGTTTACTCATATAGAAAGACTAGCTGACAGATTCAACAAAAACACTACCTCATATTTCTAACCCAACTTTACCACTTTTAACTAGTTTTAATGCTTTTAATCCTCTCTGAAAAAATGCACCTCTGGAGAAATGATTTCAGTGGTCCTTATTCTTTTAATTTTTAATCTATACACATATCTGACTACCTACAATATCAGGAGAGTTTTGCTAATAAGATTTTAAAACCGGTACTGTTATTATTTTAAGTTCTACTTATGATTAAACCCTTCTTTTATTCATGTTTAATGGCTTTCTTTAACGTTTGTAATATAACTCAAAATACATTCTGAGATTACAGATGAAGTTTAAGAAATCAAATGATTAAAGATTAATGTTTTATATTTTTAAAATAATAGTTTTATATAACCTAATAGTTGAAAGTATATCAGTATAATTATTACATTATAATTTCACTCACCAGCAGTTGCAGCTGACAGAATATGAACGATGGGAACCTCGGGAGTTAACCTCGAATTCCAGAACTGCTTTGCATTAGAATAGGTACAAAAATATATGGCTCTGGAGGGGAGAGGGGGAAAAACACCTTTAGACGCATATTCTAATATGGTATCATGTATTAACAAAACTTCATGCAAGAATAGGATCAATCTGTCACTGACAAATGAAGTTAAAAGGATAGGTACCTGCTTTAAATAAGTGATTATTTAGGACAAAGAATTTAGAACAAATGCCACATGACGTTGCGAAAATCTGCAATACTAATGATCAACTTTTTACTAAGTTCGCCAAATGTGTGGTTCAACCGAAGCAAAGTTTCTGCTATGGCCATCTCTATTTTATCATGGAATTCTTTAAAAAAAAATTTTCAAATTTTGCCTAAATGCCTTCATATATTTCCTGATTAAAATTATAATCTACAGAAATTTGTGTTCAGTGTCAACAAGTACCTTATGTCTTCTCAGAATCAACCTACACACAATACTAAGCAATATAAGTTCTAGTACTTTTTATGCTTGGGATTATCATAAAAAAAAAAAAAAGCCCAGACCTTCAGCACTAGTTGAGAAGAGAAAAACAGAGCAGTCATCAATCATATGCAATGATTATGTGTCAGGGTAGTATACAAGAACAATTATAGTGCAATGGAGAGAAATATATATATATATACAGATACAGTATATACTTAATTGCTAATTTTAAGTTTTAAAACTTTCAGTTGTAATGTGGTTGTCATTATGTGACATTAATGCTATTGTAAGAATCAATTATACATTATACACACATTAATAGTACTGGGGCATGATTTTATTTAATTATTGGTTCTGCGTTGTGGGTGATTTCTATTTTTATTTGGGTGGGAGGCATTTCAGGCATTAAGGCCAGACAGTCTATTTAGCAATTGGTGTGTTAGCAGTTATCGGTACGTCTATTGATATATGTTAAAAAATTAAAATGAAATAAAGGTAAAGTAAATTTTTAATAAAATAAAGTAAAGCTAGGAAGGAATTTCAGAAAAAATTAAGGAAAAAATTACATTCGTTCACATGGCCATCTTCTGCTATTTCCTCAGGGGCTTTGAGTAAACAGATAGCCATATTAAATGAATGTCTCATGAATACCTTTCTGTAGTCCCAATAACAGTTTTACTAAATTCATTATCATATTTAGTTTTAGGCATCCTAATTATAAATTATAAAATAACTGAAAATTTAATTTTAGATTGGTATTAACAGCAAACTGGGACTGGGACCCAAAACCCAGTGGTTATACATCAGTATAAAGTACGTAGGTATTTACCTATGTATGTACTTTATACTGATTCATACCTTTTGGACTTTGGGTTCCAATCCCAGTTTGCTGTTAATACCAATCTAAAGTTAAATTTTCAGTTATTTTATAATTTATAATTAGGATACCTAAAACTAAAAACTAAATATGATAATGAATTTAGTAAACTTGTTATTGGAATTACAGAAACGGGTATGAATGAGACATTAGCATTAGTTGAGGTATATGATGCAAGAAAGCAAGCTGCTTATACAGCGTCAGCCAAAAAAAAAAAAAAAAAAAAAACTTTCCATTTCACCTACCCGGTCGCTACAGAAGTTTGTGCCTTTAGCCAGTGGATGGTTGGTTGCTGGAACAAACTTCCATCTGTTGTTATGGAAGTTGATAGCTTAAATACATTTAAGGCTGAACTAGACAAACATTTGGAGCGACCGGATAGGTGAAATGGAAAGGTGTTTTTTTTTTTTTTTTTTGGCTGATGCTGTATAAGCAGCTTGCTTTCTTGCATCATATACCTCAACTAATGCTAATGTCTCATTCATACCCGTTTCTGTAATTCCAATCTATGCCCCTTGCGTTGTTAATCTGAGAAAGCAGAAGTATCCTATCAGCATTGAGCCTGCTCCAACCATTCAAGGCCTTATATACTTCAATCAGATCTCCTCACAGGTGCCTAGTCTGCAGATGCTGAAACTTGCAGAACTTAAACCTCTCCTGAGCATCCCTTTGTTCCTCTCACCAATCTTGTTGCTCTTCTCTGTACTCTACTCTGCTAAAACTAATAGGAAAAGGATAGCAGAAATTGCAGATATTGAAGGCTTGAGAAAGAATGTGAATATCATATATGATATAATGAATTAAACAAAATTATAGGCTGGATTGGATAGCCAATTAGAGAGAATGGAACTGTAAAACAAAAATGATTAGGTGGGATACTTGGTTATAGATCTAAGAAAGGGGGTAAAAATTGCAAAATTAAAATCTTATGCTAGCTAAAAATAAATATTGATACAATCAGGTATTTGCAGAGCTTAGAGGCTAGGCACCTTAAAGGAGACTTGATTGTGAGGTGTTTAAGGCTCTAAGAGGCATAAGTAAAATGAATGAGGAAGAAATTTTCACGGTTATAAAATTATTCTAGAACTAGGGGCCATAATTTCAAGTTACAGGGGGGGAGAGATGTTTAGACTGGACTGCAGGAAGTTTTATTTTAGCCAGCGAGTTATAAATTACTGGAATAAGTTACCTATATGGGTGGCAGAGACTAACAATTTGGAGAAATTCAAAGGTCAGCTGGATAATTACCTATGGGAGGAGGGAAACACATAGGTTGTTTATTTCCTTTTCTCTTATTATTATTATTTTGGCTAAGGTAAAGAAAGCCTGCAATGAGAAGCATGCAAAAGTTCAACGAAATTTACCGGTAAGAGTACTTTGCTGTAACAGCATTTGTATTGTTGCTCGCTCGGTAAACAGACTGTGGGTGTTATCGGTCTGGAGTAGAAGTTGAATCCCATGGGAGCTTGAAACCCTCCCGAAGTGGGGGGGGTAACCTGAACTTTTTTTTAGAATCACTAATTGAATTAACTAATTGAATCACAAACAGAGCCATATTGGAAATTCTGGTGTTGTAAAAAATGTTCGTAACTTAGTTTCACCAGTAAATGTTTTCAAAGTTTGCTGTGCTTCTCGTATGGGCTTATAATTAGGATGGGACTTTACGATCCCAGTTCGCTCGAGTATCCTTTAATATCTTTTTCTCAGCTTTTTATCTTTCTACTTCTTTTTTTCTCATTCCTAAAGCTATTAATGTAATATGAGAGTGATACAAATGTTCCTACTAGCCTTTACCTCTCACTATATTCACCTTTTATTTCTACACTTTCATCCCTTCCCTTCCCTTTCCTCGCTTTATTACCTTGCATTATCTTCTAATTTTGCATCCTTATACAAATTCTCCCAAATTTTACTAAATCATGCCTTTTGCTAATTCTGACTTATAACCACCTATTATTGCATCTAAGTTACACTCTAAGGACTTATCTTAATTTTATTACTATTTTACCTTAGTTTTTTACAACGTACACTGTGTCGGGACTACCTTGTAAATACATTTTTGTGGAAGTTATTATATTATTATTATAATTAGCCATATGGTGCAAGGAAGCCTGAGGCTTTTGCTGCACCAGCAAAAAAAAAAAAAAAAATTATGCTACTTAGCCTTCCTCTTTGCTCTCACTTATTTTTAAATTTCCCTTTCTTCCACAAATATGGATAAGTATAGAAACACAGTTTTTGATACATAATCAGGTGGTGCCCTGATGAAATACCTGATTACATATGAAATATTTATTTTTAGCTAGCATCAGATTTTAATTTTGTAATTTTTCGCCCTTTCTTAGACCTATAAACAAAGCATCACACCTTATCTGATGCTTAATATTACTTCATATATTAAGCTAATCATTTTTGCTTTACAGTTCCCTTCTCTCTAATTGGCTATCCAATTCAGCCTACAATTTTCTTTAATTTATTATATCATATAGGATATTCACATTCTCTCTTTCTCGCACCTTCAATATTTCCAATTTCTGCCATCATTCTCCTATTAGTTTTGGCATTTTGTGTAATTTATGCCTCCATCTTCGCACTTTTTAATAGATTTATTATTTCTACCTCACACATACACTGGTGTTCAAAGAAAGTGCATAACCCCTTAAAATTGTAATTGTCGTCCAAATAACCTAAGTATATGGCAATATTTCTTACAGATTGCATCAGATAAGATTGTTGTTGTTATTTGGCTTAACGACACAAGGGCTACTGAGGCCAAATTGTGTCTGCTGATAGTTTATTTAGTCGAAATATAACACTGTTGATGTTAAATTAAATACTCCTATATAGGCCAATACGTTTTAAAAATATTACAAGTTCATTTATGTTTGCTTCATTTCCCAGGATATGAGTTAAATCATGTGAGAGGTTCAACCTAGAGTCCGACTGAAAAGTGCTTGACCGTATGGTTGAATATAGGGGACAATCAAAGAGGAAATGCCTAACAGTAAGTTGACTGTCACAGGTTGAACACTGGGGTGGATCTTCTCCCAGTAGCAGGAACAGATGAGTATGATGAGTGTGTCCAATTCTGAGTCTTGCCAGTACTACTTCCTCTCGTCTGTTTTGTCGAAAGCCTGAGAGCCACAGCTTTGGTTCTTGTTTTATCTGGTAAAGTTTATTGTTGGTGTTACTTTTCCAGATCTGTGACCAGTTATCGTAACTTGCTTTGCGAATAACAGGCTTATAATCAGTGTAAGGAACCTGAGGATGTTCTGGGACAGCTGGTTGAGGATGTTTAGCTGCAAGATCCGCACTTTCATTTCCCAGAATACCAGAATGGCCAGGGATCCAGCAAAAACTGATTGACTGATTAGACACACTGCAAGAAAATAACTGAGAATGAATGTGTTTCAAGGTAGGATGAGAAGATGAAAAATTCTTCCTTATGGCAGAAACAGCACTGAGCGAGTCAGTGTAAATTATGACAGGTGAGATGGAAAGTTCAATAATTTTACTGAGTGCTAATTTGATGGCATATAATTCGGCTGTGAAGACGCTGCAGACTAATGGTAGTGAGGCAGTAACCGTTAGAGAAGGAAAAACTGCAGCTGCACCAACCGCAGTAGCTGTTTTGGATCCGTCAGTATAGACTTTACAGGCATGGGAGTTCTGAGTAGTGTGAGCTAAGTGCAACTGCCTGATATTAAAGGAAGGTACATTATTCTTTCCCCACTCCAAAAAATGTGTATCGTGGGAGGAAGAAACGTATGTCCAAGGTGGAACAGGTGCAGTTGTGTTCTGAAAAATATCGCTTAAATTGATATTCCAACTCTGAGAAAGCTCTTTAATCCTGAGTGAAGCAGGTCTGTTTTCATTTGGCTTGCTGTCATATAACAAATCCCACCGAGTATTATAAAGATACTCCCAACTGGGGTGAGATGGAAGACTCTGGATCTTAGCAGCATAGTGGAGCAGTAATGATTTCCTACGAAGATGTAATGGAGGATCATGTGCTTCGATATAGAGACTCTGGATTGGAGAAGTCCTAAAAGCGCCCAACGCAGTCCTGAGAGCACTGTGCTGGACAATATTTAGACGTTGTAAAGTAGTGCTCCTGGCAGAGTCATACACCGGACAACAATAATCTAGCCGTGACCGGATTAAAGTTCTATAAAGGTGCAATAGTGTATACCGATCAGCGCCCCATGACATAGCCGAGACTGATCGCAGTATATTCAGATGCTTTAGACATGTATTTCTTAAATGAGAGATGTGAGCTTGAAAATTCAGCTTGCTATCTAATATCACTCCAAGGAATTTAACGGTACTTACAAGCGGGATTGGAATATTGTTTATTTGTAATTCCGGATCGGGATGGAGAGCTCGTTTCTTGCAAAAGTGGGTGAGAGTGCATTTCTTTTCTGATAGTCTGTAGCCATTCCGTGAAGTCCACGATTGTATTTTGGTAATGGCAAGTTGGAGCTGCCGTTCGATGGTGTTCATACTTTGAGATCGACAAGAAATTGTAAGGTCATCTGCGTACATGTAAGTTTCAACAGTTTTTGGGATGTCTCGTGTTATGCTGCTAACTCGGATTGAAAATAGTGTTGGACTAAGTATCGATCCCTGCGGGACTCCTTCTTCCTGAATGTGGGATGCAGAGAGTACATTTTTATATCGGACCTGAAAAGAACGCAATTGCAGAAAATTTTGAATTATTTTCGGCCATTCCACCAGTGAAATGGCCCCTAAACCCCAAGTGGTAAAGGTCCATAATAATCCCATGACGCCATGTAGTGTCAAATGCCTTTTCAAGATCTAGGTTGACCATGACTAGATGTTGTTTCATGACAAAGGCATTGTGGATATGAGATTCGGCTTTGATAAGCACGTCCAGCATTGATCTATTCTTCCGAAAGCCATACTGATGATCTGGAAGGAGATTTTGTGACTCCAGGATGTAAGTAAGCCTAGTGTGAACCATTCTTTCGAAAATTTTACCCAGGCAGCTCGTAAGAGATATTGGCCTATAGTTTTCAACACAGGAATGATCTTTTCCTGGTTTTGGTAAAGCAATAATGAAAGAATGACGCCAGGAAGAAGGATAGGCATTTTCAGAGAATATCCGATTATAAAAGATTAACATGGTACTCAAATCTTCTTGAATTAAATGCTTCAGCATAACATAATGAACTCCATCTGGGCCTGCAGCACTGTTTGAAGATCTGTTTAACGATTCTTGAAGTTCTATGAATGTAAAGGGTTGGTTGTACGGGAAAGAACGGTGCGTGAAAAAGTTGATTTTATATCGTTCTGCACTAGCTTTGAAGATCTGTTTAACGATTCTTGAAGTTCTATGAATGTAAAGGGTTGGTTGTACGGGAAAGAACGGTGCGTGAAAAAGTTGATTTTATATCGTTCTGCACTAGCTTTGATGTTCTGAAATGTGGACCCATAGGAGGCAGAAGCAGAGATTGTAGCAAATGATTCAGCAAGTGTATTAGCAACTTCTTCAGCTGTAGATAGGTCTTTCCCTTTCCAATGAAGTATTGGAGAGGGCATACGAGCGAATTTCCCATTTAGTGCCTGTATTTTTTTTCCAAATGAGGCGTGTGTCGGTGTCTTTTGTGATTGTTGAGGCAAAAGCGATCCACGAGTCTCGTTTCGCTTTCCGTCTAATCTGCCTTGCTTTTGCTTTAAACCTTTTATAAGCAATGAGGTTATTAGTGGTGGGATTCTTACGGAAATTATTCCAAGCTCGGTTTTTTTCCTGTTTGGCAGTGAAACAATCTGCATTCCACCAGTGATTTCGGTGATTGTGATATGTCTTGGATTTTGGAATGTAGGTATTTGCTGCAGTCAGAATCTGATTGGTGATGTAAGTATTTACATCATCAATAGGTTCTTTTTTAACGTAAAGTCTGTCTAGAAGTATTTGAGCAGAATAGCCATCCCAGTTCGCCTTTTTAAACTTCCAAGAGGATCGTTTATCAGGATTTGGTGTTACTCCTGTTTGTAAGGAGCAAATGATCGGAAAGTGATCACTGCTAAAAGGATCAGTTAATACAGACCATGTCATGATTGGAAAGATGGAAGGTGAGCAAACTGACAAGTCAATTTGAGAAGTAGATCCTGTAGGTAGGTGGATGTAGGTAGGAGATCCAGAGTTTAATAAATTTAGGTCATTATTATATATAAATTCCTCGATCAACTTGCCTCTTCTGTCCATTGTAGCTGATCCCCACAATGGATGGTGTCCATTAAAGCCACCGAAAAGACAAATTGGAGTTGGAAGTTGTGCGATGAGGTTGTCAAGTTCTGATTGGGCCAGTGATAGAGATGGTGGAATATAAATCGAAACAATGGTAACTGAAATACCAACTGCAATCCGAGCTGCCACAGCTTCTAGGCTGGTTCTTAATTGGATCGGTCTGGACGGTATGTTAGTATTTACAAGAATGGCTACTCCTCCACGGGCAGGAGACTCTGGGCTTCTGTCTCGTCTGTATATCATAAAATTTGAGAATTTCGGCGAAACTTGTGGTGACAAGAATGTTTCCTGTAGGCATATACCTATGGGGTTAAACTGAGAGATTAAATCCCTTATGTCATCAGAATGGCTGCTTAGTCCTCTACAATTCCACTGTATGATGTTAGGCATTATTTTGGTTTGGCTGAAGATGATTCATCTGACTGTTTTTTATGTGCAGGGCATTTTTTTCGGTCTTTTTTTTTGGGAATAATGGACGTCCAGTATCCATAGTGTCATTAGCATGGAGTTCTAGGATAGGGTCTTCATCATTTTGGTGTATATCCACTTCCATAGTGTTGGTTGGTTGATCAGTTTCCTTAGAGTCTCTATTTGGGTTTCAATCTTTCTGCGTCATTTGAGACTGTCAGAGTATCAGTTGGGATACTAATTGGGGTGTTGGTGGCATGGCTGGTTTTAGTTTTAGAATTTTCTTTTCCAGTGGTTGATAAGGTTGTTTTAACCCAATTAGCTAGCGAGACGTTGGGCGGTATTGAGACATCTGTTTGAATTGCAGTTGTATGAAAACTGCGGGTTCGAGAGGCGTATGATGGACTTGGCATGGTCAACATTATTTGTCTGCGTGCCTCAGGATATGTGACTTTATGTTCTACTTTGTATTTTTGTATTGTCCTACCTGTTTTCCACATCTCACATGATTTAGAAAAGGCGGGGTGATTGCCTTTGCAGTTGGGGCAAATGGGAATTGCGGCTGGACAATCTGCCTGTGTATGATCTTTTGCTCCACAAATAGGACAGATGGCGTCACCTCTGCATGCCTGCTGTGAATGGCCATATTTCTGGCATTTAAAACAGCGAAGAGGATTTGGGATGTATGGACGAATTCGACAATTTAAATATCCAGCTTTTACTGAGGATGGCAAATCAGGAGTACTAAAAGTTAAAATGATGGAACGAGTTGGAATGAGATTTCCATCTTTTTTTGTCATAATTCTTTTAGCAGCGATTACCTTTTGATGGCTAAGTTCTTGGACTAATTCCTCCTCACTGTAATTAAGTCCCATTCTGTGATGACTCCTTTAGATGAATTTAAGGTATTGTGAGGAGTAACAGACACTGGTAATCCACCAAACGTAGTTGTTTTAATAGCCACTCAGAATGTTTGGATGTGGCTGTTTCAACCAGGAGATCTCCTGATTGTAGTCGCTTCACCATTTTTGGTGATCCTGCAATAGATTCTAGATGTCTTTGAATCATAAATGGTGATAACTTGCCCACGGGCTGCGTGGACAGAGAGTGTATCACAAGAAAATTAGGGATGTCTGGACGCTGTGCTTCAGTTCGAAGCCTTTTTGGTTGATTAATATCATGAGAGGATTCATGTCTTGAGCTTGAAGGCTCTAAGGGTGGAAAATTGTTTGAATCCATGATAGCTCCTTTTGGCCCTGGGGGGTTTATCTTTACCGCCCAGGTTTCCGGCCCCGCCACGGGGAGGCAGGAGCAGTGCCACGAGGTGACCAAGCGGCTGAGTTAGTAAGTTAGTACTAATAGAAAAAAACAGAAAGGTGGTTTCCCTTTCTGGGCTTCTGCCTACTTCTTGTAGTGCGAGAGAGCTACTATGCTATAGAAATCAAGAAAACGGTTTTTCAAACTAAAATAGAAACTGTTCGCTCAAATGTTCTCTGTAGAAAAACGCTTTGGAAAACGCACTAGAATCGCTTGGCCACGGAACACTTGGCACCCGGGGCCCAGATAAGATTGACATGATGTAATATTGCATTAGCTGTTACTTTCAGCTATATTAGCACGCTCTGTAAGAATTGCAGTCATTCCTTGCTAGTGTCAGGATGGCAACTTACATGCAGTTACTGCCACAAAGAAAGAGTGCTATTGTTGCTTTACGTGAGGAAGGATGTTCTTCCCGTCATATTGCTTATAGAGTGTCTTGTAACCAGTTGACAGTGAGTAAATTTCTAAGAAGACACCTCTTCAAAAATGGACTTGTAGCCAGTTGTCCTAAGAAGAAGCCCCTCCTCACACAAAAAATGAAAAAGGCCCGATTAATTTGGTGTAAGGAGCATGCCAAATGGACCCCCCCGAGCAGTGGAAGTTAGTTATTTTCTTGGATGAGAGGAAATTCAACCTGCATGGCTCTGATGGGAGACAAACAATTCACAGGTAATTGTGGTGAAGAATACCACCCAGACTGCTTGGTGTCTACAGTGAAATTCCATACCAGCCAAATGATATGGAGGTGCATTTTGTATCGTGGAGTAGGTTATTATAAAAGGTTCCGTAAATGCCAATGGATACCTGGCTATATTGGAAGGCAAATTGCTGCCAACCATTAGAGACCATTTCAACCTGCCAAGTAACTGCATCTTTCAGGACAACTCTACACCTTGTCATCGGGCGAAAGTATAAGTAGGCACTTCTGTAGTTACTTTAGCTCATTTCTGCATTAGAGGTTCGACAGCAATGTGTTTACATTTGTTACAAGTGAAAAAATGGTTGGAAGAACAGTCCATTACAACTCTTAGCTGGCCAGGAAACAGCCTGGCCCTGAATCCTATAGAGAACTGTTGGCGTCATGTGAAATCTGCAGTTGCCAGAAAGAAACCGAAGACCTTTCGTGAACTTCAGAAAGCCACAATTCGTGTTTGGAACCATGACCTATCAGTTGATTATCTTCAGAAATTGATCTTGTCAATGCCTTGACAGTGTGCTACTGTCATCAGGGCCAGAGGCAGTTCAACTAAATATTAGTTTGCACCTGGCAAACTTTTCATTTTGTTTTCCATTTAAAATGATAAACTGAAGCAAACTGAGGGCTTCTGATAACATTTCAGACATAATTGTTGTGTGTTTACCAAAACTGTTGTATGAAGGTTGTAAATGCTCATTTTGGAATATTTTGAGAGCAACTGTCAAATATTACTTAGCTTTGCCTTAACTTTTAATAAATATCTTTTGTTTATATTTCTATTTGTGATGCTAGTCATTAATGTAACATACCATTGCGAAAAAGGGTTAGAAATGTGAAATTCCTAGGTGATGCACTTTCTTTGAACACCAGTGTATATATACAGCAGGCCCCCGTTATAACGTGGTTCGCTTTACGCTGATTCGCTATGACGCTGTTCTTATATTATAACCCATATCTGACTATAACGCTGTCACAGATCACTATAACGCTCTTTTACAGATTGCATTTTTGGCATATTTATCGGAATTGCTTAATTTGATGGAGTCGATAGCTTGAAAATGAATACCAAAACAGCATTAAAACGTTTCCCACGCCAACTTGAGAAATTTTCCCACGCTCAGTGAAATTTTCTCGCACACTAATTTAATTGCAGCACAGTGACTTGTTACGTAGTTCTGAGATCAATATTTTAAAAAATGATCAAGTATATTGCTTGTAATATTTGCATTATATGAATTTATCCGAAGTCTAGTCATCACTCGGTACCGTATTAGACATCGTGCAAACGGACAGTTTACTTAAACATTGTATCATAATTAATGCAACCAACGCAGTTACATTTTCGAAGAGTTAATAATGGCCGATAAGAATGAAAAAGCAACAACGTCTGAGCGCAGTACGAAGACTATAAATGTAAGAAAAAGACTGAATTTGAAAATTAAATTAGAAATTTTGAAGCGAATCGATTCCGGTCAAAGACAAGCGGATGTGTGCCATAATTTAGGACTTGCAAGTTTAACTGTAAGAACAATTATTAAAAAAAAAATAAAGAATTAATTTTAGCAGCGTGAAAGATAGCTGTTCCACTGCAAGCAACTAGGGCTAGGCCGGCTATTAGGATTGAAATGGAAAGACTTTTAACTAATTTTATTGAAGATAATATCCAATGCAGAATTCAGTTAAGTTAAATATTAAAAAAAAAAAAAAAAAAAAAAAAAAGAGAGAGATTAGCCAATATGATGATCTGAAGAAAACTCACCAAAAAAAAAAAAAAAGGAAAAAAAAAGAAAAAAAAAGTGGAACCATTTAAAACTAGTAAGGGCTGGTTGAATAGATTTAAAATCCAGGGAGAAGATGCAAGTGCAGATTAAGGAGCCAAAACTTTCAAAAAAGAACTTGTTAAAATTATTGAAGAGGGATATTATGTGTTATACTTCTCAACAAGTTTTTAACATAGATGAAGCAGGACTTTTGTGGAAACGAATGCCTAAAAGAAGTTTCATATTGAAAGAAGAAAAAAACATGCCAGGTTTCAAAGCGGTGAACGATCAGTTGACTTTATTGTTGGGTGGTAACGCTGCGGGGGATTTAAAATGAATACCCCTTTTAGTTTATTTGGAAGAGGGCCAAAGTTCAACCCAAAATCGACACAGTTTTCATGATTAAATTAAATCAATTAAACTCATGATTTTAATTGGAATTTTAAGTTTAATTTTGATATGTAAGTAGTTACCACATAATTATATATGTACGTAATGCAGAATATTTTATATGTACAAATATTTGAATGTTAAATATTTTGACCGATATTTGTGCATCTTTTCACTACCGTTTATTATTGATTAGGAAATATCCTATGGCACCAACCGCAACTCACAAATACATATGTTACTTTATGGATATTCGGCGCTCGCTTAGCGCAGATTCACTTAGCGCTGTTTTTATGGAATGAATTATCAGCGTTAAGCAGGGGTCACCTGTATAATCATTTATTGTCATCCAATGAAGTAAGAGTAATACCCCAGTACAGTGAAGCTAGAGGGGTTTACATAAAGTGATAATGATAAAATGTAAAATAGGTAAATGTGGCTTTAGCAAAGGAATAAAATAAAATATAAAACAGGTAAATGTGGCTTTAGAAAAGGAATAAAATAAAAATGTTAACAAGCAAAATGAAACTGGAGATAACAAGTCTGCAAAAGTTAAAAATTAGATAAGCAGTTGAAAGGTCATCCGATAGTTGCACTCTTATTCCACATACCTTTCACCCACATAATTTGCAGTACCAATTGCTTACAAATACAGTGTGTTTCTTAAACCAACAGTTTCTTGATGAATGGATGAAATTGTAGTATCAATGCATCACATAACAACTAGTGAGTAACCTTGACTTGCCTATAAAAATTCATTCATTAATACAGTCTCAACTGTGCCTCTACCATAACGTCAGGATTGACAATAAAATTAGTGAATTCAAACTCCCCATTAAAACACAATGCTGACATAATAGGAGTAACAGAAATGTGGGAAAAATACAGAATGATGGGTTTCACTATGGTATGTACAATGTATTTAGGAAGGTTAGGGAAGAAAAATGGAGGATTGGATCATGCTTCTTATCAAAAGCAAACTAAATAGGTACAAAAGATTTCATAGATTCAGAAGTTATAACTCGTAGTTCATTTAATTCCGCACCCATTTAATTCCAGATAAAAGATGAGTTCAACAGAGCACCTGACTACGGAAGGGAATCATACACTTTTCATATTTAACCTTCAAACTGATTCTTGACAAATCTTCATCTAGATAGAACAAGAAAGTTGTCCTATACTCTCATACCGAAAATGACAATATCAAAAGATATTACCATCAACAGTTTTTGCAAGACCTGCGTATTCATGAGCGGAAATTTAATAGCTTATAAGTAATGAGGTGAAATTTCGGAGTGCTGCATTCACTCTTTGTCGAGACTTCATCTTAATGGACAACTGGACCACACCACACCACATGATGTTGCTGCGGCGCCCCATCTGCAGTGAGAATGGCACAGTTTCAAAAGTTATACACACTAGTACTGAATTTGTGTAGTGTGAATTAGCTAAAACAATGGTATAACAAGACCTGAGAGTAATCTATATGCCATAAGATTGTGAAAATTACGATAAGAGCCTCCACATGCAAATGAAATAGACAAGAAAGGGTGAATGTCTTATGGGTGGTTTCAATTTGCCCTTTATTAACTGGAGAAAGCTAATGGGTGAACTCACAATGGGGAAGAAAATTTTTAAATCAGCTAGATGATTATTTGTATCAACATATGAGGAAAAGTACTAGTGGCAAGAATATTCCAGATCTGATCAGGACCTACAAACCAGAAGCCATCACTGGGCTGATAGGGAACAAGAACTATTAGCAGGGAGTGACACAGTTCTAAGTTAGATGATAAGGAGGGAGAAGGGGTAACGGTTGTTGAAGGCAAGGAATAGGTTTCAGTTTCAGGAAGGAGACTGATAGTTTCAGATGCTACATATCCTCTATCAACAAAGCAGTTAGTATAGAGAGGGCATACACTAAAATTATGGAATACTTTTAAAACAATAGTCACAGTAGCATGTGCACATATACACTGTTAAAAACATATAGCACAAGGAGAATACCAAGACAGACAAATAATGAACTAGCCGGTGTATCAGAGCAGAAAAAGATGGCATGAGAAAGTTAGAGTAATGAAACATACCGAAGGCTATAAGTAATTGGGGGTCTAATTGTATCAATTTTATCCTTTTTTTAGCAATAAACTAATTAAATACTTCATGCAATGAAGCGTCTTTTATAAAACTTTTATATTTAGAAATATTTAAGTTATAAGAAATAAGGGCTCACATCACATAAAACACAGTTAGTCCCCAACGTACATAAGCCTAGTTATATAACTTCAGACTTACATAAATTTTTAGTAAAATCATAGATACTTTCTGTATAATTTTTAAGAGTGAAGTCAAATGAAGGAACAATAAGTTTTTATTTTCTTTCCCATACAAACTATGTTGGATAATAACCTGCGGAGTAACTAGAATCTAGGTAAATAACTAGAATTACCATTTCATTTTCTGCTTTAAAAATTCTGAAGGAATATCTGACAACATGTGTTTGAGACAGGTAAACTACACCAAAGCACTTCAGAGAAACTCCCACAACGTTGAAGCCATGTGGACTGTGTTCCATCAGCTATTTTTTCAGTGAATTACACTCTAGCCCTTTATCTCTACATCCTTTCCTTCCGGATTGTACAGTTCAGTTCTGTTTGAGAGTGAAGTGGAAGCTTTTGTTTTCATTTTGTATGTAATATTTGTTACACGTCGGGTTATTGTAGTGAAGTTGAAATTCAGATTATCCTACCATTTTCAACAACTTCGTGTCAAACTATCATCGTGTAGTGTGCGCTTCATTTGCATGTTATAAGGTGTGGCAACATCTCTTGTAGCTTAACTCTGTGAAGTTCTTTACAGAAAATTTCGTGGTGCCGCCTAAACATTAAAAAGTATCGCACGGAATTTAGATTTGTCAGTGTCAACAGTGAACACAATAATAAAAGACAAAGAATATGTGAACCAGTGAAGGCATCTGCACCAATGAAGTCAATCATAATAACCAAGGCTAGAACGGGACTAATAAGCGAGATGGAAAATTAACTTATTGTGTGGATAGAAGATCAGATCCAAAAACACATCCATCCCCCTAAGCCTCCACCTCATCAAAGATTTTTGAGGATCTTTAAGTAGAAGAGTGATGATAATGAAACCACCTTTGTTGCGAGTCATGGTTGGTTTGATAGGTTCTGTAAGAGAAGTGGATATCATAATGTTGCCATAAGTGAAGCAGCAAGCGGAGATGGCAAGGCTGCCGAAAAATTTAAGGACAAATTGAATGAGATTATAAGAAAGTGGTGGTTATTTGCCGCAACAAATATTTAATGTGGATGAAACTAGCCTTTCTTGGTAAAAATATGCCTAGCAGAACTTATATTTCTACTGAAGAAAAGTCAATGTTTGGGTTTAAAGCTGCCAAAGACAGGGTAATGCTCTTAGTGGGGAGTAACAGAGCGAGTTAAACTTAAACCTTTAGTGGTTTATCACTCAGAAAACCTGTGGGCTTTTAAGAGCACTGACAATAAATTGCTTCCTGTACACTTCAAGGCTAACTCATAGGACTGGGTGACAATGACCATGTTCAAAGAATGGTTTCTAAACGTGTTTGTCCCCAAAGTTTAAAAATATTGCTTACAAATGTCAGTGCCTTTTAAGATATTAATGCTCCTTGACAACACTATGGGCCATCCTAAATATCTAGATGATCTGCACAACAATGTCAAGGTGGTATACTTCCCTCCAAATACAACTGCTTTGATGCAACCGGGGGTCAGGGAGTTAGTTACCTGGGCATTCAAAGCTTATTACATAAGGATAACATTTTCTAAAGCTGTAAATGCAACAGAGCAAGGGAAAATGTGTCTGCAGCAATTCTGGAAGATGTTTAATGTCCTTGATGGAATATGCAACATTTCAAGAGCCTGGAATGATGTGATAACAACTTGTATGAGCGGAATTTGGAAAGAACTTCTAAAACAATCCTAGCTTAACAACGAAGGCTTCAACAAAGATGAGCTAATGTCTTCTATTACCAAATAAATTGTAAACTTAGCCCAGAAGTTGCAGCTGGTCTTGGAGGACGAAGATGTAGACGAGCTTGTGGATGAAGGAAGTGAAGATTTAACAACAGAAGACCTAGCCCAGTTGAATGTACAAAGAGTTGAGAAGCAAGGGAGAGCCAAATCGTTGAAGAATCAGAGCAACCCAAGAAGCAGTTCAAATTAAAAGAAATGGCGGAAGCATTTTGTAAAATTCGGGAAGGTCTCTATGTTTGACGGAATGAATGAAAACACCAAATGTTTCTTGAAAATATAATGAAATATTATTACGAAATTTATGAAGAGAAAAAAAAGCATACAAAACAGATGAAAATTGAAGATTTCATATCACATACCTCCCTGACCCTACAACACCCTGTGATTAATGTGTCTTATTAATTCCCCTGTAATTAATGTGTCTTATTAATTCCCTGTAATTAGTGTCTTATTTTTCATGTTCTTCTTTTTAAGTTACCTTCAGTTCATCACCTGAAGTGTATAGACTTTGTTTCATTGTGTGGTTTAGACCAATTTTCTTAAATATGTACACTTTGGTTTAGATTCCCTCAGTAACCCTTATAAAGCCTACATGGGTATGAAATACATATCAGATTTTGCAGTACAATAACATGTAGGTTTTTTTTTTCCCTTTTGTTTTCTTATGTGCCACTCTGGCTACTTCACTGTCCCCCAGATAAAGTTTTAATTGTTATGGTATGATTAGTATAAGACAGAGCTACAATTTGCTGGAGAGTGTCATTAGGAAGTGTTCTACATATCATATTAAGGTAAATTTCTCTTATTCTTCTACAAATATTGTTATGGTATATAACTATTTTTCTTCATTCTTTTGAAGATATTATGTGGTGTTTTTAATTTTGGCATATCTGGGATATAGCACAATATTTTATTAGTCATTCCTGAGTTATGTAAAAATTGACTTACATAAGAAGTCCTGGAACATATCTCTTATGTATGTCGGGGACAGACTGTATTTAATCTGTTCACAATGTGTTCATTTGTTTGATTTAAAATAAAATTTTAAATAACATCCTTGCATATGAAACACAAGATTCCACATAGCCAAGAACACAAGATTATTTAAAATGTCTAAGTATTTCTAACAAAAGAGTCAAATAGGAAATTTTATTGCTCCAGTAAAACAAGTTAAAGACAGAGTTGCTACTGCAGCAATTTCAAAAATAACAGTAAAAACAACAAAAATTAGTAAATAAGAATGATGAAGAAAGAAAAGAAAAGCTAGCAACTGGCAACTTTGATAAAAGTGTGACGTTATGTTATTTGGTTTTTAGGAGCATTAGCAACTAAGGCCATATTGCTCCGGGAATATGCGGTGGTCATTCCCTGACCTTTCCACATCCTCCATATTTGGTGGTGATGGGCTCGAACCCCAGTCTAATCAAGAAGTGTGTGCTACGCACTGCTGCTCCTTTCCACCTGGCTACGGAGCCGCAATAAAAGTGTGATAAAAAGACCAGAAAAAAAAAGAACAATAAGCAGCAATCTTAGGAACAAAATCAAAAAATTATTTAAGAACTAAGAACAAAACAGATCAACTGTTTTTATAGCAAGATCAACATTCAGTTTATATACTATTCCTAGAGGATTGCAAAATAAAACTGAAAAAGGATTTACTTACTCTATATCTAAAGGAAACTATCATAAAGTTTGCAGATGATACAAAGGTTGGCAAGGTGGTTAATGAGTAATCAAGGTAAGCAACAAGATCTCAAAAAATTAGGCTGATGGGCTGAGAAATGGAAGTTGAAGTAATATTGACAAATGCAAGGTAATACATATGGGTAGCAGTACTCCAAGATTAACATACCAACTGTGTGATACTACACTCAGTGTAGTGGAAAATGAAAAAGACCTGGGGATAATTGTGCAGTCAGATATGAAGTTCTCTGAGGAGCACAGACAGAGACTGCCAGGACAGCTCATGGGGTTTTGCCAATGATATACAGGAACTAGTCTACACAATTGTGTAGAAATTATCAAGAATGATTAATTTTCAAAAATGGATCAAAAAAGAACAATTCCAAAATGTCAGGTAATTCTGCCATAATCAACACATTAAATTATAACTGTCAGATAAACAAAACACCAACTTCAATTTAAAAAAAGTATAAGAAAAAAATAAAATCATAACAATGATTCAATTGTAAAAACAGAACTGTACAACTAGTAATATGAAATAAGCTGCAATTGGAAAAAATATAATAAAATACACTCTGACCTCTCTTTAACCAATTTCCATATAGCAAATTTTTTTTTATTTAGCGAATTTTTGATGTGAAAACATCTTTGGTGGCACCTACTCAATTTTCAGACTGAAGTAAAATCAATTGGTCACAAAAATGCAACACAGAAATGACACAAATTAAGTCACTTCCTAAATTACGCTAATGAAGTCGCTAACAGTGATTCTCGATGTGAAAACATCTTTGGTGGCACCTACTAAATTTCCATCCGACAGTCAGTGCTTGGCCCGTTGGTAAAAATGCAAAACAGAAATGATGCAAATTATGCTAATGCAATCATTAACGTTAATTTGGTAGAGTAAGTAACGGGCATTAGCATACAACGTTACTTCGTTATTTCAGACTGAAATAAAACCAATGAATAATGTAAGTTGAACAAACATTTACATTATTTAGGAAGTAGCGGGCATGAGCTTATGCTGGCGCCAGCTATTTCCTAAATGATGCTAACTCGATGACTAACATTGATTCAGTAGAATAAGTAGCAGGCTTGAACATAAAATGTTACGTCACTCGTAACTTTGGTTCTAGCCGTTTGATTTAAAAACAGTTCCAATTTTCATCAAAGATGTTTTCACACAAAACAACTTTCATGCGTACAAGGTACACAAACGTTTTTTGATTTCCCCTTGGTCATTACATCGAAAATAGCTTCCATATAATGAAGAAAATTTCCATACAATGAACTCATTTCGAGAGACCTGGGCACGCATTGTTCGCACACCACTGGCCTTTTAGGCAATAGAGCTGATGCTGTATAAAGCACAAATTAAGAGCTAAAAGGATTAAGAATTAATCCCTTTAGCTTTTAAGAGAGAATCAAGACATCCTGTCAGAACTGCAGACACCCTCAGTACTGAATTATATTGACTCATACAGAAACAGATGAATACTGCATGTAGAGAGAATGGACATTATCTGAAAGAGATACTAAACTATAAATCCCAGGGAAGGAGAGACAGAGGCAGACTCCTGCAAAGATGGAGAGAGACTGTAACAGGCCACTAGGCCTAATACTGGACTGGAAGAAGAAGCTTTTAAGAGCATGAATTAAGAGCTGAAACATTCCACAATTTATTGGTGCCCGTAAAACCTGTACAACTGCCTCTACTATACCTAGAAATTGCACTGGTCAACTGCTATCTATGTGTCCACAGACACTGGCAAAGATTAAGGCATATTCCCGATGCAGACGTTGGCTGTAGTCAATCTGTTTTCTTATGTAAGCACCCTATTAGAGAATTAGGAGAGCGTGATTTTCCTTTATCCCAGAAATTCATTGTTTCACAGAAACAATGTCATCCACACTTTCACTAAATTTCACCTGTTTCTGTTTACATGGTAGATACAAGTGGTCCCTAAATCAGTTTGCTTAAGCTGTTGTGCAAGTAACCTTACAATCTCTAAGAGGAAATCCTTGAGTGTAGTGGAAAAAGTGGAAGTGTTTAATAGTGTGGATCAGATCATTAAAAAAAAAAAAGAAATCGCTTAAAATTTGGTAGACCTGCCAGTAGTGTGTCAACCATTCTGAAAAACCATGTTTCGATTCTCAAACTGCTGAGGAAACAGGACCCAGTCAGAAGTGTGAGAAATAAAAACTGTACGAAAATGTAGATGAAGTCGTTTTTAAGTGGATGAAGTTGATTCTAGACCAAAACACAGCAATATCAGGGCCATTAATAAAAGAAAAGGCTATGGGATAGGCATCTTTTCTGGGTCATAAAACATTTGGCTGGAAAAATTTAAAAGCATCATGGCTTACTCGAAAAAGTTATTTCTGGTGAAAGTGGAGTTTTAATCGAAGAAGACTGTACTCGTTTGAAAGAAATAGTTTTGAAGAAAATTATGGAGGACTACGTGACCAAAGACATTCAACATTGATGAAATAGGTCTATTTTTTAAATTTCTGCTGAACAAGACATGGTCTTTTAAAAGAGAAAAGTGTTTAGGTGGTAAAAATAGTAAGGAGAGAATTACAGCCTTGGTTGGTGCAAATATGTCTGGTAATGAAAAACTGAAGCTTTTGGTATAGGCAAAATTAAATAACCTCGACGTTTCAAAGGAGTAAAGTTGTTAGAGTTGAACTACAACTATAATAAAAAATCTTGGATGACGAGTGAAGTTTTTGAACAGTGGATAGTTGTTGTTGTTGTTGTTTGGTTTTTAGGAGCATTAGCAACTGAGGCCATATTGCTCCGGGGATGTGCGGTGGTCATTCCCTGACCTTTCCGCATCCTCCGTATTTGGTGGTGACGGGCTCGAACCCCGGTCTAATCAAGAAGCGTGGGCTACGCACTGTTTGAACAGTGGATAGAAAAGAGCACTAAAGAAAACAGAACAATCACATTGATTGTTGACAACTGCCCTGCCTACCTTCACTCAGTAGTTTCGAAATTTACAAGTGTGAAGCTTGTTTTCATCCCTCCAAATACCTCATCTAAACTGCAGCCAATGGACCAAGGATTATCAAAAATTTGAAAATGTACCACCAAAGACACATACTGAAAAAAATTATATTGAGAATAAAAACCAACCAGCCTATAGATTCTGTTATAGATTTGAGGATGTGCATATAATAGTTGGTGAAAGTGTGGAGTCAAGATGTGACAGATACAACGATTAAGAATTGTTTTGCAAAAGTAGGTTTTGCTAAAATGCCAATTAACAACAGTGAGGGATGAACTACTACAAAATAATTAGCAATCTTGGGAAGAATCCAAGCGAGAGGTTTGATCAGTGGAGAAATGGCTCCTGACGAATTTTTAGGAGTTGATAATGATGTCATAGTAGTTGAATATCTGAGTGGCTCCAACATTTTGGAAAGTATTCAAAGAATTAGTGACAATATCAATGAGTTGGATGTTAGAAAATTTATTCATTCCCACTTATTTCTGATTTATTTCCCATTTTTACTATTTTGTGCACTTGCACAAAATAGTACAAAATTTTCTTTTTTTCAGCACTTGCAGTGCTGAAAAAACACAATTCAAACATTGTTTGAACAAAGATCTCAAGAGACAGGGATATAGGAATAAATGATTTACTTCTAAATACTAGATTTTGCAGTAAGCAAAAAAAAAAAAAAAAAAAGAATTTTTAACAGGAATGTATTCCATAATTAGAAATTAAAAACCATTAATTAGTACCAAATACGAATCATGCAAATCATCAGTAAGTGACAACAAAGATAATGCGCTGGCGCCAATGAAATTTTATATACCTAATTTTTACTTTCTTAAAGTGATATAACATAATTAATTAAACATGAGCTCTTGAATGGAATTTAAAGCATTAGCAAAGGCATATGATGCTAGAAAGCAAGCTTATACAGCATGAGCCCAAAAAAAAAAAAAACTTCCATTTTACCTATCCATTCACTCCAAAGATTTGTCCACTTCTTCCTTGAATTTACTTAAGCTATAACTTCCACAATGACAGCAATCAACTACCTGCTGGCTACAGGCAAATTTCCGCACATTTATTCTACAACTGTCTTTTCTCAATTTGAGTTTATGCCCCCTCGGGTTTGTATTCTGAGCAAGAGGAAGAATCTTATCAGCACTGAGCCTGCTCAAACCATTCAAGGCCTTATACACCTCAATCACATCACCTTGCAAGTACCTAGCCTCCATATGCTGTAATTTGCAAAATTTAAGCCTTTCTTCATAAAAGCACCTCTTGGTTCCCCTCACCATTCTCGTTGCCCTTCTCTGTACTCGTTCTAGCAACTTTACATCCTTCTTAAAATGAGGCCTCCAGACCCACAGACAGTATTCAAGGTGTGGCCTGACATACCTTGTTCCCCTCACTGCTCTTCTCTGCAACCAATTAAACAGATCAACATCCTTCCTAAAATGAAGCTTCCAGACCTGCATTCAGTACTCAAAATGTTGCACAACTATTGCCTTATACAAAGAAATAAATCTCCTTATTCCTGCTAGCAAAAGTCCTATATAACATTGAGAAGAACCCGTATGCAGTACTTTGCATTTATCAATGTTAAACTTCAGTTTCCACTTCTCGGCCCATACTATCTTTACTGTCATTAAGAACCCTGCCAACCTTTGTATCATCTGCAAACTTGAACATTAAGCCTGATATACCTTTGTTAATATCATTGATAAATACAGAAAACAACAATGGGCACAACACTGAACCTGGGGGACTCCACTAGTTAGTTAGTTATTTGGTTTTTAGGAGCATTAGCAACTAAGGCCATATTGCTCCGGGATATGCGGTGGTCATTCCCTGACCTTTCCACATCCTCCGTATTTGGTGGTGACAGGCTCGAACCCCGGTCTAATCAAGAAGCATGTGCTATGCACTGCTGCTCCTTCCCACCTGGCTACGGAGGCGCCTACTCCACTAGTAACATTAGTCAATGTGGAGTAGTGTCCGTTGATTTTTTTTAATTATTTTTTTATTTGGTAGTTGTTGGCGCATCAGCTTCTGTGGCCATAATGCACCGCCCAAGGTTTTTTCAGTACTTTGATCCAAGCCCAAGGCGGGATTCAAACCCGCGACCTTTGGGTTGCTAGGCAGGCGCTTTACCCACCTGGCTAGCCCGGTCGGGTGTCCATTGATTACTACTCTCTCTTCTCCCACTCAACCATCCCTTTATCCATAACAGCAACTTGCCTTTAATGCCATACTGCTCCGATTTGAACAGTAGTCTTCCTTGTGCAACAGTATCAAAAGCTTTCCTAAAATCCAAGTATATAATATCAAAATTAGTTTTTGCATCCAGTTCTTTTATGACCACAACATAGTATCCAAACAAATTGGTCAGACAAGACTTCCCCTTAACAAACTCATGCTGTGTCTGAATTATTACTGAAGTCTTGTCTAGATGATCCTGTAATACTTTTTTAACCAGTGACTCCATTACTTTCCCTGGAACAGAAGTTGGACTAACAGGTCTGTAATTACTCGTGCCACCCTTTGATTTGAACTGGAGATACATTTGCACATCTCAAGTCCATGGGGACCTCCCGAGTCCAACAATGCTCTCATAAAGCGATTTTTGACAATTTATTTTAGTAGCTATCATAATTTTGTACACAGTGGTAATAATATTTATTATGGTTATTTTATCTTGGGGTATTTGCTTTATATTTCTTTTGAAAAAATAATAATTCAGTACCTCACATAATAACTTTATCTTCTATACTCGCAAACTCAAAATGACTTGAGTCCATTACTCAAGATCATCACAAGGCAAACTATATGAAATGGACTGTAAAAATTAATGTTTATAACTGTCAATGTACTTGTGTATCACTGCAATACACATCTGCATCTGCCACAAAATTATTTTGGCATGTTATTTAACTTTATCAACATATGGTCAACACAATCTGTGGAATGTGTTTGCACCTAGTTTTGAAACCCTATGAGAATAAATGTTTAGTAACTATGAAATTTCAATATATATTTTATAAAATGAAAGTGACATTTAATACAATGATGATTATTACAAGCATTTATTAAAAATACTCCAAAATTCTATTCAGTCATTTAAAACAGCAAAAGAACTGTAAATTACCTAGATGGTGCAACACCAACTAAATTGGGTCCCAAACCTTTGAAGAGTGCACGGCCTCCTTCTGTTTCGATGATATGCCTGAAATGATAATTAAGTATGCACTTTACATATAAAGAAGTACAGGAGATAAACATCAACAAAGAAATTAATGACAAGACCAACTTTCATTTTTAATTATTAATGTAACATACTGTATTAACAAAAAATTAATCAGCAATTCATATTGCTCACAGTTGTGTAACAATTCCATGGTATGACAAATTCAGCACTTGTTATACCACTAAATCACTTTACTACAGAATAAAAATTAATAACCACAGAATGGAATTTAGGATGGATACAAAACATTATGATTTATATAAATGTGCAAGTACTAAGTTTAAAAGCAAGTAACTTCTACTTGTAAAGAGTGCTGAGAAAAAAGAAATACTAGAAACATACACCCTCCCACCTCTTATGGCAGTAGATCTGATTGCTTATCTTGCTCAGGCTACAGCTAAATTAAATTTTTCTTCCACACAATGTCCATTGGTCCATAACAATAGCAGATTATGTGTAGTGGAAAATTCTCAGATTCTCTCATCCTGGCTATTCAGTAGACATTAGAAGGAGACATCAAAGTCTCGAGCAATCTCATCATTTGAAGTACAGTCAGTCCTCATATAACACGTGTTTACATTACACGAATTCGATCATACACGATTTATAAATAGGGGAATGATATCTTATATAACACGAACCGAATTCGCTTATGCACGATTCGCCTTTCTGTTTACAAGAAATGGCAGTCGAATGCAGAATCACCCCAACCAAATGCAACACGATAGGAATTAAGAGAAGATTCTGAAAATGTATTTATGCGTTTTATATCAGTGAAGGGGAAACACATTTCACCATAATAACGTAAAAACCAACACAATTCCAGCTATCGATATTATCGCAAATGCAATTAGATCGAGTTTACTACCAGTTTATAACAGATTCCACTAGCAGAAACACAACTGGAAATTGTTTTTATTGTTTTATGGTAGTAACCCCCAGAAGTGTACTTAGTAAAATGTGAGGTGCTAATAGTGTATCTCTGCCTTTACGGTGTTGTTTATTCAGTTGCTACACACGCGCAGCTTTGTTTACGTGTATCAAGCGTGCCTCCTCGTTTTGTAATTTTGCTTTATTCCCAAAAATGAGTAAAATACTTAAAAGGTGTGAAAAGGAAGTGTCCAGATGAAGAGAGAAAAAGAAAAGCAATATCGATAAACAGAGGCGGACTGGATCAAAAATCCTTACCCTGGAAAATTTATAGTGGCCTCATACTATGGTTTATGGCCAAAATCACACCGGCCACCGGGGTTTCCCTGGTAAGGCTTATGGCCAGTCCGCCTCTGTCGATAGAGAAAAAATATGAAATTGTGAAATGCTTTGAGCGAAATGAAAGACCATGTGATATTGCACGTGTTACAGATCTAAATGAGGCAACGCAGAGAATTACAAAGAATGCAGAGAAAATAAAAACAACTTTCATGGCAGGAACAACTCAAAGTGTAATTAAAATCCATTAAATTAAGACACAAGAATTGGAAGAGATTAGCATTAGTAGAGGCATTTGATGCAAGAAAGCAAGCTTATGCAACATCAGCCAAAAAAAAAAAAAAAAAAAAAAAAAACCACTTCCACTTCACCCCTCTGTTCGTTCAAAATACCTGTCCAGCTGAGCCTTAAACTTATTTAGGCTATCAACCTCCACCACAAGGGATGGAAGTCTGTTCCACCAACCAACCACCCGCTGGCTAAAGGCAAATTTCCGCACGTCTATCCTACATCTGTCTTTCCTCAATTTGAATTTATGCCCTCTCAGGTGATTTTTCTGAGCTAGAGGAAGAATCCCATCAGCATTGAGCATGCTTAAACCATTCAAGGCTTTATACACCTCTATCAGATCACCTCGCTGGTGCCTAGTCTCCAGACACTGTAATTTGCAAAACTTAAGCCTTTCTTCGTAAGAGCACCCCTTTGTTCCATTCACTAATCTTGTTGCCCTTCTCTGTACTCGTTCCAGCAGCTCTACATCCTTCTTGAAATGAGGCCTCCAGACCTGTATACAGTACTCTAGGTGTGGCCTGACCATCGCCTTATACAATGGAATAATCACCTCCTTATCCCTCTGGAAAAATTCCCGTATATCATTGACAATACTCCATGAGCTACTCTTGCAGCCCGTCTGCACTGCTCAGAGAACTTCATATCTGCCTGCACAACCACCCCCAAGTCCCTTTCATTCTCTACCACTGTCAGTGTTGTACCACAGAGTTGATACGTTGCTCTGGGGTTGCTGTTTCCCATGTGTAGTACTTTACATTTGTCAATGTTAAACTTCATTTGCCACCTCTCAGCCCATCTGCTCAACCTTTCCAGATCCTGTTGCAGCAGCATAGTGTCAGTAGTGTCCTTGACAACCCTGCCAACCTTTGTATCATCTGCAAACTTGGACATTAAGCCCGATATACCATCATCAATATCATTTATAAATACAGAAAACAATAATGGACCCAACACTGAGCTCTGAGGGACTCCACTAACAACATCAGTCCACGATGAGCAGTGTCCATTGATTACCACTCTCTGTCTTCTCCCCCTCAACCACCCCTTTATCCATAGCAGCAATTTGCCTCCAATGTCACACTGCTCCAATTTGTGTAGCAGTCTTCCATGTGCAACAGTATCAAAAGCCTTTCTAAGATCCAAGTATATAATATCAAAGTTATTCCCTGCATCCAGTTCTTTTGTGACTGCATCATAGTATCCAATCAAGTTGGTCAGGCAAGACTTCCCCTTAACAAAACCATGCTGTGTCTGAGCTATAACTGAAGTCTTGTCTAAATGATCCTGCAGTGCTTCTTTAACCAGTGCCTCCATTAATTTTCCTGGAACAGAAGTTAAGCTCACAGGTCTATAATTACTTGTGTCAGCCTTTGATCCTCCTTTGTGAATTGGGGTCACATTTGCACATTTCCAGTCTATGGGTACCTCCCCTGAGTCCAAGGAAGCTCGCATAATTATGGCTAAGGGTTTGCTTACTTCCTTTGCTGCCTCCTTTAATATAACTGGATAGATCCCATCCACCCCGGGTGCCTTTCTTGTGTTTATCTTCAACAGTTTCTCCTCCACTTTACTCCCAGTTATTTCAAGATTCTGTAGCTTACTGCTAGAGTTGAATACACCTCTGGCATTCCCCTCGCTGAATAACTCCTCATGTGTGAATGTCGATGCAAAATATTCATTTAGTTTGTTAGCTACCTGAGCAGGATCATCAACACTTGACCCATCAATATCAAGTGGACCAATCTGATTCATCCCCTTCCTTCTAGAGTTTACATAAGTAAAGAACTCTTTGCTGTTTTTCTTTGCATCCCTTGCCAAAGATTTCTCGTAATCTGCCTTCACCTGCCTAACCTCCTTTGTAACTTGGTTGCATATCAACTTGTATCTATCATAGGCTTCTGTGTCATGTGTTAATTTGTATGTATCCCATGCATTTTTCTTCTCTGCCATATGCCTCATTAGTTAATCTGACATCCATTTTGGCCTAAACCTTGAACAATATTTCTTAGTTGGTATGTAAAGCCTAGTAGCTTCCAAGATAAGTTCTTTGAATGCTTCCCATTTTGAATTTGCTGTTGGTAACATCATCAGTTGGTCCCACTGTATAGAATTTAAATACTGTCTCAGTCCATCGTAGTCGCCTTTACGGAAGCAATAACCCTTCCCTTTACCCCTAATGGTAGTTACCTCTTTGAGTAAATCCCACTTCAGCACACTGTGATCACTGCCACCTAGTGGTTCATTTATCTGCGGATTCTTAATGCATGAAGAATCACTGCTGATAATCAAATCAAGAGTATTACTCCCTCTAGTTGCCTCCCGAACATGCTGATGTAGAAAACAATCATCCAATAAATCCACAAAAGCCCTGCTAGTGTGTGAGTAACCAGCCCCCAAAATCCAGTCAATATCTGGGAAATTAAAATCTCCCATTATAAGACACTCTGATTTACTGGCCCACTCTATTTCCCTGTACAGTTCCTTATTATACTCATAAGAGTCATTAGGCCTATAGCACACTCCTACTCTCAATTTTGATCTCCCAATGTTTATGTCACACCAAACTGACTCCACACTGCACTGTCCAGCGATGTCGACTGGCTTAACTTCCTTGTTTTTTATGTGTTTCTTAACTAATAGCATAACACCTCCCCCCTTCCTATCCTGTCTATCCTTTCTGTAGACGTTGTACTCCCCAAATTGCAGTTCCGCATCCCTTATATCTGTGTGACACCACGTCTCTGATATTCCAACAATATCTGCCTTCGATGTTTTGAGCAATACCTCAAATTCATCAAATTTATTTACTAAACTCCTAGCATTGGTGTACACGCAAGTATATCTGCACCTGTTTCTATTCTTAGCTACCCTAACACAACCCATGTGTTTACTTGTACCGCAATGGCTCCCAGCAGTCTCTGAAATACCATGCATCTTGTTTTTCAGGCTTCTGCTCATTCTAATAGAAGCAGTGCAAGAATCTCTTTCACCTCTGCCAGTGGCTACTGTCAATCTATTGGTCTTTGTCTCCCCCCAAGCTAGCAGTTTTCCGACCCACCTAACACTGCCTCGATAGCATCAGCAAATATTCTTGCACCCTTTCTATTTAAGTGTATCCCATCCCTGTAGAAGCAATCTCTCCTGTTAACAAGTACAGTCCAGGCTGAAAAAAATTCTACCCCTTGAGCCTTGCACAATTTTTCCAGGGCCGAATTGATCGACAAGGCTCTCATCATATACTCCCTCCTATCGTGTCTGGGCAGAATTGCAGACACTTTCAAATTCAAGATGGAACGGCTGTCATCTGTTTGGATAGAAAATCAAACAAAAAACAAGTTTGCTTACAATAGAAGCAAAAGCATTAGCAATATTTTATTACGTAATAGTCGTAATAAAATACATATTTTATTATGATTATTTATTGTGTTTGGTAATGTTTTGGTTACAAATGTGTGTTCAATCTTGGGTGGTCGGCACCTAACACTATTTTTCCCATAGGGCCTGTTGTTTATATTGCACGATTTTGCATTGCACGAGGGTTTCTAGGAACACAACTATCGTGCTATACGAGGACTGACTGTAATTAGTTTCACTCGGTGCTTCCATTAAACTCTACAAAATCAAAGGTTTCTAACGATACACATAATTGCACTTTTTTTTTTTTTCTTTTTTTTTTTAATATTAGGTACAAATACTATTCCACAAGCGGGGGGAAGGGGGGAAACCCTCTCATTAACATACTTAATGCAGAATAGTCATATATCAAAGCTCATTACTCATAATATGAGGTCTCTTCAAAAAGTATCCAGACTGCTATGCTATAGTGAAAATAAGCATACTTAACAGGGAGGAGCAACTTAATCCCATTCAAAACAGCATCCTTTTAAGGAAACTCACTTAGTCCAATGATTTTCTCACTTGTATGGCAACAAATCAATGTCATGCCCTTTTAGGGTTTTTTGAGTCTAGATAAAAAAAAAAAAAAAACTGCAAGTCCAGCAACATATGATTAAAAAAAAAAAACTTGATACAGGTAGCAACAAATGCTACACACATTATCATGATGAAGCAACCATTCCATGGACTTGCATTTTTCTGGGTATTTTTCTTAGAACTTCAACCAGAACTCTATTAATTATTTGCCTCTGGATTATATTTGCGGCAGACAATAGCTTCACAATCAAAAAAAAAATGTTAGCAACACAGTGGTTCGTTTTTTTTTTTTTTGCAACGAACCAGATTATGGATCACTTTCAGCACTCCTGAGCCCTTTTTTGAAATGGTAGTGCCAGTAAAAATCTTGTGTAAAGCTAACCGTAGAGTCCTCATAAGCTATTAAAATAACATCATAGTATCAAGTGTTTCATTAGCATTCCTATTTTAAAGAAGCAAAATTTAACACACACACACACACACACACACACACACACACACACACACACACACACACACACACACACACACACACACACACACACACTTCAGTGCACTCAAATTTTGGAATACAACAAGATGCAAAAATGTCTACTGTGTGGAAGTACACAGGACATATGTCTCAATGTGTTATGGTTTGCTACTCAACCATGAACAATGAGCACAATCAAGATACTTTTTGAAGAGACCTTGTAAGTGTGTCAATTACTAAGATGTAATAACTCAAAACTCTATTTCAAGACATCACTAGGTGGTGCTTACACCCCACCCCAAAATTCTAGGCTTGGCCCAGTTTTAATCTGCTACCCTGCTGAATAGTAGATTAGAGTGCCAGACATGATGTTTTCTGTCTTGCTGCCAACCTCCAAACTAGTAAAAAAACGCGTTGATCCTGCACTGTTCAATGATGACTTGAAATACAGGACCTACCTAAATCATAAAAATAGTCCCTGGTAACCCTACCTTTATGTTGTGGGGGGGATTGAATCCTACATACAGTCTGTCCTCGTATAGCACGATAGTTGCGTTCCTAGAAATTCTCGTGCAATGCAAAATCGTGCAATATAAACAACAGGCCCTATGGGAAAAGTAGGGTTAGGTGCCGACCACCCAAGATTGAACACACATTTGGAACCAAAACATTACCAAACACAATAAATAATCGGGTAATTTTAATCGTTATAAAATACTTACGTATTTTATAACGATTAAAATACGTAATAAAAATAATATTATATTATAATAAAGTATTTTTAGTATTTTTTAATACTAAAAAAGTATTTTTACGAATAAAATACGTATTTTATTCGTAAAAAAATTATTATATTAAATAAAATAGTCGTAATAAAATACGTATTTTATAATACGTAATTATAATACGTAAGTCGTAATAAAATAAGTCGTAATAAAATATTGCTAATGCTTTTGCTTCTATCGTAAGCAAACTTGTTTTTTGTTTGATTTTCTATCCAAAGAGATGACAGCCGTTCCATCTTTTCCAATTCTTTGTGTCTTAATCTAATGGATTTTAATTACACTTTGAGTTGTTCATGCTATAAAAATTATTTTCTCTGCATTCTTTGTAATTCTCGGCGTTGCCTCATTTAGGTCTGTAGCACGTGCAATATCACATGGTCTTTCATTTCGCTCAAAGCGTTTCACAATTTCATATTTTTTCTCTATTGACAGAAGCGGACTGGCCATAAGCCTTACGGGGGAAACCACGGTGGGCCGGAGGCCGGTGTGATTTTGGCCATAAACTGTGGTATGAGGCCACTATAAATTTTCCCGGTTAAGAATTTTTGACCCAGTCCGCCTGTTTATCGATATTGCTTCTTTTTCTCTCTGAATCTGCAGTGTCTTCGCCAGGACGCTTCCTTTTCACACCTTTTAAGTATTTTACTCATTTTTAGGGAATAAAGCACAATTACAAAACGAGGAGGCACGCTTGATACACATAAACAAAGCTGCGCGCGTGTAGCAACTGAATAAACAACACCGTAAAGCCCGAGATACACTATTAATTAACACCTCGCATTTTACTAAAGCACATTTTTGGAGGTTACTACCATAAAACAATAAAAACAATTTCCAGTTGCGTTTCTGCTAGTGGAACTTGTTATAAACTGGTAGTAAACTCGATCTAATTGCATTTGCGATTATACCGACAGCTGGAATTGTGTTGGTTTTTACGTTATTATGGTGAAATGTGTTTCCCCTTCACTGATATAAAACACATAAATACATTTTCAGACTCTTTTTCATTGCTATCGTGTTGCGTTCAGTTGGGGTGATTCCGCGTTCGACTGCCATTTCTTGTAAACACAAAGGCGAATCGTGTATAAGCGAATTCGGTTCGTGTTATATAAGATAACGTTCCCCTATTTATAAATCGTGTATGATCGAATTCGTGTAATGCAAACACGTGTTATACGAGGACCGACTGTATTCTTTTTGCCCCTATATTCCTGTCTAGGCACAGTAGTCTGTATGTGACAGAATATTCAGTTATGGTCTATATCTGGTGTTTTGTGGAGAGCATTTATCCTGTGTTTAGCCTCACCATTTTTAGGTGCAATGGGTGCTTTACTTACATATGCATAAAGTGCCTATTGTCTTTGCTATGTCTGTCCATAATAACTCAACAATGTGCAATAACAACTCCAGTGGACAGATTTTCATAAAATTTTATATTTGGCTCTTTTAGAATGATGTTGGGTACCCCAAATTTCATTAAAATTGGACCAATACAAATTGTGCAATTATTATTTATTTGTCCTTCCACCTGCACATAACTACTCCCATTGAATGGATTTTTCTGAAATTCTATATATAACTCATTTAGAGCAACTTGTTGAGAATTCCTAAATTTCATTAAAATTAGACGAAAAACTATTGTATACTGTATATTGCAGCTGAAGCACTGGATATTGTTTGTTGCCATGAACTGGTTGGAGGAAATGATGGACAATATGGGACTGCTTTTTGCCTCCTTTTTTTTATTATTAAAAATCACAACTTATTACCATTTGCTAATGTGCCTGAAATATAACAGACTACATAAATTAACTAATTTGTTTATCATTTATTGTTGTACTAATTTTTGTGGTGTGTATACAACTGTGTCCCTGAGCCCTGCAAGCTGAGGAATCTAAATTCAAATGTTCTTTAAAGTGCATGTAGTCATAGGATTTGCTTATAATAAAATGATATATTTATTTATTAACTTTATTTAGCAACATATATAAACAACATAGTTAAGAGGCCTATTAAAACTCCAAATATGTAAATTTTTATTATTATCTATTTACTTTGTTTCTTATAGTCTACAGACCTATCATTCGGGGCTGTTTTTTAGTCCAAGTACTGTATTAGTGATACCAGCATGTAATTTTATGAAATGAGGTTGTAGAAAAGTCTGCCTCTCACATACCAACTGAAACTCTTACCCAGTTTGTGTTGCAGTCTAGCAAACATCAAAACTGGTGAGCTTTATGACCTGTTTTGAATCTTCTAATGGGGCACATTCTTCAGACTGATCTTTTTAGTGATTCTAAATTAATTTTTTCGATTATTTAGACTGAGAAATCTAATACTTTATTTTATCAGTTAGTTGTGGAATGGTTTAATTCAATATTACCTATGAATGGTAACACAGTAGATTCCTGAATATCTAGGGATGGTTTAATTGGGTTTCAGATTAACTGTGGACGGAAAAAAAAATTTTTTGATTTAAATGTCTTAAATGATTTATTTTTAAATTTAAATGATTTTTTAAAAAAATACCACTTAGGGCCTCAGAACCCTTTTTTTGCCACTGGATTCTACTATACAATTCTGTTCCTTAGGGATTGCTACAATCCTTAGGCAGGTATGCATACAAATGGTAAATATACATTGTTCATCAGTTAGGCAGGCACATTGAGTTGGGGTTATTCAGTTAAGTACACACATTTTGTTTGTATTTATTTCAAAAGTTTTCAAGTTACCCATCAGTGCTAGCGGTATGTCAAAAAAGAAAATTGATGAAAACTTCTACATACAGCGAATTGGACAAAGTGATGGTTATATGGTTTAATCAACAAAGGGCACATGGAAATCTGGTTTCTGGGATAATTTGCACTGATCAAGCTAAGCATTTCTTCGAAGGGTTAAAATTACAGGGGCAATTTAATGCATCTTCTGGTTGGTTGACAATATTTAAACAGCTGCACAGAATTAGACAAATTACTGTCCAAAAGTGAGTTCTGATAAACCTGCAGCAGAAGAATTAAAGCACCAATTTCAGCAATTCGTTGAAGAGGAAGATCTTGTACCGGAACAAACTTTTGACACTGACAAAAACCGGAAGCATTTATCAAACAAAACATTGGCCTGTGAAACTGAGTGGAGTGCATTGGTTACAAAGTTTCTAAACAAAGGTTTACTGTTTTATGTTGAGGAAACACTGCTGAAACGTTTTTTTTTTTTGAAACTCTCTGTAATTGAGATAGTTGAAAAACTTTCTGCATTTTCTAGAATTGATGTTTCAAATTGCCCATTCATTACTAAAACAATAAATCAACTAGGATGAACCATGAAATTCATTCAAACAGTGCGTCAACATTTGAAATTGCTTAATCTACCATAAAAAGCAGTTCTACTTTTGGACTATACTTCTAATCGCCCAAGTGAAGAAATTTTAGTCAGATAGTGATAACATTTTTATAAAATATTTGCCACCAAATCTGACAGTGTGAATACAACTGATGGGGAGATTCAAAATTTTAAAGAAATTTATAAATGACACTTATTACGTAAATTAATCAAGGAAGGTAATTTGTTTCAAAAATATGACAGTATTGGATGTAATTTATGAAATTTCAATATTGTGGACATCAATCAAAAGCACAACATAATGAAGATCTTTTCGGAAATTACTACAATGAACCTGCAAAAAGACAAAGAATCTCTTAGTGATGGGACTAATAATGATGTATTATGATTTAAGTCAGAAAAGATTTTGAAAATTCAATTGTTGTAGGGTTTTAAGAGCACAGCAACTAAGACCATATTGCTCCATGTATATTGTGCATAAACTGTATGTGTTCCGAGGCCAATTTTCTGTTTGCTGGATGAATACACATAGCATTAGCATTAGTAGAGGCATTTGATGCAAGAAAGCAAGCTTATGCAGCATCAGCCAAAAAAAAAAAAAAAAAAAAAAACCACTTCCACTTCACCCCTCTGTTCGTTCAAAATACCTGTCCAGCTGAGCCTTAAACTTATTTAGGCTATCAACCTCCACTACAAGGGATGGAAGTCTGTTCCATCAACATGTTCCACATAAGGCAAATAGATTCTGCATATTTGCCTTCTTTGATGACAGGTACGGCAAATATACTTTACCACTTTTTATTTTATTTGTACCGACCGGGCTAGCCGAGTGGGTAAAGTACCTGCCCGGCAACCCAAAGGTCGCGGGTTTGATTCCCGCCTCGGGCTTGGATCAAAGTACTGCAAAAACCTTGGGAGGTGCAATATGGCCACAGAAGCCGATGCACCAACAACTACCAAATCAAAAAAAAAAAAAAAAAAAAAAAATTTGTACTGTATTTTACCTTATTAAAAATTTTACTTTACAGTTCACTCGCTTCCTATTGGCTTTGTAATTCAACCAATAATTTTCTTAATTCATCATAACTTTTAGGATATTAACATTCTTTCACCATTTACATATCTACTATACTTCATTTTCTACTATTTTTTGTACAATTTTTGCACAAATTTTTTGTACAAAAATATTTTGTACAATTTTTTTTTTTTATTTTGTTTACTTCCTCAGTACCAGTTCATTTTTGTACTAGGTTTTTCAAATTCTTTCACCTGTTTAACCACTTTTTTTTTTTCTTTTTTTCGTTAGTTGTTGGCACATCGGCTTCTGTGGCCATAATGCACCTCCCATAGTTTTTGCATTTTACTCTGATCCAAGCCCGAGGCGGGATTCGAACCCGTGACCTCTGGGTTGCCATGCAGGTGCTTCACCCACCTGACTATCCCGGTCGGCCTTGTTTAACAACTACTTCACTTCCACTATTCCTTAAACTTCTCTTAGTTCAAGCATCGTGTGTACTTTTCATTTCCATTTTCTCGGAAACTTTTATTTATTTTACAAACTACCCATTATTTATATCCTTTTGCTTCCTTTACTGATGTACTGTGCATTTTGGAGCATTAGACATACGATAACTTTTGTTTATTTCCTTTTTCTGCTTATTTTGCTTCTTAACAGTTTTATATTACTACTATATATACATGGTGTCTCAAAAATATTGGTACAAACGTTTAGGGGAGGTAGGTAACATCTAAAGGAATGTGAATCGCATAGGAACCCATAACCGGAAACGTCACCATAAGTCGGTACACGGCGCTGTTCATCAGTTCACGAGAGGGAAAATTTCTGGTTTACTCATTCAAGCAGTAGTCACCGCACGAAGAGCATGCATCGATATACGAACTATGAGCTGACAGACATGCACCTAGTGTATGGATTAGCAGAGGGCAATGGATGAGCTGCTCAACGAATTTATGGAGAACGCTTCCCAGACAGACATGTACCGGACCACCATTTGTTCGCGCGTGTGCATCAAAATTTGTGCGATTATGGGTCATTTAGAGGTAACAGGAGTAGTGCGGGCAGACCACGTTCGACACGAACCCCCACCATGGAAGAAAGTGTGTTGAATGCCGTCCAGAATAATCCTACTACCAGCACACGTGCCATTACCTCTGCCTTAGGAGTGTCTCGTTGCAGTGTACAGTGTGTCTGGCACGACGATTCCTTACACCCCTTTCATCTCCAAAGAGTTCAGTTACTGCTCCCCCAAGATCATCCTGCACATGTAGCTTTTGCACAGTGGTTTCTCCAAGAAAGTGTTCAAGACTTGAATTTTCCAGCCTATTTTTTGGTCACGGATGAGGTTTATTTCACTTGGGAAGGCTTATTCAATCAGCACAATGCTCATGTGTGAGCTCACGATAACCCACACGGTGTGCATCCCCATGTGGCACAACATCGCTTCGCAATAAAGGTGTGGGCAGGTATGGTCGGTGACTGCTTAGTCGGCCCATACCTATTACCATCCCGCATGAATTCCGCTAAATATCAGATCTTTCTTGAACAAGTTCTACCAGGGTTACTTGACGATGTTTCAGCAAATGTGAGACGCAACATTTGGTTTCAACATGATGGGGTGCCTGCCCATTATGGAAGGTGTGTTTGTGACCATTTGAACATGCGTTTTGGGCGTCGATGGACTGGCTGTGGTGGACCTGTTGCCTGGCCCCCATGCTCACCTGATTTATCAAGACTTGATTTATTTCTGTGGGGGGGCCCTCAACTCTATCATGTATTGAGTTGAGGGCCCCCACAACTCTATATGAAAAGCCTGTGGAGACGGAAATGGATCTTGTGGCGAGACTCGTCTGCGCTGCTGCTACTGTCAAAGAAACTCCAGGTGTGTTCGACCGTGTCGGCCAATACATGCTGCGTCGGTGTAATGCATGCATCGCATCTCATGGTGGAACCTTTGAGCATCTATTGTAACATCATGAAATGCACCCATCTCGTACTCCACTGTTAATATTATGTCAAATAAATGTTTGCCACTAATTACTGTCTTGTGTCATTTCTGCTTCTTGTGCCTCTGCTACTACTTTCCCGTGACGCTTCCGGTTATGGGTTCCTATGCGATTCATAGTCCTTTAGATGTTACCTACCTCCCCTAAACGTTTATACCAATATTTTTGAGACACCCTGTATATATATATATATATATATATATATATATATATCACTCAATATCATCCTTTATGCCAAAACTGGCATACGTACATAGGTTGCCAAACTCTGATGTCAAAGTTCTGTATACTCTTCATCTGAGTAGAACAAAAATAAGAAAATTTATAGAATCCAAACTAAAATCTGCTTTTAAAAATATTTCATACGTAGTTCAACATGTGCCAGAAGAAGTTTACTGAAACTGTTTATAGCAGCCAATATACCAGCACCACAGTTAATAATGACTGGTGCAATTTTTGTGGAGGTGATGTATGTGGATTCAAACATACAATTATTCAAACATACTTACCAGTGACCATATAAAGTATGGACCACAATTAGCGCCTTAAATATTCACAAGTCACTAATTTTTATAAATGTTTATATTATACTGTTAAGTCTACTATTTTAGGAAAATGGTTTCGCCAATAGTCACATATAAAATGAAATAAAAAAATTCTTAGAATATGTTAAATAGCTAAACTTTTGATAAACAACAGAAAATCACTGACAGAGAATACTAGTCTAATCTTTGTTATACATACCTGATACACCTCCAGATACCAAATGAAGACCTAGATTTAACATTATTTAACATCTGTCTATATGCATCTGTAGTGGAACATGTAAAATTGCAGACTCCAGCTTCTGGTCCAGCATAATTCACTGCTGCAACGCAGTTTCGCACTGAAGATGATGAAACAAGAGAACGGTAGCTGAAATTTGCAACTGATGATTGAAGTCTTGTTTTCACTACTTCCAGAGGACATGTTACAATGGCCCCTGCAGTTCCTCCCAAGCTGAAAAAGTAAAATTAAACATAAGCTTATTCAAAAAACATTTCTTAACTCAAATTTTAATTATAAGTTTCTAAAATTTTTCCACTTAATTATTTTTCATCTTTAGAGTATAATATTAAGGCCTATGCCAAAATCGCTTTTATGAATTAGCTTATACAGAAAATATGGAGGGGAAAAAGAAATTTCAAAACAAATGCTTCTAGTAATGTGAAACCTAAGTTTCACTTGCTACTCTATTTCACTTTGTTCAGACTAGCTAATCAGAAATTTTTTTAATGCAAAATTTCATATCTGCAAAAGGTTTTATTTATGCAAAGATTTTAAAGAAACCTAGCTTCAAATGGGCAGAATGCGTAACAGTATAAACTCCTGTTCCTATTTTAAAATTTAATTATGTCACAACCAAAAGATAGGGTAATGGGGTCTTAAGCAAATTATTATGAACCTGCAAAAGTTTTTTTTACAAAGTACAGTCAAATCTCTTTACAGAGAGCCTCTTTTTAACGTCCCAATACATTACAGCATCCTATGTGGTTGGTCCTGGCCAATTTCTCATTAACCTAATGCTATTTTACATTCAGTATAATGAATATAAAATTCAGTACCTTGAATATAAAAGGGATTTCTCTATAGTGACCATAAATTTCTACCTCTTAATCTGAATTTTCACTTTCTTATTACAACATTCACATTTAAAAATGACAGAATGCTTCAAATATATTGAGTAATTGCAGCCTGACCATGAGAAATCATTTTTTAAGATTTCCCATGCTCTTTTCTCGCAGTGGGGTAATCAAATTAGCATCGGATAGAAGTCAGTTACAGTGTATGTTTATTGGTATGGCTCCAAGAAAGGATAGCTTTGCCAATCGCAGAAAATTACGATTTTGCAAGCTGTAAAAAATGGTGTGCATTCTAAGACTGACATCACCAAACAGTTCCGCATTGCTAAGAGTACTCTGATCACTATTTTGAGAGATCAGAAAAGGATTGAAAGTTTAGAGAAATCTGCTACACAGGGTAGGATTCAAGCATGAAATGCAAAGTATCCGGATCTTGAAAAAGTACTTTTGGAATGGCTAATGATGATGCATGCAGAAAACATTCCCATAGATGATAAGGCTGAATCGTTTGCACATTGAATGGATATTGGAGAAGTTAAAAACATCAGATGGATGGTTCCAGAATTTAAGACTCGTCATGGCCAGTCTTTCCAAAAAAGTGACGAAAATGCAGCCGTAGACACTACAAATGAATGGAAGGAAAATCATTTAAGAAAAACTACCAAAGAATGCTATTAAACAAAATTGTGCTATGTCTTGAAAGCAAAATTCAATGCGAAATTGACAACCTGTAGGCAACATATTTATGTGTTTCAGCATGGGATGAAGTTGATGAAAAAGTAATTGACAACTGCTTCAAAAAAAATTTTTTTATTTTTTTTTATGAAAACCCCAAACACAAAAAGTATCAAAACCTATAGTACTTAGTACCGTTCATGGGTTGAAAGAGAAGTATGGGTGGGTGTGTGGGGGGGATGCCGAAAACTTTGCTCTAGAGATGCTGGATTTACCGCCTTGAATGATGCAATGTGTGAAGTTTCTCATACTTCTTCCTCTAGTCATCTCAACAGCAATGCCCACACTATTCTCCAGGGCTTGGAGCCATCCCAGCACAGATGACGCTAGGCACAACGAGATTTCTAGAGTGAGGACAGACTTGATCAATTGTGGCTACCCAACACACATATTAGACAAGTGCTTATTGCAAGCACAGGAGCTCACAGTCCACCCGAGACCACCATCAACTCAGAACAATGTACCTACCGCCTACATTCCCTACTATCCAGGCATGTCGGGCCGGATCTCAAAAATCCTCAGAAAATACCGCATAAAATACGTGCAGTTGCCTGGTAGAAACTTACGTTCTCTAGTTTCTAATGTAAAGACCCGGTCACCCCTCTCTTACGCAGCAGCAGGTCACCCTTTTGCCAATCTCAACATGCAAATTGCTCATCGCTTTGGACCCTTTCAAAAAGCTCAATGAATCCCTCTCCCAAGCAAAATCCCATCTCTCAAGCAGGGCTTGAGAGATGGGATATCTACAATGTAAATATGTTACCATATTTACATTGTAGATATGTTACCATATATCAATGTAAATATGATAATATATGCTGATGACCTGGTTATGTTAGTGAAGGACAACTCTCGGTCACAACTTGAAATCTTCTAGCTCTGATTTTTTATCAGAGCTAGAGAATTGGTATGATTTGCACACACTTCAAGTTTCAAAAACTAAGAGTAAAACCTTATTACTCAAAGGCCATTTATCAGTGATAAGGAATCCAAGAGTCGTGCTGGTGGTGGGACCAATCTTCAATCAGTTAAAACTGAAATATCTGGGGAGTGATGACTGAGAGGCAGATGCACTTCATAACCTACATCACATACACTGCAGGCAAATTTCGGAAGTTTCTGGGCATGACTGCAAAAATTCAATGTGTGAAAGATCATTTCAATTCAATGATCTCTTATATTGAAGATGTGTATGGCCTGTCAAACTGTCTAGTGATCACTAAAAAGGCCTCTGTGGTCAGGAAATCTATCCATAATTGATGCCACCAACTCTGATCAATTATAACTTTATAAACATACTCCGGTTCCAGAAACCCTCTATCTTATCTGTAATTACAGCTCCTTCGGCTGTTATACCATGCCCGGTTTCCCAGGCATGTTCTGCCAATGCCGATCCTGAGACATAAATACAATAAAATTACATATAAAAATAAATAAGTAAAATCGACTGTAAAATGTAGTATAATTTAAAATGCCATAAATCATATGAATTCATATCAAATCATATAAACTTTTAAAAATACTATGCATTAAAAGCGTTAAACTCTTACTACTGTAAAACTGAAGCTTTCGGCAGCATCTGCTACCTTTCTCAACATAAATAGTGCTGCATCAACAATTCATTATAAAGCACTAAGCTTTCCCAGCAGACTCAGGATGTACTATGGTACCTGTGCATACTCCGTTTCCCGTATATCAGCACCAGAAGTGGCATGGGGCTGTACGACCTTAAAACGCTCATCCCTATCCAGGATAACGGTCTCAAACATTACATTAATCCTATAACCCTTATCCCTATTCAAGCTATGATCACCTAGGGGCAAATCCTTAGGCTCTCCAGCCACTTCTGGTTCCAGAAACCCTCTACCTTATCTGTAATTACAGCTCCTTCAGCTGTTATACCATGCCCGGTTTCCCAGGAATGTTCTGCCAATGCCGACCCTGAGACATTAGCCAACCTAAGCACCCTACTATGTTCCCCCAGTCCATCACGTAATCTGCACTGTCTCACCTACATAACATCCCCCACAATCTGGACACTGAATTTTGTAAACAACCCCACTGTTGTCAAGTCCCACCACAACAGGGTCTTTAACCGCCACCATCACAATGTATAGTTGTGTGCAGCTTCCGATCCGGAAGCTGAACACAATGTAATTGGTACAACTAGCATGTACGACTGGTACAACCCTTTCGCAGCCAACAGCCAGCATTTTATGGTCGTACTATCGAAAGGGTCATACCAATTACGTTGTGTGCAGCTTCCGGATTGGAAACTGTGCACGGTGATGGCGGCGGTTAAAGACCTTGTTGTGGGAGTTGACAACAGTGGGGTTGTTTACAAACTTCAGTGTCCGGATTGTGGGGGATGTAATGTAGGTGAGACTAAGCACAGATCACACAATAGACTGGGGGAACATAGTAGGGTGCTTAGGTTGGCTAATGTCTCAGGGTCAGCTGTGACGGAACATGCCTGGGAAACCGAGCATGGTATAACAGCCGAAGGAGCTGTAATTACAGATAAGGTAGAGGGTTTCTGGAACCAGAAGTGGCTGGAGAGCCTAAGGATTTGCCCCTAGGTGATCATAGCTTGAATAGGGATAAGGGTTATAGGATTAATGTAATGTTTGAGACCGTTATCCTGGATAGGGATGAGCGTTTTAAGGTCGTACAGCCCCATGCCACTTCTGGTGCTGATATACGGGAAACGGAGTATGCACAGGTACCATAGTACATCCTGAGTCTGCTGGGAAGGCTTAGTGCTTTATAATGAATTGTTGATGCAGCACTATTTATGTTGAGAAAGGTAGCAGATGCTGCCGAAAGCTTCAGTTTTACAGTAGTAAGAGTTTAACGCTTTTAATGCATAGTATTTTTAAAAGTTTATATGATTTGATATGAATTCATATGATTTATGGCATTTTAAATTATACTACATTTTACAGTCGATTTTACTTATTTATTTTTATTTGTAATTTTATTTTATTTATTTATGTTTATAAAGTTATAACTGGTCAGAGTTGGCAGCATCAATTATAGATGTGTCTACTGATGCACAAATTTTGACAGGTTGTCTAACACGTAATTTACACTTAGTGTTTCTATCAATAGGTTATCATCTAAGAAAGCAGCTGCCATTTAACTGTTTGACACTTGAAATAGATTGTGATGTGAGTAACAAAGAGGAAAGGAAGCATCTACGGACAGAACTGGTAAAACAGTGGTAAGAATATTGGAGCAATTGCGCAAAAGGAGTGGTAACAAAAAAATTTTTTTACAGTGGTAAGTACTAATTGTAAGCAGTAGGCTTAATCCCAATCTACATACAACTTATCTTTTGATTGGACATGGTTCTTTTTTTTTTTTTTTTTTTTTGCAAAGTCAAGGGAATTTTGAATCACTGAGCGTACTCTACGTACAAGGGGGCATCAAAAAGTTCATACCCTGGCCTAGATAACATCAGTAGGAAGATGCCATTTTTAATATAAGTTGGTTACATATTCAATAATGAACATGTGAACTTTCATTCCAGTATATGATCGTACATCAGAGGTGGAGCTCGGAATCTGAGGATGGATGCTATGGTTGACAAAGTGGAGTATCGAGCATTGATCAAGTTCCTGCATTTGCAGGGCAAGAATGTTCGGAAAATTGATGAAGAAATGAAAGCTGTGTATGGACAGAATTGTCCATCCTATGACACTGTAAAAAAGTGGAAACGGGGGTTCCAGTGCAATAGTACAAGTATCTTTGACAAGCCAAGAGAAGGAAGGCTATCAACATCCACAGACAGTTGCAAACGTTGATCAGCTGGTGCTGAGTGACAGATGTGTGACAATTCATATCATCGCAAATGCAGTAGGAATTAGTTATGGGTCTGCCTACAACATTTTACATGACCATCTGCACAACTCGAAGGTCTCCACACAATGGATTCCAAAATTGCTGACGCCTTTGCAGGAGCAATGTCGAATGCAATGTTCTCGCCAACTGTTGGATTTGTGAAATGCAGATGTTGAGAACTTTTTTGATCAGTTTGTGACAAATGACAAATGCTGAGTGTACAAACATGATTTGGAGACTAAAGACTATGTCAAAGCAGTGGAAGCACACCTCCTCCCCACTTCCCAAAAAGGCAAAGACCACTTCACCTGTGAAGAAGGTGATGTCCGTGTTTTGGGACAGAAAAGGGATTATTCTGACAGATTACCTACCTCGTGGTTCCACATTTACCACAGAAATCTTTTGAAAAGTTATGCAATGCTTTAAAGCTGAAAAGGTGTCCACCTTCTGTCAGACAATGCACCGGCTCACACAGCCGTTGCTACCACCAACTTTGTTGCCCAGTGCAGCTTCGAACTACTGCAGCACCCACCCTATTCTCTGACCTAGCACTGTCAGACTTCTTGTTTTGAGAAATGAAGAAACCATTGCATGGATGCAGCTTTGATTCATCTCAGGAAGTTATCAATGAAGCTGAATCATGGTTTAAGGCAAAAAGTGCAGCCTTCTATTATCAAGGTATTAAACAACTGATTCATAGATGCAAGAAATGTATTACTGTACATGGAGAGTACATAGAAAAGGATTACAGTTCCTCTGCAGTTTCACCTTTCTAGGGCTATTATATCTAGGTAAGAGTATGAACTTTTCGATACCCACTCATACTTGGTTCCTGAAAATTAGAATCATCTTTTCTTTGAATGCATTCGGTATTATGACTTGAGGGAACAATTAAACAAAGAGGCTCCTAATTTCCACTCCCTTACTCCTGGATGTGAACAAGTGTTAGTTAGTACAAAGGATTTTTATGTACTTCAAAATTTTGCAGTCCAACTACAGGCAACCCCTATATAACACGGTACTTTTACAACATGGTTTCACTCTAACACGATTAATAAATTGTGGCAATCCTCACAAAACATGGCACTTATTATTATTATTATCATTAGCCATATGGTGCAAGGAAGTGCCTGAGGCTTATGCTGCACCAGCCAAAAAAAATTTCTGAGTTACCCTGAGAGAGAGAGAGAGAGAGAGAGAGAGAGAGAGAGAGAGAGAGAGAGAGAGAGAGAGAGAGAGAGAGAGAGAGAGAGAGAGAGAGAGAAGTAGAAAGGAGTCACCAAGTAAGAGAAGAATGATGATATCCAGCTCAGGACCCTAGGTGTGCCAAGCCCATACTCACCAGATATGAGCCCCTGGGATTATTTAACATGGTTACGCTCTAGCACAGTTAGAGAATTCTCAAACCTCGTGTAACACTATATTTTTGAGCTTTTGTGTAGATAAAAAAAAAAAACTGCTATTGTGTTGGATGTAATTTTTCAACATTTCCTTTCTTTTTTGTGAATCACCACTGTTCACTCGCTAGTTGTTATGCAAAAAAAAAAAAATTATTGGGAAATCCTGTATTTTATTTTTTTGGGAAATTGCTGTTAGGTTTTGTGCTTGTTTGAGACCATAAAAAACTGTGACCTTGAAGCGTGCAGTTCGTGACTTTTAAGGTTTTTGTAAGGTTATTTTGGTTTTTATTTAATTGTTTATAAATTTTTCTGGGTAGGTATTACTAAACTTTGTTCTTAAGAACTGTATTGGAATAATTTCTTTGTTGTGAATTAAATTCCAGCACTAAATTATGCCTAACGAACGTAGGACTTGAATTTATCGACAGTTACCTAAATTATGCTAAGGAACTTAGGCATAATTTGTGTAACTGCCGATTTATTTAAAGAATGGTTTCTAAATTGTTTGGTACAGATGTGGAAAACTATTTAAAGCAGAAAAATCTAGATTTCAAAGTTTTATTACTATTGGATAACGTGCCAGGCCAGCCAAAAGATTTAAGTCATCCAAAATGTTGATATAATGTTCTTACCACCTAATACAACTTCTTTAATTCAGCCATTAGATCAGGCCATTATATCTACCTTTAAAACTCATTACATCAGAAAATCGTTACAATGGATTTTGGAAAAATTTGATTTGGAATTTAATGGAGTGAGAGAGGGATGGAAACATTTCTCAATTGTGGACTGTATCGGAATCATAGCTTTATCACTCAAAGAAGTAAAACTGTCAACACGTGTTTGTTAGAAAAATGTATGGCCAGAGTCAGTTCATTCAGGAAATATAGTCGAATTAGCATAAAATGGAATCGGTGCAATAGTAGAACTTGCTAAGTTGGTAGGAGAGAAAGGTTTTGATGATATGACTACTGAAGACGTTTACTGGTAGAAAAAGAGGCTGGCAAAGCAGATTTTGTGGAAATGGCACCAGAGGTAAACCAAATCAATTCAAAGGATGATAGCACAGATGAAAATTCTAAAGTTCCAAATTTTACACTAAAAAGGATATGGGAAGGCATAAACTTAGCCGAGCAATTAGAATCTTATTTTTTGAATGCAGCTCCTTTGACTGAAAGGAACACAAAGTTCAAAAGAGAACTTCAAAAATGCTTAGCTCCATACCATGCAATTTACAAAGATCTATCAAGCAAAAGCAAACGATTGAAGATTACTGATTTTTTAAAGAGAGCAGACACATGAAATCTAGATGCTGCAAAAGAAAGTTCAAAAGGTGAAGATATTCTGCAAGAGAGAAAATGTTCTTGTTTGACTGTGATTAGCAGCAATGAAGAGGAAGAAAATTAAATGAACGTACATTATCTGACATGCACTAGCATTAGTCGAGACATACGATGCAAGAAAGCAACAAAAAAAAAAAAAAAAAAAAAACCTTCCCATTTCGCCCATCCGGTCACTCCAAATGTTTGTCTAGTTCAGCCTTAAATTTATTTAAGCTATTAACTTCCAAAACAACAGATGGAAGTCTGTTCCAGCAATCAACTACCCGCTGACTAAAGGCAAACTTACGCACATCTGTTCTACAATTGTCTTTCCTCAGTTTGTATCCTCAGATATGTATCACAGTTTGTAAGATATTTGTTCAGTCAGTTATTACTACTTTTAATAAAAATTAAGTTTCCAATAGTTATAAAAAAATTATGTATTTTTGTTAGCTTTTGGAATGTAACGCCCCTTCCTGTACTGGTTCTTAGTCCTGTATAACACTGTTTCACACAACACTTGCTAGTTCATTTCACAAATATATGTAGTCTCAATTCAAGTCTCAACGATGTCTATTTCCACTTGCAGTCTGCCAAACCCCATGTACTTTTTCTGACAGAATCTTGGTTATTGGTTGATTCAACTACAGCTCATCTCAGTTGTCCAATTTATTGGCTGTATGATTCCTTTTGCCTCGAAGGTGGTACTTGTGCATATATCCATTCCAATATTCCATGTCAGAGACTTTGTAATTTGGAATCTCCTCTTTTCAATCTTCTCTGGCTTAAAATCTCACTACCTCATTCTATCAAATTCATCTGATGTCTCTACCATTCTCCCAACTTCACTAATCACTTGGAGCTCTTTGACTTCCTCCCTCTGCAACTTGCCTTTCTCCAATCCAACTTTCCTAACAGTGAGGTAATTTTCCTTGGTGATTTTAATGTTCACAACTCCACTGGCTTCCGTTTTCTAGCCACACTGACCCAGCTGGTCAAGAGGCTGTGGCTTTTGCAATTACTAATGACCTTGCACAGATTGTTCATTTACCTACAAGAATACCGGACAGTCCTAACCATATAACCAACACACTTAATCTTTTTCTCACAAACAACCCTTCTAAGTACACGGTCGAAGTGAGTGGTCCTTTAGGCACCTTAGATCACAACTTGGCAATTGTCTCTTCTCCAATGGAACCTTTATCTCGTGCTATTCCCAACCTCATGTTGTTTGGCATTACAAGAATGCAAAATGGGATGACCTGTGAGATTTCTTTTCTTCTTTTCCTTGGTCGGACTACTGTTTCAAAATTTCTGATGTCAATGTTTGTTCAGATTGTGTCAGTGAAATTATTCTTGCAGGAATGGAATCCTTTATTCTACACTCCACTTTAAAATCTCATCCTTTATCTAAACCTTGGTTTTCCAAAAAATGTGCTAAGGCCGTTCAGGAGTAGAATGTTGCATATTGTAATTGGCTTGTTTCCAATTCTCCAATTTCATTTTCTGCCTACGCCAAATCTCGAAACAATTGTAAAGCAGTTATTAATCAGTTCAAACTAGAGTACGAACAGGCTAAGAGTAGAAAACTTGCTTCTTGCCCTAATGGTAGCCGAGCATTCTGGTCTCTTACCAAAGCTATTGGCTGCAACTTTTGCCCATCTCTGCTCCCACCTCTGTCAAAACCAGATGGTTCTGTTGTCACTTCAGCCAAGGATAAAGCTGACCTGCTAGCATCCCATTTTTCTTCAAAATCATGTATTAATGATCTTGGTAAAACACCTCCCACCATTCCCAACACACTCCATTCAATGCCTCCTGTGGTCTTCCGTCAAAAGGATGTCAGAAGGATTTTTACAAATCTTGATGCTAAGAAAGCTCCAGTTCCTGATGGTATTTCTCCACTTGTTCTCAAAACATGTGCTCCTGAACTTACTCCTGTTTTTGCTGCCTTTTTTCCAAAGGTGCTTTTCCTTCTGCTTGGAAATTTGCCCATATCCAGCCAGTTCCTAAAAAGGGTGACAAATCCCTCCCATTCAATTATCATCCCATTGCAATTACTTCTACTCTTTCTAAAGTAATGGAGAAATCAATTAACCGCCAACTCTTAAACAACCTAGAAACCTTCCGTCTGAGCAACAATCGCCAGTATGGATTCCGTCAGTGTCGATCCACTTGTGATATTCTGGCTTGAGTTACCCATTTATAGACAAATTCAACGGAAAAGTTTGGTGAAACACAAGCAGTTGCTCTTGAGATCTCAAAGGCTTTCGATCGTGTTTGGCATAAAGGTCATTTAAACAAGCTTACATCTTATGGTTTGCCAACTGTTTTTTGTAATTGGTTATCCAGTTTTCTCTCTGATCGCTCACTGAGGATGATGGTAGATGGCTCTCTGTCTTCTAACTTTTCCACTAATGCTGGTGTCCCCCAAGGTTCAGTTCTTACCCCACCCTTTTCCTCTTGTATATTAATGACCTTCTTCCATTGACTGCAAATCCTATCCATAGTTTTGCCTATGATAGCACATTGCATTCCACTTTCCATTTTCAGAAACCTTGCCCTGCTTAATCAGCTTCAACTTCTCGAATATCCGCTAGCAATTCCTTAAATGCCGATCTCCAGATAATTCTCCAGTGGGACAAAGACAACTTAGTTGATTTCAAACCTTCTAAAACCCAGTCTTGTCTTATATCTCACAAAAAGGATTCTTCTGCTCCTATGCTTATTTTTGGTGACACTCCGATTTCTAGGCAAGTTGATATATCTCTTTTGGGGATTACCCTGACTTCTAATCTCTCTTGGCACAAGCACATTACAAATATTGCTTCCTCTGCATCTGAAAAACTTGGTTTTCTCTTTCGCTCTCGGCATTACTTTTCTTCCAAACAGCTGTTCACTCTGTACAAATCGCAAATCTGCCCTGCCATGGAATATTGATCCCACATCTGGGGTGGTGCCCTAAAACCTCTCTCAGGCTTCTAGATTCCATTCAGAAGAGGGCAGTTAGGTTAATTAATGGCTCATCTCTAACTGAGTCTCTCCACTCGCTGTCTCATAGATGTACTGTTTCTGCTGCATGCCTTTTCTACAGATACTTCCATGGGCACTGTTCTTCTGAATTGGCTCTATAATTCCCGCTCACTCTTTCAAAACAGTCCAAACACCTGCCACCACCAGCCAACATCCATTTACTGTCTAACTTCAAACTCACAGAACCAACTTTTAATCTTCTTCGTTTATCATTCAACTGCCATTTTCTGGAACAACCTTCCTTCAAATGTCTTTCCTGAAAATTACAGTCTGTAGAAGTTCAAGTCTAATGTCAACAAATATCTTCTATCGTCTTCTCAACCTTCAACCCAAGCACGGTACGAAGTACTATAGGTTCTAATACCTCTCATGTTTGGGGTTTTCATTAAAAAAAAACACTTGGATTCAACTGTTGCCATTCATGGTGAGCAGACATATCTTGCTGGTGCTCTTCATAATGATTACAGAGAATCTGAGAGGATTAGTGGAGTAGAGTAGGATTACAGAGGTTTGGATATCGCTTTTAAATAATATAATTAATATATTGTAAAGTTTATTTTGATATGTTTTTTTTTTCCTGTAATAGTTTGATTTTTATATTATAAATATAATTTTTTGAAAGTTACTTTCATTGATATTTAGTGAATTTTACAATGGTTGTTACAAGATCCGCCATGAACACTTCGTCAGAGGGTATCATGACTCATATGAAAATAGCCAATGGCAATTTCCAGGTGAATCATGATTTTATCTTTTGCGGAATTCTAAGGTCAACCTAGTGGATAATCACAGCTCACCTGGCAATTCTTTTCTTTGTCACCATTGTAAGAAGTGTACCGATCTTAAGTTAAAATTTGGCACACTGCTAGAACAATGAGTCCCTGAAAAAAAATGGGTTCTTGCCCTCGAGAATAATGTAACTGGGAGCTCGCCAGAACTCAAGACTCTGGTAACCTACCAAGTGATGCACTCCCAGAACAGAATAACCAAGTGCAAACTACTCTAGTTCAAAAGGACTTAGTTCTATTAGGAGACTCCATTGTCAGGGAAACTGGAAATATTTTTTGTAATAAGGATAGGTGGACTAGAACCAGAGTATGTCTGCTGGAAGCAACAATCAATGATGTCACCAACAGATTGTCAGATTTTAAGGGGAGTAAAGAGAATATTATTATTCTCTTTACTCCCCTTAAAAGAGAATATATAGGACCATACTAAAGAAATGCCACAAGTTAGGTCACAATGTCTATGTGTCTGCAATTCTGCCCAGACACGATAGGAGGGATTATATGCTGAAAGTCCTGTGAAAAAGTTTGGTGAACTTTTCCACAGGACTTTCAAGACTTGGACTCTGCAAGGCTTTTGGGGTAAAAATTTTTTATCAGCTTAACCCACACTTGTAGGTAGAAAGAATTTGTTTTGTAGAGACAGGATACATTTAAACAAAGGTGGTGCAAGGGTTTTTGCCAGTATTATTGAGGATACCTTAAAGGTTCAGGGAAACTACTAGTTTGGGGTGGCAAGGGTAATATAGATATGCATCTATCTGATAATACTGGTCAAAGTAATGCTTGCACATACCTCAAGAGTTCTTGTTTCTTGCCACAACAGAACATGTTAGCAAGGTGTTCTGAGGGTAGAAACATTTCAAATGAGTGGATAGCTAATGCCACAGAAGCAAGCTTAAATAACTTTAAAGGGTGTGTCAGGGTAGTTAACTATATAAGACACTAAGTCTTAATTGTTTATACAGTAATGTCAGAAATGTCAGAAGTGTCATCAATAAAATCAGTGAATTCAAACTGCTGGTTAGGACAAGCAGTGCTAACATAATAGGCCTACAGAAACGTGGTGCCACCAGAAAATAAGATGATGAGTTTCATTAAAGTATGTATAATGTATTTTGGAAGGAAAAGACAAACAGAAGGGGTGGTGGGGTCATGCTTCTTATCAAAAGAGCCTGAGCAGGACAGCTTTCCCAGATCCAGACATTTCACATGCTAGTATAGAATATGTATGGTGTGAGATAGTTGAAAGCAAAGGTACAATGAAAGTGGGAGTAATGTACAGGCCAGGTTATTGTGAAGATTATGATGAGTCTCTACATGCAAATGGAATGGGAAAGTAAGTGTGAATGTCTTATTATGAGTGATTTTAATTTGCCTCTAATTGATTGGAGCAAATGGGAAGGAAACTCCACGTGGGGGACAAAATTTTGAAATCAACTAGATCAGAGGTGCCAAACCTTTATAAGCCCGTACACCGGTCAACCACACTGGTATCTTATGACGTACCAGCATGTTAATTAATGAGTACATAAGTCTGTTTTGAAAAGTCACATAAATAATTAGGTAAGAAAAACCAAGCTATTCTACTAAAAACAGAAAAACATATTTATTAATTAAGAAAACACAATTTATAAATGAGGTTTTTGTTTTTTCACATAACATGTGGTTTAAAACATTTTCCTCTTTACTTGAATTTTGTGTTTCTGTTTCGAATCTGTTTCGCTTTTATTAGCGAATGGAAATCTGGATTGATTAGTATAAATTTCAGTTGAAGATCTGATTTAATATTCATTGAAGTTCTATATTTATTTTTCATTGCAGTCATTGCTGAAATTCTATCCTCACACAAGTAAGTCGAATTAAATGGCAATAAACTTTCAATACCTGCCTAACATTTAAAAGGTTTACTCTCCCATGAGGGAAATTGCAGGTGGTGTCAATCACAGCCCCATACAGTAGCTTGCCCTTTGCGTACCAGTTCACATACCAGTGGTTGGGAACCTCTGAGCTAGATGATTTTTATTTGTACAGACATGTCAGGGAAAGTACTAGGGAAAAGAATATTCTAGACCTCATCATCAACCACCAAATGACAATTTATCACATTTATTACAACCCAGCAGAAGGCTGTGATAAATGGTTATTCCTCAGATTGGATTGATGTAAAAAGTGGGGTTCCCCAAGGATCAGTATTAGGACCACTGTTGTTTTTGATTTTCATAAATGACATTGATGAAGGGATAGAGGGTGTGATGTCTAAATTTGCAGATGATGTAAAGATTGGTAGAGTAGTTAATGATCACCACCAAGCAGAGCTTCTTCTGAGTGACTTAGATAGACTTCAGGGATGGTCAGAAAAACAGCAGCTATGCTTTAATCTAGCAAAGTGTGAGGTATTACACCTGGGAAAGAGTAACCCCAAAATAACTTATACACTTTATGGAGTTGAACTAAAGTCAGTAGTTGAGGAAAGGAACTTTGGTGTTACGATACAGTCACATGAAATTCTCCAAACATTGTAGACAGGTTGCAAGGAAGGCCTATGGTATCCTATCAATGATTTATCGAACATTTGCTAGTAGAGATAAGGATGTCATAATCCCATTATACAAGGCTATTGTTACACCACACTTCGAATACTGTATTCAAGTATATTGAGCTTCTTGAAAGGGTCCAAAGACTGGTAACTTGCCTGGTGAGATCGGTAAAAGGGCATCCATATGAGGAAAGACTTCAAATATGTGGTTTGCAGAGCTTGGAAACTAGACACCTTAGAGGAGACTGGATTGAGGTGTTTAAGGCTCTGAGGGGCATAAGTAAAATGAATGAGGACAAAATTTTCACGGTTATGATTACAGAACTATGGGCCATAATTTCAAGTTACAGGGGGAGATGTTTAAGCTGGATTGCAGGAAGTTTTATTTTAGCCAGCAAGTTATAAATTACTGGAATAAGTTACATATATGGGTGGTAGAGGCTGACAGTCTGGGGAAATTCAAAGGTCAGCTAGGAAATGCATATGTTGTCTATTTCCTTTTCTTTTATTAATTATTATTTTTTTTTTTTAATTTTCTTCTTCTTATTATTATTCTTTCTCTTTTTTTTTGGCTGGTGCAGCACAAGCCAAGGCTTCCTTACACCATGTGGCCACTGCTAATACTAATACACAAGATTTTATAGGAACCTAACTACCGTGTTATGCGAGGGTTACCTGCATTCAGAAGGAGAAAGATCTTGTTGTAGTTGGAGGAACATGAGCCACATACAGAATGACAGTTAAAAAGGCATGACATGATACATTAGAAAGGAATATTATTATGGTAGACACTGGATGAGTGGTATTGTTCTGATTATAGGTGGGAGTCCACCCTATGAACACTACAGTTTCTAATGAACCTCAATACATCCTCCAAATGCCTCTTCCACTACCAGTTGATTCAGAGCAGTTGTTGAGGAGACTGCTAATGCTTTTTTAGGCAGGCCTGTATCGGAGAAATTTGGGCTCCAGTGAGGGTTAGCCCACCATGACAATCTAGTAGATTGCACTGTGCTTGCTTCCTCAATGGATGACCTGTGATGCCATTGTGTTATTCTGGTTCCAGGAACTGTACGTGGAGACTGATTGAGGTATTCCCCCTTTACTGTTAATTGCTGTATTGTTGGGACTGTTCGGGTTTGAGGAAAATTGACTTCTTCACTATGACCACAATTCCTGGTATAGACTTCTACTTCTTGGATTGGACTTCTGTGCATTTTGAGCCTTTACGGTGAATCTAAGTGTCAGCTGGATCCTTGGAGATCACCACAACCTTATGTTGGGACTATATAGTATCAGATACCTTCATGATATTGCATTCAGATATGGACATTACACTGAAAAGACATTGGCTTCTATGAGGAAATCTGACATAATTATACATCAACGTCGTTGAGTGGTAGAGAATTGTAAATAGGTTGTAGGGTTGCCATAAATGCTGGCTGGGACCACATGGTACAATAAATAAATAAATAAATAAAAATTCTTATATGCAATACCTTGCATTTGTTAATGTTAAGTTTCAACTGTCATTTCTCAGCCCATCAACATAATTTTCTTATTTCTTGTTGCAGTAGCTCACCCTGATTGCTGTCATTAACCACCCTGCCAATCTGTGTATCATCTAGAAACTTAGACATTAAGCCTGATATACCTTCATTGATATCATTAACAAATATTGAAAACAAGAATGAGCCCATCAGTGAACCCTGGGGACTCCACTAATAACTATATTTCATGAAGAGCAGTGCCCATTGATAACCACTCTGTCTTCTCCCAATCAACCATCTCTTTATACACACCTGTAATTTGTCCTTAATGCCATATTCCTCTAGTTTGTACAGTAGTCTTTAATGTGGAACAATATCAAATGCCTTTCTGAAATCCAAGTTTTTGATATCAAAATTATTTTTTGCATCCAGTTCCTTGGTTACTGCAGCATAGTATCCAATCATATGGTCAGATAAGACCGCCCCTGAACAAATCCAAATACTGCAGTCACCGTTGTGACTACAGTATAACTGCATTCCTGTCTAGATGGTCCTGCATGTTAAGCTCATGAGTAGCAAGTCATGTGGATTTTCCTGGTCTTTGTGTAAAACTTGCTCAGAGCATTATTGACTTTTATTCAGTGACCACCTCTACCAGGAGGATTGCACAAACAGGAATCCTTTTTTATGAATTTTTAGTACTATTGCAGAATTGTAGGTCTACTCGTGGCATTGTTTTAAACTGTGTTCGAAATTTATGCATAACAGTGGTGGCAGACTGCAGCTTGTTGAATCTTTAGCATGCAGTGTGCCTTCTCGAGGTTGGTAAATTCTGCCATGATTTTTGCCCATCTATTGCACTGTTCACAAGGGTCATTACTAACAGATTAGAAAGAATACTTGATGAGAATCAACCAAAAGAGCAAGCTGGCTTTAGGACAGGATTCTCAACTATGGATCACCTCCATGTAATATCACAGCTAATGGAGAAAGCAAATGAATATAAAACACCATTATGCCTGGCATTTGTGGATTATGAAAAGGCATTTGACTCCATACAGCATAAGGCAATGTTTTGGGCACTGGAAAGACAAGGCATAGATACGCCATATATTATGATTTTGAAGAAAATATATGAGAGTGCTACCTCCTTTATCAGACTTGACAAAGACAGTAGGAAATTTAAAATTGAGAAAGGAGTTCGACAAGGAGACAATATCTCCGAAGCTGTTTACTGCTGCCCTTGAGGAAGCTTTCAGAAGATTAGACTGGTCGCAGAAAGGAATCAATGTGAACGGAGAGTACCTAAACCATTTACGATTTGCAGATGACATTGTGGTCATAAGCCACGATCCCAAAGAATTAGAGGAAAATCTTAATCAGTTATCAGCATTAGCATTAGCAGAGGCATATGATGCAAGAAAGCAAGCTTATTCAGCATCAGCCAAAAAAAAAAAAAAAAAACCCACTCCCATTTCACCCCTCCGTTCGTTCGAAATACCTGTCCAGTTGAGCTTTAAATTTGTTTAGGCTATCAACTTCAACAACAAGTGATGGAAGTCGGTTCCACCGACCAACCACCCGCTGGCCAAAGGCAAATTTCCGCACATCTATCCGACATCCGTCCTTCCTCAATTTGAATTTATGCCCTCTGAGGTGATTATTCTGAGAAAGATGAAGAATCCCATTGGCATTGAGCATGCTCAAACCATTCAAAGCCTTATACACCTCTATCAGATCACCTCGCCGGTGCCTAGTCTCCAAACTCTGTAATTTGCAAAACTTAAGCCTTTCTTCGTAAGAGCAACCCTTTGTTCCATTTACTAATCTTGTTGCCCTTCTCTGTACCCGTTCCAGCAGCTCTACATCCTTCTTGAAATGAGGCCTCCAGACCTGTATACAGTACTCAAGATGTGGCCTTACCATTGCCTTATACAAGGGAATAATCACCTCCTTATCCCTGCTAGAAACATTCCTGTATATCATTGACAAGACACCATGAGCTACTCTTGCAGCTCGTCTGCACTGCTCAGAGAACTTCATATCTGCCTGCACAATTACCCCCAGGTCCTTTTCATTCTCCACCACTGTCAGTGTAGTACCGCAGAGTTGATACGTTGCTCTGGGGTTACTGTTTCCCATATGCAGCACTTTACATTTGTCGATGTTAAACCTCATTTGCCACCTCTCAGCCCATCTGTTCAACCTTTCCAGATCCTGTTGCAGCAGCATAGCGTCAGTATTGTCCTTAACGACCCTGCCAACCTTTGTATCATCTGCAAACTTGGACATTAAACTTGATATCCCATCATCAATATCATTCATAAACATCGAAAACAACAACGGACCCAACACTGAACCTTGAGGAACTCCACTAATAACATTAGTCCACGTTGAGCAGTGTCCATTGATTACCACTCTCTGTCTTCTGCCACTCAACCATCCCCTTATCCATAGCAGCAATTTGCCTCCAATGCCACACTGCTCCAATTTGTGCAGCAGTCTTCCATGTGCAACAGTATCAAAAGCCTTTCTAAGATCCAAATATATAATATCAAAGTTATTCCCTGCATCCAGTTCTTTTGTGACTACATCATAGTATCCAATCAAATTGGTCAGGCAAGACCTGCCCTTAACAAAACCATGCTGCGTCTGAGCTATAACTGAATTCTTGTCTAGATGATCCTGCAGTGCTTCTTTAACCAGTGCCTCCATTAATTTACCTGGAACAGAAGTTAAACTAACAGGTCTATAATTACTTGTGTCAGCCTTTGATCCTCCTTTGTGAATTGGGGTTACATTTGCACATCTCCAGTCTATGGGTACCTCCCCTGAGTCCAAAGAAGCTCTCATAATTATGGCTAGGGGTTTGCATACTTCCTTTGCTGCCTCCTTTAATATAACTGGATAGATCCCATCCACCCCAGGTGCCTTTTTTATGTTTATCCTCAACAATCTCTCCTCCACTTTCCTCTCAGTTATTACAAAATCATCCAGCTCATTGCCAATGTTTACTTTACCTACATCATTCTCCTTCCTGAATAACTCCTCATGCGTGAATGTAGATGCAAAATACTCGTTTAGATTGTTAGCCACCTGAGCAGGATCCTCAACTGTTGAACCATCAATATCCAGTGGACCAATCTGATTCATCCCTTTCCTTTTCGAGTTCAAGTATGTAAAGAACTCTTTTCTGTTTTTCTTTGCATCCTTTGCCAAGGATTTTTCATAGTCTGCCTTTGCCTGCCTAATCTCCTTTGTGACTTGGTTACAGACCAACTTATATCTATCATAGGCTTCCATGTCACCCATTAATTTGTATGTATCCCATGCATTTTTCTTCTCTGCCACATGTCTCATTAGTTCATCTGACAACCATTTAGGCCTAAACCTTGAACAATATTTCTTAGTTGGTATGTAAAGCCTGGTAGCCTCCAAGATTAGTTCCTTGAATGCTTCCCATTTTGAGTTTGCTGTTGGTAACATCATCAGTTGGTCCCACTGTATAGAATTTAAATACTGTCTCAGACCATCATAGTCGCCTTTACGAAAACAAAAACCCTTCCCTTTACCTCTGATGGTAGTTACCTCCTTGAGTAAATCCCACTTCAACACACTGTGATCACTGCCACCTAGTGGTTCATTTATCTGCAGGTTCTTAATGCATGAAGAATCACTACTGATAATCAGATCAAGAGTATTGCTCCCTCTTGTTGCCTCACGAACATGCTGATGTAGAAAACAATCATCCAATAAATCCACAAAAGCCTTGCTAGTGTGCGAGTGACCAACCCACAAATTCCAGTCAATATCTGGGAAATTAAAATCCCCCATTATAAGACTCTCTGATTTACTGGCCCACTCTATTTCCCTGTACAATATCTTATTATACTCATCAGAGTCATTAGGCCTATAGCACACTCCTACTCTCAATTTTGATTTCCCTATGCTTATGTCACACCAAACTGACTCGACACTGCCCTGTCCATCGATGTCGACTGGCTTCACTTCCTTGGACTTTATGTGTTTCTTTATTAATAGCATAACCCCTCCTCCCCTCCTGTCCTGTCTATCCTTTCTATACACATTGTATTCCCCAAATTCCAGTTCCGCATTACTTATATCTGTGTGACACCACGTCTCTGATATCCCAACAATATCTGCCTTTGATGTTTTGAGCAATACCTCAAATTCATCAAATTTATTTACCAAACTCCTAGCATTGGTGTACACGCAGGTATACATGCACCTGTTTCTATTCTTAGCTACCCTAACACAACCCATGTGTTTACTTGTACCGCAATGACTACCAGCAGTCTCTGAAATATCCTGCATCTTGTTTTTCAGACTTCTGCTCATTTCAATAGAAGCAGTGCAAGAATCACTTCCACCTCTGCCACTGGCTACTGTTAATCTATTAGTCCTTGTATCCCCCCCCAACTAGCAGTTTTCCGACCCACCTAACACTGCCTCGACAGCATCAGCAAAAATTCTTGCACCCTTTCTATTTAAGTGTATCCCATCCCTGTAGAAGCAATCTCTCCTGTTAACAAGTACAGTCCAGGCTGAAAAAAATTCTACCCCTTGAGCCTTGCACAATCCCTCCAGGGCCGAATTGATCGACAAGGCTCTCATCATATACTCCCTCCTATCGTGTCTGGGCAGAATTGCAGACACTTTCAAGTTCAACCCTAATTCACAGCTTTTTTTCAACAGTGACCTGTACTTGCTAAGTAATTCTGCCGGTCTCCTACTCTTAATATCATTAGTGCCAACGTGTACAACTATATCACCTTTTGTGCCCTTAAAAGATGATATCCGCTCTACAACGTCATCAACCTTTGCCCCTGGCAGACATACCCTGGTCCTATTCCACCTATCCTTTTAATGCACAGTTAGTAAGGATTTTGGACTAAAGATGAATATGGATAAAACAAAAGTAATGATGAACAAGTATGCCACAGAAAGGGAAATAATGATTGAAGGAGCAGTAATTGAAAAGGTGGAGTCATATACTTATCTGGGACAAGTTATTAGCTGTAATAATGATAAATGGCTGGAAGTCAAGAGAAGAATAATTTTTGGATGGATAGCATTCAGGAAATATAGTCACATACTGAAGAGCAATATCCCAGTTTGTCTGAAACGTAAAATAATGAACCAATGTATACTCCCCACCATGACTTATGGAAGTGAAACTTGGGCACTCACCAAAAGAATGGAAGAGAAGCTGAGAACTACACAGCGAAGAATGGAACGAATCATATTGGGAATCAGACTGTTAGATAAGAAGAGAAACACATGGATTAGGCAGCAAACTCAAGTAAAGGACATTTTTATCAAAACTAAAGAGCTAAAATGGTCTTGGGCAGGACACATAGCTCGAAGACATGATGACAGATGGACTAAGAAAATAACAGAATGGTACCCAAGAGGAGCTAACCTGGAGAAAACCTGGAAGACAAAGGCAGAGGTGGATAGATGAAATTCATGAGTTTGTGGGTAGTAAATGGATGTTTATTTGTTTGTTATTTGGTTTTTAGGAGCATTAGCAACTAAGGCCATATTGCTCTGGGATATGCGGTGGTCAATCCCTGACCTCTCCACATCCTCCGTATTTGGTGGTGACGGGATCGAACCCCGCTCTAATCAAGAAGCGTGTGCTATGCACTGCTGCTCCTTCCCACCTGGCTACGGAGTCGACAGTAAATGGATGGCCAGTGCTCAAAACAGAAGGAACTGGAAAGTTGCTAAAGAGGCCTTCATCCTGCAGTGGATTGAAAATGGCTGATGATGATTGCACTGCACACTTTTCTGGTTGGTGAATAAAAAATTTAAGATATCCTCTATTACCTATAAGTGGTTTTGGATCTATCTATTGGATAGATAGATCCAAATGATACAGATCCAATATATCTATTGGATCTGTATCATGTGCCCAATTTGCACAATAATGTTTAAGTTTCATAAAGAATGTTTGTGAATATGACGTATTTGTGGAAATTTAAAATCCTCGTGGACTACTAGTCAAAATTATATCAAAATTATCTATGTGGTCTGTCGAGAGGGGTTTTTTTTTTTTTGTATGTGCATATGTGGATACAACAAACTGAATCCTGTATATAGACTTGCTACAGTACTGTTTTTTTTTTGGAAATAGCATCTCCCAATTTGGCAATTTTATTTCCGTGCTAAATTTATCGTACCACCTGCTCTATGAGTATGCCATGGTTATCAGAAGTCTAATTAGTATCACTGTAATGATCTTGACCTTCACTTGCCTTCATTTCAAATGCCCTTTGCCAACAAAAATGCATATGTGTGTCAGTTACCTACAAAAGTGGCCCTTCTAGGGAGGCTGAAAATACTTCAGGTTGTTGTCGTTATTTGGTTTTTAGGAGCATTAGCAACTAAGGCCATATTGCTCCGGGTATATGCAGTGGTCATTCCTTGACCTTTCCGCATCCTCCATATTTGGTGGTCAGGGGCTCAAACCCAGGTCTAATCAAGAAGTGTGTGCTACGCACTGCTACTCCTACCTACCTGACTACGGAGGCGCCAACACTTAAGGGTCTGCATCCATATTAGAGAGTGTCTATTGTGGAGAGGCAGTCTAACACAATTTCTAATACTTCTGTTAAGAGAAGTTTTTGTCAGTTAAGAAGTTTCCTTATCTGCACCAAACTCAATTTGTCAGTGATCAAAGTGCTGTCCATTTGAGTAACAACACTTGGTATACAGCATACCACAGAATATATATTATTTTGGTAGCATCAAACTCAAGGTAGTTGATAGAGAAAAGACAGAAATAACTGAACAATCACACATGATTTTCTCTGAGTAGTGCAAACAGGCTGCTAAAACAGCCCATGGGTTCTGTTAATAATATAAAGAACTCTCCCAGTAGAGGCAAAGAGGTAATTATCACATTGCATAAGACAATGATTAAGCAACATCTGGAATATTATTATTATTATTATTAATAGCCATATGATGCAAGGAAGCCCAAGGCTTAAGCTACACCAGGAAAAAAAAAAAAAAGTTCCTGAGTTACCCTGAGAGTGAGAGTGAGAGAGAGTCAAAAGTAGAAGGGAATCACCAAGAAAGAGAAGAATGGTGATATCCAGCTCAGGACCCTGGGTGTGCCAAGCCCATACTCACCAGATGTGAGCCCCCAGGGTTGTATTCCATAGTAGTTTGACAATCTCATATCAAGAAGAAAATATATCTATTGGAAAAGGCACAGAAAAGAGCAATAAGATTATTTGGGTGTACAAAAGGATATTCTAATCAAGAAAGAAAAATAGATTAGTATTAGTAGAAGTAAATGATGCAAGAAATCAAGCTTATATAACACAGCCAAAAAAAACAAAAAAAAAAAAAAAAAGAAAAAAACTTTCCATTCACCCATCCATTCCCTCCAAAAGTTAATCCAGTTCTTCCTTGAATATATTTATGCTATCAGCTTCAAGAACGATAAAAGGAAGTTTAACGAACATAACGAAACAGGCCTACGCGCTCTGGATTCATTAAGAATTTATTACAGTATACACAGAGCGTACAAATAAAGGAAGAAATATATGAGCTTTCGGCTATATGGTAGCCTTCATCAGAATTAAAAATACATGAATGGCAGTTGGAATGAAGATGTGCACTGCCAGGTGCGTGAGACGCGAGGTTTAATTGTTTGTTGACGTCTGTGGCTGTGACGCATGATGACATGGCCAGCGCTTGTCCAATGATAGAACTACTGACTCTGTGATCGGGTTGACTTGGCAACCACTGTTCCTGTTCAAGGATTTATCCGAAGATTTTATATTTAACGATTCCAACCAGGTACGTTTTAGGTAATGGTGGGATCTGTCTACCACCACGACATCGCGGTGTGGGTCGATGTCGTGGTGGGTTGTCCAGACATGTTCGGCGATAGCTGAGTGTTCTATATCCGCTAAACGGATCGCTCTTTTGTGCTCCGAGAGACGTTTCTCGAGTCGACGTCCAGTCTCTCCAAAGTAGCAGCTAGTGCAGTCACAGCAAGAGATGCGGTAGACCAAGCCACTCTGCAGAAGGGTGGGGACAGGTGTTTTCACGTTGGAAATGAAAGAACGCAGTTTCTTGCCTGGGAGTTGGATGCACTTTATTCCGTGCGTTCTCAGGATTCTACCGATCTGTTGTGACAGGTTGGGGTAGTATGGGATGAATGCCCTCGTGGATGGCTCGTCACTGTTGGTGTTGTAGCTGGTCGTCACGATGTCACGTGTCTGTAGATCACACCTGTCGAGGACGTCAATGGGGTAGCCACACCTCGTAAGGTCTACTTTGACCCTAGTGACCTCTTTGCGTCTTTCATCAACGGAGCTGGAGTGTGTCCAGGCGCGAGTAAGCAAGGTTCGGGCAGTGGAGAGGAGGTGGCCTCGCGCGTGTGCTGACCGGAAGTTGGTGAACTGGCCAGCACACATGGGCTTACGATAAACTGTAGTCCTCAGGTATGTGCCTTCACGTCGGACAAGTGTGTCTAAATATGGTAAGGAGTTGTTCGACTCCAGCTCAATCGTGAATTTTATGAAGGGCGATAGTGAGTTGAGGTATGATAGAAGTCGCTGACCTGAGTCTCTAGGGATGACCACGAACACATCGTCAACATAGCGACACCAAAAGGCGATGTGATCTGGTGCGTGTGCAAACGCACGTCCCTCTAACTCCTCCATCACGATGTTTGCTGTGACCGAGCTGACAGGGGGACCCATGGCCGTGCCATGTATCTGCTGGTAGACTGAGTCATTAAATATGATCGCACCCCCTGTTAAGCACAGTCTGAGGGCGGCGGAAATGTCATCGGGTGTGAGACCAGTTCTTTCGTTGAGGGTTCTATCATTGTCCAAGAGTTGTTTTGCACAAGAAATGGCAAGTTCCACAGGGATGGAGGTAAAGAGCGATATGACGTCGAACGATGCCATAACTTGATCCTGCGAGATGGATACAGTGCGAATCCATGTATTTTTAATTCTGATGAAGGCTACCATATAGCCGAAAGCTCATATATTTCTTTCTTCCTTTATTTGTACGCTCTGTGTATACTGTAATAAATTCTTAATGAATCCAGAGCGCGTAGGCCTGTTTCGTTATGTTCGTACTATTCTTGGCCAACCAGCATACGACATGGTCGTGAGACTACAGAAAGATTTTATCTTTATAGCCCGTAGTAGACAACACCTGAGGTTTGCGCATAGGTGCAAAGCTAACGAGATTATACCGAAAGGGTTTCGCTACAAACAACCGTTTTCTAATGAGCGCATGAGACGTGCCTGTCGGAACTTCGGCCTCAAAACCCTACGTATATGGATCGGCTGCCTCCATCATGACATACAACGTGCTTCAGCGAGCAAGGCAACCCTACTAGCCGACCTTAAGACTCTGATTCCCGATCCCGTTTACACCGATGTGGTCAACACTTTATGTCACCAGGCCGTCAGAGAATCAGATCTTTATTGTGCCCGACAGAAACGTAAGTTTTGTAATTTGATTAATGAATCCCGTCAATTTCGCAGCCAACGTAATACCCCTCTCACTAATTCCACGGACTTCGTATTGAACCTAAGCAGCAAACAGTTATCTGCGGACCAAATAAACTTATTGACTCTTGGCATGACATTTGCCGTTCTTCCTAAGCACCCGCCGATCACCGACATCGCCTTAGGTGTGGAAGCCAGCTTATCACGCCTCCCAGAAGATGTAGCCAACACAATCCGCTTGAAGACTGCAGCAGTTCTACACCGTGCTCGCCCCGTCTCTTCTAACCTCAACCGTACACAGTTTTCTGCCCTCAAGGCATTGAAACAGGATTCGTCCATCGTCATTCTACCGGCAGACAAAGGCCGCCGTACGGTTGTAATGGATCACACTGATTACATGGCGAAAGCGCTACTACTTTTACGAGATACCACCGTATACAAACCCCTGACCATCAACCCCAACAGAGTTTTAGAACGATGGGAATCAGAGGTGAATATCCTCATCAACAGTTGGCTGAAACAAGGGAAGATCACACAGTCAACCCGTAATCACCTCCGTGCCTCCGGATGTCAGATCCCATGGTTTTACGGCCTACCGAAAGTGCACAAAGAAGACACACCACTGAGACCAATTGTATCCTGCTGTGGATCACCGACTTACGAGCTGTCTAAATTTGTCTCGAGACTTCTTTCTCCTCTAGTTGGCAAGACCACCCACACCGTCTCCAACAGTGTTGAATTCATAAAGAGGATTCGCACTGTATCCATCTCGCAGGATCAAGTTATGGCATCGTTCGACGTCATATCGCTCTTTACCTCCATCCCTGTGGAACTTGCCATTTCTTGTGCAAAACAACTCTTGGACAATGATAGAACCCTCAACGAAAGAACTGGTCTCACACCCGATGACATTTCCGCCGCCCTCAGACTGTGCTTAACAGGGGGTGCGATCATATTTAATGACTCAGTCTACCAGCAGATACATGGCACAGCCATGGGTTCCCCTGTCAGCTCGGTCACAGCAAACATCGTGATGGAGGAGTTAGAGGGACGTGCGTTTGCACACGCACCAGATCACATCGCCTTTTGGTGTCGCTATGTTGACGATGTGTTCGTGGTCATCCCTAGAGACTCAGGTCAGCGACTTCTATCATACCTCAACTCACTATCGTCCTTCATAAAATTCACGATTGAGCTGGAGTCGAACAACTCCTTACCATATTTAGACACACTTGTCCGACGTGAAGGCACATACCTGAGGACTACAGTTTATCGTAAGCCCATGTGTGCTGGCCAGTTCACCAACTTCCGGTCAGCACACGCGCGAGGCCACCTCCTCTCCACTGCCCGAACCTTGCTTACTCGCGCCTGGACACACTCCAGCTCCGCTGATGAAAGACGCAAAGAGGTCACTAGGGTCAAAGTAGACCTTACGAGGTGTGGCTACCCCATTGACGTCCTCGACAGGTGTGATCTACAGACACGTGACATCGTGACGACCAGCTACAACACCAACAGTGACGAGCCATCCACGAGGGCATTCATCCCATACTACCCCAACCTGTCACAACAGATCGGTAGAATCCTGAGAACGCACGGAATAAAGTGCATCCAACTCCCAGGCAAGAAACTGCGTTCTTTCATTTCCAACGTGAAAACACCTGTCCCCACCCTTCTGCAGAGCGGTTTGGTCTACCGCATCTCTTGCCGTGACTGCACTAGCTGCTACTTTGGAGAGACTGGACGTCGACTCGAGAAACGTCTCTCGGAGCACAAGAGAGCGATCCGTTTAGCGGATATAGAACACTCAGCTATCGCCGAACATGTCTGGACAACCCACCACGACATCGACCCACACCGCGATGTCGTGGTGGTAGACAGATCCCACCATTACCTAAAACGTACCTGGTTGGAATCGTTAAATATAAAATCTTCGGATAAATCCTTGAACAGGAACAGTGGTTGCCAAGTCAACCCGATCACAGAGTCAGTAGTTCTATCATTGGACAAGCGCTGGCCACGTCATCATGCGTCACAGCCACAGACGTCAACAAACAATTAAACCTCGCGTCTCACGCACCTGGCAGTGCACATCTTCATTCCAACTGCCATTCATGTATTTTTAATTCTGATGAAGGCTACCATATAGCCGAAAGCTCATATATTTCTTTCTTCCTTTATTTGTACGCTCTGTGTATACTGTAATAAATTCTTAATGAATCCAGAGCGCGTAGGCCTGTTTCGTTATTTTCGTTATAAAAATACAAAAGACAACATCATATATAAAATAACGTATTACACACCCGATGACATTTCCGCCACCCTCAGACTGTGCTTAACAGGGGGTGCGATCATATTTAATGACTCAGTCTACCAGCAGATACATGGCACGGCCATGGGTTCCCCTGTCAGCTCGGTCACAGCAAACATCGTGATGGAGGAGTTAGAGGGACGTGCGTTTGCACACGCACCAGATCACATCGCCTTTTGGTGTCGCTATGTTGACGATGTGTTCGTGGTCATCCCTAGAGACTCAGGTCAGCGACTTCTATCATACCTCAACTCACTATCGCCCTTCATAAAATTCACGATTGAGCTGGAGTCGAACAACTCCTTACCATATTTAGACACACTTGTCCGACGTGAAGGCACATACCTGAGGACTACAGTTTATCGTAAGCCCATGTGTGCTGGCCAGTTCACCAACTTCCGGTCAGCACACGCGCGAGGCCACCTCCTCTCCACTGCCCGAACCTTGCTTACTCGCGCCTGGACACACTCCAGCTCCGCTGATGAAAGACGCAAAGAGGTCACTAGGGTCAAAGTAGACCTTACGAGGTGTGGCTACCCCATTGACGTCCGACAGGTGTGATCTACAGACACGTGACATCGTGACGACCAGCTACAACACCAACAGTGACGAGCCATCCACGAGGGCATTCATCCCATACTACCCCAACCTGTCACAACAGATCGGTAGAATCCTGAGAACGCACGGAATAAAGTGCATCCAACTCCCAGGCAAGAAACTGCGTTCTTTCATTTCCAACGTGAAAACACCTGTCCCCACCCTTCTGCAGAGCGGTTTGGTCTACCGCATCTCTTGCCGTGACTGCACTAGCTGCTACTTTGGAGAGACTGGACGTCGACTCGAGAAACGTCTCTCGGAGCACAAAAGAGCGATCCGTTTAGCGGATATAGAACACTCAGCTATCGCCGAACATGTCTGGACAACCCACCACGACATCGACCCACACCGCGATGTCGTGGTGGTAGACAGATCCCACCATTACCTAAAACGTACCTGGTTGGAATCGTTAAATATAAAATCTTCGGATAAATCCTTGAACAGGAACAGTGGTTGCCAAGTCAACCCGATCACAGAGTCAGTAGTTCTATCATTGGACAAGCGCTGGCCACGTCATCATGCGTCACAGCCACAGACGTCAACAAACAATTAAACCTCGCGTCTCACGCACCTGGCAGTGCACATCTTCATTCCAACTGCCATTCATGTATTTTTAATTCTGATGAAGGCTACCATATAGCCGAAAGCTCATATATTTCTTCCTTTATTTGTACGCTCTGTGTATACTGTAATAAATTCTTAAAAGGAAGTTTGTTCCAGCACTCGACCACCTGTTGGCTAAAGTCAAATTTCCACACTTCTATTCTAGAACTGCCTTTCCTCAATATGAATTTATGGCCCCCACAGTTGCATAATCTGAGCAAGAGGAAGAATCACATCAGCATTGAGCTTGCTCGAACCATTCAAAGCAGTATATCCCTCGATCAGGTCACCTCACAGCTGCCTAGTCTCCAGATGCTGAAATTTGCTGAACTGAAGTCTTTCTCAGTAAGAGCACCCCTTTGTTCCACTCACCAATCTTGCTGCCCTTCTTTGTACTCATTCCAGCAGCTCTACATCTTTCTTAAATTGCGGCCTCCAAACCTGTATGCAGTACTCAAGGTGTGGCCTGACCTTTGCCTTATATGGATAACAAACTCCTTATCCCTGCTAGTAAAATTCCTGTACAAAATTCATTGACAAGACCCCATGAACTGCTCTGGCAGACTATCTGCAGAGCTGAGAAAACTTCATATCTGATTTCACAATTACCCTCAAGTTGTTTTCTTTTCCACTACTCTGAGTGTAGTACTGCACAGTTGATATGTTAATCTGGGATTACGGCTACCCATACGCAGTATTTTGCATTTGTCAATCTTAAACTTCAGTTGCCACCACTCAACCCATCTGCCCAACTTTTCTAGATCTTGTTGTAGTAGCATACTTTCATTAACAACCCTGTAAACCTTAATATCATCTGCAAACTTAGGAATATTAAGCCTGATATACCTTCATCAATATCATTGATAAATATAAAAAACAACAATGGGCCCAACACAACAAATCTAGGGGACTTCACTAATAACATTAGTCCACAAAGAGCAGTGTCCACTGATTACTACTCTCTCTCTCTCTTCTCCCACTCAACCATCCCTTTATCCACAACAGCAACATGCCCTTAATGTCACACTGCTCCAATTTGTACAGCAGTCTTCCATGTGTAACAGTATCAAAAGCTTTCCTGAAATCTAAGTATATGATATCAAAATTATTTTTTGCATCCAGTTCCTTTGTGACCACGTCGTAGTATTCAATCAAATTGGTCAGATAAGACCTTCCCCTAACAAACCCATGCTGTGTCTGAACTATAAATGTAGTCTTGTCAAGATGATACTGCATTGCTTCTTTAATCAGTGACTCCATTATTTTCCCTGGAACAGATGTTAAACTAACAGGGTCTGTAATTACTGTGTCACCCTTTGATCCCCCTTTGTGAATTAGGGATAAATTCGCACATTTCCAGTCCATAAGGACCTCCCCTGAATCCAAGGATACTCTCATAATTATGGGTAAGGGTTTACTTACTTCCTTTGCTGGATAGATCTTATCAACCTTAGGAGCCTTTCTTATGTTTAACTTCAACAATTTCTCCTCCATTTTGCTCTCAGTTATTACAAAATCATTTAGCTCCCTGTTAGAGCTTGATTAACATCCGGCCCCCACTTCCCTACAGAATTCCTCATGCGTGACTGTAGATGCAAAATACCCATTCAGTTTGTCAGTTACCTGAGCAGGATCATTAAAAGTCAAAACATCAATATCAAGTTGACCAATCTGATTCATCCCCTACCGTCTAAAGTTTATATAAGCAGAGAAGTCTTTGCATCCTTTGCCAAAGATTTCTCGTAATCTGCCTTCACTTGCCTAACCTCCTTTATGACTTTATTACAGACTATCTTATGTCTACCGTAGGCATCTGTGTCTCCTAATAATTTGTGTGTCCCATGCATTTTTCTTCTCTACCACGAGCCCCATTAGTTCATCTGATATCCATTTAGGCCTAAACTTTGAATAGTATTTCTTAGTTGGTATGAAAAGCCTAGTAGTTTCCAAGATTAATTCCTTGAATACTTCCCATCTAGAATTTTCTGTTGGTAAAATCATCAGTTGGTCCCACCACAGAGAATTAAAAAAAGGCAGTACAATTACCCAATCTAATATGATTGATATTAGAGTAGATTGCCTCAAGTTGTGCATCTTAAAGGTCATGCTGGTAATCAAATTTATAATATTAACCAGAATTACATAATCAGCTTTAATTAAGAAATTTCGCATTGTACTATCTCAACAGTGAAGTTGATGGAGGCAGTCTGATGGTAGAGAGATGTTTCAGTGAGTCTAGACTTTATTTATTGGTGGTAGTTCCTGAATGGCAATAGTGGATTGAATAAAGATGAATGAAATAAAATAATGACATCTATTCAAGGCCTTTCCTGAAACCTCTGTGATCAATTAAATACTTTCTTCCAAGTTCTTTTTTTCACTGTCAGCATGAAGATGAAGACATGAAAGCTATGGTTTTTAGTTTAGCATATTTTAGTTTCTTTCACTTCTCCTTACTTAATACATTAAACCAAGCAAAACTGGAAATGAGTTTTGTCTAAGTACTATAGCTTTGGCTGTTTCAGATAGTTTAGTAAAGTCACAAAACTTAATGCATTTATTCAAAAAAAATTCCATACACTGATTCTTATCAATTTACTTGATTAGCTTTCCGTCACTGGCACCCTCAATTTAACAAAGAAGCTTGCATGGCACCTGTGAAGCACACGTCTTTACTTTTTTTTGGAAAAAATTTATTTTTAGTTTTTTTACTGAATTGAAAATGATGTATTAATTATGATTTGCTAACCTCAATTTAAAAGCATTAAACCAAAGAAAATAATAATAATAAGGAATGTTTTTATGGTATTTTTTTAAAATTTACAAGATCATTTTTTGCTTGAAATGAAATGCAGATGCTATCTCATTTATCAGATGTGACATCCAAAGAAATGAAGCACAAGCATTCTTCAGGTGCAAGAAATTTAAGAGTAGTGCTTCAGTCTCTCACACAGGCATTTTAATAAATAAATAAATATAATTTTCAGATGAAAATCATATTTATTTACAAAATTCTGAAATAAAGATAAATATAGCATTAGCAAAGGCAGATGAATGCAAGAAAGCAAGCTTATATAGCACCAGCCAAAAAAAAAAAAAAAAAAAAACCCTTATTTCACCCATCCACTCACTACAAATGTTTGTCAAGTTCTGCCTTGAATCTATTTAAACTATCAACTTCTACAACGACAGATGGTAGTTTGTTCCAACAATCAACCACCCGCTGGCTAAAGGCAAACTTCCGCACATCTAATCTACAACCGTCTTTCCTCAATTTGAATTTATGCCCTCTCAGGCGATTATTCTGAGCAAGAGAAAGAATCTCATCAGCACTGAGCATGCTCAAACCATTCAAGGCTTTATACACCTCAATCAGATCACCTCGCAGGTGCCTAGTCTCCAGACACTGTAATTTGCAAAATTTAAGCCTTTCTTCATAAGAGCACCCCTTTGTTCCATTCACTAATCTTGTTACCCTTCTCTATACTCATCCAACAGCTCTACATCCTTCTTAAAATGAAGCCTCTAGACCTGTATACGGTACTCAAGATGTGGTCTGACCATTGCCTTATACAAGGGGATAATCACCTCCTGAACCCTGCTAGAAAACTTCCTGCATATCATTGACAAGACACCAGGAGCTACTCTTGCAGACCATCTGCACTGCTCAAAAAACTTTATATCTGCTTACAAAATTACCCTCCGGGTCCTGTTCATTCTCTACCACTGTCAGTGTAGTACCACAGAGTTGATACGTTACTCTGGGATTACTGCTTCCCATATGTAGTACTTTACATTTGTCAATGTTAAACTTCATTTGCCACCTCTTAGTCCATCTATCAACTTTTCTAGATCCTGTTGCAGCAGTGTACTGTCATTAGTGTCATTAACAACCCTGCCAACCTTCGTATCATCTGCAAACTTGGACATTAAGCCTGATATACCATCATCAATATCATTTATAAATACAGAAAACAGCAATGTTCCCACACTGAACCCTGAGGGACTCCACTAATAACATTAGTCCACGAAGAGCAGTGTCCATTGATTACCACTCGCTGTCTTCTCCCAGTCAACCATTCCTTTATACATAGCAGCAATTTGCCTCCAATGCCACACTGCTCCAATTTGTGCAGCAGTCTTCCATGTGCAACAGTATCAAAGGCTTTTCTAAGATCCAAATATATGATATCAAAGTTATTCTTTGCATCCAGTTCCTTTGTGACTATATCATAGTATCCAATCAAATTAGTCAAACAAGACTTCCGCTTAACAAACCCATGCTCTGTACGAGCTATAACTGAAGTCTTGTCTAGATGATCCTGCAATACTTCTTTAACCAATGCCTCCATTAATTTCCCTGGAACAGAAGTTAAACTAACAGGTCTGTAATTACCTGTGTCTCTCTTTGATCCTCCTTTGTGGATTGGGGTCACATTTGCACATCTCCAGTGCAAATGTGACCATGGGTACCTCCCCTGAGTCCAGGGAAGCTCTCATAATTATAGCTAAGGGTTTGCTTACTTCCTTTGTTGCCTCCTTTAATATAACTGGATAGATTCCATCTACCCCAGGTGCCTTTCTTGTGTTTATCTTCAACAATTTCTCCTCCACTTTACTCTCAGTTATTACAAGATTATCTAGCCTACTGCCAGAGTTGAATACACCTCTGGCATTCCCCTCGCTGAATAACTCCTCATGCGTGAATGTTGATGCAAAATATTCATTTAGTTTGTTAGCTACCTGAGCAGGATCATCAAAAGTTGAACCATCAATATTTAGTGGACCAATCTGATTCATCCCATTCCTTCTAGAGTTTACATAAGTAAAGAGTTTTTGCTGTTTTTCTTTGCATCCTTTGCCAAAGATTTCTCGTAATCTGCCTTTGCCTGCCTAACCTCCTTTGTAACTTGGTTACTTTTTTTTTTTTTTTTTTTGATTTGGTAGTTGTTGGCGCATCGGCTTCTGTGGCCATATTGCACCTCCCAAGGTTTTTTGCAGTACTTTGATCCAAGCCCGAGGCAGGTTTGGTTTTTTTTTTAGGAGCATTAGCAACTAAGGCCATATTGCTCAGGGAAATGCGGTGGTCATTCCTTGACCTTTCCGCATCCTCCGTATTTGCTGGTGACGGGCTCGAACCCCGGTCTAATCAAGAAGCGTGTGCTACGCACTGCTGCTCCTTCCCACCTGGCTACGGAGGCGCCCCCGAGGCGGGAATCGAACCCGCGACCTTTGGGTTGCCGGGCAGGTACTTTACCCACTCGGCTAGCCCGGTCGGCTGTAACTTGGTTACAGACCAGCTTGTATCTTCTGTGTCACATGTTAATTTATAAATATCCCATGCATTTTTCTTCTCTGTCACATGTCTAATTAGTTCATCTGACATCCATTTATGCTTAAATCTTGAACAATATTTCTTTGTTGGTATGAAAAGCCTAGTAGCTTCCACGATTAATTCATTAAATGCTTCCCATTTTGAATTTGCTGTTGGTAACATCATCAGTTGGTTCCACCATATAGAATTTAAATACTGTCTCAGATCACCGTAGTCGCCTTTACCAAAGCAAAAACCCTTCCCTTTACCCTTGATGGTAGTTACCTCTTTGAGTAAATCCCATTTCAGCACACTGTGATCACTGCCACCTAGTGGTTCCTTTATCTGCAGATTCTTGATGCATGAAGAATCATTATTGATAATCAGATCAAGAGTATTACTCCCTCTAGTTGCCTCCCAAACATGCTGCTGTAGAAAACAACCATCCAATAAATCCACAAAAGTCTTTCTAGTGTGTGTGGTTGGCTAACCCACAAATTCCAGTCAATATCCGGGAAATTAAAATACCCGATTATAAGACACACTAATTTACTGGCCCACTCTATTTCTCTGCACAATTGCTGATTATACTCCTCTGATTCATTAGGCCTATAATACACACCTACTCTCATTTTTCCTTTCCCAGTGCTTATGTCACACCAAACAGACTCAACATTGCATTGTCCATCAACTGAATGCACTTCCTTAGATTTTATATGTTTCTTAACTAACAGCATAACCCCTCTTCGCTTCCTGTCCTGTCTATCCTTTCTGTACATATGGTACTCCCCAAATTCCAGTTCTGCACTACTTATGTCTGTGTGACACCATGTCTCTGATATCCCAACAATATCTGCCTTTGATGTCTTGACTAGCACTTCAAGCTCATCGAATTTATTAACTATACTCCCAGCACTGGTGTACATGCAAGTATACATGCACCTGTTTCTACTCTTAGTTACCTTAGCATAGCCCATGTACTTACTTGTTCCACTATGACTCCCAGCAATTCTGGAAATTCCCATTGCCTTGCTTTCCAGGCTGCTGCTGCTGCTCAATTGCATTTCAATAGAAGTAGTGCAAGAATTGCTTTTACCTCTGCCAGCAGCTACCGTTAATCTATCAGTCCGTGTATCCCCCCAAGCTAGCAGTTTTCCGACCCAATTAACTCTGCCTCAATAGCATCAGCAAAAATTCTTGCACCCTTTCTATTTAAGTATATCCCATCCCTGTAGAAGCAGTCTCTCCTGTTAACAAGTTAATATATACTAACAAAAAGAATATTTTTATATCCAGAAAAATTTATTCAGTATCATGATTACAGAGATTAAGATGGAAACAAAACACACTATTATCACCGCGTGTGAGCTCATATGTAAAACTTCAAATGTCTGAGAGCTATATTTCCCATTTAATTGTATTGGTTGGAGACTATATACACTTATGTACGTAGCTTAATTAATACTGTAATATATACATACCAATTTTTTTTTTTTTTTTTTTTTTATGAAATCCCCAAACACGAAAGGTATCAAAACCTATAGTACTTAGTACCGTGCATGGATTGAGGGAGAAGTGTGGGGGGAGGGGGATGCCGGAAACTTTGCTCTAGAGACTAAACATGGGTTTCACCACTTTAAGCCTCCAATAAGCAAAGTGGTGGTACAATTAATTGATATTTCTGTTCACTGACACTTTTTTTTTTTATCGGTATTATCGCAAATGCAATAAGATCGAGTTTACTACCGGTTTATAACAGACTGGACTAACAGAAATGCCTAATAAACAGGAAACTGCACATTTTTTTTATTGTTTTATGGTAGTAACCTCCAGAAATGTGCTCCTCTGCTCACACCATCACACCTTACTAAATTTCTGTTCGAACAAAAAAATGTGAGCTCCTGAAAACATGAGTCAGCCTACAATATTATGTTATCTAAGGAGACACCCAGTTACAGCCACTGACTAGGGAGTGTAGATACATATTTTATTATGCAACAGAAAATAATATTATGTACACTTTTACATTATATGTAACACTCGTTACTAAATTATACAATATATGCAGTACTTATCAGAATCATACAATAAACGTAATAACTTTTAATCTGCTTAAGACTTGCAACTAAATGGTAAATCTAGCTCTCACACATTTGATGTTTGACATGTTTACATGTGATCTCAGATGAAGTGATAATAGTGTGTTTCCACCTTTACAAACAAAAGGGCTCTGTTCTAAATAAATGAATTAGTCACATACTTCACACTTGTATCTTGTCATCCTATACTTCATTCAAATCCAACTACTTCAAATTCACTTTTTCCTTCAAATCTGACTGTTCCATTCACATTCAGTTGATTTAGTCAAATTGGGATACTTGAATATTATCCTCCTGCCGGTGTAAGTTATAAGTCTAACCTGACCAGTGTATATTGTTTATATTTATGCATATGTATGTTTACCTTTTATTGTTTACAGTGGCAATGAAAACTGCACAGCTAGTGTTGATGTTGTAACTACTGGCATGATGATAACACAAAAGTACCCAAATTAGTATTAGCCATAAGGTGCAAGGAAGACTGAGGCTTTTGCATCATCACCCAAAAAAGTTGACTATTTCATTCAAATTCAGTTTTTCATTTAAATTCAACTGCTCCATTAAATTCATTCTTCATTCAAATTCTGCTAATCTATTCAAATTCATTCAACTCATCCTAATTATTTTCGGCCAAAAAGTAATGGTGGGACAATCCCCTATCTAATTTTGTAGAAATGGAAGGCTCCCAAAAACACAAATAAATAAATTTTAAAAAAATTCTAAGATCACAGTTTGCTCCACTACATTATTTTACTAATAGTAAATATAGAGGAAAGGCACTTCTGCTGGGAATTCAAACACAAAAGTAAGATGTACAATCAGATTCCCTTCAATGAACTTAAACTGACAACTGAATTTTTCTTTTAACTCTGCTTGAATAATGTTGATAACTACTGGCAATGCTGCCAGTTTTCACAGTATATGAAAGTGTGTGCAGAACAATTTGCATGTTATATAGGATAAAGAATTCAGAATAATTTGTGCAAGGGGAATTCTAACTTCCTTCCATGTAAGATCAGCTATATCCCTTAAGAATTTCTCCAAGACTGACTGGTACTTACCCTCCTCCAAATTAGTGCCAAGCGGTGATGAAACTATTATACTCTCATTACACCTTTCCCCATTTCAAATATTCTACCATCATTTTGAAAATATGAGTGACGAAGCAAATTAAAAAAACAATTACCTCAGTGTTCTTCCCAGGATCAATTAAATGGGTGAATGTAACTGACCACCCAGCTAAAATTTAAGCGTTTCTCATGGTACTGTATGGTACTGATCTCGATCAGTATTAATTCAAATATATTATGCGATTGAGGTCAATGAATAGTATATTTATGCATAATATAGTATATATTATAGGAGCATATAATGATAAATTATGCAATTAATTTTTGCTCTGGATCGCATGTTTGTTTGTTATTTGGTTTTTAGGAGCATTAGCAACTAAGGCCATATTGCTCCGGGGATATGCGGTGGACATTCCCTAACCTTTCTGCATCCTCCGTATTTAGTAGTCACTGGCTCAAACCCCGGTCTAATCAAGAAGTGTGTGCTATGCACTTCTGCTCCTGCCCACCCGGATATGGAGGTGCCACTGGATCGCTTAAGTCACATTTATAAATAACAGAAAATTTTATAATATTGCAAGGTATTACACTTCCCCACCTGGCAAAATTTTCTGGGGAGAACACTGTACCTCCATTACCTCGTCTGGAGACTAGCACCTGCGAGGTGATCTGATTGAGGTGAACAAGGCCTTGAATGGTATGAGCAGGCTCAATGCTGATGAAAGACTTCCTCTTACTCAGATTACGAACCTGAGGGGGCATAAACTCAAATCAAGAAGAGACAGTTGTAGAATATATATGTGAAAATTTGCCTTTAGCCAGCAGGTAGTTGAATACTAGAAAAAAAACTTCCATCGGTTGTTGTTGCTGTGGAAGTTGATAGCTTAACTAAGAACTGGACAAACTTTTGGAGTGAATGGATAGGTGAAAGCAAGCTTATGCTGCATAAGCTTGCTTTCTTGCATCATATGCCTCTATTAATGCTAATGCTAAATATGAACTTTTTTCTAAGGGCATTCCCATTGGCTTCTAGATTAATATTGCTAAAAGCAAAATGAATCCAGGAAACCAAACATCAGCATTTATTATTATCAGTAGCAGTACTACTAACAATAAACTTCTTTACAAATGATGCAAGGAAGCAAGCTCATCAGCCAAAAAAATTCTACTCATTTCATCCCCTCAAGTAATGTCTAACTCTTCCTCAACTTAATCAAACTGCCGTCTTCCACAACACTAAATGGTAGTTTGTTCCAACACTCATTCTCTGGCTGAAAGCAAATTGTTGCCTTTTGAGTGTTGTCAAGGAAAGAGTTAGAATACCATCATCACTAAGTTTACTCAATCCATTTAAAGCCTTAAACATGTCAATCAGAACTGCTCAGAGATATTTAATTTCCAATCACTACAATTTGCAGAACCAAGGTCTTTTGCAGTAAGAGAACCTTGTGTTTTCGACTAACCTGATTGCTCTTCTCTGCATCTATTCCAAGCAACCCACATCTTACCTAAAATGACGCTTTCAGATCTGTATGCAGTACTCAAGGTGTGGCCTAACCATTGCCTTATAAATTTGGATTATCACCTCCTTGTCCCTAAAAAGTTAACTGCAGCCATTATCAACCCACTGCAGTATGGAAGCCTCCTCAACAACTCAATGCTGAGGGAAATGGACCATAATCTGCCACGCTGGTCCAGGGAAAGGCCTCCATAGCCGAGTGGTCAGGAGCGGCAGTGCAGTAGCACAACCGTATTTAGCAGTCAGGGGCTTGAACCCTGGTCTACTCAAAGAGCGTGTGCTACTGCACTGCCGCTCCTGACCACTCGGCTATGGAGGCCTTTCCCTGCTGGTATGTAAAGTTCCTATATATCTGACAGAACCCCATGAGCTGTTATAGCAGCCTGTTTACACTGCTCAGAGAACTTCATGTCAGACTGTACAATTATCCCTAGATCTGTTTTGTTCCCCACCACCTTGAGTGCAATACCACTTAATCGGTACAATATTCTAAGATTACTGCTACCCTTATGCAATACCTATATTAAAATAATTGTTAAACCTCAACTGCTATTTCTCAATCCAACTGTCTATTTTTTCTGGTTCTTGCTTCAGTAGTATACCTTAATTCCTGCTTTTAACCATCCTGCCAACTAATGTATCATCTGCAAACTTAGACAAGTCTGATATGACCTCTAAGCAATAAGGAGCACAGCACTGAACCCTGAGGGACTCCACTAATAATATTAGTCTAAGAAGGGCAGTTCCCATTTATAACCACTCTCTGTCTTCTGTCACTCAACATCCCTTTATCCATAGCAGGGACTTGCCACTAGTGCCACACTGCTCCAAATTATACAGTAGTCTTCCGTAGGAATAGCGTCAAAAGCTTTACTGAAATCTAAATTTATGTCAAAATTATTATTTGTCCAGTTCTTTTGTTACTGTGTCAGTGGATAATTAGATTGGTCAGACGGGATCTCCCCTTAACATACCCATGCTGCGATTTCCGTATAATTCCATTCCTGTTAAGATAATCCTGCAATACTCCTTTAACTTCTGACAATGAAAATAAAATTTAAAATTAAGTATTTGTCCAACTTCTTCAAATTTATATAAATTTTAAGGAAAAATTTTATACTGTTCATTGATGGATGATACACGACGTGAGTTGTTTGGGGGGATTTTGCGGCGCATCAGCATCTTAGGCCATATTGTGCAAGCGTATTTATGTCTGTACAGTGTGTCCTACTCGATTTGCATTGTGCTGCTGAAATTCGGAATAATTCTCTCCACTATCGGCTAACTACAGTCCAGACTGAAGAAATCCTTTAATAATTCCTGCAGTCTCGGACGGGGTTTGAAAGCGAATCTCTCTAAAAAAAAATGACAAAACTATCGCGGAGAACGAAGGATGCAGAAGCTTTTCATATACGTGATAATGTCAATTATGTTTCAGCCTTGTAAACCTTTTTTCTTATCTAAAACTGTGCAAGTCATTTACATCTATTACGAATAGTGCTAAGAACAAATAAATAAAATAAAAATCTACTTTTCAGTAAAATAATCCTGGATGTGTTTAGGTGCACACGCGTATTATTAAAATACATAACTACTAAAAACACACAAATATAATTTTCATAGCGGCTGGCTGGTAAAACTAACCAGTCTGTGCAAACTACAAAACAAACTTCCACTATTTGTAAATATACATATCGTTAATCCTCTAAAATCAATAACAGTATCTAAATTTTATACATACCCCCCAGCGAGCAGATGAACTGCTGCATCGTAACCAGACATTTGTTTCTCCTAATACTTGTTAAATACACTGTTTTTTAATTTCAAATCAGATTCAAACAGAAAACCAGATGAAGAATACTATACTGTACAGACACTTCGGCGCTTTCAGCTGAGAAACTGAAACGTACTATTGGTCACGACATGGACACGTGCAACAAAGCTCTTGATTGGTGCTGCTCTTTGCCATACGACTGGAAACAGCACACATGCACGTGAAAGTAGTTTACAAGAGGCGTAATAAGGTTCGGATAGAGAGGAATGTGAACGGTTGAGGGCGGACGTCAATAAACTTAGTTCTTACAGTTCATGAAAACAGAAGCGCTAACTATAGTGGGAAGCAAAAGTATTAGAATCACTATATAAAAAAAGAAGAGCAACGAGATTAGTGAGGAGAACAAAAGGGATTCCTACTAAGAAAGACTTTAGTTCTGAAAATTGCAGCGTCGAAAATCTAGGCGTCTGTAAGATCTGATTGAAATGTTAATTAAGCATCATTCATAAGGGAGTTATAAATAAACGTACTAACTGTGTGGTACATTAACTCAAGGTGGTAGAGAATGAAAAAGACCTAGGGGTAATTGTGCAGTCAGATATAAATTTTTTGAGCAGTGCAGACAGGCTGCCAGAGAAGGTCATGGGTCTTGTCAATGATACCCAGGAATTTTGCTAGTAGGGAAATGAAGGTGATTATCCCTTTGTATATGGCAATGGTCAGGCCATGCATTGAGTACTGCGTACAGATCTGGAGGCCTCGTTTTAGGAAGGATGTAGAGTTGCTAGAACGAGTACAGAGAAGGGCAACAAATTGGTGAGGGGATCAAAGGGTTGCTTTTACCAAGAAAGGCTAAAGTTCTGCAAATTGCAGCTTCTGGAGACGGCTCCTGCGAGGTGATCTGATTGAGGTATATAAGGCCTTGAATGGTTTGAGCAGGCTCAATGCTGATGGAATTCTTCCTCTTGCTCAGATTATGAACCTGAGAGGGCATAAATTCAATTTGAGAAAAGACAGTTGTAGAATAGATGTGCGGAAATTTGACATTAGCCAGCGGATAGTTGATTGATGGACCCAAACTTCCACCTGTCGTTGTGGAAGTTGATAGCTTAAATAAATTCAAGGAAGAACTAGACAAAGTTTTAGAGCGAATGAATGGGTGAAATGGAAAGAGTTTTTTTTTTTTTTTTTTTTTGGTTAATGCTTTTCTAGCATCATATGTCTCTGCTAATGCTAAATTTAAATTTAGCAAGGTTGATTACAGGATAAATGTGCGGAAATTTGCTTTTAACCACCAGACAGTTTATTGTTGGAAAAAGCTTCCATCTGTTAATGTGCAAGTGGGTAGTTTGAATAAATTGAAGAAGGGATTAGACAAATTATTAAAGGGGATGGAGGATGATTTGGGAAGTTTGTTTTTTTTTACTAATACTAGGGGAAAAAACTATAAAAACGTTCATTTGAAAGTTTGAAGTTTTCTCTGTAATTCTAGTAATTTCCATTTTCATATAATTCAAAGTTTAAATTTTTTTTAATGATAATTTTAATAAAATAGTATTATATAGACGGTGTATCACGTGGTATGGTTGTTTATTGGCGCATTAGCTGCTATGGCGGTGCGCCTTACATACGCGGTAAATCAATAGTATTATTGAGATAGAAGAGATGAAAAGTAATGACACCACTCATATTATTTAATTTTCGAAAAGCATCGGAAGCAAAGTTGGGTCCTAGCATTTCACATTTAAGCATTGGAAGCATCCGGAAATGACAGAGAGAGGTACTGTAGAATGAGTTCTAGTGGTGTTCCACCGACATCTTTCTGCCTTCTCCTTTTCCTGATGTGCTGTATGCAGTCGTTCATTGTCTCGAGGCAAAACCACTGTTTCTTCAAGTACTGAAGCAGGCAGGCCCGGGCAGAGAGATTTTTTGGCTCCCATTTATTAAGGATATATATATATATACAGTGAATTATGATCACCTAATACTTCGTAAGTCCTCCTTTTGCCCTCAGTACAGCAGCTATCCGACGTGGCACTGATTCAACAAGATGTCGTCGAACCCGGCGCTCACCTCTAACATCAGCCTTTCGCTGACCTTTGCAGTTTTTGCCGTCGGGTCGTTGTTTGACCATTTTGACGCCAGTCCTGGTACATTTTAACTACGGCGGCTCTCGAACACCCCCACCAGTTCAGCTGTTTGGGAAATCGAGGCACCAGCTCGTCGAACACCCACAATCTGTCCTTTATCAAAGTCCGATAAATCCTTCCTTTTACCCATCACACTCGGAATTTTCCTACCTACTGAACCACTGACACCTTATCTACGCTACGTAGGTCGACTAACTGCGCACTCTCGTTCCTTACGTGGTCAACTAGTCGCATTCAGTTTTCATAGGGTTGGTCATAATTCAGTGATCACTCAGTGTATATATATATATTTTTTTTTTTTTTTAATTTATTTTATTTATTTTTTTTTTTTTTTTTTTGTGCCCCATAAAGAATGGCGCCATGGGCAAGGTCTCTGCCAGACGGTACCTAAATCTTGCACCACTGAGGCTTATTTTCTGAAACTGAATTTGCAGATCAGTTTTACATGTCTTTATATAATATTCAGAGTTCCTTCGGAGCTGTAGAATAAAAAAGCATGCTTTTTAAATCAAAAAACAATATTAAAACTGACTTCGATGTTCTGTTTAAGTTGTTCCAGCTATTGTGCAATGTTGGCAGCCATAATGTTGTTATAGGGGTTTTAGGAGCATCAGCAACTTAGGCCATGTTGCGCCGTATATAATATGTCTGCAAATTGCGAGTGTTCTGTGATCAATCTACTGTTTGCTGAAGGAAAAATTCGAGTTTCCTGAAAAAAAAAAAACATGCTGCCTGAGACCGACTAACTCAGCCACGTTGTGAAAAAGGCGCATAAAAATTCCTCCCACCATTGATGGGATTTCAACTCAAGCCTTTTCCACTCTGTGTAGGGAGAACGGTGATAATATCAACTTGCTACCCACAAGGGCGATAGCTATAAACCTTTTGAAGTAATTCCCTGGCACAAAAATCCTTCCAGCAAATACATAGTTGAATTGACCGTATAGCAAGTGGTACCATTTTCTTCAAACTTTCAAACATTCAAATGAATTCCGAAGTGGAATCCATTTGAATCTGAAAACTGAACAGCCATTTTAAATATTTCAGTTAAAAATACTGGATTACTAAAATTTCAGCAAGATCTTTTAATTAATCCAAGTTGCCTCATGAATATAAATCCATTTAATATAATTTTTATAACTACCGGTGTAAATAAAAAAAGTTACACCTAAGTCAAAAATTGAATTGTCTTTGGGTATCAGAGTAGCGCAAAGGAAATAGTCGTATTTTAAGGGATTAACTTTATGTACATTATAGTATGAAATTATAATGAATTTTAAATTATTTAGTTTTAAATCATTATTTTGTAGCCATTCATACAATTTCAGTATATATATATATATATATATATATATATTTAGTAATAAGCAATCATCCAAAGAATACATTGAAATATATTTTTACTTCATATGCTTAGGTCAGTATTTTTATATTGAGGTGCTCTTATTATTACGATATCATTGAAATAAATGTAAAATAAAAGCGGTCCCAAGTAAAATCCTTGCGGAACACCACGTTCACATTTTATAAGTGAAGAATGTTGGACGTTCAAATTTAGACTGATATTGAGGTTTGATAAATAAATCAAAAACTATTAATCTAGCTAAATTCCAGTCTTGAATGCCATAAGAATGTAATTCATCTAATAATACGATGTGATTTATGGAATCAAAGGCTTTAAAAATGTCAAGATAAATGACATCTTGCTGCAGACCTTTGCCTAACGCTTAAATAAAAGTCGATTTTTAAATAATTTGTCAATGTGGATCTACCATGTATAAAGGTGTGATGTTCTTCATAGATTAATTACGATATAAAGAAGGATGATAACCGAAGAAATACTATTTTTCTATTATTCTACTTTTGTAAATGGGGATAATTGGCTGCTTGAGGAATTTTATCAGTCCATAGTCATAAAGCATTGGGGTCTGAGAGATAATCACTCATCAGAAGATCATGCACACTATCAACAACTTTTGGAGTGATGGACGTAGCAAATATTCCACGGCGTGATTTCACCTTCCAGGCTCTCCCACCCACGTTTAAATTCTGCTGTCCACTTAACCAGGGAATTAGATCTCCCAATTTAACCCCAGGGGCTCACATTTGGTGATTATGGGCTTGGCACACCCAAGGTCCTGAGCTGGATATCATCATTCTTCTCTTTCTTGGTGATTCCCTTCTACTTTTGACTCTCTCTCTCTCTCTCTCTCTCTCTCTCTCTCTCTCTCTCTCTCTCTCTCTCTCTCTCTTTCTCTCTCTTTCTGGCTGCACGATGACTGATTTCGTCCATCTTTCCTCATCCACGAAATTTTTTTGAATTCAGGACCTGTAATTAAAAAAGACTTTATTGTGAATGTATGAAACTTGGTGGGTATTATTTGAAATGCTATACATTAAGTAGAACATTTTAACACTGTACCGCTACCCATCATGCTCAGGCCACGAACTTTTCGAACTCTTTGTCGCTGCTGAATAAGTTCCATATTATTGATAGAGTCCCATGAGTTGTTCTTGCAGCCTATCTGCACCAAGCAGAGATTAGTGCGAGGACAAGGATGTCACGAATGAGACAACTGCTTCAGGTGCAAATTTGGAAGGGGGTATACTTTCCTACAGTTAGATACGATTTAATTCTGAGTAGGGCAGAGAAGTATCGGTTACAATCCTCCTTCTCGCATTTTCTTTTGTTTTAAGAGAAATATAATAAAATATATGTAACGGAATAAGAAAAGAAAGAAAATAAATGCTGTTTGATTTTTAATAATCTCTCCACCGCTGTTAGTAGTTCTTTTTTTTACTTGAAGTTTTGGAATGGCTTTTCTCAATGCAATACGGTGCGGGTGCTTTTCATTTGGAGTCTTTTTTTTCACTGATGTGGCATCGATTCGGTGATTTGAGAATTGGTAGAAATTATTACCATCGTATGGTTTGGTTCAGATTTCATCCTTTCCTCCTTATGATTTACATATGAGGTTGCTCTTTAAATTGATTTCATTTAACATGTTTTTAGAGATACCCTTGAGAGAGAGAGAGAGAGAGAGAGAGAGAGAGAGAGAGAGAGAGAGAGAGAGAGAGAGAGAGAGAGAGGTTCCCTAGATAAACACACACGACTCTAGATAACCCTTGAAACTAAATATCTGACGGTGTCAAGTCTGAAAAACGTGCTGGCCAGGCATTCACAAGGTAGCGATGGATTCTGATCAAAGAACGTTACGTTTTCTGCCCTCTTGACCAGTATGTTTATTCTATCATGGATAAACACATCGCGCTTGGTGAATTTATCATTGATGCTGCTTGGTGAAAATAGCTTTAACGGGTGGTGTTGAGTTGATATATAAAAACAACGTTGAAATAGACGCCCTTATTAACTTGATCGCTTTTATAAGTGGAATTTTGATGGAAAATAAGAAAAAAAGGGAGTCCCCTTTTTTTTCTTATGTGTCCTTTTAATACACAATTGACAAACAAGTTTGGCAACTGGAAAAAAAAAAATGGTTTTCCCTCCTACATTTTTTTTTTTTTTTTTTTTTTGATAATAGCATTATAATGTATATATAAAAACATACAATATGTATAATAATGTATCTATCCATTTAATCAAATGATCATATACTTTTTGCATATACAATTATCTTGGCCTTCGGTTCTTAAAATAAATAAACTAACAGAATTTATTCCACTCTTCACTTGCCGATAATAAAAAAAAATAAAAAAATAAAAACGCCATAGCATTAAAAAATACGAGTCACGCAGATATTCCAAGACACAGTGGTAGAATAGATCTACAGTACAGAAATAGTAAGCTTGCTTAATGCTGCTATATTCATTTATTATCTAGCAATGCGTGCTAGTGATAAGAAGGGTCAAAAATTTCCAAACGTCGACCCTATGATTAAGTACTCCTATTATGGTGTGTTTACGTTAACAGCATATGCTTAACCGTATTCTTATCATTTACCGTATAAATTTTATAAACAGCACAAACCACAGTAAACTTTAAAGTGCCGTTTTAAGATTTTAAAATATCTCTTTGTGGGTTACAAAATCTCGAGGGCAGATGTCTTCGCAGGAAGGGGGAAATGATATGGTCGAGGTAATGCTATTGAAAAGCTTGGATAAATGAAATAATGGGTATATATATTCCAACTGTTCGAATAGGAGCGACAACTCGTGCTCATAAATTAGCTCGTCTGAGAACTGTATTCATGAAACTTTATTATAATCGTTAATTGAATTTGAAAAAAATCATACTTTTATCATTCATTCTCAGATTTATATTATATAATGTTGAACATGATTGAAATTACCATTACTTTCCTTTTCGGATTGTTATTAATATTATTCCGAAAAAGAGATAGGGGTTGGATTATTATTAGCAGTGGCAAATTACATCGTTTGTCCATCCTTCTAATATATAACCCCTGAATGAACCGTTTTTGATATCATCATTGTTTTCTTTTCTAACTGTAGGAAAATTGAATGCTCGGGTAATGTGAAATTTTTTTGAAAATATTATTAACTGTCTAAATAACGGCACCCCAATTAGGGTAACATTTGAGCTAACGGCACATTGAGTTCGGATGTTTACATGCAGCGCAGATGTCTTGCAATGCCAAAAAGGGAAAACGGCAGGTCACGTGATTATTGTGTTTGTTTACATTCCGTTCTCCTAAAAGTGAATTCTGTGCTTAGTGAAACTTCATATAATCCAAACTAGGGTCACCTGGAATGCTAATTCATATATCCATGTGCATTGTGTCTGCAAATTGCGTGTGTTCTCTACTCGATTTGCCTGTTTTGATGGACGAAAACCCCCAGTTTCTGAGGGGAAACCTTGCTATCTACGCCTGAGACCAACTAACTTAGCGACGGAGTGAAAATGTGCATAAAAGTCCCTCGCGCCATCGACGGAATTCGAACCCGAGCCTTTTTCACTCGGTGTGGGGAGGATGATGACGATACCATCCTCCCCACACTACCATGCTACTCACGCAGACTAAACTTGATATAATAAAGAAAATATAACGGGGTAGAAGTAGGAGCGTATTAATGGCTGAATGAATTGGATCGTCAAGATGTTTATGTAGGAGTGTATTAATGGCAGATATAACATTGGATCGTCAAGATTGTTGGTTTCTTATGGGCAGTTAATAAAATTGCATTCTTAATCTCTCTATTTCTTATTTAGCCTCATTATTTTTGCATTAAATATATTAAAAAAATAAATTTTTCTAGATAACGGAAAAATCGAAATAACGGTACATTGAATCCCCGAAGGTGGCGTTGCTCTGAAAGTCTATTGTATTGAAATTCTTTTTTCGAATATCGACAATCTTTTGAAGATATTATTATTATTATTATTATTATTATTATTATTATTAGTCATATGGTGCAAGGAATCCTGAGGCTTTTGCTGCACCAGCCAAAAAAAAAAAAAAAATTCTGAGTTACCCTGAGAGAGAGAGTCACAAGTAGAAGGGAATCACCAAGAAAGAGAAGAATGATGATATCCAGCTAAGGACCCTGGGTGTGCAAGCCCAGTTTATTGAGTATTTGATAAATGTTGTTTTTCAGTTTCATATTTATTACAAAAAATAAAATAAATAATAATAATAATAAATAATGGCCATTGTTCCAAGGTTCGTTGTAGATTGGATGTAAGAAAATTGTTTCTTAGGCCAAAGGGTCATTTAAACAACTAGTCTTAGTCTAGTAGAACTAGAAAGTTAACACTAAAAAACTGAAAATTATTCACCATAGGAAGATGAAAAATGAAAAACTGAAATGCTTGATATAAATTGTTGATCTATTATCAGTTAAACTTAACAAAAACGAAAAATAAATAAAAAATACCACCACATTATCTGATGCCACAGAGACCATAACAAAACCAACTCCGAAAACTGCTGTTAAAAGAAGACCTGCAACTAGGTAGAAGGATGGGACCAGTGAACTTTTGGGCGTGACATTTTGCGATACCGCTAGTATAGCACATGATCGATGCAGTTGGAGGAATTTATTAGTGGCCACAACAGCTCCTCGTGGAACTATATGACTGGAAGAAGAAGATGGAATCCATACACTTATTTATAACCCATACTATGGGTTATAGATAAGAGGTTTAAAATCCCTTTGGGTTTTACAAATGCAGTAAACCCTTGTTTCGAAGGACTTCTGGAAAAAAAAAAAAAAAAAAGGAGAGCATCCATGACCCAGTATTTTCTTCCATACGGGACTCGGTGATATAACTGCTTCACCGAGACTTGTAAGCAGGGTGCCAGAATTTTTCTCATATGAGTCACATCATCTACCATAAGCCTCCCAAGAATGTCACACATCAGTAGGTCGTCATCAAAAATGAACAAGCAAAATGCTAGTTATAAATATTTTGATCTGTTACTAAAATTAAAAGAGTTATTATGTGGATCTGTTAAAATCAGTGCAGAGAAGAGCAACGAGCTTGGTGAGAGGAACAAAAGGGCGCTCTTACAAAGAAAAGCTTAAGTTTTGCAAATTGCAGCTTCTAGAAACTAGAAACCTGCAAGGAGATCTGATTGGTGTGTTTAAGGCTTTGAATAGATTGAGTAAGCTAAATGTTGATAGCATCCTTCCTCTGCTCAGATTACGCTCATAAGCGGAGATAAATTGAAATTGAGGAAGGATAGTTAAGGTAAATGTGCGGAAACCTGTCTTCAGCCAGCGTATGATCGATTTTGGAGCAAATTCCCGTCTGGCGTTGTAAAAGTGAGCAGTTTAAATAATTCAAGATAATACTAGAGTTACTATAGAATGGACGGGGTGACATTGAAAGTGCATTTTTTTTTTTTTTTTTAATTTATTGCTACTTTTTTTTATTTTTTTTATTTCGGCTGATATTGTATATACTTGATTTCTTGCATCTTTGGCATCAATTTCTACAGAGTTAATACTAATAAGGCCTCCGTAGCCGAGTGGTTATGGGAGTGCAGTAGTACACGCTTCTTGAGTAGATCGGGGTTCAAGCCCCTGACTGCTAAATACGGTCGATCTGCCAACCCGCACTGGACCAGTGTGGCAGATTATGGTCCATTTCCCTCAACATGAATTGTTGAGGACGCTTCCATCCTGCAGTGGGTTGATAATGGCTGCGGTTTTTTAACGAAGGCCTCCGTAGCCGAGTGGTCAGGAGCGCGAATGTGCAGTAGCACACGTTCTTTGAGTAGACCGGGGTTTAAGCCCCTGACTACTAAATACGCTCGATCTGCCAACCCGCACTGGACCAGCGTGCAGATTATGTTCCATTTCCCTCAGCATTGGCGCCTCCGTAGCCAGGTGGGCAGGAGCAGCAGTGCGTAGCACACGCTTCTTGATTGGACCGGGGTTCGAGCCCGTGACCACCAAATGCGGAGGATGCGGAAAGGTCATGGAATACCCCGCATATCCCCGGAGCAATATGGCCTTAGTTGTTAATGCTCCTGAAAACCAAATAACAACAACAACCCTCAGCATGAATTGTTGAGGAGGCTTCCATCCTGCAGTGGGTTTATAATGGCTGCAGTTTACTTTTTTTTTTTACCACTGTACAACATGAAAAATTTTCAAGCTTTTTTACTTTACTGCTGCTACTTCAAGCAATAAGTGCAGTAAATACAGTTTTACAAAATTTTATATTTTTTATTTCTTAATACAGCACTTTTTCATTTCGTTGTAGCAACATCGACAATTATATCAATTTCTACAGAGATTATAATTATTATTAGCCATGTGGTGCAAGGAAGCCTGAGGCTTTTGCTGCACCTGCCAAAAAAAAAAAAAAAAATTCTGAGTTACCCCTGAGAGAGAGAAAGAGAGAGAGAGAGAGAGAGAGAGAGAGAGAAGAAGAATGATGATATCCAGCTCAGGCCCCTGGGTGTACCAGGCCCATACTCACCAGATGTGAGCCCTGAGGTTAACAGGCAATCGGATATAGCAAATAAGCCTTATCCCCCATGTAGTCAGTTAAAGTGACGTTTTACTGTATTCAATTCTGTTAATATAACTTATTAATATATTAATAATAAATAAAAAAATTATTAATCAATTATATTTAAAAAAAGTATTAATTTATTAATAGAGTAAATAAATATATTTTTATGTAAAAAAATAAATTTTCTCGTTACATCTGGAGTCGTAGAACTGTACATGTCTTCGTGTTCTAAGTGTTCAGAGCGTAAACAGTGCTATAAATTAAAGGAAACCAGCATTACTGTTTGCTCGTTCCTAAAATAGAATTTGACTAACTAAGATACACTTCACAAGAGTTCTTATCAGGATAAAGGTAGGAAATCGTGTGATCATAGTCCATATAAAAATTTATTTATTACAGTAGCGGTATCAGAAATCCGTTTATGGTACCACCGCGAAACAGGACAGTGGCTTGAATGGACCCAGACATAAATAAATTCGGATATTTAATAAGGGACCATACACAATTACGTAACGTACTTTTTTTTTATCTTTCTTAAACATTCCTAACGGTCTGTTTAATTTCTTCCTCATTATTAAATAATGAAATACTCCAGTCCAAGTCACATGATTTATTTTTTATAAAAAATGACAATAAGACTACGTACTTGCCTATTCGACCCCCAACACCATGTCTTCACATTATATATGATCACCGACCTCACTTCCTTGCGCCCTCGTGGGTGGTAGAATCGCTGTCCTCCCCACATCGGGTGGAAAAGACCTAAGTTTGAGACCGTCGATGATGTGAGGAATTTGTATGAGCCCTTTTCACAACGTGGCTGAGTTATTCGGTCTCAGGAGAGGGTAGCATGGTTTCTTCTCCCAGAAACTTGGGGTTTTCCTCCAGCAAACAGAAAATCGACCACAGAACACACGCAATTTACAAACAGTATAAATGGAGCAATATGGCCTTAGTCGCTGATGCTCCTAAAACCCTACAACAACAGCTCTTAATAATGATATTACATGTAATATTTGTGTGTGTGTGTGTGTGTGTGTGTGTGTGTGTGTGTGTGTGTGTGTGTGTGTGTGTGTGTGTGTGTGTGTGTGTGTGTGGCAAAAAAAAGTTCTCGCCCGAGACCAACTAACTCAGCCACATTGTGAAAAAACGCCATAAAATTTCCTCTAGTTGGTGGTATTTGAACTCATGCCTTTTCCACTTAGTGTAGGGAGGAAAGTGATTATATTACCCCCAGGGGCCCGCATCTGGTGAGTATGGGCTTGGCACACTCAGGGTCATGAGCTGGATATCACATCCTTCTATTTCTTGGTGATTCCCTTCTACTCTCTCTCTCTCTCTCTCTCTCTCTCTCTCTCTCTCTCTCTCTCTCTCTCTCTCTCTCTCTCTCGCTCTCTCAGGGTAATTCAGAATTTTTTTTTTTTTTTTTTTTGCCTGGTGCAGCATAAGCCTCGGGCTTCCTTGCACCATATGGCTAATAATAATAATACTAATAAAATAATAATATCAACTGTACTACACGCGAGGGAATATATGCAGTAAATAGTTTGATATACAGGGCCATTAAAAAATTGCTTAGGGGATTTTTAGTCTCGCAAGGTACTTGTTGGAAGTAGACATCTTGAAATATTTCTATATTATAAACAAGCGCTCGACATACAGTGTACAACATTTGATTTGCAAAAGTATTAGGACAAATAAACAAATTGACAAAAAAACACTTCCGATATGACTTACAACTAATGTCAAAACACATTGCATCCGGTTAATCACAGATCAAGCAGATGATAAAAGCATTTTGCTTGGGATGCTTGTGGTTTTAATTAAACTGCTTCCTGTTCTGGTACTGTCGTGGGGAACACTTAGGTATCTCCCATAACAAGAAATTGGTTGATGTTAAGTCCAGAGAACGTTGGGGGCCACGAGTACGAAAGCGACAGGAAATTCCTCTTCAAGGAAAGTTTCTCAAGGATCTCCTTGACTGGTAAGCCGTTGTATAGTTCCGTTGTCTGTCACTCTTGAAGAGCTGGTATGACATTGAAAGATAATAATTTGGTTTGGCACAAGGAGGAATCACTACATAGCCAGAATCTTGTATCTGAAATTGTGAAAAATACACTAGCCTATGGTCATGTGTGCTTACGCACTCTCACCAATTTAAGTTAAGCTCATCAACATTGTGCGCGAATACATGATTGCCACGTAAAGTTATTCTAGAAAAGAAAAGTATTTTAGACTACTTTTAATCTGAAATTTTTTTTTTTTTTAGCTACAGTACTTTTAATGTCCATTCTTTAGCCTTTCCTAACGCTGGCTACGAATGCTGTTCTTCACACATTTTGAAAAAGACCGATCAGAAATTAAAATTAGCCTCACGTCAGGAATAAAAAGAAAAATTCATGAGATTTCTTTAAATTAAATTTGAGTTGTCATGCTCGAGCTTTTATATTACATAAGTTATTTTTTTATGTTGTTGTTGTTGCGAAATTGATAATGATTCTATTGTGGTTCTACAGCCGAAGCTCTTTAATTAACTAACCCTCTTTTTAACGTCCCATACGTTATAACGTCCTATGTGAATGGTCCCTGCCAATTTCTCATTAACTTAATTATTGTTCGTTATTTTATAAACAATCGATATAACGACCATTTTCTCATTCCCTGGGTGATAGTTATATAGAGCTTCGACTGTATTTAGCAATAATTCTGCTTTCAAATTCTGTTGCAAATAATTATGTTTTGTCTGTTCTTTAATTTGATTTGTTCTTATTCATATAATTTACTACGAGAGCAGGGCGGAACGGAAATAAAAATAACAAGATGCAGTTAAAATAGGTTTAATGTTAAAATATGTACAGTAAACAGTAATACAAAAGAGCTTTCGGGCAGTATGTTACCCCTCAATTATGTTTGATTTGCAACAATATCCTGTTTTTCATGCACTTGATCAACTATGGAAATAATGCTTGTTTTATATACTTATTTTAATATGAAGTTAATGTATAGACTTAACGTAACAGGTTCGTGCATTAGCATCATATTTGTGCGTAAGTGAATCACGAAAATGGTACAATTGGCATCGTTGTATCATATCTCATATTGTGAATACCTTCACAACGAGTTGCCTGATATTGCACTACCTCGAATAAACAACGCTTCACCAATGGAAAAGACTATTGTTACTTATTCTCGGTGGATACCACTAAAAAGCCGTTTCAAGGCTTTTTGGCCCCTCATCGGTGAGTGGGTAGGTACCTAGGTGTTGCAATAAGTGACAATCCAGTTTTGAAGTACAACTTCACAATATGGGATTTCCCAGATGGTGTGAAACAGTATAGACTGAAAAGATTTTTAAGAGCAAAAGCCTCAACTTACAGAAAATTCACTTAACGTAACAGATTAGTGCATTAGCATCATATTTGTACGTAAGTTAAGAATTACATAATTAATTACTAGTTAGTTAAGAATTACATAATAAATTACGTAACTTATTAATTATACTGTGCATACATTCAATTAATTAAGAATGGACTGTAATTTAATTTTTTTTTGCAACTTTTTGGGGATTTCTGTCGCTGTTGGCAGCAAACAAATCATTTCGTCGAAGCCAATTATGACAACGGAAATGAAATAAAAATAAAATTACAATATAATTTTTTTTTTTTTTTTATGAAAACACCAAACACGAAAGGTATCAAAACCTATAGTACTTAGTACCGTGCATGGGTTGAAGAAGAAGTATGGGGGGAGGGGGGGTGCCGGAAACTTTTGCTCTAGAGACTAAACATGGGTTTCACCACTTCAAGCCTCCAATAAGCAAAGTGGTGGTATTTCACTGGTTGATGAAAGTCATCTACCACCTTTTAACTGCTCTAAACAAACGCAAAAGCCAGGATTAATTTGTTTTGCGTGGGAAAGAACGTACTATGAAGCTACCGAGTGTTGTGTCATTAGCCTAAACAGGCTACGTGACTAGTTTCACGTCTCCCTAAAAATGAAACGTGTGTAGATAATTTCGCTTGTAGGGGGACATGGTATGAGACATGTAGGCCAGCATTCATGTTCTAACATAATGCACATTAAAATGACATAACTTCTTAACTATATACATTAAATTTACATAACGTATACATAGTTTAACTTAACTAAGGAATACTAGGATAAAGACCATTCTTCTTTCAACGTTCCTGACCTGCTAACTGAATAAAAATGATGAAAAAGAATTCAAGACATGCAGATTTACGTGGTTCTTTGAAATTATTTTTCAATTCGTATTTTGTTCATTCTCATTTTGAGCACTAAAATTATGTTGATCAGTAAAACATTTTGGTAAACAAGAGTGCCAGAAACACACACGTAATTCAATGCAATTCTGGTAGCATATCTAGAATTCCCTAAAGGAGCGGTATAAAAGTTTTATATAGCATATATTACCCCAGGGGCTCACATCTGGTGAGTATGGGCTTGGCATACTCACCAGATGTGATTTCTTGCCTTCTTGGTGATTCCCTTCTACTTCTGACTCTCTCTCTCTCTCAGGGTAATGCGGGAATTTTTTTATTTTTTTATTATTATTATTTTTTTTTTTGGCTGGTGCAGCATAAGCCTTAGGCTTCCTTGCACCATATGGCTAATAATAATAATATTAAATAATAATTGAATTAAAATTAAATTATTACTAAATTGGTATCCAAAACACTGTAAATAAATAATTTTAAATAATAAAAATTATTATTTAAAACTACATTATTTGAAATGAATTATAAATTGTTATTCTGAATCTTTTCTTTATCTTCTCTTAGTGCCTGTGATGAATCATCTTTGGTATCGATATCTGGAAACTTGGTTATAACGTGGCTGAGTTGTAAAAAGGTGACTGATTCTGTAAATATGAACTCGGGCTCTTATAAAAAGTGGAAAGTTATAGCCATAAACATTTCCGCTTTAATTGCATCGTTTCTGCCTATAGAGTTTCTTTCCACTGTAGTAAAGGAGAAAATATGCTGTGATGGAAGAGTTTTGCGACTCTCTATTAATACCAATTTATTACAGTGATGAAAATACAAGTTATCGTTCAGACGAAACAACGATTTATAAACTTACTAATCCTCCTGAGAATGAAATGGCTTAACAGAATAAATGGAAGTCAATTTATTGATGCTGTTGAAGGTACTGCTATTATTTCTATTTATGAGAAATTCAATGTTGTGAACTAGAGAAGCAGATTGAATTTTTGTTAAATAAGTAATAGTAATAAATGTCTATTTATACTGAATCACTAATATATTCATTCATAGGTAAGTACAGTTTTGAACAGCGTTTAAAATATTCGCACGTTTAACCTAATCACCTCTTTCAGCAAATCGACCATGCCAACTTGGTCATGCGCACGTGAGTTCAGTGTCACAATTCACGCGGTCAGACAGTAAAGATCGATTGACACCAATACGCTATGTTGTTGCTATTATTAGTTTTTATGAGCATCAGCGACTTAGACCGTATTACTCCGTTGCTTGTTCATAATATTGTTTCTGTGAAACTAATTATCATGCCGAATTGTTCTCTGTGAAAGTATAAATAACAATTATCGTTATGTTAACGGCTCCCAAACATACCTTACATCTCTATAAGTGTATTATATCTGTAGAAGTGTGTTTACGAGCCGATTTGCATGTTGTGCAGGCCGAAAATCAGGAATAACTCACAGGCAAAAACCTTATCCTCCGCCTGAGATCAGTTAACTACAGCCTTGAGTGAAGAGGCTTTTAAAAATTCCTCCGGTCATAGACGAGAATTATTATTATTATTATTATTATTATTAGCTATATGGTGCAAGGAAGCCTGAGGCTTATGCTACACCAGCCAAAAAAAAAAAAAAAATTCTGAGTTACTCTGAGAGAGAGAGAAGGGAATCATCAAGAAAGAGAAAAATGATGATATCCAGCTCAGGACCCTGGGTGTGCCAAGCCCATACTCACCAGATGTGAGCCCCTGGGGTTGAAGCGAGACTTCCACGAGTGACAAGTGGCGAGACCACTATACTGTACTGTCATTAAGGGCTAGGAACGAAAGAGAGAGAGAGAAGGTTGTTGTTGTAGGATTTTAGGAGCATCAGCAACTTAAAATCATATTGCTCCGTGTATACTGTCTGTAAATTGCGTGTGACGAAAAACCCGAGTTTCTGGGAGGAAAAACCATGCTACCCTCGCCTGATAACTACTAACTCAGTCACATTGTGAAAAGTCCCATAAAAATTCCTTACATCATCGACGGAACTCACACTCGGATATATTTCCCCGGTTTGGTGAGGACGGCGATCCTACCAACTCTGCTATCCACGAGGGCGAGAGTGAAGGCGGCAGAGAATAAATTACTGTACCTTCAACCGCCTATAGAGTTTCTTTCCACTGTAGTAAACATTAAGATTTGGCTGAGATCAGGTACATTAAGAGGAAGGTTTATATATATCGATTGGAAATATAATGTGGAGGGGAGGGAGGAGAATTTGAGAATGCTCGCTTATTACTCATGGTTATCTTTATGTGCGTGTATATACACTGGTGTTCAAAGAAACTGCATCACCCATTAAAATTGTAATTGTCGTCCGAATAACGTAAGTATATGGCAAAATTTCTTACAGATTGCATCAGATAAGATTAACACGCGTAGGTGATGACGTAATATTGCATCAGCTGTTACTTTCAGCTATAAAAGCACGCTCTGCAAGTGTTGTAGTCGTTCCTTGCTTGTGTCAGGATGGCGAGTTACGCGCAGTTGATGCCACGAAGAAAGACTGTTATTGTTGCTACACGTGAGGAAGGATATTCTTCCCTTATGATGAACATCGTGGCGAGATCCAATATCCCTTACATTTCGAGGGTACAGTTCTAAAACGATGTTCGCAGTAAGGCCGCTAGTTAGTACACCGGACCGGAGTAGGTCACCTGCAATTTATAAAAGGTTCCGTAAATGCCAGTGGATACCTGGCTATATTGGAAGGTAAATTGTTGCCAACCATTAGAGACAAGTTCAACCTGCCAAGTAACTGCATCTTTCAGGACTCTGCTCCTTGTCATCGGGCGAAAAGTGTAAGAAGGCCCTTTTGTAGTTACTTTAGCTTCGTTTCTGCATTAGAGTTCGACAGTAATGTGTTTACATTTGTTACAGTCGAAAAAAAAAAATGGTTGGAAGAACGGTCCATTACAACTCTTAATCACCAGGAAACAGCCTGGCCCTGAATCCTATAAAGAACTGTTGGCATCGTGTGGAATCTGCAGTTGACAGAAAGAAACCAAACATCCTTCGTGAACTTTAGGAATCCATAATTCGTGTTTGGAACCACGAACTACCAGTTGACTACCTTCAGAAATTGATCTTGTCAATGCCTCGAACGTGTGCTGTTGTCATCAGGGTCAGAGGCGGTTCAGCTAAATATTAGTTTGCACCTGGTGAACTTTTCATTTTGTTTTCCATTTAAAATGATAAACTGAAGCAAATTGAGGGCTTCTGATAACATTTTAGCCATAATTGTCGTGTTTATACCAAAACTGTTGTATAAAGGTTGCAATTTCTCATTTTGGAATATTTTGAAAACACCTGTCAAATATTACTCAGCTTTGCCTTAATTATTAATAAATATATTTTGTTTATATTTCGATTTGTGATGCTAGTCATTAATTTAACATACCATCTCGAAAAAGGGTTAGAAATGTGAAATTCCTAGGTGATGCACTTTCTTTGAACACCAGTGTGTATATATATATATGTGTGTGTGTGTATATAAATAGCCTTGTTGTGTAATAAATGTTTTGTTATTCTATTTTATGTCAGCCTCAATTTCTCATAAAATATACACAGTTCCGCCCAATAATCATATTTGTGAAGAGAATAACCCTCAGATTTTGGATCTTCTGACCATATGGTGAATTATTTGGATTGGCGTAAACTTCCATGTCCCAAAATACTTGATAAAGCTTTCCGCCTCTTGAAAAAAAAAAAAAAAAAAAAAAAAATGGAGAGAGAGAGAGAGAGAAATGCAGTGAATTGTTCTGTTCATACTCCAGAACAACCACTTGGTCAAAGGATTTTATAATCATTTCGACAATGAATGCAATCATTAACGGTGTTTAGTAGTCATATAAGTTTGGACCACTGTCTACTCAAACGCGTGTGCTGCTGCATTCTCGCGATTGACCACTCTTCTACGTTTGTCTTCAGCTAAACAGTGCGTAAAACTTTTCAATTAATTTCACATGACGTCTTTTAAATAACTTTTATCAGGACAAACTCATTAGTTTTCTAATTTTGGAATGTAACATTACAATATATTAAATTTAAATAAACGGTTTCGAACTTTGTGGATCTAATTCTATTAGTGGACTTGGGCCTCATAGTTCTAATCATTGCAGGGTAGATTTTTGTATCGGTATATTGTAATATATATTGTATGCTGACCCAGTATCGTTTGAAGCTGAACAGCCTGGAAGACTTGCATGTTTGTAACTTACCTTGGTCTCACTTTTCTGAAGTTGGTAAATGACATTTGCAACGCCAAGTATTGTAGTGTAGCTACACTACTTGGCGCCGTCGCCGAAGTGTGCAGCTACACTATGTGGCGCCAGCGAACTTAACCGAGTACGACACACGGAAACTCCCCCCCCCTTCTCTACACCACCGCAAAAGTAGCATGAGGTGCCAAAATTTAAACATATATATGAAATTCTAAACTTTAGAAAGATTTCCATCGTATGGTATGTAAAAACCTTTCGTAGGCGTTAAGTAAATTAGGAGAAAGCATAGCTCCTGTTGGTACTTAGAAAGTCCAGGTCCAGTATTTTATCTGGATTTCCTAGTTCTAATCAATGAGTTGCTAATCTTGCTCATTAATAGCAATGAACAATCCTGTAGCCTTCTAGCAAATTAACTCATACCGTAAATTAATTAAAATGCAAATGTGCCTTAATTTCAGTGAAAATCAACTTAACCTGTTGATTTACTTTTCACACATTTCACATATCTGTGTTCGCTTCGTGGTTGGAAAGTGCAAGAATTTGTGTTGCTCTGAAGTGAAATTTCTACTCTTCAGCACCTCCCCCCTCAGAATCTAACAAACGTAGAAGGACTGATTTCATTTTGTTATCAAAGTGCTGTACGATAAGCCCACAGCATTAGTTAGTTTTGGGCGCCTTCCTAGCCAGGTGGGCAGGAGCAGCAGTGCGTAGCACACGCTTCTTGATTAGACCCGGGTTCGAGCCCGTGACCACCAAATACAGAGGATGCGCAAAGGTTCAGGGAATGACCACCGCATATCCCCGGAGCAATATGGCCTTAGTTGCTAATGCTCCTAAAAACCAAACAACAAACAAACGAACATTACTTAGTTTGGAAGGCAGTGTCGAAACTACCATACCACGAAGGCCACGCTACCATAGAGAGAGAGGAGTCACAGCTTGTTTGGCATGGTTGTTAAAGATTACGTGCGGGTTTCGCCAGTCTGCCGGAAGGTTTATAGTTTTGCCTCTAGTAAATGGTAAAGTTTATCACTAAGAAGGTTGCTGTTTGCTATGAGTATCATTTAGTTTTCAAGTGAATCATACAATTTTGTAAAATGGAGATTGGTGCGTATATTAGGGGAAGGGGATACAACACAAATGAGATTTGCAATTTTTTTTCATTTCAATAAAATTATTTTGAGTTCCAGAATTTTTTTATTAATTTAATTTTATGTGAGCGCTTACATATGTTGCACATACTTCCTCGAAATCAGTGATGAGCTGCCAAAATCTTAACCGGTTTCCTATAAAAAGTTCCGATTTAAGAGATATAACACAGGATGTATTTTTGTACCTTCTCCATAAAAAGTGGCAATGCATTGAGCCATTCCGATTCATGCTTAATAATAACAGTATAAAGAAAATATTTTTACATGTTTATTACAATAACAAAAAAAGTATTGCTTAATTAAACGAATTTAAAATATGTACATTTGAAATGAAGAAGATATAAAGAAGAGATGCACGAGTCAAGCAAATCATAATAATGTTTAAGAAAGAATGCCTATCATTCTTGTATCACGAAATATTACAAAGCATGAAATATTACAAGTGAGCTATTTAGCTTATCAAAAATAAAAAGTATAATATAATTATGTTGAAGTATGCAATGCAATAAACAATATTTTAAAGAAGTATTGGCGATCCCGTTAGCAAAATAACAAAGGAAACGTGTATCAGTGCTTCGATTTATGCTAGCTGTCACTTTTTTTACGTTATCCACAAACGTAGCTGAGTTAGTAGGTCTCATAAGAGGGTAGCATGGTTTTTTCCTTCCGGATACTCGGGTTTTCGCCTAGCAAAACAGAAAATCGACCCCAGAATACACTCAATTTACAGCCAATACACACTGAGCAATATAGCCTTAGTCGCTGAGACTCATAAAACCCTACAACAGCAACACCAACAACAATAGCGCCCTCGTGGTAGTACCTCCCATTGGTGAGAGGTATTAATCGATGTCAATGTAAAGAACGGCTTAGAAAGTGCAGACTGCAAAGCTTAGCCACTAGACATGCTGGAGGGCCTCATAGATGTATATAAGGTCCTGAAGGGTATTAGTAAGACGAGCGACCGAAGTATATTTTCACTGGTAGAAGAATCAGGCCGCATAAATACAAAATTTTGGGGAATAACAGAAACTTGGATTTCATAAAGTTTACTTTCGGGCAACGTGTCAGAGATCACCAGAATGACTTGTCAGTCATCGAGGCGAATAGTTTGTTAGAGTTTCAAAGCCGAACTGGATACCTGCTTTATGGTCCATTACTAAAATATACGAGGAGGTTATGTATGATAGAAAATGTTTTCATTTTTTCGTAGATGCGGAAAAAACCTGCTTCCTTGCATAATTATCCATTATAATACTAATACTAATATTTGGTTACGCCACTTTTAGCGCGTGACAGCCGAGATATGTTACGACATAGATTCCATGAGGTGCTGGAGGTTGTCCACAGATATCATAACCCATGCCGACCAAATTGCATACCACAGTTTCTAGTATTCGAACGAAATCCTAGCAGTGAATGTATTGTTCCATAACGTCTCACACATATTCAAATGGGCTAAGATCGGTCGAGTTTGGGCCATGCTAATAACAGAACTCCCCGAAATACCCATCTAATCAGTCCAACCCCGTTGCATCGCTATGACACGGAGTGTTTGTTACCTTGTTAAAATATGTCATTCTCCTTTGCAGAATAACTGACATGATACATCGCCACAATCTTTCACTCTTTTGGCGAGGTGTGAGTTCGATTCTCCTCAATGACTTCAGCAATTTCTGAAGTCCTTTTCAATGGAGGCTATTTGGTGGCTCTCACACAGAGGAAATAGGGTTCTCCCATTTCTCTCTGAATTGCAAATATTTTACACACAATTGCCCGTTGTAATGCACAGTCTAACCAAACGTGAGCACCATAACTGACAATTGGTAAAAAGATACAGTCGTAGAATAGCCCTAGTGCTCTGTCTTTAACTCCCAACTCCGATCTGGTTATTCTTCTATCAGAGCGACAAAATGACAGATGAACAATATGATTGATGTGCGACACAAATCTTAGATCCCTCCCCCCCTCTCTCTCTATGTTTGCTCCTAAGGAACAGAATGGGAGTTAAATAAAAGAACCTTTAGATTGTATTTTAAGGCTGTATTCCTGCAAATTGTTTCATATGCTGTTGGTATTTGGTATAGGAAGTCAAATATTGTTAGAATAAAAAAATAAATTAAATTCCATACAATGACTTTTGACAGTCATTATCATCCTTTCCAGGGCGTCGTCTGTTCCTGTGCCTGGCGTAATCAATACTGATCACCCGATAATGCACACCGCTCTCGAACTGCATCTAAAATTATTGTAGCTAGCAGTCGTTTATAAACTTTGCCTACCTCCTTAACATTTTATTTGGGCTGTATGAATCTACCCCATTTCTTGTGCTTGGCAGAAGATTTCAAGATAAGTTTCAACGTGCTTGTTTGCTTCGCCTGAGACCGACTAACTCAGCCACGGAGTGAAAAAAGCCCATTAAAGTTCCTCACACGTCATCGACGTGTGAGGAACTTTAATTCGTCTACAGCGAAACTAGGCTCCAGTCCATTTGTGTCCGATGCATTTGCTCTTGTTGCATTGTTCATTCTCGATGCGCTGTTCATGTTTAAATGATAAGGCTGTTTCAAAGTGAACAACGTTGTATTGTAACGAGCGGTCGCTTGCTTAACTTTGGAAAGTCTGTTCCACTGAACAACGCGTAGCCAATGCCTGATTTAGGAAGTGTCGGGCCCTGGCACACAGATTTTTAGAGGCTGGAAAATCAATGTCGCAGGGGTTCCCTGCTCCGAGAAATTGAATTATTTTTTGGTCTTGATGCAATTGCACCAATGCGTATCTTGGTAAATCCGACTTTGTGCTTGACTGGCCATCATGGGATCTTTGTCTGGCGTGATCCTTCCATGGTTGGTCTACTCTCGATATACATGAGACATAGATGTATGGGAACACTGGCTGAAGGCGTCCATATCAGAGATCCTCGCCGCTGCTAATCTATCTCCAAAATAATTTGGGCTTTTCATCCAGTAAAATAGGAAACCGACTGAAGAATACACACAAATCCAAATGCAGTATATTGGCTTCTCGAGGTTTTAATTGGAGCGTGAAGCACAAGAGCAACAGTTCAATGTCTAATAGACGGCATAATAGAAAATTAAGTTATGGGTCAAATTAACTGAATGATAGATGGGCTTTGCTGAACGCATAGCACAGTGGTCATAATCGCCGTCTCTCCACCAATACTGGGAGGACAACGCCCAGTTTCGAACGAGTGAAGATCTTTTAGGGGCTTTTTTCACTCTCTGGTTGAATTGGTCTCAGTCAAGTGGACAGCAAGGATTTTTATTCCCAGAGACTAGGGATTTTTCGTCCAGCAAATCGACCAAAGAACACACGCAATTTATGGACATATTACTCATGGGAAGATGAGTTGTTTCGCAGGTGGCCCTAATATGAAAGTTTTTATTTTCCTTTAGATAGATGGACGGACTCCTCAATAAAATCACCTCAAGGTTCTCCTCATTGCGGTTTTCAAACGTAAAAACATTTCAATATTTATATAAAATTATAAAGATATTAAAAGTTTTGAAACTTGGAAATGAGAGGAAGGGCTTCTGGATAACGTGGATAAAATTAAACTACAATTCATTTATGTATATAGAGAATAAAATTGAATGAGAGCATTGTTTCCTTGAAGAACAATTTAAGCATTGTTGGGCAACACTGCCAAAACAGCATCACACTTTGTAGATGATTGTACGAAAAAAGTTCAACCAAATAAAACAATAGCAATTGCTAACATTGTCAAAAATGGCTGAGCCGCCAAATTTATCGGAAGAAATCCTCTCACTTCTTAACACCCTTCTAAATTTTTCAAGAATAAACGGTGAACAATCTCAAAACGAGAATGAAGTACAATACATCAGAATTATTTTGAATTTATATTACAGATGGAAGAAAGAGAAAGAACATGACTATAATTCCTGGAGAAATAGTGACATCAGAAGATTTGGAACGCATGTGGTTTATTCTCTAGCTAAGGTGTGCTTTTGGAAGAATATTAGTGATATGAGCCTTGTTGCAGAAGTTTTAGTATGCATGATGAAATTTGACAGATGTAGGGAGCTTTCCAGTCAAGAGCAGTCTTATCCGGAACATATAAGACCGTTTTGGACGTGGCCTGGAAATGATGCTCCTCTTAGTAGAACGGATTCACCCCTCTGCTACTTCCTGAGAGTAGCCAATTGCAATAAGTTGGTATTTCATAATGACTTACGCTTTGTCGATCTTTTCTGCGAAAGCAGTCTAATGTTTAGTTCCCAGATGAGTATTAAGCCACCTCAAATGCTACTATTAGTGCTGCGATATGGAGCCGAATTAGTGGACGATGATGCCCTCTACTGGTCGAAAACAACGGAAATTCATGTCTCGAAATTTATTCTGTTCTGCTTAGTAGGACTAATGGCAGGTCACAACTTTGAGGGTGCACAGGTCGATAGCAGACGATTCTCATATATTGTGCTGCCCGTTCAATATATGCTTCGTGTTGCTCCTCAGCTATCGCTTGGGTATTTACAAAGTGTTATCAATCATCATATAATGTTCCAAAGACAATTCGGATTGCCCCTGTGGGAGTTTACAGCTAGACAATTTCTTGATAGAACAGCTTCGTTGCTACCTCTATTGAAACAGAGGTATTTGAATCCATCGGAACTGACCCATCTTTGCAAGTGTATCAGCAGACGTTGCCTACACGAAAGCTGGCAACTTCCAGATGGAATTCAGTCACTTCCTGTTCCCTTGAATATTCGCAGGTATCTTGATCTCCAATCCGATAAAATCGAAAATTTACCACAAATTTAAAGTTTAACAACTGATTTTACTTCAGTTATTTTGGCATTGTTGATATATTTCTTGTTTTTGGAGTTTTGTCCTAAAATAATAAAAGCTTTCAGGAAGCTATTCTGCTGGTCACACCTATACTTTCTGTTATTTGATATATTGGGTTTTCTCCAGGATAACGCAGACCCTATGGTCTATATATGTTTCAAATGTGCGTTCGGAGGTCTGATTGCATTTGAAAGAGCCGTCATTGCCAGCAAGCGATAATCCTATTCTTTAACACCATAAGAAAAAGGCCTTGTGTTTGAACCTTGAGGAGAGAAACTTTTATTGTTCAAAAAGAGCCTGAGGATCTGAGTTGAGGACTGCATGTTTTATACTGGTATCTCAGGTTTTTTTATCCAATAAAACAGAGAAAGCAACCATAGAATACATGCAGTTTGCAGACATTATATACTGACGCATCATAGTTTTGAAATATGAAAGAAAGAAAAAAAAATATAGAGAAAAAAATTTAGCCTGAGAACGATTCAATTCAGTCCCATTTGAAAGCGTTTTTAATGTTATTCTGATTAACTGGTCTCAGCATATTTCAGTTTTTAATTAATTATTGAGTAAGGAGGAAAAAGTAGCACATTTCTCGCGCCTCACATAAATCTAATTTCTCTGGGCATTGCTTTTCATTTATATTAGTCTAAGCACAAATTTGTAATATTTTTTGCCAGTGGCGGATTCAGTGTAACCGACTTTGATTTTAGTGAAACTTGGGTAATTAAAAATTCGCGTAACCCAAAATGTAAGAGCTAATTTTTCTCATTTTGGTAATCATAAGTAATTCTTACAAAACCACACTGATGGTAAAAGTATATACCTCCCGCCCTTAAAAAAATTGCACCTCCATCCGTATCGTATTCATTTAAGAAACAAAAACTTGATAAAGGAAAAAGGTGACATTACTGTGGTTGGTTTCGCGTCTATATTGATTCGACTGGAATTGGCATTTTGTACTGTTTTCTTCAGTGATGAAACTTGGTTCCTCTTGAAAACCAATAGTCAAAATATGCGACACAGAAACGAGTAAGCTCAGGAGCACAAGTTTTGAGAGCTAGTGCTGGTGAATTTTCATCAAGATCTGGAGCTTTATTGATATCAAGATTGAAGGCATTGAGTTGAGTGTACTGGGAGAGTAGGTAGTTTAACAAGATTGTCAATACAAGAGTTAAAAGAAAAGTAGAATGCCAGCGAGTTTTTTTTTTTTTTTTTTTATTACTAGGATGGCAATAAAAACGTCAGGTTTTTACAGATGGGCAAAATAGTTTTGTAAAGAGATCAGAATGCGCGAATACCATTTGGACAAGAAGCAAGTTTTATTTTCTAGCGTGTTCAAATCAAGTTTGGACTAATTAATAATTGTTTTACAAATGCTGTGAGCTTTGGTGCAGGCAGAAGGAGATTTGGATGCAAGCCAATTGCAATATGCAACTTTCCCGTCTTGAACATCCTTTATTGAAAAACACTTTGGAAGGCACATTTATTGGAAAACCAAGGTTTAGATAAAGGACGAAAATGGAGTGTTGAACAAAGAATTGCATCTCCACAAGAAAAATTTTGCTGACACGATCTGAGGAAACATGAACATCAGAAGATATTTAGAGAGTAAATTAACTAAGGAAAAGAAAAATACGGGTCAAAATTTCACAGGTCATCCCATTTCGCTTTCTTGTTATGCCAAACAACATAAGGCTGAGATTGGCTACGAGGGTAAGGATCAAAAACGGAATTTATATCGTTTTTTTCGCCAAAATTAGAGAAGAGACTTACCAAATTGTGACCTTAGATGTGCCTAGAGGATCACTCACCTCGAATGTGTACTTGGAAGAGTTCTTCGCGAGAAATAGATCAAGAGCGTTGGTGTGCTTAGGATTGTCTGGTATTCTGGTAGGTAAGTGAAGAATCTGTGTGAGTTCATTAGTAATTGCAAAAGCCTCGGCACCTCGACCTGCTGGATCCGTGTGACTAGAAAATGGAAGCCAGATGGATTTGTGAACATTTAAATCGCCAAGGAAAATTACTTCATTGTTAGGAAAGTTGTATTGGAAAAATTCAAGTTTCAAAGAAAGGAAGTCAAAGATTTCTAATTAGTGAAATTAATTAGTGAAATTGAGCGATCGATATAGGAAACAGATCAATTTGATCGAATGAGATAGAGAGATTTTAAATCAGAGAAGATTCCAAATTAGTAAGTGTCTAAGAGGGAATATCAGAGCGGGCATATGGACAAATACCACCTTGGAGGAGAAATTAATCGTACAGCGAATAATTAGGACAACAGAGGTGAGCAGTGGTTGAATTAACTTATAAATGGCATTCTAATTACTTGGAAGGGGGGAATCTATGTGATTGTTTATTATTATTTTAATAAATTGATAGACATTACACTATTATATCAATTATATCACGTGGCAGATAAAGTAATTTATTACCTCTTTCTTAACCTTGGAGTCAACCTAATCTTCCCTACATAATATATCTCTGTACCCAAAAAACCAGCCAGATTAGTACGCTACAACCATTGGCTACACCAAGTCAGTTCCAACCTATATAAACACTCAGTCCTCTCCTTCCCCCTCAGTCTTCCTCAACCGGACCAAGAGACCACTCTAATATCACGTTAACAGTTATGCCCTTCCAACTAATTTAGAGAGTAACTCTACGGATTTTTCATGAACAATATTTATTAAATGATGAAGGAATTAATTAATAAGTAATTGTACAGCAATTGTATGTATACGTAAAGGGTATTTTATAATATAATTAGAATACGTGTATTGTAAATAATCAAATATCATCAAACTGAAAAGTGTAGTATCTCTTGAAATCATGCTCTAATCCTAATATGCCTGAAGACGGGAAACAGTGAGTTCCATAATTTGTTTGTGTTTGGCATTGAGGTGGTTCGATTCCTTTAAATTACTTAATCTACAACGTGCTATAATAGTATAGTGTCTATCAATTTACTGACATAATTGGGATTATGTCAGAAAAAGCACGTGCGGCTTGGCAGACTAAATGGAAATGGACATTATTGAGACTGGAACTGAGACAAAGTACATTTGTGAAAAGAACAAAGAATTGTTTGGGAGGTTTAGATCTTTCCACAGCTTAGTTTGACTATTCTTGATGTATTCAGTAGTAAAGAAAATGAGGTGGATACACTGTATGAAATAATGAAATTGTTGGATCTAGCGTACACACAGCAAGAATATACTCAGCTCCATGACATTGACCTAGCCTCGACAATGCCTTCCGCATTGTCGTAAGGGGGGGGGGGCATGCCGATCAGGTTTTTGAGTGCTTTTGTACAGATCGACATGGGAACACCTATACGCTTGGTTAAGGGGGACATATAACCCCACTGCCCACCCATGAATACGCCCCTGCCTCCATATATACGCTACTTGGACTCCATCAAGCCACTATCTGCAGAGTAGAGGTAGCAAGATTATACACTAGTTGATCCTAATGCCTCATAGAAAGTTGCCAATGGGATCGGTCGGGTGGACTATCTAGCGGCCAGCTTGTGAACAGCGTTTTAGGGCTTTACCATCGAAATGTAAGAAAGATTGGATTTCACTATGATGCCCGTCATCAGGAGCGAGCAGTCCCGAGGGTGCGAGGGATGCACTGTACCCGGGCGCCAATGTTCAAGGACGCCTGAAAAGATGAAACTTACATACACATATGAAGAAAATTTTAAAGGGGAGCGCCAAATAGCGATTGACACCTAGGCGCCACATACTCTAGGAACGCCCCTGCCCGTTATAACCGCAAAAGATATCAAACATATTGCATAAAGAAAGAGGTGGGGAATTGCTGGAGATAGGTTTCACTACTACATTCCTCCACTTAGTGAAGTGGTGGTATTACACAGGTTAATGAGAGCCATCTGACACCTAGTATTGAAGCAATCTCTTCGATTTCACCCAAAATAATAAGCAATGTTTGGTGTGAGGTTGAGCACAGATTTGACAATAAAGTTATGGAAAAAACTCCATAACTTGACAATAAAGTTATAGAATTTTCTCATAATCAAAGTTTTTTCGGATACCCTATACTCCAATCCATTCAATATTATTTAAGAATTATGGCTGGTGAGAAAAGGAAACGTGTAAATATGAATGCATATATTAAATAAAGTTGAAAAATTGGAGTCTTGTGTTTTTGTGGCTAGCATGTGAGTATTGTGCTAAGAAAGTTTCTGGTATTCATGAGGGCATGAGAGTAAGAAAAGGCGTAATCAGTTTGCTTTAAAGTTTTTCGTTTTAAAGCTTTATAGTTTTTTTTTTCTTTAAGTTTTTGCTCTAATACTAGTGGAACAACATACACTGTGCTGCCACTTTATTAGGTACACCTACATATTAGCGTGTTGGGCCTCCTTTAGCCTTCAAAACAACTTGAATTCGTCTAGGCATGGATTGAACAAGATGCTGAAAACGTTGTGCAGGAATGGAGTACCATGAAGACATGAGTGTGTCACGCAGTTCCTTGAGATTCGACAGAGGTGTAGGCCTGCAGTGAACAGCTTTTTTCAGCTTATCCCAAAGATGTTCAATAGGATTGAGATCCAGGGAGTGAGTGGGCCACTGCAGCAAAGAAAAGTCATTGTCATGTTCCTGGAACCATTCCATAGTGATTTCGAGCTTTGTGCACCAGTGCATTATTCTGCTGGAAGTAACCATCTGGCTGAGGATAAACTGTCAACATGAACGGATGCACTTGGTCAGCAACGATGTTTAGGTACGATGCGTCATTCAGACGTGAATCTATGGGTATCATGGATTCAACGTGTGCCAAGAAAACATTCCCCACACCATAACACTAGACGTCACAGCAGACGTCACACCTTGCACAGTAGACGTCAGACATGATGGGGTCCATGGATTCATGTTGTTTTCGCCAAATTCTGAGCCTTCCATCATGTTGATGTTGATGGAAGGCTCAGAATTTCGGCGAGAATCACCGGGAACTTCGACTCGGCAGACCAAGCAACTGCATTCCAATCCTTGATAGTCCAGTGCTGGTGTTGCTGTGCCCACAGAGGCGTGCTCTGTTGTTCTTCATTGATAATAAAGCCACGCGATGTGGCCGTCGGCTGTTCTAGCCCATTCGCGACAAAGTGCGACTAGTGGTCCGTTGCGATATTTTGTTCTGCACACCAAGGTTGTATTCTGATGTGATGTGCGACATTGAGGCCCGTCTGTTTGCTTGCACAATTCTAGTCATCCTCCTCTGACCTCTTTCATCAACATGCGATTTTCTTCTACAGGAGTGCCATTGAGAGGATGTTTTGTGTTCTTTGCACCATTCTCGATATTCCCTTGAAACTGTGGTGCGTGAAAAGTTCAGGAGAATTCCCATTTCAGAGCACGTCTTGCACCTATTACCATGCCACTTTCGAAGTCCGTTAGATCACTCCTTTTCCCCATTCTTGCTACGGTTTGTACGCTTAACTGTTACTAGAAAGGTTGTTCTTCTGCATTTATATCTACAACTGTGGTCATGTGACTTGCAACGTTGTGGGACAAACCATTTGTGTGCACAGCAGGGGTGTACCTAATAAAGTAGCAGCACAGTGTATGCAGATGATTCATACAAAAACCTTGAAGCAGCTGTGCATAAGAGTTTGGGGTGATGTTATATGGTTTTAACTAGGGCTTGCATAAAACCGAGTTTAACCGAAGTTTACTCTTAAAACCGGTTTTAAAGCCGATTTTCTCAGACTTAGGGAAAATAATTAAAAGCTTATAACACAGGTATTTATTTTATCTTGGGTAGATTGTACAAATCGTAATAAAATCTTTTAAACAAAATCTATCATCTCTTATAGTAAAAAAAATAAAAAAATTAAAGTGCTCCAAAAAAATACACAGCTTGGGATTATATAAAATTCCAAATTGTATTCAAATCCTTTGAATAAAAACTATCTTCTCGTATAGTAAACAAAAAAATAAAAATAATGCGAAAAAAAAAAACAGCTTGGGGAAATTACTTTACTATTTATTGTTCAGCTTTTTTCTGAAAATGATTCCTTAAAAAACACAGTATATTAAGCATTTTTCCTGATAGACTTGACCTTATTTTTGTGTTAAAGAGACCAGTGATCGAAAACACTCTCTCAGATTGGACACTTGTTGGTTTAATGGTCAGCAGTGCTCTATAAAATTTCTCCAGCTTTTCACTTCTACTGCTAGTTGCCTCCAAAATTTTAAATTCTTTGCTGATTTCCAATTCACTCGGATATTTTGAAGGTTCTTCAGTTACTTTATTACACTATCATACTCTCGCATGAGTGTATCTCCAACATCGGAACTAGACGAGTCTTTGTTTTCTTCTAAAAGAACTTCGTTTATTTTCAGTTTCTTCATTCAACGCTAAGACTTCTTCGGAATGTTTTGCAAATAATCTCTGATAAATCTCTTCAGCATGCTTTTTCCAAACTTGCTTACTTGGAAAATATGGTCTTGGCGCATTATAGCCTTAGATGCTAATGCGCCAATAAAATTCAAACCAAACAAACAAACAAACTTGGAAAATCAAAAGTTCTTGAACCTGAATCTTCTTTCCTAAACTTTTTGGGGTTGTGTAGATAGCTCAGCAAAGCCACAGTTTGGCAATTTCGTCTTGCATTGTAACGCTGCAAAAGGCTTTGGTGAAACTTTAAAGCAAATGGGTTTTCTGCTGTATCAAGCTTAGCAAGCAGAAATTCTATTGAAGACTGCTTTAAGTAAGTCTGTATCTTCTGAGGTTATAGCCTTCAGAATCATTTCAACTGGTCGCAAAGTTTCACATAGCAATTCAAGTGTTTTCCAGTCATCGTCAGACACAGCTTCAGTTGACAGTACTGTACAGAGAGCATTTGGAATGCAATTTTTCAATTTCAAAAATCTCTCAATCATATAGAATGTGCTATCCCATCTAGTCTTACAATTTAATATAAGTTTATATTCTTTCCCATTAAATTTTGTAATATGTCATTTTTGGTAGGCGATTTTCGAAAAAGCTTGCAAAATTTTCTGACTTTGTTAATAGTTTGTGCATTATTGGCCATTGGATTGAAGAAATAAATGAGCTCATCGGTAAAGTCGGTTTGATAAAGCATGCCTTGCTGTCTTTCTTGAACTTCTTCATCATCACTACTTTCTTCATTGTCTTTGGGAGACTCAGAGACTGTGGCACCATAATTGATTGATTTTTCATAAAGTATGTCTATAACTGACAGATGTATACAATGGGCTATACATTGTTGATGATTAGGCGTAATTTGCTTGCCAAACTTAATCATCATTACTGCTCCATCGGTGGTGCAGGCAACAATATCCTCATCTAAGTTCAAACCAAATTCCTTCAAGTGTCCATTCACAATTTGCTCAGTTGTTCAGCTGTCAAGTGAACCATTAATCTCAATAAGACCTAACGACCAATGATTGTCTTTTGAATGCACATTTATATTCATATACCTTTTATTTTGTATAGACGTATATTCGTCTAGAGTCGATGAATACCGTGCACCCAAAACCAATGAATTTTTGAAATGCTGAATGAGTTCTTCTTTCTTAGTTTTATAATAATTCAGAACCATATTTTTAATTCCATTCACTGAGGCTGGTGGTAATTTATCGTATTTATTTCTCTGAAGGTGAAGGCTTGATTGTATAAACTCACTCTTGGCAACTGAATTAAAAGAAAATCCATCTAAAGCAGCTAATTTTGAAATCTCTTCTTCCATAGATTTTTTAACGATAAGTTTTCTAATATTCTTACCATTTTTACGGGAGGTTCACTGTTATCTTGTTTAATGTCAATCTGATGCATTTTCTTTAAATGCAACATCAAAGATGATGTAGATCCTCCAGACGACTTCATTATCTTCTGACATTTCGAACATTGTGCTTCATCTTTGCTTTTTCGAGCAAAATAATTCCATACATTTGATTTCATCTTAGACATATTAAGAGTAATAAATATTAATTAGTAGGAATTTATATCACCGACAATTTTAAATAAAAATATTGAAGACAACAAAAGCACAATACTATGCGTCACTCCCGCAAGCACTGAATGAAGAGTCTAAACGAGGCAAGTTTCAAAATTTTCACGAAAGAATTTTTTTATTTATTTACTTGCGATTTTTTTTCCCTCAATTAAATCTATTGTATTTTCAAAAATTATGTAAAAGCTATATTTGGTGAAGCTGCTTTTTGGAGAACATTTGATCGCAAATTTAATAGGAATAAAGAAGCAAAAAACTTTTTACGATTGAAATTTGATGCAATATTCAGCGAATCTGTTTCTAGTGGGTAACCATCAATAATGCGCGTTCCATAATTTGCCTGGCCAACAAGATAGGTGGAACGGAGAATGTTGAGCATTTTCTTTTACGCTATCGCTCCGACTCACTCAGTCGTAAATGAGTACACCTGCATCGTGCCATGATACAGGTGGGAAGATAAAAGGTACCCCTCCTAGATTTGGGCCACTTGCCCATGAGATTCGTACCTAAACATAAAATAAAATAAAAAACATGTTTAAAACATAAAGCAGTTGAATGATCCAGACAAACGAACAAACAAAAGAAAATGTGCGTAACAAAAAACTATATTCGAGGGCTAACTAAGAAAATATTCGAATCCGGTTTTAGAAGCTCGGTTTCGGTTTTAACAACTCAATATGAAAACCGATTTAACCGGTTTTATAAAACCGGTTTGGAAGCCCTAGTTTTAACTTACAAAGCACTTGAATATAAACTTTAATACTAGTGTTGGTTGTGGCATTTTTGTAAGAGGCATGGTATCATGAGCACAATATCCGTTATGAATCATTGATTGCTGCTAATGATTGTTGTCTTTTATACTCCTGGCGATTACGAAAAATGATTGCAATTGGCCCAAGTACTGTACACAGTTCCAAGAGACTGACATTTTATGCTCACAGCCTGAAAACTCAGTCCTAATGAAGTCCCCAAGATTTCCATCTTGGGAACTTCATTGGCAGTGTCAATCATTTCATGTGTTTCAATAGAAAACTCTAGCCGTTATGAGAATTAGAAGATTAAGATTTTACAGGCAGAAATTCCTTAAATAAAAGTTGTTTTTTGACGAGCAAGACAAAGCAGATCCCAGGGGATTGCCGAAGATCTACAGCTATAATCTGAAGTCCACCATATCCATTAAGGGCACCCCTTGGAAGATAATCTGCACCCTTTCAAATGGATGGAACAACATCCCTTCTTGACAAGAATGTGCATTGTGAGCCTTGCAGGGAATAGAGCAAGGAATTTGTATGTAATTTTTTTTGGAATGTGGCTGATTTAGTTTCAGACAAGAGTTTTTTCTCACAGAAAACTTGGGTTTTGCATTCAATTCCAAAATATATCGATGTCAAATAGCCTTAGTTTCTTTGGGGTTTAACACCCACCAGATGACTGGTTCATGACCAGTGACTATCGCCAGTCCTTGTTGAAGGCTGGGGAATGTAGTCCCGCTGAAGACATCACTTAGTGGTTCAAAACTGACATGGTTGGGACCAGAGGCGGACTGGCCATGTCTTACCAGAAAAACCCTGGTGGGCCGGTGTGATTTTGGCCATAAACACTAGTATGAGGCTGCTACAAGTTTTCCCCGGTAAAAATTTTTGACCGTCCACTTCTGGTTGGAACCCTGAAGGCTAGATTCACTGAGGAAGGGCTTTCTAAGAGTAATGGTGGTATTATTGTTTTCAAGGTCAAAGCTGTAAAACGTAATAAGTTCTTCAGAGTGAAATGCAGCTTTTCTACCACTTAAGGATTCAGAAAGAATTATTCGAAGGCTGCATCAGATATAAGTAGGGAGTCAGCTGAATTTCCAGTGATAGTCGTTGAGCTCTCCAGCCTTGAATAATGTTGTTTTCACTGCCTCTGTATAGTGGTATAGTATTTAGGGTTAGGCGCCACCAGTGGTTTCCCACATTTGCACCATATGTATTGTGATAGAATTCAGTGCTGCAAAAGCCAGGAAAAAGTTAGTGTCTAGTTTATGCAGTATTGTTTTGTTTTCTCTGGGTGCTACATTGTCCTGTATAGTGGCAGTAAAAACATTAAATACAGTGCCAGCGTTCACTGAATTATGACCACCTAATACTGTGTTGGGCCGCTATTTGCATGGATAACAGTAATGCTGCCTGCAAGGATTTCCAGTGTTGGAATAGATGACAGTTGAATGTCCATACACTTCACTTTCCATTCCAAAACATCCCACAGATGTTCAATTGAAGTTAAGTGAATATGGAGGCCAATCCAAGATTAGTGATATTTTCAGTGTTCCTCAGACCGATCGTGCACAGTAAAAGCTGTCGGTAGACCTCACTGGTGAGTCTATAGGCACCATGGGTCCTAGTTCTTGCCAGCAAAACATGTCCCATATTAAGCAACCACTGATACCTACCTGGATAATGAGCACCATACAAGGTATCTGCCAGCATGGTGTACCAGGTATTTGGATTTATCTGCTTGTTTCCAGTCCTCTAGTGACCAAACAGCGGCATTGACACCATAGCATTCAGTTTCATCAGTGGTGAGGAGAGGGTGTTTCTTGGGTTGTTTGTTGTGGAACTCCATACTTTTGAGTGTGCAGTGCATTGGGACATTGTTCTTGCATTTGCAATATCGTACTGCAGTGTCAACTGTCACACAGTGGCTTGCCACTCAATCCATACAATGCTCTGCTCACTTCACTCGCCATGAACTTCCAATTTGTGTAATCATTTAGTTTTTAGTAGGTGGTTTGATCAGTTCACTATTATTTGTACACATTAACCACAGTGGCCATGAGCTAACAAAACATGTCCTATTTCTGCTATGGCAGTATCCAATGCACGAGCTCCCACAATTACCCCTTTGAAACTCTGTGATATCTTTACCATCCCCCCATTTATCATACTTTATCACTTTGACTTACATGACCAGATGCAAATTACCACTGCTTTAGCATACAGCGCTGCTTGGCTTTTTATACTAAGCTATGCGGCATAAGTCATTACGGATGGGGTGGTTACAAATTAGCGATTACTGAGTGTACAGGGGATCCTCGTTATCTGAGGATAATTGGTTCCAGAATATTCCACTTAAAACAGGGACTAATCTTCGCAATGTTTATTATTTAAATAAAACTAAATGCAACTAGGCATATTTTAAGATTCTATATCTATATAATATAGGCACATACACCAAAGACAACTCTTACAGAGCAATAAAAAGTATTGAAGCCTATAACAGCTACAAGATGATCTGTAATACAGTCACAGAAAAGGTTCGACAGGCAAAAGCAGTTTATGAGAAATCACTAGCATACAAAGCAAAGAGGGGGGGGGGGATAAGGAATTCTTCATATATATAAATGCAAAGAAGAGGACAAACCAGATCAGACCTTTACGTAAGGGAAAGGGGATAGTATTAAATACATCAGCTGCCGTTGCAGATGAACTCATTATTTTGCATCGATATTTACAAATGAAAAACCTTTTGTGGCAATGGGAAATTGTGGGAGCGAAGTTGAAAAATATGTAATTAATGATATTGAAATTTCGCAAGATTATTTAATGAAAAAACTTTCTAGCCTACAGGCCAGTAAGGTTCCTGGAGTTGATGGAATATTCCCTATAATCTTAAGGGAGGCGGCAAGCGAGTGCATTGAACCATTGAGGCAAATTATGCGAGCATCACTAGACTCTGAGGAGATTCCCTTGGATTGGAAAAGTGCCAATGTATCTCCCACACATAAGGGTGGCTCTAAGAGTGAAGTGGGAAATTATCGACCTGTCAGTCTGACTTCAGTGGTAGGGAAAATCATGGAGGCAATGATCAAGGGTGGAATTCTCAAGATCATTTGGATCGAATTGAAATTCTCAAGGATACTCAGCACGGTTTTGTAAAGGGAAAATCATGTTTAACAAATCTGGTTCGCTATTTTGAAAGGGTCACTCACGAGCTGGATTTAGGGAATAATTTCGACATTGTTTATTTAGATTTCAGCAAAGCTTTTGACTCTGTCCCACATGAATGGTTCCTTTATAAGCTGGAACAGGTTGGAATCGCTGGGAAAATCCTTAGATGGATAGCAGGATGGCTTCAGGGCAGGAGGCAGAGGGTTGTGATAAATGGCTATTCCTCAGATTGGGTTGATGTAAGAAGTGGGGTTCCCCAAGAATCAGTATTAGGACCACTGTTGTTTTTAATTTTCATAAACGACATTGATGAAGGGATAGAGGGTGTGATGTCTAAATTTGCAGATGATGTTAAAATTGGTAGAGTAGTTAATGATCACTGTCAAGCTGAGCTTCTTCAGAGAGACCTAGATAGACTTCAGGAATGGTCAGAAAAATGGCAGCTATGCTTTAATCCAACAAAGTGTAAGGTATTACACCTGGGAAACAGTAATCCCAAAATAACTTATTCACTTGGTGGAGTTCAACTAAACCCAGTATTGGAGGAAAGGGACTTGGGTGTTACGATAGTCAGACACAAAATTCTCTGAGCATTGTAAACAGGTTGCAAGGAAGGCCCATGGTGTCCTATCGATGATCTATTGAACTTTTGCAAGTAGAGATAGGGACGTGATAATCCCATTATACAAGGCTTTTGTTAGACCACACTTGGAATACTGTGTTCAAGTATGGAGACCGCACCTAAAGAAAGACAAAGCTTCTTGAAAGGGTGCAAAGACGGGTAACTCGCCTGGTGAGATCGGCAAAAGGAGGTTCTTATGAAGAAAGACTTCTAATATGTGGGTTGCAGAGTTCGGAAACTAGACACCTCAGAGGAGTTTTGATTGAGGTGTTTAAGGCTCCGAGAGGCAGTAAAATGGAGGACGAAATTTTCAAGATTATAAATGATGCTAGAACTAGGGGACATAAATTGAAGTTACGGGAGGAAATCTTTTGATTGGACTGAAAGTTTTATTTTAGCCAGTGAGTTATAAATTACTGGAATAAGTTGCCTACACGGGTGGTAGAGGCTGACAGTTTGGGGAAATTCAAAGGTCATCTGGATAGTACCTTCGGGCGGGAGAAGCGCATAGGATGATAGGTTTAATTTCCTTTTCTTTTATTATTTTTTATATATCATTGTTTTATTCGTTTTTTTTTTTTTGCTGGTGCAGCATAAGCCATAGGCTTTCTTGCACCATGTGGCCATTACTAATACTAAAGAAAATTGATGGTAGTGCAAAAAGCATCATTTCATCTGTATCTCATACTGTGCTCACCCTTCTCAATGAGTTGCCCATGTATTATGCTATCTCGAATAAGTAACGAATTTTCTCGGTGGGTGCCACCACTATTTCAAAGCTAGTTGGCTTTTCATTGGTGGGTGGGCAGGTACCCTGGTATTGCAAGTGAAGCGTTACTTATTCAAGTGCAATACATGGACAACTCGTGAAGGATGAGTAGATATGGTATCTACATCGATATTATATACCGCAGTAATGTTTATTATGCACTTGTACATAGTAAAAAATGGATGAAAGAACTGAAAAATGAGAAAAGTATTTTTTTAGACATTTTTTATTACATGACGTTAAGTTGAAGTTACACTACTTTTCAGTTGTACGAATAAAGAATGTATCCAGAGTTATGTTTTTTTTTGTCATATTTTCTCAGATAAAATTGTATTGTAGCATTTAGTTGTCTTTAACTTTGTGCTTAACATTTGTTGCACGATCACGAAGATCATTCTCACAAAACATATTCAAGTGCTTGGTCAATTTTCTCAAAGGAAAAAGCTTTAATTCTTCAATTTTCATATCCTCGTAACTGCAGGGACCCCTGTATATAATAATGCAAAATTTCAAGCTGTTACTTTTTTTATACCACTGGTGAGTATATTAGAACAATGATTTTGATCTAGTAAAATGATGGCATACAAAATAGACTTAATGAAAATTTTTTTATAAATTTTTAATATCTATACGGTAAATTCATTTCTCAATCACATGTTCAGGTTAATTTGTCAGTGATCATCAGTATTATCTTGAAAGTGTATTTAGGGGACAAGTTTTGCAGAAAAAAAAATCAAACCAAAGGATACAATTTTGAAATACTAATACCTCATAGCCTTAATTCCTTTTGTGAAAAAAAACATTCAAGAAATTTGTAAGGGAGTATGTCAACAAGAAAGGTTAGGTGCATTAAACACCAAAGCAACTAAGGCTTTGAGTCATCAGTATGTTGTCTGAAACTGGTTGCATTCTTTGATCAGTTTGCTGGATAAAAATACCAGTCTCCAGCAGGAACCCCCTCCCCCCATGCCCGAGACTGACTAATTCAGCCATTTTCTGCATAGCATGGAAGAATAGTGATTACAAGTTTTAACTGCAAGAGTAATAAAAACAGTTAAATATCATGGTAGTAAAATACAATATTACATTGCAATTTTCACCACCCCATAATGCAGCAATTTTTTTTTTTTTTGCAACTTCAGTAACTATACCTATTTGTTTTAACAATCTGATTTTTCAGACAAGCCGTAATCTCATTTTTTTTTGTTAAATTGAGATTTTTTTTTTTATATCGTTCATTCAGTTTATTTTTGAACAAATGTTTTTGGCTCATGCTGTGTGCACTTCCTTGTATTATTTGCCAATACTAAAAAATATAACATGGAACCTCCACACATTTGAAGGTTGCCAAATTGACATTCATGACCAAAATAATTCATCACTTATTATCAATTAGCTAACATTGTTCACAAACAGCAATAGCCACTTCCATGGGTATAGGTAAAATCTCACCACTGGATAATTAGCTGGAATGCACTGCTCTTGCAAAGCAGCCAATCTGAGAAATAAATTTTCAGATTCTTGGGTAGTTTCCAAATTTGCCAATTTTTCTTAAACGTAGCAAGGACAGTGGGTGGTGCCAGGTAACGAATTGCTGGACATGTGAGGCTTGACTGTATAAATATCAAATGGCTAAAAGAAGCAAGGAGTTTTCCTATCCCCCCCTCAAACAATGGATTTGCACAGACAAAGTCAAATTTTGTGTATTTTATGGCTGGTTTTGATAAAAAATTTGATTCTGTGGAGGAACAACCTTATACCCTCAGCAAGAGTTTGAAAAAAGGTTATAAAATTTCTCCCATCAAGACAGTATTCAAATATAGGCTTCCTCCATGTGGTGTGTACAGATTATTGGCCGTTTTGTCACTACTAATAGGCATGAAATTATAATTAAACTAATTGAAAATTGGCTACTATAATTGTAAATGATAAAAGTTCTCAGAATATTTTCTTGTTAAGTTTAACCTTTGTTTTTGCAAATCTATGAAATTCAATGTATAGGGATATTATCAGTATGCAGCATATATGCAAAGTAAACACATATTTCTACTGTTTATTGCAATAGCTAATCTCTTAATGCAGAAAATAATTTGGAAATTTAACCAATAAATAAATACGAGGGGTTTCCGAAAAGTAAGGTAACACATTTTTTCTCTCGATGATATTTAATAATATGAAGTTGAAATTACACACGAAGAAATAAGTGAACACGCAGTACTTCTCCA